>NC_059172.1:33364999-34728477 GCF_019923935.1 Bubalus bubalis | reverse complement strand
GAAGGAAAAAATGGTTTGTGAAACTGTTAGTTGCTCAGTCATGTCCAACTCTTTTTGATGCCATGGACTGTAGCTCACTAGACTCCTCTGTCCATGGAATTTTCCAGGCAAGAATGCTCAAGTGGGTAGCCATTCCCTTTTTTCAGGGGATCTTTCTGACTCAGGAATAGAACCCATATCTCCTGCATTGAAGGCAGATTCTTTACCATCTGAACCACCTATATATCTTTGTACAACATTTTCTAAGATGAAAGATGGTAACTACAAACCTGTATGCAAGACAACAAAGGAGACACAGATCTATAGAACAGTCTTGGACTCTGTGGGAGAGGGTGGGGCGTATGATTTGGGAGAATGGCATTAAAACATGTATAATATCATAGAAGAAACAAATTGCCAGTCCAGGTTCGATGCAGGATACAGGAAGCTTCAGGCTAGTGCACTGGGATGACCCAGAGGGATGGTATGGGGAGGGACAGGGGTTCAGAATGGGGAACACGTGTACACCCATGGCAGATGTATGTTGATGTATGGCAAACCAATACAATATTGTAAAGTAAAAATAATAATAATAATAAAATTTTAAAAAATAAAATATAAAAAAAATAAAACTCTATAAGCAAATTCCAAAGTTGAGGACAATACAGGACTTTTAAGCAGTTTGCATGGAAATTTTAAACTCCTTTGTAACAAGGTATACCAATTTATACTTCTACCAGCCATGTAAAAGGAATTTTCACCTCAGGGTCTGTGAAGATGATATTCTTTTTAGATGTTCACTAATTTGATAACAGAACATTTTTTTTTTTTACTTTTTCTTCAGATGATGAACATAGGCCAACCTTGTGGCCATTATCAATCAACTTCTTTCTGAGAGTTCTTATCCAGGGTTTCCTGAAAATTGTCCCTCTTCATGAGGATGTCAGTCCTCTGAGCCAACTGTTCCAGCCATGACTTTGTGACAATTTAGGACATCCTGGGAAAATATATGCATTTATATCATCAATGCCTTAACAGTGGGGACCTTGGGGTGGTTAAAACCTTGGGAGTCTTTTCTACAACATCCTTGAATAACCCTGTCCCTGATCTGTTTGGTTCTAACTCTACAGATGATGGGGTTGAGCATGGGAGGTACCAGGAGATAGAGAATAGCAAACATGGCATGTACTACTCAGGGCACAAGATGTCCAAAGCGGTGGGTAAGGAAAGTAAAGAGCAGAGGTGTAAAAAGCCAAGATGACACAGATATGGAAGGCACATGTGCCAAAAGCCTTGAGCTGGGCTTCACTGGAGGGTAATTGCAGCACAGCTCTCCAAATCATCACATAGGATACACCGATGACAATAACGTCAAAGTCCTAACATCAAACCTACTCATACGGCTGATGCCAATTCTTAAAGGTAATATATATGTATAGAAAAAGATACAGGAAATACATCCAAATGATATAACATTTAAGAATAACGATGAGATTTGTGGTATTTTAATGTTTTTTGTTTTGTTTTGTTTTGTTTTTGGTACCTTTAGGTATTTTTTAAAATTATCAATGATTGAGGAAGTTTAATTTCAGTATGAGGAAAAAAGTAATTGAAATAACAGCAAAAGTGTACAGAAGTTCATTTAGTTCCAAAGCCTACATAAATGCAATGGACAATGTGAGAATATGAGGAACTTTGGAATAAAATCCAGAAAGTTTGAAAGTCTAGGTGTAACATTGTTGCCAGAAATCACAACTTATTGAGACTCCTAACAATAAGAATTAGGTAGACTAAATGCTGGTCTATCTTACCAAAATTTGCTGATTCCCTGATGACAATGGGTTTCAAATGAAGAAGTTCTGGGAAAGAAGAAGGAAGAAGAATCTCTTTGAATATAACTATATTGTAGGGTTCATAGTAGCAAGAAAGTACCTAGAAATTTAATTATTTGTTAATATTCAATTCCCTTTTAAATTAAAATTTTAAACTAGCTTAGAAACTACACATCCTTTATTGTTTTCTTATTTTTAACTTTATTGAGCTACATGTAATATACAAATAGTTGCACATATTTAAGGCATACATTTTTACATAAGGGATTTGGACATAGGCTTATGCCAGTGATGCCATCACCACAATCAAAGTAATGAACACATTTATCACATTTATTGCATTTGTATTTTTGTCCTCACTCACTACTCTCTTGTCAATGTCAGTGATGAAGAAGGTTCTAAAATCCAGGCTCTTAATTTACTAAAACCAATGTCAGATGAAGGTGCTTTAAAAGAAATCAAGAGTATGTTTGCTTTCTCAGAAGAAGCAGCTATTGGAGCCTAAAAGTACCTCCAGAAATAAATGGGTATTCTGAAGGACCTTTGTCAAAATCCCCAAATTTTAGAGTTGTAAGGAATCATGATTCCATTATCAGTAAATCAGTTAATGAATGTGCGTCTCTATTTCATTTTAAAATTAGCTTTATGGCTGCATAAGTGGGGCAATAAAATGCAAATATTTTAATACATAGTTTAATGATTTCTGACACATGTACATGTCTGTGTGGTTGCCCACCCAATTAAGATATAGAAATTTTCCATCACTTTATAAAGAGTTTCAATAGGGACAGAGTGAAGGGATAAATTAGGTCATTAAATAGTTAATCCCACTAGGGGATTGTAAGTAGAAAAAAATATGGGAGATCCCTGTAAGTTAGTGATTACTCAAGAAATCAGGTTTACTTAGCCACAAAACCATGCAGGCTTATTTAGCAACAAAACCATGTGACAGAAGCATGAGACTTTCCCTCAAAACAGTAAAACAGCAGTGACATGAGGCCCACATCCTGCCCAGTGAGCTCAGTAAGTTAGGACATGCTTTTTGCACACATAAAAAGCAATAATTTGTGGACCTAACTTGACCATGTAGGTATAAGAAAACTCCTCTGCTCAACCTGGAGAAGGAACTGATGATGGAAGCATGGCATCATCTCAAGAAAGGCAAAGATGTTCTCCCCTCCTCACTTGTTCTTTGATTATAAAACTATAGCCCAGTAAGTTTCAGGGTTATGGATTTTTGAGTTTTACCAAGAGAATGCACTGGTTATAGCAAACATCCTCTTCCAACAACACAAGACAAGACTCTACACATGGACATCACCAGATGGTCAATACCAAAATCAGATTGATTATATTCTTTGCAGCCAAAGATAGAGAGGCTCTATCCAGTTAGCCAAAACAAGACCAGGAGCTGATTGTGGCTCAGATCATGAATTCCTTATTACCAATTTCAGACTTAAGTTGAAGAAAGTGGGGAAAACCACTAGACCATTCAGGTATGACCTAAATCAAATCCCTTACAATTATATAGTGGAATTCACAAATTCAAGGGATAAGATCTGATAGACAGAGTGCCTGAAAATCTACGGATGGAGGTTTGTGACATTGTACAGGAAGCAGTGATCAAGACCACCCCCAAGAAAAAGAAATGCAAAAAGGCAAAATGGTTGCCTTAGGAGGTCTTACAAATAGCTGAGAAAAGAAGTGAAGCAAAAGGCAAAGGATAAAAGGAAAGATATACCCATATGAATGCAGAGTTCCAAAGAATAGCAAGGAGAGATAAGAAAGCCTTTCTCAGTGATCAATGCAAAGAAATAGAGGAAAACAGTAGAATGGGAAAGACTAGAGATCTCTTCCAGAAAATTAGAGATACCAAGGGAACATTTCATGCAAAGATGGGCACAATAAAGGACAGAAATGGTATGGACCCAACAGAAGCAGAAGATAGTAAGAAGAGGTGGCAAGAATACAAGGAAGAACTATACAAAAAAAGATCTTCATGACCCAGATAATCATGATGGTGTGATCACTCACATATAGCCAGACATCCTGGAATGCGAAGTCAAGTGGGAATTAGGAAGCATCACTACAAACAAAGCTCGTGGAGGTGATGGAATTCCTATTGAGCTATATAAAGTCCTAAAACATGATGCTGTGAAAGTGCTGCACTCAATATGCCAGCAAATTCAGATACTCAGCAATGGCCACAGGACTGGAAAAAGTCAGTTTTCATTCCAGTCCCTAAGAAAGGCAATGCTGAAGAATGTTCAAACTACCGCACAATTGCACTCATCTCACAGCTAGCAAAGTAATGCTCAAAATCTCCAAGTCAAGTTTCTGAACCATGAACTTCCACATGTTCAAGCTGGATTTGGAAAAGGCAGAGGAACCAGAGATCAAAGTGCTAACATCTGTTGGATCTTTGAAAAAAACAAGGAAGTTCCAGAAAAACATCTACTTCTGCTTTATTGACTAAAGTTTTTGACCATGTGGGTCACAGCAAAATGTGGAAAATTCTCAAAGATATGGGGATACCAGACCACCTTACCTGCCTCCTGAGAAATCTGTATTCAGGTCAAGAAGCAACAGTTAGTACCAGACATGGAAAAACAGATTTGTTCCAAGTTGGGAAAGGAGTACTTCAAGGCTGTATATTGTGACCCTGCCACTCTTATGGCAGAAAGTGAAGAAGAACTAAAGAGCCTCTTGATAAAAGAGAAAGAGCAAAGTGAACAAGTTGACTTAAAACTCAACATTCAAAAAGCTAAGATCATGGCATCCGATCCCATCACATCATGGCCAATAGAGCGGGAAACAATTGAAACAGTGACAGACTTTATTTTCTTGGACTCCAAAATCACTGCAGATGGAGATTGCAGTCATGAAATTAAAAGACACTTGCTCCTTGGATGAAAAGCTATGACCAATCTAGACAGCATATTAAAAAGCAGAGACATTACTTTGCCACAAAGTAATGTCAAAGCTATGTCCGTCTAGTCAAAGCTATGGTTTTTCAAGTAGTCATGTATGGATGTGACAGTTGGAGTATAAAGAAAATGAGCACCGAAGAATTGGTGCTTCTGACCTGTGGTTTTGGAAAAGACTCTTGAGAGTCCCTTGGACTGCAAGAAGATGCAACTTGTCAATCCTAAAAGAAATCAGTCCTGAATATTCATTGGAAGGAGTGATGCTGAAGCTGAAGCTCCAATACTTAGGCAACCTGATGTGAAGAACTGACTCATTGGAAAAGCTCTTGATGCTGGGAAAAATTGAAGGCAGACGAAGGGGATGATAGAGGATGAGATGGTTGGATGGCACTACTCAATGGACATGAGTTTGAGTAAGTTCCGGGAGTTTGTGATGGACAGGAAAGCCTGGACTGCTGCAGTCCATGGAGTCACAAAGAGTTGTACATGACTGAGCGACTGAACTAAACTGAACTGAAAGTTTCAGGGTAAGGCGTTTCTCGCCCACCCAGCTGTAAACTTCACAAATGTCTTATTCTAGTAAATCACTTCTTATCTATCACTTTGACTCTCGCTGAATTTTTTCTACATTGAGATGTAAAGATCAGTAGTACTGGAGCTCTTTAGAGCCCTGCTGAATAGTAACCAGTTTCTGTTTTGTTGCCTCTTTGCAGTCAAACTCTCCCATCCATCCTAAACACACAAATTCTGATCTGATTTCTTTCTTGATATTTTTCTCTCTCACTAAAACTTGCGTCTTGTGTCTTGCTCAATATAAAGCTCTTCAGATTCATCCATACTGTTGTGTGTATGAGTGATTCATTTCCTATTATTGCTCAGTAGTATGCTTTGTTTTTCCTATGTACCTCAATTGGAATATTGTTACCCTTCTGAGGCTCGATCCCGCCTTTGCGTATGCCGAGCCTCCTTCCGGCACCCTTCCTTCTTTGCTTCAGTCCAAGTTTACATACAGTCTGGTAAATATATAAAATATGATATATTTATGTTTCAGTTGTTGGAACATTTAAGCAAATCAACTTTGATTGAAATATTAAATAATGCTATTCAACAAGAATCTGGAATACATGGTATGTCTGAAAGATAAAAAGAATGACATGTTACTCTCTAACTAAATACCTATTGCTATAAAAGAAGGCACTCATTCAACAAGATAAAGTCAATTCTTTTCTTTGACTCTGATTCAACTGATCATAATTATGTCACATTTCTATTTAATTTGCATCAGGCCATAGATTTCTGGGATAGCTTTCTGTTTTTTCTGGAATTCAAATTATCTCCCATTTTTCCCACTTGCAGGATAAAGACAAGCTTTGAGTATCATCTCACTTAGTGACTTTCTGTTAATTATTCATAATGGTACTAAATTTTAAGATTTCATTATCATACAAACATCCTCAAGATCTTGTTAAAATGGAAATTCTGATTCAATAGATCAGGAGTGGGGCCTGAGTCAAGAATTTCTGACAACACTTCTGTTCTGAGGCCATATTTTGTGTGTGTGTGTGCAAGACTTTAATACATTCTGCATTTTTAAAGGCATGTTGGAGTGCTGCTTTCCTGAGATTACTCTCCATGGCACCCTTGAGTAATTTCTACTTGATTATCAGCTGTTGAACTCTATTGGATGTATGTCTCATTTTGCTGAAGTACATAATCCAGTTTTATTCAGAAAAATATAGATGTGATGCATAAATGATAACTTTTCTGTGTGTTCTTGCCTGTTTAAAATCTTTCTTTCTCTTTTTTCCTCTTGCACTTCATTGATAGATTGACTGTATATAGAATTATTAGGCTTTAAATAACTCTTTGAACATTTAAGGTTTAGCTTAATATAGTAACTAAAAATAGAGATAAAATTCTGGTTCTGTATGTCTGCACCATAAAATGTTAACCTGTCTGTGTCTTAGCTTCTCTACCTGTACAATGAGGATGTTGATACCTATGTCATTCGGTCTTATAGAGAATTCATGACTACATAGTTTATAAACCTCTAGAGTGCAACCTGGAATATAGAAACTACTAAGTTAATTTCACCATTCATTACCAAGCCTGGGTAGAATAAAATTAAACTTTTTGGTTTTTCTTGGTAGGTGATTCTTTTCCTCTTATTTTAAAGCATTAGGCTCCATTCTTTATCTTGACTCTTTGAAATTCCACTGTATTATTTCCTAAATGCTTTTTCAGTTCTTTTTGTTCTTCATTGCCAAGTATGTTGCAAAATGTTTATTATGTTGCAAAATTTGTTTAGTCTTCAATCGACAGATATTTAGGGTTCCACATTTTAGCTGTTCTGTATATAGCTACTCTAAACATACCTTAACATTTTCTAAATTGAAGTTTGGTTGATTTACAATGTTATGATTCTCTGACATTTTTGATGTAAATATAAACTAGTTATGTGGGGAATACAACTTGAAGTGGAACTTCTTGGTCAAAAAGACGTAAAACATAGAAATAGTTAAAAAATATTTCCTGATGGGGCTGTACTCAGTACCTGAGTGCCCCCAAGTGCCCCACAATTTTGCCAACACTTAGTGTTGTCAATGTATTTCATTTTAGTTATTCTAATGACTTTGTACTGGCAATTCTTTCTAGTTTGAATTTTCATCTTCCTACTGAATAATAATTTGAGCACATATTCATTCATACCATTAGAGGTTCACTTTAATGAGCTTTTTCTTTTTCCCTCTATTGATTGCAGCATTTTCTTTCTCAGATATATGCATTGTGAATATTTTCTTCATCTGTGGATTTCCTTTTCACTTTTATCTTTTTCAGTAAGTAAATTGGCTTTTATTTTGATGAAGGTTTTGTTTGTTTGTTTGTTTGTTTTGGAATCCACTTGTGTGCTGAGAAATTTTTTCCTTTCCTCAAGTTCATGACAATTTTATCCTATATAATTGTTTTTTAGAATCTTTATAGTTTCAGCTTTCAAATTTAGGTTTATATTATATTGCAATTAAAGATGTTTTACACTGTGGTAAGAATTAAGGTTCATTTTAGTTTTCATACAGATATCCATTCAGTTGTTCTATCCACATAAAGATATTTTTTATGTCACTGAAGTTCATTGATTTCTCTGATTAAAGTCAATTAATTATGTTTGGGGCTATTACTGACCTCATGATTTTCCTTCACAATATACTGATCTATTTTTATATAAATATAAGATCACTCCTAGGATATGTGGAACACTAAGCAAATATGTTCTGTAGGGTATTACTTAGGAAAAAATTTTTCCTTAGAATTATATTTAGAAAACCACTGGCTTGTGTTAAATGAATTATTTGTAGATGATGACTTAGAATAATGGATAAAAATGCATTTATTTTTGTGTGAATTTTCTAGGGTTACCATTACAAAGTACCACAAACTGAGTCACTTGAACCCAGAAATTGGTCATGTTAGAAGTTCCAGAGCTTAGAAGTCCCTGATTAAGGTATCAGAGGGCTGATTCCTTCTGTTGGCTGTGTAGGAGAAACTGTCCCTTGCCTCTCTCCTAGTGTCTGTTGGTTTGCTGGAAACCTTGGTGTGTAAACGTATTATCTTGATCTTTGTTTTCATGTCTATATGACATTCTCTTTGTGTGTATGTCTCAGAGTACAAATTTTCTTTTTTTTTTTTTAATAAGAACACTAGTCATATTGGATTAGGAACCCACTTTACTTCAGCATGACCTCATCTTAGCTAATGACATTTGCAATGGTCTTATTTCCAAATGAGGTCACATTCTGAGGTACTAAAGGTTAGAACCTTGCTGTCGGAATTCAAGTTCTTACTGATGAAGCCAAATCCAGCCTCTGTACCCAAATATCAAATTAATTTTGAGACAGAGTTTGGGGTGAAATAGAAAAGAATAGCTTTATTGCTCTGCCAGGCAAACAGGGTCACAGTGGGGTAATGTCCTCAAAACTGTGTGTCCAAATTTGGAGAGGTTAGTGAGTAATGATTATAGTAATGGTTCAAAGAGGTCATGATCAGCTTGTGGACGTTCTTCTGATTGGTTGGTGATGTGGTAAGTGGGAGTCAGAATCACCATGCTTCAGGTTCCAACTGGTCTGGGGTCTCTGTGTTTGTGAGCAGCACACCGTTAATTTCTCCAACCTGGTAGGAGTTTCAGTATCTGCAAAACAGCTCAAACATATTGTTACATATATATGTATGTATGTATACCTGTTCACTAGAACTCAGACAAGGTCAAGGAGGCTGAATGAAGCCTATTTCCTGTAGCCAAGATGTGATGGTGCAGGAAGGAGGAACCCTTTCCAGGGCCCAAGAGTGGGCTCTTGTCTAACAGAAATGAATTATCTAAGGAGACAAATGTGCTGACAAAGCAAAAGACTTCACTGGGAACTGGTGCCTGGGTGGAGAGCAGCAGCATAATGAACCCAGAAGAACTGCTCTGTCACATGGCTTGCACACTCAGGTTTTATGGTAATAGAGTTAGTTTCTGGCTTGTCCCTGGCAAATCATTCTGACTCAGGGGCAGAGCCCCACCATGCCCCTTCCTGGTAGAGCATTCACTGCTCAGCCAAGATGGATTCCAGGGAAAAGGATTCTGGGAGGATGCTATGACATATCGACTGGTGTCTCATCTCTTCTTTTGACTTTTCTCAAGTTCTTTTGGTTGGTGGTAGATTGCTAGTTCTGAGTTCTTTACCAAGACCTCCTGTTGTGAGATGACTCATGCACATGGTTACTATCAGGCCTGGCCAGGGTGGGCAGCTTGGGTCTGTAGTTCCCAAACCTTTCTGGTCACAGAAAGTTTTTTATGCCCAGGAGTTCCACAGGGTCATGGAAGGTACTAATGAGTACTGTAAGCTTGGATATTGCCTCTCAGCTCTGACAAACTGTTCCAAAGAGATAAGAGAGGAGACGGGATATATAGGACTTTTGCTGAAGAAAAAACAAACATGTACTTGAGCATCAAAAGATTATTGCTAAGCATACAAAAATAAGACATCTCAAGTTAATGATTTTAGTGCCTTTCCAAGAGTCTGAAATCATTAAATTGATTACTTTGACAATGTATCTTAACTATCTAGGACCAATATTTGGTTTTTCTTTCTCTTGAATTCTCCTCACGGCATGTGGGGAGAATAGGGGACTGCACTGGCTGATGGCATCATGGCTTAATGTCAGGCTGCATTTTTTGCTTACTGATATGACAGGGGATATTTTTTATCCACAGGTGCCGGGAGCTGGCGAGAGACATTCCACTCGTGACAAAGGTCATGAGGAAGGAGGCTCGGCATATGCAAAGGCGGGATCGAGCCTCGGGAGTCCCCCCAGATATTCTCGAGCATCTACCCCCAAAAACCAGAGTCTGCCTACTTTATTGCTTTGTGCTCTCACCTCTGACTTTCCTGGGGGCTGTCCCCTACCACCATCTCGCTCTCTCTGTCAAAGAGTTAACTTACAGCTCCAATTAATAAAGTTCCTGTCAATTAGGAGTGTTTAAATCCAAACCCCTCAGATGGCTCTCTAACTCACCTGACAAGTTTACCTGGACTCCTACAGCTATGCATACGATTGTTTACAGTCTCCCAGCCTTGAGAGTCATGGGAAGCTTAAGATATTCAAATAGCTTAGAGCCTCTCAGAGAGTTAGAAACTGTCAGAATAAAACTAGTAAAAGATTTCATTGATGAGCCAATGCTTGCTGCCAAGTTTTCACATCCCCTGTATTGTATCCTTGAATGTGTATTAATTAATATAGTTGGTATGTAGAAAAAAAAGTAGTGGCCTTGGTGTTAGTAACTTTAGACCCTTAAGGTAATAAATTCTTTCCTTTGTTGTAAACCCATTACACATCCGCCGTATAGGAATGTAATTTTATCTTCGAAAGATGGCGCCAAACCTTAAAATAATTACTCTTAGAGAAAATAAGTCTTACGGTTGATAAGTCTTTGTCAAGAGTCATAAAATGTTAATAGGCCTTCTGGCCAGAAGATGATGTAAATCACCTAAACCATTTGTATACGATAAATTTGCAGGAAAGAAACCCTGGTTTTTGATAAGGATCAAAGACTGCTGACTTTGCATCCCCTATTATCCTCTATGTGTAACTTAGGGTATATAAGCCCCTGTTAAAAATAAAGCCACAGGCCTTGCTCGCCAAAGCTTGGTCTCCCCATGTCATTTTTCTCCTTAACCTCCAGCTGAGTCTCCATCTGGAGCGCGGATATCCTCTGTGACCATTTATTTGCCTGGGCTTCTAAGACCCACTCGAGAAGGTGTCAAAGGTGGGGTGCCTTCTGCTATTCGAGAGGGCACCTGCAGCCTCCGTGGTCAGAGCTAACCTGGTGTCACGGGTTATATTGATTTTCCGTGTAAACCAAGCTACTCAGCTTCTTTTCTCCACTGAATTTTCCTACTGAGCTATCCTCATGCTATTACTCTTTATATCTCTAATTAATATTTGAATAGGTCGCCTATGCCGTCTCTCCTTTGAATACCCTGAATCAGCCGGGGATGGGCCTCGGCACACAGGTGTCAGTTACCTTGACTTCACAGAGCCCTACTATCACACTAAACATGGATACTTCCTCCAAATGATTATTCATAGTTGCATACAAGATTATACACACATAAATTAGTAAGCAAGTCCACTCCTTTACACGTGTATTTATTTCTCTCTCTCAGATACACACATCAACATACAAAATGAATAAGCATACTTTCACATTGCACAAAATATCCCTTCAGGTCTAAATATATATACTCTGCCTGCACACATCCTCAGTCATGTCTGACTCTTTGTGACCCCATGGACTGTGGCCCTCCAGTCTCCTCTGTACATGGAATTTTCCAGGAAAAATACTAGAGTGGGTTGCCATTTCCTACTCCAGGGGATCTACTCAACCCAGGGATTGAACCCATGTCTCTTGTGTCTTCTGCAATGCCAGGCAGATTCTTTACCACTATGCCACCCGGGAAGCCCATACATAATCTGATTAACAATAAATTACAGTAATACAGATAAATTTACACTCATGTAATCTCAACACACATTCTTTTATGTGCGTTCAAATCCCATGTCTTTGGATTTGTGTGTACATGGGAGAAAGGAGAATTAGGGGTTAATGCTTCCAGCTTTAGTCTCCAGTCTCAGAGGAAGCCAGTGTGGGTAAGAGGCAGTGGGACCCACGATGGGTTCAGAGAATTAGTGTCTGGGGGAAGGAAAAGGCTAGACTTTCCTAGGTTTTTAAATAGGCTCTAGCAGGGGGTCTCTGTTAAAAGCTGATTTCCAGAAGCCATTTAGAGCTACTCTGGTCACAGTGGAGTTGATGAGTACCAAAGCGGATCTCAGTGCCCAAAGCCCCATTCATCTCTGTCCATCCCAGGGAGCAGCAGGACTCACAGAGGCTGAAAGGAGCTAGAGGCATGGTGTGCACTGTGCAGAATGGCTGAACTCACTGGGGGCTCCAGATCCACAGACCATGAATGCTGATCTCCAGCCTGATATGCGAAGAAGACTTGCTGCTTGTTCTGTGTACTCCAGGGAGAGTCTAGAAAAGTAGGAAGACTTCCTCCAAACACAGTCCCTCCAGGAAGGAGGTTGGATCTGAACCCCATACCACTCCGGCTTTATTGTCCTTGGTCTTAGTTTAAATACCCCAATGTAGGAAAGCAGAGTGTAAATTTTTCTGAAGCTATTCCTTAGCAAGTTCTCAACTCATTTTAGTCTATGCATTCAGGTTTGAACAACATGGATTAAACTGATACTTTTCCAAGTTAATGATAGTGAAAGTATCAGGTTCATTAGGAACGGAGCAGAAAGTGCAGAGAGGACAGAAGTGCCTCTCAAGGGCTCCCATTTGTCACCTCAGACTTGGGTCACAGGTCAGTTCTGTTCCTACAGCGTTCACCCAAGAAACAAAATCTGACAGTGAGAAGTCAGGGCCAATAGAATCACATGAGGAAGCTGAGAGGCATCGCATATGAGGGAAATTTGATCTGTGAAAAGGTCATTGGAGAGTCTGGGAAATAGATGAATCAGAGGATAAAAACTGGCTTTTCAAAGTGGCTACAGTATATGAGTAGCTGAACCTTGGCTGAGAAGAGAGTCACCATCCCTAAACGAGTTTGTGCAACAGGTGAGTTATCTGTTAAGGCTCATGGGCAGAAGTCAGTAAAGATGCCATCCTAGAGAATGCAGCTTATACCCAGAGATGCCAGACAATTGATCAGAAACCTGTTCTAAAGGCAACCAGTCCAATGATATAGCAGGATTTCTGGTTTCAAATACATATCTTTCTGTAATTCAGAATTATAGACAATTGTATACAATTTCAGCTGGTGGCTCAGGTGGTAAAGAATCTGCCTGCAATGCAGAAGACCTGGGTTTGATCCTTGGGTTGGGAAGATCCCCTGGAGGAGAGCATGGCAACCCACTCCAGTATTCTTGCCTGGAGAATCTCCAAGGACAGAGAAGCCTGGCAGGCTACAATCCATGGGGTTGCAAAGAGTCGGACACGACTTAGTGACTAAGCACTGCACAGCACATACACTTTCACAGGTTCCCTTTGTATCTGACTTTTTCATGACAGGCGAACAATCTCTGCTGTATCCTACAAGAGTGGTTGCTCCAATCAATCACTACCTACAGAGGCAGTGGTGAGGACCACCAAGATCATTGGTTGTGAGTTATGCATTTGGCACTGAATTATTATGTAGTCTTGGGCAAATCATGTAACTACTCTGAGCTCTATTTTTCTTATTGTAAATAGAGATGCAAACTGTGTGTGAGAGAAATAATAAAATGTAAAAGCATATAGCATAATATCTACAAAAAATAGCAATGCCTTCTACAATTAATCAAAGCAATTAAAACTCACTTTGATAAATTGCATCTTTAGTCAGCATCTTCGCCAGTGCCCAGTGTGAGAGTGAGATGGCCCAAGTATTCTTCTCCAGGTGACCTTCAGTGTCAGTGACTATGTCCATACAAGTGGAGGGTGACACACAAGCGGTAAACAGAAGGAAAGGAGGGAGCCTCTAGCTCAAAGAGAATATATGACTGTTTGGGAAGGTCAGGCCAGGCAGATGGGGATAAAACAAAACCTAAGTGCCCAGATAATGTGTATGTATTTCTAAATTTTCTTTCTCTTTTAGTGATTTGTGATTTTGTTTTTAAACCTAACCCTATGATCAGATAATTTACAGATTTGAGGTAATTATATATCTCTTCTAGTTGAACCCTTCTAATGAGTAGTCAAAAGCACCTGTATCAATCACATGTATACAGCAGTTGTGTTACTGAACAGCGTCCTTGTTTGAAAGATAATCCCGAGTTATAACAGTCAGATCAGACCTTATAAAGAATTCACAAGCAAAGTTTGTAACATATTTTGTCTCAGTGAATTTAAAAGGTTCTAATCTTAAAGATCATCTATAAAATGTCAGCAGTGTTAAATGCTCTTTATTTGATGCTAAGCATAAACCACTAAAATGTCTTTCATTAAGTAAAAGGAAATTTTTACATAGAAAATTTTAATTAAATTGGCATGTGTGCACACTCTGTTGCTTAGGCATGTTGGACTCTTTGAGACCCCATAGACTGCAGCCCACCTGTCTCCTCTGTCTATGGGATTTCTCAGGCAAAATACTGGAGTGTGTTGCCATGTCCTATTCCAGAGTATTTTCCCAACCCAGGGATTGAACCCGCATCTCCTGCATCTCCTGTATTGGCAGAGGATTCTTTACCACTGAGCCACTTGCTGCTGCTGCTGCTAAGTTGCTTCAGTCGTGTCCGACTCTGCGAGACCCCATAGGTGGCAGCCCACCAGGCTCCGCCATCCCTGGGATTCTCCAGGCAAGAACACTGGAGTGGGTTGCCATTTCCTTCTCCAATAAATGAAAGTGAAGTCGCTCAGTTGTGTCCGACTCTTCGCGACCCCATGGACTGCAGCCTACCAGGCTCCTCTGTCCATGAGATTTTCCAGGCAAGAGTACTGGAGTGGGGGGCCATTGCCTTCTCCAACTGAGCCACCTGGGAAGCCCTTAAATTGGCATAATTTAAAAAAAAACAAAAAGATAAAGTGAACATTATCAGTGTATCTTCAGCCCTTGTCTTGACAGGCTAATGAGCACAACTTGAAATCAGGTGAAGCTTACTCTGTTCTGTGAGACAGTGAAGGGATCTTCTCAATATTTATATTAATATAACCAATTATAGAAATCTGAATATAAAGTCAGTCTCCCATAGGGCTTGAGAAATCATTCACCATTTCCCTGAAAAGCTTAACATTCTTCAAGCAAGTTCAATCATCTCTTTAGAAGGGGAAAACAGTGATAATACTTGCTGAACCAGAATTACTATCAAAATTTGAAAGTCTGATCATATTCATTCAGCCACAAGCCTGTCTGATTGACTCATTAGTATATTTTTTCAGATAAGCTATCAAGTTTTCCCTTTCTCCCTTTGTAATGCCAGCAGAGATCATTTTTGTTCCAGGGATGTATTTCTTGGAATTCACCAAGTACTCTGTCAGCATCTCTCCCCAGCTGATGCCTTTGCTCTTGTTGGCATCTGTGTAGGATAATGCAACAGGCTGAATTGTCTTTCACCCAAGCAGATCGTGGAGATTTGGCCTAGTCTTATGCTTGCCTCCCTTCTCAGTATGGCACTGGGCACACTTCTGAAGAAAAATCTTGCTCTTCTCAACATCACCCATATTTAAGTTGTTCTGTCTCCTTAGGTGACCAAGAGGTTCCTGCTCACAAGCAGAACATCCTTCTAAGTCTCTGTATTGTCATCCTATCATAGATAGGAGTGTTTGAGCGAACCTCTAACTATTATCAGGCTTCCCAGGTGGCTCAGTGGAAAAGAATTTGCCTGCCAATGCAAGAGATGTGGGTTCAATCCCTGGGTCAGGAAGATTCCTTGGAGGAGGAAATGGCACCCTACTCCAGCATTCTTGTTTGGATAATTCCCTGGACAGAGGAACCTGGTGGGCCATAGTCCATATAATCACAAAGAATTGGACACAACTGACCACTCAGATGGACCATAGCTATTATCTGACTTTGCTTTTGGCTCAGTGGTAAAGAATCCACCTGCCAGTGCAAGAGATATGAGTTTGATACCTGAGTCGATAAGATCTCCTGGAGAAGGAAATAGTAACCCATTCCAGTATTCTTGCCTGGAAAATCCCATGAACAGAGGAGCCTGGCAGGTTACATTCTATGGGGTACCAAAAGAGTTGTGCATGACTTAGCAACTAAACAACAATAGCTATTATCTATGAAGGATGGTAAAGTTTTCAAGTTAGAGAAAGATAAGGTCTGAGCCCCACTTCCTTAATAATGTTAAAAATCTAGAGAATATCATAATTATTTCAGATATTCCAGAAATCCTTTCTTTCTTTCTTTCTTTTTTTTTTTTTAACTACTGGATCTGGAATGAAACATTTGTCCATACCCAGAGTTGATTCGTTAAAGGGAGTTTGAAAAGATTCTTCTTGTCTATATACCTCTGTTATGAAGGAGGTAAGAGCTAATTCTTTCAAACAAAGGATAGGTCAACTGAAAGTATATAGTGTGAGTGTGGTGTGTAAGAACCAGACGAGTTTTTGTGTCACTTATTCTGAGTTAGGTAGTGTTCACATGTGGGATGAGACAGTAGGATTACCCCCATGTAATGCTGGCAAATATTAGCAGAGAATGATGTTCACAAAGTCCTCCCCTTGCCAACAGGGAACAGTATGAGAAATGGACGTAACTGTGTTATGCTCATGGTGTTCAAGAGGGGGGTTCTGTCAGGACATTTTAAGAAATGATTGATTGGTTAATGACTCCATTGCTACTGAATAATGACCGTTATTTGTTAGTTCCTTCAGTCAGCATTGATTAAAGTCCTTTTTGTCACAAAGCACAGGTTCTAGGAATAGAACATGACTCAGGGATAACTTCATGAAATTTAACACTTAGGACAGGAATTGGAAAACTATAACCTGCGCCAGCTCCACTTTGCATCATGGTTTTGTGCATAAATTTTGTTGGAGCACAGCCACACTCACAGGTTATATATAAACTATTGCTGCTTTCATGCTACTCAGCTAAGCTGATTAGTTGCAACAGAGATTGTATGGCCCACAAAGCCTAAAATATTGATGATCTGACCTTTTACAGAAAAAGTTTAATGATCCTACAACTAGGAAGAGCCATACACTAAATTCCTTACACAAATGGTACATAATTGGTCAATCAGATACCTTTGAGTCAAATCCTCATAGTAATTGTTTTAGAGTCAAAACTAACTCAGTGTCACTAAATAAACTGCTTAGGGGCTTTAAGCCAAAGAGTTTTCCAAACTGACTTCCTACCCTGAAAAGTGGCCCAAGTGTTGTATTGCTGCTGTTCTTTGAATTCTGATGTAGGAGGCTACAGCATGGAGCCTGTTTTTTTGTATGTGTGTTTTTTTGTGTGTTTTTTTGGTTTTTTTTTTAATAGAACTCTGCCTGTCTCATCTGGATGTCTGCCTGTGTGTATATCTGAATATTTCTGCAGTAGAAGAAAAGTAGATTCTCATGTAAAATACAAATACACTGACTCTGAATACCCACAACACTGGTCAGTCCAAGTGTGTATGAACTCCAGAGAAAGACAGGGCACAGAGGGTCAAGGCCTGACTCAACCTCTAACCAGCCTGGTGCCCTTGGCTAGTGTGCTTGTTCCATCTCCCAGAGACCAGCCCTGTCCTGGGAGAGGGCAGAGGGAAAGTACAGGCCAACCTCCCTCCTGGGGCCTAAGGAGATGCTGGGGTCCTTAGCTTTGGAAGTCTAGAACCTAACAGCAGAGAGATGGTGGGGTCCTCCGCATAGTCGTCGCCTGCATACTTGTCCCCCTTGAAGAAGCAGGAGCCCTTTTCCAGTGGGAAGAACAAGGGCAGATCACTACTCCCCACATCCACAGAGCCTGGGTCCCCAGGAATGGGTTCATTGGTGTGGTGTAGTGAATCAACTGCTTCCCTGAGGCAGGGCTTCCCAAGTATGATGGAGGGATCTATGAGAAAGGTTAAGTGAGTTGGTTGTTGGTTATAAATCGAATAGAGGGAAAGAATTACTATGACATTATTTTCCAAGATAGTTTTCCTTCAGCAGATTCTACATTCAAAATTTAAAAAATATTGTACTTGGAACTAGAATGTTCTGACCCTATTTTCAAGGACATAAATATGAATTAAAATGAAGGTTAGCAATGTATTATATTGCAAAATTTTATTTATTAAAATAGCTGAATACATTGTAGCTTACCATTAACCACAGTTCTTCCATCCAAAGGATTATAAATAATAATAATAATTTACTTTAATGTTATCACCTGCAGAGGCTGGATCACCTTTCCAATGGAGAAACATTAACCATCCTATGATGTTGACTTCAGGGAATAGCTCTTCCCATCCTGAGTTCTTCACCCTGCTTGGGATCCCAGGATTGGAGAATTCTCAATTTTGGGTTGCCTTTCTATTCTGTGCCATGTATGTTGTGGCTCTAGTCGGCAATATCACTCTCCTTCATGTAATCCGAACTGATCCCACCTTGCATGAGCCCATGTACCTCTTTCTGGCCATGCTGGCTATCACTGACCTTGTCCTCTCCACTTCCACACAACCTAAAATGCTGGCCATATTCTGGTTTCACGATCATAAGATTGAATACCATGCCTGCCTCATCCAGTTGTTCTTCATCCATGCCTTTTCTTCAGTTGAGTCTGGATTGCTCATGGCTATGGCCTTGGACCGTTATGTGGCTATCTGCTTCCCACTGCATCACTCTAGTATCCTGACCCCATCTTCCGTGGGTAAACTGGGGGCAGGTGTGATGATGAGAGGCCTGCTGTGGGTGAGTCCTTTCTGCTTCATGGTGTCCAGGATGCCTTTCTGCCCCAGTCGGATAATCCCCCAGTCCTACTGTGAGCACATGGCTGTGCTGAAGTTGGTGTGTGCTGACACTAGAGTAAATCGTTCATATGGACTTTTTGTGGCCTTCTCTGTAGTTGGCTTTGATATTATCGTCATCAGTGTATCCTATGTAATAATTTTGAGAACTGTTATGGGGTTACCCTCAGGTGAAGCCCGGCTCAAGGCTTTTGGCACATGTGCCTCCCATATCTGTGTCATCTTGGCTCTTTATATCCCAGCCCTCTTTACTTTTCTCACCCACCGCTTTGGACATCATGTGCCCCGAGTAGTACATGTCATATTTGCTATTGTCTATCTCCTGGTACCTCCCATGTTCAACCCCATCATCTATGGAGTTAGAACCAAAGAGATCAGGGACAGGGTTATTCAAGGATGTTGTAGAAAAGACTCCCAACTCAAAGCATAGGGTTTTTACCATCCCAAGGTCCCTACTGTTAAGGCATTGATGATATAAATGCATAAAGTTTTCCAGGATGTCACAATTTTTTTTTTTCAAATTTATTGAGTTATAGTGAAGTGAAACTCACTCAGTCGTGTCCACATCTTTGTGACGCCATGGGCTGTAGCCCACCGGGCTCCTCTGTCCATGGAATTCTCCAGTCAAGAATACTAGAGTGGGTTTCCATTTCCTTTTCCAGGGGATCTTCCTGATCCAGAGATTGAACCCGGGTCTCCTGTACTGTAAGCAGACTCTTTACCATCTGAACCACCAGGGAAATCTGTATTGAAGTATATGTAACATACAAATAGTTGCACATATTTCAGTTCAGTTCAGTCACTCAGTGTCCAACTCTTTGTGACCCCATGGACTGCAGCACACCAGGCTTTCCTGTCCATCACCAATTCCCGGAGCTTACTCAAACTCATGTCCATCTAGTCAGTGATGTCATCCAACCCTCTCATCCTCTGTCTCCCCTTCTCCTCCTGCCTTCAATCTTTCCTAGCATCAGGGGCTTTTCCAATGAGTCAGTTTTTCAGATGAGGTGGCCAAAGAATTGGAGCTTCAGCCTCATCATCAGTCCTTTTAATGAAGATTCAGGACTGATTTCCTTTAGGATGGACTGGTTGGATCTCCTTGCTGTCCAAGGGACTCTCAAGAGTCTTCTCCAACACCACAGTTCAAAAGCATCAATTCTTCAGCACTCAGCTTTCTTTATAGTCCAACTCTCACATACATACCTGCTACTGGAAAAACCATAGCTTTGACTAGATGGACATTTGTTGGTAAAGTAATGTCTCTGCTTTTGAATATGCTGTCGAGGTTGGTCATAGCTTTTCTTCCAAGGAGTAAGAATCTTTTAATCTCATGGCTGCAGTCAACATCTGCAATGATTTTGGAGCCCCCCAAAATAAAGTCTCTCACTGTTTCCATTGTTTCCCCATCTATTTCCCATGAAGTGATGGGACTGGATGCTATGATCTTAGTTTTCTGAATGTTGAGTTTTAAGCCAACTTTTTCACTCTCCTCTTTCACTTTCATCAAGAGGCTCTTTAATTCTTCTTTGCTTTCTGCCATAAGGGTGGTAGCATCTGCATATCTGAAGTTATTGATAGTTCTCCCAGCAATCTTGATTCCAGCTTGTGCTTCATCTAGCCTAGCATTTTGCATGATGTACTCTGCACATAGACTCAGAAGTTAGTGTCTGCCTGGAATTCAGGAGACCCGGGTTCGATCCCTGGGTTGAGAAGGTCCCCTGGAGAATGAAATGGCAACCCAGTCCAGTACTATTGCCTGGAGAATCCCATGGAGGGAGGAGCCTGGTAGGCTACAGCCCATGGGGTCGCAAAGAGCTGGACATGACAAGCAACTTGACTTTCACTTTCTTTCACTCTGCATATAAATTAAATAAGCAGGGTGACAGTATACAGCCTTGATGTACTCCTTGCCCGATTTGGAACCAGTCTGTTGTTCCATGTCCAGTTCTAACTGTTGCTTCTTGACCTGCATACAGATTTCTTAGAAGGCAGGTCAGGTGGTCTGATATTCCCATCTCTCTAAGAATTTTCCACAGTTTGTTGTGATCTACACAGTCACAGTCAAATGCTTTGGCATAGCTGATGAAGCAGAAGTAGATGTTTTTCTGGAACTCTCTTGCTTTTTCAATGATCCAACAGATGTTGGCAATTTGATCTCTGATTCCTCTGCCTTTTCTAAATCCAGCTTGAACATCTGGAAGTTCACAGTTCACATACTGTTGAAGCCTGGCTTGGAGAATTTTGGGCATTACTTTGCTAGTGTGTAAGATGAGTGCAATTGTGAGGTAGTTTGAACATTCTTTGGCATTGCCTTTCTTAGGGATTGGAATGAACACTTCCCTTTTCCAATTTTCATTTTAATAAAATTTAATTTTATTTGATTAATTTCATTTAATTAATCACATATTTAATGCTTACATTTTGATGAATTTGGGCATATGCATACATCCATGATACCATCACCACAGTCATGGTAATATCAGCATGTATCACATTTATATTTGTATTCTTACTCACCTCTCTCTTGTCACAATCAGTGGTGAATAAGATTCTAAAATTCAGGCTCTCATGTTTTTAAAGCCAATGTTAAAAAAAAAAAAAATCAACATCCGATGAAGGCGTTTAAAGAGAAATCAGGAGTATGTTTGCTTTTCTGAGAAGAAAACAGCTATTGGAGCCTAAAAGTGCCTCCAGAAATAAATGGGTGTTCTGAAAGTAAAAGTGAAGTTGCTCATTCGTGTCCGACTCTTTGCGACACCATGGACTGTAGCCTATCAGGCGCCTTCGTCCATGGGATTTTCCAGGCAAGAGTGCTGGAGTGGATTGCCATTTCCTTCTCCAGGGGATCTTCCAGACCCAGGAATCTAACTGCGGTCGCCTGCATTGCAGGCAGACGCTTTACCGTCTGAGCCACCAGGGGTAGCCTGGGTGTTCTGAAGGACCATTGTAAAAATTCCCAAATTTTAGAGTTGCCTAGAATTTTGATCCCTCTATCAGGAAATCAGTTAATAGTTGTGAGTCTCTTCCTTTCTCTTTTAAAAATCATTTTATGGCTATATAACTTGAGATAGTAAAATGGGACTATCTTAATACATAGTTTAATGAGTTCTGACACATATAAATGTCTGTGTGGCGACCTGCCCAATTAGGATATAGAAAATCTCCATCACTTCATAAAGATTTTTGCTGTGTCTTTTAGTTAAACACTTCCCTCTTCCCAAGCAGGTAAATCCTGATCTGAGTTCTTTCTCTCACCAAAACTTGAGTTTAGTTATTTTTTTTTTCCTCTCACTAAAACTTTAGTTTGGTGTCCCACTCAGTATAAAGCTTTTCAGATTCATTCATACTGTTGCATTAATGAATGATTTATTTCCTATTCTTGCTCAGGAGTATAATTTTTTTTCTACATCTTTCTCTCTTGCTTCACCTTCTACCATTCTAGTCTTTTACTTCCACACATATCCACTTTTTACTGCTCTTAAGGCTTTGTTTTTAATCATACCAGTTCTCCACATGGTTTGCTTCTAGAACTTTCTACTTCTCATCACTCTGTATTTCAATTAATACTACCTTATCAGTGAGTTATTTTTTAACCTGTGTATCTTAACTAGATTCTTCCCCTTATTATTTTCTTTCAACACATTTTGTTTTCTATGTATCTTAGCCCAAAGTGTAATTATTTAAAATACTTATTTGTTATTTATTCCTCTGACTTGAATATAAATTCATGAAAGCATAAAATAATTGCTGACTATTCTACCCAAAACTAGCTCACACACACACACACACACACAAAACCTCACTGAGTGAATGAATGAATTTTTGCCTGTGTGATACCTTTGTCCTAACAATTTCACTATGAACCACAAGATGGCATTTCCATGTATATTATCCCCTCATCCCTCCAAAACTGGATCCCAGTCCTAAAGTCCCTTTTCATTTATCCCCATGGAAATTTTGAAGATTTCTGTTGGTCAAATGAGATAAGTTCATTATATAAACAACAATTTCCCTCATTCTCTTCTTTTTAATTAACAAATGTAAAATATTTGAAACATTTTAAAATTTCTGTTCAAGAAATGATTTATTGAACAATTGTCTGCACCAAACATTCTGAAAGAGGATGGGAATAGAGTAGAGAACAAGAGAAACTGTCCATCAGAGCATTTAAATAGTAGGAGAGACTCAAAATAAACATCCTAAATACCTACAATTCCAGCTCCAGTATAAAAACTTAGTACTTGAGCTATGCAACTCTCTCCTGCACTCAGTCGTGTCTGACTCTTCGTGACCCCATGGATTGTAGTCTGCCAGGCTTCTCTGTCCACAGGATTCTCCAGGCAAAAATACTGGAGTAAATTGCCATTTCATCCTCCAGGGGATGTTTCCAATCCAGGGATTGAACCCACAGCTCCTGTGTCTCCTGCATTGGCTGGCAGATTCTCTACCACTGCATGATCTCCTAAGTCCATCCTGATTAGAAGTATCCTTAGCTGTTCTGAATTGATGAAAATAGATAATTGCTTTCATCACACAAGAGCCAATGGGTTCAAATTTGTAACTAAATTCAAGCTTCTCTGTAGCCAATTTGTAAAAAGTATCAAATGAGTACTGTGATTGAGGAATTCAATTTCCCCTTTGTAAGATAGGCAGAGTCATCACTGACCCTCTCTTCTCTCAAGTAACACACATCTCTAACATGACACAAGTGGCCGAGAGAGACCAGACAGACCTTAACAAATGCAGCCCCAGCAAGTCCGCTTCTCCAGGTTTTTAAACATTGCTAAGAGCCAAGACAACCTCTCAGAATTCCATTCTAGAGTAATTTTGAAAGCTGAATCTTCATCCATATTGTCTACTCTGTGTGGAGCCAGACACAGGGTTATCGGTATGATGGCATTTCATATTCAACAAGCATTTCCTTATCACTTATATGTCAGTGCTGCACTTGGTGCTGCGGTTATAGAGATCAATAGTTCATAGCTCATCCTAAAAACTACTCCTCTGTGTTCTCACAGGCTTCCCTGGTGGCTCAGATGGTAAAGAATTTGCCTGCAATGCAGGAGATCTGGGCTCAATCCCTGGGTCAAGAAGATCCCCTGGACAAAAGAATGGCAACCCACTCCAATATTCTTGCCTGGAGAATCCCCATAGACAGAGGAGTGACTAACACTTACTGTGCTCTCACAGCTTCCCAGGTGGTGCTGGTGGTCAAGAATCTGCCTGCCAAAGCAGGAGACTTAAGAGATGTGGGTTCAATCCCTGGGTAGGGAAGGCCCACTGGAGGAGGGCGCATGGACAGAGGAGCCTGGTGGGCTACAGTTCATAGGGTCACAAAGAGTCGGACACAACTGAAGTGACTTAGCATGCATGTGTGTATTCTAACAGCAACTGGTAAAATCTGCTGTCATCACACTCACTTACTCCTAAACACCTTAGTGATCTGATTGTGCATTTTAATGTTGACTCTCAGTCAGCTAACCCTGAAGTCACTGACTAATCCTAGTCTGTCTTCTGAGCCTTGGATTCCCAGGGCCAGAGAAGGAGGGAGAGAAAGGCCCAAAGAGGTTTGATGCCTGACTTCACAGACCACAGCCCCCACCCCAACCTCATCCAAGATCAATGTAGAGTCTCAGTCTTTGGGTTTCAGTTCTCCGTGGGTCTATCTTAGGTGTGGCTCCTCAGGGAAAAGATTTAGGATCTCTCATTTCTGGAAGCCCTCCAGATGCCAGCTCCAGTATTTATTACAGACATTTGCATCACTGCACGTGCGTATCTACAAGTGTCTATCCAGTTACATTTTGTAGATGAGAAAACAGAAACCGAACAATCTAAGTAAGATCCTTGGGTATATTTCTGAGTCAGAATGTACAGCAGAGGCAGAAAGGGAGTGGGTGAAAATAAACAAAAGGCACATCTACTAGGTAGGAATTGATCCTTTCTAAGAAATCCACTACATGTTTACAACTCTGAGGAGACATTCACATGATAATTTGTGTTAACAATGCCCCTGGAGTCATGCAACATGGCTCCCTTGGAAGAGTTTTAAAAAGGAATGTGTGCCAATTTCTTTTTTGTAAACTTAATATCTTAAAAGATGTTCAAAGCCAATGGGGTGTTGGAGAAGACTCCTGAGAGTTCCTTGGACTGCAAGGAGATCAAACCAGACAATCCTAAAAGAAATCAACCCTGAGTATTCATTGGAAGGACTGATGCTGAAACTGAAGCTCCAATACTTTGGCCACCTGATGCAAAGAACTCACTCATTAGAAAAGACCCTGATGCTGAGAAAGATTGAAGGGAAGACGAGAAGCGGACAACAGAGGATGAGATGGTTTGATGGCATCACTGTTTCAATGGACATAAGTTTGAGTAAGCTCCAGGAGATGGTGAAGGACAGGGCAGCCTGGCATGCTGCAGTCCACGGTGTCAAAGAGTCAGACACAACTCAGTGACTGAACAATAAAACAGAGGCAGGATACTTCCCCAGCGGGTCTGCTGTTTTAATTGTCTCCTGGAATGGAATAGAAAGGCCTCAGTGAATGCTGTTATCCAGATCTTCAGCAGTAGTTCTCTTATTTCTGGAAACAGAGCAGTGATACTTGCCAGATCCATTATAGCAGGAAGGTGCGGGCAAGGAGCCAGAAAGAGGAGATAAATTGAGAGAAGAGTAAATGTTGCTCTGGAAAAGGAATAGTGACGTCTACAGTGTAGTGATATTGTCTCTGGACCAATGGGATTGATGATTCGAATTATCCACAAAATAATTCAATTATTTTTGAAGCTGGTTTTCTTGACTCCACATAGGAGAGGGAGTCATTTATACATTCATTCATTCAGTGATTTTTCAATAATTACTCTTCCATGTGTCTTCTGTCTTACTAATAATCCTCAGTAGCCATGATTTTATGGTCTTTTTACTGATTGAGAATTTTTGAGGGCAGCCACCAGACCATTCTCATTGGTGCATGCCCAACACTTAGCAGCCTGGAATAGAGTAAGTGCTTAAAGAAACAGATAAGTGAATGATGAATAGTATATCCTAGAAAGATCTCATTTGGAATTAAAAGAAAACAAGCAGTCCATTGTATGGGTTTTATGTGATCTCTCACTTTCATAAAGCACATAAGCATATGAACCTGAACTGCATTATTGGTTATTGATTCACTGTTAATAATGATATTTTAAGCAGAAATTATGGAAGATACTAGCCCTGGGGCTTCATCCCTTTCCCCCAGGTTCCCAGAAATCCAGCCCAAGATTTCCCTAAAAGTAGCAAAAGAATGGGAGAACCACTACACAGAGTCAGGAAACCCGAAAACCAGTTCAGCTCAGATCTGGTCCTAGGGTATGACTGGGGACATTTCTACTCTTTCAGGGACCAGCTCTTCTATGACCTTCTTAGCCCTCCGAATAAAACAACAATCACTAATTTGTTGTTGCTTAGTCACTTAGTCATGTCCAACTCTTTGCGACTCCATGAACTGTAGCCCACCAAGCTCTCCTGTCCATGGAATTCTCCAGGCAAGAATACCAGAGTAGGTTGCCATTAGACCTGCCTACTTCCAAAGAAACAAGTTTGTATTTATGGAAACATAAATACACAAGGGAGTTTGTGTCTTTATGAATTCCCCCACTGGTAGGGAGACTTGAGAGCAGGAAAAGCATCAGAAGAGCTATCACCAAGGAAGTGATGATTAATCTGTGGCTTTAATTGGGTAGTTTTAATACATCAAAGGGCTACAAATGGGAAGGAAAGTCAAAGTCGAAGAATCAGCATTTTTAAAGGTGATAAACCTTTGAAATGAAAGATATAGGAGCAGCAGCAAACAAGGCTGCAGAGTCAAATACAGGCTCGATCTTGCCTAGGACTTCAGGTTTTTAGCTTGCAGGACAGAGATCCTCCAAGAGATCTCTGTGTTTAACCAAAGATCCTAAGCAAATTCAGGGTGGGAATTTGGGGCTCCTAGACAAACTGGGATCTGAGGGAAAAAAGGAAGCCCTAACAGGTAACGCTGGGCCCAGATGAAGGCAAAAGCATGAAAACATCCTCAGCAGGCTATAAAGAATTACAGAGCACAAGGATAGGATGACAAGATGATGGTTGAGTTAGGAATTTCTCTTTCTCTCTCTTTCCCATTTTCATGATTTTTCTAATTTATTTTAATCTAATGTGTATAAAAGAGTGGTTATATACACCCATGTGAAGAGCCGACTCATTGAAAAAGACCCTGATGCTGAGAAAGATTGAGAGCAGGAGGAGACAGGGATGACAGAGGATGAGATGGTTGAATGGCATCATCGATTCAATGGACATGAGTTTGAGCAAACTCTGGAAGACAGTGAAGGACAAGGGAAGTCTGGCATGCTTCAATCCATAGGGTTGCAAAGAGTCAAACATGACATAGTGACAGAATAACAACAAAATTACACCCACAGGCATAATGAAAAAGTAATTTGTTTCTTTAGACAAAATTGACTTTTATGTGGAAAAAAAGGACAGGGGTTGATGTAACATTTACTGTGACTCATTTCCATTTGGAGACAAAGTTTAAAATGTTTATTCTTCATTCCATAAATTTGGGCTTGTGATTTATAAACTTACCATCAGGAGAAAATATAGCTCATTTTAAGGTTTAATTTAGGAAAAATATGTGTATTTATTAACATATGATAAGCTATTTCCTGTTCAGACCATTTTCTAATTACTCAGCTCTCATAATTCCCAGACTTCTCGAAAATAATGTGCTTGTGACTCAATTAGTCTCTTTGGAAGGTAGGCTCCTCATCCAACAGTAGTCATCCTCTGATGCCATCATTGTCGACCAATCCTCCACCAACTCCTTGTGTCTTTTCAAGGTGGGAGGCTCCCCAATCTGGATCTGTTTCCTGTCCTGTATATGCTACACAATGGCTGTTGTGAGAATCAGCCCCCTCTCTGATGTGTCCTGCACTGACTACTTCTATGAAACATGTATTTCTTCCTGGCCCTGCTAGCTTTCATGGTGGAGACTCTCTTACTCTCACCTGATCTGAGATGCTGTCCATAAAATCAACTACAGTAACTGCTTCTGCTCCACCAGGTCTGCTTTATCCATACTCAGTCAGTCAGGGTTGGCCATATGTCATCTGGTACTGGATGTCTCCATATGCTTCCCACCCCACCATTTCATCATATTCCAGTAATTGGCAGTCAAGCTCGGAACAGGTGTAATAACAAAAGCATTGTAGGAGTGAACCTTCTTTGCTCCATGTTCTCCTGATTGATATTTTACCTCAACCAAATCATCCCTTAGACCTACTGTAAGCATGTGGCTATGATGAAACTGAAATATGCTGATGCAAGACCATATCTATGATCTTCTCTGTGATTGAATTTGATATATATGTCATTACAACACCATATTTTATGATATTCCAGGCTATTCTGTAGCTACCCATTGGAGAAGCCCTGCCCAAGGCATGTGGCCTGTGCCCCTAATACTCATGTCATCCTGTTGCTGTATGTCTCAGGGACTCTACTTCCTCCCTTGCTTTAGCTACCATAATTACTCTAATGCAGTTACTATTATACATATAATTACTATAATATGATTGATTCCTTCTTAAATATAGAGATACACTTTAATTTTAATACTTGTGTACCCACCTATTTAAATACCCAGTTAGATTCTTTAAACATTTAAATATGATAAGTTGATTGTTATGCTATACATATAACCTTCTTAAATGTTTCTCTACATTGAGTGTAGCTACAAACCTGTCTGGTCCACAGTAGATACTTAATAAATATTATTTATATTGATCAATATGAATATATACAGTTTAATTTGCCTTTAAAAAATACACTTTACTTTCAAAGAAAAGGTTTTTCCATTTAAAAAGTAAATTTGGGGAGGCAGTCCTAAGATGGTGGAGGAATAGGATGGGAAGACCACTTTCTCCCCCACAAATTCATCAAAAGAACATTTAAACGCTGAGTGAAATCCACAAAAAAACTTCTGAATGTCGGCAGAGGACATCAGGCACCCAGAAAAGCAGCCCATTGTCTTCAAAAAGAGGTAGGAAAAACATAAAAGACAAAAAAAGAGACAAAAGAGGGAGGGATGGAGCTCCACCCTGGGAAGGGAGGCTTAAAAAGAGAGAAGTTTCCAAACACCAGGAAACACTCTCACTGCCGAGTCTGTGCAGAGCCTTGGAAGCACAGAGGGCAACATAATAGGGAGGGAAAATAAGTAAATAATTAAAACCCACAGATTATGAGCCCAACGGTAACTCCCCCAGTGGAGAAGCAGTGCAGACGCCTGCGCCCGCCACTAGCAAGCAGGGGCTGGGCAGGGAGGCGCAGGCTGCATGGCTTAGAGTAAGGACCGGGCCTGAATGCCCCAAGGGCAATCTGAGGGAACTAACTTGGGCTAGCAAACCAGACTGCAGGATAGCTACCACGAGAAAAGCCCTAAGACACTGCCAGGCCTGCTCACAGAACAAAGGGCAGAACAGAACTAGCTGGCTGCAGACCATCCCCCTCTGGTGACAGGCAGCCAGAGCCGGAAGGGGGCAATTGCAGCCCCAGAGTGACATTATCTACCAAACTGCAAGCAGGCTTCTTTGCTTACTAAGACTTCTTGGGGTTCTGGACGGTCATCCGCCTGAGAAGGTGTGCCGGTTGTACACCCAGAAAACTGAGTGGCAGGGACGGGGGAGGTGATAAGTCTCAGCAACCACGCTCGCCAAACACCTCATCACCTGAGCTGCTCCGAGCTGCGAAGGGCACAAAACGCAGGCCCAACGGAGGAGTCTGCGCCTCTGAGGACAACCTGAGTGCCTGAACCTGAGTGGCTTAGACCTGGGAGGTGCATGCAGCCCAGGGCCAGCCTCGGAAGGTTCCCAGTGGAGCAACCTAGAGCCTGAGCTGTGTGGGCAAGGAGGGTGCAGGCGCCATGAGCAGGGGCAGGCCTAGTGTGGCTGAGACACTAGGAGCACACGCCAGTGTTATTTGTTTGCAGATTCCCTCCTTCCCCATAGCCGACTGAACAAGTGAGCCTTAAAAAGTGTCCACCACCGCCCCCTAGTGTCAGGAAGAAAATCAGACACTGAAGAGACCAGCAAACAGAAGCTAAAACTGAGGGAACCACCTTGGAAGTGACAGGTCCAATAGATTAAAACCCTGTAGTTAGTACCAACTACATAGAAAAGGGCCTATAGATCTTGAGAAATATAAGCTGGACCAAGAAACTATCTGAAAATGAACTGACCCCACACTGCCACAACACCACCAGAGAAAGTCCTAGATATATTTTTACTATTTTTATGATCATTCTTTTCTTTTTCTTTTTTTTCTTCTTTTTCCTCTTTCTTTTCTTTTTCTTTTCATTTTTTCTTTTTTAACTTTTTTAATTTTTTAAGTCCTCTATTACTCCCTTAATTTTCATTTTTATAACCTACTATTAATTTTCAAAAAAAAGACTTTTTTAAAGCAAATTTCATATATATATATTTTAATAACTTTTGTGACTTTTTTTTTTTTCTTCTTCTTTTCTTTAATGTTGTATTTTTGAAAATCCAACTTCTACTCTAGAATTTTAATCTTTGCTTTTGGTATTTGTTATCAATTTTGTACCTTTAAGAACCCAATCTTCAGTACCAATTTTTACTTGGGAGCAAGATTATTGGCTTGACTGCTCTCTCCCCCTTTGACTCTCCTTTCTCTCCACTAGGTCGCCTCTGTCTCCTCCCTCCCCCTTCTCTTCTCTACCCAACTATCTGAATCTCTGTGTATTCCAGACGGTAGAGGACACTTAAGGAACTGATTACTGGCTGGATCTGTCTCTCTCCTTTTCATTCCCCCCTTTTATCCTCCTGGCCAACTCTGTCTCCTTCCTCCATCTTCTCTTCTCTGTATAACTCCATGAACATCTCTAAGTGGTCCAGACTGTGTAGCACACATAAGGAAGTGATTACTGGCTAGCTTGCTCTCTCCTCTTTTGATTCCACCTCGTCTCATTCAGGTCACCTCTAACTCCCTCCTCCCTCTTCTCTTCTCCATGTAACTCTGTGAACCTCTCTGGTTGTCCCTCATTGTGGAGAAACTTTTCATCTTTAACCTAGATGTTTTATCAGCAGTGCTGTATAGAAGGAGAAGTCTTGAGACTACTGTAAAAATAAGACTGAAAACCAGAAGCAGGAGGCTTAAGTCCAAATCCTGAGAACATCATAGAACATGTGACTCCAGGGAACATTAAGTGATAGGAGCTCATCAAACGCCTCCATATCTACACTGAAACCAAGCACCACCCAAAGGCCAACAAGTTCCAGAGCAAGACATACCATGCAAATTCTCCAGCAACACAGGAACACAGCTCTGAGCTTCAATATACGGGCTATCCAAAGTTACTCCAGGTCCATTGACATCTCATAACTCATTACTAGACACTTCATTGGGTTGAATGCCCCAACCAAAAGACAAAGACTGGCTGAATGGATACAAAAACAAGACCCTATATATGTTGTCTACAAGAGATCCACCTCAAAACAGGGGACACATACAGACTGAAAGTGAAGGGCTGGAAAAAGATACTCCATGCAAATAGAGATCAAAAGAAAGCAGGAGTAGCAATACTCATATCAGATAAAATAGACTTTAAAACAAAGGCTGTAAAAAGAGACAAAGAAGGACACTGCATAGTGATCAAAGGATCAAACCAAGAAGAAGATATAACAATTATAAATATATATGCACCCAACATAGGAGCACTGCAATATGTAAGACAAATGCTAACAAGTATGAAAGGGGAAATTAACAATAACACAATAATAGTGGGAGACTTTAATACCTCACTCACACCCATGGATAGATCAACTAAACAGAAAATTAACAAAGAAACACAAACTTTAAATGATACAATAGACCAGTTAGACCTAATTGATATCTATAGGACATTTCATCCCAAAATAATGAATTCCACCTTTTTCTCAAGCGCACATGGAACCTTCTCCAGGAAAGATCACATCCTGGGCCATAAATCTAGCCTTGGTAAATTTAAAAAAGTTGAAATCATTCCAAGTATCTTTTCTGACCACAATGCAGTAAGATTAGATCTCAGTTACAGAAGAAAAAATATTAAAAACTCCAACATATGGAGGCTGAACAACACGCTGCTGAATAACCAACAAATCACAGAAGAAATCAAAAAAGACATCAAAATATGCATAGAAATGAATGAAAATGAAAACACAACAACCCAAAACCTAGGGGACACTGTAAAAGTAGTGCTAAGGGGAAAGTTTATAGCAATACAGGCATACCTCAAGAAACAAGAAAAAAGTCAAATGAATAACCTAACCCTACACCTAAAGCAACTAGAAAAGGAAGAAATGAAGAACCCCAAGGTTAGTAGAAGGAAAGAAATATTATAAAATTAGGGCAGATGTAAATGCAAAAGAAACTAAGGAGAACATAGCAAAAATCAACAAAGCCAAAAGCTGGTTCTTTGAAAGGATAAATAAAATTAACAAACCATTAGCCAGACTCATCAAGAAACAAAGGGAGAAAATCAAATCAATAAAATTACAAATGAAAATGGAGAGATCACACCAAACAACACACAAATACAAAGGATCATAAGAGACTACTATCAGCAATCATATGCCAATAAAATGGACAACGTGGAAGAAATGGACAAATTCTAAGAAAAGTACAACTTTCCAAAACTGGACCAGGAAGAAACAGAAAATTTTAACAGACCCATCACAAGCACAGAAATTGAAACTGTAATCAGAAATCTTCCAGCAAACAAAAGCCCAGGTCCAGACGGCTTCACAGCTGTAATCTACCAAAAATTTAGAGAAGAGCTGACACCTATCCTAGTCAACTCTTCCAGAAAATTGCAAAAGAAGGTAAACTTCCAAACTCATTCTATGAGGCCACCATCACCCTAATACCAAAACCTGACAAAGATTCCACAAGAAAAGAAAACTACAGGCCAATATCACAGATGAACATAGATGCAAAAATCCTTAATAAAATTCTAGTAATCAGAATCCAACAACACATTAAAAAGATCATACACCATGCGCCATGACCAAGTGGGCTTTATCCCAGGGATGCAAGGATTCTTCAATATCTGCAAATCAATCAATGCAATACACCACAGTAACAAATTGAAAAATAAAAGCCATATGATTATCTCAATAGATGCAGAGAAAGCCTTTGATAAAATTCAACATCCATTTATGATAAAAACTCTCCAGAAAGCAGGAATAGAAGGGACATATCTCAACATAATAAAAGCTACATATGACAAACCCACAGAAAACATTATTCTCAATGGTGAAAAATTGAAAGCATTTCCCCTCAAGTCAGGAACAAGACAAGGGTGCCCACTTTCACCATTACTATTCAACATAGTTTTGGAAGTTTTGGCCACAGCAATCAGAGCAGAAAAAGAAATAAAAGGCATCCAAATTGGAAAAGAAGAAGTAAAACTCTCACTGTTTGCAGATAATATGATCCTCTATATAGAAAACCCTCAAGACTCCACCAGAAAATTATTAGAGCTAATCAATGAATATAGTAAAGTTGCAGGATATAAAATCAACACACAGAAATCCCTTGCATTCCTATACACTAATAATGAGAAAATAGAAAGGGAAATTAAGGATCAATTCCATTCACTATTGCAACGAAAAGAATAAAATACTAAGGAATATAACTACCTAAAGAAACTAAAGACCTATATATAGAAAACTATAAAACACTGGTGAAAGAAATCAAAGAGGACACTAATAGATGGAGAAATATATCATGTTCATGGATCAGAAGAATCGATATAGTAAAAATGACTATACTACCCAAAGCAATGTATAGATTCAATACAATCCCTATCAAGCTACCAATAGTATTTTTCACAAAGCTAGAACAAATAATTTCACAATTTGTATGGAAATACAAAAAACCTCGAATAGCCAAAGCAATCTTGAGAAAGAAGGATGGAACTGGAGGAATCAACCTGCCTGACTTCAGGCTCTACTACAAAGCCACACTCATCAAGACAGTATGGTACTGGCACAAAGACAGAAATACAGATCAATGGAACAAAATAGAAAGCCCAGAGATAAACCCATGCACCTATGGACACCTTATCTTTGACAAAGGAGGCAAGAATATACAATGGAGAAAAGACAATCTCTTTAACAAGTGGTTCTGGGAAAACTGGTCAACCACTTGTAAAAGAATGAAGCTAGAACACTTTCTAACACCATGCTGCTGCTGCTGCTAAGTCGCTTCAGTCATGTCCGATTCTGTGCAACCCCATAGACGGTAGCCCACCAGGCTCCCCCGTTCCTGGGATTCTCCAGGCAAGAACACTGGAGTGGGTTGCCATTTCCTTCTCCAATGCATGAAAGTGAGAAGTGAAAAAGTGAAGTCGCTCAGTCGTGTCTGACTCCTAGCGACCCCATGGACTGCAGCCCACCAGGCTTCTCCGTCCATGGGATTTTCCAGGCAAGAGTACTGGACTGGAGTGACATTGCCTTCTCCAACACAAAAGTAAACTCAAAATGGATTAAAGATCTAAACATAAGACCAGAAACTATAAAACTCTTAGAGGAGAACATAGGCAAAACACTCTCCAACATACATCACAGCAGGATCCTCTATGACCCACCTCCCAGAATATTGGAAATAAAAGCAAAAATAAACAAATGGTATCTAATTAAAATTAAAAGCTTCTGTACAACAAAAGAAACTATAAGAAAGGTGAAAAGACAGCCTTCAGAATGGGAGAAAATAAGAGCAAATGAAGCAACTGATACAGAGTGAAGTAAGCCAGAAAGAAAAACACCAATACAGTATACTAATGCATATATATGGAATTTAGAAAGATGGTAACAATAACCCTGTATACGAGACAGCAAAAGAGACACTGATGTAAAGAACAGTCTTTTGGACTCTGTGGGAGAGGGAGAGGGAGGGATAATTTTGGAGAATGGCATTGAAACCTGTATAATATCATATATGAAACGAGTCACCAGTCCAGGTTCGATGCATGATACTGGATGCTTGGGGCTGGTGCACTGGGACGACCCAGAGGGATGGTACGGGGGGTGGGAGGAGGGGGGAGGGTTCAGGATGGGGAACACGTGTACACCTGTGGTGGATTCATGTTGATATATGGCAAAACCAATATAATATTGTAAAGTTAAAAATATAAATATATATATGTATATGTACACATACACACACGAGCAACATCTACAGCTCAATTCCAGAAAAATAAACGACCCAATAAAAAAATGGGCCAAAGAACTAAATAGACATTTCTCCAAAGAAGACATACAGATGGCTAACAAACACATGAAAAGATGCTCAACATCACTCATTATCAGAGAAATGTAAATCAAAACCACAATGAGGTACCATTTCACGCCAGTCAGAATGGCTGCGATCCAAAAGCCTACAAGCAATAAATGCTGGAGAGGATGTGGAGAAAAGGGAACCCTCTTACACTGTTGGTGGGAATGCAAACTAGTACAGCCACTCTGGAGAACAGTGTGGAGATTCCTTAAAAAACTGGCAATAGAACTGCCATACGACCCAGCAATCCCACTGCTGGGCATACACACCGATGAAACCAGAGTTGAAAGAGACATGTGTACCCCAATGTTCATCACAGCACTGTTTATAATAGCCAGGACATGGAAGCAACCTAGATGTCCATCAGCAGATGAATGGATAAGAAAGCTGTGGTCCATATACACAATGGAGTATTATTCAGCCATGAAAAAGAATACATTTGAACCAGTTCTAATGAGGTGGATGAAACTGGAGCCTATTATACAGAGTGAAGTAAGCCAGAAAGAAAAACACCAAATACAGTATGCTGCTGCTGCTAAGTCGCTTCAGTGTGTCCAACTCTGTGCGACCCCACAGACTGCAGCCCACCAGGTTCCCCTGTCCCTGGGATTCTCCAGGCAAGAATACTGGAGTGGGTTGCCATTTCCTTCTCCAATGCATGAGAGTGAAAAGTGAAAGTGAAGTCGCTCAGTCGTACCGGACTCTTAGTGACCCCATGGAGTACAACCTACCAGGCTTCTCCATCCACAGGATTTTCCAGGCAAGAGTACTGGAGTTGGGTGCCATTGCCTTACTAATGCATATATATGGAATTTAGAAAGATGGTAACGACAACTCTGTATGCAAGACAACAAAAGAGACACAGATGTATAGAACAGTTTTTTGACTCTGTGGGGAGGGGGGAATGATTTGGGAGAGTGGCATTAAAACATGTATAATATCATATAAGAAACAAATCGCCAGTCCAGGTTCGATGCAGGATACAGGAAGCTTGGGGCTGGTGCACTGGGATGACCCAGAGGGATGGTATGGAGAGGGAGGTGGGAGGGGGATTCAGGATGAGGAACACGTGTACACCCGTGATGGATGCATGTTGATGTATGGCAAAACCAATACAATATTGTAAAGTAAAAAATAAAAAATAAATTAATTAAAAAAATAAAAAGTAAATTTGTATACTGATAAAATCTATGATAATCTAGCATGTGTAACTCAATTCTGGATCCAGGCATTTAAAAAATAGTTAAAATTTGATATTAGCATTTTTTCAGAGATACTTACTTTAAGAATATACTAGCAGAAAAAAAGAATATATTAGGAGACACTCAGAAACACTTTATTTCCCAGATAGGAAAATTAGAGAATTAGTCTTTTTTTGCAAATTCATTCTAATGAAATATAAAGCAAGAGAGAAGGCTTCAGAAATATACCTGCATTCATGAATCTAAAATCCTGATCAGAAACTTTTCAGAAAGGCCCACAGATGCATAATATTTCTTCTCAGTTATATACGTTCAACATCACATTTCCCTCATTCACACTAGCAGGCATTGTTCTTTATCAGACTTCTGACCCAACAGCTGTTTCACAGGAATTCAGAAAAGCCCTTTACTTTCACAGATGCACTAATAGAAAAGTATTTTTAAATCACAGCAAGAAATAAATCTCTGCCTTGCAGCTTGATGCCCAACTCATGCATTAGGTGAGACCAGAGCAAATACAGAGACACAGTTAAAAGCACATAGCTGTGGTCTGGTCTCCTGTCTGTATTCAATCATCCACTCAGTCAACAATTGTGCACAGTATTAAATCCTTGGGCTTCCCAGATGGCACAGTGGTAAAGAATCCATCTGCCTGCCAAGCAGGAGACATGGGTTCGATCTGTAGATAGGGAAGATCCCCTAGAGAAGCAATGACCACCCACTTCAATATTCTTGCCTGGGAAATGCATGAACAGAGGAGCCTGGCAGTCCATGGGGTTGCAAAGAGACTTAGCAACACGCACACATTGAATTCCTTGCTTACTTAATAGGGGCTGCAGCTGCTGCTGCTAAGTCGCTTCAGTTGTGCCCAACTCTATGCGACCCCATGGACTGCAGCCTACCAGGCTTTTCCGTCCCTGGGATTCTCCAGGCAAGAACACTGGAGTGGGTTGCCATTTCCTTCTCCAATGCATGAGAGTGAAAAGTGAAAGTGAAGTCGCTCAGTCGTGTCTGACCCTTCAAGACCCCATGGACTGTAGACTACCAGGCTCCTCCATCCATGGGATTTTCCAGGCAAGAGTACTGGAGTGGGTTGCCATTAATGGGGGCAGGGGTCAACAAAATACTTAATCACTTTATTGAATTAAATCATATTGAACTTATTGAGAAAGTATCTACTATTATCCCGGTATTAAGCACGACTCATCTTCTTAAACCTTCAGAATTCTTAAGCCCAGACTGGCCCCTTATCCAAAGGGCATGATAAATTTATGCTGCTCTTCTCTTTGACATTCCAACTGTGCTGTGAATGCTGGTTCTGTAGTTGACTCTGCCAAGTGTTGAAAGCAGTAGTAATGAGGGGAATGAGGTGACTGATGCCCCTTTGGACACCTGTGCAGACTCTTTTCCTCTATACCCGTTATCCATCAAGTCACACATAGAAAGAGAAGCAGATGAATTGGGAAGATAATGCCCTACCGATGAATTCTGTGTGGCTGAGCCTCAGCCTCCTAGAAGCCTCTACTTAAATAGTGCACATAATTGCATCTCAAAACTCTAGTCACTAAAACCCTGGATTCCTTTCAAAAATCAGTGAAAGATTACCCCACAGAGGGAGCACATCAAAGTCTTATAATCTTTCTTGTTATAGCCTGTTCCACTCAAAAAATAAGTATTGTTAGCACACCTGTTTGGAGAAAGCAGAGAGAATAAAGAAGATTGAGAAAGGATAGGATCACAGTGTCTTTTCTTCAGGAATTGTCTGCAGTGTGCCTGTGAAGTATTCTAGGGTTAGAATTTTATGTCCAGCTCTACTTGGACTGTGACATGAACTGTGTCTTCTGCATTTACTTGCAATATGATATCCAGGAAAAGCACCAGCCCAAGTCCTCAGTTTTATTCTACCTGGCTCAATAATTAGACAGAATGAGTAGATTCTTAAAATGAATAAGTCCCTTGTAATAGTGAACTTGGGCAAGTAGCTACAGGATGAACAAACACTTTCTTTCTCATTCTGACAATTCCTCATGGCATAAGTGTATGCATATTGCATTTTTTTTAAAGTTCCTTTCTACCAGGAGAAGGAGATAAAAGAATTGGGTGAAGAAACCAAACAAATCAGCTGTTGTCATTTTCAAACTAGCGATGAGAACAATTAACATTTTCCGTAGTTTTATTCTGTATCAGACCACACCAAATACTTCATATACTATATATAATATACATAGAGTATACAGAAACTTTTATTTAATCCACAACTAGAATATTGTAAATACCCCAAATGTAATTTCAAAAATATCAGTTTTTGCCAAGTTCTAGCCAAATGAGTCTTCCATTCATTGAGCATTATCCATATGACAAACATTATGTTGTGTTGTACAGACTTTGTCTCAAGTCATTTTCACAATATCATTATATTATTATCCACATTTTATCAATGAGACAAGTACATACCCAATGTCACAAACTAGTGATGACAGAGTTAAGATTTTAAATACCAATCAGTCAGATTTCAAAATGGTTATACTTTCAGTATGAACTCATGTAGAAAGTTATAGCAAAAAGGAAAATTGTATTATTTATATTTGTTGTTATACCTCTGAAGTATGCACTTCTTCAAACGTGATGAGGAGCAATAATTAAGTGGAAAAGTATTTAAGGTTAGGGTTACATGCTGCAATTTACCAGCTGCATAAATTTGAATACATTGCTTTAACACACTGGGACTTCAGTTTCCTCTTCTGTTAAATTAGAATGATAATTATAAATAAATTATATAGTGTTATTTTGTGGATTAAATTATATAATTACATATGAAACATCCTTTCTAAACTATGTATTTATTAGCAAATGTTACATTTTAAATAATTCATATAATTGATTTTTTCTTGGCTAGGTGGGGATGATACAGGAGAATGGCATTGAAACATGTAAATTATCAAATGTGAAACAAATCGCCAGTCCAGGTTGGATGCACAATTCAGGGTGCTCGGGGCTGGTGCACTGGGATGACCCAGAGGGATGGGATGGGGAGGGAGGTGGGAGGGGGGTTCAGGATGGGGAACACAGGTACACCCATGGCAGATTCATGTCAATGTATGGCAAAACCAATACAATATTGTAAACTAAAATAAATAAAACTGAGATTTTAAAAAGAGAGATGATTAAAAAGGAGAGATCTTAGCTTTAGGTGCCAAAAGCAGTGTAGCTATTTGCCAACAGCAGAAAAGGCATTTGGGCACCAGTGGAGTAACCTTTACCCACACTGCCTTGTGGGTGAGTTCTGAATTAGCATTTTCATACTGCTTAACAAATTACCATAAATTAGTATAAATTCAGTGGCTTAAAATACCACAAATGTATTATCTTACAGTTTGGAGGTCAAGGTCTAAAATAAATGTTGTGGGGCTAAAAATCAAGGTTTCAGCAGAGGTGTATTCTTCCTGGAGGCTCTAGGGGAAAATCTGTTTCCTTGCCTTTTCCAGTTTCTAGAGCTTGTCTGCATTCCTTAGCTTGTGTCCCCTTCCTTACGGATCTCCAATCTCTCCTTCCATAGTTCTGTGTCCTACTCCAACTCTGAGCTTCGTGCCTCCTTATAAAAACCTTTGCTATTACATCAAGTCCACCTGGATAATCCAGGCTAGTCTCCCCAGCTCAAAATATTTAATCCAAAATAGTTTAAGTAGGGACTTCCCTGGGGGCTCAGACAGCAAAGAATCCCCAATGCAATGCAGGAGACGTGGGTTCGATCCTGAGTCAGGAAGATCCCCTGGAGGAAGGCATGGCAACCCACTCCAGTATCCTTGCTTGGAGAATTCCATGGACAGAAGAGTCTGGTGGGCTACAGTCCATGGGGTTGCAAAGAATTGGACTGACTACCACTTTTCACTCTCCCTGGTGGTACAGTGGCTAAGACTCTACATTCCCAGTGTAGGGGGCCCAGGTTCAATCCCTGATCAGGGAACTAGATCCCACCTACTTCAACTAAAGATCCCACACAAGCAATGAGAAGATCCTGTGTGACACAAGGAAGATTGAAGATGCTGCATGGCACAACTAAGACCTAGCACAGCCATATAAAAATAAGAAATTAGTTTAAGTAAATGTAATGTATCTGCTTCCCCCATTATTAGATGTCACTGTCAGAACAGGTCAGAACATAGTACATACTCACCATAATTATTTAAATGAATTTGTCAGTGAAAATAGCCACAAACATGTGAATTAATTAAGCCATAAAATACAGCACATAGGAGCTGCTCAAAAATGATAGTTATCATTATTTCTGAACATGCCAAAGAATTCTATTTATTGAAGACTTGTTTCTGCGGTTTGTTTTGGTCTTTTTTGTTCCTTTTAATCCCTCCTGACATCATTGAAATAATATTTACTAGAGCTTCTTTCTGTCAATGATTTTTTTAATATTTATTATTTTTTTATATTTTATTTTATTTGTTAACTTTACAATATTGTATTGGCTTCGCCACACATCAACATGAATCCACCACAGGCACACACGTGCCCCGCATCCTGAACCCCCACTCCCCCTTCCCTGAACCATCCCTCAGGTTCAATGCAGGATACTGACTGCTTGGGGATTTTTTTTCTTTTAAATGCAGAGTGTAAGTAATGAGATGCTAAAGTAAGAATATCAGATGATATATGTAGTGAGTCCTGCCTGTGCAGTCCTGTGTTGATACTGTTATGTCACTTCCATCTCTTCCCCCTTCCAAGGGTGTAATTCACAGCAGGAAAGCTGTGCTTGATGTCTGTGCAAAAACGCTACACTCAATAGGTTTTCCTCAAGCGTATTGAGTGCCTGAAAAAATTCATGCATTTTCTCTGGGGTGGGTTACGAGGCCCCTCTGGAGCTAGGGATTCTGCTCTTGGCAAGGCTGTCATTCGGGAAAAGCTATTTAAATGGCTATTTGCTCCTGCTTGAAAAGCCTGAAATTGTAGATTTTCCCCAGCCAAGTGCCCCAGAAAGCAGTTTCATCAGTCAGGAATTTTCACTTATCTCTTTGATGGGGTCCTGTAAAGGCAGGGAACTTTTTCCTCCAGTGAATAGCAGGTAAGGAGATGACAAAAAGAGAAGATGTCGGGGAGAAGCACCAAGGTCACAGAGAGGTGGGGAAAGCTTGAGTAGAAATATGAAAGAGAAAGAAATATTTCTTCCCTGCCTCTTTCTAGGATTGGGGAAATAGTGGGGAAGGGGCTGGAAATGGGAGGGGGAAAAGAAATCCTCCAGCAGTGTTCTAAGAGTTTAAAATACAAGTTAAGTATTGAAACTTTTCCTGAAACTCAGAATCATGAAAATTCTTTTTAGCATCATTTAAGAGTCGGACACGACTGAGCGACTTCATTTTCTCTTTTCACTTTCATGCATTAGAGAAGGAATGGCAACCAACTCCATTGTTCTTGCCTGGAGAATCTGGGGTCACACAGAGTCGAACACGACTGAAGTGACTTAGCAGCAGCAACAGCAGCATGTTGGGATGAGAGGTCATCCAAGGATAGCAACTGCTAAAGGCCAGTACTACAGGGAGGGGAGTGAGAAATTTAAGGGGACACCAAAAAATTTAGCAATTATGATAAAAAATGTTTTAATGCAGTATTTTAATCTAATCTAATCTTTTAGTCCATGATCAATAAAACATCAAAGTTTTAAATAAAATTCTGTACCATACCAAGTCATATTACAGTTTAGTGCAAAAGAAAAAAATGTGAACCCTTAGTTTTAATGAAAGCAAATTTATCAACAATATATTTTTAAACCTACTTTTTTGCTTACCTTATTTTCTTTCTTTTCTTTTTGGCCATACTGCGTGGCCTGTGGGATCTTAGTTCCCCAGCCAGGGATCTAAGGGTCAAACCCCAATCCCCCTGCACTGGAAACATGAAATCTTAACCATTGGACCACCAGGAAAGTCCCACTTATTTCATTTTCAGTTGAGAAATGTGCCATATTGGAGATACGTGAGAATTATAAATAATTTATAATTAGCTGAAGTAAAGTTATAATTCTATTATGATATAAATAAAATATTTAAATATGAAATAATAATGTGAGATTTAATACAATTACTTTTCATTTGTCAACATTTTCAAGTTATGTTAATGTTCTGGAAAACATTAAGCATCAAAAAATGCATAAAAACATGTACATAGTGATGTACATTTTTCATTTTGCTTTGGACTCCAGTGTGGTTTGACACAGCTCTGGTTCAGAATTTTGATGTTCTGTTTGTCATGGATATTTTTGCATTGGTTTTGACTTTTGTAAATATTGCATAAAAATGTTATCTATCCAATTGCTGTGAGTTGTTTTTTTCTTTTAGCACCATCCTTATATTCCATTCCCAAGGCAAATGTCTTACTTGCCTCACCCTAGCTTCAGTCCTGCTGTTCATAGCATATGCTAAGTATGACAGAGTAGGAAAAATGAGAGGTTTGAGTCACACTGTCTTTTACTTGTTTAATGGATTAATTTAATCTAGCTAAAATTTATCTGTACAATAAAGATGATAGATAAAAGCTACCTCTAACTCTGTAGGGACTACATGAGGTATAATAATTAGAACAATTTTCAGAATATCTGACAGACAGTAGTTTTGACTCAATGAAATGTATCATTGCAGGAACTAAGTGAAGGAGAATACCATTTCACTCAGGCCACCATGCTGTCGATTGGTAATTCCACTTCCCCAACTTTCTTCTTGACTGGAGTTCCAGGGCTAGAACGTTTTCACATCTGGTTTTCTATCCCCTTTTGGTGCCTTTGTGTGATTGCCCTTTTGGGGAATGCACCATCCTGTATGTAATGATCACAAACTCCAGCCTCCATGAGCCCATGTACTACTTCCTCTCCATGCTCTCCACCACCGACATTAGTATCACTATTTCCTCTCTTCCCACGACACTTGGTGTCCTCTGGTTCAATGCCAGGGTCATCAGCCTGGATGCTTGCATTCTGCAGATGTTCTTTCTGCATGGATTCACCCTCATGGAATCTTCTGTGCTTTTGGCCATGGCTTTTGACTGCTTTGTTGCCATCCGCAATCCCCTAAGGTATGCTATGATTCCAACCAACTCTAGAATCATCAAAGCTGGTATGGTAATTTTTGTACAAATGCTGGTCAACCTGATGCCCTTGCTCCTGCTCCTTAAGAGGTTATCCTTCTGTGGTCCTAATGTGCTTTCTCACTTCTATTGCTACCACCCTGATGTGATTAAGTGTTCTTGCTCAAGTATCAAGGTGAACAGTATCTGTGGTTTAGTTGCTCTCATTCTGACCTCAGGTATAGATATTCCCTGCATTTTCCTCTCCTACATGCTGATCATCAAGTCCATCCTTAGCATCGCCTCCCCAGAGGAAAGGCAAAAGGCTTTTGGCACTTGCATCTCTCACATTGGTGCTGTTGCCATCTTCTACATCCCCTGGGTCATCCTGGCTTTGGTACATCGGTTTGGGCATAATGCTCCTCCATATGTCCATACACTGATGTCAAATCTCCATTTTCTATTTCCCTCAATGCTGAACCCTATTATATATAGTGTGAAGACCAAACAAATCTGTAAAGCTTTCTACAAACTGTTTCCAAACACAGAGTAGAAAGTCTGATCATGCAATGTCCTAGATAGAAATAACCTTACTTTCTTCCTCCCTTCCTTCAACATTTTATTGTGAGTAACATTACACTTTTCCTTAGTGGTGGTAATACAAGTTTATATTAGAAACATCCTTGTCCTCTATAGTCTAGTTTATATAGTCTAGTGTCAGGGACATAAAGTTAAATATATATAATAATGGCAGTGAATAGGACTGTTATCATAGAATTATATCCAGAAGGCTATATGACACTGAAGAAAATATCTAGGTTAAATTGCAGATTCAAAGAAGTGTTTGAAGAGCTAACTACTTGAACTAAGAATAATATGTAACATGTAAAAACGTAAGGATCTTCCAGGCCCAGGGCACAGGTCTCTGAAGTCAATGAAATTGACATAGCCTGATACACCAAGGATTATACATGGTTACTATAGCTGGAGTAAGGGATGCATGAGACAGTGAAAGGAGTAAGAGAGGTTATATGTGAGGTTATAAAATAACCTTTGTGCCTGGTAAAGTGACGGTATGAAAGCTTGAAGAACAATCAACTGGAATTGGAAGTTTTATTAGATTCTCTTTTTAAAAAATCCATGATTCCCTGGAAAAAAAAATTCTCTCTTTATTCTTCTGATTTGAGGGAATCTAAGAAATGTTAATCTTCAATCCCCTAATGTCATATAAATGTATTTTTTGTCCTGGTTTAAACATAGGGATTCTATAGTTCTGGTATTATGATCTACTATTGCTGAACTTGAATTCTAAACTTTCTAGCACCAGCTCTAATTCTTAAGTACTCAAGGGTAGATAATGAAGATTACAAGACTCTAAGAGGGAAGATCCCGTGGAGAAGGAAATGGCAACTCACTCTAGTATTCTAGCCTGGGAAATCCCATGGGTTTTGGAGTCAGGAGCATTACACTCCAAGGGATCACAAAGAGTTGGACATGACTGAGCAACTGACACACAAAGGAAAAGACAGAAATGGTAGTAAAATTTAGTGCTTTCCTGTCTCTTCTGACAATATCATTTCCAAATACATCTCCTTTCAGTCCAGTTCAGTTGCTCAGTCATGTCCAACTCTTTGCAACCCCATGAACCACAGCACTCCAGGCCTCCCTGTCCATCACCAACTCCCGGAGTCCACCCAAACCCGTGTTCATTGTGTCGGTGATGCCACCCAACCATATCATCCTCTGTCGTCCCCTTCTCCTCCTGCCTTCAATCTTTCCCAGCATCAGGCTCTTTTCAAATGAGTCAGCTCTCTGCATCAGGTGGCCAAAGTATTGGAGTTTCAGCTTCAACATCAGTCCCTCCAATGTATACCCAGGACTGATCTCCTTTAGGCTGGACTGGTTGGATCTCCTTGCAGTCCAAGGGACTCTCAAGAGTCTTTTCCAACACCACAGTTCAAAAGCACATCCCTTTTATTCCCTCACAAAAATCTTCTGACATAATATTAGTTTGCCAGGCTTCTCTGTCCATGGAATTCTCCAGGCAAGAACACTGGAGTGGGTAAGCATTCTCTTCTCCAGAGGAATTTTCCTGACCCAGGGATTGAACTCATCTCCTGAATTGCAGGCAGATTCTTTACCATTTGAGACGCCAGGCAAGCCCCAAGACATACAAAAGAAGGATCAGAATTGGGTAAAGAGTATGAAATAATGCACTGAAGGAAAGATATTTTGTGCCTTATTTCATATCTTGTAGAAACATTTACATCTTAAGGTGACTGGATATAGGAGTTTAATAGCATTTCTGAGCTTTTTGTAAACAGTATTAATTGTTTCCTTTGTTATTTTCCCCTGAAAGTTAGTAAAACTGAACAAACAATGGTAGAAAAATGATGTTACTAAAGTTGTAATATTAATTATGTACATACAATTGTGCCTCTGTCACTACCTTGCAGCTTCTATTATGCCTTACCCTACTTCCACCCTCCATAAATAAAGTCTTACTCTTTTGTTTGTTTTTCTTCTGTTATAAAGTCTTTATATATTTTCTCTTCTTGCCATTTTCTTCTCCAACAAATGAAAAATAGAGATAAAGCTAAAACTGGGCCTAGAGAGAAATTTTAATAGAAAATGAATGTTTGTTACTTAGTCACTGTCATGTCTGACTCTTTTGTAACACCATGGCCTTTATAGCCCACTAGGCTCCTCTGTCCATGGGATTTCCCAGCCACGAACACTGGAGTGGGTTGCCATTTCTTTCTCCAGGGGATCTTCCTGACACAGGGCTCAAACCTGCATCTCCTGCATTGGTACAGGATTCTTTACCACTCAGATCAGATCAGATCAGTTGCTCAGTCGTGTCCCACTCTTTGCGACCCCATGAATCGCAGCACTCCAGGACTCCCTGTCCATCACCAACTCCCGGAGTTCACTCAGACTCATGTCCATCGAGTCAGAGATGCCATCTAGCCATCTCATCCTCTGTCATCCCCTTCTCCTTTTGCCCCCAATCCCTCCCAGCATCAGAGTCTTTTCCAATGAGTCAACTCTTTGCAAGAGGTGGCCAAAGTACTGGAGTTTCAGTTTTAGCATCATTCCTTCCAAAGAAATCCCAGGGCTGATCTCCTTCAGAATGGACTGGTTGGATCTCCTTGCAGTCCAAGGGACTCTCAATAGTCTTCTCCAACACCACAGTTCAAAAGCATCAATTCTTCGGCGCTCAGCCTTCTTCACAGTCCAACTCTCACATCCATACATGACCACTGGAAAAACCATAGCCTTAACAAGACGAATCTTTGTTGGCAAAGTAATGTCTCTGCTTTTGAATATGCTATCTAAGTTGGTCATAACTTTCCTTCCAAGGAGGAAGCATCTTTTCATTTCATGGCTACAGTCACCATCTGCAGTGATTTTGGAGCCCAGAAAAATAAAGTCTGCCACTGTTTCCACTGTTTCCCCATCTATTTCCCATGAAGTGATGGGACCAGATGCCATGATCTTCGTTTTCTGAACGTTGAGCTTTAAGCCAATTTTTTCACTCTCCACTTTCACTTTCATCAAGAGGCTTTTTAGTTCCTCTTCACTTTCTACCATAAGGGTGGTGTCATCTGCATATCTGAGGTTAGATATTTCTCCTGGCAATCTTGATTCCAGCTTGTGTTTCTTCCAGTCCAGCATTTCTCATGATGTACTCTGCATATAAGTTAAATAAACAGGGTGACAGTATACAGCCTTCATGTACTCCTTTTCCTATTTGGAACCAGTCTGTTGTTCCATGCCCAGTTCTAACTGTTGCTTCCTGACATGCATCCAAATTTCTCAAGAGGCAGATCAGGTGGACTGGTGTTCCCATCTCTTTCAGAATTTCCCACAGTTTATTGTGATCCACACAGTCAAAGGCTTTGGCATAGTCAATAAAGCAGAAATACATGTTTTTATGGAACACTCTTGGAAGCCCAAAAAAATGAGTCTAATAGGAAATAAAAGAAACTCTGAAAACAATTTAGTTAAGTATTTAGCTCCAGAATTTAGAAAAAGAAGTAAAGGACACCTCTTCCCCTCCCCCAGGAAAAAAAAAAAAAAAACAGAAAATGAGATAAAGTAATAAATGTTGAAGATGGCAGAGGAGTAGGACGGTGAGAACACTTTCTCCCCCACAAATTCATCAAAAGAACATTTAAACACTGAGTAAATTCCACAAAACAACTTCTGAATGCTGGCAGAGGACATCAGACACTCAGAAAAGCAACCCAAGTCTTCGAAAGGAGGTAGGAAAAAAATATAAAAGACAAAAAAAGAGACAAAAGAGGGAGGGATGGAGTTCCGTCCCAGGAAGGGAGTCTTAAAAAGAGAGAAGTTTCCAAACACCAGGACGCCTTGTCACTGCCGAATCTGTGCCAAGCCTTGGAAGCACAGAGGGCAACATAACAGGGAGGAAAAATAAATAAACAATTAAAACCCACACGTTGCGAGCCCTATGGTAACTCACCCAGCGGAGAAGCAGTGCAAACGCCTATGTCCACCATTAGCAAGCGGGGGCTGGGCAGGGAGGCGCGGTGCGGGCTGCATCGCAAGGATCTGGCCTGAATACCCCGAGCGCTATCTGAGCGAAATAATTTGGGCTAGCAAACCAGACTGTGGGATATCTACCACACGAAAAGCCAGCCCTAACCTAAGACACCGCCAGGCCCGCGCACAGAACAAAGGACTGAACAGAGATAGCCAGCAGCAGACCATCCCCCTCCAGTGACAGGCAGCCAGAGCCTGAAGGGGACAATCGCAGCCCCAGAGAGACATTATCTATAAAACTGTAAGCAGGCTTCTTTGCTAACTAAAACTTCTTGGGGGTCTGGACGGTCAACATCTGCCTGAGAAGGTGCGCCGGTTGCACACCTAGATAACTGAGCGGCGGGGAGGGGATAAGTCGCAGCAATTGTGCGCGCCAAACACCTCAGCACCTGAGCTGCTCGGAAATGGGAAGGGCACAAAACGCAGACCCAACCGAGAGTCTGCGCCTCTGAGGACTAACTGAGTGCCTGAACCTGAGTGGCTTGGACATGGGAAGTGCAGGCAGCCCAGGGCCAGCCCCGGATGGTTCCTGGCAGAGCAACCTAGAGCCTGAGCAGCGTGGGCAGGCAGGCTACACGCGCCATGAACGGAGGCAGACCCAGTGTGGCTGAGACACTGCGAGCGCACGCCAGTGTTATTTGTTTGCAGCATCCCTCCCTACCTCCCCACAGCGTGACTGAACAACTGAGCCTAAAAAAAAAAAAAAAAAAAAAAAGTGTCCTCCATCGTCCCCTTTGTGTCAGGGCGGAAACCAGACACTGAAGAGACCAGCAAACAGAAGAAGCTATAACAGAGGGAACCACCTTGGAAGCTACAGGCAATAGATTAAAACCCTGTGGTTAGTATCAACTACATAGGAAGGGGCCTATAGATCTTGAGAAATATAAGTCGGACCAAGGAACTAGCCAAAAATGAACTGAACCCACAATACTCACAACAAAACCGGAGAAAGTCCTAGATATAGTTTTACTATTTTTATGATCATTCTTTCTTTCTTTTTTTTTATTTTTTTAATTTAAAAAAAAATTTTAAGTCCTCTATTATTCCTTTAATTTTCATTTTTATAACCTATTACTTTGCAAAAAAAAAAAAAAGAGAGAAGACCCTATTCTTTTTTTTAAAGCAAACTTCATATATATACTTTTTATAATTTTTTGACCTTGTTTTTTTTTCCTTTATTTTTCCTGCTTTTCTTTAACATTGTATTTTTGAATAGCCAAACTCTACCCTAGATTTTTAATTTTAGCTTTTTGGTATTTGTTATCAATTTTGTAACTATAGTTTTTTTTTTATAATTTCTGTGACCCTTTTTTATTTTTTCATTTTCTTTTTCTCTGTTTCTTTCTCTTCTATTTTAAATAACATTGTATATCTGAAATTCCAAACTCTACTCTAGATTTTTAATTTATGCTTTTTGGTAATTGTTATCAATTTTGTACCTGTATTTTCTTTATAATTTATGCGACTTTGTTCTTGTTTGTTTTTGCTGTGTTTTTCTCTCTCTCTCTTTCTTTTTCTTCTTCTTTTTTTAACATTGTATTTTTGAAATTCCAAACTCTACTCTAGATTTTTAACTTTTGCTTTTTGGTATTAGTTATCAATTTTGTACCTATATTTTCTTTATAATTTTCGCTACCTTGTTTGTTTTTGTATGTTCGTTTTTTCTCTCTTTCTTTTCCTTCTTCTTTTCTTTAACATCATATTTTTGAAATTCCAAACTCTACTCTAGATTTTTAATTTTTGCTTTTATGTATTTGTTACCAATTTTATACCTTTAAGAACCCAATCTTCAGTACTCATTTTTCACTAGGGAGCGAGATTACTGCCTTGACTGCTCTCTCTCCCTTTGGACTCTCCTTTTACTCCACCTGGTCGCCTGTGTCGCCTCCCTAACCCCTCTCTACTCTACCCAACTCTGTGAATTTCTGTGTGTTCCAGATGGTGGAGAACACTTAGGGAACTGATTACTGGCTGGATCTGTCTCCCTCCTTTTCATTCCCCCCTTTTATCCTCCTGGCCACCTCTGTCACCTTCCTCCTTCTTCTCTTCCCTGTATAACTCCATGAACAACTCTGAGCAGTCCAGTTGTGGAGTGCACATAAGGAAGAGATTACTGGATAGCCCGCTCTCTCCTCTATTGATTCCACCTCATCTCATTTGGGTCACCTCTAACTCCCTCCTCCCTCTTCTCTTCATGTAATGCTGTGAACCTCTCTGGGTGACCCTCACGGTAGAGAAACTTTTCATCTTTAACATTGATGTTTTATCAATGGTGCTGTATAGAAGGAAAAGCTTTGAAACTACTGTAAAAATAAGACCGATAACTGGAAGCAGGAGGCTTAAGTCCAAACCCTGACTCCAGGGAGCTCCTGACTCCAAGGAACATTAATTGACAGGAACTCATGAAATGCCTCCATACCTGCACTGAAACCAAGCACCACACAAGGGCCAACAAGTTTCAGGGCAAGACATACCAAGCAAATTCTCCAGCAACAAGGAACACAGCCCTGAGCTCCAAGATACAGGCAGCCCAAAGTCACCCCAAAACTCTAGACATCCCATAACTCATAACTGGACATTTCATTGCACTCCAGAGAGAAGAAATACAGCTCCACCCACCAGAACACCGACACAAGCTTCCCTAACCAAGAAACCTTGACAAGCCACCTGTACAAACCCACACACAGCGAGGAAACGCCACAATAAAGAGAACTCCACAAACTGTCAGAATACAGAAAGGACACCCCAAACTCAGCAATTTAAACAAGATGAAGAGACAGAGGAATACCCAGCAGATAAAGGAACAGGATAAAAGCCCACCAAACCAAACAAAAGAGGAAGAGAGAGGGAATCTACCTGATAAAGAATTCTGAATAATGATAGTGAAATTGATCCAAAATCTTGAAATCAAAATGGAATCACAGATAAATAGCCTGGAGACAAAGATTGAGAAGATGCAAGAAAGGTTTAACAAGGACCTAGAAGAAATAAAAAAGAGTCAATATATAATGAATAATGCAATAAATGAAATTAAAAACACTCTGGAGGCAACAAATAGTAGAATAATAGAGGCAGAAGATAGGATTAGTGAATTAGAAGATAGAATGGTAGAAATAAATGAATCAGAGAGGATAAAAGAAAGATGAATTAAAAGAAATGAGGACAATCTCAGAGACCTCCAGGACAATATTAAATGCTACAACATTCGAATCATAGGGGTCCCAGAAGAAGAAGACAAAAAGAAAGACCATGAGAAAATACTTGAGGAGATAATTGTTGAAAAGTTCCCTAAAATGGGGAAGGAAATAACCACCCAAGTCCAAGAAACCCAGAGAGTCCCAAACAGGATAAACCCAAGGCAAAACACCCCAAGACACATATTAATCAAATTAACAAAGATCAAACACAAAGAACAAATATTAAAAGTAGCAAGGGAAAAACAACAAATACCACACAAGGGAATTCCCATAAGGATAACAGCTGATCTTTCAATAGAAACTCTCCATGCCAGGAGGGAATGGCAAGACATACTTAAAGTGATGAAAGAAAATAACCTACAGCCCAGATTATTGTACCCAGCAAGGATCTCATTCAGCTATGAAGGAGAAATCAAAAGCTTTACAGACAAGCAAAAGCTGAGAGAATTCATCACCACCAAACCAGCTCTCCAACAAATACTAAAGGATATTCTCTAGACAGGAAACACAAAAAGGGTGTATAAAATCGAACCCAAAACAGTAAAGTAAATGGCAACGGGATCATATTTATCAGTAATTACCTTAAACGTAAATGGGTTGAATGCCCCAACCAAAAGACAAAGACTGGCTGAATGGATACAAAAACAAGACCCCTACATATGTTGTCTACAAGAGACCCACCTCAAAACAGGGGACACATACAGACTGAAAGTGAAGGGCTGGAAAAAGATTTTCCATGCAAATAGAGACCAAAAGAAAGCAGGAGAAGCAATACTTATATCAGATAAAATAGACTTTAAAACAAAGGCTGTGAAAAGAGACAAAGATGGTCACTACATAATGATCAAAGGATCAATCCAAGAAGAAGATATAACAATTATAAATATATATGCACCCAACACGGGAGCACCGCAATATGTAAGACAAACGCTAACAAGTATGAAAGGAGAAGTTAACAATAACACAATAATAGTGGGAGACTTTAATACCCCTCTCACACCTATGGATAGATCAACTAAACAGAAAATTAACAAGGAAACACAAACTTTAAACGATACAATAGACCAGTTAGACCTAATTGATATCTATAGGACATTTCATCCCAAAACAATGAATTCCACCTTTTTCTCAAGCGCACATGGAACCTTCTCCAGGATAGATCATATCCTGGGCCATAAATCTAGCCTTGGTAAATTCAAAAAAATAGAAATCATTCCAAGCATCTTTTCTGACCACAACGCAGTAAGATTAGATCTCAATTATAGAAGAAAAACTATTAAAAATTCCAACATGTGGAGGCTGAACAACACGCTGCTGAATAACCAACAAATCACAGAAGAAATCAAAAAAGAAATCAAAATTTGCATAGAAACGAATGAAAATGAAAACACAACAATCCAAAACCTATGGGACACTTTAAAAGCAGCCCTAAGGGGAAAGTTCATAGCAATACAGGCATATCTCAAGAAACAAGAAAAAAGTCAAATAAATAACCTAACTCTACACCTAAAGCAACTAGAAAAGGAAGAAATGAAGAACCCCAGGGTTAGTAGAAGGAAAGAAATCTTAAAAATTAGAGCAGAAATAAATGCAAAAGAAACAAAAGAGCCCATAGCAAAAATCAACAAAGCCAAAAGCTGGTTCTTTGAAAGGATAAATAAAATTGACAAACCATTAGCCAGACTCATCAAGAAACAAAGGGAGAAAATCAAATCAATAAAATTAGAAATGAAAATGGAGAGATCACAACAGACAACACAGAAATACAAAGGATCATAAGAGACTACTATCACCAATTATATGCCAATAAAATGGACAACGTGGAAGAAATGGACAAATTCTTAGAAAAGTACAACTTTCCAAAACTCGACCAGGAAGAAATAGAAAATCTTATCAGATACATCACAAGCACGGAAATTGAAACTGTAATCAGAAATCTTCCAGCAAACAAAAGCCCAGGTCCAGAGGGCTTCACAGCTGAATTCTACCAAAAATTTAGAGAAGAGCTAACACCTATCCTGCTCAAACTCTTCCAGAAAATTGCAGAGGAAGGTAACCTTCCAAACTCATTCTATGAGGCCACCATCACCCTAATACCAAAACCTGACAAACATCCCACAAAAAAAAGAAAACTACAGGCCAATATCACTGATGAACATAGATGCAAAAATCCTTAACAAAATTCTAGCAATCAGAATCCAACAACACATTAAAAAGATCATATACCAGGACCAAGTGGGCTTTATCCCAGGGATGCAAGGATTCTTCAATATCCGCAAATCAATCAATGTAATACACCACATTAACAAATTGAAAAATAAAAACCATATGATTATCTCAATAGATGCAGAGAAAGCCTTTGACAAAATTCAACATCCATTTATGATAAAAACCCTCCAGAAAGCAGGTATAGACGGAACATACCTCAACATAATAAAAGCTATATATGACAAACCCACAGCAAACATTATCCTCAATGGTGAAAAATTGAAAGCATTTCCCCTAAAGTCAGGAACAAGACAAGGGTGCCCACTTTCACCATTACTATTCAACATAGTTTTGGAAGTTTTTGGCCACAGCAATCAGAGCAGAAAAAGAAATCAAAGGAATCCAAATTGGGAAAGAACAAGTAAAACTCTCACTATTTGCAGATGACATGATCCTCTACATAGAAAACCCTAAAGACTCCACCAGAAATTTACTAGAACTAATCAATGACTATAGTAAAGTTACAGGATATAAAATCAACACACAGAAATCCCTTGCACTCCTATACGCTAATAATGAGAAAACAGAAAGAGAAATTAAGGAAACAATTCCATTCACCATTGCAACGGAAAGAATAAAATACTTAGGAATATATCTACCTAAAGAAACTAAAGACCTATATATAGAAAACTATAAAACACTAGTGAAAGAAATCAAAGAGGACACCAATAGATGGAGAAATATACCATGTTCATGGATTGGAAGAATCAATATAGTGAAAATGAGTATACTACCCAAAGCAATTTATAGATTCAATGCAATCCCCATCAAGCTACCAACGGTATTCTTCACAGAGCTAGAACAAATAATTTCACAATTTGTATGGAAATACAAAAAACCTCGAATAGCCAAAGCTATCTTGAGAAAGAAGAATGGAACTGGAGGAATCAACTTACCTAACTTCAGGCTCTATTACAAAGCCACAGTTATCAAGACAGTATGGTACTGGCACAAAGACAGAAATATTGATCTATGGAACAAAATAGAAAGCCCAGAGATAAATCCATGCACATATGGACACCTTAGCTTTGACAAAGGAGGCAAGAATATACAATGGATTAAAGACAATCTCTTTAACAAGTGGTGCTGGGAAAACTGGTCATCCACTTGTAAAAGAATGAAACTAGAACACTTTCTAACACTGTACACAAAAATAAACTCAAAATGGATTAAAGATCTCAACATAAGACCAGAAACTATAAAACTCCTAGAGGAGAACATAGGCAAAACACTCTCCGACATACATCACAGCAGGATCCTCTATGACCCACCTCCCAGAATATTGGAAATAAAAGCAAAAATAAACAAATGGGACCTAATTAACCTTAAAAGCTTCTGCACAACAAAGGAAATTATAAGCAAGGTGAAAAGGCAGCCTTCAGAATGGGAGAAAATAATAGCAAATGAAGCAACTGACAAACAACTAATCTCAAAAATATACAAGCAACTCCTACAGCTCAACACCAGAAAAATAAATGACCCAATCAAAAAATGGGCCAAAGAACTAAATAGACATTTCTCCAAAGAAGACATACAGATGGCTAACAAACCCATGAAAAGATGCTCAACATCACTCATTATCAGAGAAATGCAAATCAAAACCACTATGAGGTACCATTTCACAGCAGTCAGAATGGCTGCGATCCAAAAGTCTACAAGCAATAAATACTGGAGACTGTGTAGAGAAAAGGGAACCCTCTAACACTGTTGGTGGGAATGCAAACTAGTACAGCCACTCTGGAGAACAGTGTGGAGATTCCTTAAAACACTGGAAATAGAACTGCCTTATGATCCAGCAATCCCACTGCTGGGCATACACACTGAGGAAACCAGAAAGGAAAGAGACACGTGTATTCCACTGTTCATCACAGCACAGTTTATAATAGCCAGGACATGGAAGCAACCTAGATGCCCATCAGCAGAGGAATGGATAAGAAAGCTGTGGTACATATACACAATGGAGTATTACTCAGCCATTAAAAAGAATACATTTGTATCAGTTCTAATGAGGTGGATGAAACTGGAGCCTATTATACAGAGTGAAGTAAGCCAGAAAGAAAAACACCAAAACAGTATACTAACACATATATATGGAATTCAGAAAGATGGTAACAATAACCCTGTGTACGAGACAGCAAAAGAGACCCTGATGTATAGATCAGTCTTATGGACTCTGTAGGAGTGGGAGAGGATGGAGAGATTTGGGAGAATGACATTGAAACATGTATAATATCATGTATGAAACGAGTTGCCAGTCCAGATTCGATGCACGATACTGATGCTTGGGGCTGGTGCACTGGGACAACCCAAAGGGAGGGTATGGGGAGGGAGGAAGGAGGAGGGTTCAGGATGGGGAATACAGGTATACCTGTGGCGGATTCATTTCGATATTTGGCAAAACTAATACAATATTGTAAAGTTTAAAAATAAAATAAAATTTAAAAAATAAATAAATAATAAAATAAAAATTAAAAAAAAGTAATAAATGTTAGTGGAAAAAGATTTGTTTAAAAACTATTAATTAATAAATAAGATTAAAAAGACAAAAGTTAACTCATTAGAAAGACTAGTAAACTTGACTGGAAAGAATGATCAATTATAGTTGAGGAAAAGCATAAAAAATCAAAATTAGGAATGCAGAATTACATCATTACTAATCCAACAGACACTTTTGAAGATGTAAAAGAAAACAATTTTTAAAACCAGGGACCAATTTTTTGAAAATTCAGGTAAGATGTTAAAATATCTAAAAAGCACAGTTTTGAATAGTAATAAAAGAGAAAAAAGGCTCAATAATCCCATAAAAATCAAATACATTATATTCATATGTACAAACCAACACAAAGACATAAAAGTAGAAGGGAAGAAACATAGAAGGACAAAATGAAGAAAGGAATTGAGGGAGGGAGAAAAAAGAAGGAAGAGAAGGACAGTAGGAAGGGAGACAGAAAGAAAACACAGAACAATTTGCTTTAATTTCCAAACTATAGGCTCCAACTACACAAACTCTTTGAGAGAACGGGAAAATAAGGAACACTTCCTAATGAGTTTTATAAAACCAATTTTATTCAACACCGCAAAGAAGAACCCAGCCAATCCAGGCACCCAAAGAGAAGTAACACACACAGGGAGAATAAATGGAAAGGAAAGAAGAAAAGTAAATACTATTATTTATTGAATGCCTTATAGATTAAGTAGAAGACTGAAATGAATCAACAAATAAGATTTATGGTATGTCACCACAGAAAGAATATTTTTCATCTTTTCTACCAACAACCTTAAGAGTAGATTAAAGGATTACTATTTAAAATACATGAAAAACCACATACTTAAGAATAAATTTCACAAAGGTATAAAATTCTTCTACTCTGAAAACTATAAAACAACATTGAAACTAAAGAAACCAAGTAAATGGAGGTATAAATCATATTCATGGACTGAATGACTCAGTAAAGTATTGTGAAACATTCTCCCCGAGATTGTTCAGTGTAATCCCACTGAAACCTCAGAATTTCTGTGTAGATTGGTGTGTGTGTGTGTGTGTGTGTGTGTGTGTGTGTGTGTGTGTGTGTGTATTAACTAGTTATTCTAACATTCACAATAATTTTTTAGAAATAAAGTTGTTTTACTCTATTTAATAACAGAACTGCTACAAAGCTACAATAATTATGACAGTATGATTTTTTCCCAGATTAGACAAATGAAGTATTAAAGCAAAAAAGAATCCAAAACTTTTACACTACATATGTGGACACTCTATATGGAGCCATATAGCAGTGGAGAAAAGATGGGTCTCTTCAATGAAAGTTGCTAGGTTAATTTTATATTCCTATAAAGAAAATAAGCATCACCTCCACCTCATACCTTAAACAAAAATCTCTTCCAAATAAATTATAGATGTAAATGCAAACAGTAAAATAATAAAGTTCCTGTAGATAACACTATGAAGTATATTTAAATTGTTGGAATATAAACCACTATCTCTTTAACATATAAAGAAAAAAAGTTTGCTCTAAATTAAAATGGGAAATTCCATCCATCAAAACATACTTTCAAGAAAATGAATATTAAGAAGAGGATATATAAATAACTCTATAAAATTGATAAGAAAAATAAAACAAGCCAATAGAAAAATGGAGAAAAGTTTGGAATGAACACTTCATAAGAAACTAGATGAAAAGTGCTTTGGGGGATGGTTTACATTTTATTTTATTGGAGTATAATTGCTTTACAATGTTGTACTACTTTCTGCTGTACAACGAAGTGAATCATTTATATGTTTACATATGTCCCTTCCCTCTTGGACCTCCCTCCCACCACCCCTCCCTCATTCCACCCATCTGGGTCATCAGAGAGCACCAAGCTGAGCTCCTTGTGCTGTACAGCAGCTTCACACTCGCTATCTATTTTACACACAGCAGTGTATATATGTCGATCCATCTCTCCCAATTCCTCTCACTCTCTCTTTCCCTTGTTGTGTCCACATGTCCATTCTCTATGTCTGTGTCTCTATCCCTGTGTCCTGCAAACAGGATCATCTGTAGCAAAGTGCTTTAACACATGAAAAGATATCTGACATAGCCAAACAATAAATGCTGGAGAGAGTGTGATGAAAAGGAAACACTCTTACACTGTTGGTAGGAATGCAAACTAGTACAGCCACTATGGAGAACAGTGTGCAGATTCCTTAAAAAAACTGGAAATAGAACTGCCATATGGCCCAGCAATCCCCCTGCTGGACCTACACACCGAGGAATCCAGAATTGAAAGAGACACGTGTACCCCAATGTTCATTGCAGCACTGTTTACAATAGCTAGGACATGGAAGCAAACTGCATGTCCATCAGCAGATGAATGGATAAGAATGATACATATGCACGATGGAATATTACTCAGCTATTAAAAAGAACACATTTGAGTCTGTTCTAATGAGGTGGATGAAACTGAAGCCTAATTTTACAGAGTGAAGTAAGTCAGAAAGAAAAACACCAATACAGTATATTAGCACACACACATATATATATGGAATTTAGAAAGATGGTGATGACAGCCCTATGTGCAAGACAGCTAATGAGACACAGATATAAAAACAGATTTTTGGACTCTGTGGGAGAAGGTGAGGGTGGGATGATTTGAGAGAACAGCATTGAAACATGTATATTACGATATGTGAAATAGATGACCAGTCCAAGTTTGATGCATTAAACAGGGCACTCAAAGCCGGTGCACTGGGATGACCCAGAGAGATGGCATGGGGATGGAGGTGGGAGGGGGGTTTGGAACGGGAGGACACATGTACACCTGTGGCTGATTCAATGTCAATGTATGATACAATTTGTCAATGTATGGCAAAAACCACCACAATATTATAAAGTAATTAGCCTCCAAATAAAATAACTTAATTAAAAAATTAGAGGTAGCATCTCAACGTGACCTAGAAATTATACTTGTAGAATATAACCAACAAAAATGTATACATGCATGCTTGAAAGACATAATAGTCTTCATAGCAGCATTGTTTTTTATAACCAAAACCTGAACACAATGAAAGTGTCCAGTGAAATAAAAACTGATAATGTTGAGTATGTTCATACAATTATAAGAATTGAAAAGAATGAACAATTCCAACACTGTGGGCAGGAATCCCCTGGAAGAAATGGAGTAGCCATTATGGTCAACAAAAGAGCCTGAAATGCGGTACTTGGATGCAATCTCAAAAAACGACAGAATGATCTCTGTTCATTTCCAAGGCAAACCATTCAATATCACAGTAATCCAAGTCTATGCCCCAAGCATTAACACTGAAGAAGATGATGTTGAACGGTTCTATGAAGACCTATAAGACCTTTTAGAACTAACATCCAAAAAAGATGTCCTTTCCATTATAGGGGACTGGAATGCATAAGTAGGAAGTCAAGAAACACCTAGAGTAACAGGCAAATTTGGCCTTGGAATACAGAATGAAGCAGGGCAAAGGCTAATAGAGTTTTGCCAAGAGAACGCACTGGTCATAGCAAACACCATCTTCCAACAACACAAGAGAAGACTCTACATATGAACATCACCAGATGGTCAATGCCGAAATCAGATTGATTATATTCTTTACAGCCAAAGATGGAGAAGCTCTATACAGTCAGCAAAAATAAGACCGGAAACTGACTGTAGCTCAGATCATGAACTTCTTATTGCCAAGTTCAGACTGAAATTGAAGAAAGTAGGGAAAACCACTAGACCATTGAGGTATGACTTAAATCAAATCCCTTATGATTATACAGTGGAAGTGAGAAATAGATTTAAGGGACTAGATCTGATAGAGTGCCTGATGAACTATGAACGGAGGTTCATGACATTGTACAGGAAACAGGGATCAAGACCATCCCCATGGAAAAGAAATGCAAACAAGCAAAATGGCTGTCTGGGAAGGCCTTACAAATAGCTGTGAAAACAAGAGAAGCGAAAAGCAAAGGAGAAAAGGAAAGATATAAGCATCTGCATGCAGAGTTCCAAAGAATAGCAAGGATAGATAATAAAGCCTTGCTCAGCCATCAATGCAAAGAAATAGAGGAAAACAACAGAATGGGAAAGACTATAGATCTCTTCAAGAAAATTAGAGATACCAAGGGAACATTTCATGCAAAGAAGGGCACAATAAAGGACAAAAATGGTACGGACCTAACAGAAACAGAAGATATTAAGAAGAGGTGGCAAGAATACACGGAAGAACTGTACAAAAAAGAGCTTCACAACCAAGATAATCACGATGGTGTGATCACTCACCTAGAGCCAGACATCCTGGAATGTGAAGTCAAGTAGGCCTTAGAAAGCATGTTGATGCATGGAAAAATCAATACAATATTGTAAATTATTTAACCTCCAATTAAAATAAATAAATTTATATTTTTAAAAAATAAACAAAAATAAAATGTTTTCACTGCTATGATGAGAATGAACTAAGAAGTAAAACAAAACAAAACAAAAAGAAAGCATCACTACAAACAGAGCTCTTAGAGGTGATGGAATTCCAGTTGAGCTATTTCAAATCCTGAAGGATGATGCTGTGAAAGTGCTGCACTCAATATGCCAGCAAATTTGGAAAACTCAACAGTGGCCACAGGACTGGAAAAGGTCAGTTTTCATTCCAATCCCAAAAAACAGCAATGCAAAAGAATGCTCAAACTACCACACAATTGCACTCAACTCACACGCTAGTAAAGTAATGCTCAAAATTTTCCAAGCCAGGCTTCAACAATACATGAACCATGAACTTCCAGATGTTCAAGCTGGTTTTAGAAAAGGCAGAGGAACCAGAGATCAAATTGCCAACATCTGCTGGATCATTGATAAAGCAAGAGCATTCCAGAAAAACATCTATTTCTGCTTTCTTGGCTATGCCAAAGCCTTTGACTGTGTGGATCACAACACACTGTGGAAAATTCTGAAAGAGATGGGAATACCAGACCACCTGACCTTCCTCTTGAGAAACCTATATGCAAGTGAGGAAGCAACAGTTAGAACTGGACATGGCACAACAGACTGGTTTCAAATAGGAAAAGAAGTACGTCAAGGCTGTATATTGTCACCTTGCTTATTTAACTTCTATGCAGAGTACATCATGAGAAATGCTGGACTGGAAGAAACACAAGCTGGAATCAAGATTTCTAGGAGAAATATCAATAACCTCAGATATGCAGATGACACCACCCTTATGGCAGAAAGTGAAGAGGGACTAAAAAACCTCTTGATGAAAGTGAAAGAGGAGTGTGAAAAAGTTGGCTTAAAGCTCAACGTTCAGAAAACTAAGATCATGGCATCCTGTCCCATCACTTCATGGGAAATAGATGGGGAAACAGTGTCAGACTTTATTTTGGGGAGCCTCCAAGATCACTGCAGATGGTAACTGTAGCCATGAAATTAAAAGATGCTTACTCCTTGGAAGAAAAGTTATGACCAACCTAGATAGCATACTCAAAAGCAGAGACGTTACTTTGCCAACAAAGTTCCATCTTGTCCAGGCTATGATTTTTCCAGTGGTCATGTATGGATGTGAAAGTTGGACTGTGAAGAAAGCTGAGCACCAAAGAATTGATGCTTTTGAACTCTGGTGTTGGAGAAGACTCTTGAGAGTCCCTTAGACTGCAAGGAAATCCAACCAGTCCATTCTAAAGGAGATCAGCCCTGGGTGTTCTTTGGAAGGACTGATGCTAAAGCTGAAACTCCAATACTTTGGCCATCTCATGCGAAGAGTTGACTCATTGGAAAACACTCTGAGCTGGGAGGGATTGGGGGCAGGAGGAGAAGGGGACGACAGAGGATGAGATGGCTGGATGGCAAAAGTGACTCGATGGACATGAGTTTGGGTGAACTCTGGGAGATGGTGATGGACAGGGAGGCCTGGCATGCTGCAATTCATGGGGTTGCAAAGAGTCAGTCATGACTGAGTGACTGAACTGAACTGAATGTTGAAAAATCTCTTAAAGATAATGTGAAATGAGCCAGAAATAAAAGTATGCTACCACTGCTGCTAAGTCACTTCAGTCGTGGCCGATTCTGTGCAACCCCATAGACAGCAGCCACCAAGTTCCTCTGTCCCTGGGATTCTCCAGACAAGACTACTGGAGTGGGTTGTCATTTCCTTCTCCAATGCATTCATGCATGCTAAGTCGCTTCAGTCGTGTCTGATTCTGTGCGACCCTATGGACAGCAGCCTACCAGGTTCCTCTGTCCACGGAATTCTCTAGGCAAGAATACTGGAGTGGGTTGCCATTTCCTTCTCCAAAATAAAAGCATACGCACTGTATTATTCAATATATATTTATATTTCATTACATTATAGATGAAAATTATAAGCAAAACTAATCTAGGATGTTGAAAGTCAAGATAGTAGTTACTTTTGGTATAAGGGGATAGTTAATGGGATGGGCTGGAGCTGGAGTACTAGAGGTTATCCAGTAAGGCTGTATATCAGGATTGGCAAAGTATGCTCTGCGTGTCTAATCTGCCTGCCATTTGATTTACAAATAAAGTTTGATTTTAAAACAGCCATGCCCATTCAGTATATTCAATGGCTGGATCATACAACATCAAAATTAAATAGTTACTACAGAAAACTGTATGACCAGTAAAAGTCTAAAATATTTACTATACAGTCTTTACAGAAAAGAAAAAAACTCGGTACCCTCTATTCCATATTATTGGCTGGGTGTCAGTTGAATGTGATAGATCAATGAGCAAGCAGTATGCTCATGAAATGCATAATTTGCTGAATGAATATTATCTTTCTATTAAAATATTATTTATGATTCAGTGAATCATTACTTTCTTCCTATGATGTATGCAGTTGTGTTCAGCTTGCTCTAGATGATTCACAAAGGATAAAATGCACAAGCTTTGTTTTCAATAACATCAAAGCCTCAGTAAAGATTCGTGGCATATCACTCAGGGCAGAAGTAAATGTCAACCTGTGTTTTAGTGTTTTTACATTCACTGGCAATCAGAGATGGTAAAACAAAGAACAACCAAAGCAGATTTTTTTCAGCTTTTAAATAGAAGTTATTCATCACTTCATAACAATTTACCACAAATGCAGTAGCTTAAAAGTGTTTATCTCATAGTTTCTGTAAGTCCACAGTCTGGGCACAGCAGAGCTAAGTCCTCTGCAAGGATGTAATCAAGAGGTTGTCAGGGCCAGGGCCTCTTTTGAGGATTCACTGGAGAAGAATATGCTTTCAAGATCATGTAGCTGTTGGCAGAATTCAGTTAGTTCCTCACAGTCTGTTGGATTGAGGAACTGTGTTTCTTGCTAGCTGTTGGCTAGAGAAGGCAACACTGAGTTTCTAGTTGGTTGTTGGCTGGAGACAACCCTCAGTTCTTTGCAGTGTGGGCCTGCACAACATCGCAGCTTATTTTATTAAAGCCAGAGCCTACGTGACATCAGCACAGAAGTCATGCCCCACTATCTCTGCCACATTCTACTGGCTAAAACAAGATGCCCACAGTCAAAATCAGATAATTACACAAAGGCTCAAGAAAGCAGGGGTAATCAGAGACTAATTTAATTATTCCATAATCTGTCTTAACAAAAGGATGTAGATGGAGAACCTAGTTAGATTTTAAACTATTTGAATTCAATAGTGGTGGACTTTTCATTCTTAACACTGACATTAGATTTCAAACAATAATTTGGTTCATTTCTGTTGTTGAAGTATCAGTCCAGACACTTGGGGTATGGAGTGGGGTTGGTGGTTCCAGGAAGAATTACAGTGCTTGAATTAAATCCCCCTCGCACTTTCTGCCATTAAAAGTTCTTACACAAGGAATAATAGCCAAATATGCATTAAAGAAAAATAGCTAAATGGGAACACATTATTGGATTTATTGCTATCTAGGCAAACAAGCAGAGAAGGCAATGGCACCCCACTCCAGTACTCTTGCCTGGAAAATCCCATGGACGGAGGAGCCTGGTGGGCTGCAGTCCATGGGATCACAAAGAGTCAGACATGATTGAGCAACTTCACTTTCACTTTCATGCATTGGAGAAGGAAATGGCAACCCACTCCAGTGTTCTTGCCTGGAGAATCCCAGGGATGGGGGAGCCTGGTGGGCTGCCATTTCAGGGGTCACACAGAGTTGGACACAACTGAAGCAACTTAGTAGCAGCAGCAGCAGGCAAACAAGACGCCCTCTATTGATGTGAGGCTTCTCTATAAATGAGATACATGATATCTGGGTGTGAATTTTCACCTTTTCTATGGATCTAGAATTTCTAGGTCCATACAGTAGTCTGTATCCATTGCTCAACTGGCCACAATGACAAGGATGACCAAATTCTCCCCAGAGTCTAGATCCTTACACTGAGTACCACAGGAAAATGGCAAGTAAGACAGCAAGAACACATACCCATGAAAACTAATCATTTACCCAAAGCGACCTCAGCCACTAGCAAAATTGGACCCATAAAATACAAAATTCTCCAAGTCAGACTTCAACAGTAAGTGAACAGTGAACTTCCACATGTTCAAGTTGGATTTAGAAAAGACAGAGGAACCAGAGATCAAACTGCCAACATCCGTTGGATCATCAAAAAAGTAAGAGTCACACAAAAACATCTACTTCTGCTTTGACTATGCCAAAGTCTTCGACTGTGTGGATCACCACAAACTCTGGAAAATCCTTAAAGAGATGGGAATACCAGACCACCTGACCTTCCTCTTGAGAAATCTGTATGCAGGTCAGGAAGCAACAGTTAGAACAGGACATGGAACAACTGACAGGTTCCAAATAGGGAAAGGAGTATGTCAAGGCTGTATATTGTCACCCTGCTTATTTAACTTATATGCAGATGACACAAACTGTAATCAAGATTGCTGGGAGAAATATCAATAACCTCAGATATGCAGATGACACTACCCTTATGGCAGAAAGCAAAGAAGAATTAAAGAGCCTCTTGATGAAAGTGAAAGAGAAGAGTGAAAAAGTTGGCTTAAAACTCACATTCAGAAAACTAAGATCATGGCATCTGGTCCCATCACTTCATGGCAAATAGATGGGGAAACAGTTGCAGGCTTTATTTGTGGGAGCTCCAAAATTACTGCAGATGGTGACTACAACCATAAAATTAAAAGATGCTTACTACTTGGAAGAAAAGAAATGACCAACATAGACAGCATATTAAAAAGCAGAGTCATTACTTTGCCAACAAAGGTCCATCTAGTCAAGGCTATGGTTTTTCTAGTAGTCATGTATGGATGTGAGAGTTGGACTACAAGGAAGGCTGAACACCAAAGAATTGATGCTTTTGAACTGTGGTGTTGGAGAACACTCTTGAGAGTCCCTTGGACTGCAAGGAGATCCAACCAGTCCATCCTAAAGGAAATCAGTCCTGAACATTCATTGGAAGGACTGATGTTGAAGCTGAAACTCCAATACTTTGGGCACCTGAAGCGAAGAGCTGACTCATTTGAAAAGACTGTGATGTTGGGAAAGTTTGAGGGCAGGAGGAGAAAGGGATGACAGAGGATGAGATGGTTGGATGGCATCACCCACTCAATGGACATGAGCTTGAGTAACCTCCGGGAGTTGATGATGAACAGAGGCCTGGCATGCTGCAGTCCATGGTGTCGCAAAGAGTCGGACATGACTGAGTGACTGAACTGAACTGAACATACCAGAAAAGAACCGATTTATTGGGCAAAAACAAGTGAGTATCTGGAGAGAGATAAATTGGGAACGGATATATCATCATCCTTATGGATCAATATGGTAGTGAAAAGACAGAGGGCTTGGAGACTGAAGTACATGTTTTCTTCTGTCTTCATTGTCTTCATAATTGTTCCAGTGAAAATTGATTTGCTTTCTTATTTTTCTAGCATACTGATAATCTAGACATAATAATATGCATCTCTCTATTCCCCAGGGCCTAGAACAATGCCTAAGCTTTCCTTTTATATGGATGATTTTGTTTATTTTGCTTTGCAATATTGTCTCTGTGGGCCACTGGTCACTTAAGTTAGTAGCTAAAACCCTTCTGAGATTACACAGCACTATATTATATTAATAGATGGAGATAGGAGTATTTCTGCTTTTCTGTATATGCAGCCCTAGGGATATTCACTTTTTACCAGTGGCTCCACTGTTCAATTCCACTTTACTATAAAGTAAAGCTCAATTCTATTTTACTATAAAATCAATAGTTCCAGAGTTGTAACTTTTTCACTCTCTGCTGATAAAGACAGAGAAGGCTTGTTTTTCCCCATGAAGCTGGTAAGAAGCTAGAGAAAGGGGTTTGTTGGACTGATTTTATGCTTTGTGTTCTATTTATAATTGTTTAAATGAGCCTACAAAAAAGTCAGATAAGATTAGGTTTTACCCTGTCCTCAGAGATCCATGTAACACAGACAATTGAGCCTTTCTACATTATAGTCAAATATTATGATGATGATTTTCTCAGATTGAATGCTATCTTGAGAACTGGCAATTCAAAGGGAACTATAGAGAACTAGCATAAAGGGAATAGCAACATGTATACTTGTTGCAGGGAATTCACTTTTAGAAAGTAAGTTTTACCTAATATTTTTTAAAGCTTGATTGAGAAATATTAATGTTATAATAACTAATATTGCTAGTCTTTGATTTTAAGTTTTCCTAGAATTTATTTTGACACTGGAAATTTATTACCTTCAACTTATTTTTTAAATTGCAATTGAACAAAAATTCATAACATTTTTAAGTTGCCCTTTCTATTTCTTGAGTGTCTATTGAAAAAGTCTATTGTATACTCAAACCAATATTCATTACCTAATAATCTCTGAAGAGCAGTAATTTCCTCCTGATAAGTCAGGTAAGAAAAAAAAATAATCACTGGTTAATAAGAAACAAAATTCTAACATATGCTGAAACATGGATGACTCTTGAGGACATTATTTCTAGTGAGATAAGCCAGTCACAAAAGAAAAAATATTGTATGATTTCCTTATATGAGACACTTAAAGCAGTCAAAATCACAGAGACAGAAAATAAAATGGTGGTTGCCAGGGACTGGGGAAAGGGGGGACTGAGGAGTTATTGTTTAATGGATACAGAGTTTCAGTTTTACAAGATGAAACAGTTATGGAAATGGATGATAGTAATGGTTGCACTACATTATGAATGTATTTAAATCCACTGAAATGCACACTTTAAAACAATTAGGATGGTAAATTTTATGTTAGTTGTTAAGTTCAGTTTAGCCCGTCAGGTGTGTCTGACTCTTTGTGACCCCATGAATCACAACATGCCAGGCCTCCCTGTCCATCACCAACTCTAAGAGTTTACCCATACTCATGTCCATTGAGTCGGTGATGCCATCCAACCATCTCATCCTCTGTCATCCGCTTCTCCTGCCTTCAATCTTTCCCAACAACAGGGTATTTTCAAATGAGTCAGCTCTTCATATAAGGTGGCCAAAGTATTGGAGTTTCAGCTTCAACATCAGTCCTTCCAATGAACACCCAGGACTGATCTCTTTTAGGATGGACTGGTTGAATTTCCTTGCAGTCCAAGGGACTCTCAAGAGTCTTCACCAACACCACAGTTCAAAAGCATCAGTTCTTCAGCGCTCAGCTTTCTTTATAGTTCAACTCTCACAACCATACATGACTACTGAAAAAACCATAGTCTTGACTAGACGGACCTTCGTTGACAAAGTAATGTCTCTGCTTTTTAATATGCTGTCTAGGTTGGTCACAACTTTTCTTCCAAGGAGCAAGTGTTTTTTAATTTCATGGCTGTAATTACCATCTGCAGTGAAATGTCAGTTGTATTTGACCACAATTTTTAAAATTGTGAAACAAAACAAAAACTAGTAGCACTGCATGATAATTGTCCCACAGAGCCTTACACCAACTTATCCACTTGCACTTACCCTCTAGTGTCAGTGGATGTGCTGATCCTCAACTTTGTGAGGGTTAATTATTTGGTTGGCAAAAAAATTAATTCTGTGTTTTCCATAACAGCTTACAGAAGACCCAAAGGAACTTTTGGCCAACCCAATACTGTCATGCTTTATATTCAATCTCCGCAGTTGTAAAGAATCTACCTGCCGACTCAGGAGATGCAGGCATTGTGGGTTCAATCTCTGGGTCAGGAAGATCCCCTGGAGTAGGAAGTAGCAACCCACTCCAGCATTCTTGCCTGGAAATTTCTATGGACAGAGGAGTCCGGCAGGTTACAGTCCACAGAATCACACATAGTCAGACACACACTGTTTCCTTAGGGAACTTTCTATGCCAATTAACTCCTGTCATTCTATAGTTTTAATCTCTCACTATGTAACATTTTTAACCTTAGTTTAGAAATATGCTCAGTTCTTTTTCCTATATTACAAATATCCTCTATCCACCTTATGGTCACCCTTAGTCATGGCTTATTTTTCTCCTTGCTTTTACTGACAAGTTTCCAAAAGTAATATATACCATGCCTCCAGGACTTTTCCATTTATTCCCCAAGCCACTGTGGCAGATTCTCAGCTGTCATTGCTGGATTTCAGCTAGTTTTGTTTGTTTGTTTGTTTTTGTTTGTTTGTTTCTTAGGGTCACTCATGTGTTCTCAGCAGCATTTGACATTTTTGATCCTTAGAAGACCCACTCAAGCAGTTCAGTACTATTGTTCATGTAACACCCAGACATGACACTAGACTCTCTTGATTTTAGTGGTTCCAGGAAGGCTATCCAGTCTCATCTTGCTTTAGTCTATATAGTCCTTTCCAATAACTTCTTTCAGATTCCATCTTTATTGGTTTTGTCTTATAGAAATCTACTCCCTGAAGGTATTCATCCACACTACCGGATTAACATGGCACTGGATTAACAACCACTCCTGTGCTTCCAAACATGTATTACTAGCAAAAATCTGGAAAGGTTTGCTGGGAAAGTCATGCCCACATGGCCACAGCAGACTCAACATCTTTAGCTGAATTTCCCTTTGTCATTTCTTACATAAGATATTCAAAATTGAATGTATTCAATGTATTGATTTTTCTTAACTCTCTATCCATTTAATCTCATAATATGATGGAGCTAAATATTCTATCAATATAGAAAATAATTATTATCAAAATGTATGGAATTATTTGGATGTATTTTCTTAAATTTAAGAATATTATATATATATAGTGAAAGCTATAAATCAAACTCTGTTATATATATGTATTATATAAATAATCACTTACCCATGACCTTAGATAACTCTCCTAACCAAGAGAACATTTATCTAGATATCTTAATGTAACAATATAATGTATTATTTCTATAGGATGTGTGCATTGTGAAGATAAATGCTACCAGTCCAGGAAAACATGGAAGTCTTAGGTAACTCAACATCTAAATTTCCAACTTTCTTGTTGACTGGAATTCCTGGCCTAGAGTTTGCCCATGCTTGGATCTCCATTCCCTTCTGCTGCCTTTATGCCACTGCCCTTTCTGGGAACAGCATGATCCTGTTTGCCATCATCACCCAGCAGAGTCTCCACGAGCCCATGCACTATTTCCTCTCCATGCTGTCAGCTGCTGACTTGGGTTTGACTGTTTCTACAATGTCAACCACATTAGGCATCCTCTGGTTGGATGCAAATGAAATCAGTCTAGATATGTGCATTATCCAGATGTTTTTTCTTCATGGGTTTACCTACACAGAATCTGGGGTGCTGGTGGCTATGGCCTTTGACTGCTGTGTGGCCATCTGTGATCCTCTGAGGTACACTAGCATTCTCACTAATTGTAGAATCATTCAGATGGGTCTCTTGATGGTTATACGCACTGTAGTATTAATTGTACCCCTACTTTTGCTTCTTAAGCCCCTCAATTTTTGTGGCGGGAATGTGCTTTCCCACTCCTACTGCTATCATCCAGATGTGATTAAATTAGCATGTTCAGATACTCGGGCCAATAGCATCTGTGGATTAATTGATCTCATCCTGACCACAGGAGTAGATACACCATGCATTCTCCTGTCTTATATCTTGATCATTCACTCTGTTCTCAGTATTTCCTCCCCTCGAGAACGATACAAAGTTTTTAGCACCTGTGTCTCCCACATTGGAGCAGTGTCTATTTTCTACATCCCCATGATTAGCTTGTCATTGGTGCATCGCTATGGGCGATCAGCCCCCAAAGTGGTCCATTCAATGATGGCCAATATGTACCTGCTCTTTCCTCCTGTGTTCAACCCCATCATCTACAGTGTAAAAACAAAGCAGATTCGCAAGGCTATACTCAGTCTTCTTCTTATGAAATAGACAGAGATAATTAAGTTTGAGAATATCATAATAGAAGTGGCTTTCACTGTAGAAAAGCAGTTCTAGTAGGTTACTGTCTTTTGGACATTTTTTTTTTCTCATCTTTCCATTTGTTCAGTCTTATGGACTCTGTGGGAGAGGGAGAGGGTGGGGAGATTTGGGAGAATGGCATTGAAACATGTATAATATCATGTATGAAACGAGTCGCCAGTCCAGGTTCAATGCATGATACTGGATGCTTGGGGCTGGTGCACTGGGACGGTGTGGGAGGGAGGACGGAGGAGGGTTCAGGATGGGGAACACAGGTATACCTGTGGCAGATTCATTTCAATATTTGGCAAAACTAATACAATATTGTAAAGTTTAAAAATAAAATAAAATTAAAAAAAAGAAATATTTAGTAAGCATTTTTGAGTTTTCAGTCATAAAATACATATATAATATACCTTAAGGAATTTACAGTCCAATAATAGAAGCAGAAAAACAATAATAATGAAACAATTTAAGTAATGCCTATAGTAACTAACATTTATTGTCCATTTTATACTAAGCATTCTAATTAACTGCATTTAACATATACCATTTATTATTCAAAATTGCTCATTGAAATGATTAATTATGTTTTAGAGGTGAAGAAACAGACAAACACATTTAGGCCATCAAAGGCAAGACATCTAACAGAGCAGGACTGAGGCTTGAATTCACGCTTTTTGTATCTTAGATACTGTGTTCTTCACAAACGTATTGTGTACTCTTCCAAAACGTATTGTGTACTCTTCCAAAAGCAACGACAAAAATGTCACAAAATCAGAAGAAGGAACTGGGTCTTCACATCTGTGTATCATGCATTTAGAATATTGTAATGAATTTCTAGCAGTATATTTTAGCTTTTAGTCTTTATTCATAATTAATAGTACAAAAATTAGAAATAGATATGCCACGGCATGCAAGCCATAGGTCATTATCTAGTACTGAGCAACCAATAGAAAATCTTCAAGGATTAGGGACATTAGCTAATTCACTACAGCAATTTAGAGAACTGGAGACATCATGAAGTGGCATGTAAGGACCTTCGAGGTAGAATTTGTTAACTTTCTTGTGTTCAAAGGTCCTTTTGAAACCTAATGAAATCCATCAATCCTTTTCCAGAAAACAATCACATATAAAAGAACTCATATTATTTTCCATAGAATGTCAGAGGATTCACAAAATGCCATGAAGGGCCTACATGGCTCTTTTAGTCAAAGAACAAAAGTGAAGAATTCATAATTTTTAGACTATAAATGGTGATACACAGCTGGACTTAAAAAGTTTGGTTCCTGAAAAGAGATGCATGATGGCAATATCAAGAGAGATGGACAGAAACTTAAAACTCAGTTGCACAAAATGGTTGAAAAATATGGAGGAAAAGGGAGATGGAAACCTGATGGGAGACCCATCAATATTATTGCTGTTGGAAATGTGGTCCAAGAGAGGAAGGATGAGCCATGAATCCCAGAAACACTGGGGGCAGCTGTGAGCTGGAGCCAACTCACACTAGTTTGCCCAAAGCCATAGTGTGCAGCTCTTCTCAACTTTGCATTAATGATGCCGCATTGACAGCTAGAACCACCACTGATACTATGGCATTGGTAAATACTGCAAATGAGTTTAGTTTCTTTTTTCCTAGGATTTCAGTTTGCCAGCACACCAGTGACTGGGCTCTGTCTTACATTTGGCTTTGTGAAAAGCAATAGAAATTAGAAGATAATGCCCTTAAAATCTAATGTGTGAAGTAATCACAGAGACAAAAAAGTTATAAAATAATGTATGAAGTGTTGCAATAGTTGCTAATACAAAATTATACCCCTTATTTGTGCTGCTTTCTAAGCTGAAAATGTTTCCAAAGGTAAATGGAGAAGAGTGTTCTGGAAGCAATTCTGTGGAACAATGTAAGAGGTATTGTGTCACCATTTTACTTTTCATGGAAGAATATGCTCCTGAATTTTAAATTCATAGGTCCTATCTAGGCACAGCATCAAAGAATATGAAAACACAAAATATTTCCTTCTCTTTCCTTCTGATTTTTTCCCTCCATCAGATTCTTCCAAGTGAATTTAGGTTACAAGATTTTCATTAGTTGCTTAAAGAACATCTTTTGCTTAAACAATATTATTTTAAGAAGAATTGATTTATAGACTTGGTTTAGAAATTCCATTGTTCTTCCTGAATTGTATACATAGGGGACTTTTGTTCTGACAGTTCTACATGCCTGTTTCCTGCGTAGAGCTTCAAAAATATAGAACACACAAAAATGTTAAAGTTGAGGAACTTTTACTTTGAGATGCCCAAAGGACTATAGCATTATAAAGTGTAATCCTAGCTAAACCTGCTAAAGAAAAGATTCTATATCTCTTTGGATACTTCTGGCTGGACCTGAACGTGTGTGCACATACACACACACACACACACACACACACACACGATGATGGGAAGGGAGAAATATATTTGGGGGATTTTATGAGGTGCAAGCAGAAACTTGGATAATTTTATTTAGCTTGAGTTGTATTGGTCTACAAATTATCTAAGATACTACATATACATGCTTCTGCTGCTGCTGCTGCTAAGTCACTTCAGTAGTGTCCGACTCTGTGCGACCCCATAGATGGCAGCTCACCAGGCTCCTCTGTCCCTGGGGTTCTCCAAGCAAGAATACTGGAGTGAGTTGCCATTTCCTTCTCCAATGCATGCATGCATGCTAACTCACTTCAGTTGTATCCGACTCTGTGCGACCTTATGGACAGCAGCCCACCAGGCTCCTCTGTCCCTGGGATTCTCCAGGCAAGAATACTGGAGTGGGTTGCCATTTCTATCTCACATATACATGCTATTTACTGTAAATCAGTAAAGGAGGTTGGCTTGTGCTTCGCTTAGATGCAGAGTGGACTTGAGGTAAATTTACTAAATTAGCATTCTAATAAAATTCAGTACTTCAAGGAGGCCCCATTTAAAAGATACTCAGGAGAATCTTGTAGATCAGTGTAGCTCATTCCCTAGGTCACAGATAGAAATAAAAGAAGCTGACAAGGGAAAACAAAGAGAGCTATGTGAATGTGAAGGCATAGCATTTTTCACTATGTTTTTCTGTACCTTACATATGCCCTGATTCTTTCATTTATGTACATCTGTTGTGTTCTATGTCTTTCCCTTTCTCCAATTCTATCCAGTAATTCCAGTTTGATCAATTTATGGAAAAAATTAAAATGTTTCATGCAGAAGGATGGATCTAGTTGATATCTCTCAGCCTGGAAATAAGTTGCTTGCTTATCTACTTCATTGGCCAGAATTCTAAATAGGCTTGAATTCGAATTCTCACCATTCCGCTGATGTAAGAGGTTAACTCCACATTGAATCTTACTACTTTCCACTCTAGAATATCACATTCATTCCTCTTTGGTTCTTAATCTACATTATATTCAAATTCCACCTCTTCTATGAAGCATTCTTTTTTTTTTTTTTAACTTTACAATATTGTATTGGTTTTGCCATATGTCAAAATGAATCTGCCACAGGTATACATGTGTTCCCCATCCTGAACCCTCCTCCCTCCTCCCTCCCCATATCCTCCCTCTGGGTCGTCCCAGTGCACCAACCCCAAGCATCCAGTATCATGCATCGAACCTGGACTGGTGACACGTTTCATATATGATATTATACATGTTTCAATGCCATTCTCCCAAATCATCCCACCCTCTCCCTCTCCCACAGAGTCCAAATGACAGTTCTATACATCAGTGTCTCTTTTGCTGTCTCGTATAAAGGGTTATTGTTACCATCTTCTTAAATCCCATATATATGTGTTAGTATACTGTATTGGTGTTTTTCTTTCTGGCTTCCTTCACTCTGTATAATAGGCTCCAGTTTCATCCACCTCATTAGAACTGCTGACAAAAGTGGGCAAACTGCTATGAGTAGATTACATAAAGCCATAAGACCCACCCTTGAGTGTGTCCTTGAAGAGGGCCTAGAGGACATGTCATTCAAAGGCTATTGAGGAATGACATGTGAAGATGATAGCAACACTAAGAAGTTGAGAAGTGGCTGTCCTCTGCTGACCAGGAGTGACCATTGGAGATGCAGTCATAGAGCCAGGCTCATTAATATCCATGCACGTGGTAAGACCTTGACATAACAGAGGCCAGATAGCAGTGATTAATCAGAAAAAATTATGAGGCTGCAATTATAAGAACCCCCAAAGTCTGAAGGGTAGACAAGAGAGCTTAATGTCCAAGCAGTAGTGGGACATCCCTGGGACAAAATAAACAAACAACCAACAAGGGGTTAGCTAGGCAACATTTAAACAAAAACAAGACAAGAATGGATGACAAAGCGGCTAGAAGAATTGTCATACTTTGCAAGCTTGACCTTGAATTTGGGAGAGAAGGATGGAAGAAGGTTTTGGTAGAAAGAAGCATCTTAGATGATTTGTTGTTGTTTAGATGCTAAGTCGTGTCCAACTCTTTTGCAACCACATGGACCATAGCCTGCCAGGCTCCTCTGTCCATGGGATTTCCCAGGCAAGAATACTGGAGTGGGTAGCCATTCCCTCTCCAGGGGATCTTTCTGACCCAGGAATTGAACTCGTGTCTCCTGCATTACACGCAAATTCTTTACCATCTGAGCCACCAGGGCACCATGTTGCCAAATTTTTCTTCTTGTATGAAAAGGGCTACACTCATGGAGTCACTTGACTTTGTAATTCTGTTTTACTGCTTACTTCTGAATTATAGGTATGTATTTTCTCATTTTAACATTTAATGCATATGCACTATGACCCTGCTACTATGTTATTACCTGGAGATACTTTCAAAGCATCTATTATTTCACTTAGTTGTGCGCAAAAAGCTGTGTGATAGATACTTTAAGAGAAACACAAAGAATGAAAATTAAGGATTACTGGATCCTCATTAAATGACATACCCATGCTCAAATAATGATTCAATTTCATTTTTAATTAAAGCATGTAAACACAGATTTGCTGTGTCGATGTTCATTCTTCTTGGTTCTTTTGTGTCTGTCTTAGCATCACACTTCCTGGTGCCAGCAAGATAACCTGGGGGCAGGGAGGTAAAGCACAACAGAAGGACACAGAAATTCCCCTGGGGTGTATTTATTCCCACTGAGTAAATTCCTGTATCAGCAAGTTTGCTTATAAAATTCTCCATTCTTAGAGAGAATGGGTAGCCTTCATATACTCACCCCAAATAAGAGTAAGAGAAGTCTTTCCTCTTGTCTAAAGGCCAAGTCAAGCAGCTGTTTTCAGATCAGAAACAGTAGTTGGTTGTGTGTACAATAAAATACGTCTGATGAAATAAGGCTGAACTGTGAGTGATTTAGCTTAAATAAAAGGAAGACTTTTTTCAGAAGTGAAAACAACAATTTATCTAGTCTTCTGGCATTGTTACTTCAACATCTTTCTTCATATGCCTTCTAATTTTCCACATCTTGAAAGGTAAGGCATTCCCCCACTTAGCTTGGTACCTGATCTCCAGGCCCTTGGAGCTCCTGGTTATTCTTACTTCCACTGTTTTGTGGACTTCTATGGCTCTTATATCTACTCAGAAATCCCAAACCCCATTAATCTTGGCAAAAAAAAAAAAAAAGTGCTTCTTTTATGTGTGTATTTCATGACACATATAATAACAAAACCTCAAAATACAATCTTTAAATTACTATACCTCAGTTCTGATTTGAATTGCATCTAATATGTGCTTAATTCTTTTGTTACTAGTATCTCATTATTTTGGCCTTTCTTTTCTAATTTTTTTTTATTTCAAAATGCTTTATGGTCTATTACCTGAATTACCTTAGGATATTTTCTTCTTCATTCTACAGGGGTTTTAACAGCTTTGATACTGATGACAGAGATGCTATTCTTTTTTTATTTTTATGCAATATTTTAAAGATTTTATACATTTTTTTTTTCTGTAGTGCAAAGAAAGATCTTTTCACACCTTTTTACCCCCAATAAACTACTCATGCAACTTGCTTCTGGATGCTGTCTCACAAATTATGATCATGTAGAGTGCAGGTTCTGACCCATTTTCCAGTTTCTAGAACCTACAGTCCCACTAACACCCATGCTACCAACACTTCTAGCTCTTTGCTACTTTGGAAAGAGAGGCAATTAAAACCTACATTCCAGAATTTTGCTGTTGCCAAATTTTCTTCTGTTTTCACTTCTGATGACAAAGAAGTACTTTAGTGAATATTGCAAAATTCAACATGTCTCTACTAATGACACCCCTCACACCATCATCTTTGCCTGTTTTTCTTGAGATGAGATGTCTGGGGAAGAAAAACGCCCAGGTCACCTTATGGTTGCTGCTGCTGCTAAGTTGCTTCAGTCGTGTCTGACTCTGTGCGACCCCATGGACTGCAGCCTACCAGGCTTTTCCATCCATGGGATTCTCCAGGCAAGAACACTGAAATGGGTTGCCATTTCCTTCTCCAAGCATGAAAGTGGAAAGTGAAAGTGAAGTTGCTCAGTCGTGTCTGACTCTTAGCGACCCCATGGACTGCAGCCTACCAGGTTCCTCTATCCATGGGATTTTCCAGGCAAGAGTACAGGAGTGGGGTGCCATTGCCTTCTCCCCAACTTATGGTTAAATATCCTTTAAAAAAAGGTGATTTTTTTTTTTTTTTTTTTTTTTTGGATACAGACTCTGGATTCCTGAATGTAGTCTGTCAAAATGGCATTAAGTGCTGTCCTATGTTTTGACTCAATTCATGTCTATATTCCTTAGTTAGGAGCAGTTGCTGCTGCTGCTGCTAAGTCGCTTCAGTTGTGTCCGACTCTGTATGACCACAGAGACGGCAGCCCACCAGGCTCCCCCTCCCTGGGATTCTTCAGGCAAGAACACTGGAGTGGGTTGCCATTTCCTTCTCCAACGCATGAAAGTGAAACGTGAAAGAAAAGTCCCTCAGTTGTGTCCGACTCTTTGCGACCCCATGGACTGCAGCCTACCAGGCTCCTCCATCTATGGCATTTTCCAGGCAAGAGTACTGGAGTGGGGTGCCATTGCCTTCTCCCCAACTTATGGTTAAATATCCTTTAAAAAAAGGTGATTTTTTTTTTTTTTTGATACAGACTCTGGATTCCTGAATGTAGTCTGTCAAAATGGCATTAAGAGCTGTCCTATGTTTTGACTCAATTCATGTCTCTATTCCTTAATTAGGAGCAGTTAACCACATTCAAAAAATTCTGGATGAAGACTATCTGTCTTTAACTTTGGTGTTTCTTTGGTCTATTTCTCTTCCCCTTTATCTTTTTTTGAAAACTTAATAGAAAATTGGGAGAGACTGGCTAAAAATACTTTAAAATGGAAGTCTATTCTATTTTTAAAAACTATTTATTGAAATATAGTTGTTTTACAATGTTGTGTTAGTTCCAGGTGTACAGCAAAGTGATTCAGTTATACCTATATACATATATGTATATGTGTGTATATATATATATGTATATATGTATCTACATTTATATTCATATTCTTTTTTAGATTCTTTTCCATTATAGGTTACTACAAGATATTGAGTATAGTTCCCTGTGCCATACAGTAGGTCCTCTTTGGTTGTCTATTTTATGTATAGTAGTGTGTATATTTTAATCCCAAAGTCTATTTTAAATCTTAGAGAACTCTGAAAGCAATATGCTATACAAATTAGAAAGAGTTTCAACATAGATAGATATTGATGATCTACAGATGGGAGGTGAGAGTACATTCAGATTTCTGAGTTAGGCAACCTGATATATTAACTTACCATAGACCTATAGATTGACAATAAATGTATAGAGCTGTTAATCAAATGGGAAGAAATAGAATATACAAGTTGTGGGAAATAATTCAGATGCCATCATTTGGTGCTTGACTTTGAGATACTTTAATGGAGAAATCCATGAGTTAGGGAGATGGATCTAATATTTAAAAGATTTGTTGTTGTCTAGTTGCTATGTTGTGTCCAACTCTTTTTGGACCCCATGGACTGTATAACCCACCAGGTTCCTCTGTCCATGGGATTAACCAGGAGAGAATAATGGAGGGAGTTGCCATTTCTTTCTCCAGGGAATATTCCTGACCCAGGAGTGGAACCCATGACTCTTGCATTGGCAGGCAGATTCTTTACCACTAAGCTACTAGGGAAGTATTTAGGAGATTAGCTTCAGATTAAATAAATATTTTAAAGTTGGAAAATAAATGAATAAAATAACATTATCCATGAAATTCCTATGGAATTGAAAGTATGTATAAATAGATAGCAACATGTTGGAGAAATAGTCAAACTAAACTTTGACTACATCCATAAGTAAGTTATGTAGTTAATCTGATGATAAAATTGTCCAAAAATGAATATACTTAATGGAAATTATCTTGGATGGCTTTTAAAGGAAAAACAGAAGTCTTAAATGAGCTCAAAATATATTTTGGACGATAGCTTTATTTTTACAATAAATTTATGTCCACTATAGATTAATTTGAATTAATGTCCCTTTAATTGTATCCCATATTATGCTTAAGAGTTTCCTGTTTGCTAAATTGTTTGATAAATTTTTTCAATAAATTATCTACATGTCCTCCAAAACATATGCAATCCAGAAATACAGTTGCTTCATCTCTGAACCATAAAAATATTATATAGGAGATTTGAAAACATAGATATCTCTAACATGGTTGCCATATTTATTAATAGAGAATTATAGTACTGTTGAAATATAAATAATTATCATTATTATTATTATTATTTTCATTAGGAAGTATAGTTTTTAATAGCACAAGTTCTAAAGTCTTATTTTCTGATTCTCAGTGTAATCTCTTCCAGATTTTATGACCTTTAATAATTTATAATAACTTCTGAACTTCTCTTTGTTTTATCTGTAATAAAAATCTCTCTCTCAAGTTTCATAGGTTCAAATGAAATAATCTTTGTAAAATACCTATAACGTTATATATAACACTGTCTTAGATTCATACAATATTGTATACCTGAACAATCTTATAAGAGATTAAAGACTAAATTAAGGACCAGGGAATATGTGACACAAAAGAAGATTTTCCCTATTGATTTTTAGCACAACAAAGGCAGACTCTATAATGGTAAACAAGGCAGTATTTTAATGTTACAAATTAAAAACAGTATCAAGCTTCAGATTCACAGGACCTGAAGCATCTTTCCTCTAGTTCACTTTAGTAAATAAATGTAATGACGCAGGATAAACTCATGTTATCTGGGATAGAGTCTTAGGTATATGTGGAACCTGACAAAGAGAGGTTTCCCTGCTAAAATGACTTTTCACTTATAATCTGAGTTTAATAATTCTAAAATTCCAAAGCAAAATTAGTCAATTGTTTTCTTGGACCAAGTTCTGCTCATGGTTAAATAGAGCATTTCAGGAAGGCAAATAAAATATAAATCAATTACCAGAAATATATTGAATATCTACCATGAGGATTGAATTATATGAAGCAAAGATTAGCTACAATTCACTCCTATTCTCACGTAGCAGAATTAAGATTAACTCCCATTCTCAAGTAGAAGTTTACAATCCAGTTGAAGAATAAAATATGTAATAAAAATATTGGTTAGAGTATAGGATAATAAGTGATAAACATCAAATAGATTTAGCTAAGTAAATTGAAACTAAATTGAACTCAACATCTTATTTCAGTGATGAACTTCATAGACATAATATTGGTGAAAGAAGCAAGATGCAATTAGTATATACTATATGATTCTATTATATCAAGATCAAGCACAGAGAGAAGTAATTGTAGTACTAGAAGTCAGAACAATGGTTACTGCAGGAGAAGCCATTGTTAAGAATGAAGCATTAGGAAGCCTTCTGGGTTGGTGGTAAGGATGTATCAGTTGATCATGGAAGTAGTTACATAGGTATATATAGATGCCAGATTTAGCTGTACTCTGAAGTTTTGTGAACTTTACTAGATTTATAGTAAACTTAATCTAAAAATAAATTTTAAATTTAGAAAGTCAAGATCAAACAAGAGAATTCCACTCCTGCATACTTTAGTGCCAATTCTCCATAACTCCACTTTGCCAACTTTCCTCTTGACTGGCATCCCTGGACTTGAATGGGCCCCCGCCTGGATCCCCATCCCATTCTGCTGCCTTTATTTGACTGCCCTTTCTGGAAATACTTTGATCCTGTTCATAGTCCTCACTGAGCCAAGCCTCCACGAGCCCATGTACTACTTCCTGTCCATGTTGTCCACCACCGACATTGGCTTATGCATCTCAACACTGGTGACAGTACTGGGAATCTTCTGGGTCAATGCCCGGGAAGGAAATCAGCCTCAATGCTTGCTTATCACAGATGTTCTGCATTCACCTCTTAACTCTCATGGAATCTTCGGTGCTCCTGGCTATGGCCTTTGACTGTTTTGTGGCCATTTCTAACCCCCTGATATATGCTACCATTCTAATGCACACGAGGATTGCACAGATTGGTCTAGCAGTCATCAGCAGGGGGACAGTCATTCTGACACCACTAGTCCTGCTTCTTAAACGCCTATCATTCTGCCATAGTCATGTGCTCCATCACTCCTACTGCTTCCACCCTGATGTGATGAAGATCTCGTGTTCAGATACAAAGATCAACAGTGTATTTGGACTAACTGCAATTATCTCTACTGCTGGGGTGGACTCTGTCTTTATCCTGCTTTCCTATGTCTTGATCATTTGCTCGATTCTCAACATTGCATCCCCAGAGGAGAGGAAGAAGGTCTTCAGCACCTGCATTTCATATAACTGCTGTGGCCATATTCTATATCCCTTTGATCAGCCTGTCTTTTGTTCAAGATTTGGAAAACATGCTCCATCTTATGTGCCCACACTCATTGGTAATGTATACTTGCTCACCCATCCTGTGATGAATCCCATCATCTATAGTGTAAAAACAAAGTCAATCCAAAAAGCTATGTTCAAACTTTTATGTTTCAAGGGAACTCATCTTTAATAATTCTGCTATCACAAATATCTATTTCAAAGTCAGTGAAGATTTATCACAAATTGGAGTTATCAGTTCAGTTCAGTTCAGTCGCTCAGTCATGTCTGACTCTTTGAGACCCCATGAATCACAGCACGCCAGGCATCCCTGTCCATCACCAACTCCAAGAGTTCACCCAAACTCATGTGCATCGAGTTGGTGATGCCATCCAGCTATCTCATTCTCTGTCGTCCCCTTCTCCTCCGGCCCCCAATCCCTCCCAGCATCAGAGTCTTTCCCAATGAGTCAACTCTTCACATGAGGTGGCCAAAGTATTGGAGTTTCAGCCCCAGCATCAGTCTTTCCAATGAACACCCAGGACTGGTCTCCTTTAGGATGGACTGGTTGGACCTCCTTGCAATCCAAGAGACTCGCAAAAGTCTTCTCCAGCACCACAGTTCAAAAGCATCAATTCTTCAGCGCTCAGCCTTCTTCACAGTCCAACTCTCACATCCATACATGACTACTGGAAAAACCATAGCCTTGACCAGATGGACCTTTGTTGGCAAAGTTAATGTCTCTGCTTTTGAATATGCTATCTAGGTTGGTCATAACTTTCCTTCTAAGGAGTAAGTATATTTTAATTTCATGGCTGCAGTCACCATCTGCAGTGATTTTGGAGCCCCCAAAAATAAAGTCTGACACTGTTTCCCCATCTATTTCCCATGAAGTGATGGGACCAGATGCCATAATCTTCATTTTCTGAATGGTGAGCTTTAGGCCAACTTTTTCACACTCCTCTTTCACTTTCGTCAAGAGGCTTTTTAGTTCCTCTTCACTTTCTGCCATAAGGGTGATGTCATCTGCATATCTGAGGTTATTGATATTTCTCCCGGCAATCTTGATTCCAGCTTGTGTTTCTTCCAGCCCAGCGTTTCTCATGATGGACTCTGCATATAAGTTAAATAAGCAGGGTGACAATATACAGCCTTGAAGTACTCCTTTTCCTATTTGGAACCAATCTGTTTTTCCATGTCCAGTTCTAACTGTTGCTTCCTGACCTGCATACAGGTTCCTCAAGAGGCAGGTCAGGTGGTCTGGTATTCCCATCTCTTTCAGAATTTTCCACTAAATATATGCAATTTTATAGTCCAGTGGAATTAAATATTATCCAATTCAGTTATCTCCATGATTTAGTCAATCCCATCTAAGGAAATCTTACCTTTTACACCACTAAAATATGAATTCAGAATCTCACTATCTCTCAGCTAGCCTAATTTTACAAATGACTAACCAAATTTCTTTCTCTAATCATATTTTTGCCCCCAAACACCTATCATTCATTTTGAGATAATTTTCCAAATAGCTGAATCAATTTGTATTAAAATTTAAAAATAAACCAACAAGCATTTTTTCATGGTTATTCCTCATACACCAACTAAATGAAGAAGAAATTCCTGTTTGTGATGAATTCCTCCACAATTCTTATTCAACTTTGCTATAAAGTTGAAAGCCCATCTTTTTATGTCTTCACGTATTCTGCAATTCTAAGAAAATCAGTCTGCTAAATGCTCCATCATGTACATGCAACTTTCCTAATGGTGTGTTTTACTGTTGACTCCACTTCAGTCCTGACAACTGCAACTCCAACTTGAAACTACTGATATCTCCAGGCTGCTCTGTAAATATCTTCTTCATTAAGTTTTTCATGATTATTTCGGTGACATCTGATCTTTCCTTCCCATAATTTACCTTTTAAGTGCTTTATCTGTACACTTTTTGCCTTTAAATGTTTTGACTATACATTTGTATATAATTATTATACTTTCCACAAGGCTATAAATTCCCTAAATTAAAAAAAAAAAAAAGCCTTGATTTTCTTTGAAACTTCTACACCACATAGCAAAACGTCTCTCACAGAGCAGACATAGTGATAGTTGTTGAGTTGAACTGAACATAATAGACTATCAAATTGTCCTTCTGAACAATTCCAGTGATAAGTTTTCAATTCAGCGTTTGGCATGTATAACATAAGAAATCGCTCTTATAACTTATCCCAGTTTTTCTGCCTGTGTTATCTAGTAATTGATCAGTTCTGAATTTCTCAATCATATAGAGAAAGGGTTACTTTGGAACTTGAGATTGCACTCTCAGGAACTTATCCCAGTTTCCATAAAGCTCAATTTGACTAAGAATAATTTAAGCCATTTTTAAAAATTGAATGTATTTTCCAGAACTGCTGCTATTAGGTAAGTTTGGAAATTTTTTCCAATGCCAGAGACCAAAACTTATAAACCATCTTCAAATGCTCACTTTCCTTTTGCTTCTACAGGCAACGAATCTGTATTTCTTGACTGTTGTAACACCAAAATACCTCTTTCATCTACAATACTTAACTTTCTACACTAAATCTTGGCTTCCTTTTAAGTTTATAGACCTCTAACATTGTCCCTTTTCCTCCTGTTTGCTGTCAAGTAGTCAGAAAAAAGCTTTGCAAATGGCTTTTGAATTAAATTTTAGTTATACAAGAAATAATAATAAATATATTGCCACTAATAAAAGATGTTTTAGAAAAAGCCAAAGTCCTCCTTGATATAGTCCCTCAAGTTCAATCATTCCACCTTCCCCATAGGTAACCACTGTATGAATTTTATTTTTATCCTTTATTGTTTATGCATGTGTACTCATAAACTTAGAAAAAATAAAATGTAAAGCAATTTGTTTCATTTGTATTTCAGACAGTACTTTCCTAGGATCCGCTCTGCCTGTTATTTAGAGAACTACATAAAACCAAGTAGAGAAATTTGCCATTGCCCAGAATTCCTCTCTTTCACTCTTCCTTCATATCTCCTCTTCAACACATTCCTAGGGATTAGCTCAGTGTGGTTTCAAACCTCATTGTCTATTTCTGTTTATGTCTGTGATATCTATTTGGTAAGTTAGCACTGAGCTGCTACTTTGTATAGACGTAGAAATGCTTCAAAATGCTCTCTCCAAGATTTATTTCCCCAGACGCAATTAAATACCCTCCCTCAATTATTCTAGCTCATTGCCAAGCAATGCCCTGGATTTGCTAGTCTGATCGGTCCCACTCTACTTCGCTCTCTCACTTCTTCACTGATGATGATAAGACAGTGGCACACTACACCATCTGAGATATCACCAGCTCAGAGTTTTGCACCCACAAAAGCAGAACAAATTAAACTAAGGACATGGCCATCCCATATTACATTCTTATTCATTTTCCAGTAGTAACATGCACCTAGTATCTCTAATAAAACAGACTTTAGGAAGGATATTGAGACTATAAATGTGAACAAGATTAGCTTCTTACTTTAAGTGAGCTATTGCTTAGTAAGGAATATAATTTGCAAAGATGTAATTGCATTTAAATGCTTATTATAGATGTTCCTGGTTTCCAGGAGACTTAGTAAAAGACATAAACATTGACTAATTCAATTTACAAAGACCTTTAAATAGCAATTCTACTTTATTATAACCATGGTATAAAATCACAAACCATGATACAGAAGTTGATAGGAACAAGCAAAACAAAAATGATAGGAGCAAGTTAAAGTGAGAAGTAATAATGTGGCTATTAATTGAATTAATAATTCAATGGGAATGTTATATCCACTATATACAATTTTAACTGACATTCAAATTAAAAAAAAAAATACATCTTGTCTGTAATATATTCCCTAAAGGCCCTTCCATAGTATTATAATACAGGCTAGATACATATTGATGGATGGGCATCTTATCAAAAATACAGATCCCTGGTTCATCCACACAGTGGTTGCTAAGAAGAGCTATCAAGCCGCAAAAGACATTGACAAACCTTAAATGGATACAATAAAGTGAAAGTAATCAATCTGAAAAGGCTACGTATTATATAATTCCAACTATATGACATTTTGGCAAAAGGTAAAACCATGGAGACAAGAACTTAGGGAGAGGGAAGGATGAATAGATGGAGCAAAGAGAACTTTTAGGGCAATTAGATACAATGATGGTGAATACATGTCATTATACATTTGTCAAAATATGTACCATGAACCACGTCAAGAATGAATCCTAATGTAAACTATGAACATTTAATGATAATGGTATGTCAGTGTTGGTTTATTGATTGCAACAAATATATCACTTTGACGAGGGATGTTGAGGGTGGGGGAGGCTGTGCATGTGTTGGAGTGGGATGTATATGGCGCTGGGTAATTTTCACTTAATTTTTAAAACTAATTGTTGAAACTTATTTTCAGCTGTGCTGGATCTTCGGTGCTGTGCAGGCGTTTCTCTAGTTGGAGCAAGCAGGGGCTACTCTCTAGTTGTGGTGCCTGGGCTTCTCACTGTGGTGGCTTCTCTTGTTGAGCGGCACAGTCTCTACATTGCATGGGCTTCAGTAGTTGGGGTTCCTGGGCTCCAGAGCACAGATTCAGTAGTTGTGGTGCATGGGCTTAGTTGCTCCGCAGCTTGTGGGATCTTCCCGGCCCACAGATGGAACCCCCATCTCCTGCATTGGTGGAAGGATTCTTTACCACTGAGCCACCATGGAGGTCCTTCACTTAATTTTGATATGAAACTAAATCCGCTCTAAAATGATCAAAATCTAGGGATTTCTCTGGCTCTAGTGGTTAAGATTTTGCCTTCCAATGCATGGGATCTGTGTTTGATCCCTGATCAGGGAGCTAAGCTGCCACCTGCCTCATGGACAGAAAAACTAAAAACATAAAACAGAAGCAATGTTGCAACAAATAAATAAAGACTTCAAAAAAATTTTTTTTAAATCTACAAATTTCACCCTCCTTCAACCTCCCTCCAGAATATATTATTTTACCAGTTCTGGCTTAAGAATCTATATCTATAATAAGATTCCTCAGGTATATCTAAAAGTTAGTCAGCTTGGGGAGCAACTGAGATATAACAGGATACAACAAGGTGTTCTACCATATCTGTGGTTTATTCATTATCTCCAATCTAAATTTATTTGTTTTGATGTCTACCTGTGAAGGAAAATTTAAATCTTCCTTTATGTGAAATGTGTGCTACGTGATAAGTCGCTTAAGTCATGTGTGACTCTGTGCAACCCTATAGACTGTAGCCAATAGGCTCCTCCGTCCTTGGGATTCTCCAGGCAAGAATACTGGAGCAGGTTGCCATGCCCTCCTCCAGGGGATTATCTGATGTAGGGATCAAACCTGAGTCTCCTGAGTATCCTGCATTCCAGGCTGATTTTTTACCACGGAGCCACTGGGGAAGCCCTGTCTGTGGAATAACCTGATGTAAAATCCTAGTATAGGAGGATATTTTTTCTTCTCCAAAGCATGCATGGAAACTGTATTTGCAGACTTTTCATGTTTATTCAATAGTTATATTTTCCTGTCATATAATTTCAATATGAACCATCGTTAAGTCAAAAAGAAAACAACCTCAGCAATCGTAGCATACTAAACATTGTGGGAGAGCAAACCAATTTAGGCATGCAAAGTGACTCTGAAGAACAAAGGCGGCAAAACAACCAGATACAACTGGCCAGAGAGATCCCTTAGCAATAGGTTTTCTGATGGGTAAATTAGTCTCCCGAGAGTGGGTTCTTCATAGAGAACCTCTACTCTGGGAACTGAAGGAGATCACTTAGCCCTGTCTCTTCCTTACCCTCTTCACTTGACGTAAGTACAAGGGCATCAGAGAGACATGAATGTGTATTAATGTTGGAAGGTTTATGTGGACTCATTTTGCTGTAAGAGATTTGGCTTCTTCAGGGGAAGTATTTTTAAGAGGAAATTATAATAGCCATGCAAACAAAAGATGTTGTAGAATTGCCTTTAAGAATTTACCAAAGGATGTGCTCCTGAAACTATCACAACATTGTTAATCGGCTATATTCCGTTACCTGAAAACAATAAAATAGTATTGTTTTCAGGTAACGGAATATTTATTTTTATCTCATAAAATAGCATTTTATTGTTTTCCGTGCAGCTTAGAAATGAAGAACAGATATTCTTTCCAATGTACTGAATCTCCATTCTGAAAAATGTATAAACAACGAAATTCTGAAAATCAAAAAGTAATCCAGGTTATGTGGTCAATTTGAAATCTGACTAGGAGTCCTTAGAAAAGACATCTAAAATATATTATTCGTGGTACTGAACATGGAGAGTTCAAATAGCCCAAAGAGGTGAATTTCAGTCATCAATATATAATTCTGCCATGAAAAGTGAGACTTGATTTCTTTAAGTGAAAATATTGACTATGGGATATCTGGGGTCATATGCTCAAATCCTAGTGTTGAGCTTCAAAGAGATAAATAATTTATCCAAAACTAATAGTGATTTATTAGTAGTAGAGCATGAAAGTTTCATTAGTATCCTCCTTGTAACAATATCGTTCCATTCAGAATAACAGACTATAATACTCTTCAGGAGATCAAGATATTCAAGCCAGACTGATATCAAAGAGATGCATTTGAAGTCACTTAACTTAGGTTAAATATGCCAGCAGTGACTATGGAAATGAATAGGACTCATTTTTAGTATTTTAGCTCAAATCTATGATTCCAGCAGGTCTCATTATACAATGTTAATCTTACCAGTCATCTAAATAATTTAGCATGTGAGCAAATAATGCTTTTTCATCTCCCTTGAATGTTGATAAGGAAATAAATTTTAAGTAGAACAACAGAAATCAGAACACACACAAAAAAGCTATAAAAGCACCCAGTGCTTGAAATGCTAATGTCTATGCATTTACACAATTATTTAGAGACAAAGAAAGATGACAGTATATGGCTGTTGAAGAAAAAAATCACATGAATATTTGACATTTTAGTAATCCACATATATATGTAACATAAAAGTTTATTTATTTAATGTTATTCTACCAATTTTACCACCATCGAGAAGCACCATGTACCATGGTGGACTTTAACAAATTTTGAATCTACCAAGATGGAATTCAAAGCCTAGCTTTTCCATTGTATGAAATATTACAAAATTTATTTCTCTAATTTTTACTTTCCTGGATGAAAAGCCTGAGTCTTAAAAACAATATGATTTTCAAATTAAATAAGATTCATCACTTAAAGAGCTAAATAACAGGCGTGACATACTGTGGAATTCTATGAATGATAGGTCTTAACTTCCTTTCAAAATAACTCTAACTATTAACATCTCCAGTTTACCAATGTTATCAAGAAATTTCTGTCATCTGATTTCAAAATTTTTGCATATTAATTTTTCATGATGCCAGAAAACTGAGTGAGAAATTGATTTAATTTTACTTAATATACCTTTGCATCAAATAATTATAAAATTAATAGAACATTAATCATTTTATATCATGACAGTAGCCATTCCATAATCAATAAAACATGCACTTGAATTTTTCTGTATGTGGAGCCCTTTTAGAATCTCTCATATATTTAAGATACTAAGTCGTGTCCATAACCATGTACCAGTGAAGTCTTTTTAAATTGCAACTGCATAGAATAAGAAAACAAACATGGAGATGACTAATTCAATCACCTTAATATATTAACATCAAATGACAAGACCAAAGACGTGGCTATTCTGAACAAAAACTGACCAGCCTCAGATGTAAGATATGTTACGATCTCAGTAGCCTATAAGAACAGGAATAAAATTTGAGACTGGATAGCAATAATAGCTGGGGATTAAAGATAAAAGTAGTCACAAGAGGCATCTCAAACTAAGATTTGGAGCCAAAAATGTTTCAATCACTAAGGAAGTAAAATCGTGTAGGCATAACACAGCTATAGCAGTATTTTCTCCAAATTAAGTGATTTGAGAATCATGTTTCCAATATTCATGAGTGACCAATCGAATTCCAGTCAATGGCTGGGACTATGAGGAAGTCATCCAATCTTCAAGAGGCAAAGAGAAGAAAATTAAGAATATATACAGCACCACCAGATTGGCTTAGTGAGGATCTTAGCAAGAGTTTGCAGTACATAAGGGGACTAGATCAGAGTTAAGTCAATATGAGAAAGGAAAAAAGAAAAAATCAGGACATAACTTACCTAACAAAAAAATCTACTGGTGGAACTGGAAGTTCAAATATGTTATTTACTTTGGGGAAGCCAGGCTCTGTAAGGGTATTGTTCTGAGACTGTAGGCAAGTAAAGGGTGGTGATAACTGCAATAAGACTAGGCTGAAGAGGGGTATCCAATACCAGGTATCTGCACACCTTACTCTTAACCCTGAAATTTAATACAGTTGTCTCTGAAAGAAGTAATTGCTAAAGGCAATATTACAGAGTTATCTTTACCAGTTATGTTTCAACACAACTACAATGATAACAGACATAAAAGGAAAAAAATCAAGATCAGAAATATAACTCTAAATTAGAAATGACCCAATCAAGTCAGGGGTAAGATCCACTGACCAAGAAATAATAAACAGGATATTTCAACATGTATAAAATTATTTCTTTAAAAAATTGCTTCCTAGATTTTTCCTATATTTTTAAATGTATGATAAAGTTCCACAATAATGCACTAGAATTAATACAAATATTCTAGCATATGATGTATTTTTATTAAGTAATACATCTTTCTTTTATAACTTATTATTACTTTGAGGTCTCCATTAACTTCTTGGTATTTTCAGATTATTTTGATCCAAATCTCCTTTATGTGGGGAGTACAAAGAAAGGGGGAAATGACTCTTAGGATCAAAGTGGAAGATGACAAAAAGTACTCGAGATATTATTAAAAATGCCCTCTTCTCTATTACAAATCAGGAGATAAGAGAAGTTCAGTACAGCAAAGAAAGACTAAAAACTAGGGAGCAAAAAAGTGGAGATAAGGTCCTAAGGAAAATCTCCAACCTTAACCCTAACCCTAACTGCAGTTAATAAAAATCATAATGAATTTACTGTATGGTGTTTTCTTTTATCATTATAAGACTTTTTATTTCAACACTATTATTCATCCATAGTATAAATGTCACCTTTTCCTAACATTGCTTCCTCTCCTCTGATCTTTTTACTGACGGGAGTTCCAGGACTAGAAGCTGCCCATGCCTGGTTTTCCATCCCTTTCTGCTGTCTCTGCATAACTGCCTTATCTGGGAATGGTGTAATTCTATTTGTCATCATCCCTGAGTCAAGTCTCCCACCGACCTGGGATTGTGCATTTCAACACTAGTCACCATGCTGGGCATATTCTGATTCAAGGCAAGACAGATCAGTTTCAATGCCTGTATTGCGAGACATTCTTCTTTCAACTTTTTACTGTCATGGAGCCTTCAGTGCTCCTGGAAATGGCCTTTGATCATCTCATTGTTATTTGTAACCCACTGAGATATGCTACCAATAAATTCTGATTGATTCCAGAATTAGCAAAGCATGGTTTGCCATCCTAGTCAGAGGCACAGTGATCCTAATGCCTATGGCCCTACTTCTTAAATATCTATACTTCTGAAAAATCCATGTGCTCCATCATTCTTACTGCTTCCATCCTGATATAATCCAGCTCTCATGTTCTGACAATAAGATCAATGGTGTTTAAGGACTTCCCGTCCTCATAGTTACTGCAGGAGTGGACTCCATCTTTATTTTTCTCTCCTATGTTGTGATTATTAAGGCCAAGCCAAGCATTACTTCCCCAGAGGAGAAGCATAAGGCCTTTAAGACATGTATCTACCTCATAGAGGCCATTGCCATCTTCTACATTCCTCTCATTAGCTTGTCCTTTGTCCATAGATTTGAGGAAAAGGCACTTCCTTATGCACACACTCTTATGGCCAATGTAGATTTGCTTATTCCACCAGTGATGAATCGCATTATCTATAATGTGAAAACCAAACAGATCATTAGGACCATTAGAAAAGTCCTTTTTCCCAAGGGATTTGAGTTTGACTCTAACAACTCTGCAATAAAAGCTACTCCTTAGCTATGACTTCTAAAACCTACTTTAGTTAGTATCATCTCTTCTATCTGTAACTCGAAAGCAAAAAAAGTAGAAGGTTGGGTGGGTGGGGTGGGGGTGTAGTTTGGTGGAAATTTACATTTTTTAGTGTTTATTTTTTTTTATTTTTATTTTTTAAATTTTATTTTATTTTTAAACTTTATATAATTGTATTAATTTTGCCAAATATCAAAATGAATCTGCCACAGGTATACATGTGTTCCCCAACCTGAACCCTCCTCCCTCCTCCCTCCCTATACCATCCCTCTGGGTCATCCCAGTGCACTAGCCCCAAGCATCCAGTATCGTGCATCGAACCTGGACTGGCAACTCGTTTCATACATGATATTTTAGTGTTTAAATTTTATTTATTTATTTATTTTAATTGAAGTATAGTTGTACAACATTATAAAAGTTACAGGTGTATGATACAGGGATTTACAATTTTTAAAGCTTATACTCCATTTATTGTTGCTATAAAATATTGACTATATTCCCCATGTTGCACAGTATATTCTTGTAGCTTATTTCATATATAATAGCTTGTACCTTTTAGCCCCCTAACCTTATATTGCCCCTCATCCCTTCCCTTTGCCCACTGGTGAACACTAGTTTGTTCTCTATATGTTTAAGTCTGTTTCTTTTTTTATCATATTCACTAACTTGTTGTATTTTTGGATTCTACATTTAAGTGATATCATACAGTATTTGTCTTTCTCTCTCTGACTTATTTCATTTAACATAACCCTCCAAGTCCATCCACATTGTTGCATATTATCTGATATTTTTGTTTAAAAGATCCCAAGAAATCTATTCTAAAAATTATTAAAACTAATAGATCACATCAATAAAGTTCAATAAAACAAGATCAATATGTTAAAAATCCATTGTATTTCTATACACTAACAAAGAACAATTCAAATTTGAAATTAAGGAGTAATTTCATTTACAATAGAATCGAAAAGAATAAAAATACTTGGAAATAATTTTACCCAAGGAGGTGCAAAACTTATATACTGAAAGCATTGTAGACAAAAGCACTGCCCAAAGAAATTAAAGAAGTTTGAAATAAATAAAAAGATATACAATGGTTATGAATTTAGAGACTTAATATGGCTATATTTCCCAAATTGATTCATAAGTTGTAATGAAATCCTTACTAAAATTCAAGTTTGTTTCTTTACATAAATTGACAAACTGGTCTCAAAATACATATGAAATTTTAAGTCACCCAGAATAGCAAAAACCATAAAAGGCAGCAAAGTTGGAAGAGTCACACTAAACAATTTCACAATGTGGTATATGGTTACAGTAATCAAGGTGGTCTAATACTGGCATAGGATAAACATATAATTTAATGAAATAGAATTGAGAATATAGAAACAAAAGCTGACATTTCTTTTCAAATGATTTTTGACACATGCATAAAATTCAATGGGGAAAGAACAGTGTTAACAAATGTTTCTGTCACTCAAATGTCCCTCAACTGAAAAATGATTATACATAACACAATAGATTTATACAATGGAACATTTGACCACTAGGAAGAGTGAAGCATTTACACTTACCACAAGATAGGTGAATCTTGAAAATATTATGGTAATTGAAAAAAGCCAGTACCAAAAAACTACCCAGTATATGATTCAATTTACATGAAGTGTCTAAAGTAGGCAAATCTACAGAGACACAAAGCATTGGGTTTGACAAAAGATTCCTTTGTTTTTTCCATAAGATGGTTCCAGTGGTGCTTAGTTGTCTTTGACCTCATCCACAATTCTGTTAGATTGTCCTGTGACAGCTATCATACCAGCATGCACTAAAAAACACTTCTCAAAATTGGGAACTTTTGTGAGCACATTTTATTATTGAAGCTGGAATAAAAAAGGCAACATTTTTGGCATACTATGTTTTATTATTTCAGAAAACGTTAAGAATACAACTGAAAAGCAAAAAAAAACAAATTGTGTGCAGCATATGAAGAAGGTACTGTGACTGATCAGACACATCAAAAGTGGTTTGCATGGACTCAGTTCCATTCCCTGCATTACCAGCGCAAAACCTGGGTATGTGATAGATACTTAAAGTGCTTTATGAAATAATTAATGACATTTTAAAAAGAAATGTAAAGTTTTCTTGGAAATGTACAAAACTCGTGCTCTTGAAGTTGGAGGCTGATAGATTTCGCAGCTGGATGCGGGGTTGTGTGGGGATCACGAGTGAGCCTGGGCATAGACCAGGTGGTTTGTTTTGGATGTTCTACTCACAAATTTACTTTCAACAAACTTTTACAAGGATACAAAAAGTCAAGGAACTATCATACCACTCCTTGCATAGAAATGAAAAAAACGAGTGTAACAAATCTTTGTACAGACATAGGTTTTCAACTCTTCTGGGTATATACTAAGGCGTACAACTGCTGGATTGCATGGTGTGAGTATGTTTGTTTAGTTTTGTAAGAAACCATCAAGGTGTCTTCTAAGGGGCTGTACCATTCTGCATTCCTATCAGCAATGAATGAGAGTTCCTGTGGCTTCAAGTTCTCACAAGGATTTGAGGGTTAAGGAGTTTGGCATTTCTAACAGATGTGTAGTGGTATCTTATTACTGTCTTATTTTCATTTCCCTGTTGACTTACGATGTGGATCATGTTTTCAAATGCTTGTTAGCTGAGTTACTGTCTTGTAAATTGAACAGGGGTAATATTGCTTTTGACTGAGAACTACAATCATAATCCATTCAGGATTCTCTTTGGAGGAAGGAAAAAAAAAGTTAGACTGAAATGAATTGCCCTCCACAGTCAGTTGTTTGGGGCAAAAGTGCTAGAAGGACACAGCTGGATGGAGTTCTCTCTTAGGAACTGATGGTTTTTCTGCTAGGTAAATGGCTTTCCCAGGAAGCTCCTGGACTCCTTATAAACTCTTTCTCAGATCTGAGAGTTCTCTCCTTCCTCTAAAATGCCTGTGAGTTCTAACAAAAGAGAACTTTGGAGATGGTTTAAGGGGGCAGGACTGCTCAGGAACTGTTTCCTAAGCCTTAGGACAGAGACCTTTTTGCAAGTAGGTTTCTGAGTTTGAGATTTTCTCTCTAAGAGACTGCTGCTGCCTGGGATGGCTTTCAAAGGGTCAAATGACCTCCCTTTCCACATTCAAGAAGTCTTCTTTGCATGAGGCCAATGTTTCAGTGCATTGAAGTCTTTTCTAAATATATGAGGAACTATGTAATTTTCAGATAGTTTATAAAGCCAAAGTTCAAAAGAAATCAGTGCATTTGGTAGTATATATTCAAGAGATTAGTATATTATATTCATATATATCAATTTAAAAACAGTTGCTGTGTTGTTCAACATAGTTATTAAAATAGTGACTGCAGTCATGAACATGTGTTCATTATTCCACATGTTTCATTAAGTTCTTTTTAAAATAAGAAGTTAAGAAAACAGAGTGAAATCAGAGAGAATACAGGTCAACTCCTGGATTTTCCATGTGGATAAATGTGAGAAAGTAAATGATTTTGCTGAGCCTTGGTTTTGTAATCTTAGCCTCATTGTTTTCATCTGTAAAAAGGAGCTGATAATATACTATGCACTTGTGATTGTGCTGGATGTGAAGCTTTGTGATGGGGCAATCTACTTACAGGGTCTTGGTGGTCTGGTTACAAGGATGCTTAGGTTACAAGGATTCTTTAAGAATTCTTAAAGAATTCACCATGGGGAAGAAAGAGACATAAATGTATTTTTCCAAGATGAGTGATTTATCATTTGCTCATTAGTCTTATTGCAAGAACAACTAAGGGTAGTTTAAGAACCACAGAATTAAGAAAGGGAAAGCCATTCCTGCCCACATTTTTTACTAACAGAGTTCCCTGAATTAGAATAGCCCTACTATGTTTCCCTTTCATTATACCAGTGGGAAAAAGGACATCATAAGAAGCTTAGAGAAGAGTGGAAAGAATGATTCAAAGAAAGAGGTAAAATGATGTAACTTGTTTGGCCCATAGGAGACAATGAAAAATTATCACTATTGTTAAGAAGACTAGCTTTGACACTTGGACAATCCATGAGTCACTTAATTTATTTACTATAATTAAAGGAGCTATAGCTTGAGAGCCTGCTTCTTCTATGGAACCAAACTTAGGTCCCCTTGTCTTTGTGCAGTACAGCCCACTCACTGGGTGTGGTGAAGAAAGTGCAGCATTTAGTTCAGGGCGTTAAGCAAGGGGTTCTGGACAGCTTGTGTTCAAACAAGCAAACTCCCATATCTGATGGATTTCAAGAAAGCACCTTTAAGGCAAGGTGAGGGAGGGGTGTCCCGGGTTCTGTGATCAGCTGGTGTACACTACTCTAGTTGGTTGGTAGTGAGGAAACAGTTTGGTGTTAGAACTGTTAACATCAATCCTCCAGCTCCAATATATCTGAGGTCAATGTGTTCATCATAATTAAGTAGTTAGGTTCTTCCATATAGTTGGGGTTTTAGCATCTGTAAAAAGAAAAGAAAAACAATTCTGGAAATGTGCATTAGGTACTGTTATCTCTCAGGGTTACTTGAGATGCCACCTCTCTGGCTTGATGTCCTAACAATATCCACTGAGTAAAACAAAACTCTCACCTTTCCATTGTGAATATTTTTTTAAGTTGACATTGACAATGTAGAGATTAAGTACATGTTCTAAAGTCAAATGTGAAAAAGTGTGCCTTCTCTTTCAAATGAGGTCCATGGATTTTACATTTTTATGCATTGCCTATTAATTCAAAATGTCCACCCATTTTTAAAAAGTAAGTCCTCAAGGGGATGCCTATATTGAACATATTTCTCTTTTTTTCCTCAAATGCTCTCTTTAGTACAAGTCCTGTAACTAGTTATCCCCACTCAGTTTGAAGCTATGCCATGGTCTTTAAGGAGCTGGCATGAAACTCATCAAACTAACTTAAACTGAGATTTTTTTTTCCCTATGTAACATATAAACTATCTTTATGCACTAGGCCTAATTTTAATTCTGTTTATTGCACTTTGGCATTTTGTCAATCATTTACATATTTCTTGAAAGGGTGCATATATGAATGAGAGAAAGAATATGTACATACTTTAAAATCCAGGCATTCTTTCTACAGATAAAAATAGGGTGTCAGAAAACTTAGGGAAAAACCAATATAAAGGAACTTATTTGATCCTAGAGATTTCTTGATCTGGGTTGAGTATATGCTCATAACCTCAAACAGAGAAAGTGGTTCAGAGTCATCAAACACCATCCAAATGGAAATGCATCCAAATTTAATAAGACTTTCTGATGGACCATACACCCACCTCAAAACCCCTCAATTCATTTTCAATGTCCTTTTGTTCTAAAGGAATATTCTTACTAGATGATTCTGCTCCAATTGTTATCTGTTAGTTTGCAATGACTTCCTTTGTTCTTGTTAAAGTTAACTTGAGCCCTATTTCTTCAAGGAGAATTTCTCTTAAACAATATCAGGTTCATAACTACTACTTGAACAAATGCTTTCCCAACTACACACACTATAGTCCATATGTACTGATTGAATTACATCTTTCTTAATATTTAATTTTTATCAATGTTGTTGTTCAGTTTCTCAGTCATGGAGGCCTGGTGTGCTGCAGTTCATGGGGTCGCAAAGAGTCAGACATGACTGAACGACTGAACTGAACTGAACTGAATGAATATATTTAGGGCTTCCCAGATGACACTATTGGTAAAGATACTGCCTGTCAATGCAGGAGATTCAGGTTCAATCCCTGGGTCCGATCCCGTGCTGAAGGAAATGGCAACCCAGTCCAGTATTCTTTCCTGGAGAATCCCATGAACAGAGGAGCCTGGTAGGCTACAGTCCATAGGGTCACAAGAGTCAGGGACAGCTGAAGCAACAGCATGCACACAAGCATGGATATATTTAATATACTGAAGACTAAAGGTAACAAATGAGAATCTTGCTAAAACCCGTGTGCTCTGGATTTAGTCCTCTGTCTCTTCTACTAAGTCATCAATACAACTCTAAATCTAATAAAAGAATAAATAGTAAGGCACTTGCATTTAAAAACAAAACAAGGTTCATTAGTGATTCAAAATTGTAAGATTTGTAGAAGAAAATGAAAACATTTCTCTTCCCTGTTTTTGCAGGATATGCTCCTTTTCCTCAAGGAATTCTGCCTCCTTCACTCATCATGCCATCGTTCAATCAGAGCATTTTCCACCCTACAGTCTTCTTTCTTACTGGCATCCCTGGTTTTGAAACCTACCATGCCTGGATTTTCATCCCATTCTGTTGTCTCTATGTCATTGCTATCTCAGGGAATGGAATGATCTTGTTCATCATCATCACTGAGTCAAGCCTTCATGAGCCCATGTACTATCTCCTCTCCATGCTATCCTTCTCGGACCTAGGACTATGCCTTTCCACATTGGTCACCATGGTGGGTATTTCCAACACTCGAGAAATCAGCTTTGATGTCTGCATCGGCCAAATGTTCTTCATCCATGGTTTTGCCTTAATGGAGTCCTCGGTACTCCTTGCAATGGCCTTTGATCGCTACATTGCCATCTGTAACCCACTGAGATACGCCACAATCTTAACTAATTCAAGGATCATCAAAGTGGGCTTTGCCATTGTTGTTAGGGTGACAACAGTTGTAGTGCCTTTACTCCTGCTCCTTAAGCGTCAGTCCTTCTGTGGAAGTCATGTTCTGCACCATTCATATTGCTTCCACCCTGATGTGATGAAGCTTTCGTGCACAGACACCAGGATCAACAGTGCATTTGGTCTGGCCATTGTCATCTCTACCACTGCCTTGGACTCTGTCTTGATCCTCCTCTCCTATGTCCTGATCATCTGCTCCGTGCTCAACATTGCCTCCTCAGAGGAGCAGAAAAAGGCCTTTGGAACTTGTGTATCCCACACAAGTGCCGTTGCCATCTTCTACATCCCCACGATCAGCTTGTCACTGGTGCCTAGATTTGGGAAGCACGCCCCTCCCCTTGTGCATACTCTCATTGCCAACATTTATCTGCTCATCCTTCCTGTAATGAATCCCATAATCTACAGTGTGAAGACAAAGCAAATTCGCAAGGCCATGGTCAAAATATTTCTTTCCAAGCTAATTTAGGACATTTTTTGCTGTGTTCTTTCTTTACATTGTCCTGATTACTTTGATCATTCACTAATGTGAGTTACCACTATACATTGAAGTATAGTTACACATGCTTTCAATATTCTGATGAGCCAGTAAATTACAATTTGAACAGTTCACTGGATACATTTAGACTGAATTCTTTAAGAACAGGCAGTATGTCTTATGTTATGTAAGCCTATCACAAATAGTGTACCTGACACAAAATAGGATGATAATTAAAGTATGTCTGCAAAAGGACAAATTAACTCATAAATTGCAGTCCAAACAGTCTCACCACCTCTAGTGCATGCAGTTATCAAGGCATGTATGATATAATTTTGATCAGTAGCAAAGTCTAGGTTTCAGTAATTCTTAGTTATTGGAAAATCTTACTATTTCCCCAAATAGTTTACTCATGGCTGAGAATCATGAATAAGCACAATAAACTAGAAGAAATGTGAATTAAAGTGTACTTTTTTTATTCTTAACAGAGTTCCTCAGAACTTTTGGTAAATTTTTTTAACATTTTGAGTATCTAATGTCTAGTGATTCATCTTCTAAATATGTCTCTAATGGCGGCAAGTGGCAAGAATGCAATGATGTGTTGTCATATTCAACACATCATTATATATTGAAAAGATAATTTAGAAACTACTTTAATGTTTATTTGAGAATATTGGTAAAATAATATATGAACTGTCATCCAACAAGTTAAATACTAATATAGATATGAATGATATATTAAGAGAAAAGGTAATTGGTATACAGTGTACTTACCACTGTTGTGTATGTATTTCTTGTGAATATACACAAAAATGTATACATACATGTACATAACACATTTGATATGGAAATATATGTTCCAAATGTCAATTAATTACATTTGATTTATATTTTTTCCTTTCTCATAACTTACAAATGCTCATTAACTAGGTTTTTGTCATGGTTGTTTTTTAACTTCAGACAACAAAATAATATCTATTTAACAGCTATCTAAAAATACAACTCATTTGCTCTTCATCTTCCATAAGCTCTTTGTTCCTGTGTGTCCTCACAATCAGTCTTCATATTCCCACTGGATACATTTAGAATACGACATCCACTTTCCTTTAGCATCCTTCACTGTTCTCTGTGTGGTCCAGCACCAGGTCATCAAAACCACTTGAAATTCTTTTAGAAGTGCAGATTCCTCGACTCCACTCCAGAACTACTTAATCAGACACCCATCAGCACAAGAATTTGCATTTTAACAAGCTATCTTATACAATATCACACATATTAGTGTAACACTCTTGTAAGACATTCTTACTTCTGAATAACACCATGAATAACCCTAACTCTTGTCCATCATCTTTGATCATTTTGCTCTCTCTGTTTACATTATCCACATGCTGTTACTGATTTTTGAGATTTTAAAAATATATTTAATTTCTTGCTGATATTGCTTTCTTTCCTTCATCCAGGTGCCATTAAGAAATCTCTTTTTTGTAGGTAGTGAGGCTTCTCTTTCCTGACTGATTTGAAATTAATTTTTCTCCCAGACTTACTGAGAAATAATTGACACACAGCACCATGTAAGTTTAACGTCTACATTGAAAATATAGCTTACATACATTAAATGATTAGCATAATAAATTTAGTGTACAACATCATGTCATAAAGATGAAACAATAAATAAATAGAAAAAAAAATGTTTCCCTTGTAATGAGAACTCAGAATTTACTCTTCATAATTTTCATACCTTACAGCAAGTTTAATTATATTTATCATGTAGTATTTGTTAATCTTCTAAGTGGAAGTTTATATTTTGACTATTTTCAACTAATTCCCCCTTTCCCCATCCCCATGTATGGTAACCACAAATATGACTTTTTTTGGTTTTGAAGTAGAATTTATGTTTAATATTGTTAGTTCCTGTTACACAGCATAGTGATTTGATATTTCCATAAATTTCAATATAATCACTGTAAATCTAGTTACCATCTGTCACCATACAAAGATATACATATTTATTGACTATATTCCCTATGTTGTTCATTTCATACCTGTGACTCATGCATTTTATATATGAATTCTCCCTCGCCAGTTTCTTAATCTCCCTCTTCTATTTCTCTCCTCCCCTGACCGTCAAACTGCCTCCCTCTAACAATCACCTGTTGTTCTCTGTATCTGAATCTGTTTCACTATAGCTGTTCATTTGTTTTGTGTTTTAGATCCACATGTAAATGAAACCATAATGTGTTTGTCTTTCTCTATCTGACTTATTTTACTTAGCATAAGATCCTCTGGGTCCAACCAAGTGTTAAAAATGGGAAGATTTTATTTTTTATGGCTGAATAACATTTAGTTTTATATATATATATATATATATATATATATAATGTCTTTATCCACTCAAATATTGATGGGCACTTAGGTTGCTTTCATATCCTGGCTATTATTCATAATGCTGTAGAGAACATAGTAGTGCATGGATCTACTCGAATTAGTCTTTCATTTTCTGTGGGTAAACACTGAGGGATAGAACTGCTGGATCATATGGTAATTCTACTTTTAATTAGAAAAAATAATCTCTTGTTTTTCCGTAGTGGCTGCACCAGTTTACATTCCACCAACAGTGCATGAGGGTTCCCTTTTCTCCACATTCTCTCCAACACTTGTTATTTCTTGTCTTTTTGATAATAGCCATTTTGACAATTGTGAGTGAAAGTGAAGTGAAAGTTATTTAGGCATGTCCGACTCTTTGCAACCCCAGGGACTGTAGCCCATCAGGCTCCTCTGTCCATGGATTCTCCAGGCAAGAGTACCAGAGTGGATTGTCATTTCCTTCTCCAGGGGATCTTCCTGACCCAGGGATCAAACCTGGGATTACTACATTGGCAGGCAGATTCTTTACCTGCCAATGTAAAGAAGGGAAGCCCACAATATGCACAGGATCATGTTGAAGGGGAAACAGGGTCTGCTCTAAGCACTGTTTCAAATTCTGAGGTGCTGGACTGCAGAACTCCATCAAATATCCATTGATTTTACTTCTGCCCTCTTCACCCTAACCTGACCCTCTTGGTGTCAAATTTTAGGCCAAGGAGAAATTTGCTTCAATGTAAAAGAATGAATAAGGATGTTTCTGCCACCAAGGCAGGTCTGTGCTTTAACTTTTTGGCAGTATCTGGGATGAACAGAGAACCATTATGCCCAGATGAAGAACAAAGAGCATATTGCCCTCCCCATGACAAGATATGTCATCCTATCCATAGATATATTGAAGGCAGTGTCTATAGAGAGCAGAAACAATATCCAGAAAATCTTAGATATGTAGAAGATCATACAGTGAAGAATTTCTAAACACATTATTTCAGAGTAGCTCTGAATTGATAGGAAAAAGGCGCATGTATGCACACACACACACTTTAACATTAGAATTAAGTAATAGAATATTAAATCCAGATACTTTTTGAGGTGTCCCTATATCTGAGTTATACATGTACCATATCCAAGCATATCTCCACTTATATCCCAGAAACATAAATCTGTAGGTGGGGGTCACATGAGAAAGCAGATCTGCTGACAACTGTCTTTACATGTCAGGGAAAGGTCAGACCAGAGTCAGATTTCTTAACCAGTCATGGTCCTTAGGCCTGTAAATATAGAGCACCCTGACCTTCACTCAGAAGGAAAATAGTTAACCAAATAAACTAACCCTTTAAGAGGAAATACATACAAATATCTGAGGATCCTCTGAGTATTGAAGAAAATCTCAGTGTCAGTGAGGCAGCACCTAATAGTTTGTGGAGAGAGGTAGGGGGAGAAGGAGTCAGTGTAAATGCCTCCAGAACCCAAAGGGGCCTACTAAACATTGGTGTCCTTCCTGAGTTTGGAGAGCAAAACACAACATTTTTACTTTACTGAGCAAGAAATGTCCTAACAGACCCCAGAACACTGAGCCACCAAGAGTTTTACAGATATGGAAGGACTCTGCATGTGTGAAGGCTTGCCAGCCACGCTCTAGAGTGCATGTGTTGCTAACTGTTTCTTGTCCATCCCACAAGCTTAGCATGATTTCATCATTATATCAATGTAATGGACCAGTGTGAGGCTTTGTGGGATGTCCTACTATTCCAGGTCTCTTTGAACTATATTAGGACAGAGCTCCAGAAAGATGACATAGAGCCTTGGGTCAAGACTGTGACTGTGAGTAGGATAGTAGAATAGGAATTTTCTACAGTATTCTGTCCAAAGAACACTGGTTTTGACAACCACCCACAGATAAAAGTACCTTCATGGGAATCTGGGAGTTCTGGGAAGAAGTCTCAGCAAAAACATCCAGGAATAGATCCTGCTGCTAAGCCGCTTCAGTCGTGTCTGACTCTGTGTGACCCCATAGATGGCAGCCCTCCAGGCTCCCCCATCCCTGGGATTCTCCAGGCAAGAACACTGGAGTGGGTTGCCATTTCCTTCTCCAATGCATGAAAGTGAAGCCACTCAGTCATGTCCGACCCTCAGCGATCCCATGGACTGCAGCCCACCAGGTTCCTCCGTCCATAGGATTTTCCAGGCAAGAGCACTGGAGTGGGGTGCCATTGCCTTCATTTTACCTGCATCATGCTACCTGAAGGCAGCATAACTCCACTGAGATATGAGTGCCAAGAGAGGTCGCCTCTTCCATGGGGGAAAATGAGAGGGAAGTGAGGGGCACCTCCCCCAGCAGTAAAGGATGCTTCAAAAGAGGCCTATGTCTTTTTGAACTGCTCCGCACCCCCCAGAATACTAAGGTGATTTGCATGACTCAGGGATATGGAGAGCTGGATCACAGCAGTCAGGGATTGAAACACACAGAGGGGATTCAGAAGCTATTAACCACTTTGAAGACTCTACTAGGAAGCCTGCTCAAAAGCCATGGGGACGCCTCACTTCAGCCCCCCATCTGACCTATGGGCCCTCCCCGATGCTCACATGCCTTACTGTACGTCCTCCATAGACAGTACACAGTGTGTGTCCCCACAGGTGGACAGTGCAAGCTTTAGAGATGGCCAGTGAGCACACACAGAGAAAGAGCTGGACTAGGCAGAATCAAAAGAAAGCACATGAAGTTGAACTAATAGCACACAACAGGGAAAGCAAATGGGAGTCTAGCGACAGTCAGCCTGGCTCTGCAGGGTGGACAGAAAACATACATTCTAAAGAATTGTCCCACCACCAAGACGAAACAAGATGTGTGAGCCATCACATCCACACAAAAGACCTGTGAAATCCTTAGAATCCCTGGAAGGACTGACAGGTACTTTTGTTAAGATTTATTTTATGACCTAACATATGACCTACCCTGGTAGAATTTCCTCCTGTATTTGACAAGAATATGCATTCTGCCTCTGTTATCTAGAATGTTCTGCATATGTCAGTTAGGGACATTTAATCTAAAGAATTGGAGAAGGAAATGGCAACCCACTCCAGTACTCTTGCCTGGAAAATTCCATGGACAGAGGAGACTTGTAGGCTACAATCCATGTGGTCGCAAAGAGTTGGACACAACTGAGCGGAGTATAATAATAATAATCTAAAGACTAGTTCACATTCCATGTTTCCTGAAAATGTTCAGTTAGCAGCATTGCAGAAGATTGTATGTAGAAATGTTGAGTGAAGTGTGGAAGCACTTGTCTATCTATAGCTACTGGATACTGATGTTTTTATCAACAGTCCAGATTAGAGCAACTAAGGAAATTCCTGTAATGGTCCCATCAAACTTAATTCTGTTACATGCACATTACTGCACTGTGCAGTATATGAAGACATTGTATCTCAGCTCTATAAATTACCATTCTCTATGCTCTGAAGCTGCTAAGAAGACAGAAACTAAATAACCATGATCACTGTTTGACAGCTGGGTTCCCTGCTATACTGGAAGTACAAGTATCTCCACTGTTTCCTTGCTGTTCCTGCCAATGCTTGGACAGCAATAGTTTTTTACTGGCTAATATCAGATCCACTTTCCAATTTCAAGTATTTCCACACACTTAGCACCAATATCAATGGGCTCCTTTCCAGGGATCTGAGTCCCAGTTCTCTGAGAGGTCCTCTTCTGGGCTCCTGATGCAAAATCTCCACCTACAAAGTGCCCATCCACAGAGCTTTGAGTTTTGGCTCCCTGTGGTCTGTCCTGTGAACTTCTGAGGTACTAACCCAGCAGGGCAGCACCCTCTCATTACAGGTCTGAGAGTCAGCTCTGGGGAGACCCTCCACCAGGTGTCTAAGTTTTCATAACCTCAAACTCTTCATTTTGCTTAGATAGACTTAAAGGCAGAAGTGACATCCTGCAGTTATTACCTCTGTATTACCTTTGTGCCATTGAATTTCTCTAATCCTGTGTATCCAGTTCCTTGGATTACATAACTCCAGTGTTAACTGCTGGTGTGACTTCCATTTTATTATCTAGAGCAAGACTACCCTACCCACTTCAAGTCTTCTTGACAAGAGAATTCAAATATAACAACATAAATCCAACCAAATTAAACTGTGTCTGCATTTGGTTCCTGAAAAACTGAGGACTATAAAGAAAATTGCTTCATTTCTAGATGATGTTTGCTAACCAACAACAAATTTATTAAGCATCAAGTGTGACATCAGAACTTTTAAATAAACTGTACAATTTGGAGGTAATCTGAGGAGAGTTATTTTCGCAGAATGATTGTGTTATAAATCTTGCCTGAAGAGCTAAGTAAAGGTAAGAATATTTGACAAAAAATTTTAAATGACTGACAAAGCAGTAAAAAATGTATGGATGATGATATTAGTTATCATATTAAAGGTCAGGGCAGCCATAGGAATAAAGAAAATTAAACATATTTAAAACAATTCTATAGCCATGGACAATGCCAGTTTGTATGTTCTAGGTTTAGATGATAAAATTTGGTAACTTACAATTGTTAATATACTTTTAATTCCCATCTTTGTCTAAAAAATCAAAAACAAAAACTAATTCCATATGTGAAATCAAAACTGGATCATGGGATCTTAGTAATTATAAATCTTTCATCTTGAATGAAGAAATATTAACATAATTGGAATTATCTGAGGAAAATGGTACCAGGGATTTTCCAGCTTAAACTTATCTTTTTTATCTGAGGGTCTTCTTACTTAAAGCTAAAGTGATATTTTTGATGTTTTCATCCCAAGCATGAGCCTCAAGATTTTTGCTTCTATAAATGGCATTTTACTCATCTATATGATGCCCTTGGGCTTCCCTGGTAGCTCAGCTGATAAAGAATCCACCTGCAATGCAGGAGACCCCAGTTCGATTCCTGGGTCAGGAAGATCCCCTTGAGAAGGGAATGGCTACCCACTCCAGTATTCTGGTCTGGAGAATTCCATGGACAGAGGAGCCTTGCAGGCTACAGTTCATGGGACCACAAACAGTCAGAAACGACTGAGTGACTTTCACTTCTTATGATGCCCAGCACTAGAAAAAAATTGAGAAACACATCTACTTCTTTGTTGCAGTGGTATGGAGAACTTTTAGCACAGCTCTGCGTATCTGTTTGGTCTTCACACTGTAGATGATGGGGTTCATCACAGGGGGGATCAACAGGTAGGCATTTGCAATCAGAGTATGTACATATGGTGGGGCCCATTTCCCAAATCTGTGAACAAAAGACAGGCTGATCAATGGAATATAGAATACAGCAACAGCACCAAGATGAGAGATGCATGTGCTGAAGGCTTTCTTCCTCTCTTCTGAGGATGCTATGCTGAAGACAGTCTTGATAATCAAAAGATAAGAGAGGATGATGAAGATCGAGTCCACCCCAGCAGTGGTGATCAGGGCTGTCAGACCAACCGCACTATTGATCCTGCTGTCTGTGCACGAGAGCCTCATCACATCAGGGTGGGAGCAGTAGGAGTGATGGAGCTCATGGCTGCGGCAATAGGACAAGCGCTTAAGAAGCACCTCCACAGGAGTCAGTGTTAGGGTACCCCTGGTGACGATGGCTACTCCAGTCTGTGCTATTTTAAGATCAGTTAAGACACTGGCATATCTAAGAGGATTGGAGATAGCCACAAATCGATCAAAGGCCATGGCCAACAACACTGAAGATTCCATGACAGTGAAAAGATGAATGAAAAACATCTGTGACAAGCAGGCATTAAAGCTGATTTCCCTGGCATCGAACCAGAAGATACCCAGCATGGTGACCAGAATGGATATTGACAAGCCAAGGTCAGTGGTGGACAGCATGGAGAGGAAATAATACATGGGCTCGTGCAGGCTGGGCTGAGTGATGATGGCAAAGAGAACCAGGCTGTTTCCTGAGAGAGCAGTTGCATAGAGAAAGCAGAAGGGAATGGAGATCCAGGTGTGGAAGGCTTCCAGCCCAGGAACACCAGTCAGAAAGAAAACGACAGAAGAGGATGTGGTATTTTTGAAAGCTGACATGTTGAACTCAAGCTGAAGTATTTAATCTGAGTGTTCTAAAATGATAAATTGTATTCATTCACTTATCATGCATTCACATAAAATATTTCACCAAGTAAACATTTATAAAAGACAGCTATTGTTCAGCCACTCTGTCATGTCCGGCACTGCAATGTCATGGACTGCACCACGCCAGGCTTCCCTCTCCTTTACTATCTCCCAGAGTTTTCTCAGACTCAAGTCCCTTGAGTCAATGATGCCATCCAAACATCTCATTTTCTCTCACCAGCTTCTCATCCTGCCTTCGATCTTTCCCAGCATCAGGGTTATTTCCAAGGAGTTGGCTATTTGCATCAGGTGGCCAAAGTATTGGAGCTTCAGCATCAGACCTTGCAAAGAATATTCAGGGTTGATTTCCTTTAGGATTGGCTGGTTTAACCTCCTTACTGCTTTTTAATATGCTGTCTAGGTTTGTCATAGCTTTTCTTCCAAGAAGCAAATGTCTTTTAATTTGTGGCTGCAGTCACTGTCCACAGTGATTTTGGATCCAGAGAAAATAAACTTGCCCATGTTCTATATTTCCACATCTATTTGCCATGAAGTGATGAAACCAGATGCCAGGAACTTAGTTTTTTGAATGCTGAATTTTAAGCCAGTTTTTTCACTCTCCTCTTTCACCTTCATCAAGAAACTCTTTAGTTCCTCTTTACTTTACGCCATTAGAGGGGTATCATCTGCATATCTGAGACTGTTGATATTTCTCCTGGCAATCTTGATTCCAGCGTGTGACTTATCCAGCCCAGCATTTCAATGATGTACTCTGCATATAAGTTAAATAAGCGATATACAGCCTTGGTGTACTCCTTTCCCAATTTTGAACCAGTCTGTTGTTCCATGTCTGGTTCTACCTGTTGTTTCTTGTCCTGCATACAGATTTCTTAAGAGGTAGGTCAGGTGGTCTGGTGTTCCCATCTCTTTAAGAATTTTCCACAGTTTATTGTTATCCACGGAGTCAAAAGCTTTAGCATTGTCAATGAAGCAGAAGTAGTTGTTTTTCTGAAATTCATTTTCTTTCCCTATGATCCAAAGGGCATTGGCAATTTGATCTCTGGTTCTTCTGCTTTTTCTAAATCCAGCTTGTACATCTGGAATTTCTTAGTTCATGTACTTTGAAGCCTAGCTTGAAGGATTTTGAGCGTTACCTTGATAGCATGTGAGATGAGTGAAATTGTATGGTAGTTTGAACAGTCTTTGACACTGCCTTTCTTTGGAACTGGAATGAAACTGGCCTTTTCCAGGCCTGTGGCCATTGCTGAAATTTGCTGGCATATTGACTGCAGCACTTTCACAGCATCATCTTTTAAGATCTGAAACAGCTCAGTTGGAATTGCATCACCTCTCGTAGCTTTGTTCATAGTAATGCTTCCTAAGGCCCACTTGACTTCACACTACAGGATGTCTGGCTCTACATAAGTGACCACACTATAGTTATTATCTGGGTCATTAGGACGTTCTTGTTTAGTTCTTCTGTGTATTCTTACCAGTTCTGCTTAATCTCTCCTGCTTCTGTTAGGTCCTTGCCATTTTAGTCATTAATTGTGCTCATCTTGGATAAGATGTTCCCTTAGTGTCTCCAACTTTCTTGAAGACATCTCTAGTAATTCCCATTCTATTATTTTCCTCTATTTCTTTTCAGTGTTCACTTAAGAAGGCTTTCTTCTCTCCCCTTGCTATTCTCTGGAACTCTGCTTTCACTTGGGTTTATCTTCCTCTTTCTTCTGCACTACTCTCTTATGTTCTTTTCTCAATTATTTCTAAGACTTCCTCAGACAACTGTTTTGCTTTTTTGCATTTCTTTTTCTTGAGAATGGTTTTGATCACTGCCTCTTATACAATGTTAGGAACATTTATCCATAGTTCTTCAGGCACTCTGTATATCAAAACCAATCCCTTGAATCTATTTGTCACTTCAACTTTATAATCACAGGGATTTGATTTTGGTCATACCTTCATAAAGAAGGGCAGCTAAAGGCAAAGGAGAAAAAGAAAGATATACCTATTTGAATGCAGAGTCACCCTGCTTATTTAACTTATATGCAGAGTACATCATGCAAAATCCCAGGCTGGATGAAGCACAAGCTGGAATCAAGATTGCTGGGAGAAATATCAATAACCTCAGATACACATTGTTACCACCCTTATGGCAGAAAGTGAAGAGGAACTAAAGAGCCTCTTGGTGAAAGTCAAAGAGAAGAGTGAAAAAATTGGCTTAAAATTCAACCTTCAGAAAACTAAGATCATGCATCTGGTCCTATCACTTCATGGCGAATAGATGGAGAAACAATGGAAACAGTGAGAGACTTTATTTTGGGGGCTCCAAAATCACTGCAGATAGTGACTGCAGCCATGAAATTAAAAGATGCCTGCTCCTTGGAAGAAAAGCTATGACCAACCTAGCCCACATATTAAAAAGCAGAGACATTACTTTACCAACAAAGGTCCATCTAGTCAAAGTTATGGTTTTTCCAGTAGTCATGTATGGATGTGAGTGTGGGACAATAAAGAAAGCTGAGTGCCAAAGAATTGATGTTTTTGAACTGTGGTGTTGGAGAAGACTCTTGAGAGTCCCTTGGACTACAAGGAGATCCAACCAGCCCATCCTAAAGGAAATCAGTCCTGAATATTCATTGAAAGGACTGATGTTGAAGCTGAAACTCCAATACTTTGGCCTCCTGATGCAAAGAACTGACTCATTTGAAAAGAGCCTGATGCTGGGAAAGATTGAAGGCAGGAGGAGAAGGGGATGACAGAGGATGAGATGGTTGAATGGCATCACTGACTCGATGGACATGAGTTTGAGCAAGCTGCAGGAGTTGAAAACGGACAGGGAAGCCTGGCATGCTGCAGTCCATGGGGTCGAAAAGAGTCAGACACAACTGAGTGACTGAACTGAACTGACCTGATACTTGAATTGCCTAGTGATTTTCCATACTTTCTTCAATTTAAGTCTGACATTTGCAATAATGAATTCATGATTTGATCCACAGTCAGCTCCCATTCTTATTTTTGCTGGTTTTATGGAGCTTCTCCATCTTCAGCTGCAAAGAATATAATATGTCTGATTTTTGGTATTGACCATCTGGTGTTATTCATGTGTAGAGTTGTCTTTTGTGTTGCTGGAAAAGGGTGTTTGCCATGACCAGTGCATTATCTTGACAAAACTCTGTTAGGATTTGCCATGCTTCATTTTGTATTCCAAGGCAGAATCCATATTATATAAAGAGCTCATAAAGATTGATTTTAAAAAAGAAAAATAAGATCACGTTTAGTAAAAGCCCAGAAAACATAAAATTAACAATTATACAAGAATATAAAGTTTGTGCACAAACACATCTCATAACAACCCATCTTATTTAAATCATATGTCTGTTAAATGAGATTATACCCATCACTTCCTGAGTTCATGCGATACACAATCATTAAATATTTGTTAAAACCTGTTTATAGAATTAAGTGGAATTTAGATCAGCAGTGAATAGTACATGCAGTGATTCTGAATATAGTAAATAAAGTAAGTTAGCTTTTGGTGGCCCCCAAAAGAAATCCTCTCTTCAGTCCCTGGATACTTCTTTTCAACCAGGGTGAATATCTCCAATCTTAATAAACAGCTAACATTTGTTGAGTCCCTACTAGTAGTTGTGATAATACCATATATAAATATGCAGTCTATTTGCAATATCATAACTTGAACTGTACCTTTTTTAACTTTCAAAACATATAGCGAGTATAAGCAATCGAGAGTTATAAACAGAACAATCTGAGTATTGAAGCTCTCCAAATTATGGGTATTTTCATGTTAATTTTTTGGCATATCAATAAACTTTTTAGGATTTCTCATTCTAAACTTTAATGTGTTCAAACATATAACTATATTTATTGGCTGAGTTAACAAACTACATGATAAGTTATTAAACTGTAACTTATCTGAATTTCTTCCTCTCTAAAGTAATCATGATATACATAACTCAGAGGATAATTTTGAGGATTAAATTAATGTATGTGAAAAGTTCAGGAGGGCACTCAACTACAATGCAAAAGTTCACCAAAATGATACAGATAAACCTATTTACAAAACAGAAAGAGACTCACAGAAATAGAAAATAATTATGGTTACCAAAGGGGAAAGTGAGCTAGGGATAAATTAGGAGTTTGGGATTAACAAATGTACAATACTAAATAAAAACAGATAAACAACAAGCACCTACTGTATAGCGTAAAGAACTATATTCAGTATCTTGTAATAACCTATAATGGAAAAGAATCTGAATGAGAATATATACATATATGTATAACAGGATCACTTTGCTGTATTGTCTGAAACTAACACAACATTATAAATTAACTATGCTTCAATAAAAGTTGCATATCCCTCCCCTCTTATCCATGTAGCTTACTATCTGATTTCTGACAGAAGAGATGGAAATATATCTGTCTCAAATATTAGAAAGTTGTATAGCAGAAGTGTTAGGGGAAAAAAAGTATTCCTTGAGAACAGGAAGATTACTTGTGCAGGAATTAATAAGTTAAAACCACCATGAAAAAATTCTAAGCACGTCAAAAGTTTGTAGCTTCAGATATTTTCAAAATGCCATTAAACTGTGAAATATAAAAATATTAATAGGTAGTATTTAAAGGTAACAGGGACCCAGTATCAAATTATCTTTTCACCAATAAAAGAGTAGGGAATGTAGATTTTTTTCCTAAACATTAAGGAAAAAGTGAATATATAGAACTATTTTTGTACTGGGAAATAATTCCAACAATTTTCCCTCTTTCTTTTGTAAAAGTCTCATTCTCTTTCATTTGTAGCATTACCATATCCTGTAAATATTCCAATTTCTTCTTCAACCTAAGCAATTTTTTGAGAATTTTTTTAAAAAGAGAGGGCAGAAGATAGGGAGGGAGGAAGGAAGGGAGAAAGGGAAGAAATAAAGAAGAAGAAACTTTTTCTTAATAACCTTGTCTCACTGTTACAGTTTCTCCTTCTCTTCATGAACCACTTATTGAATATTTGTCTGCCCTCACCTCTCTTTAAAGGTTTCTGCCTCTTTAATGGTTTATACCTATAGTTGAAGTCTGGTTTCTTTTAGAGGCTTCAGTCAGCCCTGTCTTCTCATCTGGAGCTCAGTGTCCTCTTCCAGACTCAATCAAGTAATAGACAGGAGTGAGTTGCTCGTGATGTAGTGTTCAGGTCTCCATTTTCCTGCTGGCTGGAAATCAGTCCTGAATATTCATTGGAAGGACTGATGCTGAAACTCCAATACTTTGGCCACCTGATGCGAAGAATTCACTTCTTAGAAAAGACCCTGATGCTGGGAAAGATTGAAAGCAGGAAGAGAAGGGGATGACAGAGGATGAGATGGTTGGATGGCATCACCGACTCAATAGACATGAGTTTGAGCAAGCTCCGTGAGTTGGTAATGGACAGGGAAGACTGGTGTGCTGCAGTCCATGGGGTTGCAAAGAGTTGGACACAACTGAGTGACTGAAATGATTACTGGAGACTGGGGTTGCTCTTAACTCCAAGAGACTACTCTCAGTCTCAGCCAGGTGCACTTCTCACAACACGACATCTTGCCACTTCTAAACCAGCAGAAGAATCTCTCTGATGCTTTTTCTTATAAAGGCATACATGATTAAGCTTTGCTTACTCAGCACAATCTTGCTTTTGATAAACTCAAAGTCAAATAATCGTAGACTTTATTAATATCTGTAAGTAGGCAGGTCAAGAAGCAACAGTTAGAACTGGACATGGAACAACAGACAGGTTCCAAATAGGAAAAGAAGTACATCAAGGCTGGATATTGTCACCCTGCTTATTTAACTTATATGCAGAGTACATCATGAGAAATGCTGGGCTGGAAGAAGCACAAGCTGGAATGAAAATTGCCAGCAGAAATATCAATAACCTCAGATATGCAGATGACACCACCCTTATGGCAGAAAGTGAAGAGGAACTGAAGAGCCTCTTGATGAAAGTGAAAGAGGAAAAATATCAAGGCACCTGGTCCCATCACTTCATGGGAAATAGATGGGGAAACAGTGGAAACAGTGTCACACTTTATTTTTGGGGGCTCCTAAATCACTGCAGATGGTGATTGCAGCCATGAAAATAAAAGACGCTTACTCCTTGGAAGGAAAGCTATGACCAACCTAGATAGCATATTGAAAAGCAGAGACATTACTTTGACAGCAAAGTCCATCTAGTCAAGGCTATGGTTTTTCCAGTGGTCATGTATGGATGTGAGAGTTGGACTGTGAAGAAAGCTGAGCACTGAAGAATTGATGCTTTTGAACTGTGGTGTTGGAGAAGACTCTTGAGAGTCCCTTGGACTGCAAGGAGATCCAGCCAGTCCATCCTAAAGGGGATCAGTCCTGGGTGTTCATTGGAAGGACTGATACTGAAGCTGAAACTCCAATACTTTGGCCACCTCATGCGAAGAGTTGACTCATTGGAAAAGACCCTGATCCTGGGAGGGAATTGGGGCAGAAGAGAAGGGGATGATGGAGGATGAGATGGCTGGATGGCATCACCAACTCGATGGACATGAGTTTCCGTAGAGTCTGGCAGTTTGTGATGGACAGGGAGGCCTGGCGTGCTGCGATTCATGGGGTCACAAAGAGTCGGACACAACTGAGTGACTGAACTGAACTGAAGCTCCCTAAGTGGTGTCCCACCACATTCATAGCTCCACTCAAACTCAAAGGAAGGGTTTTTTACTGACCTAGTGTGTTAGAGGCAGGAATATATTGAAGGTTCTTTAAGAATTCTGCCTACCAAGTTGTCCTGGCCATCTAATCTCCAAACTTCCATAGGTACACCTTCCTCAGTATTCTTTCATTGACTGTCCTTATTTTCCAGCTCCATCACCATCACTTTACATAACACTCTCATCAATTTTTCCAGAATTTAGCAATATTCTCATAAGTAATTTCCTTGCCCTGAGTTTCCAGATGTTCTCCATATTGATGCCAATATGATCTATCAAAAATACACCTCCATGTCACTCCACAGAGCTCGTGATTGCCTTCAAAATGAGGTCAAAACTCCTTATCTCTTTTTTATAGCAGTCAAGGATCTCCCCAGTCTACTTTGCCACCAAACCTCTTTGCTGCCCCAGGAACCTTTAATATATTTAACCTAGGCTTTTTCTACTTCACCAAACTACCTGGAAATTTTTCATATTGTTTTAACTGATGGACCACCTCTTCTCTTTTGAACTAGCTGACATACTTTAGACCCATTACTTGCTGCAGTGAACCATTTGTAAATTCATTTCATTTGTTTATGTTTAACATTAAATAGTTACATTAGAAAACATTTGATGACATCACTTTCTCCAAGCCAAGTCAGAAGAAAAAATTTCCTCTAGAGTCACATCCTTTTGTATTTCAGCACCTAGAATTGTGGTCACACCATTGTAAGTTATTTGAAAATATGTGTCTCCAACAAAAATTATCTACTGGAAGATGGATTTTTGCTTATTCATCATTATATTCCCATTACTTTGTACTATGATGTCCAGTGCAGGAAGAAAATCCATGCTTCTCGATATAAATTAAATCCAAGAGTTGTAAACTGACAAAGAAATCTCACTGAACTCTCCTTCATTCCTACAAAATGAGTGAGTGTGTGTGCATGCACACACGTGCATATTAGATTTTTCAATGGAAGACTCTGTCCTAATACTGTAGGGTAAACTTTCATATATTTCCTTCCATTTGTTGATAATAATTTTCTCTTTACAAGAAAATAATATTCCAGTCTCACTGTCAGGGTATGCTGCAAGTTCTGGACTGCAATACCTTGACTTCTCTCTCTCTTTTAATTACAGAAAGATACTAATATGGTTGTTGGGTCAGGCAAGCCTGGGTTCAAATGCTGGCCCTACCAACAACTAGATGAGGTTCTCCAAGTGAACACTGAACATAAGTTTCTTCTCCTGAGAAATGGGTAGCTTATGAAAGCATTAATTTGTAAGGATTAAATAAAATAACATTTGTAAACATTTAATAACTAGTCCTTGGGAGACATTTAATAATGGTAAATGAGTATGAAGATGAGAGGTGAATGGTAGTAATAGTGCCAGCTGGCCTTGCACATGGTTTTGAAATGTGGTACAACTGACCGGAAAACTCACAATTGCCAGAACATGCTTACAAATCATTCTAAGCAGCAAGACATATGGTCCAAAGGCCAATGGAAACCACCCTCTGCCCCCAGTTGGAAATATGTCCTCAGAAATACAAATTTCCTTGGACACCAAAAGTACTTTTTGCACTTAATAAAATCTTCCTCATTCTTAAAGAAGCCAATGTGGGTAAAATCTCATCTTTTTTTCTGAACTCAGCAATTCTACTTACACAGTATGGAGGTAAATTCTTTCCTGCCCTGTTTTCCAGGAAGGGGCCTCAGGAGGAGGGGAGGTTTACTACTCAGGGATTGGTGGCATATATAAGCAGCTAAGATGTAGAGTGTACGAAATCTCTTAATCAGAAAAATCCTAGTGGACATTTTTATGGCCCCAGAGTATGAAGCTTCCCAAGTGTTCATTCTCCCTCAGGGCTGCCTTCTCTATCTACTCCATCAAACTTATTTTAGTCATTTCTATACAGGGACTGGTATGATCGTTCCTTGAAAATGTATCCCAGTAAATGTTTGTTAAAAGTAAATTTGTGAGTAAAAAATACAAAACAAACCACTTGCTCTCTATATAGTCTCACCCCTGACCCCACACCCAGCTGATAAATATATCAGCCTCCAGTATCTCCTATGAATTTTGGTGCATTTCTAACAAAACTTTCCATTTATTTTTCTTTAAAATGTCATTAATTCTTTATAAAGCACGTTAAGTATGTATCACATGCCAGGGTTCTGTGCTGTTAATGTAGGGAATAGAACTGAGTCATTTTCCTCTCAATGCTGAAAGTCCAGTGAAGAAATAGCCATAAACATGATGACAACTGGGCATATTTATTGTGAAGGCATCGAAAGACATATATTTATCCTGCAGGAGGGTCAGCACCAAGTGTGTCAGGAGACAAGGAAGAACAGAGTACAGGAAAAGAAAGTGACTAATAGCATATTCAGCATGCTTGGAGCCCTGGGTGCAGGCAGGACAGCAAGTGGCAAGTGAACCTGAACAGGGAGGCAGGATCCCTGTTGCAGAAGACCTTGCAGGCATTCTAAAGCATTTGTATCTGAATAAAGTAATAGAAATTTCTAGGTATGCAATCACATCTTTCTCCATTCCTAGAAAAACACATTTCTACCCATCCTTATGAAGTAACTGAAGATTTCAGGCATCTTATTTGAGGCTCAATAATAAACTGCAGTTCCCTGCTTGGTGCAGTATCAACCTGAATGATAAGAATATAATATTTTTCCTCTAGGCTCAATCTGTCAGTTATACAGAAATGTCAATTTAGGATACATTCTCAAACAGACCCTCAATTAGCTTATGAGGTCTCAACAGAATACTTGATCACTTACTCTTCCAAATTTTGCATCAGATTAACCAGGCGACTTTTCTAAAACCAAGCTGGTTTTAGAAAAGGCAGAGGAACCAGAGATCAAATTGCCAACATCCGCTGGATCATGGAAAAAGCAAGAGAGTTCCAGAAAAACATCTATTTCTGCTTTATTGACTATGCCAAAGCCTTTGACTGTGTGGATCACAATCGACTGTGGGAAATTCTGAAAGAGATGGGAATACCAGACCACCTGACCTGCCTCTTGAGAAATCTGTATGCAGGTCAGGAAGCAACAGTTAGAACTGGACATAGAACAACAGACTGGTTCCAAATAGGAAAAGCAGTACGTCAAGGCTGTATATTATCACCCTGCTTATTTAACTTATATGCAGAGTACATCATGAGAAACGCTGGACTGAAAGAAACACAAGCTGGAATCAAGATTGCTGGGAGAAATATCAATAACTTCAGATATGCAGATGACACCACCTTTATGGCAGAAAGTGAAGAGGAACTAAAAAGCCTCTTGATGAAAGTGAAAGAGGAGAGTGAAAAAGTTGGCTTAAAGCTCAACATTCAGAAAACGAAGATCATGGCATCTGGTCCCATCACTTCATGGGAAATAGATAGGGAAACAGCAGAAACAGTGTCAGACTTTATTTTTGGGGGCTCCAAAATCACTGCAGATGGTGACTGCAGCCATAAAATTAAAAGACGCTTACTCCTTGGAAGGAAGCTATGACCAACCTAGATAGCATATTCAAAAGCAGAGACATTACTTTGCCAACAAAGGTCCGTCTAGTCAAGGCTATGGTTTTTCCTGTGGTCATGTATGGATGTGAGAATTGGACTCTGAAGAAAGCTGAGCACCGAAGAATTGATGCCTTTGAACTGTGGTGTTGGAGAAGACTGTTGAGAGTCCCTTGGACTGCAAGGAGATCCAACCAGTCCATTCTGAAGGAGATCAGCCCTGGGATTTCTTTGGAGGGAATGATGCTAAAGCTGAAACTCCAGCACTTTGGCCACCTCATGCGAAGAGTTGACTCATTTGAAAAGACTCTGATGCTGGGAGGGATTAGGGGCATGAGGAGAAGTGGACGACAGAGGATGAGATAGCTGGATGGCATCACTGACTCAATGGACGTGAGTCTGAGTGAACTCCGGGAGTTTGTGATGAACAGGGAGGCCGGGCGTGCTGCGATTCATGAGGTGGCAAAGAGTCGGACATGACTGAGCGACTGAATTGAACTGAACTGAACTGAACCAGGTGATTATTTTTAGCATTGCTCAGACAATCTCGAAAAAGCATTGTTTCATAAAGTCTATAAATAAATACAAAAGCTATAAAAATGTGTAGACCTCTCTCTAGTTGATGACACTGAATTCACAGAAAAACATAGCTAATAGAAAAGTATTTCCCGTAAGAAAAAAGAAAGACTATCCTAAGGAAATTTTCTGTGAATTGTGTCACTTTAAAAAGAAAACAAACTTGTATACTTTAAAATGGATTGTGTTACTTTAGATATGACTATGGGCTTCTCTAGTGGCTCAGATGGTAAAGAATCTGCTTGCAATGCAAGAGATGTGGGTTCAATCCCTGTGTCAGGAAGATCCCCTGGAGAAGGGAATGGCTACCCACTTCAGTATTCTTGCCTGGATAATTCCATGGACTGAGGAACGTGGCAGGCTACAGTCCGTGGGGTTGTAGAGTCAGACACGTTAAGTTACTAACACAACAACACACATGACTATACTATACAAAATCATATATAATTCACACATCTTGAGTCATCTTTCTTACTATAGTGTATGTTAATTTCATGGGAACTTTCTTCAACACATTTATTTTAAAATACAGTGAAAAATATGGTTCTCCACCTTTAAATTCTCCATTTTCAATACTTTCACAGAGCATCCATGAAATTTGAATCATGATATTTCTACTTTTATTGCTTATACTTGAATATGCATTTGGTCTCTTCTGTTAAATAGTATATATTTAGACACAGGATATAGGCCTAAGAGTTTCCTGGGTTAATGATTTTCCCTTTACTACATGTTCTTCCTATAGAAAGAGACCACCAACTATGAATCCTCTTATTATCTGATATAGTGATGTGCACAGAATATCATGCATAAGAAACAACTGGTTAAAATATCATTTCAGTTTAGAGGTGTATAGCCAGACAGTTTAATGGACACAGAATATATTATGTTAAGCAAAATAAGTCAGATAAAGAAAAATACAATATAATTTCATTTACATGTGAAATCTAAAAAGTTTAAAAATGAACAAACATAATGAATCAAAACTGATTCATAAATACAGAGAACAAATAGGTAATTGCCAGAGGGAGGGGGTTTGAGGGTCAGGGGAGGAGAGAAATAGAAGAGGGAGATTAAGAGATTGGTGAGGGAGATTTCAGATATAAGACAGATGAGCCACAGGTATGAAATATACACTGTGGGGGATATGTTGTTTTTCAGTTGTCCAGTCGTGTCTGACTCTGCATGAACTGCAGCACTCCAGGCTTCTCTGTCCTTCAACCATAGCCCAGAGCTTGCTCAAACTCATGTCCATTGAGTCAGTGATGCCATCCAACCATCTTGTCCTCTGTTGTCCCCTTCTCTTTCTGCCTTCAATCTTTCCCAGAATCAGGGTCTTTTCCAAAGAGTTGGCTCTTCACATCAGGTGGCCAAAGTAGTGGAGCTTCAGCATCAGTGGGGAATATAGCCAATAATTATATAATATCTTTGTATGGTGACAGACAGTAAGTAGACTTATCATGGTGATTTTATGGAAATATCAAATCACTATGCTATGTAGCAGGAACTAACATAATGTTATAGGTCAATTCTTCTTCTTCAGGCCTTCCCTGGTGGCTCAGACAGTAAAGTGTCTGCCTACAATGTGGGAGACCCAGGTTCCATCCCTGGGTCGGGAAGATCCCCTGGAGAAAGACATGGCAACCCACTCCAGTATTCTTGCCTGGAGAATCCCATGGACAGAGACTGTCCATGGGGTCGCAAAGAGTCAGACATGACTGAGCGACTTCACTGTCCACTGTCTGTCTACTTCAAAAACAAACACTCTCATAGAAAAAGAAAGCATTTTGGGGTCACCAGACATGGGGATTGGATGAAGACAATCAAAAATATAAGCTTCCAGTTAGATGATAAAGAGTACTTGGGATGTAATGTACAACATGAAATATATATATATATATATATATATATATATATATATATATAATTAACACTTCTGGGTTTTATCTACGAAGTTGTTAAGAGAATCATTCTGAGTTCTCATCACAAGGGAAATATTTTTTTTAATTTCTTTATTGTTTTATCTATATGAGGTGTTATTGTTCACCAGACTTACTGGGGTAATCATTTCGTGGTGTATGTAAGCTAAATTATTAAGATGTAAACATTAACCTTACACAGTGCTGTGTGTCAATTACTTCTCTGTAAAACTGGAAGAAAAAAATAAACAGTTTCAAATCAATCAGGGAAGAGAGGCCTAACTAGCTGGAACAAAAAAAAAAATTTTTAATGCCACCTGAAACAAGGGGACAAAACAGCAATACCAAGAAAAAATAATAAAATGAAAATGTATTTTAAAACTTTAAAAATCAAAGAGAGCAGGTGGATGTTTCAGTCAGAGAGAGAAAAATGGTTAAAGACTATAGCTAAGGGTTAGGGTTAATCATGGTGTTATTCAGAAGTGAAAACCTCTTATTAAAGTGTTACTGCAATATACGTGATATCCTATAGGTAGCTTGTTAAAATGCAAATTCTTGTACTCCATCAGAGGAGTGTCTAAGTACTTCTGTGGGGCAGGAGGGGAGTTGAGGAAACCGCACTTAATAAAAGAATTTCAAGTGTTTTTGTGCCCCGATACTGGACCACACTGAGAGCAGTGAAAGAGGCAATGGAAATGGAAACAACAACAAGTGAAGTCGCTCAGTCATGTCCAGCTCTTTGCGACCCCATGGACTAGAGCCCACCAGGCTCCTCCATCCATGGAATTTTCTAGACAAGAGTACTGGAGTGGGTTGCGATTTCCTTCTCCAGGGGATCTTCCTGACCCAGGGATCAGACCTGGGTCTCCCACATTGCGGGCAGATGCTTTACCCTCTGAGCCACCAGGGAATCCTATGGAAATGGAAAGTGGATGTCATATTCTATATGTATCCAGTGAGCAGTATGAAGACAGACTATGAAGACGCTTGGTAACAAAGAGCTTGTGGAAAGTGAAGAACAAACAAATTGTGTGTTTTTAGAAAGCTGTTAAATGGAAGTTGATCATTTTGCTATCTGTAGTTAAAAAATAGCAACAATGGATAAGAAAGCTGTGGTATATATATACAATGGAGTATTACACAGCCATTAAAAATAATACATTTGATTCAGTTCTAATGAGGTGGATAAAACTGGAGCCTATTATACAGAGTGAAGTAAGCCAGAAAGAAAAACCTCATTATTGAACATTTTTAAAGTACAGGAATGTAAAGAAAAAGTGTAACTAAACCAATATTCAATTATGAAAAAATAACTAACTTTGACATTTGCAATATATATTTCCATACCTTTATAACAAATGCCCTCTGTGTATGTATGTGTACACTTGTGTATATTCAAATTAAAAATACATGCAACAGTGATAAGTATTTTAATCTTTTCTCTTAATATATATGTTTATCTATATCATTATCTATCTTTTTTCATGATAGTTCAGGTTTTGTTTTTCAGATATTTTGAAGTAGATGTTCAGTTTCTAAATTATCATATAAATTACAACATATAACAATGTGTTGAATCTCACAGCATATCATAACATTCTTGCCCACTTTCCCCCACTAGACATATATTCAGAAGATGAATCACTGGACATCAGACAGTTAAAATGTTAAAAAATTTACCGAAACGTCTAAAGAACTCTTTAAAGAATTAGAAAAATACCATTTTAATTCACATTTCCTCTTGTTTATTGTGCTTATTCATGATCCTCTATTTTGGGGAATAATAAGCATGTCCAATAATTGAGAATTGCTGAAAATTAGACTTTGCTACTGATCAAAATTTTATCAGACTTGCCTTGATACCTATATACACTAGAGGTGCTGAGACCATTTTGACTCCAATTTATGGTTTTACTTGGGGCTTCCCTGGTGGCTCGGATGGTAAAGAGCCTGCCTGCAGGTGGGGAGATCTGGGTTCAATCCCTGGATCGGGAAGATTCCCTGGAGAAGGAAATGGCAACCCACTCTAGTACTCTTGCCTGGAAAATCCCATGGATGGAGGAGCCTGGCAGGCTACAGTCCATGGGGTTGCAAAGGGTTGGACACGACTGAGCGACTTCACTTCACTCACTCATGGTTTAATTTGTCCTTTTACAGACATATTTTAAGCATGATCCTATTCCATGCCAGGTGCAGTACTTGTGAGAGGCTTACATATACACAAGACATGCATCCTGTTCTCAAAGAATGCAGTTTAGAACTCTGCATATAGTAAGTTCCTGGATCATCAGAAGACTAAAGCATGTATAAACATATTTTAATGTATTGTGGTAACTTACACTAGGGAATGATCAAACATCAGTCAGAGAAGACAACCTAATGAAAGATTACACTGGAAATGCCACTAAATTATTTTAGAAAGAACTACTTTTACCATGGCCTTCTGAATTTGCTTTGTCTTCACACTGTAGATTATGGGATTCATTACAGGAGGGATGAGCAGATAAATGTTGGCAATAAGAGTATGCACAAGGGGAGGGGCATGCTTCCCAAATCTATGCACCAGTGACAAGCTGATCATGGGGATGTAGAAGATGGCAACGGCACTTATGTGGGATACACATGTTCCAAAGGCCTTTTTCCGCTCTTCTGGGGAGGCAATGCTGAGCACGGAGTGGATGATCAGGACATAGGAGAGAAGGATCAAGACAGAGTCCAAGGCAGCGGTAGAGATGACAATGGCCAGACCAAATGCACTGTTGATCTTGGTGTCTGTGCATGAAAGCTTCATCACATCAGGGTGGAAGCAATATGAATGGTGCAGAACATGACTTCCACAGAAGGACAGATGCTTAAGGAGCAGGAGTAAAGGAATCAGAGCTGTTGTCCCCCTAACAACAATTGCAAAGCCCACTTTGATGATCCTTGAATTAGTCAAGATTGTGGCATATCTCAGTGGGTTACAGATGGCAATGTAGCGATCAAAGGCCATTGCAAGGAGTACCGAGGACTCCATGAATGTGAAACCATGGATGAAGAACATTTGGCCAATGCAGGCATCAAAGCTGATTTCTCGGACATTGAACCAGAAAATACCCACCATGGTAACCAATGTGGAAAGGCATAGTCCTAGGTCCGTGAAGGATAGCATGGAGAGGAAATAATACATGGGCTCATGAAGGCTTGACTCAGTGATGATGATGAACAAGATCATTCCATTCCCTGAGATAGCAATGACATAGAGACAACAGAATGGGATGAAGACCCAGGCATGGTAGGCTTCAAAACCAGGAATGCCAGTAAGAAAGAAGATTGTATGGTGGAAAATACTCTGATTAAAGGATGACATGATGAGTGAAGGAGGCAAATTTCACTGGGAAAAATGAGCAAGTCCTACAAAAACAGGGAAGAAAAATGATTTCCTGCTTTCCACATATCATACAATTTAGGATCACTAATGAACCGTGTCTTGTTCTTAAGTGTAAGTGCATTATTATTTACTCTTATTAGGTTTAGAGTTAATCTTGGTGGACTTAGCGGAAGAAAGAGAGGACTAAATCCAAATCAGCTGAGTTTTACCAGAGTCCCACTTGTTACCTCTAGGCCTCAGTATATATCTATGTACACAGATATAAGAGGAGATTAATTTAGATAATGATAAGATATTTCCCACATCTATGATTCTATGGTCATGGGCAGAGAGAGCATTTTTACACAAATTTAAGACAACACAAAAGGCAATTCTTCCTACTTCTTCTCTTCTAGCTTTCCAAGACAAAAACTTTAAGAGGTCCATTAAAAGTTTTTACATATCCAATGAAAACAGTATAGTTAAGGTACTAGTAAATATTTTACAGAATAAAATATGCAAGAGGTAATGATAAAAATGAAATACTAAGAAAAGTCTTTCAATCTGTACAAATAGACTACAGTGTATATAGTTGGTAAATAAAGCATTTATTCAAGTAGTAACTGTGAACCTGACAATGTTTAATGAAAATTCTCCCTGAAGAAATAGGGCTTAAGTTAACCTTAACAAGAACAAATGAAGTCATTGCAAGCAGATAATAATTGGAGCAAAACTATCTAAGTGTAATTCTCAATATTCCATTATTACAAAAGAGATATTGATGTATGGCAAAACCAATACATTGTAAAGTGAAAAAAAAAAAACCAAAAAAATAAAAATTTCACATTTATATTCAAAATAAAAAAAAGAAAATGAACTGAGGGGTTTGAAGGTAGGGCTGTGGACCCTCAGAAAGCCTCATTAAGACAGGATGCATCTCCGTTCGGACGGTGGATAATGACTCTGAACCATCTTCTCTTTTTGAGGATATAAGCATATATTCAAGTCACATCAATAAATCTCTAGCATCAAAGAAGTTCTTCTAAGTGTGTCCTAAGTTTTCTGATACCCTATTTTTATCTGTGGAAAGAATGTTTGGTTTTTAAAGTATGTGTATATCCTCTCTCATTCATGAATGTGTTCCTTCAACAAATATGTATTAATAAATAACTGACAAGATGACAATGTGGAAGGAATAGAATTAGAATCAGACCTAGCACTCCAACATGGCTGATACATGATTTGGGAAAAACAAATAACTCTGTGTAAGTTAACTTAATGAGTTTTTTGCAGCCTAAATGAACAAGGAGTGGCTTCAACTTCAGTGGGAATAACTGGTTATAGAACTTGTGAAGAGAGCATTTGAGAAGAAGCGAGAAAAATGTTCAATATAGGCAGCCTTTGGAGGACTTACTAAAAAAATGACTGGAAAATTTGAATTAAGAGGAAATGCATAAAAAATTAAAATTCATGGATTTTGAGTTAGCCCTTGGATCTCAGCTGCAAGAAAGGCCTCACTTTGCATTGCAGGAATTAGAATATGTACTTACCTCTGCATTCTAAACAAAGTATTCCTGCCCTGACAATACAGATTGAGAGTTAAACTGATACCTGGGTTGAAGTCATAGGAATAGTGAAAAATATCTTAGAAAAATAAAATCTAGCAGAAGGAGGCCTGGGAAAAAGGCCTTGGGGAATAGCAGTATTTAAGGAAAAGGCAGTAGCACCTTCTATTGAGACAGCAGAGGCAGGGCTAGCAAGGTGTAAATGAACCCCAGGAAAATGCAAGGACTTCATCAGTTTTTCTCACCTTTGATCTCAGAGCTAGGAAAAATAGTGTGTAAGAGTATCTATTGAATAATTGAATTGAATTGAATCTGATAATACTGATAGATCCTAGACACTTAATATTAGGCATTTTGTGGTTTCTGATATAGATCCCTTTGGATAAGAAGTAGAGTTCATGTAAACATACTGGTATATAGTAATATAGGAGATAAACTAACAATTTTCTTATTAACATTGTGTTTATTTTTAATACTTGAACTCTGCTCAAATTTAGATCTGATGATAAAAACAAATTTTTCTGAAGTCATTTTGTTATTGTTTATCACTCAGTCATATCCGACTCTTTGTGACCCCATGGATGCAAAGGCTTCCCGGTCCTTCACTATCTCCTGGAATTTGCTCAAACACAAATCCGTTGAGTCAATGATGCCATCCAACCATCTCATCCTCTGTCACCTCCTTCTCCTCCTACCTCAATCTTTCCCAGCATTAGAGTCTTTTCCAATAAGTTGGCTCTTCCCATCAGGTGGCCAAAAGATTGGAGCTTCAGCTTCAGTCTTTCCAATGAATATTCAGGGTTGGTATCCTTCAGGATTGACTGGTTTTATCTACTTGCGGTCCAATGGACAGTCTTTTTCAGCACTATAAATCGAAAGCATCAATTCTTCTGCACTCAGCCTACTTTATGGTCCAACTCTCACATCCATACATGACTACTGGAAAAACCATAGCTTTGACTATATGGACCTTTGTTGGCAAAGTGAAGTCTCTGATTTTTAACATGCTGTCTAGGTTTGTCATAGCTTTTCTTCCAAGGAGCAAGCGTTTTGTTTGTTTAATTTCGTGACTACAGTCACTGTCCACTGTGATTTTGGGAGCCCAAAAAAATAAAGTCTGTCACAGTTTCCATTTTTTCCCCATTATTTGCCATGAAGTGATGGGACCGGATGCCATGATTTCAGTTTTTGAATGTTGAATTTTAAGCCAGCTTTTTCACTCTACTCTTTCACCTTCATCAAGAGGCTTTTTAGTTCCTCTTTGCTTTCTGCCATTAGGGTCATATCATCTGATGCACATTACCTGAGGGTTTTCTTTTCCTTCTTTTTTTTTTTTTTTTTTGTATAGATGCTAAACCCCCATCAAGTGGAACAAATTAACTACTTGATGACCAGGAGCAAGTTGTCCCAGACTTACTGGAACCTAAGGACTGATAACGTTAACAACCTGTGACAATACCCTGTTCCCTCATCATCATCCAATCAGAGAACTGTGCACAAGCTGTTTACTGGCCCTGGGACACCTCTCCCTCACCTTGCCTTTAAAAATGCTTTTCTGAAACCCCGGTGATCCTTGAGTTTGAGTGTTTTGAGCACAAGCTGTCTTGAACTCCTTGCTTGTTGCTCTGCACTTTTCTTCACCACAATCAGTAGATGAGCTTTACTGCACAAAGACATGGGGACCTACGTTTGGTTCCATAGCAGAAGCAGGCTCTGGGGCTAATGCTCTTTTTACTATAGTAAATAAATTATGAGACTTCAATGGATTAGCCAAATATCCAAGTTAGTCTTCTCCTTAGCAGTAGTGATAATATTTCAACACCTCCCACAGGCCAAACAGTTTACATCATTTTATCTCTTTCTCTAAATCATTCTTTCCACTCTTCTGTAAGTTTCTTATGGTATATTTTTTCAACTGATAAAATCAAAGGGAAACATAGTAAGGTCTACTCTAATTCAGAGAACTGTTAACTAAAATGCATGAGCAGGAATATCTTTCCCTTTTTAAAATTCTGATTCTTAAACTACTCTTGCCTGTTCTTGTACCAAAACTAATGAGCAACTAGCAAATAACTATTCTTGGAAAGATACATTTAAATGTCTCTTTTTTCCCCCCATGGGGAATTCTTTAAGGACTTTGACTTAAACATCCTGTAAGCAGACCATCAAGAACCTGTAAATAGATTGTCCCATTACAAAGCTTCACATCTATTACTGTCACAACATGCATCCTGTATTACTAGCTTTTTCACAGATGAGAACATTGAGGCGAAGATTACAAAACAAATGTTCGGCAAAGTCATGTTTCTTTCTCACTTTTATCCATGTGGCAAATCTAAGAATTGAACTCGGTTCTCTATGAATTCACTCTGTTCTCTTCACTTATTTTTGAAACATCTTAAAAATGTGGAATGAATGAATACATGCTCATGACTACAGTAGGTATTTTCATAACTATTTTGAACAATAAAACAATTGTTTTCAATTGATACAATATATTGATATTTATGGGGGGCTTCGCTGGTGGCTCAGTGGTAAAGAACTTGCCTACAATGCAGGAGATGTCAGTTCAGTCCCTGGATTGGGAAGATCCCCTGGAGAAAGAAATGGCAACCCACTCCAGTTTTTTTTTCCTGGGAAATCCCATAACAGAGGAGCCTGGTGTGCTATAGTCTATGGGGGTCACCAAATGAGCTAGACTTAGTGACTACACAATAATAAATGGAGATATATATATATATACACAAACCCCTTTAATATGTACTACCGAGTTCACCAGTTTCCTGTGAACAGCTGGCTTTATAAACTATATGAAGATTTATACAGTCCCTGATGTACTCATAAAAGACTTTGCTGCACTGAAACACTGACCTCAAGCAAAGACTTTCTGGGTCTGGAAAGGGAGATTTGATCCTTTGAAAGTCAGCCCAGGCATTAGCAGAGAGTCTTTAAAAGAGAATTATCTCCATCTCACAAACTTACAAGCAAAAAGGTCTCTTTCCTAAGGCTGGGGAAATACTTCCTCATCAGCCCTACCCCCTTAATCCATCTGCAAAGAAGCTCTCTTTTTTCAGGAGAACTCATAGGGACTTTTCTGGAATGATCGAACTCTCAGACTTGAGAAAGAAAGACTTTATAAGGAGCCCAGGATCTGCCGGGTGAGAGCTGTTTACTCAGCCTTAAAACAATTCCTAGGAGAGAACTCCACACAGCTGTGTCCTGCTAACCCTTTACGCCCCAAACAACTGACTGTGGAGAGCAGTTACTTTTCAGACTAACTTCTTTTTTTTCCCCAAAACATAATCCTGAAGATGGATTATGATCATAGTTCTCATTGAAAAGCAATTTTACCTCTGTACAACTTACAAGACAGCAACTCAACTAACGAGCATATGAAAACATACTCCATATCATGTCATCAGGGAAATGAAATTAAGCTAGTAATAAAATACCACTATATACTCCACATCATAAGTCATCAGGGATATGAAATTAAGATAGTGATAAAATACCACTGCATACCTTTTAAAATGCAAAACTTCCAAAACTGATATCAAATTCTGGTAAGGATTTGGAGCAACAATAACTCCCATTCATTGCTGATGGAAATGCAAAATGGTATTTCCCCTTTAAAAGACAGTTTGGTGGTTTCTTACAAAATTAAACGTATTCATATCATAAAACCAAGCAGCTATACTCCTTACTATATACCCAAAAGAGTCAAAGTACTGTCTGTAATTACAGATCACACATGGATGTTTACATAAATTTTATTCATAATTGCCAAAATTTGGAAACAACCAAGATGCCCATCAGTAGGTGACTGGATAAACTGATATATCTAGAAAATGGATTATTTGTAGTGCTAAAAAGGAATTAACTTCTAAGTCATGAAAAAACATGAAGGAAACCTATTAGAGTCAATCATAATGGCTATATATGACTTTCTGGAAAAGGAAAACTATTGGAGATAATAAAAAGATCAGTGATAAACAGAATTTGAGGGGAGGGAGAAATTCATACGTGGAATATTGAGGATTTTTAGGACAGTGATAATACTCTGTATGATACTATAATGTTGGATATATGTCATTATAATTTGTCCATAACCACAGACTACACAGCACCAAGCATAAACCCTAATGTAAACTACGGACTTTGGGTGATACTGATGTATTCATTAATGTAGGTTTATCAGTTGCAACCAATGAAGCACTGTGCTGTGGGGCACAGGGGTCACTGTTGTTAATGGATGGAGAGCATACACATGTGTAGGGGCAAGACCTAGATGGGAAATGTCTGCACCTTCCCCTCAATTTGCTGTGAACCTAAAACTTCTCTAAAGAGTAAAGCCTATTCTTTTTTTTGAAGGAAAGAGCTAAAGATGATAAAACTTTGTGTCCCTGGTGTGTCCCTTGCCAGCTTACAGAAGCAATAGGCTATTCTGATGACTGGCCTGAAACTGACACTAGTGTATTCATCCCCGTGATGGAGATATTAACCACGTTTAACGGACAGTCTCTGTCAAAACTGTGGAGACACATAAGCAGCTTTCAGTCTTTGTCCACTTGATACAGTCTTTTACAAATTGTGGTAAACTGATAAGGTTGGTGAGTTTCAAGTCCAATAATTAATTAATCTTGCTTCTTGGCATAGAAGACTACGCTAAGAGGACATTGCCTTGCAAAGGTCTACTATATGGAAGAAGAGGATGAAGTAACTATACCACTAGAATTATTGCAGAGCAGAGACCTTACTTATCCTATTTAATATTTTTTTCCCTTCTGTTGCAAGGTTCTAGATCCCCAGTGTAAGGAAAGAGCAATTTGTCAAGATGGCAGTGGTCCGTCTCTCTTGCTCCATGGCCTCTCACTCTCTCTCCACCTCTAGTAAATACATGTTTATGTAACAACCGAGATCATTTATAGCATGGCACATATGCAATGACCTATATCAGCACAACCTGAAAAGCTCTTGTAGTTGAGTTGCATAGGCTGTGTCCAGTGGGTCAACCATAGGAGAGTACAGCATGGCTGCTGCTGTTGCCTTCCAACCAGCAGAGAATAAAGCTACAGTTCCTTGCGTCTTTTTCCAGCATCCCCACTTGCTCCTTGCCAGCCCTGGGTTTAGTGAGACACCCAGGAAAGTCTAAAAAGACATGTTTGTTTCCAGGAGTTCATCAAGAACCTAATAAGATATGCTTCCATTTTTGGATATCTTCTGCATTAATAAAAGCATTGTCTTCCCCCAGAAAGCACTTCAGCAGATGTGGGAGAATTTTTTAAAGACCTGGATAAGTTTGCTAGTAAATATTTGAAACTCAGTGGGAAAAAATGCACAATTCAAATTAGTTTTTAAGATATAAAAACAAACAGAGATGCCCAGGCTGCTATAGGGATATAAATATGAAAATCCTGCTGGCTATGCTAAGGATTCCAATTATAATGCTGCTAGTCCATGAGCAGGGCTGCAAGAGAGGCTACACAGCAGAACCTCAGGCTTTCTCAGCACAAGCCCAAGGGCTTTAAATTATTCATCAGCCCAGGAATAATAAGCAATGTGTACACAGACAGAGGGGAAGATGATCAGTGTTTCTTCAGAGAGTGTCTTGTCTAATTGACCTGTCCCAGGATTTGACCGGTTCAAATACTTTTTCTGCACACACCTACCCAGCTAGAGCTCTATCCTGAAATATTGTCTTTCTACTCTTTCCGCTTCAGCCCTCCTGAACACATCTTCAGGTTCCTGAAAATGACATGCTTTTTTTTCCTCCTCTGAGCCTTGTCTCATTCTGTTTTCCAAGGTAATATTAAGGTGTTTATTTATTCCAAAATTCTTTCTCAAATGCTAGCAGAAAAGAGATTTTATTTTGTATTGACATAAAATTTATGTTTGTATTAAAATAGCTTCTTTCTCCTAGATGTTCTGATTTCAAACTTAAGGATAAATTAATGACAGTGGAGTATTGTGATTCTTTTAAAATTTTTGTTTTGATTTTGTTTTGCTTGCAATTTGTATTTTAGTTCTCCTGCTTCACGATTTCCTAATATTGTGCTCAATCTGCTGATAGGATAAAGCCACAGCTGTGGCCTGTGTCTGCAGCATTTGTTTAACCTTCTATGATCTCCTTCTACCCTCTAATCTCCTGCCTTCATCCCTAACTCCCCATAGGAAAATATTCATTTCCTAAAATCCTAACAATCATATTTTGTTAGCCCACCTTGAGGAGAAGGCAATGGCACCCCACTCCAGTACTCTTGCCTGGAAAATCCCATGGATGGAGGAGCCTGGTAGGCTGCAATCCATGGGGTCGCTAAAAGTCAGACACGACTGAGCAACTTCACTTTCAATTTTTACTTTCCTGCATTGGAGAAGGAAATGGCAACCCACTCCAGTGTTCTTGCCTGGGGAATCCCAGGGATGGGGGAGCCTGGTGGCTGCCATCTATGGGGTCACACAGAGTCGGACACGACTGAAGTGACTTAGCAGCAGCAGCCCCCCTTGATTGTATGGGGCTAGGTTGTTCCAATACCTATATGATCTACATCAGTGCTTCTCAAATGTGAATGCCAATGAGTTTCTTAGGCATCTTACAAAAATGTGTATATTTTATTCAGTATATCTGATATTCTACATTTCTTCTATTTTTAGAATTTTTTTTAATTGGAGTATAGTTGCTTTACAATGTTGTGTTTTCTCAGTTCAGTTCAGTTGCTCAGTCATATCCAACTCTTTGCAACCCCATGGACTGCAGCACACTAGGCTTGCCTGTCCATCACCAACTCCCAGAGCTTACTCAGATTCCACATATATGAGTTAATATAGAATATTTGTTTTTCTTTTTCTGACTTACTTCACTCTGTGTGACAGTCTCTAGGTCCATCCATATTTCTACAAAGGACCCAATTTCTTTCCTTCTTATGGCTGAGTAATATTCCATTGTATGTATGTGCCACATTTTCTTTAACCATTCTCCTTTTGATGGACATTTAGGTTGTTTCCGTATCCTGACTTTCATAAATGGAGCTGCAGTGAACACAGGGATGCCTGTGTCTTTTTGAATTATAGTTTTCTCTGGACATATGCCCAGTAGTGGGATTGCTGGGTCACATGGTTGTTCTATTTTTAGGTTTTTAAGTAAGTTCCATACTGTTCTCCTTAGTGACTATATCAATTTACATCCCCACCCACAGTGCAAGAGAGTTCCCTTTTCTCCACACCTTATTCTTCCTTTCTAACAAGCTTCCAGGGATGCCAATACTATTGTTACTAGTCAGAATTCTCGCACTGTTTAATCAATAGAAACTGATAAGAGGCCAGATGAAAAATTCAGGGAAGGGTTTATTGGGACGTATACTGCAGAACAAGGGACAGAAAACAAGTAACACGTTTCATTGCTCACTCCCTAAAGAGGAGTGAGCTGGCCCCTTAAATGGGATGAGGCTAGAGGCAAGTCCAGGGGTCAGGCCAGAAGGCTGGCATGGGTGCTCTGCCCACCTCTTAGTGGAGCTGTGTGTAGGGATCATGCACAGTGTTCTGCTTTTGCTCCTGACACTTCAGAAGTGGCAGCTGAAGTTTTTGGTCTTTTTGCATCTTGTTCATAATTTGCCACAACTGTACATGCATGCAGTTATTTCTAATCCTTTATCGTTTCTTTGCATTCTGTTGCTACAGAAGATATTTGTCCAATTGCAAACACTGAAGCAAAGGGTTGCAGGTCCCAGAACCCATCCTATCTCACTGTAGACCTCTATTAATTCCCCTTTTTGAGTAATTATAATATGACATTATAATTTCCCATGTAATTATATCCTCCACTAGAGTCTGTGCATTTGGGCAATGTTACACCCTCAGAACTTTTTCAATAACATATATTGTGCTTACAATGTTTTTGAAAAGATGAATGAATAAAGAATTTTGATGGAAGCACAGAAGACATGCTGGAAGCAGAGAGGAATGAAATAAACAGGAAGAATAGGAATAGCTGGAAGAAGTTGACAAAGAGAAAATAGGAAGAGCTACATTTCTTCATGGGCGTCCCTCATGGCTCAGCATGAGGGAGAATCTGCCTGCAGTGCAGGAGACACGGGGTTCAATGCCTGGGCTGGGAAAATCCCTTGGAGAAGGAAATGGAAACTTGCTCCAGTATTCTTGCCTGGGAAATCCCATGGACAGAGGAACCTGGCAGAATATAGTCCATGGGGTCGCAAAAGAGCTGGACATTACTTTGCGACCAAACAACAATAACACGTTTCTTTGTCCACTAAAATCAAATGGTTAATGTTGGCCAAGTCAGCAAGGAAGGAGAAACTGCTGTTAATTTGACAAGACTGAATCAAAGAGAAGAGGAGAAATTAGACTTTCACCAGATCATACAGGGCTGGTACACATTGTAGGGCCTTAATAGTTTTTGTGAATGGTGGCGCAAACACAAGATTCATTGATGCAGCAACCAGGTTTTGCTGCTGTTATTACTGTTTGCTTACTTTTAAGTTTATTTCTACAGTTTTGACACATTAGATTGCCTGATTTGCCTCTGGCCTCTTGCTTCTGTATCAGACTTTGTGTCTTTCAGAACCTGTACTGTTTACTGCCCTAGAAAACCCTCAGCCCTGATTCCTGCTTTCCCATTTCCTGATTTAGGATGAGCATCCACATTAGCTGATATATACATGAATTTTAAAGGTTCTGTAACACCCGATGACTCAATATAAGTGTTTTATTTCTAAACCATTGAGAATTGTCTACATTTACTTCTGTGAATAATGCTGCAATAAATGTTCCCCTACATGAAATGTGGCTGGCATCTCTGATACTTTTCCTTTAAATGAATTTCTAGAAATGAAATATTATGGGCATTTTAAAGCATTGATATATTGGAAGATTCACTTCCATAAAGTTTATGTATGTGTGCTCAGTCATGTCCAATTCTTTGTGACCCCATGGACTGTATCCTGCCAGGCTCCGCTCTCCATGGAATTTCCCAGGCAGGAATACTGGAGTGAGTTGCCATTTCTTATTCCATTCATGAAGTTTATAAAAATATTGTAAAATAGTTCTTATTGTTGTCATTGCTGTGTAGTTGTTAAGTTGTGTCTGACTTTTTGTGATCCTATGGACTCTGGCCTGTCAGGCTGCTCTGTCCATGCTGTGGGTGAGTCCATTCTGCTTCATGGTGTCCAGGATGCGGTTCTGCCCCATTCGGATCATACCCCAGTCATACTGTTAGCACATGGCTATATTGAAGCTGGTGTGTGCTGACACTAGGGTTAATCTTGCATATGGGCCCTTTGCAGCCTTCTCTGTGGTTGGCTTTGATGTAATTGTCATCAGTGTATCCTCTGTGATGATTTGGAGAACTGTGCTATGGTTACTCTCAGATAAAGCCCAGTTCAAAGCCTTTGGCACATGTGCTTCCCAAGTCATCTTGGCTTTTTATGTCCCTGCTCTCTTTACTTTCCTCACCCACTAGTTTACATATCAAGTGCCCCGAATAGTACATGTCATGTTGGCTATTCTCTATCTCTTGGTACCTCCCATGCTCAACCCCATCATCTGCAGAGTTAGAACCAAACAGATCAGGGACAGGGCTGTTCAAGGATGTTGTAGAAAAGACCCCTGAACCAAAGCTTAGGGATATAACCATCTCAGTCTCCCGACTCATCTGGGGACATAAATATAGAAGGTTTAAAACCATATTGCATATTGTCATAAGATCATCTCTATGAACAACTGACTCAGAAAATAACCATCCTCCTGAAGCAACAGGGGCAATTCTCAGGATACCCTGAATATGATTCTCTGAAAGAAGTTATGGATAATGAACACAGGGTTGACCTATGTTCATCATCAGAAGAAAAGAGTAAAAGACATGCTCACCTATCAAATTTGTGAAGATCTGAAAAGAATGTCATCTTCCACGGACAAACAAGATGACATTTCCTTTTGAATGGTTGGTAGAAAGATAAGCTGGTATACCTTGTGATAAAGGAATTTGGAAATGTCCATGGAAACTCTTTAAAAGTTCTGTATTTTCCCCAAGCTTGTAATTTATTTATAGAAATAGAATGTTAGAAAATGATGTACAAAGACATGTATGGATTCATTATTTATAAAAATAAGAGCAGGGAAACATTCAAATATTGATTTATAAGAAACCAGATATAGTAATGAGCAATTGAATGTTATTTTTCATTTAAATACTGTATTTTCAAATGTATCTAATGGTGTGGAAATGATCAAGATATAATGTGAACCTGAAAAAAAGATTGCCCATATGGCTGATTTCAGTTCTAAAAAGGAATATAGGTGCATAGAGATGGATTCAGGAAATGCACCCAAATGCTATAACAGTTAATGATAGTACTGAGACTTGTGTTATTTGATGTTCTTTTTGCACCTTTATGTATTTCTCAAAATTATTCAGGATTGAAAAGTTTAGTTTCAGTGTGAGAAAAAAAAAAAAGTAATTGAAATAACAATAAAACTATACAGAAGAGGTTAATTCAGTGCCAAAGCCTAGGAGGGTGGCATGGACAATCTGAGAGCATTAGGAACTCTGTAATAATTTCCAGAAATGTTTGGAAATATAGACATAACATTGCTGTCATACATAATATTGCTCACAGAATCTTGAGACTGCTAATACTGAGAATTAGGTAGACTAAATGCTGGTCTCTCTTAACAAAATTTGCTGATGCTCTGCTGATAACTGATTTCAAATGAAATTCTGGGAAAAAACTGAGGGAGGAGCATCTCCTTGAAAATAACTGTTGTAGAGTTGAAGGTAGTAAGAAAGTCACTAGAAATTTTGTTATTTATTAATATTCAATTTCCTTTTAAATGAAAAATGTAAGGTAAATTAAAAACTACATGTCCTTCATTTTTTCTTATTTTTTTTCAACTTTTTTGAGTTGTATGAAGCATACAAATATTTGCACATATTTAATGCATACATTTTAATGAGTTTGGACATAGACGTATACCTCTGATACCATCACCACAATCAAGGTGATAAACGTATGTATCTGTATTTTTATTCTCATGCACTACTCTCTTGTCAAAGCCAATGGTGAAGAAGGTCCTAAAATAGAGGCTTTTATGTTATTAAAACCAACATCAGATGAAGGTGCTTTAAGAGAAATCAGGAGTATTTGCTTTTCACAAGAGAAACAGCTAATGGAGCTTAAAGAAGACTTCAGAAGTGAATGGGTATTCTGAAGGACCATTTTCAGAATTCCTAAATTTTAGAGTTCTGAGGAACCATGATCCTCTTATTATCAAATCAATAAATAATTCTGATTCTCTCTCTTTGTCTTTTAAAAATTATTTTATGGCAGTATAATTGAAACAATAAAATGCACATATTTGTAATACATAGTTTAATGAGCTTGTGCATGCATGTTCGGTCTCTTGAGTTGTGTCCGACTCTTTGTGACCTTATGGATTGTAACTTGCCAGGCTTCTTTGTCCATGCAATTCTCCAGGCAAGAATACTGGATATGTATCCATGCCCTCCTCCAGAGGATCTTCCTAACTCAGGGATTGAACCCAAGTCTGCTGTGTCTCCTGCATTGCAAGCATATTCTTTATCTACTGAGTCACCTAGGAAGCCCCAGTAGAATGAGTTCTGACTCATGTAAATGACTGTGTGGGTACCAGCCCAATTAAGATATAGAACATTTCTATCACTTTGTAAAGATTTTTGTTGCCTCTTTGTATTCAAATACCCCCTTCATTCCAAGCAGGCAATTCCTGATCTAATTTCTTTCTCTATATATTATTATTTTTCCTTCCAAAACTTAAGCCTTGTGTCTAGCTCAAAATACAGCTTTTCAGATTCATCCATACTGTTGCATGTATGAGTGATTCATTTCCTATTATTGCTCAGTAGTATGTTTTGTTTTTTCTACATATCTCAATTGTTATCTTTCTCCCTTCCTTCAGCCCTAATTTACATATGCTCTTGTAGCTATATAAAATATGATACATTCATTTTTCATTTATTTGAACTTTAAAGTAAGTCAGTTTTGATTGAAATGTGTTTAAATACATGTTATTCAATAGAGAATCTAAAATACATACTGTGACTAGGAAAAAATAATGACATTATTCTACATAACTAAACATGTGTCACTGTAAAAGAAAGCATTCATTCAACAAAATAAATTATTTTCTTTGATTCAATATGTCATATTTTGTTTAATTTACATTGGACCATGGATTTCTGGGAAAACTTTCTCATATCGCTAGCATTCAAATTATCTTCCATTTTGCTCACTAGGAGGATAAAGACAAGCTTTCAGCATCATCTCACTAATGACTTTCTGCTAATTATTCTTAATGGTGCTAAAAGCTTTCAAAATTTCAAGAGCATACAAACATCCTAAACCTCTTGTTAAAATGAAAATTCTCTTTCATTAGGTCTGAGGGCAGGCCTGAATCAGGAATTTCTGACAACAGTTCCTCTCTGAGGCCCTATTTTGTGCAAGACTTTAATACATTCTGCACTTTTAAAGGCATATTGGAATGCTCTTTTCCTGAGATTACTTTACATGGCACCCTTCAGTAATTTATACTTAGTTAACAGTTCTAATCAGTTGTTGAACTTTTTTGCACATATGTTTCTCTTTGCTAAAATACATAATTAAATGTTAATCAGAAAAATATGGATTTGAGGCTTAAATGATAAATTTTCTGTGTGTTCTGCCAGTGTAAAATGACTGTTTTTTTTTTCCTTTTACACTTTGTTGATAGATAGACTATATAGAGAAAATTACTAGGCTTTAAATAATTTTCTTTGAACACTTTAAGGTTTATCTAAATACAGTGAATGAGAGTAAAGTTAACATCCTGGTTCTGTGTGTCTACACTCTAAAACCTTAACCTTTCTGTGCCTTGGATTCTTTACCTGTACAATGAGAAGGTTGATACCTATTTCATTGGGTTGTTGTAGAGAATACATAACTACACAGTTTAAAATCCTCTAGGAGGAGCTAAGATGTGGAGGAATAGGATGGGGAGAACACTTTCTCCCCCACAAATTCATCAAAAGAACATTTAAATGCCGAGTAAATTCCACAAAACAACTTCTGAATGCCGGCAGAGGACATCAGGCACCCAGAAAAGCAACCCATTGTCTTTGAAAGGAGGTAGGAAAAAATATAAAAGACAAAAAAAGAGACAAAAGAGGGAGGGATGGAGCTCCGTCATGGGAAGGGAGTCTTAAAAAGAGAGAAGTTTCCAACCAGGAAACATTCTCACTGCCGAGTCTGTGCCGAAACTTGGAAGCACAGAGGGCAACATAACAAGGAGGAAAAATAAATAAACAATTAAAACCCACAAATTACGAGCCCTACGGTAACTCCCCCAGCAGAGAAGCAGTGCAGACGCCTGCATCCGCCATTAGCAAGCGGGGGCTGGGCAGGGAGGCGCGGCGCGGGCTGCATTGCTTAGAGTAAGAATCTGGCCTTACCAGATCCCGAGCGCTACCTGAGCGAAATAATCTGGGCTAGCAAACCAGACTGTGGGATATCTACCACGTGAAAAGCCAGCCCTAACCTAAGACACCGCCAGGCCCATGATCGGAACAAAGGACTGTACAGAGATAGCCGGCTGCAGACCGTCCCCCTCCGGTGACAGGCAGCCAGAGCCGCAAGGGGGCAATCGCAGCCCCAGAGAGACATTATCTACAAAACTGTAAGCAGGCTTCTTTGCTAACTAAAACTTCTTGGGGTTCTGGACAATCAACATCCGCCTGAGAAGGTACGCTGGTTGTACACCCAGATAACCGAGCGGCAGGGAGGCGATAAGTCACAGCAACCGCGCTCACCAAAAACCTCATCACCTGAGCTGCTCGGACCTGGGCAGGGCACAAAATGCAGGCCCAACCAAGTCTGTGAGTCTGAGGACTACCCGAGTGCCTGAACCTGAGCAGCTTAGACCTGGGAGGTGCAAGCAGCCCAGGGCCGGCCGCGGATGGTTCCCGGCAGAGCAACCTAGAGCCTGAGCAGTGTGGGCAGGGAGGCTACACGCACCATGAGCGGGGGCAGGCCCAGTGTGGCTGAGGCACTGTGAGCACATGCCAGTCTTATTTATTTGCAGCGTCCCTCCCTCCCCACAGCACGACTGAACAAGTGAGCCTTAAAAAAAAAAAAGGTATCCACCACCACCCTCTTTGTATCAGGGCGGAAATCAGACACTGAAGAGACCAGCAAACAGAAGAAGCTATAACAGAGGGAACCGCCTTGGAAGCTACAGGCAATAGATTAAAACCCCATGGTTAGTACCAACTACATAGGAAGGGGCCTATAGATCTTGAGAAATTTAGATCATTCTTTCTTTCTTTTTTTTTTTAATTTTTTAAAAAATTTTAAGTCCTCTATTACTCCTTTAATTTTCACTTTTATAACCTATTTCTTTGCAAAAAAAAAAAGACCCTTTTTTAAAAAAGCAAACTTCATATATATTTTTTATAACTTTTTTGACCTTGATTTTTTTTTTTCTTCTTTTCTTTAACATTGAATTTTTGAAATTCCAAACTCTGCTCTAGATTTTTAATTTTAGCTTTTTGGTATTTGTTATCAATTTTGTACCTATATATATATTTTTATAACTTTAGTGACTTTTTTTTTTTCTCTCTTTCTCATCATCTTTTCTTTAACATTGTAGTCCTGAAATTCCAAACTCTACTGTAGATTTTTAATTTATGCTTTTTGGTATTTGTTATCAATTTTGTACCTGTATTTTCTTTATAACTTTTATGACTTTGTTTTTGTTATTTGTTTTTTGTTTTTTTTTTTTCTCTTTCTTCTTCTTCATCTTTTCTTTATCATTGTATTTTTGAAATTCCAAACTCTACTCTAGATTTTTAACTTTTGCTTTTTGGTATTTGGTATCAATTTTGTACCTATATTTTCTTTATAATTTTTGTGACTTTGTTGTTGTTGTTTTTTCTTTTTCTTTTTCTCTCTTTCTTTTCCTTCTTCTTTTCTTTAACATTGTATTTTGAAATTCCAAACTCTACTCTAGATTTTTAATTTTTGCTTTTAGGTATTTCTTACCAATTTTGTACCTTTAAGAATCCAATCTTCAGTACCCATTTTTTACTAGGGAGTGAGATTACTGGCTTGACTGCTCTCTCCCCCTTCGGACTCTCCTTTTTTTCCCACTAGGTCGCCTGTGTCTCTGCCCTAACCCCTCTCTACTCTACCCAACTCTGTGAATTTCTGTGTGTTCCAGATGGTGGAGAACACTTAGGGAACTGATTACTGGCTGGATCTGTCTCTCTCCTTTTCATTCCCTCCTTTTATCCTCCTGACCACCTCTGTCTCCTTCCTCCCTCTTCTCTTCTCTGTATAACTCCGTGAACATCTCTGAGCGGTCCAGTTGTGAAGTGCACATAAGGAAGTGATTATTGGTTAGCCGGCTCTCTCTTCTATTGATTTCACCTCATCTCATTCGGGTCACCTCTAATTCCCTCCTCCCTCTTCTCTTCTCCATGTAACGCTGTGAACCTCTCAGGGTGACCCTCAAGGTGGAGAAACTTTTCATCTTTAACCTAGATGTTTTATCAATGATGCTGTATAGAAGGAGAAGTTTTGAGACTACTGTAAAAATAAGACCAATAACTGGAAGCAGTAGGCTTAAGTCCAAACCCTGACTCCAGGGAACATTAACTGACAGGAGTTCATCAAATGCCTCCATATCTACACTGAAACCAAGCACCACCCAAGGGCCAACAAGTTCCAGGGCAAGACATACCAAGCAAATTCTCCAGCAACACAGGAACACAGCCCTGAGCTCCAATATACAGGAGTCACCCCAAAACCATAGACATATCATAACTCACTACTGGACACTTCATTGCACTCCAGAGAGCAGAAATCCAGCTCCACCCACCAGAACACTGACACAAGCTTCCCTAACCAAGAAACCTTGACAAGCCACCTGTACAAACCCACTCACAGTGAGGAAATGCCACAATAAAGAGTACTCCACAAACTGCCAGAATACAGAAAGGACACCCCAAACTCAGCAATATAAACAAGATGAAGAGACAGAGGAATACCCAGCAGGTAAAGGAACAGGATAAATGCCCACCAAACCAAACAAAAGAGGAAGAGATAGGGAATCTACCTGATAAAGAATTCTGAATAATGATAGTGAAATTGATCCAAAATCTTGAAATCAAAATGGAATCACAGATAAATAGCCTGGAAACAAGGATTGAGAAGATGCAAGAAAGGTTTAACAAGGACCTAGAAGAAATAAAAGAGTCAATATATAATGAATAATGCAATAAATGAGATCAAAAACACTCTGGAGGCAACAAATAGTAGAATAACAGAGGCAGAAGATAGGATTAGTGAATTAGAAGATAGAATGGTAGAAATAAATGAATCAAAGAGGAAAAAAGAAAAACGAATTAAAAAAAAATGAGGACAGTCTCAGAGACCTCCAGGACAGTATTAAACGCTACAACATTCGAATCATAGGGGTCCCAGAAGAAGAAGACAAAAAGAAAGACCATGAGAAAATACTTGAGGAGATAATTGTTGAAAAGTTCCCTAAAATGGGGAAGGAAATAATCACCCAAGTCCAAGAAACCCAGAGAGCCCCAAACAGGATAAACCCAAGGCAAAATACCCCCAAGACACATATTAATCAAATTAACAAAGATCAAACACAAAGAACAAATATTAAAAGCAGCAAGAGAAAAATAACAAATAACACAAGGGAATTCCCATAAGGATAACAGCTGATCTTTCAATAGAAACTCTCCAAACCAGGAGGGAATGGCAAGACATACTTAAAGTGATGAAAGAAAAAAACCTACAGCCCAGATTATTGTATCCAGCAAGGATCTCATTCAAATATGAAGGAGAAATCAAAAGCTTTACAGACAAGCAAAAGCTGAGAGAATTTAGCACCACCAAACCAGCTCTCCAACAAATACTAAAGGATATTCTCTAGACAGGAAACACAAAAAGGGTGTATAAATTCGAACCCAAAACAATAAAGTAAATGGCAACAGGATCATACTTATCAATAATTACCTTAAACGTAAATGGGTTGAATGCCCCAACCAAAAGACAAAGACTGGCTGAATGGATACAAAAACAAGACCCCTACATATGTTGTCTACAAGAGACCCACCTCAAAACAGGGGACACATACAGACTGAAAGTGAAAGGCTGGAAAAAGATTTTCCATGCAAATAGGGACCAAAAGAAAGCAGGAGTAGCAATACTCATATCAGATAAAATAGACTTTAAAACAAAGGCTGTGAAAAGAGACAAGGTCACTACATAATGATCAAAGGATCAATCCAAGAAGAAGATATAACAATTATAAATATATATGCACCCAACATAGGAGCACCGCAATATGTAAGACAAATGCTAACAAGTATGAAAGGAGAAATTAACAATAGCACAATAATAGTGGGAGACTTTAATACCCCATTCACACCTATGGATAGATCAACTAAACATAAAATTAACGAAGAAACACAAACTTTAAATGATACAATAGACCAGTTAGACCTAATTGATATCTATAGGACATTTCATCCCAAAGCAATGAATTCCACCTTTTTCTCAAGCGCACACAGAACCTTCTCCAGGATAGATCACATCCTGGGCCATAAATCTAGCCTTGGTAAATTCAGAAAAATTGAAATCATTCCAAGCATTTTTCTGGCCACAATGCAGTAAGATTAGATCTCAATTACAGAAGAAAAACTATTAAAAATTCCAACATGTGGAGGCTGAACAACACACTGCTGAATAACCAACAAATCACAGAAGAAATCACAAAATAAACCAAAATTTGCATAGAAACGAATGAAAATGAAAACACAACAACCCAAAACCTGTGGGACACTGTAAAAGCAGTCCTAAGGGGAAAGTTCACAGCAATACAGGCATACCTCAAGAAACAAGAAAAAAGTCAAATAAATAATCTAACTCTACACTTAAAGCAACAAGAAAAGGAAGAAATGAACCCCAGGGTTAGTAGAAGGAAAGAAATCTTAAAAATTAGGGCAGAAATAAATGCAAAAGAAACAAAAGAGACCATAGCAAAAATCAACAAAGCCAAAAGCTGGTTCTTTGAAAGGATAAATGAAATTGACAAACCATTAGCCAGACTCATCAAGAGACAAAGGGGGAAAAATCAAATCAATAAAATTAGAAATGAAAATGGAGAGATCACAACAGACAACACAGAAATACAAAGGATCATAAGAGACTACTATCAACCATTATATGCCAATAAAATGGACAACGAGGGAGAAATGGACAAATTCTTAGAAAAGTACAACTTTTCAAAACTCGACCAGGAAGAAATAGAAAATCTTAACAGACCCATCACAGGCACGGAAATTGAAACTGTAATCAGAAATCTTCCAGCAAACAAAAGCCCAGGTCCAGACGGCTTCACAGCTGAATTCTACCAAAATTTAGAGAAGAGCTAACACCTATCCTACTCAAACTCTTCCAGAAAACTGCAGAGGAAGGTAACCTTCCAAACTCATTCTATGAGGCCACCATCACCCTAATACCAAAACCTGACAAAGATGCCACAAAAAAAAAGAAAACTACAGGCCAATATCACTGATGAACATAGATGCAAAAATCCTTAGCAAAATTCTAGCAATCAGAATCCAACAACACATTAAAAAGATCATACACCATGACCAAGTGGGCTTTATCCCAGGGATGCAAGGATTCTTCAATATCCGCAAATCAATCAATGTAATACACCACATTAACAAATTGAAAAATAAAAACCATATGATTGTCTCAATAGATGCAGAGAAAGACTTTGACAAAATTCAATATCCATTTATGATAAAAACTCTCCAGAAAGCAGGAGTAGAAGGAACATACCTCAACATAATAAAAGCTATATATGTCAAACCCACAGCAAACATTATCCTCAATGGTGATAAATTGAAAGCATTTCCTCTAAAGTCAGGAACAAGACAAGGGTGCTCACTTTCACCATTACTATTCAACATAGTTTTGGAAGTTTTGGCCACAGCAATCAGAGCAGAAAAAGAAATAAAAGGAATCCAAATTGGAAAAGAAGAAGTAAAGCTCTCACTGTTTGCAGATGACATGATCCTCTACATAGAAAACCCTAAAGACTCCACCAGAAAATTACTAGAACTAATCAATGACTATAGTAAAGTTGCAGGATATAAACTCAACACACAGAAATCCCTTGCATTCCTATACATTAATTATGAGAAAATAGAAAGAGAAATTAAGGAAACAATTCCATTCACCATTGCAATGAAAAGAATAAAATACTTAGGAATATATCTACCTAAAGAAACTAAAGACCTATATATAGAAAACTATAAAACACTGGTGAAAGAAATCAACTGCTACGGCTAAGTCACTTCAGTCGTGTCTGACTCTGTGTGACCCCAGATATGGCAGCCCACCAGGCTCCCCCATCCCTGGGATTCTCCAGGCAAGAAATCAAAGAGGACATTAATAGATGGTTAAATATACCATGTTCATGGATTGGAAGAATCAATATAGAGAAAATGAGTATACTACCCAAAGCAATTTATAGATTCAATGCAATCCCTATCAAGCTACCAACAGTATTCTTCACAGAGCTAGGACAAATAATTTCACAATTTGTATGGAAAAACAAAAAACCTCGAATAGCCAAAGCAATCTTGAGAAAGAAGAATGGAACTGGAGGAATCAACCTGCCTGACTTCAGGCTCTACTACAAAGCCACAGTCATCAAGACAATATGGTACTGGAACAAAGACAGAAATATAGATCAATGGAACAAAATAGAAAGCCCACAGATAAATCCACGCACATATGGACACCTTATCTTTGACAAAGGAGGCAAGAATATACAATGGATTAAAGACAATCTCTTTAACAAGTGGTGCTGGGAAAACTGGTCAACCACTTGTAAAAGAATGAAACTAGAGCACTTTCTAACACCATACACAAAAATAAACTCAAAATGGATTAAAGATCTCAATGTAAGACCCGAAACTATAAAACTCCTAGAGGAGAAAATAGACAAAACACTCTCCGACATACATCACAGCAGGACCCTCTATGACCCACCTCCCAGAATATTGGAAATAAAAGCAAAAATAAACAAATGGGACCTAATTAAACTTAAAAGCTTCTGCACAACAAAGGAAACTAGAAGCAAGGTGAAAAGACAGCCTTCAGAATGGGAGAAAATAATAGCAAATGAAGCAACAGACAAACAACTAATCTCAAAAATATACAAGCAACTCCTACAGCTCAACTCCAGAAAAATAAATGACCCAATCAAAAAATAGGCCAAAGAACTAAATAGACATTTCTCCAAAGAAGACATACAGATGGCTAACAAACACATGAAAAGATGCTCAACATCACTCATTATCAGAGAAATGCAAATCAAAACCACTATGAGGTACCATTTCACGCCAGTCAGAATGGCTGCGATCCAAAAGTCTACAAGCAATAAATGCTGGAGAAGGTGTGGAGAAAAGGGAACCCTCTTACACTATTGGTGGGAATTCAAACTAGTACAGCCACTATGGAGAACAATGTGGAGATTCCTTTAAAAACTGGACATAGAACTGCCTTATGATCCAGCAATCCCACTGCTGGGCATACACCCTGAGGAAACCAGAAGGGAAAGAGACACGTGTACTCCAATGTTCATCACAGCACTGTTTATACTAGCCAGGACATGGAAGCAACCTAGATGTCCATCAGCAGATGAATGGATAAGAAAGCTGGGGTACATATACACAATGGAGTATTACTCAGCCATTAAAAAGAATACATTTGAATCAGTTCTAATGAGGTGGATGAAACTGGAGCCTATTATACAGAGTGAAGTAGGCCAGAAAGAAAAACACCAGTACAGTATACTAACACATATATATGGAATTTAGAAAGATGGTAACAATAATCCTGTATACAAGACAGCAAAAGAGACACTGATGTATAGAACAGTCTTTTGGACTCTGTGGGAGAGGGAGAGGGTGGGATGATTTGGGAGAATGGCATTGAAATATGTATAATATATATATGAAACGAGTTGCCAGTCCAGGTTCGATGCACGATACTGGATGCTTGGGGCTGGTGCACTGGGATGACCCAGAGGGATGGTATGGGGAGGCAGGAGGGGGGAGGGTTCAGGATGGGGAGCGTATGTATACCTGTGGCAGATTCATTTTGGTATATGGCAAAACCAATACAATATTGTAAAGTTAAATAAAATAAAATTTAAAAAAATATTTAAAAAAATAAAATAAAATCCTCTAGAGTACAACCTGGCACAGAGAAACTATTAAACAAATGTCACACATTAATTACTAGGCCTGAGTAGCCTAAAACTAAATGTTGTCTTTCTTTTGAAGTTGATAAGTTCCATATTTTAAAGCCTTAGTCTCCAGTCTTTATCCTAGAACTCTGAAATTCCACAATATTATTTCCACAAATACTTTTTCCCCAGTTCTTTGTTTTTTCCCTTCTTTACTGAGTAGTGTTTTTTTTTTGTTTGTTTGTTTGTTTTTTGTTTTTGTTTTTCTTATTCACTGTCAGATCTCTTTATTTTTTTATTTTTTATTTTTTTTTGGTTAATTTAGGTGATTTTTATTTTTTTTATTTTTTTCTCTTTGATTTTATTTTATTTTTAAGCTTTACATAATTGTATTAGTTTTGCCAAATATCAAAATGAATCCGTCACATGTATACATGTGTTCCCCATCCTCAGATAAAGAAAAGATCACATCTTGTCTATGTGGAACACTAAGCATGTATGTTCTGTAGGATCATATATAGATGAACAATTTTCTTATAACTATATTAAAAAATCCAATGGATCATGTTAAATGAATTATTTATAGATGATATCTTAGAATAATGTATAAAAATGCATTTATTGTTATATTAGTTTGCAATGGTTCACTTAACAACGTAACAAAAGCTGAGTGGCTTAAACAACAGAAACTGATTATGTCACAGTTTTGGAGCTTAGATGTCCAAGATTAAGGTGTCAGCAGGGCTGATTCCTTCTAATGGCTCTGAAGAACAACCTGTATCTTGCATCTCTCCTAGCTTCTGGTGATTTTCTGGAAACTGTGCCATATAAATATATTACCATAATGTCTGACTTCATGTATACATGACATTCTCTTTGTGTGCAAATCTCAGTTCAGTTCAGTTCGGTTCAGCTCAATAGCTCAGGCATGTCTGACTCTTTGCAACCCCATGGACTACAGCATACAAGGCTTCCCTGTCCATCACCAACTCCTGAAGCATACTCAAACTCATGTCCATCGAGTTGGAGATGCCATCCAACCATCTCACACTCTGCCGTCACCTTCTCCTGCTGCCTTCAATCTTTTCCAGCATCAGGGTCTTTTCAAATGAGTCAGCTCTTCACATCAGGTGGCCAAAGTATTGGAGTTTCAGCTTCACTATCAGTCCTTCCAATGAATATTCAGGACTGATTTCCTTTAGGATGGACTGGTTGGCTCTCCTTGCAGTCCAAGGGACTCTCAAGAGTCTTCTAACATCACAGTTCAGAAGCATCAGTTCTTCAGTGGTCAGCTTTCTTTATACTTCAACTCTCGCATCCATACATGACTTCTTGAAAAACCATAACTTTGACTAGAAGGACTTTGTCAGCAAAGCAATGTCTCTGCTTTTTAATATTCTGTCTAGGCTGGTCATAGCTTTACTTCCAAGGAGCAAGCATTGTTTAGTTTCATGGCTGTGGTCACCATCTGCAGTGATTTTGGAGCCCAAAAAAATAAAGTCTGATACTGTTTCCACTGTTTCCCCATCTATTTCCCATGAATTGATGGGATTAGATTACATGATCTTCATTTTCTGAATGTGGAGTTTTAAGCCAGCTTTTTCACTCTCCTCTTTCACTTTTATCAAGAGGCTCTTTACTTCTTTTTCAATTTCTGCCATAAAGGTGGTGTCATCTGCATATCTGAGCTTACTGATATTTCTCCTGGCAATCTTGATTACAGCCTGTGCCTCATACAGCCCAGCATTTCACATGATGTACTCTGCATATAAGTTAAGTAAGCAGGGTGACAATATACAGCCTTGATGTACTCCTTTCCTGATTTGGAACCAGTCTGTTGTTCTATTTCCAGTTCCAACTGTCACTTCTTGACCTGCATACAGATTTCTCAGGAGGCAGGTGAGGTGGTCTGGTATTCCCATTTCTTGAAGAATTTTCCACAGTTTGTTGTGATCCACAAAGTCAAAGGATTTGGCATAGTCAATAAAGCAGAAGTAGATGTTTTCTGGAACTCTCTTGCCTTTTCCATGATCCAGTGAATGTTAGCAATTTGATCTCTGGTTCCTCTGCCTTTTATAAATCCAGCTTGAACACCTTGAAGTTCATGGTTCACATAGTGTTGAAGCCTGGCGTGGAGAATTTTGAGCATTCCTTTGCTAGCTTGTGAAAGAGTGCAATTGTGCAGTAGTTTGAAAATTCTTTTGCATTGTCTTTCTTTGGGATTGGAATGAAAACTGACCTTTTCCAGTCCTGTAGCCATTGCTGAGTTTTACAAGTATACTGGCATATTGAGAGCAGCATTTTTACAAAATCATCTCTCAGAATTTGAAATAGTTCAACTGGAATTCCATCAGCTCCACTAGCTTTGCTCATAGTGATTCTTCCTAAGGCTCACTTGACTTTGCATTCCAGGATGTCTGGCTCTAGGTGAGTGATCACACCATTGTGGTTATCTAGGTCATGAAGATCTTTTTTGTATAGTTCTTCTGTGTATTCTTGCCACCTCTTCTTAATATCTTCTCCTTCTATTAGGTCCATACCATTCCTGTCCTTCATTGTGACCATCTTTCCATGCAATGTTCCCTTGGTATCTCTAAATTTCTTGCAGAGATCTCTAGTCTCCCATTTTATTGTTTTCATCTATTTCTTTGCATTGATCACTGAGAAAGGCTTTCTTATCTCTCCTTGTTATTCTTTGGAACTCTGCATTCAGATGGGTATATCTTTTCTTTTCTCCTGTCTTTAGTGTCTCTTCTTTTCTCAGCTAGTTGTAAGGCCTCCTCAGACAACCATTTTTCCCTTTTGCATTTCTTTTTCTTGGGGATGTTCTTGATCACTTCCTCCTGTACAATGTCACAAACACCTGTCCTTAATTCTTCAGGCACTCTGCCTATCTGATCTCATCCCTTGAATCTATTTGTTAGTTCCACCGCATAATTGTAAAGCACTCGATTTAGGTTGTACCTGAATGGTCTAGTGGTTTTCCCTCCTTTCCTTAATTTAAGTCTGAATTTGTCAAGAAGTTCATGATCTGAGCCACAGTCAGCTCTTGGTCTTGTTTCACTGACTGTATAGATCTTCTCCATATTTGCCTGCAGAGAATATAATCAATCTGATTTTGGTATTGACCATCTGGTGATGTCCATGTGTAGTGTTCTCTTGTGTTGTTGGAAGAGGGTGTTTGTTATGACCAGTGCATTCTCTTGGAAAAACTCTATTAGCCTTTGCCCTTCTTCATTTTGTACTCCAAAGCCAAATTTGTCTGTTACTCCAGGTATCTCTTGACTTCCTAATTTGCATTCCAGTCCCCTAAAAGGAAGAAGACATCTTTTTTGGATGTTAGTTCTAGAAAGTCTTGTAGATCTACATAGAATCATGCATCGTGAGCTTCTTTATCATTACCTGTTGGGGCATAGACTTGTATTACTATGATATTGAATGGTTTGCCTTGGAAACAAACTGAGATCATTCTGTCATTTTTGAGATTGCATCCAAGTGTTGCATTGTGGACTCTTTTGTTGACCATAATGGCTACTCCTTTTCTTCTAAGGGATTCTTGCCCACAGTAGTAAATATAATGGCCATCTGAGTTAAATTTGCCCATTCCAGTCCATTTTAGTTCACTGATTCCTAAAATGTTGATGTTCACTCTTGCCATCTCCTGTTTGACCACTTCCAATTTACCCTGATTCATGGACCTAACATTCCAGGTTCCTATGATATATTGTTCTTTACAGCATTGGACTTTACTTCCATCACCAGTCACATCCACAACGGGTGTTGTTTTTGACTTGACTCTGTCTCTCATTCTTTCTTGGAGAAGGCAATGGCACCCCACTCCAGTACTCTTGCCTGGAAAATCCCATGGATGGAGGAGCCTGGTAGGCTGCAGACCATAGGGTCGTAGAGTCGGACACGACTGAGTGACTTCACTTTCACTTTTCCCTTTCATGCATTGGAGAAGGAAATGGCAACCCACTCCAGTGTTCTTGCCTGGAGAATCCCAGGGACGGGGGAGCCTGGTGGGCCGCCGTCTATGGGGTCGCACAGAGTTGGACACGACTGAAGCGACTTAGCAGCAGCAGCAGCAGCTCATTCTATCTGGAGTTACTCCTCCTCTCTTCTCCAATAGCATATTGGGCACCTACTGACCTCTGGAGTTCATCTTTCAGTGTCCTATCTTTTTGCCTTTTCATACTGTTCATGGAGTTCTCAAGGCAAGAGTACTGAAGTGGTTTTCCATTGCCTTCTCCAGGGGACCACATTTTGTCAAAACATCTCCACCATGACCCGTCCATCTAAGCTAAATCAAGATGGCAGAGTAGAAGGACATGCACTTATCTTCACTCATCTTCTCTTGCAAGAAATCCAAAATTATAACTCACTGCTTAATAACCGTCTACCGGAAAATGTTGGACCCCACCAAAAAAAGATACCCCACTTCCAAGGACAAAGAAGAAGCCCCAGCAAGATGGTAGGAGGGGTGAAATTGCATTTAGAACCAAACCCCATACCCACCAGAGATGCTCAGAGGGCTCAAACAAAATCTTGTGCACAGCAGGAGACCCCACAGAGACTAAGCCAGACCTGCCTTTGAGTGTGGAGGTATGGGTCAGCAGTGGCCTGCTGCAAGGGCAGGAGCTCTGGATGCAGCAGACCTGGGTAACTGAACAAAAACAATCTCAGCAACACACATTATTATGTGTGCATTCAAATGCACACATATAGAGAATTCACACATGTAGAGAAGAAGGGAGATTTAGGGGTTAATGCTTCCACTTTTAGTCTCCAGGCTCAGAGGAAGTCAGTTCAAGTATGAGGCAGTGGGACCTAGGAGGGCGGAGAGAACTAGTGCTTGAGGGAAGGGAAAGTGTAAACACTCACGGGTTTTAAAGAGGCTTCATTCAGTGTTCTCTGTTACAAGTTGTTTTCCAGAAGCCATTTAGAGTTGTGTCTGGTAAAGTTGGAGCTGGTGAGAGATAAAGCAGAGCTTTCAGTGAGGGGTGCCTTGGGCCCCCAGTTATCTCTGCCCATCCCAGGGAGCAATAGGACTCAGAGTCTTCAAGGAGCTAGAGGCATGGTGTGCTCTGTGTAGAATGGCTTGACTCACTGGGGGCTTCAGGCCCCGAGATCATGACTGCTGATCCCCAGCCTGAGATGGGAAGAAGGCTTGCTGTTTATTCTGTGTCCTCCAGTAAAATTCTAGAAAAGTAGAATGACTACCTCCTTACACAATCCATCCAGGAAGGAGGTTGGATCAGGACCCCATACTACTCTAGTATTATGGTTCTGGGTCTTAGTTTTAAATGCCCAAAGTAATAAAACAGAGTGTAAAATTCCCAGAAGCTGTTCCTTAGCAAGATCTCAGCCCATTTAGTCTTTATCCCTTTGGGTTTGAGCAACGTGGATTGGATTGCCCTGATATTTCATCTGGTGAGTGATAGTGAAGGTACCAGATTTCAAAGGAACACAGCAGAAAGTGCAGAGAGGAAAGAGAGGCGCCTTTCAAGAAGCTCCCATCTTGCACTCAGACTTGAATTTCAGGTCAGCTCTGCTCCTCCGCTGTCGACCCAAGAAAGAAAATCTGAGACCTGAATGTCAGAGCCAACAGAATAGAAGAATAGAATGAAGAAGTTGAGAGTCATCGCTTATGAGGGAACTTTGGTCTGTGAAAAGGGCATGGGAGAGTTGGAAAATAGATCCACCAGTGGAGAGAAATTAGTTTTGAAAGAAGCTACAGAGTATGAGTAGCTGAACCCTGGTTGAGAAGAAAGTCTCCACCCCAAAGGGAGTTTATATAACAGGTGAGTTTCTATTAAGGTTTGTGGGCAGATTGAATGAAGATGCCATTCAGCAGTCTATACCCAGAGATGCCAGAAAATCCACCTGGAACCTATTGTAGAGGCATCCAGTTCAATGACTTAGTGGGGTTCCAGATTCAAATGCAGATCTATCTGTAATTCACTAAACAATTTCACAAGTTCCCTTTGTATCTGGCTTTTTCATGACAGGGAAACAATCACTGCTATATCCTATCAGCATGGGTGTTCCAATCAGTCTCTACCTAGCAGAGGGTGTATTGTGGATCACCAAGACCACTGGGTGTGCACTTGGCACTAATTTATTGTGTGGTTTGGGGCAAATAACATAGCTACCCTCAGTTCTGTTTCTCTCATTGTAAATAAAGGTGCAGAGGCTTTACAAGAGAAACAATAAATGCAAAAGTGTATAGTGTTGTATCTACAAAAATAGCAATATCTTTCAGAATTAATCAAATAGATTATTATTCACTTTGATAAATTTATATCCAGCATCATCACCAGTACACACTGAAATAGTGAATATGATCCAAGTATGCTTTTCCAAGGGACCTTAAGCCTCAGCGACTGTGTCCTTGCAAGTGAAGAGTGACATACAGGAGGTGAAAAGAGGAAAATGAAGGAGCCTCTAGAGTAAACACAATATATGACTGTTTGAGAACATCAGGCCAGGTCAAAGGGGATAAAACACAGCCCCAGTGCCCAGATAATGTATGTGTTTCTGAATTTCTTTTCATTTTTTGTTTATGATTGTTGAGTTTGTTTTTAATTGCTAAGCCTTGTGTGTGTATATGTGTTAGTTACTCAGTCATGTCCGACTCTTTGAGACCCTATGAAATCGTTGAGGCTCATCAGAGTTGTGTCCGACCCCATGGACTGTAACCTGCCAGTCTCCTCTGTCCATGGGATTTTCCAGGCCAATAATACTAGAGTGGGTTGCCATTTTCTTCTCCATGGGATCTTACCCACCCAGGGATTGAAGCTGTGTCTCCTGCATTGGCAGGCAGATTTTTTACCACTGAGCCACCTGGAAAGCCCCAAATATCTACCATCTAGGAAGGATGGTAAAGTTTTCAATTTAGAGCAGAACTTATAGAATCTTAGTTCCACTTCTTTCACAATGTTACAAATCTAGAGAAAATCAGAAAGAGGCTAGGTTTATTTCATTTTTTTTAACTTTTTTATTTTTTTTAATTTTTAAATTGTTTTCTAACTTTCAGTTTTTATTTTATTTCTTTAATTTAATTTTATTTTATTTTTAAACCTGAAACACTGTATTAGTTTTGCCAAACAATGTTATTTATTATTTTTTATATATTTTGATATGATTTTTAATTTATTTTTATTTTTATTTTTTAATTTTATTTTTTAACTTTACAATATTGTATTGGTTTTGCCATATATCAAAATGAATCTGCCACAGGTATACATATGCTCCCCATCCTGAACCCTCCTCCCTCCTCCCTCCCCACACCATCCCTCTGGGTCATCCCAGTGCACCAGCCCCAAGCATCCAGTATCGTGCATCGAACCTGGATTGGCAACTCATTTCATACATGATATTACACAGGTTTCAATGCCATTCTCCCAAATCTTCCCACACAATGTTACAAATCTAGAGAAAATCAGAAAGAGGCTAGGTTTATTTCAGATCATGTATAAACCCTTCTTAGGAACCACTGAGTCATGTGAATGAAACATTTGTCCATACCCAGAGGTGATTTGATAAAGGAGGCTTGGAAAGATACTCTCCTTGACTACGTCTTTCTGTTATGAAGAAGGTAAGAGCTAATACTTTGAAACAAAGGCTCGTGTCAACTGAGATTAAATTGTGTAAAGATACTGGGTAAGAACCAGATGTGTTTTTTGCCATTGACTCTGAGATAAACAGTGGTCAGCAGTGGGATCAGACAAAAGCATCGATCCTTGTGATACCAGCAAATACCAGCAGAGGATGATGTTCCCAAAGTCAAACCCTGGCCAGCAGGGCAACCACTAGTATGAGAAATGGACATAACTGTCTTCTGGGTTTGGAGCCAACATGGAAGGCTCTGTCGGACAGTTGAAGATACGGAAAATTGGTTCATGACTCCATTGCTACTGAATAATGACCTTTATTTGTTAGTTTCTTCAGTCAACATTGATTAAATTCCCTTTCTTTGCAAAGCAGAGGTTCTAGGAAGAGAGCACAGCTCAGGGATAACTTCATGAAATTTAGCACTTAGGACAAGGATTGAAAAACTATAGCCTGCACCAGCTCCACTTTATAGCACAGTTTTTAAAATAAATTTTGTTGGAGCACAGCCACACCCACAAGTTAGATATTGACTAAGGCTTCTTTCATGCTACAATACCTATGCTAACTAGTTTTAACAGAGATTCTATCGCCCACAGGGCCTAAAATATTCATGATTTGACCAAGGAAAGTTTTTTGATTCTCCAACTGAGGAGTCATATGCTAAATCCCTTATAGGTGCACAATTGGTCAGTCCTTCACCTACCAACCCAAATCTTCACAGTAATTGTCTTAGAGTTAAAACTAACTTAATAAATACACTCTATGGTCCTTTAAGACAAAGTGTTTTCCAGAGTGACTTCCTACTTTGAAAAGTGGCCCAAGTGTTGCTGCTGTTTTAATTCAGGAGTGTGAGGCCCCAGCATGGAGACTGTTGTTTATAGATCTCTGTCTACTTCATCAGAATGTCTGTGTATACATCTAAGTATCTCCACAGAAGAAAAAAAAGGGATTCTCATGTAAAAATTCAAATACATTCTGGCTCTGAACACTCGCAGTACAGGTCAGTCCAAGTGTGTATGAAATTCGGAGAAAAACAGGGCACGTCCGGTAAAAGCCTGGCTCAGCCCTTAAACAGCCTGGTGCCCTTGGCTAGTGTTCTTGCCCCACCTTCTAGAGACCAGACCTGTCCTGGGAGGGGTTAGGGGGAAGGCATGACTGGAACTCCTCCTGGGGCCTCGAGAACACAGTAGGATCCTTGGCTTTGGGAGTCTCAGAAGCTAACAGCAGGGAGATGATGGGGTCAACTGCATATGTATCCCCCCTCAAAGACCAGGAGCCCTCTCCCGGCTGGAAGAGCAAGGACAGATCACTGATCCCCACATCCCCAGAGCATGGGTCCTCTAGAAACTGATTCCTCGTTGTGGTGTAGTGAACCAACTGCTTCCCTGAGTTAAGGATTTCCAACAGGGATGAAATGACCTATGTGAAAGTTTAAGCAAATCAGTTGTCAGTTCTTACTAGAACACAGGGACAGAATTAATATGGCATTATTTTTCAATTTTCCTTCTACATGTTCTTATTTCAAAAAATTTTTGTTTCTTAGAAAATACCATGGTTGCAGCTAGTGGTGTGTTCTGACTGCATATTCAAGAATATAAATGTAAGTAATGAACACAGATCAGCATCATTTTATATTGCAAAATTTTACTTATGAAAATAGCTGAAGTTATTCTGGTTTTCCATTGAACTTTTACCTTATTATTCAATTCTTATATCTAACTATGATAAATAATAATAAAGATTTATCTTAATGCTATCTCCTGCAGAGAGTAGATTACCTTATAAGCCAGAGTGCAATGCTGACTTCAGGGAACAGCTCTTCTGATTCTGTGTCTTCATCTTGCTTGGGATCCTAGGATTGGAGAATTCCCAGTTTGGGGTTGCCTTTCCATTCTGTGCCATGTATGTTGTGGCTCTAGTCGACAAGATCACTCTCCTTCATGTAATCCTAACTGACCCCCACCTTGAATGAGCCCATGTACCTCTTTCTGGCCATGCTGGCTATCACTGACCTGGTCCTCTCCACTTCCACACAACCTAAAATGCTGGCCATATCCTGGTTTCACAATCATGAGATTGAATACCATGCCTGCCTCATCCATTTGTTCTTCATCCATGCCTTTTCTTCAGTGGAGTCCGGATTGCTCATGGCTATGGCCTTGGACCGTTATGTGGCTCTCTGCTTCCCACTTCATCACTCTAGTATCCTGACCCCACCTGTCGTGGGTAAACTGGGGGCAGGTGTGATGATGAGAGGGCTGCTGTGGGTGAGTCCTTTCTGCTTCATGGTGTCCAGGATGCCCTTCTGCCCAAATTGGATCATCCCCCCATCATACTGTGAGCACATGGCTGTGCTGAAGTTGGTGTGTGCTGACACTAGAGTTAATTATGCATATGGGCTTTTTGTGGCCTTCTCTGTGGTTGGCTTTGACATTATTGTCATCAGTGTACCCTATGTAATGATTCTGAGAACAGTGCTACAGTTACCCTCAAGTGAAGCCCGGCTCAAAGCTTTTGGTACATGTGCCTCCCATATCTGTGTCATCTTGGCTTTCTACATCCCAGCTCTCTTTACTTTCCTTACCCACCGCTTTGGACATCATGTGCCCCGAGTGGTACACACATCATGTTGGCTATTGTCTATCTCCTGATACCTCCCATGCTCAACCCCATCATCTATGGAGTTAGAACCAAACAGATCAGGGACAGGGTAATTCAAAGATGTTGTGGAAAAGACTCCTGAGTCAAAGCATAGGGTTTCAACCACCCCAATCACCCCACTGATCTGGGAATATAAATGCAGAGGTTTGCCAGGATGTCACATATTCTCACAAAGTCATCTCTGTGAACAACTGGCTCAGAGATCAGCCACCCTCCCAAAGTAGGAGGAACACTTTTCAGGATACCCTGAAAGTAGTGACTGATAATGAATACAAGTTTTACCTATGTTTGATCGCTTACAGTGAATGATGTTGGATTTGTGATCTCCAAAGAAGAGGATTTAGCTTCAGGATCAGGGACCAGGCTTAATCACTCAGAGCTCTTGTGTGACAGTTTTATTACAGTGAAAAAGGACAGAGAAAACTTCTGACATAGACATCAGAAGGGGGTGGAGAGTGCCCCACTCATAGCCTTAGCAATTGGCTATTACAGTAAATCTAAAGAATGTCTCAGGTCGTAAAGGTCTTACCAGACCCACTCCCACAATACACATTTTAAGATGTCAGGATTATTCAGAAGGTTCTTAAGAAGGAAAAACATGTCCTCCAACAGGATACATTGTTGTAACATAATCATTCTTACAGAGTTTAAGGAAAAACTCCTTGAGTAAGAGGAGTTGATTTTTTGTGTAATCATTAGCTCTGTGCTTAGAGTTCCAAAGAATAGCAAGAAGAGATAAGAAAGCCTTCTTCAGCGATCAATGCAAAGAAATAGAGGAAAACAACAGAATGGGAAAGCCTAGAGATCTCTTCAAGAAAATCAGAGATACTAAAGGAACATTTCATGCAAAGAGGGGCTCAATAAAGGACAGAAATGGTATGGACCTAACAGAAGCAGAAGATATTAAGAAGAGATGGCAAGAATACACAGAAGAACTGTACAAAAAAGAGCTTCATGACCCAGATAATCATGATGGCGTGATCACTGACCTAGAGCCAGACATCCTGGAATGTGAAGTCAAGTGGGCCTTAGAAAGCATCACTACAAACAAAGCTAGTGGAGGTGATGGAATTCCAATTGAGCTATTCCAAATCCTATAAGATGATGCTGTGAAAGTGCTGCACTCAATATGCCAGCAAATTTGGAAAACTCAGCAGTGGCCACAGGACCAGAAAAGGCCAGTTTTCATTCCAATCCCAAAGAAAGGCAATGCCAAAGAATGCTCAAACTAGGGCACAATTGCACTCATCTCACACACTAGTAAAGTAATGCTCAAAATTCCCCAAGCCAGGCTTCTAAAATACGTGAACCATGAACTTCCTGATGTGCAAGCTGGTTTTAGAAAAGGCAGAGGAACTAGAGATCAAATTGCCAACATCCGCTGGATCATGGAAAAAGCAAGAGAGTTCCAGAAAAACATCTACTTCTGTTTTATTGACTATGCCAAAGCCTTTGACTGTGTGGATCACAATAAACTGTGGAAAATTCTGGAAGAGATGGGAATACCAGACCACCTGATCTGCCTCTTGAGAAATTTGTATGCAGGTCAAGAAGCAACAGTTAGAACTGGACATGGAACAACAGACTGGTTCCAAATAGGAAAAGGAGTACGTCAAGGCTATGTATTGTCACCCTGTTTATTTAACTTATATGCAGAGTACATCATGAGAAACGCTGGACTGGAAGAAACACAAGCTGGAATCAAGATTGCCGGGAGAAATATCAATAACCTCAGATATACAGATGACACCACCCTTATGGCAGAAAGTGAAGAGGAACTAAAAAGCCTCTTGATGAAAGTGAAAGTGGAGAGTGAAAAAGTTGGCCTAAAGCTCAACATTCAGAAAATGAAGATCATGGCATCTGATCCCATCACTTCATGGGAAATAGATGGGGAAACAGTGGAAACAGTGTCAGACTTTATTTTTGGGGGCTCCAAAATCACTGCAGATGGTGACTTCAGCCATGAAATTAAAAGACGCTTACTCCTTGGAAGGAAAGTTATGACCAACCTAGATAGCATATTGAAAAGCAGAGACATTACTTTGCCAACAAAGGTCCGTCTAGTCAAGGCTATGGTTTTTCCTGTGGTCATGTATGGATGTGAGAGTTGGACTGTGAAGAAAGCTGAGCGCTGAAGAATTGATGCTTTTGAACTGTGGTGTTGGAGAAGACTGTTGAGAGTCCCTTGGACTGCAAGGAGATCCAACCAGTCCATTCTGAAGGAGATCAGCCCTGGGATTTCTTTGGAGGGAATGATGCTAAAGCTGAAACTCCAGTACTTTGGCCACCTCGTGCGAAGAGTTGACTCATTTGAAAAGACTCTGATGCTGGGAGGGATTGGGGGCAAGAGGAGAAGGGGACGACAGAGGATGAGATGGCTGGATGGCATCACCTACTTGATGGACATGAGTCTGAGTGAACTCCGGGAGTTGGTGATAGTCAGGGAGGCCTGGTGTGCTGTGATTCATGGGGTCGCAAAGAGTCAGACACGACTGAGCGATTGATCTGATCTGATCTAAAGAAAAAAATGTTTTGTGTGACTAAGATGAAGGAATGTAGAAAAAAAAAAAAAAGTTTGTCCTTTTCTCCTCCTCAAGCGCCCCAGACCCCTTTCTCCTTCTTGGGGACCCTAGACTTCTTATCAACCCTGATTTTTACTCTACCAAATCCTTTGACTGTGTGGATCACAATAAACTGTGGAAAATTCTTAAAGAGATGGAAATACCAGACCACCTTACCTGCCTGCTGCAAAATCTGTATGCAGGTCAAGAAGCAACAGTTAGAACCAGACATGGAACAACAGACTGGTTCTAAATCGGGAAAGGAGTACTTCAAAGCTGTGTATTATTACCCTGCTTATTTAAGTTATATGCAGAGTACATCATGTGAAATGCTGGGCTGGATGAAGCACAGACTGGAATCAAGATTACCAGGAGAAATATCAATAACCTCAGATATGCAGATGACACCACCCCTATGGCAAAAAAGTGAAGAAGAACTAAAGAACTTCTAGATGAAAGTGAAAAAGGAGAGTGAAAAAGTTGTCTTAAAACTCAGCATTCAGAAAACAAAGATCATGGCATCCGATCCTATCACTTCATGGCAAATAGATGGGGAAATAATGGAAACAGTGACAGACTTTATTTTGGGGGGCTCCAAAATCACTGCAGATAGTGACTGCAGCCATGAAATTAAAAGATGCTTGCTCCTTTGAAGGAAAACTATGAAAATCCTAGGTAGGATATTAAAAAGCAAAGACATCACTCTGCCAACAAAGGTCCTGTGTGGTTTTGCCAGTAATCATGTATGGATGTGAGAGTTGCACTATGAAGAAGGCTGAACACCAAAGAACGGATGCGTTTGAACTGTGTTGTTGGAGAAGACTCTTGAGAGTCCATTGTACAGGGAGGAGATCAAACCAGTCCATCCTAAAGGAAATCAGTCCTGAATATTCATTAGAAGGACTGATGCTGAAGCTGAAACTCCAGTACTCTGGCTACCTGATGCAAAGGACTGACTCATTGGAAAATACTCTGATTCTGGGAAAGATTACGGGCAGGAGGAGAAGGTGGCAACAGAGGATGAGATGGTTGGACGGTATCACTGACTCAATGGACATAAGTTTGAGCAAACTCTGGGAGATAATGAAGGACAGGGAAGCCTAGCATGCTGTAGTCTATGGGGTCATAAAGAGTTGGACACAACTTACCAACTGAACAATAAGAACAGGATATTTGCACAAAGGAAATTGCCCTACTGCAAATGTGGCTCCTGGTCCAAACTGGGTGCCCTGTCAAATCTTGGATGTTGATACTAAACCAGGTTCCTGTGTCCTATGGGTTAGCATATTTGTCTTTAGCATACCCCAACAACTGTCTAAAGCACTGCAAATTGCTTGGAACTTACATTCATCCTGGAGACCACAATCAACAGGGAAAACTGAGAAAATGAGCCATACATTGAAAAGGAGAATTGCTAAAATATGTCAATAAACTAATTGAACTTGGAATGAGGCTTTGCCAGTTGCCTGCTACATATCAGGGTGGCTCCCAGAAGTAGGCTTAAATTTAAGCCCCTTTGAAATATTGTATGATAAGCCATTTCAATTGTTCCACCAGATGACCAGACAGGGATCTGTAAATGCTCTGAAATACCTAGCTGTTGCTAATTATGTTAAATCTTTGGACATTATAAAAACCTCTGTTCATGAGTTTTGCTCTATTATACTAACCTCTGATCTTGAGTACAGGGCTCAAGATCATGCCCTTTCAGTGCCTCATAGAGGGGCTTTAACATGAGCCTATAGTTTGGGATCCAAATCCCACAGAACCCTGCCATCCCCTGATTACCCTTTCAGTTGTCTGCAGATCTTGGGTGCCCTCAAGCCTGGAACTGCCTGCTTCCTGTCAGGTGAAATACCCCACTGTCCTTGGGAGAGGACAAAGCCCAGATAGATGACTTGTTTGCATATCTGGGCTTTTTTCTAGGAAACTTTTTATTCACAATTAACCAGATGGTTCTGGGTTCTGATGGTATTTTGCGGATATTTGCCATATGTAACATTAGCTATGAGCCAGTTGTCCACATACTAGAGTAAAATAAAAGATAAAAGCCTTTCATCCAATATTAAGTTTCTAAGCTTCCAGCTGCCTATGCAACTGAAGTAGCCTTACATCTTTTCTAACCCAGTGATGGAGTCCTCCTTAAAACCTAGAGAGAACAGCGGGCTGAGGACCAACTGACTGCAAGGTAGACTGGACCATACAAGGTGTTATTATTCACCATGAGCTCATCTGTCATATTGCCTGAGATAAAACCTTAGATTCACCATACTTAGATTAAAGCTGTACTTTTGTCTTTGAAAACAAACCCAACTCCCAGGAGGCCTGGGAAACAATGGGTTTGTGAACCCTTAGAGAACTTAAGATTTCTCTTCAAAAAGGATATGTTGAGTTTACAATTTCCTTACAGCTGGAGAAGGATAGATCAATCTACTTCTTTAATCCTGTTCTACTGAACCACCCAGCGTGAGGTTCAAGTAGTTGAGGATTATACTCTACTAAAAATTCTAACATTATTTCCTGCCTGAGGGTTTAACAGTCAGGCAGAGGGGCAGAGTTCCCTGAGGCAGGTCATTACATATGATTATAATGACAAAAGCAACTCTCACAGGTCTTCAAAGATGCTCCAGTGTGTAGAAGTGAAGTGAAGTGAAAGTCGCTTAGGCGGGTCCAACTCTTTGCAACCCCATAGATTATACAGTCAATGGAATTCTCCAGGCCAGAATACTGCAGTGGGTAGCCTTTCCCTTCTCCAGGGAATCTTCTCAACCCAAGGATCAAACCCAGGTCTCCCTCATTGCAGGTGGATTCTTTACCAGCTGAGCTCTAGTGGGGGGTTTCTGTTAAAAACTGAATTCCAGAAGCCATTTAGAGCTATTTCTGGTCATGATAGAGTTGGTAAGAGATAAAGCAGAGCTCACAGTGAGTAGTGCCCTGTGTCCCAGTCTTCTCCCATCCAAGGGAGCAGTAGGGCTCACAGAGTCCTCAAAGAGTTGGACAGCAAGGTGTGCACCGTGCAGGACAGCCTGACTCAGTGCAGGGTCCAGGTTCAGAGAACATGACTGCTGAGCCAGAAAGAAGGCTTTCTGCTTCTCCTGTGTCTCCCAGGAAGACTCTGGAAAAGTACGAAGACTGCCTGCATTCACAAAGACTCCAGTAAGGAGAATGGATCTGAGCCCCACCCTGCTCCAGCACTATTGTTCTGGGCTTTAGTTTTAGCTACCCTAAACAGAGTCTAAATTTCCCTAAAGCTATTGCTTAGCAAGATCTCAGCCCATTTTAGTCTTTATCCCTTCAGGGTTGAGCATCTTGAACTGAACTGATATTTCACCTAGTGAGTGAGTGTGAAGGCACAGATTCCCTAGGAACTCAGCAGAAAGTTCAGGGAGGAAAGAGAGGTGCCTCTCAAGGGTTCCCACCTCCCACTCAGTCTTGTGTCTCAGATCAGCTCTACTCCTCCATGGTCCACCCAAAAAGAAAATCTGAGACCTGAAAATCAGAGCCAGGGAATGGAATGAGCAAGTGAGAAGCATCTCTTAGGAGGGAACTTCAGTCTTTGAAAAGGCCAATGGAGAATCTGGGAAATAGAATCAGCAGAGAGAAACTGGCTTTTGAAAGCAACTACAGTAAATGAGTAGCTGAACCCTGCTTGAGAAGACAGTCACCACCCCTAAAAGAGTTTGTGGAACAGGTGAGTTCGCTATTAAGGCTCATGGGCAAAAGCTGATAAAGATGCCTTCCTAGATAAAGCAGTATATAATCTAAGATTTCAGAAGAGCAGCCTGGAACCTATTGTAGAGTCATCGAGCCCAGGACTTAGGAGGGGCCAGATTCAAATGCAGATCTATCTGTAATTCAGTATACAGTTTCACAGATCTCCTTTTTATCTGGCTTTTTCATGATGACAGGGCAACAATCTCTGCTGTAACCAACCAGAGTGGGTATTCCAATCAATCAGTACCTAGCAGAGGCAGTGGTGTGGACGACCCAGAGGACTGGGTGTGGCACTGTGCACTTGGCACAAATTTACTATGTGGTCTTGGGCAAATCATGTAACTGCACTGAGCTCTGTTTTTCTCATTTTAAACACAGATGCAGAGGTTTTTTGAGAGAAACAATAAAATGTAAAAGTGTATGGTGTCATATCTACAAAAACAGCAATGCTTTCCACAGTCAATCAAAGAGATCATTGTTCACTCTGATAAATTGTATCTTTAGCCAGACTCTCCACCAGTGCTCAGGGCAGGGATGAAGATGGTACAAGTATGCTTTTGCTGGTGCATCTGAGGCTCAGTGACTACATCCTCACAAGTGGAGAATGATATACAGAAGGAAAAAAAGAGTGAGAGAGCCTGTAGCTCAAACAGAATATACGACTGTTTGCGAAGGTCAGGCCAGGCAGAAGGAAATAAAACCCTAGATAGTGGGTGTGTATTTCTGAATGTCACTATAAGCCAGATAGGAGTATATGTTTTGAGCAAGCCTATAGTTATTACCTAGGTGGGATGGTAAAGTTTCCAGATTATAAAGTAAGACCTATAAGGTGAGCCCAATTCTCTCACAATGTTACAAATCTAGAGAAAATCAAAGAGGCGTGGTTTATTTCAGATCTTGCAGAAACCCTTTTGAGGAAGTTTCGGGTTGGCTGACACATTTGTCCATAGGTTGTTAAAGGAAAGTTGAAAAGATGTTATTCTTGCCTATATGTTTCTGCTATAAAGCAGGTGAAAATCAATGTTTTCAAGCAAAGACTCAGGTCAAGTTAGATTAAATACTGAAAAGGTGTTGGGTAGATAAGAACCAGATGAGTTTTTGTGTCATTGACTCTTAGGTGGTAGTTACCAGAGGGATCAAGGTGTATGAACCCACAGAATACCAGCAGTGTGAGGTACACCAATCCTTCCATAGCCAGCAGGGCAACCACTATATGAGAAGAGGATGTAACTGTCTTGTAAGTCTGGTGGCAAAGTGAACATTTCTGTTAGAACATTTTAAGGTATGGTTAATTGCTTAGTGATTCCATAGCTACTGAATAATGACCTGTATTTGTTACTTTCCTCAGAAAATGTTTATTGAATACCTATTCTGTGCCACGCCAGGTGCTAGGAAAATCTAGCACCAAATCCATCTTGCAGCCTAATTTTATAAATAAACTTTTATTGGAACACAGCCATACACACATATTTATATATTGACTATGTCTGCTTTTATGCCATAATGACTAAGCTGAAGTTGCAACCGAGATTATATGGCCTACAAAGCCTAAAATGTTTATGATTTTTTTTTTCAGAAAAAAATTTACTGATCCTCCAAGTAAGAAGAGTCACACCCTAAATGCATTACAAATGCACGATACAAGATAGAGCCTATTATTTATAGACCTATGCCTATCTCATTGGATATCTGTCTGTCCATATATCTGAATATTTCTACAGAAGGAAAAAATGGCTTGTGAAACTGTTAGTTGCCAAGTTATGTCTGATTCTTTCTGACAAGATGGACTGTAGCTCACTAGACTCCTCTGTCCATGGAATTTTCCAGGCAAGAATGCTCAAGTGGGTAGCCATTCCCTTTTTCAGGGGATCTTTCCGACTCAGGAATAGAACCCAGATCTCCTGCATTGAAGGCAGATTCTTTACCATCTGAGCCACCTCTATTTTGTAAAATATTTTCTAAAACTCTATAAGTAAATTCCAAGGTTGAGGACAATACAGGACTTTTAAACAGTTTGCATGGAAATTTTGAACTCCTTTGTAACAAGGTATACCAATTTATACTTCTACCAGCCATGTAAAAGGAATTTTCACCTCGTGGTCTGTGAAGATGATATTCTTTTTAGATGTTCACTAGTTTGATAACTGAACATTTTTTTTACTGTTTCTTCAGATGATGAACATAGGCCAACCTTGTGGCCATTATCAATCACTTCTTTCTGAGAGTACTTATCCAGGGTATCCTGAAAATTGTCCCTCTTCATGAGGATGTCAGTCCTCTGAGCCAACTGTTCACAGCCATGACTTTGTGACAATTTGTGACATCCTGGAAAAATATATGCACTTATATCATTAATGCCTTAACAGTGGGGACCTTGGGGTAGTTAAAACCCTATGCTTTGATTTGGGAGTCTTTTCTACAACATCCTTGAATAACTCTGTCCCTGATCTGTTTGGTTCTAGCTCTACAGATGATGGGGTTGAGCATGGGAGGTACCAGGAGATAGAGAATAGCAAACATGACATGTACTACTCAGGGCACATGATGTTCAAAGCGGTGGGTAAGGAAAGTAAAGAGCAGAGGTGTAAAAAGCCAAGATGACATAGATACGGAAGGCACATGTGCCAAAAGTCTTGAGCTGGGCTTCACTGGAGGGTAATCCCAGCACAGCTCCCCAAATCATCACATAGGATACACCGATGACAATAATGTCAAAGTCCTAACATCAAACCTACTCATACGGCTGATGCCAATTCTTAAAGGTAATATATATGTATAGAAAAGGATTCAGGAAATACATCCAAATGATATAACATTTAAGAATAACAGTGAGATTTGTGGTATTTTGATTTTTTTTTTTTTTTTGGCAGCTTTAGGTATTTTTTAAAATTATCAATGATTGAGGAAGTTTAATTTCAGTATGAGGAAAAAAGTAATTGAAATAACAACAAAAGTGTACAGAAGTTCATTTAGTGCCAAAGCCTACATAAATGCAATGGACAATGTGAGAATATGAGGAACTTTGGAATAAAATCCAGAAAGTTTGAAAGTCTAGGTGCAACATTGTTGCTAGGAATCACAACTTATTGAGACTCCTAACAATAAGAATTAGGTAGACTAAATGCTGGTCTCTCTTACCAAAATTTGCTGATTCCCTGATGACAATGGGTTTCAAATGAAGAAGTTCTGGGAAAGAAGAAGGAAGAAGAATCTCTTTGAACATAACTATGTTGTAGGGTTCATAGTAGCAAGAAAGTACCTAGAAATTTAATTATTTGTTAATATTCAATTCCCTTTTAAATTAAAATTTTAAACTAGCTTAGAAAACTACATGTCCTTTATTGTTTTATTATTTTTAACTTTATTGAGCCACATTCAATATACAAATAGTTGCACATATTTAAGGCATACATTTTTACATAAGGGATTTGGACATAGGCTTATGCCAGTGATGCCATCACCACAATCAAAGTAATGAACACATTTATCACATTTATTGCATTTGTATTTTTGTCCTCACTCACTACTCTCTTGTCAATGTCAGTGATGAAGAAGGTTCTAAAATCCAGGCTCTTAATTTACTAAAACCATTGTCAGATGAAGGTGCTTTAAGAGAAATCAGGAGTATGTTTGCTTTCTCAAAAGAAGCAGCTATTGGAGCCTAAAAGTACCTCCAGAAATAAATGGGTATTCTGAAGGACCTTTGTCAAAATTCCCAAATTTTAGAGTTGTAAGGAATCATGATTCCATTATCAGTAAATCAGTTAATGAATGTGTGTCTCTATTTCATTTTAAAATTAGCTTTATGGCTGCATAAGTGGGGCAATAAAATGCAAATATTTTAATACATAGTTTAATGATTTCTGACACATGTACATGTCTGTGTGGTTACCCACCCAATTAAGATATAGAAATTTTCCATCACTTCATAAAGAGTTTAAATAGGGACAGAGTGAAGGGATAAAGTAGATCATTAAATAGTTAATCCCACTAGGGGATTGTAAGTAGAAAAAAATATGGGAGATCCCTGTAAGTTAGTGATTACTCAAGAAATCAGGTTTACTTAGCCACAAAACCATGCAGGCTTATTTAGCAATAAAACCATGAGACAGAAGCATGAGACTTGTCCCCAAAACAGTAAAACAGCAGTGACATGAGGCCCACATCCTGCCCAGTGAGTTCAGTAAGTTAGGACATGCTTTCTGCACATAAAAAGCAATAATTTGTGGACCTAACTTGACCATGTAGGTATAAGAAAACTCCTCTGCTCAACCTGGAGAAGGAGCTGATGATGGAAGCATGGCGTCAACTCAAGAAAGGCAAAGATGCTCTCCCCTCCTCACTTGTTCTTTGATTATAAAACTATAGCCCAGTAAGTTTCAGGGTTATGGATTTTTGAGTTTTACCAAGAGAATGCACTGGTTATAGCAAACATCCTCTTCCAACAACACAAGAGAAGACTTTGCACATGGATATCACCAGATGGTCAATACCAAAATCAGATTGATTATATTCTTTGCAGCCAAAGATAGAGAGGCTCTATCCAGTCAGCCAAAACAAGACCAGGAGCTGATTGTGGCTCAGATCATGAATTCCTTATTACCAATTTCAGACTTAAGTTGGAGACAGTGGGGAAAACCACTAGACCATTCAGGTATGACCTAAATCAAATCCCTTACAATTATATAGTGGAATTCACAAATTCAAGGGATAAGATCTGATAGACAGAGTGCCTGAAAATCTATGGATGGAGGTTTGTGACATTGTACAGGAAGCAGTGACCAAGACCACCCCCAAGAAAAAGAAATGCAAAAAGGCAAAATGGTTGCCTGAGGAGGTCTTACAAACAGCTGAGAAAAGAAGTGAAGCAAAAGGCAAAGGATAAAAGGAAAGATATACCCATGTGAATGCAGAGTTCCAAAGAATAGCAAGGAGAGATAAGAAAGCCTTTCTCAGTGATCAATGCAAAGAAATAGAGGAAAATAGTACAAGGGGAAAGACTAGAGATCTCTTCCAGAAAATTAGATACCAAGGGAACATTTCATGCAAAGATGGGCACAATAAAGGACAGAAATGGTATGGACCCAACAGAAGCGGAAGATATTAAGAAGAGGTGGCAAGAATACAAGGAAGAACTATACAAAAAAAGATGTTCATGACCCAGATAATCATGATGGTGTGATCACTCACCTAGAGCCAGACATCCTGGAATGCAAAGTCAAGTGGGAATTAGGAAGCATCACTACAAACAAAGCTCGTAGAGGTGATGGAATTCCAGTTGAGCTATATCAAGTCCTAAAAGATGATGCTGTGAAAGTGCTGCACTCAATATGCCAACAAATTCAGATACTCAGCAATGGCCACAGGACTGGAAAAAGTCAGTTTTCATTCCAGTCCCTAAGAAAGGCAATGCTGAAGAATGTTCAAACTACCGCACAATTGCACTCATCTCACAGCTAGCAAAGTAATGCTCAAAATCTCTAAGTCAAGTTTCTGAACCATGAACTTCCACATGTTCAAGCTGGATTTGGAAAAGGCAGAGGAACCAGAGATCAAAGTGCTAACATCTGTTGGATCTTTGAAAAAACAAGAAAGTTCCAGAAAAACATCTACTTCTGCTTTATTGACTAAAGTCTTTGACCATGTGGGTCACAGCAAAATGCGGAAAATTCTCAAAGATATGGGGATACCAGACCACCTTACCTGCCTCCTGAGAAATCTGTATTCAGATCAAGAAGCAACAGTTAGTACCAGACATGGAAAAACAGATTGGTTCCAAATCAGGACAGGAGTACTTCAAGGCTGTATATTGTGACCCTGCCACTCTTATGGCAGAAAGTGAAGAAGAACTAAAGAGCTTCTTGATAAAAGAGAAAGAGCAAAGTGAACAAGCTGACTTAAAACTCAACATTCAAAAAGCTAAGATCATGGCATCTGATCCCATCACATCATGGCCAATAGAGAGGGAAACAATTAAAACAGTGACAGACTTTATTTTCTTGGACTCCAAAATCACTGCAGATGGAGATTGCAGTCATGAAATTAAAAGACACTTGCTCCTTGGATGAAAAGCTATGACCAACCTAGACAGCATATTAAAAAGCAGAGACATTACTTTGCCAACAAAGTAATGTCAAAGCTATGTCCGTCTCGTCAAAGCTATGGTTTTTCAAGTAGTCATGTATGGATGTGACAGTTGGAGTATAAAGAAAATGAGCACCGAAAAATTGGTGCTTCTGAACTGGGTTTTGGAGAAGACTCTTGAGAGTCCCTTGGACTGCAAGAAGATGCAACCTGTCAATCCTAAAAGAAATCAGTCCTGAATATTCATTGGAAGGAGTGATGCTGAAGCTGAAGCTCCAATACTTAGGCAACCTGATGTGAAGAACTGACTCATTGGAAAAGCTCTTGATGCTGGGAAAAATTGAAGGCAGACGAAGGGGATGATAGAGGATGAGATGGTTGGATGGCACTACTCAATGGACATGAGTTTGAGCAAGCTCCGGGAGTTTGTGATGGACAGGAAAGCCTGGACTGCTGCAGTCCATGGAGTCACAAAGAGTTGTACATGACTGAGCAACTGAACTAAACTGAACTGAAAGTTTCAGGGTAAGGCATTTCTCGCCACCCAGCTGTAAACTTCACAAATGTCTTATTCTAGTAAATCACTTCTTATCTATGACTTTGACTCTCGCTGAATTCTTTTCTACATTGACATGTAAAAATCAGTAGTACTGGAGCTCTTTAAAGCCCTGCTGAATAGTAACCAGTTTCAGTTTTGTTGCCTCTTTGCAGTCAAACTCTCCCATCCATCCTAAACACACAAATTCTGGTCTGATTTCTTTCTTGATATTTTTCTCTCTCACTAAAACTTGTATCTTGTGTCTTGCTCAATACAAAGCTCTTTAGATTCTTCCATACTGTTGTGTGTATGAGTGATTCATTTCCTATTATTGCTCAGTAGTATGCTTTGTTTGGAGAAGGCAATGGCACCCCACTCCAGTACTCTTGCCTGGAAAATCCCATGGATGGAGGAGTCTGGTAGGCTGCAGTCCATGGGGTCACTAAGAGTCGGACACGACTGAGTGACTTCACTTTCTCTTTTCACTTTCATGCATTGGAGAAGGAAATGGCAACCTACTCCAGTGTTCTTGCCTGGAAAGTCCCAGTGACTGGGGAGCCTGGTGGGCTGCCGTCTGTGGGGTCACACAGAGTCGGACACGACTGAAGTGACTTAGCAGCATGCTTTGTTTTTCCTATGTACCTCAATTGGAATATTGTTACCCTTTCTTCTTTGCTTCAGTCCAAGTTTACATACAGTCTGGTAAATATATAAAATATGATATATTTATGTTTCAGTTGTTGGAACTTTTAAGCAAATCAACTTTGATTGAAATATTAAATAATGCTATTCAACAAGAATCTGGAATACATGGTATGTCTAAAAGATAAAAAGAATGACATGTTACTCTCTAACTAAACACCTATTGCTATAAAAGAAGGCACTCGTTCAACAAAATAAAGTCAATTCTTTTCTTTAACTATGATTCAACTGACCATAATTATGCCACATTTCTATTTAATTTGCATCAGGAGATAGATTTCTGGGATAGCTTTCTGTTTTTTCTGGAATTCAAATTATCTCCCATTTTTCCCACTTGCAGGATAAAGACAAGCTTTGAGTATCATCTCACTTAGTGACTTTCTGTTAATTATTCATAATGGTACTACATTTTAAGATTTCATTATCATACAAACATCCTCAAGATCTTGTTAAAATGGAAATTCTGATTCAATAGATCTGGAGTGGGGCCTGAGTCAAGAATTTCTGACAACACTTCTGCTCTGAGGCCATTTTTTTTTTTTTTTTTTTTTTTTGTGCAAGACTTTAATATATTATGCATTTTTAAATGCATGTTGGAGTGCTGCTTTCCTGAGATTACTCTCCATGGCACCCTTGAGTAATTTCTACTTGGGTATTAGCTGTTGAACTCTATTGGATGTATGTCTCATTTTGCTGAAGTACATAATCCAGTACAGAAAAATATAGATGAGATGCATAAATGATAACTTTTCTGTGTGTTCTTGCCTGTTTAAAATCTTTCTCTTTTTTCCTCTTGCACTTCATTGATAGGTTGACTGTATATAGAATTGTTAGGCTTTAAATAACTCTTTGAACATTTAAGGTTTAGCTTAATATAGTAACTAAAAATAGAGATAAAATTCTGGTTCTGTATGTCTGCACCATAAAATGTTAACCTGTCTGTGTCTTAGCTTCTCTACCTGTACAATGAGGATGTTGATACCTATGTCACTCGGTCTTATAGAGAATTCATGACTACATAGTTTATAAACCTCTAGAGTGCAACCTGGAATATAGAAACTACTAAATTAATTTCACCATTCATTACCAAGCCTGGGTAGAATAAAATTAAACTTTTTGGTTTTTCTTGGTAGGTGATTCTTTTCCTCTTACTTTAAAGCATTAGGCTCCATTCTTTATCTTGACACTTTGAAATTCCACTGTATTTCCTAAATGCTTTTTCAGTTCTTTTTGTTCTTCATTGCCAAGTATGTTGCAAAATGTTTATTATGTTGCAAAATTTGTTTAGTCTTCAATTGACAGATATTTAGGGTTCCACATTTTAGCTGTTCTGTATATAGCTACTCTAAACATACTCTTAACATTTTCTAAATTGAAGTTTGGTTGATTTACAATGTTCTGATTCTCTGACATTTTTGATGTAAATATAAACTAGTTATGTGGGGAATACAACTTGAAGTGGAACTTCTTGGCCAAAAAGATGTAAAACATTGTTAGAAATAGTTAAAAACATTTCCTGATGGGGCTGTACTCAGTACCTGAGTGCCCCCAAGTGCCCCACAATTTTGCCAACACTTAGTGTTGTCAATGTATTTCATTTTGGTTATTCTAATGACTTTGTACTGGCAATTCTTTCTAGTTTGAATTTTCATCTTCCTAATGAATAATAATTTGAGCACATATTCATTCATACCATTAGAGGTTCATTTTAATGAGCTGTTTTTTTTTTTCTCTATTGTTTGCAGCATTTTCTTTCTCAGATATATGCATTGTGAATATTTTCTTCATCTGTGGATTTCTTTTTCACTTTTATCTTTTTCAGTAAGTAAATTGGTTTTTATTTTGATGAAGGTTTTTTTTTGTTTGTTTGTTTTGGAATTCACTTGTGTGCTGAGAAATTTTTTCCTTTCCTCAAGTTCATGACAATTTTATCCTATATAATTTTTTTTTTAGAATCTTTATAGTTTCAGCTTTCAAATTTAGGTTTATATTATATTGCAAATAAAGATGTTTTACACTGTGTTAAGAATTAAGGTTCATTTTAGTTTTCATACAGATATCCATTCAGTTGCTCTATCTACATAAAGATATTTTTTATGTCACTGAAGTTCATTGATTTCTCTGATTAAAGTCAATTATGTTTGGGGCTATTACTGACCTCATGATTTTCCTTCACAATGTACTGATCTATTTTTATATAAATATAAGATCACTCCTAGGATATGTGGAACACTAAGCAAATATGTTCTGTAGGGTATTACTTAGGAAAAAATTTTCCTTAGAATACTATTTAGAAAACCACTGGCTTGTGTTAAATGAATTATTTGTAGATGATGACTTAGAATAATGGATAAAAATGCATTTATTTTTGTGTGAGTTTTCTAGGGTTACCATTACAAAGTACCACAAACTGAGTCGCTTGAACCCAGAAATTGGTCATGTTAGAAGTTCCAGAGCTTAGAAGTCCCTGATTAAGGTATCAGAGAGCTGATTGCTTCTGTTGGCTGTGTAGGAGAAACTGTCCCTTGCCTCTCTCCTAGTGTCTGTTGGTTTGCTGGAAACCTTGGTGTGTAAACGTATTATCTTGATCTTTGTTTTCATGTCTATATGACATTCTCTTTGTGTGTATGTCTCAGTGTCCAAATTTTCTTTTTTTTTTTAATAAGAACACTAGTCATATTGGATTAGGAACCCACTTTACTTCAGCATGACTTCATCTTAGCTAATGACATTTGCAATGGTCTTATTTCCAAATGAGGTCACATTCTGAGGTACTAAAGGTTAGAACCTTGCTATCTGAATTCAAGTTCTTACTGATGAAGCCAAATCCAGCCTCTGTACCCAAATATCAAATTAATTTTGAGACAGAGTTTGGGGTGAAATAGAAAAGATTAGCTTTATTGCTCTGCCAGGCAAACAGGGTCACAGTGGGGTAATGTCCTCAAAACTGTGTGTCCAAATTTGGAGAGGTTAGTGAGTAATGATTATAGCAATGGTTCAAATAGGTCATGATCAGCTTGTGGACATTCTTCTGAATGGTTGGTGATGTGGTAAGTGGGAGTCAGATTCACCATGCTTCAGGTTCCAACTGGTCTGGGGTCTCTGTGTTTGTGAGCAGCACACCATTAATTTCTCCAACCTGGTAGGAGTTTCAGTATCTGCAAAACAGCTCAAACATATTGTCAGTCAATCCTAAAAGAAATCAACCCTGAATATTCATTGGAAGGACTGATGCTGAAACTGCAGCTCCAATACTTTGGCACCTGATGCAAAGAACTTACTCATTAGTAAGTACTACTTACTAATTACTTTCCTACTTAAGAGAGATTCTTGACCACCAGCACCACCTGAGAAGCTGTGAGAGCACAGTAAGTGTTAGTCACTCCTCTATCTATGGGGATTCTCTAATTACTACACATCACTTTCCTGTTGCTGGGAAAGATAGAAGGCAGGAGGAGAAGAGGACAACAGAGGATGAGATGGTTTGATGGCATCACTGTTTCAAAGGACATGAGTTTGAGTAAGCTCCAGGAGATGGTGAAGGACAGGGCAGCCTGGCGTACTGCAGTCCACGGGGTCACAGATTCAGACACAACTCAGTGACTGAACAATAAAACAGGGGCAGGATACTTCCCCAGCAAGTCTGCTGTTTTAATTGTCTCCTGGAATGGAATAGAAAGGTCTCAGTGAATGTTGTTATTCAGATCTGCAGCAGTATTCTCTTATTTCTGGAAACAGAACAGTGATACTTGTCAGATCCATTATAGCAGGAAGGTGCGGGCAAGGAGCCAGGAAGAGGAGATCTATTGAGAGAAGAATAAATGTTGCTCTCGAAAAGGAATAGTGAAGTCTACAGTGTAGTGATATTGTCTCTGGACCAATGGGAGTGATGATTTTAATTATCAACAAAATAATTCAATTATTTTTGAAGCTGGTTTTCTTGAATCCACATAGGAGAGGGAGTCATTTATACATTCATTCATTCAGTGATTTTTCAATAATTACTCTTCCATGTGTCTTCTGTCTTACTAATAATCCTCAACAGCCATGCTTTTTATGGTCTTTTGACTGATTGAGAATTTTTGAGGGCAGCCACCAGACCATTCTCATTGGTGCATGCCCAACACTTAGCAGCCTGGAATAGAGTAAGTGCTTAAAGAAACACATAAGTGAATGTCCATTGTATGGGTTTTCTGTGATCTCTCACTTTCATAAAGCACATAAGCATATGAACCTGAACTGCATTATTGGTTATTGATTCACTGTTAATAATGATACTTTAAGCAGAAATTATGGAAGATACTAGCCCTGGGGCTTCATCCCTTTCCCCCGTGTTCACAGAATTTAGGCCCAAGATTTCCCTAAAAGTAGCAAAAGAATGGGAGAACCACTACACAGAGTCAGGAAACCCGAAAACCAGTTTAGCTCAGATCTGGTTCTAGGGTATGACTGGGGACATCTCTACTCTTTCAGGGACCAGCTCTTCAATGACCTTCTTCTCAGCTTTCTGATTAAAACAACAATCACTAATTTGTTGCTGCTTAGTCACTTAGTCATGTCCAACTCTTTGCAACTCCATGGACTGTAGCCCGACAGGCTCCCCTGTCCATGGAATTCTCCAGGCAAGAATAACAGAGTGGATTGCCATTAGACCTGCCTACTACCAAAGAAACAAGTTTGTATTTATGGAAACATAAATACACAAGGGAGTTTGTGTCTTTATGAATTCCCCCACTGGTAGGGAGACTTGAGAGCAGGAAAAGCATCAGAAGAGATATCACCAAGGAAGTGATGATTAATCTGTGGTTTTAATTGGGTAGTTTTAATACATCAAAGGGCTACAAATGGGAAGGAAAGTCAAAGTTGAGGAATCAGCATTTTTAAAGGTAATAAACCTTTGAAATGAAAGATATAGGAGCAGCAGCAAACAAGGCTGCAGAGTCAAATACAGGCTCGATCTTACCTAGGACTGGGGTTTTAGCTTGCAGGAAAGAGATCTTCCAAGAGATCTCTGTGTTTAACCAAAGATCCTAAGCAAATTCAGGGTGGGAATTTGGGGCTCCTAGAAAAACTGGAATCTGAGGGGAAAAAGGAAGCCCTAACAGGTAACGCTGGCCCCAGATGAAGGCAAAAAGCATGAAAACATCCTCAGCAGGCTATAAAGAATTACACAGAGCACAGGATAGATGGCAAGATGATGGTTGAGTTAGGCATTTCTCTTTCTCTCTCTTTCCCATTTTCATGATTTTTCTAATTTATTTTAATCTAATGTGTATAAAAGAGTGGTTAGATACACCCATGTGAAGAGCTGACTCACTGAAAAAGACCCTGATGCTGGGAAAGATTGAGAGCGGGAGGAAACAGAGATGACAGAGGATCAGATGGTTGGATGGCATCATCAATTCAATGGACATGAGTTTGAGCAAACTCTGGAAGACAGTGAAGGACAAGGGAAGTCTGGCATGCTTCAATCCATGGGGTTGCAAAGAGTCGAACATGACATAGTGACAGAACAACAAAAAAATACACCCACAGGCATAATGAAAAAGTAATTTGTTTCTTTAGACAAATTTGACTTTTATGTGGAAAAAAAGGGGTTGAGGTAACATTTACTGTGACTCATTTCCATTTGGAGACAAAGTTTAAAATGTTTATTCTTCATTCCATAAATTTGGGTTTGTGATTTATAAACATACCATCAGGAGAAAATATAGCTCATTTTAAGGTTTAATTTAGGAAAATATGTGTATTTATTAACATATGATAAGCGATTTTCAGTTCAGACCATTTTCTAATTACTCAGCTCTCATAATTCCCAGACTTCTCGAAAATAATGTGCTTGTGACTCAGTCTCTTTGGAAGGTAGGCTCCTCATCCAACAGTAGTCATCCTCTGATGCCTTCCTTGTTGACCAGCTCTCCACCAACTCCTTGTGTCTTTTCAAGGTGGGAGGCTCCCCAATCTGGATCTGTTTCCTGTTCTGTATATGCTACACAATGGCTGTTGTGAGAATCAGCCCCCTCTATGATATGTCCTGCACTGACTACTTCTATGAAACATGTATTTCTTCCTGACCCTTCTAGCTTTCATGGTGGAGACCCTCTTACTCTCACCTGATCTGAGATGCTGTCCATTTTATTGGTTCTAAACACATAAAATCAACTACTGTAACTGCTTCTGCTCCACCAGGTCTGCTTTATCCATACTCAGTCAGTCAGGGTTGGCCATGTGTCATCTGGTACTGGATGTCTCCATATGCTTCCCACCCCACCATTTCATCGTATTCCAGTAATTGGCAGTCAAGCTCGGAACAGCTGTAATAACAAAAGCATTGTAGGAGTGAACCTTCTTTGCTCCATGTTCTGCTGATTGATATTTTACCTCAACCAAATCATCCCTTAGACCTACTGTAAGCATGTGGCTATGCTGAAACTGATGTATACTGATGCCAGACCATATCTATGATCTTCTCTGTGATTGAATTTGGTATATATGTCATTACAACACCATATGTTATGATATTCCATGCTATTCTCTAGCTACCCATTGGAGAAGCCCTGCCCAAGGCATGTGGCCTGTGCCCCTAATACTCATGTCATCCTGTTGCTGTATGTCTCAGGGACTCTACTTCTTCCCTTGCTTTAGCTACCATAATTACTCTAATGCAGTTACTATTACACATATAATTACTATAATACGATTGATTCCTTCTTAAATATAGAGATACACTTTAATTTTAATACTTGTGTACCCATCTATTTAAATACCCAGTTAGATTCTTTAAACATTTAAATATGATAAGTTGATTGTTATGCTATACATATAACCTTCTTAAATGTTTCTCTACATTGAGTGTAGCTACAAACCTGTCTGGTCCACAGTAGATACTTAATAAATATTATTTATATTGATCAATATGAATATATCCAGTGTGAATATATTTTATCAATATAAAATCTATGATAAAATTTATGCTAATCTAGCATGTGTAACTCAATTCTGGATCCAAGGATTTAAAAAATAGTTAAAATATGATATTAGCATTTTTTCAGAGATACTTACTTTAAGAATATACTAGCAGAAAAAAAAAAGAATATACTAGCAGACACCCAGAAACACTTTATTTCCCAGATAGGAAAATTAGAGAATTAGTCTTTTTTGCAAATTCATCCTAATGAAATATAAAGCAAGAAAGAAGGCTTCAGAAATATACATGCATTCATGAATCTAAATTCCTGATCAGAAACTTTTCGGAAAGGCCCACAGATGCATAATATTTCCTCTCAGTTATATACGTTCAGCATCACATTTCCCTCATTCACACTAGCAGGCATTGTTCTTTATCAGACTTCTGACCCAATAGCTGTTTCACGGGAATTCAGAAAAGCCCTTTACTTTCACAGATGCACTAATAGAAAAGTATTTTTAAATCACAGCCAGAAATATCTCTGCCTTGCAGCTTGATGGCCAACTCATGCATTAGGTAAGACCAGAGCAAATACAGAGACACAGTTAAAACCCCATAGCTGTGGTTTGGTCTCCTGTCTGTATTCAATCATCCACTCAGTCAACAGTTGCTCACAGTATTGAATCCTTGGGCTTCCCAGATGGCACAGTGGTAAAGAATCCATCTGCCTGCCAAGCAGGAGACATGGATTCAATCTGTAGGTCGGGAATATCCCCTAGAGAAGGAATGACCACCCACTCCAATATTCTTGCCTGGGAAATCCATGAACAGAGGAGCCTGGCAGTCCATGGGGTTGCAAAGAGACTTAGCAACACACACACATTGAACTCCTTGCTTACTTAATAGGGGCTGCTGCTGCTGCTGCTAAGTCGCTTCAGTCGTGCCCAACTCTGTGCGACCCCAGAGACAGCAGCCCACCAGGCTCTTCTGTCCCTGGGATTCTCCAGGCAAGAACACTGGAGTGGGTTGCCATTTCCTTCTCCAATCATGGAGGTGAAAAGTGAAAGTGAAGTCGCTCAGTCATGTCGGACCCTTCAAGACCCCATGGACTGTAGCCTACCGGGCTCCTCCCTCTGTGGGATTTTCCAGGCAAGAGTACTGGAGTGGGTTGCCATTAATGGGGGCAGGAGTCAACAAAATACTTAATCACTTTATTGAATTAAATCACATTGAACTTATTGAGAAAGTATCTACTATTATCCCGGTATTAAGCACGACTCATCTTCTTAAACCTTCAGAATTCTTAAGCCCAGACTGGCCCCTTATCCAAAGGGCATGATAAATTTATGCTGCTCTTCTCTTTGGCATTCCAACCGTGCTGTGAATGCTGGTTCTGTAGTTGACTCTGCCAAGTGTTGAAAGCAGTAGTAACGAGGGGAATGAGGTGACTGATGCCCCTTTGGACATCTATGCAGACTCTTTTCCTCTACACCCATTATCCATCAAGTCACACATAGAAAGGGAAGCAGATGAATTAGGAAGACAATGCCACTACTGATGAATTCTGTGTGGCTGAGCCTCAGCCTCCTAGAAGCCTCTCTCCCTACTTAAATAGTGCACATAATTGCATCTCAAAACTCTAGTCACTAAAACCCTGGATTCCTTTCAAAAATCAATGAAAGATTACCCCACAGAGGGAGCACATCAAGGTCTTGTAATCTTTCTTGTTATAGCCTGTTCTACTCAAAAAATAAGTATTGTTAGCACACCTGTTTGGAGAAAGCAGAGAGAATAAAGAAGATTGAGAAAGGATAGGATCACAGTGTCTTTTCTTCAGGAATTGTCTGCAGTGTGCCTGTGAAGTATTCTAGGGGTAGAACTTTATGTCCAGCTCTACTTGGACTGTGACATGAACTGTGTCTTCTGCATTTACTTGCAACATGATATCCAGGAAGAGCACCAGCCCAAGTCCTCAGTTTTATTCTACCTGGCTCAATAATTAGACAGAATGAGTAGATTCTTAAAATGAATAAGTCCCTTGTAATAGTGAACTTGGGCAAGTAGCTACAGGATGTACAAACATTTTCTCACTCCTGACAATTCCTCATGGCATAAGTGTATGCATATTGCATTTTTTAAAAGTTCCTTTCTACCATGAGAAGGAGGTAAAAGAATTGGGTGAAGAAACCAAACAAATCAGCTGTTGTCATTTTCAAACTAGCGATAAGAACAATTAACATTTTCCATAGTTTTATTCTGTATCAGATCAGATCAGATCAGTCGCTCAGTCGTGTCCGACTCTTTGCAACCCCATGAATCTCGGCATGCCAGGTCTCCCTGTCCATCACCAACTCCCGGAGTTCACTCAGACTCACATCCATTGAGTCAGTGATGCCATCCTGCCATCTCATCCTCTGTCATCCCCTTTTCCTCTTGCCCCCAATCCCTCCCAGCATCAGAGTCTTTTCCAATGAGTCAACTCTTCGCATGAGGTGGCCAAAATACTGGAGTTTCAGCTTTAGCATCATTCCTTCCAAAGAAATCCCAGGGCTGATCTCCTTCAGAATGGACTGGTTGGATCTCCTTGCAGTCCAAGGGACTCTCAAGAGTCTTCTCCAACACCACACTTCAAAAGCATCAATTCTTTGGCGCTCAGCCTTCTGCACAGTCCAACTCTCACATCCATACATGACCACAGGAAAAACCATAGCCTTGACTAGACGAACCTTTGTTGGCAAAGTAATGTCTCTGCTCTTGAATATGCTATCTAGGTTGGTCATAACTTTCCTTCCAAGGAGTAAGCGTCTTCTAATTTCATGGCTGCAGTCACCATCTGCAGTGATTTTGGAGCCCAGAAAAATAAAGTCTGACACTGTTTCCACTGTTTCCCCATCTATTTCCCATGAAGTGATGGGACCAGATGCCATGATCTTCGTTTTCTGAATGTTGAGCTTTAAGCCAACTTTTTCACTCTCCACTTTCACTTTCATCAAGAGGCTTTTTAGTTCCTCTTCACTTTCTGCCATAAGGGTGGTGTCATCTATATACTATATATAATATACATAGAGTATACAGAAACTTTTATTTAATCCACAACTAGAATTTTGTAAATACTCCAAACGTAATTTCAAAAATATCAGTTTTTGCCAAGTTCTATCCAAATGAGTCTCCCATTCATTGAGCATTATCCATGTGACAAACACTATGTTGTGTTGTACAGACTTTGTCTCAAGTCATTTTCACAATATTATTATATTATTATCCACATTTTATCAATGAGACAAGCACATACCCAATGTCACAAACTAGTGATGACAGAGTTAAGATTTAAATATCAATCAGTCAGATTCCAAAATGGTTATACTTTCAGTATGAACTCATGTAGAAAGTGATAGCAAAAAGGAAAATTTTATTATTTATATTTGTTGTTATACCTCTGAAGTATGCACTCCTTCAAACGTGATGAGGAGCAATAATTGAGCGGAAACGTATTTAATGTTAGGGTTACGTGCCACAATTTACCAGCTGCATAAATTTGAATAAATTGCTTTAACACACTGGGACTTCAGTTTCCTCTTCTGTTAAATTAGAATGATAATTATAAATAAATTATATAATGTTATTTTGTGGATTAAATTATTAATTAAATATGAAATAGCCATTCTAAACTATGTATTTATTAGCAAATATTACATTTTAAATAATTCATATAATTGATTTTTTCTTGGCATTTTTAGCCTCATCTCCAAATAGAATCCTCCAAGTGGAATGAATAAGAAAGCTGTAGTACATATACACAATTGATTACTCAACCATTAAAAAGAATACATTTGAATCAATTCTAATGAGGTGGATGTAACTGGAGCCTATTATACAGAGTGAAGTAAGCCAGAAAGAAAAACACCAATACAGTATACTAATGCATATATATGGAATTTAGAAAGATGGTAACAATAAGCCTGTATGAGGGACAGCAAAAGAGACACAGATGTATAGAACAGTCTTTTGGACTCTGTGGAAGAGGGCTAGGGTGGGATGATATAGGAGAATGGCATTGAAACATGTAAATTATCACATGTGAAATGAATCGCCAGTCCAGGTTGGATGCATGATACAGGGTGCTCGGGATGGTGCACTGGGATGACCCAGAGGGGTGGGATGGGGAGGGAGGTGGGAGGGGGGTTCAGGATGGGGAACACATGTACACCCATGGTGGACTCATGTCAGTGTGTGGCAAAACCAATACAATATTGTAAAGCAAAATAAATAAATAAAACTGAGATTTTAAAAAAAGAGATGATTAAAAAGGAGAGATCTTAGCTTTAGGTGCCAAAAGCAGTGTAGCTATTTGCCAACAGCAGAAAAGGCATTTGGGCACCAGTGGAGTAACCTTTACCCACACTGCCTTGTGGGTGAGTTCTGAATTAGCATTTTCATACCGCTTAACAAATTACCATAAATTAGTATAAATTCAGTGGCTTAAAATACCACAAATGTATTATCTTACAGTTTGGAGGCCAAGGTCTAAAATAAATGTTGTGGGGCTAAAAATCAAGGTTTCAGCAGAGTTGTATTCTTTCTGGAGGCTCTAAGGGAAAATCTGTTTCCTTGCCTTTTCCAGTTTCTAGAGCTTGTCTGCATTCCTTAGCTTTCGTCCCCTTCCTTACGGATCTCCAATCTCTCCTTCCATAGTTCTGTGTCCTACTCCAACTCTGAGCTTCGTGCCTCCTTATAAAAACCTTTGCTATTACATCAAGTCCACCTGGATAACCCAGGCTAGTCTCCCCAGCTCAAAATATTTAATCCAAAACAGTGTAAGTAGGGACTTCCCTGGGGGCTCAGACAGCAAAGAATCCCCATGCAATGCAGGAGACCTGGGTTCGATCCTGAGTCAGGAAGATCCCCTGGAGGAAGGCATGGCAACCCACTCCAGTATCCTTGCTTGGAGAATTCCATGGACAGAAGAGTCTGGTGGGCTACAGTCCATGGGGTTGCAAAGAATTGGACATGACTGAGTGACTACCACGTTTCACTCTCCCTGGTGGTCCAGTGGCTAAGACTCTACATTCCCAATGTAGGGGGCCCAGGTTCAATCCCTGATCAGGGAACTAGATCCCACCTACTTCAACTGAAGATCCCACACAGGCAATGAGAAGATCCTGTGTGACACAAGGAAGATCGAAGACCCTGTATGCCACAACTAAGACCTAGCACAGCCAAATAAAAATAAGAAATTGGTTTAAGTAAATGTAATGTATCTGCTTCCCCCATTATTAGATGTCACTGTCAGAACAGGTCAGAACATAGTACACACTCACCATAATTATTTAAATGAATTTGTCAGTGAAAACAGCCACAAACGTGTGAATTAATTAAGCCATAAAATACAGCACATAGGAGCTGCTCAAAAATGATAGTTATCATTATTTCTGAACATGCCAAAGAATTCTCTTTATTGAAGACTTGTTTTTGCGGTTTGTTTTGGTCTTTTTTGTTCCTTTTAATCCCTCCTGACATCATTGAAATAATATTTACTAGTGCTTCTTTCTGTCAATGATTTTTTTTTTTATATTTCTTTTTTTATATTATATTTTATTTGTTAACTTAACAATATTGTATTGGCTCCGCCACACATCAACATGAATCCGCCACAGGCACACACGTGCCCCGCATCCTAACCCCTCCTCCCCCTTCCCCGCACCATCCCTCAGGTTCGATGCAGGATACTGCATGCTTGGGGATTTTTTTTTTTTCTTTAAATGCGGAATGTAAGTAATGAGATGCTAAAGTAAGAATATCAGATGATATATGTAATGAGTCCTGCCTGTGCAGTCCTGTGTTGGTACTCAGTTATGTCACTTCCATCTCGTCCCCCTTCCAAGGGTGTAATTCACAGCAGGAAAGCCGTGGTTAATGTCTGTGCAAAAACATTACACTGAAGAGGTTTTCCTCAAGTGTATCAAGTGCCTGAAAAAATTCATGCATTTTCTCTGGGGTGGGTTACGAGGCCCCTCTGGAGCTAGGGATTCTGCTCTTGGCAAGGCTGTCATTCGGGAAAAGCTATTTAAATGGCTATTTGCTCCTGCTTGAAAAGCCTGAAATTGTAGATTTTCCCCAGCCAAGTGCCCCAGAAAGCAGTTTCATCAGTCAGGAGTTTTCACTTATCTCTTTGATGGGGTCTTGTAAAGGCAGGGAACTTTTTCCTCCAGTGAATAGCAGGTAAGGAGATGACAAAAAGAGAAGATGTCGGGGAGAAGCACCAAGGTCACAGAGAGGTGGGGAAAGCTGGAGTAGAAATATGAAAGAGAAAGAAATGTTTCTTTCCTGCCTCTTTCTAGGATTGGGGAAATAGTGGGGAAGGGGCTGGAAATGGGAGGGGAAAAAGAAATCCTCCAGCAGTGATCTAAGAGTTTAAAATACAAGTTAAGTATTGAAACTTTTCCTGAAACTCAGAATCATGAAAATTCTTTTTAGCATCATTTAAGAGTCGGACACGACTGAGCGACTTCACTTTCTCTTTTCACTTTCATGCATTGGAGAAGGAATGGCAACCAACTCCATTGTTCTTGCCTGGAGAATCTGGGGTCACACAGAGTCGAACACGACTGAAGCGACTTAGCAGCAGCAGCAGCAGCATGTTGGGATGAGAGGTCATCCAAGGATAGCAACTGCTAAAGGCCAGTACTACAGGGAGGGGAGTGAGAAATTTAACGGGACACCAAAAAATTTAGCAATTATGATAAAAAATGTTTTAATGCAGTATTTTAATCTAATCTAATCTTTTAGTCCATGATCAATAAAACATCAAAGTTTTAAATAAAATTATGTACCATGCCAAGTCATATTACAGTTTAGTGCAAAAGAAAAAAATGTGAACCCTTAGTTTTAATGAAAGCAAACTTATCAACAATATATTTTTAAACCTACTTTTTTGCTTACCTTATTTTCTTTCTTTTCTTTTTGGCCATACTGTGTGGCCTGTGGGATCTTAGTTCCCCAGCCAGGGATCTAAGGATCAAACCCCAATCCCCCTGCTTTGGAAGCATAAAATCTTAACCATTGGACCACCAGGGAAGTCCCACTTATTTCATTTTCAGTTGAGAAAATTGCCATATTGGAGATAGGTGAGAATTATAAATAATTTATAATTAGCTGAAGTAAAGTTATAATTCTATTATGATATAAATAAAATATTTAAATATAAAATAATAATGTGAGATTTAATACAATTACTTTTCATTTGTCAACATTTTCAAGTTATGTTAATGTTCTGGAAAACGTTAAGTATCAAAAAATGCATAAAAACATGTACATAGTGATGTACATTTTTCATTTTGCTTTGGACTCCAGTGTGGTTTGACACAGCTCTGGTTCAGAATTTTGATGTTCTGTTTGTCATGGATATTTTTGCATTGGTTTTGACTTCTGTAAATATTGCATAAAAATGTTATCTATCCAATTGCTGTGAGTTGTTTTTTTTTAGCACCATCCTTATATTTCATTCCCAAGGCAAATGTCTTACTTGCCTCACCCTAGCTTCAGTCCTGCTGTTCATAGCATATGCTAAGCATGACAGAGTAGGAAAAATGAGAGGTTTGAGTCACACTGTCTTTTACTTGTTTAATGGGTTAATTTAATCTAGCTGAAATTTATCTGTACAATAAAGATGATAGATAAAAGCTACCTCTAACTCTGTAGGGACTACATGAGGTATAATAATTAGAACAATTATCAGAATATCTGACAGACAGTAGTTTCGACTCAATGAAATGTATCATTGCATGAACTAAGTGAAGGAGAATACCAGTTCACTCAGGCCACCATGCTGTCGATTGGTAATTCCACCTCCCCAACTTTCTTCTTGACTGGAGTTCCAGGGCTAGAAGCTTTTCACATCTGGTTTTCTATCCCCTTTGGCTGCCTTTGTGTGATTGCCCTTTTGGGGAATAGCACCATCCTGCATGTAGTGATCACAAACTCCAGCCTCCATGAGCCCATGTACTACTTCCTCGCCATGCTCTCCACCACCAACATTGGCATCACTATTTCCTCTCTGCCCACGACACTTGGTGTCCTCTGGTTCAATGCCAGGGTCATCAGCCTGGATGCTTGCATTCTGCAGATGTTCTTTCTGCATGGATTCACCCTCATGAAATCTTCTGTGCTTTTGGCCATGGCTTTTGACTGCTTTGTTGTCATCCGCAACCCCCTAAGATATGCTATGATTCTAACCAACTCTAGAATCATCAAAGCTGGTATGGTAATTTTTGTACAAATGCTGGTCAACCTGATGCCCTTGCTCCTGCTCCTTAAGAGGTTATCCTTCTGTGGTCCTAATGTGCTTTCTCACTCCTATTGCTACCACACTGATGTGATTAAGTGTTCTTGCTCAAGTATCAAGGTCAACAGTATCTGTGGTTTAGTTGCTCTCATTCTGACCTCAGGTATAGATATTCCCTGCATTTTCCTCTCCTACATGCTGATCATCAAGTCCATCCTTAGCATCGCCTCCCCAGAGGAAAGGCAAAAGGCTTTTGGCACTTGCATCTCTCACACTGGTGCTGTTGCCATCTTATACATCCCCTGGGTCATCCTGGCTTTGGTACATTGGTTTGGGCATAGTGCTCCTCCATATGCCCATACACTGATGTCAAATCTCCATTTTCTATTTCCCCCAGTGCTGAACCCTATTATATATAGTGTGAAGACCAAACAAATCCGTAAAGCTGTCTACAAACTATTTCCAAACACAGAGTAGCGAGTCTAATCATGCAATGTCCTAGATAGAAATAACCTTACTTTCTTCCTCCCTTCCTTCAACATTTTATTGTGAGTAACATTACACTTTTCCTTAGTGGTGGTAATACAAGTTTATATAAGAAACATCCTTGTCCTCTATAGTCTAGTTTATATAGTCCAGTGTCAGGGACATAAAGTTAAATATATATAATAATGGCAACTGACACACAAAGGAAAAGACAGAAATGGTAGTAAAATTTAGTGCTTTCCTGTCTCTTCTGACAATATCATTTCCAAATACATTTCCTTTCAGTTCAGTTCAGTTGCTCAGTCATGCCCAACTCTTTGCGACCCCATGAACCACAGCACTCCAGGCCTCCCTATCCATCACCAACTCCCGGAGTCCACCCAAACCCGTGTTCATTGTGTCGGTGATGCCATCCAACCATATCATCCTCTGTCGTCCCCTTCTCCTCTTGCCCTCAATCTTTCCCAGCATCAGGGTCTTTTCAAATGAGTCAGCTCTCTGCATCAGGTGGCCAAAGTATTGGAGTTTCAGCTTCAACATCAGTCCCTCCAATGAATACCCAGGACTGATCTCCTTTAGGCTGGACTGGTTGGATCTCCTTGCAGTCCAAGGGACTCTCAAGAGTCTTTTCCAACACCACAGTTCAAAAGCACATCCCTTTTATTCCCTCACAAAAATCTTCTGACATAATATTAGCTTGCCAGGCTTCTCTGTCCATGGAATTCTCCAGGCAAGAATACTGGAGTGGGTAAGCATTCTCTTCTCCAGAGGAATTTTCCTGACCCAGGGATTGAACTCATCTCCTGAATTGCAGGCAGATTCTTTACCATTTGAGACTCCAGGCAAGCCCCAAGACATACGAAAGAAGGATCAGAATTGGGTAAAGAGTATGAAATAATGCACTGAAGGAAAGATATTTTGTGCCTTATTTCATATCTTGTAGAAACATTTACATCTTAAGGTGACTGGATTTAGAAGTTTAATAGCATTTCTGAGCTTTTTGTAAACAGTATTAATTGTTTCCTTTGTTATTTTCCCCTGAAAGTTAGTAAAACTGAACAAACAATGGTAGAAAAATTATGTTAGTAAAGTTGTAATATTAATTATGTACATACAATTGTGCCTCCGTTACCACCTTGCAGCTTCTGTTATGCCTTACCTCACTTCCACCCTCCACAAATGAAGTCTTACCCTTTTGTTAGTTTTTCTTCTGTTATAAAATCTTTATATATTTCCTCTTCTTGCCATTTTCTTCTCCAACAAATGAAAAATAGAGATAAAGCTAAAACTGAGCTTAGAGAGAAATTTTAGTAGAAAATGAGTGTTTGTTACTTAGTCACTGTCATGTCCGACTCTTTTGCAACCCCATGGCCTTTATAGCCCACTAGGCTCCTCTGTCCATGGGATTTCCCAGCCAAGAACACTGGAGTGGGTTGCCATTTCCTTCTCCAGGGGATCTTCCTGACCCAGGGATCAAACCTGCATCTCCTGCATTGGTAGATGGATTCTTTACCACTAGGGAAGCCCCAAAAATGAGTCCAATAGGAAATAAAAGAAACTCTGAAAACAAGTTAGTTAAGTATTTAGCTCCAGAATTTAGAAAAATAAGTAAAGGACACATCTTCCCCTCCCCCAGAAAAAAAAAAAAAAAAAAAACAGAAAATGAGATAACGTAATAAATGTTAGTGCAAAAAGATTTGTTTAAAAACTATTAACTAATAAATAAGATTAAAAAGACAAAAGTTAACTCATTAGAAAGACTAGTAAACTTGACCAGAAAGAATGATCAATTGTAGTTGAGGAAAAGCATAAAAAATCAAAATTAGGAATGAAGAAATGACAAAATTAGGAATGAAGAAATGACATCATTACTAATCCAACAGACACTTTTGAAGATGTAAAAGAAAACAATTTTTAAAACCTGGGTACCAATTTTTTGAAAATTCAGATAAGATGTGAAAATATCTAAAAAGCAGTTTTGAATAGTAATAAAAGAGAAAAAAGGCTCAATAATCCCATAATTATCAAATACATTATATTCATATGTGCAAACCAACACAAAGACATAAAAGTAGAAGGGAAGAAAGATAGAAGGACAAAATGAAGAAAGGAATGGAGGGAGAGAGAAAAAAGAAGGAAGAGAAGGACAGTAGGAAGGGAGACAGACAGGAAGAAAACACAGAACAATTTGCTTTAATTTCCAAACTATAGGCTCCAACTACACAAACTCTTTGAGACAACGGGAAAATAAGGAACACTTCATAATGAGTTTTATAACACCAATTTTATTCAACATTGCAAAGAAGAACCAGCCAATCCAGGCACCCAAAGGGAAGTAACACACACACAGAGAATAAATGGAAAGGAAAGAAGAAAAGTAAATACTATTATTTATTGAAAGCCTTATAGATTAGTAGAAGACTGAAATGAATCAACAAATGAGATTTATGGTATGTCACCACAGAAAGAATATTTTTCATCTTTTCCACCAACAACCATAAGAGTAGATTTAAAGGATTACTATTTAAAATACATGAAAAACCACATACTTAAGAATAAATTTCACAAAGGTATAAAACGCTTCTACTCTGAAAACTATGAAACAGCGTGGAAACTAAAGAAACCAAGTAAATGGAGGTATAAATCATATTCATGGATTGAATGATTCAGTAAAGTATTGTGAAACATTCTCCCCTAGATTGTTCAGCATAATCTCACTGAAACCTCAGAATTTCTGTGTAGATTGGTGTGTGTGTGTGTGTGTGTGTGTGTGTATTAACTAGTTATTCTAACGTTCACAATAATTTTTTAGAAATAAAGTTGTTTTACTCTATTCAATCACAGAACTGTTACAAAGCTACAATAATTAAGACAATGTGATTTTTTTCCCAGAATTAGACAAATGGAGTATTAAAGCAGAAAAGGGTCCAAAACTTATACACTACATATATGGACACTCTATATGGAGCCATATAGCAGTGGAGAAAAGATGAGTCTCTTCAATGAAAGTTGCTAGGTTAATTTTATATTCCTATTAAGAAAATAAGCATCACCTCCACCTCATACCTTAAACAAAAATCTCTTCCAAATGAATTATAGATGTAAATGCAAACAGTAAAAAAATAAAGTTCCTGTAGTTAACACTGGGAAGTATATCTAAGTTGTTGGAATATAAACCACTATTTCTTTAACATATAAGGCACTAAATATAAAGAAAAAAAGTTTGCTCTAAATTAAAATGGAAAATTCCATCCATCAAAACATACTTTCAAGAAAGTGAATATTAAGAAGAGGATATATAAAGAACTCTATAAAATTGATAAGAAAAATCAAACAAGCCAATACAAAAATGGAGAAAAGTTTGGAATGTACACTTCATAAAAACTAGATGAAAAGTGCTTTGGGGGAGGGTTTACATTTTATTTTATTGGAGTATAATTGCTTTCAATGTTTACCACTTTCTGCTGTACAATGAAGTGAATCAGTTATATGTCTACTTATATCCCTTCGCTCTTGGACTCCCCTCCCACCACCCCTCCCCCATTCCACCCATCTGGGTCATCAGAGAGCACCAAGCTGAGCTCCTTGTGCTGTACAGCAGTTTCACACTCACTATCTATTTTACACACAGCAGTGTATATATGTCGATCCATCTCTCCCAATTCCTCTCACTCTCTCTTTCCCTTTTTGACTCCACATGTCCATTCTCTATGTCTGTGTCTCTATCCCTGTGTCCTGCAAACAGGCTCATCTGTAGCAAACTGCTTAAACACATGAAAAGATATCTGACACAGCCAAACAACAAATGCTGGAGAGAGTGTGATGAAAAGGGAACCCTCTTACACTGTTGGTGGGAATGCAAACTAGTACAGCCACTATGGAGAACAGTGTGGAGATTCCTTAAAAAAACTGAAAATAGAACTGCCATATGGCCCAGCAATCCCACTGCTGGACATACACACTGAGGAAACCAGAACTGAAAGAGATACATGTTCCCCAATGTTCACTGCAGCACTGTTTACAAGAGCCAGGACATGGAAGCAACCTAGATGTCCATCAGCAGATGAATGGATAAGAAAGCTGTGGCACATATGCCCAATGGAATATTACTCAGCTATTAAAAAGAACACATTTGAGTCCATTCTAATGAGGTGGATGAAACTGAAGCCTAAGTATACAGAGTGAAGTAATCAGAAAGAAAAACACCAATACTGTATATTAACACACACACACATATATATGGAATTTAGAAAGATGGTGATGACAACCTTATGTGCAAGACAGCTAAAGAGACAGAGATATAAAGAATAGATTTTTGGACTCTGTGGGAGAAGGCAAGGGTGGGTGATTTGAAAGAATAGCATTGAAACATGTGTATTACCATATGTGAAACAGATGACCAGTCCAAGTTTGATGCATGAAACAAGGCACTCAAAGCCAGTGCACTGGGACGACCCAGAGAGATGGGATGGGGATGGAGGTGGAAGGTGGGTTTGGAACTGGGGAACACATGTACACCCATGACTGATACATGTCAATGTATGGCAAAAAACCACCACAATATTATAAAGTAATTAGCCTCCAACTAAAATAAGTTAATTAAAAAAAAAAAAAACTGTAGCATCTCAAAGTTGACCTAGAAATTTTACTTGTAGAACATAACCAACAAAAATGTATATATGCCTGCTTGAAAGACATAATAATCTTCATAGCAGCATCGATTTTTATAACCAAAACCTGAACACAATGAAAATGTCCAGTGAAATAAAAACTGATAATTTTCAGTATGTTCATACAATTGTAAGAATTGAAAAGAATGAACAATTCCAACACTGTGGGCAGGAATCCCTTAGAAGAAATGGAGTAGCCATCATGGTCAACAAAAGAGTTTGAAATGCAGTACTTGGATGCAATCTCAAAAATGACAGAATGATCTCTGTTCATTTCCAAGGCAAACCATTCAGTATCACAGTAATCCAAGTCTATGCCCCAACCAGTAACACTGAAAAAGCTGAGGTTGAACAGTTCTATGAAGACCTCTTAGAATAAATATCCAAAAAAGATGTCTTTTCCATTATAGGGGACTGGAATACAAAAGTAGGAAGTCAAGAAACAACCGGGGTAACAGACAAATTTGGCCTTGGACTATGGAATGAAGCAAGGCAAAGACTAATAGAGTTTTGCCAAGAGAACACACTGGTCATAGCAAACACCCTCTTCCAACAACCCAAGAGAAGACTCTACACATGGGCATCACCAGATGGTCAACACCAAAATCAGATTGATTATATTCTTTGCAGCCAAAGATGGAGAAGCTCTATACAGTCAGAAAAAACAAGACTGGGAGCTGACTGTAGCTCAGAACTCCTTATTGCCAAATTCAGACTTAAATTGAAGAAAGTAGGGGAAACCACTAGACCATTCAGTGAAGCCGTTCAGTCGTGTCCAACTCTTTCAACCCCATGGACTGTAGCCTACCAGGCTCCTCTGTCCATGGGATTTTCCTGGCAATAGTACTGGAGTGGATTGCCATTTCCTTCTCCAGGGGAATCTTCCAGACCCAGGGATCGAACCCAGGTCTCCCTCATTGTAGACAGATGCTTTACTGCCTGAGCCACCAGGGAAGTCCTAGACCATTCAGGTATGACCTAAATCAAATTCCTTATGATTATACAGTGGAAGTGAGAAATAGATTTAAGGGACTAGATCTGATAGATAGAGTGCCTGATGAACTATGGACGGAGGTTCATTACATTGTACAGGAGACAGATTTCAAGACCATTCTCATGGCAAAGAAATGCAAAAAAGCAAAATGGCTGTCTGGGGAGGCCTTACAAATAGCTGTGAAATGAAGAGAAGCAACAAGAAAAGATATAAGCATCTGAATGAGAGTTCCAAAGAATAGCAAGGAGAGATAAGAAAGCCTTCCTCAGCGATCAGTACAAAGAAAGAGAGGAAAACAACAGAATGGGAAAGACTAGAGATCTCTTCAAGAAAATTAGAGATACCAAGGGAACACTTCATGCAAAGATGGGCTCGATAATGGATAGAAATGGTATGGACCTAACAGAAGCAGAAGATATTAAGAAGTGGGGGCAAGAATACACAGAAGAACTATACAAAAAAGATCTCTCATGACCAAGATAATCATGATGGTGTGATCACTCACCTAGAACCAGACATCCTGGAATGTGAAGTCAAGTGGGCCTTAGAAAGCATCACTATGAGCAAAACTACTGGAGGTGATGGAATTCCAGTGGAGCTATTTCAAATCCTGGAAGATGATGCTGTGAAAGTGCTACATTCAATACGCCATCAAATTTAGAAAACTCAGCAGTGGCCACAGGACTGGAAAAGGTCAGATTTCATTCCAATCCCAAAGAAAGGCAATGCCAAAGAATGCTCAAACTACCGCACAATTGCACTCATCTCACACACTAGTAAAGTAATGCTCAAAATTCTCCAAGCCAGGCTTCAGCAATACGTGAACTGTGAACTTCCAAATGTTCAAGCTGGTTGTAGAAAAGGCAGAGGAACCAGAGATAAAATTGCCAACATCCGCTGGATCATGGAAAAAGCAAGAGAGTTCCAGAAAAACATCTATTTCTGATTTATTGACTATGCCAAAGCCTTTGATTGTGTGGATCACAATAAACTGTGGAGAATTCTGAGACAGATGGGAATACCAGACCACCTGACCTGCCTCTTAAGAAACCTGTATGCAGGTCAGGAAGCAACAGTTAGAACTGGACATGGAACAACAGACAGGTTCCAAATTGGAAAAGGAGTACATCAAGGCTATATATTGTCACCCTGCTTATTTAACTTCTATGCAGTTAACATCATGAGAAACGCTGGGCTGGAAGAAGCACAAGCTGGAATCAAGATTGCCAGGAGAACTATCAATAACCTCAGATATGCAGATGACACCACCCTTCTGGCAGAAAGTGAGAGGAACTCAAAAGCCTCTTGATGAAACTGAAAGAGGAGAGTGAAAAAGTTGGCTTAAAGCTCAACTTTCAGAAAACTAAGATCATGGCATCCGGTCCCATCACTTCATGTCAAATAGATGGGGAAACAGTGGAAACAGTTGCTGACTTTATTTTCTGGGGCTCCCAAATCACTGCAGATGGTGATTGCAGCCATGAAATTAGAAGATGCTTACTCCTTGGAAGGAAAGTTATGACCAACCTAGATAGCATATTGAAAAGCAGAGACATTACTTTGCCAACAAAGGTCCATCTAGTCAAGGCTATGGTTTTTCCTGTGGTCATGTATGGATGTGAGAGTTGGACTGTGAAGAAAGCTGAGCGCCGAAGAATTGATGCTTTTGAACTGTGGTGTTGGAGAAGACTGTTGAGAGTCCCTTGGACTGCAAGGAGATTCAACCAGTCCATTCTAAAGAAGATCAGTCCTGGTTGTTCTTTGGAAAGACTGATGCTAAAGCTGAAACTCCAGTACTTTGGCCACCTCATGCAAAGAGTTGACTCACTGGAAAAGACTCTGATACTGGGAGGGATTGAGGGCAGGAGGAGAAGTGGATGACAGAGGATGAGATGGGTGGATGGCATCACCGACTCGATGGACATGAGTTTGGGTCAACTCTGGGGGTTGGTGATGGACAGGAAAGCCTGGAGTGCTGCAATTCATGGGGTCGCAAAGAGTCAGTCATGACTGAGTGACTGAACTGAACTGAATGTTGAAAAATCTCTTAAAGATAATGTGAAATGAGCCAGAAATAAAAGTATGCTGCTGCTGCTGCTGCTGCTGCTAAGTCACTGCAGTCATGTCCGACTCTGTGCAACCCCATAGACGGCAACCACCAGGCTTCTCTGTCCCTGGGATTCTCCAAGCAAGAATACTGGTGTGGGTTGCCATTTCCTTTTCCAATGCATGTATGCATGCTAAGTCGCTTCTGTGCGACCCTATGGACAGCAGCCTACCAGGCTCCTCTGTCCACGGAATTCTCTAGACAAGAATACTGGAGTGGGTTTCCATTTCCTTTTCCAAAATAAAAGCATACATACTGTATTATTCAATGTATATATTTATATTTCATTACATTATAGATGAAAATTATGAGCAAAACTAATCTAGGATGTTGAAAGTCAAGATAGTAGTTACTTTTGGTATACTGCTATGTACTGCTACATCACTTCAGTCATGTCTGACTCTGTGATCCCATAGACGGCAGCCCACCAGGCTCCCCCGACCCTGGGATTCTCCAGGCAAGAACATGGAGTGGGCTGCCATTTCCTTCTCCAATGCATGAGAGTGAAAAGTGAAAGTGAAGTCGCTCAGTCATGTCTGACTCTTAGCGACCCCATGTACTGCAACCCACTAGGCTCCTCTGCCCATGGGATTTTCCAGGCAACAGTACTGGAGTGGGCTGCCATTGCCTTCTCCAACTTTTGGTATAAGGGGATAGTTAATAGGATGGGCTGGAGCTGGAATACTAGAGGTTATCCAGTAAGGCTGTATATCAGGATTGGCAAAGTACTACTTGCGTGTCTAATCTGCCTGCCATTTGATTTACAAATAAAATTGATTTGAAAACAGCCATGCCCATTCAGTATATTCAATGGCTGGATCATACAACATCAAAATTAAGTAGTTACTACAGAAAACTGTATGACTAGTAAAAGCCTAAAAGATTACTATACAGTCTTTACAGAAAAGAAAAAAATTCGGTAGTCTCTATTCCATATTATTGGCTGGGTGTCAGTTGCCTGTGATAAATCAATTAGCAAGCAGTATGCTTATGAAAGCATAATTTGCTGAATGAATATTATCTTTCTATTAAAATATTATTTATGATTTAATGAATCATTACTTTCTTCCTATGATGTATGCAGTTGTGTTCAGCTTGTTTTAGATGAATCACAAAGGATAAAATGCACAATCTTTGTTTTCAACAACATCAAAGCCTCAATAAAGACTCATGGCATATCATTCAGGGCAGAAGTAAATGTCACTCTGTGTTTTAGTGTTTTACATTCACTGACAATAAGAGATAGTAAAACAAAGGACAACTAAAGCAGATTTTTTTTCAGCTTTTAAATAGAAGTTATTTAAGTTATTAAGTTATTTAAGTTATCACTTCATAACAATTTACCACAAATGCAGTAGCTTAAAAGTGTTTATCTCATAGTTTCTGTAAGTCCAGAGTCTGGGCATAGCTGAGCTGAGTCCACTACAAGGCTGTAATCAAGAGGTTGTCAGGGCCAGGTTCTCTTTTGAGAATTCACTGGAGAAGAATATTCTTTCAAGATCATGTAGCTGTTGGCAGAATTCAGTTAGTTCCTCACAGTCTGTTGGATTGAGGAACTGTGTTTCTTGCTAGCTGTTGGCTAGAGAAGGCAACACTGAGTTTCTAGTTGTTTGCTGGCTGGAGACAACCCTCGGTTCTTTGCAGTGTGGGCCAGCACAACATGGCAGCTTATTTTAGTAAAGCTAGATCCTATGTGACATCAGCACAGAAGTCATGCCCCACTATCTCTGCCACATCCTACTGGCTAAAAGAAAGGATAAATCCTACCCACAGTCAAAATCAGATAACTACACAAGGGCTCAAGAAAGCAGGGATAATCGGAGACTATTTTATTAGTTTGTAATCTGCCTTAACAAAAGGATGTAGATGGACAACCTAGTTAGATTCTAAACTATTTGAATTCAATAGTGGTGAACTTTTCATTCTTTAACACCAACATTAGATTTCAAACAATAATTTGGTTCATTTCTGTTGTTGAAGTATCAGTCCAGACACTTCGGGTACAGAGTGAGGGTGGTGGTTCCAGGAAGAATTACAGTGCTTGAATTAAATCCCCCTCGCACTTTCTGCCATTAAGAGTTCTTACACGAGGAATACTGGCCAAATATACATTAAAGAAAAATAGCTAAATAGGAACACATTATTGGATTTATTACTACCTAGGCAAACAAGCGGAGAAAGCAATGGCACCCCACCCCAGTACTCTTGCCTGGAAAATCCCATGGACGGAGGAGCCTGGTGGGCTGCAGTCCAAGGGGTTGTGAAGAGTCAGACACGACTGAGCAACTTCACTTTCACTTTTCACTTTCATGCATTGGAGAAGGAAATGGCAACCCACTCCAGTATTCTTGCCTGGAGAATCCCAGGGATGGGGGAGCCTGTTGGGCTACCATCTATGGGGTCGCAGAGAGTCAGACATGACTGAAGCAACTTAACAGCAGCAGCAGCAGGCAAACAAGATGCCCTCTACCCATGTGAGGCTTCTCTATAAAAGAGATACATGGTATCTGGGTGTGAATTTTCACCTTTCCTATGGATCTAGAATTTCTAGGTAGTTGCTGCATCCATTGCTCAACTGGTCACAATGACAAAAATGACCAAATTCTCCCCAGAATCTAGATCCTTACACTGAGTACCACAGGAAAACGGCAAGTAAGACAGCAAGAACACATACACATGAAAACTAATCATTTACCCAAAGTGACCTCAGCCACTAGCAAAATTGGACCCAATTAACATAAAATACAAAATTCTCCAAGTCAGGCTTCAACAGTACGTGAACCATGAACTTCCAGATGTTCAAACTGGATTTGGAAAAGACAGAGGAACCAGAGATCTGACTGCCAACATCCGTTGGATCATCAAAAAAGTAAGAGTCCCACAAAAACATCTACTTCTGCTTTGACTATTCCAAAGTCTTCAACTGTGTGGATCACCACAAACTCTGGAAAATTCTTGAAGAGATGGGAATTCCAGACCACCTGACCTGCCTCTTGAGAAATCTGTATAGAGGTCAGGAAGCAACAGTTAGAACTGGACATGGAACAACAGACAGGTTCCAAATAGGGAAAGGAGTATGTCAAGGCTGTATATTGTCACCCTGCTTATTTAACTTATATGCAGATGAAGTACAAACTGTAATCAAGATTGCTGGGAGAAATATCAATAACCTCAGATATGCAGATGACACTACCCTTATGGCAGAAAGCAAAGAAGAACTAAAGAGCCTCTTGATGAAACTGAAAGAGAAGAGTGAAAAATTTGGCTTAAAACTCACATTCAGAAAACTAAGATCATGGCATCTGGTCCCATCACTTCATGGCAAATAGATGGGGAAACAGTGTCAGACTATTTTTTTGGGCTCCAAAATTACTGCAGATGGTGACTACAGCCATGAAATTAAAAGATGCTTACTACTTGGAAGAAAAGAAATGACCAACTTAGCATATTGAAAAGCAGAGATATTACTTTGCCAACAAAGGTCCGTCTAGTCAAGGCTATGGTTTTTCCAGTAGTCATCTATGGATGTGAGAGTTAGACTATAAGGAAGTCTGAGCCACAAAGAATGGATGCTTTTGAACTGTGGTGTTGGAGAAGACTCTTGAGAGTCCCATGGACTGCAAGGAGATCCAACCAGTCCATCCTAAAGGAGATCAGTCCTGGGTGTTCATTGGAAGGACTGATGTTGAAGCTGAAACTCCAATACTTTGGCCACCTGATGTGAAGAGCTGACTCATTTGAAAAGACCCTGATGTTGTGAAAGTTTGAGGGCAGGAGGAGAAGGGGATGACAGAGGATGAGATGGCTGGATGGCATCACCCACTCAATGGACATGAGCTTGAGTAAACTCTGGGAGTCGGTGATGGACAGAGGCCTGGCATGCTGCAGTCCATGGGGTCGCAAAGAGTCGGACATTACTGAGTGACTGAACTGAACTGAGCATACCAGAAAGGAACCCATTTATTGGGCAAAAGCAAGTGAGTAGCTGGAGAGAGATGGATTTGGAAACAGATATATCATCATCCCTATGGATCAATATGGTAGTGAAAAGACAGAGGCTTGGAGACTGAAGTACATGTTTTCTTCTCTCTTCATTGTCTTCATAATTGTTCCAGTGAAAGTTGATTTGCTTTCTTATTTTTCTAGCATACTGATAATCTAGACATAATAATATGCAGCTCTCTATTCCCCAGTGCCTAGAACAATGCATAAGCTTTCCTTTTCTATGGATGATTTGGTTTATTTTGCTTTGCAGTATTGTCTCTGGGGACCACTGGTCACTCAAGTTAGAAGCTAAAATCCTTCTGAGATTACACAGCACTATATTATATTAATAGATGGAGATAGGAGTATTTCTGCTTTTCTATATATGCAGCCCCAGGGATATTCACATTTTACCAATGGCTCCACAGTTCAATTTCACTTTACTATAAAATCTATGGCTCCAGAGCTGTTACTTGTTCACTCTCTGCTGATAAAGACAGAGAAGGCTTGTTTTTCCCCATAAAGCTGGTAAGAAGCTAGAGAAAGGGGTTTGTTGTATTGATTTTATGCTTTGTGTTCTATTTATAATTGTTTAAATGAGCCTACAAAAAAGTCAGATAACATTAGGTTTTACCCTGTCCTCAGAGATTCATATAACACAGACAATTGCGCCTTTCTACTTTATAGTCAAATATTATGATGATGATTTTCTCAGATTGAATGTTATCTTGAGAACTGGCAATTCAAAGGGAACTATAGAGAACTAGCATAAAGGGAATAGCAACACGTATACTTGTTGCAGGGAATTCACTTTTAGGAAGTAAGTTTTACCTAATATTTTTAAAGCTTGATTGAGAAATATTAATGTTATAATAACTAATATTGCTATTCTTTGATTTTAAGTTTTCCTAGAATTTATTTTGACACTGGAAATTTATTACTTTAAACTTATTTTTTAAATTGCAATTGAACAAAAATTCATAACATTTTTAAGTTGCCCTTTCTATTTCTTGAGTGTCTATTGAAAAAGTCTATTGTATACTCAAACCAATATTCATTACCTAATACTCTCTGAAGAGCAGTAATTTTCTCCTAATAAGTCAGGTAAGAAAAAAAAAATATCACTGGTTAATAAGAAACAAAATTCTAACATATGCTGAAACATGGATGACTCTTGAGGACATTATTTCTAGTGAGATAAGCCAGTCACAAAAGAAAATATACTTTTCCCTTATGATTTACCTTATGAAAATATGATTCCCTTATATGAGACACTTAAAGCAGTCAAAAATCACAGAGACAGAAAATAAAATGGTGGTTGCCAGGGACTGGGAAAAGGGGAGACTGAGGAGTTATTGTTTAGTGGATACAGAGTTTCAGTTTTACAAGATGAAACAGATATGGAGATGGATGATAGTGATGGTTGCACTACATTATGAATGCCTTTAAATCCACTGAAATGCACACTTTAAAATGATTAGGATGGTAAATTTTATGTTAGTTGTTCAGTTCAGTTCAACCCATCAGTCGTGTCTGACTCTTTGCAACCCCATGAACCGCAGCACGCCAGCCCTCCCTGTCCATCACCAACTCCAAGAGTTTATCCAAACTCATGTCCATTGAGTTGGTGATGCCATCCAGCCATCTCATCCTCTGTCGTCCCCTTCTCCTCCTGCCCTCAACATTTCCCAACATCAGGGTCTTTTCAAATGAGTCAGCTCTCTGCATCAGATGGCCAAAGTATTGGAGTTTCAGCTTCAACATCAGTCCTTCCAATGAACACCCAGGACTGATCTCCTTTAGGATGGACTGGTTGGATCTCCTTGCAGTCCAAGGGACTCTCAAGAGTCTTCACCAACACCACAGTTCAAAAGCATCATTTCTTCAGCGCTCAGCTTTCTTTATAGTTAAACTCTCACATCCATATATGACTACTGAGAAAACCATAGTTTTGACTAGATGGACCTTCATTGACAAAGTAATGTCTTTGCTTTTTAATATGCTGTCTAGGTTGGTCATAACTTTTCTTCTAAGGAGCAAGTGTTTTTTAATTTCATGGCTGTAATTACCATCTGCAGTGAAATGTCAGTTGAATTTGACCACAATTTTAAAAATTGTGGAACAAAACAAAAACTAGTAGCACTGGGTGATAACTGTCCCACGGAGCCTTACACCAACTTATCCACTTGCACTTACCCTCTAGTGTCAGTGGATGTCCTGATCCTCATCTTTGTGAGGGCTAATTATTTGGTTGGCAGAAAAATTAATTCTGTGTTTTCCATAACAGTTTACAGAAGACCCAAAGGAACTTTTTGGCCAACCCAATACTGTCATGCTTTATATTCAGTCTCTGCAGTTGTAAAGAATCTACCTGCCGACTCAGGAGATGCAGGCATTGTGGGTTCAATCCCTGAGTCAGGAAGATTCCCTGGAGTAGGAAGTAGCAACCCACTCCAGCATTCTTGCCTGGAAAATTCTATGGACAGAGGAGTCCAGCGGGCTACAGTCCACAGAATCCCAAATAGTCAGACACACACTGTTTCCTTAGGGAATTTTCTATGCCAGTTAACTCCTGTCATTCAATAGTTTTAATCTCTCACTATATAACATTTTTAACCTTAGTTTATAAATATGCTCAGTTCTTTTTCCTATATTACAAATATCCTCCATCCACCTTATGGTCACCCTTAGTCATGGCTGATTTTTCTTCTTTTTTTTTTTTTAATTTTATTTTATTTTTAAACTTTACAATATTGTATTAGTTTTGCCAAACCATGGCTTATTTTTCTCCTTGCTTTTACTGACAAGTTTCCAAAAGTAATATATACCATGCCTCCAGGACTTTTCCATTTATTCCCCAAGCCACTGTGGCAGATTCTCAGCTTTCATTGCTGGATTTCAGATAGTTTTGTTTGTTTGTTTTTTGTTTGTTTGTTTGTTTCTTAGAGTCATTCATGTGTTCTCAGCAGCATTTGACATTTTTGATCCTTAAAAGCATCCACTCAAGCAGTTCAGTACTATTGTTCATGTAACACCCAGACATGACACTAGACTCTTTTGGTTTTAGTGGTTCCAGGAAGGCTATCCAGTCTCATCTTGCTTTAGTCTATATAGTCCTTTCCAATAACTTCTATCAAATTCCATCTTTATTGGTTTTGTCTTATAGAAATCTCCTCCCTGAAGGTATTCATCCACACTACCGGATTAACATGGCACTGGATTAACAAGCTCTCCTGTACTTCCAAACATGTATTACTAGCAAAAATCTGGAAAGGTTTGCCTGGAAAGGCATGCCTACATGGGCACAGCAGACTCAACATCTTTAGCTGAATTTCTCTTTGTCATTTCTTACATAAGATATTCAAAATTGAATGTATTCAATGTATTGATTTTTCTTAACTCTCTATCCATTTAATCTTATAATATGATGGAGCTAAAAATTCTATCACTATTGAAAATAATTATTATCAAAATGTATGGAATTCTTTGGATATATTTTCTTAAATTTAAGAATAAATATGTTATATATATATATAGTGAAAGCTATAAATAAAACTGTTTTATATATATAATATAATCACTTACCCATGACCTTAGATAACTCTCCTAACCAAGAGAAAATTTATCTAGATATCTTCATGTAACAATAAAATGTATTATTTCTATAGGATGTGTGCATTGTGAAGATAAATGCTACCAGTCCAGGAAAACATGGAAACCTTAGGTAACTCAACATCTAAATTTCCAACTTTCTTGTTGACTGGAATTCCTGGCCTAGAGTTTGCCCATGCTTGGATCTCCATTCCCTTCTGCTGTCTTTATGCCACTGCCCTTTCTGGGAACAGCATGATCCTGTTTGCCATCATCACCCAGCAGAGTCTCCACGAGCCCATGCACTATTTCCTCTCCATGCTGTCAGCTGCTGACTTGGGTTTGACTGTTTCTACAATGTCAACCACATTAGGTATCCTCTGGTTTGATGCAAATGAAATCAGTCTGGATATGTGCATTATCCAGATGTTTTTTCTTCATGGGTTTGCCGCCACAGAATCTGGGGTGCTGGTGGCTATGGCCTTTGACCGCTGTGTGGCCATCTGTGATCCTCTGAGGTACACTAGCATTCTCACTAATTATAGAATCATTCAGATGGGTCTCTTGATGGTTATACACACTGTAGTATTAATTGGACCACTACTTTTGCTTCTTAAGCCCCTCAATTTTTGTGGCAGGAATGTGCTTTCCCACTCCTACTGCTATCATCCAGATGTGATTAAATTAGCATGTTCAGATACTCGGGCCAATAGCATCTGTGGATTAATTGATCTCATCCTGACCACAGGAGTAGATACACCATGCATTGTCCTGTCTTATATCTTGATCATTCACTCAGTTCTCAGTATTTCCTCCCCTCAAGAACGACACAAAGTTTTTAGCACCTGTGTCTCCCACCTTGGAGCAGTTTCTATTTTCTACATCCCCATGATTAGCTTGTCATTGGTGCATCGCTATGGGCGATCAGCCCCCAAAGTGATCCATTCAGTGATGGCCAATATGTACCTGCTTTTTCCTCCTGTGCTCAACCCCATCATCTACAGTGTAAAAACAAAGCAGATTCGCAAGGCTATACTCAGTCTTCTTCTTATGAAATAGACAGAGATAATTAAGTTTGAGAAAATCATGATAGAAGTGGCCTTCACTGTAGAAAAAGCAGTTCTGGTAGGTTACTGTCTTTGGGACAATTTTTTTCTCATCTTTCCATTTTTTCAGCAAATATTTAGTAAGCATTTTTGAGTTTTCAGTCATAAAATACATATATAATATATCTTAAGGAATTTACAGTCCAATAATAGAAGCAGAAAAATAATAATAATGAAATAATTTAAGTAATGCCTATAGTAACTAACATTTATTGTCCATTTTATACTAAGCATTCTGTTAACTGCATTTAATATATACTATTTATTCTTCAAAACTGCTCATTGAAATGATTAATTATATTTTAGAGGTGAAGAAACAGACAAAGACATTTAGGCCATCAAAGGCAAGACATCTAACAGAGCAGGACTGAGGCTTGAATTCATGCTTCTTGTATCTTAGATACTGTGTTCTTCATACATGTATTGTGTACTCTTCCAAAAGCAACTACAAAAATGTCACAAGATCAGAAGAAGGAACTGGGTCTTCACATCTGTGTGTCATGCATTTAACATATTGTAATGAATTTCTAGCAGTATATTTTAGCTTTTAGTCTTTATTCATAATTAGTAGTACAAAAAGTAGAAATAGATATGCCATGGCATGTAAGCCATAGGTCATTATCTAGTACTGAGCAACCAATAGAAAATCTGCAAGGATTAGGGACATAAGCTAATTCACTACAGCAATTTAGAGAACTGGAGACATCATGAAGTGGCATGTAAGGACCTTCGAGGTAGAATTTGTTAACTTTCTTGTGTTCAAAGGTCCTTTTGAAACCTAATGAAATCCATCAACCCTTTTCCAGAGAACAATCACATATAAAAACACTCATATTATTATTTTTTTTGACTCTAATTTTATTTTATTTTTAAACTTTACATAACTGTATTAGTTTTACTAAATATCAAAATGAATCCGCCACAGGTATACATGTGTTCCCCATCCTGAACCCTCCTCCCTCCTCCCTCCCCAATCCATCCCTCTGGGTCGTCCCAGTGCACCAGCCCCAAGCATCCAGTATCGTGCTTCGAACCTGGACTGGCAACTCGTTTCATACATGATATTTTACATGTTTCAATGCCATTCTCCCAAATCTTCCCACCCTCTCCCTCTCTCACAGAGTCCATAAGACTGTTCTATATATCAGTGTCTCTTTTGCTGTCTCGTACACAGGGTTATTTTACCATCTTTCTAAATTCCATATATATGCGTTAGTATACTGTATTGGTGTTTTTCTTTCTGGCTTACTTCACTCTGTATAATAGGCTCCAGTTTCATCCACCTCATTAGAACTGATTCAAATGTATTCTTTTTAATGGCTGAATAATACTCCATTGTGTATATGTACCACTGCTTTCTTATCCATTCATCTGCTGATGGACATCTAGGTTGCTTCCATGTCCTGGCTATTATAAACAGTGCTGCGATGAACATTGGGGTACACGTGTCTCCTTCCCTTCTGGTTTCCTCAGTGTGCAGGCCCAGCAGTGGGATTGCTGGATCATAAGGCAGGTCTATTTCCAGTTTTTTAAGGAATCTCCACACTGTTCTCCATAGTGGCTCTACTAGTTTGCATTCCCACCAACAGTGTAAGAGGGTTCCCTTTTCTCCACACCCTCTCCAGCATTTATTACTTGTAGACTTTTGGATCGCAGCCATTCTGACTGGTGTGAAATGGTACCTCATAGTGGTTTTGATTTGCATTTCTCTGATAATGAGTGATGTTGAGCATCTTTTCATGTGTTTGTTAGCCATCTGTATGTCTTCTTTGGAGAAATGTCTATTTAGTTCTTCGGCCCATTTTTTGATTGGGTCATTTATTTTTCTGGAGTTGAGCTGTAGGAGTTGCTTGTATATTCTCGAGATTAGTTGTTTATCAGTTGCTTCATTTGCTATTATCTTCTCCCATTCTGAAGGCTGTCTTTTCACCTTGCTAATAGTTTCCTTTGATGTGCAGAAGCTTTTAAGGTTAATTAGGTCCCATTTGTTTATTTTTGCTTTTATTTCCAATATTCTGGGAGGTGGGTCATAGAGGATCCTGCTGTGATGTATGTCAGAGAGTGTTTTGCCTATGTTCTCCTCTAGGAGTTTTACAGTTTCTGGTCTTACGTTTAGATCTTTAATCCATTTTGAGTTTATTTTTGTGTATGGTGTTAGAAAGTGTTCTAGTTTCATTCTTTTACAAGTGGTTGACCAGAGTTCCCAGCACCACTTGTTAAAGAGATTGTCTTTAATCCATTGTATATTCTTGCCTCCTTTGTCATAGATAAGGTGTCCATAGGTGCGTGGATTTATCTCTGGGCTTTCTATTTTGTTCCATTGATCTATATTTCTGTCTTTGTGCCAGTACCATACTGTCTTGATAACTGTGGCTTTGTAGTAGAGCCTGAAGTCAGGTAGGTTGATTCCTCCAGTTCCATTCTTCTTTCTCAAGATCGCTTTGGCTATTCGAGGTTTTTTGTATTTCCATACAAATTGTGAAATTATTTGTTCTAGCTCTGTGAAGAATGCTGTTGGTTGCTTGATGGGGATTGCAATGAATCTATAGATTGCTTTGGGTAGTATACTCATTTTCACTATATTGATTCTTCCAATCCATGAACATGGTATATTTCTCCATCTGTTAGTGTCCTCTTTGATTTCTTTCACCAGTGTTTTATAGTTTTCTATATATAGGTCTTTAGTTTCTTTAGGTAGATATATTCCTAAGTACTTTATTCTTTCCGTTGCAATGGTGAATGGAATTGTTTCCTTAATTTCTCTTTCTGTTTTCTCATTATTAGTGTATAGGAATGCAAGGGATTTCTGGGTGTTGATTTTATATCCTGCAACTTTACTATAGTCATTGATTAGTTCTAGTAATTTTCTGGTGGAGTCTTTAGGGTTTTCTATGTAGAGGATCATGTCATCTGCAAACAGTGAGAGCTTTACTTCTTCTTTTCCAATTTGGATTCCTTTTATTTCTTTTTCTGTTCTGATTGCTGTGGCCAAAACTATGTTGAATAGTAATGGTGAAAGTGGGCACCCTTGTCTTGTTCCTGACTTTAGAGGAAATGCTTTCAATTTTTCACCATTGAGGATAATGTTTGCTGTGGGTTTGTCATATATAGCTTTGATTATGTTGAGGTATGTTCCTTCTATTCCTGCTTTCTGGAGAGTTTTTATCATAAATGGATGTTGAGTTTTGTCAAAGGCTTTCTCTGCATCTATTGAGATAATCATATGGTTTTGTTTTTCAATTTGTTAATGTGGTGTATTACATTGATTGATTTGCAGATATTGAAGAATCCTTGCATCCCTGGGATAAAGCCCACTTGGTCATGGTGTATGATCTTTTTAATGTGTTGTTGGATTCTGATTGCTAGAATTTTGTTAAGGATTTTTGCATCTATGTTTATCAGTGATATTGGCCTGTAGTTTTCTTTTTTTGTGGGATCTTTGTCAGGTTTTGGTATTAGGGTGATGGTGGCCTCATAGAATGAGTTTGGAAGTTTACCATCCTCCGAAATTTTCTGGAAGAGTTTGAGCAGGATAGGTGTTAGCTCTTCTCTAAATTTTTGGTAGAATTCAGCTGTGAAGCCGTCTGGACCTGGGCTTTTGTTTGCTGGAAGATTTCTGATTACAGTTTCAATTTCCGTGCTTGTGATGGGTCTGTTGAGATGTTCTATTTCTTCCTGGTCGAGTTTTGGAAAGTTGTACTTTTCTAAGAATTTGTCCATTTCTTCCTTGTTGTCTATTTTATTGGCATATAATTGTTGATAGTAGTCTCTTATGATCCTTTGTATTTCTGTGTTGTCTGTTGTGATCTCTCCATTTTCATTTCTAATTTTATTGATTTGATTTTTCTCCCTTTGTTTCTTGATGAGTCTGGCTAATGGTTTGTCAATTTTATTTATCCTTTCAAAGAACCAGCTTTTGGTTTTGTTGATTTTTGCTATGGTCTCTTTTGTTTCTTTTGCATTTATTTCTGCTCTAATTTTTAAGATTTCTTTCCTTCTACTAACCCTGGGGTTCTTCATTTCTTCCTTTTCTAATTGCTTTAGATGTAGAGTTAGGTTATTTATTTGACTTTTTTCTTGTTTCTTGAGGTGTGCCTGTATTGCTATGAACTTTCCCCTTAGGACTGCTTTTACCGTGTCCCACAGGTTTTGGGTTGTTGTGTTTTCATTTTCATTCATTTCTATGCAAATTTTGATTTCTTTTTTGATTTCTTCTGTGATTTGTTGGTTATTCAGCAGCGTGTTGTTCAGCCTCCATATGTTGGATTTTTTAATAGTTTTTCTCCTGTAATTGAGATCTAATCTTACTGCACTGTGGTCAGAAAAGATGCTTGGAATGATTTCTATTTTTTTGAATTTACCAAGGCTAGCTTTATGGCCCAGGATGTGATCTATCCTGGAGAAGGTTCCATGTGCGCTTGAGAAGAAGGTGAAATTCATTGTTTTGGGATGAAATGTCCTATAGATATCAATTAGGTCTAACTGGCCTATTGTATCATTTAAAGTTTGTGTTTCCTTGTTAATTTTCTGTTTAGTTGATCTATCCATAGGTGTGAGTGGGGTATTAAAGTCTCCCACTATTATTGTGTTATTGTTAATTTCTTCTTTCATACTTGTTAGCATTTGTCGTACATACTGCGGTGCTCCCGTGTTGGGTGCATATATATTTATAATTGTTATATCTTCTTCTTGGATTGATCCTTTGATCATTATGTAGTGACCATCTTTGTCTCTTTTCACAGTCTTTGTTTTAAAGTCTATTTTATCTGATATGAGTATTGCTACTCCTGCTTTCTTTTGGTCCCTATTTTCATGGAAAATCTTTTTCCAGCCCTTCAATTTCCGTCTGTATGTGTCCCCTGTTTTGAGGTGGGTCTCTTGTAGACAACATATGTAGGGGTCTTGTTTTTGTATCCATTCATCCAGTCTTTGTCTTTTGGTTGGGGCATTCACCCCATTTACAATTAAGGTAATTACTGATAAGTATGACCCCGTTGCCATTTACTTTATTGTTTTGGGTTCGAATTTATACACCATATTTGTGTTTACTGTCTAGAGAATATCCTTTAGTATTTGTTGGAGAGCTGGTTTGGTGGTGCTGAATTCTCTCAGCTTTTGCTTGTCTGAAAAGCTTTTGATTTCTCCTTCATACTTGAATGAGATCCTTGCTGGGTACAATAATCTGGGCTGTAGGTTATTTTCTTTCATCATTTTAAGTATGTCTTGCCATTCCCTCCTGGCTTGGAGAGTTTCTATGGAAAGATCAGCTGTTATCCTTATGGGTATTCCCTTGTGTGTTATTTGTTGTTTTTCCCTTGCTGCTTTTAATATTTGTTCTTTGTGTTTGATCTTTGTTAATTTGATTAATATGTGTCTTGGGGTGTTTCGCCTTGGGTTTATCCTGTTTGGGACTCTCTGGGTTTCTTGGACTTGGGTGATTATTTCCTTCCCCATTTTAGGGAAGTTTCCAACTATTATCTCCTCACTTATTTTCTCATGGTCTTTCTTTTTGTTGTCTTCTTCTGGGACCCCTATGATTTGAATGTTGTAGCATTTAATATTGTCCTGGAGGTCTCTGAGATTGTCCTCATTTCTTTTAATTCGTTTTTCTTTTGTCCTCTCTGATTCATTTATTTCTACCATTCTATCTTCTAATTCACTAATCCTATCTTCTGCCTCTGTTATTCTACTATTTGTTGCCTCCAGAGTGTTTTTAATTTCACTTATTGCATTATTCATTATATATTGACTCTTTTTTATTTCTTCTAAGTCCTTGTTAAACCTTTCTTGCATCTTCTCAATCCTTGCCTCCAGGCTATTTATCTGTGATTCCATTTTAATTTCAAGATTTTGGATCAATTTCACTATCATTATTCGGAATTCTTTATCAGGTAGATTCCCTATCTCTTCCTCTTTTGTTTGGTTTGGTGGGCATTTATCCTGTTCCTTTATCTGCTGGGTATTCCTCTGTCTCTTCATCTTGTTTAAATTGCTGAGTTTGGGGTTCCTTTCTGTATTCTGGCAGTTTGTGGAGTTCTCTTTATTGTGGTGTTTCCTTGCTGTGTGTGGGTTTGTACAGGTGGTTTGTCAAGGTTTCCTGGTTAGGGAAGCTTGTGTCGATGTTCTGGTGGATGGAGCTGTATTTCTTCTCTCTGGAGTGTAATGAAATGTCCAGTAATGAGTTATGAGATGTCTATGATTTTGGGGTGACTTTGGGCAGCCTGTATCTTGAAGCTCAGGGCTGTGTTCCTTTGTTGCTGGAGAATTTGCTTGGTATGTCTTTCCCTGGAACTTGTTGGCCCTTGTGTGGTGCTTGGTTTCAGCGTCGGTATGGAGGCGTTTGATGAGCTCCTGTCAATTAATGTTCCTTGGAGTCAGGAGTTCCCTGGAGTCAGGGTTTGGACTTAAGCCTCCTACTTCCAGTTATCGGTCTTATTTTTACAGTAGTTTCAAAACTTCTCCTTCTATACAGCACCATTGATAAAACATCTACATTAAAGATGAAAAGTTTCTCTACTGTGAGGGTCACTCAGAGAGGTTCACAGCGTTACATGGAGAAGAGAAGAGGGAGGAGGGAGTTAGAGGTGACCCAAATGAGATGAGGTGGAATCAATAGTGGAGAGAGTGGGCTAGCCAGTAGTCACTTCCTTATGTGCACTCCACAACTGGACCGCTCAGAGATGTTCACGGAGTTATACAGAGAAGAGAAGAAGGAGGCAGGAGACAGAGGTGGCCAGAAGGATAAAAGGGGGAAATGAAAAGGAGGGAGACAGATCCAGCCAGTAATCAGTTCCCTCAAGTGTTCTCCACCGTCTAGAACACACAGAAATTCACAGAGTTGGGTAGAGTAGAGAGGGGTTAGGGAGGAGATACAGGTGACCTGGTGGAGAAAATGGAGAGTCCAAAGGGAGAGAGAGCAGTCAAGCCAGTAATCTCGTACCCTAGTGAAAAATGGGTCCTGAAGATTGGGTTCTTAAAGGTACGAAGTTGGTAACAAATACATAAAAGCAAAAATTAAAAATCTAGAGTAGAGTTTGGAATTTCAAAAATGTGATGTTAATGAAAAGAAGAAAGAAAAGAAGGAGAGAAAAAACGAACAAAGAAAAACAAACAAGGTCGCGAAAATTATAAAGAAACTACAGGTACAAAATTGATAACTAATACCAAAAAGCAAAAATTAAAAATCTAGAGTAGAGTTTGGAATTTCAAAAATACAATGTTAAAAAAAAAAAAGAAGAAGAAGAAGAAAATAAAGAGAGAAAACAAACAAACCAACAAAAACAATGTCGCAAAAATTATAAAGAAAATACAGGTACAAAATTGATATCAAATACCAAAAAGCATAAATTAAAAATCTTGAGTAGAGTTTGGAATTGCAGATGATGTTATATAAAAGAAGAAGAGAAAGAAACAGAGGGGAAAAAAGACAAAAAAATCACAGAAATTATAAAAAAAAAACTATAGGTACAAAATTGATAACATATACCAAAAGGCTAAAATTAAAAATCTAGAGTAGAGTTTGGAATTTCAAAAATACAATGTTAAAAAAAGAAGAAAAAAAATCAAAAAAAAAAAAAAAAACACGGTCAAAAAATTACAAAATATATATATGAAGTTTGCTGAAGAAGAAAAAAAAAATAGGGTCTTTTTTTTTTTTTGCAAAGTAATAGTTATAAAAGTGAAAATTAAAGGACAATAGAGGACTTAAAATTTTTTTTTTTAATTAAAAAAAAAAAGAAAGAAAGATTGATCATAAAAATAGTAAAAATATATCTAAGTCTTTCTCTGGTTTTGTTGTGAGTATTGTGGGTTCAGTTCATTTTTGGCTAGTTCCTTAGTCCGACTTATATTTCTCAAGATCTATAGGCCCCTTCCTATGTAATCCGTAGTAACCACAGGGTTTTAATCTATGGCCTGTAGCTTCCAAGGCGTTTCCCTCTGTTATAGCTTCTTCTGTTTGCTGGTCTCTTCAGTGTCTGGTTCCCGCCCCGACACAAAGGGGACGGTTGAGGACACTATTTTTGTTTTTTTTTTTTATTTTTTAGGCTCACTTGTTCAGCCGCGCTGTGGGGAGGGAGGGAGGGATGCTGCAAACAGATAACACTGGCGTGCGCTCGCAGTGCCTCAGCCACACTGGGTCTGCCCCCGCTCACGGCTCGTGTAGCGTCCCTGCCCACACTGCTCAGGCTCTAGGTTGTTCCGCCGGGAACAATCAGAGGCCGGCCCTGGGCTGAGCTCCCAGGTCCAAGCAGCTCAGGTTCAGGCACTCGGGTAGTCCTCAGAGGCGCAGACTCGGTTGGGCCTGCGTTTTGTGTTCTTCCCAGATCCGAGCAGCTCAGGTGATGTGTTTGGCGGGAGCCAATGCTGCAACTTATCGCCTCCCTACCACTCGGTTATCTGGGTGTAAAACCGGTGCACCTTCTCAGGCAGATGTTGACCGTCCAGACCCCAAGAAGTTTTAGTTAGCAAAGAAGCCTGCTTACAGTTTTATAGATAGTGTCTCTCTGGGGCTGCGATTGCCCCCTTCCGGCTCTGGCTGCCTGTCACCGGAGGGGGAAGGTCTGCAGCCCGCTCTCTCTGTTCAGTCCTTTGTTCTGTGCGCGGGCCTGGCGGTGTCTTAGGTTAGGGCTGGCTTTTCGCGTGGTAGATATCCCACAGTCTGGTTTGCTAGCCCAAATTATTTCGCTCAGATAGTGCTCAGGACATTCGGCCTGATTCTACTTCTAAGGGACACAGCCCGCGCCGCATTTCCCTGCCCAGCCCCCGCTTGCTAATGCCGTGTGCAGGCGTCTGCGCTGCTTCTCCGCTGGGGGAGTTACCGTAGGGCTCACAATCTGCGATTTTTAATTGTTTATTTATTTTTTTTTTTTCCTCCCTTTTATGTTGCCCTCTGTGCTTCCAAATCTCGGCACAGATTCGGCAGTGAGAAGGTTTCCTGGTGTTTGGAAACTTCTCTCTTTTTAAGACTCCCTTCCCGGGACGGAACTCCGTCCCTCCCTCTTTTGTCTCCTTTTTTTGTCTTTTATATTTTTTCCTACCTCCTTTCGAAGAGTTGGGCTGCTTTTCTGGGTGCCTGATGTCCTCTGCCAGCATTCAGAAGTTGTTTTGTGGAATTTACTCGACGTTTAAATGCTCTTTTGATGAATTTGTGGGGGAGAAAGTGTTCTCCCCGTCCTACTCCTCCACCATCTTGGCTCCTCCTCTCATATTATTTTTCAAAGAGTGTCAGAGGATTCACAAAATGCCATGAAGGGCCTACATGGCTCTCTTAGTCAAAGAACAAAAGTGAAGAATTCATAATTTTTAGGCTATAAATGGTGATGCACAGCTGGACTTAAAAAGTTTGGTTCCTGAAAAGAGATGCATGATGACAATGTCAATTTAAGAGATGGACAGAAACTTAAAACTCAGTTGCACAAAATGGTTGAAAAATACGGAGGAAAAGGGAGATGGAAACCTGATGGGAGACCTATTAATATTATTGCTGTTGGAAAAGTGGTCCAAGATAGGAGGGATGAGCCATGAATCCCAGAAACACTGGGGGCAGCTGTGAGCTGGAGCCAACGCTCACTAGTTTACCCGAAGCCATAGTGTGCATCTCTTCTCAACTCCGCATTAATGATGCCACATTGACAGCTAGAATCACCACTGATACTACGGCGTTGGTAAATACTGCAAATGAGTTTCTTTTTTCCTAGGATTTCAGTTTGCCAGCACACCAGTGACTGGAGTCTGTCTTACATTTGGCTTTGTGAAAAGCAATAGAAATTAGAAGATAATGCCCTTAAAATCTAATGTGTGAAGTAATAGAGACAAAAAAGTTATAAAATAATGTATGAAGTGTTGCAATAGTTGCTAATACAAAATTATACCCCTTATTTGTGCTGCCTTCTAAGCTGAACATGTTTCCAAAGGTAAATGGAGAAGAGTATTCTGGAAGCAACTCTGTGGAACAATGTAAGAGGTATTGTGTCACCATTTTACTCTTCATGGAAGAATACGCTCCTGAATTTTAAATTCATAGGTCCTATCTAGGCACAGCATCAAAGAATATGAAAACACAAAATATTTCCTTCTCTGTCCTTCTGATTTTTTCCCTCCATCAGATTCTTCCAAGAGAATTTAGGTTACAAGATTTTCATTAGTTGCTTAAAGAACATCTTTTGCTTGAACAATATTATTTTAAGAAGAATTGATTTATAGATTTGGTTTAGAAATTCCATTCTTCCTGAATTGTATACATAGGGGACTTTTGTTCTGACAGTTCTACATGCCAGTTTCCTCCATAGAGCTTCAAAAATATAGAACACACAAAAATGTTAAAGTTGAGGAACTTTTACTTTGAGATGCCCAAAGGACTATAGCATTATAAAGTGTAATCCTAGCTAAACCTGCTAAAGAAAAGATTCTATATCTCTTTGGATACTTCTGGCTGGACCTAAACAAGTGTGCATGCACACACACACACACACACAAAGATGATGGGAAGGGAGAAATATATTTGGGGATTTCATGAGCTGCAAGCAGAAACTTGGATAATTTTATTTAGCTTGAGTTGTATTGGTCTACAAATTATCTAGGATACTACATATGCATGCTGCTGCTGCTGCTGCTGCTGCCGCTGCTACTAAGTCACTTCAGTCGTGTCCGACTCTGTGCGACCCTATGGACAGCAGCCCTCCAGGCTCCTCTGTCCACGGGATTCTCTAGGCAAGAATACTGGAGTGGGTTGCCATTTCCTTCTCCACATACACATGCTATTTACTGTAAATCAGTAAAGGAGGTTGGCTTGTGCTTTGCTTAGATGCAGAGTGGACTTGAGGTAAATTTACTAAATTAGCATTCTAATAAAATTCAGTACTTCAAGGAGTGAAAGTGAAAGTGAAGTCGCTTAGTCGTGTCCGACTCATTGAGGCCCGTGGACTGTAGCCCACCAAACTCCTCTGTCCATGGGATTCTCCAGGCAAGAATACTGGAGTGGGTTGCCATTTCCTTATCCTTCTCTTCAAGGAGGCCCCATTTAAAAGATACTCAGGAGAATCTTGTAGATCAGAGTAGCTCATTCCCTAGGTCACAGGTAGAAATAAAAGAAGCTGACAAGGGGGTAAAAAGAGAGCTATGTGAATGTGAAGGCATAACATTGTTTCACTATGTTTTTCTGTACCTTATGTATGCCCTGATTCTTTCATTTATGTACATCTGTTGTGTTCTCTGTCTGTCCCTTTTTCCAATGCTGTCCAGTAATTCCAATTTGATCAATTTACGGAAAAAAATAAAATTTTTCCTGCAGAAGGATGGATCTAGTTGACATCTCTCAGCCTGGAAATAAGTTGCTAGCTTATCTACTTCATTGGCCAGGATTCTAAGTAGGCTTGAATTCGAATTCTCACCATTCCACTGATGTAAGAGGTTAACTCCACATTGAATCTTACTACTTCCCACTCTAGAATATCACATTCATTCCTCTTTGGTTTTTAATCTACACTGTATTTAAATTCTGCCTCTTCTATGAACCATTCTTTAACAAACATACAGAGTGAAGTAAGCCAGAAAGAAAAACACCAATACAGTATACTAATGCATATATATGGAATTTAGAAAGATGGTAACTATAACCCTGTATACGAGACAGCAAAAGAGACACTGATGTATAGAACAGTCTTTTGGACTCTGTTGGAGAGGGAAAGGGTGGGATGATTTGGGAGAATGGCATTGAAACATGTATAATATATATGAAACGAGTCGCCAGTCCAGGTTCGATGCACGATACTGGATGCTTGGGGCTGGTGCACTGGGACGACCCAGAGGGGTGGTATGGGGAGGAAGGAGGGAGGAGGGTTCAGGATGGGGAACATATGTATACCTGTGGCAGATTCATTTTGATATATGGCAAAACCAATACAATATTGTAAAGTTAAAAAATAAAATTAAAAAAATAAATTAAAAAATCATATCAAAATATATAAAAAATAATAAATAACATTGTCTTAAAAAAATAACAAACATAATAAAGCAGCTGACAAAAGTGGGCAAACTGCTATGAGTAGATTACATAAAGCCGTAAGACCCACCCTTGAGTGTGTCCTTGAAGAGGGCCTAGAGGACATGTCGTTCAAAGGATATTAAGGAATGATATGTGAAAATGATAGCATCACTAAAAAGTTGAGAAGTGGCTGTCCTCTGCTGACCAGGAATGACCATTGGAGATGCAGTCATAGAGCCAGGCTCATTAATATCCATTCACGTGATAAGGCCTTGACATAACAGAGGCCAAAGAGCAGTGATTAATCAGAAAAAAACAGGAGGCTGCAATTATAAGAACCCCCAAAGTCTGAAGGGTAGACAAGAGAGCTTAATGTCCAAGCAGTAGTGGGACATCCCTGGGACAAAATAAACAAACAACCAACAAGGGGTTAGCTAGGTAACATTATAACAAAAACAAGACAAGAATGGATGACAAAGGGGCTAGAAGGATTGTCATACTTTGCAAGCTTGACCTTGAATTTGGGAGAGAAGGATGGAAGAAGGTTTTGGTAGAAAGAAGCATCTTAGATGATTTGTTGTTGTTTAGATGCTAAGTCGTCTCCAACTCTTTTGCAACCACATGGACCATAGCCTGCCAGGCTCCTCTGTCCATGGAATTTCCCAGGCAAGAATACTGGAGTGGGTAGCCATTCCCTTCTCCAGGGGATCTTCCCGCCCAGGAATTGACCTTGTGTCTCCTGCATTACAGGCAAATTCTTTACCATCTGAGCCACCAGGGCACCATGTTGCCAAATTTTTCTTCTTGTATGAAAAAGGCTACACTCATGGAGCCACTTGACTTTGTAATTCTGTTTTACTGCTTACTTCTGAATTATAGGAATGTATTTGCTCATTTTAACATTTAATGCATATGCACTATGACCCTACTACTATGTTATTACCTGGGGATACTTTCAAAGCATCTATTATTTCACTTAGTTGTGCGCGAAACGCTGCGTGATAGATTCTTTAAGAGAAACACAAAGAATAAAAATTAAGGATTACTGGATCCTCATTAAATGACATATCCATGCTCAAATAATGATTCAATTTCATTTTTAATTAAAGCATGTAAACACAGATTTGCTGTGTCGATGTTCATTCTTCTTGGTTCTTTTGTGTCTGTCTTAGCATCACATTTCCTGGTGCCCGAAGATAACCTAGGGGCAGGGAGGTAAAGCACAGCAGAAGGGCACAGAAATTCCCAGGGGTGTATTTATTCACACTGAGTAAATTCCTACGTCAACAAGTTTGCTTATAAAATTCTCCATTCTTAGAGGTAAATGGGTAGCTTTCATATACTCACTCCAAATAAGAGTAAGAGAAGTCTTTCCTCTTGTCTAAAGGCCAAGTCAAGCAGCTGCTCTCAGATCGGAAACAGTAGTTGGTTGTGTCTACAATAAAATACGTCTGATGAAATAAGGCTGAATCATGAGTGATTTAGCTTAAATAAAAGGAAGACTTTTTTCAGAAGTGAAAACAACAATTTATCTAGTCTTCTGGCATTGTTACTTCAACATCTTTCTTCATATGCCTTCTAATTTTCCACATCTTGAAAGGTAAGCCATTCCCCCACTTACCTTGGTACCTGATCTCCAGGCCCTCGGAGCTCCTGGTTATTCTTACTTCCACTGTTTTATTGACTTCTATGGCTCTTATATCTACTCAGAAATCCCAAACCCCATATAGATGTTTTGTTCTTATCCGTTTAGTTAATCATGGCAAAAAAAAAAAAAAAAACTGCTTCTTTTATGTGTGTATTTCATGACACATATAATAACAAAACCTCAAAATACAATCTTTAAATTATTATACCTCGATTCTGATTTGAATTACATCTAATATTTGCTTTAATTCTTTTTTTTAATTTTATTTTATTTTTTTTTTTTTTAAATTTTATTTTATTTTTTAAACTTTACATAATTGTATTAGTTTTGCCAAATATCAAAATGAATCCGCCACAGGTATACATGTGTTCCCCATCCTGAACCCTCCTCCCTCCTCCCTCCCTGCACCAGCCCTCTGGGTCGTCCCAGTGCACCAGCCCCAAGCATCCAGTATCGTGCATTTGCTTTAATTCTTTATGTTACTAGTATCTCATTATTTTGGCCCTTCTTTTCCCATTTTTTTTCTTTCATAATGCTTTGTGGTCTATTACCTGAATTACCTTAGGATATTTTCTTCTTCATTCTACAGGGGTTATAACAGCTTTGATACTGATGACTGAGATGCTATTCTTTTTATTTTTATGCAATATTTTAAAGATTTTATACTAGCATTTTTTTTTCTGTAGTGCAAAGAAAGATCTTTTCACACCTTTTTACCCCCAATAAACTACTCATGCAACTTGCTTCTGGATGCTGTCTCACAAATTATGATCATGTCGAGTGCAGGTTCTGACACATTTTCCAGTTTCTAGAACCTACAGTCCCACTAACACCCATGCTACTAACACTTTTAGCTCTTTGCCACTTTGGAAAGAGAGGCAATTAAAACCTAAATTTCAAAATTATGCTGTTGCCAAATTTTCTTCTGTTTTCACTTCTGCTGAAAAAGATGTACTTTAGTGAATATTTCATAATTCAACATGTCTCTACTAATGACACCCCTCACACCATCATCTTTGCCTGTTTTTCTTGAGATGAGATGTCTGGGGAAACAAAACTCCCTAGGTCACCTTATGGAAATATCCTTTAAAAAAAGGTGATTTTTTTCTTTTTGATACAGACTCTGGATTCCTGAATGTAGTCTGTCAAAATGTCATTAAGTGCTGTCCTATGTTTTGACTCAATTCATGTCTATATTCCTTAGTTAGGAGCAGTTAATCACCTTCAAAAAATTCTGGATGAAGACTGTCTTTAACTTTAGTGTTTCTTTGGTATATTTCTCTTCCCCTTTATCATTTTTTTTAAAACTTAATAGAAAATTGGGAGAGACTGGTTTCAGTTAGTACTGGCTAAAAATACTTTAAAATGGAAGCCTATTCTATTTTATTTTTAAAAACAATTTATTGAAATATAGTTGTTTTACAATGTTGTGTTAGTTCCAGGTGTAGAGCAAAGTGATTCAGTTATACCTATATACATATATGTATATGTATGTGTGTGTGTGTATGTATGTATGTATATTTTAATCCCAAAGTCTATTTTAAATCTTAGAAAACTCTGAAAGCAATATGCTATACAAATTAGAAAGAGTTTCAACATAGATAGATATTGATGATCTACAGATGGGAGGTGAGAGTACATTCAGATTTCTGAATTAGGCAACCTGATATAGTAAGTTACCATAGACCTATAGATTGACAATAGATGTACAGAGCTGTTAATCAAATGGGAATAAATAGAATATACAAGTTGTGGGAAATAATTCAGATGCCATCATTTGGTGCTTGAGTTGACTTTGAGATACTTTAATGGAGAAACCCAAGAGTTAGGGAGATGGATCTAATATTTAAGAGATTTGTTGTTGTTGTCTAGTCACTAAGTTGTGTCCGACTCTTTTTCGACCCCATGGACTGTATAGCCCACCAGGTTCCTCTCTCCATGGGATTTACCAGGAGATAATACTGGAGTGAGTTGCCATTTCTTTCTCCAGGGAATATTCCTGACCCAGGAGTGGAACCCATGACTCTTGCATTGGCAGCAGATTCTTTACCACTAAGCTACTAGGGGAGTATTTAGGAGATTAGCTTCAGATTAAATAAATATTTTATATATATAAATATTTTAAAGTTGAAAAATAAATGAATAAAATAACATTATCAATGAGATGCCTATGGAATTGAAAGTATGTATAAATAGATAACAACATGTTGGAGAAATAGTCAAACTAAACTTTGACTACATTCATAAGTAAGTTATAGAGTTGATTTGACGATAAAATTGTGCAAAAATGGATATACTTAATGGAAATTATCTTGGATGGCTTTTAAAGGAAAACAGAAGTCTTAAATGAGCTCAAAATACATTTGGACAATAGGTTTATTTTTACAATAAATTTAAGTCCACTATAGATTAATTTGAATTAATGTATCCCATATTATGCTTAAGAATTTCCTGTTTGCTAAATGTTTGATAAAGTGTTTCAATAATGTATCTACATGTCCTCCAAAACATATGCAATCCAGAAATACAGTTGCTTCATCTCTGAACCATAAAAATATTATATAGGAGATTTGAAAACATAGATTTCTCTGACATGGTTGCTATATTTATTAATAGATAATTATATTACTGTTGAAATATAAGTAATTATCATCATCATTATTATTATTATTATTTTCATTAGGAAGTATAGTGTAGTTTTTAACAGCACAAGTTCTAAAGTCTTATTTTCTGATTCTCAGTGTGATCTCTTCCAGATTTTATGACCTTTAGTAATTTATAATAACTTCTGAACTTCTCTTTGTTTTATCTGTAATAAAAATATCTCTCTCAGGTTTATCATAGGTTCAAATGAAATAATCTTTGTAAAATACCTATAACATTATATAGAACACTGTCTTAGAGTCGCACAATACTGTATACCTGAAACCCTATAAGAGATCAAAGACTAGGTTAAGGACCAAGGAATACGTGATACAAAAGAAGATTTTTCCCTATTCATTTTTAGCGCAACAAAGGCAGACTCTATAACGGTAAACAAGGCAGTATTTTAATGTTACAAATTAAAAACAGTATTAAGCTGCAGATTCACAGGACCTGAAGCATCTTCCCTCTAGTTCACTTTAGTAAATAAATGTAATGAGGCAGGATAAACTGATGTTATCAGGGATAGAGTCTTAGGTATATGTGGAACCTGATAAAGAGAGGTTTCTCTGCTAACTTAAAATGACTTTTCACTTATAATCTGAGTTTAATAATTCTAAAATTCCAAGGCAAAATTAGTCAATTGTTTTCTTAGACCAACTTCTGCTCATAGTTACATAGAGTACTTCAGGAAGGCAAATAAAATATAAATCAATTACCAGAAACATACTGAATATCTACTATGAGCAATGAATTCTTTGAAGCAAAGATTAGCTAAAATTCACTCCTATTCTCATGTAGCAGAATTAAGATTAATTCCCATTCTCAAGCAGAAGTTTACAATCCAGTTGAAGAATAAAATATGTAATAAAAATATTGGTCAGAGTATAAGATAATAAGTGATAAACATCAAATATATTTAGCTAAGTAAATTGAAATTAAATTGAACTCAATATCTTATTTCAGTGATGAACTTCATAGACATAATATTGGTGTAAGAAACAAAATGCAATTAGTATATACTACATGATTCTATTGTATCAAGATCAAGAACAGAGAGAAGTAATTGTAGTACTAGAAGTCAGAACAATGGTTACTGCAGGAGAAGACATTGTTAAGGATGAAGCATTAGGAAGCCTTCTGGGTTGGTGGTAAGGATGTATCAGTTGATCATGGAAGTGGTTACATAGGTATATATAGATGCCAGGCTTAGCTGTACTCTGAAATTTTGTGAACTTTACTAAATTTATAGTAAACTTAATCTAAAAATAAATTCTAAATTTAGAAAGTCAGGATCAAACAAGAGAATTCCACTCCTGCAGGCATTAATGCCAATTTTCCATAACTCCACTTTGCCAACTTTCCTCTTGACTGGCATCCCTGGACTTGAATGGGCCCACACCTGGATCTCCATCCCATTCTGCTGCCTTTATTTGACTGCCCTTTCTGGAAATACTTTGATCCTGTTCATAGTCCTCACTGAGCCAAGCCTCCACGAGCCCATGTACTACTTCCTGTCCATGTTGTCCACCACCGACATTGGCTTATGCATCTCAACACTGGTGACAGTACTGGGAATCTTCTGGGTCAATGCCCGGGAAGGAAATCAGCCTCAATGTTTGCTTATCACAGATGTTCTGCATTCACCTCTTCACTTTCATGGAATCTTCGGTGCTCCTGGCTATGGCCTTTGACCGTTTTGTGGCCATTTCTAACCCCCTGAGATATGCTACCATTCTAACACACACGAGGATTGCACAGATTGGTCTAGCAGTCATCACCAGGGGGACAATCATTCTGACACCACTAGTCCTGCTTCTTAAACGTCTGTCATTCTGCCATAGTCATGTGCTCCATCACTCCTACTGCTTCCACCCTGATGTGATGAAGCTCTCGTGTTCAGATACAAAGATCAACAGTGTATTTGGACTAACTGCAATTATCTCTACTGCTGGGGTGGACTCAGTCTTTATCCTGCTTTCCTATGTCTTGATCATTCACTGGGTTCTCAACATTGCATCCCCAGAGGAGAGAAAGAAGGCCTTCAGCACCTGCATTTCTCATATCACTGCTGTGGCCATATTCTACATCCCTTTGATCAGCCTGTCTTTTGTTCACAGATTTGGAAAACACGCTCCATCTTATGTGCCCATACTCATTGCTAATGTATACTTGCTCACCCCTCCTGTGATGAATCCCATCATCTATAGTGTAAAAACAAAGCCCTGTGTACGAGACAGCAAAAGAGACAGTGATGTATAGAACAGTCTTATGGACTCTGTGAGAGAGGGAGAGGGTGGGAAGATTTGGGAGAATGGCATTGAAACATGTAAAATATCATGTATGAAAAGAGTTGCCAGTCCAGGTTTGATGCACGATACTGGATGCTTGGGGCTGGTGCACTGGGACAACCCAGAGGGATGGAATGGGGAGGGAGGAGGGAGGAGGGTTCAGGATGGGGAACACATGTATACCTGTGGAGGATTCATTTTGATATTTGGCAAAACTAATACAATTATGTAAAGTTTAAAAATAAAATAAATTAAAAAAAAGCCAATTCAAAAAGCTATGTTCAAACTTTTATGTTTCAAGGGAACTCATTTTTAACAATTCTGCTATCATAAATATCTATTTCAAAGTCAGTGAAGATTTATCACAAATTGGAGTTATCAGTTCAGTTCAGTTCAGTTCATTCGCTCAGTTGTGTCCGACTCTTTACAACCCCATGAACCACAGCATGCCAGGCCTCCCTGTCCATCACCAACTCCCGGAGTTCACCCAAACTCATATGCATTGAGTCGGTGATGCCATCCAGCCATCCCATCCTCTGTAGTCCCCTTCTCCTCCTGCCCCCAATCCCTCCCAGCATCAGAGTCTTTCCCAATGAGTCAACTCTTCACATGAGGTGGCCAAAGTATTAGAGTTTCAGCCCCAGCATCAGTCTTTCCAATGAACACCCAGGACTGGTCTCCGTTAGGATGGACCTGTTGGATCTTCTTGCAATCCAAGAGACTCGCAAGAGTCTTCTCCAGCACCACAGTTCAAAAGCATCAATTCTCAGCACTCAGCCATCTTCACAGTCCAACTCTCACATCCATATATGACCACTGGAAAAACCATAGCCTTGACCAGATGGGCCTTTGTTGGCAAAGTACTGTCTCTGCTTTTGAATACGCTATCTAGGTTGGTCATAACTTTCCTTCCAAGGAGTAAGCGTCTTTTAATTTCATGGCTGCAGTAACCATCTGCAGTGATTACATACATTAAATGATTAGCATAACAAATTTAGTGTACAACATCATGTCATAAAGATGAAACAATAAATAAATAGAAAAAAATATTTCCCTTGTAATAAGAACTCAGAATTTACTCTTAATAATTTTCATAGATAACTTACAGCAAGGTTAATTATATTTATCATGTTGTATTTGTTAATCTTCTAAGTGGAAGTTTATATTTTGACTATTTTCAACCAATTCCCCCTTTCCCCATCCCCATGTATGGTAACCACAAATATGATTTTTTTTCTGTTTTTGTTTTTGAAGTGGAATTTATGTTTAATATTGTTAGTTCCTGTTACACAGCATAGTGATTTGATATTTCCATAAATTTCAATGTAATCACTGTAAATCTAGTTACCATCTGTCACCATACAAAGACATTACATAATTATTGACTATATCCCCTATGTTGTTCATTTCATACCTGTGACTCATGCATTTTATATATGAATTCTCCCTCACCAGTTTCTTAATCTTCCTCTTCTATTTCTCTCCTCCCCTGACCGTCAAACTGCCTCCCTCTAACAATCACCTGTTTGTTCTCTGTATCTGAATCTGTTTCACTATAGCTGTTAATTTGTTTTATTTTCTAGATCCACATGTATATGAAACCATAATGTGTTTGTCTTTCTCTATCTGACCTGTTTTACTTAGCATAAGATCCTCTGGGTCCATCCAAGTGGTAAAAATGGAAAGACTTTATTTTTTATGGCTGAATAACATTTAGTTATATATATTACATCTTTATCCACTCAAATATTGATGGGCACTTAGGTTGCTTTCATATCTTGGCTATTGCTCATATGCTGTAGGGAACATATGAGTTCATGGATCTACTCAAATTAGTCTTTCATTTTCTGTGGATAAACACTGAGGGATAGAATTGCTGAATCATATGGTAATTCTACTTTTAATTAGAAAAATTAATCTCTTGTTTTTCCGTAGTGGCTGCACCAGCTTACATTCCACCAACAGTGCATGAGGGCTCCCTTTTCTCCACGTTCTCTCCAACACTTTATTATTATTTCTTGTCTTTTTGATAATAGCCATTTTGACAATTGTGAGTGAAAGTGAAGTGAAAGTTATTTAAGCATGTCTGACTCTTTGCAACCCCAGGGACTGTAGCCCATCAGGCTCCTCTGTCCATGGATTCTCCAGGCAAGAGTACCAGAGTGGATTGTCATTTCCTTCTCCAGGGGATCTTCCTGACCCAGGGATCAAACCTGTGATTACTACATTGGCAGGCAGATTCTTTACCTGCTAATGTAAAGAAAGGAAGCCCACAATATGTACAAGAGCATGTTGAAGGGGAAACAGAGGCTGCTCTAAGTGCTGTTTCAAATTCTGAGGTGCTGGACTGCAGAACTCCATCAAATACCCAATGATTTTACTTCTGCCTCTTTTACTCTAACCTGATCCTCTTGGTGCCAAATTTTAGGCCAAGGAGAAATTTGCTTCAATGTAAAAGAATGAATAAGGATGTTTCTGCCACCGAGGCAGGTCTGTGCTTTAACTTTTTGGCAGTATCTGGGATGAACAGAGAACCTTATGCCCAGATGAAGAACAAATAGCATATTGCCCTCCCCATGACAAGATATGTCATCCTATCCATAGATATATAGAAGGCAGTGTCTATAGAGAGCAGAAACAATACCCAGAAAATCTTAGATATATAGAAGATCATACAGTGAAGAATTTCTAAACACATTATTTCAGAGTAGCTCTGAATTTATAGGAAAAAGGCACATTCATGCACACACACACACTTTAACATTAGAATTAAGTAATAGAATATTAAATCCAGATATTTTTTGAGGTGTCCCTATATCTGAGCTATACATGCACCATAGCTAAGCGTACCTTCACTTTTATCCCAGACATATAAATGTGTAGGTGGGGGTCACATGGGAAAGCAGAGCTGCTGACAACTGTCTTTACATGTCAGGGCAAGGTCAGACCAGAGTCAGATTTCTTAACCAGTCATGGTCCTTAGGCCTGTAAATATAGAGCACTCTGACCTTCACTCAGAAGGAAAATAGCTAACCAAATTAACTAACCCTTTAAGAGGAAATACATACAAATATCTGAGGATCCTCTTGGTATTGAAGAAAATTTCAGTGTCATTGAGGCAGCACCTAATTATGTGTGGAGAGAGGAAGGGAGAGAAGGAGTCAGTGTAAATGCCTCCAGAACCCAAAGGGGCCTACTAAACATTGGTATCCTTCTTGGGTTTGGAGAGCAAAACACAACATTTTTACTTTACTGAGCAAGTAATGTCCTAGCAGACTCCAGAACACTGAGCCACCAAGAGTTTTACAGATATGGAAGGACTCTGCATGTGTGAAGGCTTGCCAGCCACGCTCTAGAGTGCATGTGTTGCTAGCTGTTTCTTGTCCATTCCACATGCTTAGCATGATTTCATCATTATATCAATGTAATGGACCAGTGTGAGGCTTTGTGGGATGTCCTACTATTCCAGGTCTCTTTGAACTATATTAGGACAGAGCTCCAGAAAGATGACATAGAGCCTTGGGTCAAGACTATGACTGTGAGTAGGATAGTAGAATAGGAATTTTCTACAATATTCTCTCCAAAGAACACTGGTTTTGACAACTGCCCACAGATAAAAGTACCTTTGTGGGAATCTGGGAGTTCTGGGAAGAAGTCTCAGCAAAAACATCCAGGAACAGATCCACTGAAGAAGAAAAAAACAGATTCATTTTACCTGCATCATGCTACCTGAAGGCAGCATAACTCCACTGAGATATGAGTGCCAAGAGAGGTCGCCTCTTCCATGGGGGAAAATGAGAGGGAAGTGAGGGGCACCTCCCCCAGCAGTAAAGGATGCTTCAAAAGAGGCCTATGTCTTTTTGAACTGCTCCACACCCCCCAGAATACTAAGGTGATTTGCATGACTCAGGGATATGGAGAGCTGGATCACAGCAGTCAGGGATTGAAACCCACAGAGGGGATTCAGAAGCTATGAACCACTTTGCAGACTCTACTAGGAAGCCTGCCCAAAAGCCACTGGGGACGCCTCACTTCAGCCCCCATCTGACCTATGGGCCCTCCCCGATGCTCACATGCCTTACTGTACGTCCTCCGTAGACAGTTCACAGTGTGTGTCCCCACAGGTGGACAGTGCAAGCTTTAGAGATGGCCAGTGAGCACACACAGAGAAATAGCTGGACTAGGCGGGAAGAAACACAAGCTGGAATCAAGATTGCCGGGAGAAATATCAATAACCTCAGATATGCAGATGACATCCACCCTTATGGCAGAAAGTGAAGAGGAACTAAAAAGCCTCTTGATGAAAGTGAAAGTGGAGAGTGAAAAAGTTGGCTTAAAGCTCAGTTTTCAGAAAACGAAGATCATGGCATCTGATCCCATCACTTCATGGGAAATAGATGGGGAAACAGTGGAAACAGTGTCAGACTTTATTTTGGGGGGCTCCAAAATCACTGCAGATGGTGACTGCAGCCATGAAATTAAAAGACGCTTACTCCTTGGAAGGAAAGTTATGACCAACCTAGATAGCGTATTCAAAAGCAGAGACAGTACTTTGCCAACAAAGGTCCATCTAGTCAAGGCTATGGTTTTTCCTGTGGTCATGTATGGATGTGAGAGTTGGACTGTGAAGAAGGCTGAGCGCCGAAGTATTGATGCTTTTGAAATGTGGTGTTGGAGAAGACTCTTGAGAGTCCCTTGGACTGCAAGGAGATCCAACCAGTCCATTCTGAAGGAGATCAGCCCTGGGATTTCTTTGGAAGGAATGATGCTAAAGCTGAAACTCCAGTACTTTGGCCACCTCATGCGAAGAGTTGACTCATTGGAAAAGACTCTGATGCTGGGAGGGATTGGAGGCAGGAGGACAAGGGGACGATGGAGGATGAGATGGCTGGATGGCATCACTGACTTGATGGATGTGAGTCTGGGTGAACTCTGGGAGTTGGTGATGGACAAGGAGGCCTGGCGTGCTGCGATTCATGGGGTCGCAAAGAGTCTGACACGACTGAGCGACTGAACTGAACTGAACTGAACTGAGGCAGAATCAAAAGAAAGCACATGAAGTTGAATTAATAGCACACTATAGAGAAAGAAAATGTGAGTCTAGCAACAGTCTGCCTGGCTCTGCAGAGTGAAGAGAAGACATACATTCTAAAGAATTGTCCCACCACCAAGAGGAAACAAGATGTGTGAGCCATCACATCCACACAAAAGATCTGTTAAATCCTTAGAATCACTGGCAAGACTGACAGGTAAATTTGTTAAGACTTATTTTATGACCTAACATATGACCTATCCTGTAGAATTTCCTCCTGTGTTTGAGAAGAATATGCATTCTGCCTCTGTTGTCTAGAATGTTCTGCATTTGTCAATTAGGGCCATTTAATCTAAAGAATTGGAGAAGGAAATGGCAACTCACTCCAGTACTCTTGCCTGGAAAATTCCACGGACAGAGGAGCCTTGTAGGCTACAATCCATGGGGTCGCAAAGAGTCGGACACTACTGAGTGGAGTATAATAATAATAATCTAAAGACTAGTTCACATTCCATGTTTCCTGAAAATGTTCAGTTAGCAGCATTGCAGAAGATTGTACGTAGAAATGTCTGGTGAAGTGTGGAAGCACTTGTCTATCTATAGCTCCTAGATACTGATGTTATTATCAACAGTCCAGATTAGAGCAACTAAGTAAATTCCTGTAATGATCCCATCAAACTTAATTCTGTTACATGCACATTACTGCACTGTACTGTATATGAAGACATTGTATCTCAGCTCTATAAACTACCATTTTCTATGCTCTGAAGCTGCTAAGAAGACATAAAATAAATAACCATGATCATTGTTTGACAGCTGGGTTCCCTGCTATACTGGAAGGACAAGTATCTCCACCGTTTCCTTGCTGTTCCTGCCAATGCTTGGACAGCAATAGTTCTTTGCTGGCTAATATCAGATCCACTTTCCAATTTCAAGTATTTCCACACACTTAGCACCAATATCAGTGGGCTCCTTTCCAGGGATCTGAGTCCCAGTTCTCTGAGAGGTCCTTTTTCTGGGCTCCTGATGCAAAAGCTCCACCTACAAAGTGCCCATCCACAGAGGTTTGAGTTTTGGCTCCCTGTGGTCTGTCCTGTGAACTTCTGAGGTACTAACCCAGCAGGGCAGCACCCTCTCATTACAGGCCTGAGAGTCAGCTCTGGGGAGACCCTCCACCAGGCGTCTAGGTTTTCATAACCTCAAACTCATTTTGCTTAGATAGACTTAAAGGCAGAAGTGACATCCTGCAGTTATTACCTCAGTATTACCTGTATGCCATTGAATTTCTCTAATCCTGTGTATCCAGTTCCTTGGATTAAATAACTCCAGTATTAACTGCTGGTGTGACTTCTATTTTATTATATAGAGCAAGACTACCATACCTACTTCAAGTCTTCTTGACAAGAGAATTCAAATATAGCAACATAAATCCAACTAAATTAAATTGCATCTACATTTGGTTCCTGATAACCTAGGGACTATAAAGAAAATTGCTTCATTTCTAGATGATGTTTGCTAACCAAAAACAAATTTATTAACCATCAAGTATGACATCAGTACTTCTAAATAAATTGTTTGGAGGTGATCTGAGGAGAGTTATTTTCACAGAATGATTGTGTTATAAATCTTGCCTGAAGAGCTAAGTGAAGGTAAGAATATTTGACAAACAATTTTAAATGACTGACAAAGCAGTAAAAAATGTATGGATGATGATAACAGCTATCATATTAAAGGTCAGGGAAGCCATAGGCATTAAAAAAAAGTAAACATATTTAGAACAATTCTATAGCCATGAACAATGCCAGTTTGTATGTGCCAGGTTTAGATGATAAAATTTGGTAACTTACAATTGTTAATATACTTTTCATCCCCATCTTTGTCTAAAAAATCAAAAATAAAAACTAATTCCATATGTGAAATCAAAACTGGATAATGGGATCTTGGTAATTATAAGTCTTTCATCTTGAATGAAGAAATATTAATATAATTGGGGTTATCTGAGGAAAATGATAACAGGGATTTTCCAGCTTAAATTTACCTTTTTTATCTGAGGGTCTTCTTACTTAAAGCTAAAGTGATATTTTTGATGTTTTCATCCCAAGCATGAGCCTCAAGATTTTTGCTTCTATAAATGGCATTTTACTCATCTATATGATGTCCATGGGCTTCCCTGGTAGCTCAGCTGGTAAAGAATCCACCTGCAATGCAGGAGACCCCAGTTTGATTCCTGGGTCAGGAAGATCCCCTTGAGAAGAGAATGGCTACCCACTCCAGTATTCTGGTCTGGAGAATTCCATGGACAGAGGAGCCTTGCAGGCTACAGTTCATGGGATCACAAACAGTCAGACACGACTGAGTGACTTTCACTTCTTATGATGCCCAAGACTAGAAAAACATTGAGAAACACATCTAATTCTTTGTTGCAGTGGTATGGAGAGCTTTTAGCACAGCTCTGTGTATCTGTTTGGTCTTCACACTGCAGATGATGGGGTTCATTACAGGGGGGATCAACAGGTAGGCATTTGCAATCAGAGTATGTACATATGGTGGGGCCCGTTTCTCAAATCTGTGAACAGAAGACAGGCTGATCAATGGAATATAGAATACAGCAACAGCACCAAGATGAGAGATGCATGTGCTGAAGGCTTTCTTCCTCTCTTCTGAGGATGCTATGCTGAAGACAGTCTTGATAATCAAAAGATAAGAGAGGATGATGAAGATGAAGTCCACCCCAGCAGTGGTGATCAGGGCTGTCAGACCAACTGCACTATTGATCCTGCTGTCTGTGCACGAGAGCTTCATCACATCAGGGTGGAAACAGTAGGAGTGATGGAGCACATGGCTGCGGCAATAGGACAAGCGCTTAAGAAGCACCTCCACAGGAGTCTGTGTTAGGGAACCTCTGGTGACGATGGCTATTCCAGTCTGTGCTATTTTAAGATCAGTTAAGACGCTGACATATCTAAGAGGATTGGAGATAGCCACAAATCGATCAAAGGCCATGGCCAACAACACTGAAGATTCCATGACAGTGAAAAGTTGAATGAAAAACATCTGTGACAAGCAGGCATTAAAGCTGATCTCCCTGGCATTGAACCAGAAGATACCCAGCATGGTGACCAGAGTGGATATTGACAAGCCAAGGTCAGTGGTGGACAGCATGGAGAGGAAATAATACATGGGCTCGTGCAGGCTGGGCTGAGTGATGATGGCAAAGAGAACCAGGCTGTTTCCTGAGAGAGCAGTTGCAAAGAGAAAGCAGAAGGGAATGGAGATCCAGGTGTGGAAGGCTTCCAGCCCGGGAACACCAGTCAGAAAGAAAACGACAGAAGAGGATGTGGTATTTTTGAAAGTTGACATGTGGAATTCAAGCTGAAGTATTTAATCTGAGTGTTCTAAAATGATAAATTGTATTCATTCACTTACTATGCATTCACATAAAATATTTCACCAAGTAAACATTTATAAAAGACAGCTATTGTTCAGCCACTCTGTCATGTCCGGCACTGCAATGTCATGGACTGCACCACGCCAGGCTTCCCTCTCCTTTACTATCTCCCAGAGTTTTCTCAGACTCAAGTCCCTTGAGTCAATGATGCCATCCAAACATCTCATTTTCTCTCACCAGCTTCTCATCCTGCCTTCGATCTTTCCCAGCATCAGGGTTATTTCCAAGGAGTTGGCTATTTGCATCAGGTGGCCAAAGTATTGGAGCTTCAGCATCAGACCTTGCAAAGAATATTCAGGGTTGATTTCCTTTAGGATTGACTGGTTTAACCTCCTTGCTTCTTTTTAATATGCTGTCTAGGTTTGTCATAGCTTTTCTTCCAAGAAGCAAGTGTCTTTTAATTTTGCGGCTGCAGTCACTGTCCACAGTGATTTTGGAGCCAGAGAAAATAAACTTGCCCATGTTTATATTTTTCCCCATCTATTTGCCATGAAGTGATGGAACCAGATGCCATGAACTTAGTTTTTTGAATGCTGAATTTTAAGCCAGTTTTTTCACTCTCCTCTTTCACCTTCATCAGGAAGCTCTTTAGTTCCTCTTTACTTTATGCTGTTAGAGTGGTATCATCTGCATATCTGAGACTGTTGATATTTCTCCTGGCAATCTTGATTCCAGCATGTGACTTACCCAGCCCAGCATTTCAATGATATAACTCTGCATATAAGTTAGATAAGCAGGTTGACGATATACAACCTTGGTGTACTCCTTTCCCAATTTTGAACCAGTCTGCTGTTCCATGTCTGGTTCTAACTGTTGTTTCTTGTCCTGCATACAGATTTCTCAAGAGGCAGGTCAGGTGATCTGGTGTTCCCATCTCTTTCAGAATTTTCCACCGTTTATTGTTATCCACAGAGTCAAAAGCTTTAGCATTGTCAAGGAAGCAGAAGTAGTTGTTTTTCTGAAATTCCTTTTTTTTCCCTAATATCCAAAGGGCATTGGCAATTTGATCTCTGGTTCTTCTGCCTTTTCTAAATCCAGCTTGTACATCTGCAATTTCTTAGTTCATGTACTTTGAAGCCTAGCTTGAAGGATTTTGAGCATTACCTTGCTAGCATGTGAGATGAGTGAAATTGTATGGTAGCTTGAATAGTCTTTGACACTGCCTTTCTTTGGAACTGGAATGAAAACTGGTCTTTTCCAGGCCTGTGGCCATTGCTGAAATTTGCTGGCATATTGACTGCAGCACTTTCACAGCATCATCTTTTAAGATTTGAAACAGCTCAGCTGGAATTGCATCACCTCCAGTAGCTTTGTTCATAGTAATGCTTCCTAAGGCCCACTTGATTTCACACTACAGGATGTCTGGCTCTACATAAGTGACCACACTATAGTTATTATCTGGGTCATTAGGACGTTCTTGTTTAGTTCTTCTGTGTATTCTTGCCAGTTCTGCTTAATCTCTCCTGCTTCTGTTAGGTCCTTGCCATTTTAGTCATTAAGTGTGCTCATCTTTGATGAGATGTTCCCTAGTGTCTCCAACTTTCTTGAAGACATCTCTAGTAATTCCCATTCTATTATTTTCCTCTATTTCTTTTCAGTGTTCACTTAAGAAGGCTTTCTTCTCTCCCCTTGCTATTCTCTGGAACTCTGTTTTCACTTGGGTTTATCTTCACCTTTCTTCTGTGCTACTCTCTTCTGTTCTTTTCTCAATTATTTCTAAGGCCTCCTTAGACAACTATTTTGCTTTTTTGCATTTCTTTTTCTTGAGAATGGATTTGATCACAGCCTCTTATACAATAGTAGGAACATTTATCTATAGTTCTTCAGGCACTCTGTCTATCAAAACCAATCCCTTGAATCTATTTGTCACTTCAACTTTATAATCACAGGGATTTGATTTTGGTCATACATTTATAAAGAAGAGCAGCTAAAGGCAAAGGAGAAAAGAAAAGATATACCTATTTGAATGCAGAGTCACCCTGCTTATTTAACTTATATGCAGAGTACATCATGCAAAATGCCAGGCTGGATGAAGCACAAGCTGGAATCAAGATTGCTGGGAGACATATCAATAACCTCAGATACACAGATGACACCACCCATATGGCAGAAAGTGGAGAAGAACTAAAGAGCCTCTTGATGAAAGTGAAAGCGGAGAGTGAAAAAATTGGCTGAAAACTCAACATTCAGACAACTAAGATTATGCATCTGGTCCCTTCACTTCATGGCGAATAGATGGAGAAACAATGGAAACAGTGAGAGACTTTATTCTGGGGGTCTCCAAAATCACTGCAGATGGTGACTGCAGCCATGAAATTAAAAGACGCTTGCTCCTTGGAAGAAACTATGACCAAACTAGCCCACATAGTAAAAAGCAGAGACATTACTTTACCAACAAAGTCCATCTAGTCAAAGCTATTGTTTTTCAAGTAGTCATGTATGGATGTGAGTGTTGGACTATAAAGAAAGCTGAGTGCCAAAGAATTGATGCTTTTGAACTGTGGTGTTGGAGAAGACTCTTGAGAGTCCCTTGGACTGCAAGGAGATCCAACCTGTCCACCCTAAAGGAAATCAGTCCTGAATATTCATTGAAAGGACTGATGCTGAAGCTGAAACTCCAATACTTTGGCCACCTGATGCGAAGAGCTGACTCATTGGAAAAGACCCTAATGCTGGGAAAGATTGAAGGCAGGAGGAGAAGGGGACAAAAGAGGATGAGATGGTTGAATGGCATCACCAACTCAATGGACATGAGTTTCAGCAAGCTGCAGGAGTTGGAAATGGGCAGGAAAGCCTGGCATGCTGCAGTCCATGGGTGGTAAAGAGTCAGACACAACTGAGTGACTGAACTGAACTAAACTGATAATTGAATTGCCTAGTGATTTTCCCTACTTTCTTCAATTTAAACCTGATTTTGCAATAATGAATTTATGATTTGATTCACAGTCATCTCCCATTCTTATATTTTCTATTTATATATAGCTTCTCCATCTTAGGCTGCAAAGAATATAATATGTCTGATTTTTGGTATTGACCATCTGGTGTTTTTCATGTGTAGAGTCATCTTTTGTGTTGCTGGAAGAGGGTGTTTGCCATGACCAGTGCATTCTCTTGACAAAACTCTGTTAGCATTTGCCATGATTCATTTTGTATTCCAAGGCAGAATCCATATTCTATAAAGAGCTCATGAAGATTGATTTAAAAAAAAAAGATCACATTTAGTAAAAGCCCACTAAACATAAAATGAACAATTATACAAGAATATAGAGTTTGTGCACAAGCACATCTCATAACAACCCATCTTATTTAAATCATATGTCTGTTAAATGAGATTATACCCATCACTTCCTGACTTCATGTGATACACAATCATTAAATATTTGTTAAAACCTGTTTATAGAATTAAGTGGAATTTAGATCAGCAGCGAATAGTACATGCAGTGATTCTGAATATAGTAAATAAAGTAAGTTAGCTTTTGGTGGCCCCCAAAAGAAATCCTCTCTTCAGTCCCTGGATACTTCTTTTCAACCAGGGTGAATATCTCCAATCTTAACAAACAGCTAACATTTGTTGAGTCCCTACTAGTGGTTGTGATAATATCATATATAAATATGCAGTCTATTTGCAATATCATAACTTGAACTGTACCTTTTTAACTTTCACAACACATAGTGAGTATAAGCAATCGAGAGTTACAAACAGAACAATCTGAGTATAGAAGCTCTTCAAATTATGGGTATTTTCATGTTAATTTTTTGGCATATCAATAAACTTTTTAGGATTTCTCATTCTAAACTTTGATGTGCTCAAACATAGATGACTATATTTATTGGCTGAGTTGACTAACTACATAAGTTACTAAACTGTCTGAATTTCTTCCTCTCTAAAGTAATCATGATATAAATAACCCAGAGGATGATTTTGAGGATTAAACTAATGCATGTGAATAGTTCAGGAGGGCACTCAACTACAAAGCAAAAGTTCACCAAAATGATACAGATGAACCTATTTACAAAACAGAAAGAGACTCACAGAAATAGAAAATAATTATGGTTACCAAAGGGGAAAGTGGTCTAGGGATAAATTAGGAGTTTGGGATTAACAAATGTACAATATTATATATAAAACAGATAAACAACAAGCACCTACTATATAGCATAAAGAACTATATTCAGTATCTTGTAATAACCTATAATGGAAAAGAATCTGAATGAGAATATATACATATATGTATAACAGGATCACTTTGCTGTATTGCCTGAAACTAACACAACATTATAAATCAACTATGCTTCAATAAAAGTTGCATATCCCTCCCCACTTATCCACATAGCTTATTATCTGATTTCTGACAGAAGAGATGGAAGTATTATCTGTCTCAAATATTAGCAAGTTGTATAGCAGAAGTGTTAGAAAAAAAAAAAAAGATTCCTTGAGAACAGGAAGATTACTTGTGCAGGAATTAATAAGTTAAAACAACCATGAAAAAATTCTAAGCACGTCAAAAGTTTGTAGCTTCAGATATGTTCAAAATGCCATTAAACTGTGAAATATAAAAATATTAATAGGTAGCATTTAAAGGTAACAGGGACCCAGTATCAAATTATCTTTTCACCAGTAAAAGGGTAAGGAATGTAGATTTTTTCCTAAACACTAAGGAAAAAGTGAATATATAGAACTATTTTTGTACTGGGAAATAATTCCAACAATTTTCCCTCTTTCTTTTGTAAAAGTCTCATTCTCTTTCATTTGTAGCATTACCACATTCTGTAAATATTCCAATTTCTTCCTCAACCTAAGCAATTTTTTGAGAAAGTTTTTAAAAAGAGAGGGCAGAAGACAGGGAGGGAGGAAGGAAGGGAGACAGCAAGAAATAAAGAAAAAGAAACTTTTTCTTAATAACCTTGTCTCACTGTTACAGTTTCTCCTTCTCTTCATGAATCACTTATTGAATATTTGTCTGCCCTCACCTCTCTTTAAAGGTTTCTGCCTCTTTAATGGTTCATACCTATAGTTGAAGTCTGGTTCCTTTTTGAGGTTTCAGTCAGCCCTGTCTTTTCATCTGGAGCTCAGTGTCCTCTTCCAGACTCATTCAAGTTATAGACAGGAGTGAGTTGCTTGTGATGTAGTGTTCAGGTCTCCATTTTCCTGCTGGCTGGAAATCAGTCCTGAATATTCATTGGAAGGACTTATGCTGAAACTCCAATACTTTGGCCACCTGACGTGAAGAATTCACTTCTTAGAAAAGACCCTGATGCTGGGAAAGATTGAAAGCAGGAAGAGAAGGGGATGACAGAGGATGAGATGGTTGGATGGCATCACCGGCTCAATGGATATAAGTTTGAGCAAGCTCCGTGAGTTAGTGATGGACAGGGAAGACTGGTGTGCTGCAGTCCATGGGGTTGCAAAGAGTCGGACATGACTGAGTGACTGAAATGACTACTGGAGACAGGGTTGCTCTTAACTTCCAGAGACTACTCTCAGTCTCAGCCAGGTGGACTTCTCACAACATGACATCTTGCCTCTTCTAATCCAGCAGAAGAATCTCTCTGATGCTTTCTCTTATAAAGGCATACACGGTTAAGCTTTGCTCACTCAGCACAATCTTGCTTTTGATAAACTCAAAGTCAAGTGATTGTAGACTTTATTAATATCTGTATGTATGCAGGTCAGGAAGCAACAGTTAGAACTGGACATGTAACAACAAACTGGTTCCAAATAGGATAGGAGTACATCAAGGCTGGATATTGTCACCCTGCTGGACCGGCTCTTCTCTTTTGAACTAGCTGACATGCTTTAGACCCATTACTTGCTGCAGTGAACCATTTGTAAATTCATTTCATTTGTTTACATTTAACATTAGTTACATTAGAAAATATTTGATGACATCACTTTCTCCAAGCCAAGTCAGAAGAAAAAATTTCCTCTAGAGGCACATCCTTTTGTATTTCAGCACCTAGAATTGTGGATACTCCATTGTGAGTTATTTGAAAATATGTGTCTCCAACAAAAATTATCTACTGGAAGGTGGATTTTTGCTTATTCATCATTATATTCCCATTACTTTGTACTATGATGTCCAGTGCAGGAAAAAAATCCATGCTTCTTGATATAAATTAAATCCAAGAGTTGTAAACTGACAAAGAAATCTCACTGAACTCTCCTTCATTCCCACAAAATGAGTGAGTGTGTGTGTGTGTGTTCGTGCACACACATGCATATTAGATTTTTCAATGGAAGACTCTGTCCTAATACTGTAGGGTAAACTTTCATATACTTCCTTCCATTTATTGATAATAATTTTCTCCTTACAAGAAGATAATATTCCAGTCTCACTGTCAGGGTATGCTGCAAGTTCTAGACTTGAATACCTTGACTTCTCTCTCTCCTTTAATTACAGAAAGATACTAATATGGTTGTTGGGGCAGGCAAGCCTAGGTTCAAATGCTGGCCCTACCAACAACTAGATGAGGTTCTCCAAGTGAACACTGAACATAAGTTGCTTCTCCTGAGAAATATGTAGCTTATCAAAGCATTAATTTGTAAGGATTAAATGAAATACCATTTGTAAACATTTAATAACCAGTCCTTGGGAGACATTTAATAATGGTAAATGAGTATGAAGATGGAAGGTGAATGGTAGTAATAGTGCCAGCTGGCCTTGCACATGGTTTTGAAATGTGGTACAACTGACCGGAAAACTCACAATTGCCAGAACATGCTTACAAATCACTCTAAGCAGCAAGACATATGGTCCAAAGACCAATGGAAACCACCCCCTACCCAGTTAGAAATATTATGTCCTCAGAAATACAAATTTCCTTGGACACCAAAAGTACTTTTTTCACTTAATAAAATCTTCCTCATTCTTAAAGAAGCCAATGTGGGTAAATCTCATATTTTTCTCTGAACATAGCAATTCTACTTACACAGTATGGAGGTAAATTCTTTCCTGCCCTGTTTTCCAGGAAGGGGCCTCAGGAGGAGGGGAGGTTAACTATTCAGGGATTGGTGGCATATATAAGCAGCTAAGATGTAGAGTGTATGAAATCTCTTGATCAGAAAAATTCTAGTGGACATTTTTATGGCCCCAGAGTATGAAGCTTCCCAAGTGTTCATTCTCCCTCAGGGCTGCCTTCCCTATCTACTCCATCAAACTTATTTTAGTCATTTCTATACAGGGACTGGTATGATCGTTCCTTGAAAATGTATCCCATTAAATGTTTGTTAAAAGTAAATTGTGAGTAAAAAATCCAAAACAAACCACTTGCTCTATGTATAGTCTCACCCCTAACCCCACACTACCCCACACCCAGCTGATAAATATATCAGCCTCCAGTATCTCCTGTGAATTTTGTACATTTCTAATAAAACTTTCCATTTATTTTTCTTTAAAATGTCATTAATTCTTTATAAAGCACGTTAAGTATGTATCACATGCCAGGGTTCTGTGCTGTGAATGCAGGGAATAGAACTGAGTCATTACCTCTCAATGCTGAAAGTCCAGTGAAAAAATAGCCATAAACATGCTGACAACTGGGCATATTTATTGTGAAGGCATCGAAAGACGTATATTTATCCTGCGTGAGGGTCAGCACCAAGTTTGTCAGGAGACAAGGAAGAACAGAGTACAGGAAAAGAAAAGTGACCAATAGCACATTCAGCATGCTTGGAGCCCTGGGTGCGGTGGGACAGCAAGTGGCAAGTGAGCCTCAACAGGGAGGCAGGATCCCTGTTGCAGAAGACCTTGCAGGCATTCTAAAGCATTTGTATCTGACTAAAGTAATAGAAATTGCTAGGTATGCAATCACATCTTTCTCCATTCCTAGAAAAACACATTTATACACATCCTTATGAAGTAACTGAAGATTTCAGGCATCTTATTTGAGGCTCAATAATATACTGCAGTTCCCTGCTTGGTGCAGTATCAACCTGAATGATAAGAATATAATATTTTTCCTCTAGGCCACAATCTCTCAGTTATACAGAAATGTCAACTTAGGAAACATTCTCAAACAGACCCTCAATTAGCTTATGAGGTCTCAGCAGAATACTTGGTCACTTACTCTTCCAAATTTTGCATCAGATTAACCAGGCGATTATTTTTAGCATTGCTCAGATAATCTCAAAAAAGCATTGTTCCATAAAGTCTATAAATAAATACAAAAGCTATAAAAATGTGTAGACCTCTCTCTAGTTGATGACACTGAATTCACAGAAAAACATAGGTAACAGAAAAGTATTTCCCATAAGAAAAAAGACAGACTATCCTAAGGAAATTTTCTGTGAATTGTGTCACTTTAAAAAGAAAAAAAAAAATTGTATATTTTAAAATGGATTGTGTTACTTTACATATAACTATGGGGTTCCCTGGTGGCTCAGATGGTAAAGAATCTGCTTGCAATGCAAGAGATGTGGGTTTGATCCCTGGATCAGGAAGATCCCCTGGAGAAGGGAATGGCTACCCACTTCAGTATTTTTGCCTGGATAATTCCATGGACTGAGGAACGTGGCAGGCTACACTCCATAGGGTTGCAGAGTCAGACACGACTGAGTTATTAACACAACAACACACATGACTATACTATACAAAATCATATATAATTCACACATCTTGAGTCGTCTTTCTTACTACAGTGTATGTTAATTTCATGGGAACTTTAACACATTTATTTTAAAATACAGTGAAAAATATGGTTCTCCACCTTTAAATTCTCCATTTTCAATACTTTCACTGAGCATCCATGAAATTTGAATCATGATATTTCTACTTTTATTGCTTATACTTGAATATGCGTTTGGTCTCTTCTGTTAAATAGTATATATTTAGAAACAGGATATAGGCCTAAGAGTTTCCTGGGTTAATGATTTTCCCTTTACTACATGTTCTTCCTATAGAAAGAGACCACCAACTATGAATCCTCTTATTATCTGGTACAGTGATGTGCACAGAGTATCATGCATAAGAAACAACAGGTTAAAATATAATTTCAGTTTAGAAGTGTATAGTCAGACAGTTGGAGAAGGCAATGGCACCCCACTCCAGTACTCTTGCCTGGAAAATCCCATGGATGGAGGAGCCTGGTGAGCTGCAGTCCATGGGGTTGGAAAGAGTCGGACACGACTGAACGACTTCACTTTCACTTTTCACTTTCATGCGTTGGAGAAGGAAATGGCAACCCACTCCAGTGTTCTTGCCTGGAGAATCCCAGGGAGGGGGAGCCTGGTGGGCTGCTGTCTCTGGGGTCGCACAGAGTCGGACACGACTGAAGCGACTTAGCAGCAGCAGCAGCAGTCAGACAGTTGAATGGACACGGACTATGTTAAGCAAAATAAGTCAGATAAATAAAAATACAATGTAATTTCATTTACATGTAAAATCTAAAAAATTTAAAAATGAACAAACATAATGAATCAAAACTGATTCATAAATATAGAGAACAAATTGGTAATTGCCAGAGGGAGGGGGTTTGAGGGTCAGGGGAGGAGAGAAATAGAAAAGGGAGATTAAGAAATTGGTGAGGGAGATTTCAGATATAAGATAGATGAGTCACAGGTATGAAATATACACTGTGGGGAATATCTTGTTTTTCATTTGTTCAGTCGTGTCTGACTGCATGAACTGCAGCACACCAGGCTTCTCTGTCCTTCAACCATCGCCCAGAGCTTGCTCAAACTCATGTCCATTGAGTCAGTGATGCCATCCAACCATCTCGTCCTCTGTTGTCCCCTTCTCTTCCTGCCTTCAATCTTTCCCAGAATCAGGGTCTTTTCCAAAGAGTTGGCCCTTCACATCAGGTGGCCAAAGTAGTGGAGCTTCAGCATCAGTGGGGAATATAGCCAATAATTATATAATATCTTTGTATGGTGACAGACAGTAAGTAGACTTATCATGGTGATTTTATGGAAATATCAAATCACTATGCTGTGTAGCAGGAACTAACACAATGTTATAGGTCAATTCTACTTCAAAAACAAACACTCTCATAGAAAAAGAAAGCATTTTTGGGTCACCAAACATGGGGATTGGATGAAGGCAATCAAAAATATAAGCTTCCAGTTAGATGATAAAAAGTACTAGGGATGTAATGTACAACATGAAATATATATATATATAAAATTAACACTTCTGGGTTTTATCTACAAAGTTGTTAAGAGAATAATTCTGAGTTCTCATCACAATGGAAATATTTTTTTTAATTTCTTTATTGTTTTATCTATATGAGGTGTTATTGTTCACCAGACTTACTGGGGTAATCATTTCGTGGTGTATGTAAGCTAAATTATTAAGATGTAAACATTAACCTTACACAGTGCTGTATGTCAATTACTTCTCTGTAAAACTGGAAGAAAAAAATGAACAGTTTAAAATCAATCAGGGATGAGAGGCCTAACTAGCTGGAACAAAAAGTTTTTTTAATGCCACCTGAAAGAAGGTAACAAAATAGCAATACCAGGAAAAAATAATAAAATTAAAATGTATTTTAAAACTTAAAAAATCAAAGACAGCAGGTGGATGGTTCAGTCAGAGAGAGAAAAGTGGTTAAAGACTATAGCTAAGGGTTAGGGTTAATCATGGTGTTATTCAGAAGTGAAAACCTCTTATAAAAGTGTTACTGCAATATACGTGATATCCTATAGGTAGCTTGTTAAAATGCAAATTCTTGTACTCCATCAGAGGAGTGTCTAAGTACTTCTGTGAGGGAGGAGGGGAGTTGAGGAAACCGCACTTAATAAAAGAATTTCAAGTGATTTTGATGCCCCGATACTGGGCCACACTGAGAGCAGCGAAGGAGGCAATGGAAATGGAAACAACAACAAGTGAAGTTGCTCAGTCGTGTCCAGCTCTTTGCGACCCCATGGACTAGAGCCCACCAGGCTCCTCCATCCATGGAATTTTCTAGGCAAGAGTACTGGAGTGGGTTGCCATTTCCTTCTCCAGGGGATCTTTCTGACCCAGGGATCAGACCTGGGTCTCCCACATTGCGGGCAGGTGCTTTACCCTCTGAACCACCAGGGAATCCCACGGAAATGGAAAGTGGTTGTCATATTCTAAATGTATCCAATGGGCAGTATGAAGACAGACTATGAAGACCCTTGGTAATAAAGAGCCTGTGGAAAGTGAAGAACAAACAAATTGTGTGTTTTTAGAAAGCTGTTAAATGAAAGTTGATCATTTTACTGTCTGTAGTTAAAAAATAGCAACAATGGATAAGAAAGCTGTGGTACATATACACAATGGAGTATTACTCAGCCATTAAAAATAATACATTTGAATCAGTTCTAATGAGGTGAATGAAACTGGAGCCTATTATACAGAGTGAAGTAAGCCAGAAAGAAAAACCTCATTATTGAACATTTTTAAAGTACAGGAATGTAAAGAAAAAGTATAACTAAACCAATATTCAATTATGAAAAAATCACTAACTTTGACATTTGGAACATATCTTTCCATACCTTTATAACAAATGTCCTCAATGTATGTATGTGTACACTTGTGTATATTTAAATGAAATATACATGCAACAGTGATAAGTATTTTAATTTTTTCTCTTAATATATATGTTTATCTATATCATTATCTATCTTTTTTCATGATAGTTCATGTTTTGTTTTTCAGATATTTTGAAGTAGATGTTCAGTTTCTAAATTATCATATAAATTACAACATATAACAATGTGTTGAATCTCACAACATATCATAACATTCTTGCCCACTTTCCCCCACTAGACATATATTCAGAAGATGAATCACTGGACATTAGATACTTAAAATGTTAAAAAATTTACCAAAGGGTCTAAAGAACTCTTTAAAGAATTAGAAAAATACAATTTTAATTCACATTTCCTCTTGTTTATTGTGCTTATTCATGATCCTCTATTTTGGGGAATAACTGAGAATTGCTGAAAATTAGACTTTGCTACTGATCAAAATTTTATCAGACTTGCCTTGATACCTATATACACTAGAGGTGCTGAGACCATTTTGACTCCAATTTATGGTTTAACTTGGGGCATCCTTGGTGGCTCGGATGGTAAAGAGTCTGCCTGCAGTGGGGAAGACCTGGGTTCAATCCCTGGGTTGGGAAGATTCCCTGGAGAAGGAAATGGCAACCCACTCTAGTACTCTTGCCTGGAAAATCCCATGGATGGAGGAGCCTGGCAGGCTACAGTCCGTGGGGTCGCAAAGAGTTGGACACGACTGAGCAACTTCACTTCACTCACTCATGGTTTAATTTGTCCTTTTACAGACATATTTTAAGCATGATCCTATTCCATGCAGGTGCAGTACTTGTGAGAGGCTTACATATACACAAGACATGCATCCTGTTCTCAAAGAATGCAGTTTAGAACTCTGCATATAGTAAGTTACTGGATCATCAGAAGATTAAAGCATGTATAAACATATTTTAATGTATCATGGTAACTTACACTAGGGAATGATCAAACATCAGTCAGAGAAGAAAACCTAATGAAAGATTACACTGGAAATGGCTCTAAATTATTTTAGAAAGAACCACTTTGACCATGGCCTTCTGAATTTGCTTTGTCTTCACACTGTAGATTATGGGATTCATTACAGGAGGGATGAGCAGATAAATGTTGGCAATGAGAGTATGCACAAGGGGAGGGGCGTGCTTCCCAAACCTATGCACCAGTGACAAGCTGATCATGGGGATGTAGAAGATGGCAACAGCACTTATGTGGGATATACAAGTTCCAAAGGCCTTTTTCTGCTCCTCTGGGGAGGCAATGCTGAGCACGGAGTGGATGATCAGGACATAGGAGAGAAGGATCAAGACAGAGTCCAAGGCAGCGGTAGAGATGACAATGGCCAGACCAAATGCACTGTTGATCTTGGTGTCTGTGCATGAAAGCTTCATCACATCAGGGTGGAAGCAATATGAATGATGCAGAACATGACTTCCACAGAAGGACAGACGCTTAAGGAGCAGGAGTAAAGGAATCAGAGCTGTTGTCCCCCTAACAACAATTGCAAAGCCCACTTTAATGATCCTTGAATTAGTTAAGATTGTGGCGTATCTCAGTGGGTTACAGATGGCAATGTAGCGATCAAAGGCCATTGCAAGGAGTACCGAGGACTCCATTAATGTGAAACCATGGATGAAGAACATTTGGCCAATGCAGGCATCAAAGCTGATTTCTTGGACATTGAACCAGAAAATACCCATCATGGTGACCAATGTGGAAAGGCATAGTCCTAGGTCCGTGAAGGATAGCATGGAGAGGAAATAGTACATAGGCTCATGAAGGCTTGACTCAGTGATGATGATGAACAAGATCATGCCATTCCCTGAAATAGCAATGACATAGAGACAACAGAATGGGATGAAGACCCAGGCATGGTAGGCTTCAAAACCAGGGATGCTAGTAAGAAAGAAGACTGTAGGGTAGAAAATGCTCTGATTGAATGATGGCATGATGAGTGAAGGAGGCAAATTTCACTGGGAAAAATGAGCAAGTCCTACAAAAACAGGGAAGAAAAATGATTTCCTGCTTTCCACATATCATACAATTTAGGATCACTAATGAACCGTGTCTTGTTCTTAAGTGTAAGTGCATTATTATTTACTCTTATTAGGTTTAGAGTTAATCTTGGTTGACTTAGGGGAAGAAACCGAGGACTAAATCCAGATCAGCTGAGTTTTACCAGAGTCCCACTTGTTACCTCTAGGCCTCAGTATATATCTATGTACACAGATAAAAGAGGAGATTAGTTTAGATAATGGTAAGATATTTCCCACATCTATGATTCTATGGTCATGGGCAGAGAGAGCATTTTTACACAAATCTAAGACAACACAAAAGGCAATTCTTCCTGCTTCTCTTCTAGCTTTCCAAGACAAAAACCTTAAGAGGTCCATTAAAAGCGTTTACATATCCAATGAAAACAGTATAGTTAAGATACTATTAAATATTTTACAGAATAAAATATGCAAGAGGTAATGATAAAAATGAAATACTAAGAAAAGTCTTTCAATCTGTACAAATAGACTACAGTGTATATAGTTGGTAAATAAAGCATTTATTCAAGTAGTAACTGTGAACCTGACAATGTTTAATGAAAATTCTCCCTGAAAAAATAGGGCTTAAGTTAACCTTAACAAGAACAAATGAAGTCATTGCAAGCAGATAATTGGAGCAAAACTATCTAAGTGTAATTCTTAATATTCCATTATTACAAAAGAGATATTGATGTATGGCAAAACCAATACATTATTGTAAAGTGAAAAAAAAATACCAAAAAAAAAAAAATTTCACATTTATATTCAAAATAAAAAAAAGAAAATGAATTGAGGGGTTTGAGGTAGGGCTGTGGACCCTCAGAAAGCCTCATTAAGACAGGATGCATCTCCGTTCGGATGGTGGATAATGACTCTGAACCATCTTCTCTGTTTGAGGATATAAGCATATACTCAACCATCAATAAAACTCTAGGATCAAAGAAGTTCTTCAAAGTGTGTCCTAAGTTTTCTGATACCCTATTTTTATCTGTGGAAAGAATGTTTGGTTTTTAAAGTATGTTGTATATCCTCTCTCATTCATGAATGTGTTCCTTCAACAAATATGTATTAATAAATAACTGACAAGATGACAATGTGGAAGGAATAGAATTAGAATCAGACCTAGCACTCCAACATGGCTGATACATGATTTGGGAAAAACAAATAACTCTGTGTAAGTTAACTTAATGAGTTTTTTGCAGCCTAAATGAACAAGGAGTGGCTTCAACTTCAGTGGGAATAACTGGTTATAGAACTTGTGATGAGAGCATTTGAGAAGAAGCGATAAAAGTGTTCAATATAGGCAGCCTTTAGAAGACTTACTAAAAAAATGACTGGAAAATTTGAATTAAGAGGAAATGCATAAAAAATTAAAATTCATGGATTTTGAGTTAGCCCTTGGATCTCAGCTGCAAGAAAGGCCTCACTTTGCCTTGCAGGAATTAGAATATGTACTTACCTCTGCATTCTAAACAAAGTATTTCTGCCCTGAAAATACAGATTGAGAGTTAAACAGACACCTGGGTTGAAGTCATAGGAATGGTGAAATATATAGAAAAATAAAATCTAGCAGAAGGAGGCCTGGAAAAAAGGCCTTGGGGAATAGCAGTATTTAAGGAAAAGGCAGTAGCACCTTCTATTGAGACAGCAGAGGCGAGGCTAGTAAGGTGTAAATGAACCCCAGGAAAATGCAAGGACTTCATCAGTTTTTCTCAGACCTTTTATCTCAGAGCTAGGAAAAATAGTGTGTAAGAGTATCTATTGAATAATTGAATTGAATTGCATCTGATAACACTGACAGACCCTAGACACTTAATATTAAGGCATTTTGTGGTTCCTGATATAGATCCCTTCGGATGAGAAGTAGAGTTCATGTAAACATACTGGTATATAGTAATATAGGAGATAAACTAACAGTTTTCTTATTAACCTGGTGTTTATCTTTTTTACTTGAACTTTGCTCAAATTTAGATCTGATGATAAAAACAAATTTTTCTGAAGTCATTTTGTTATTGTTTAGTCGCTCAGTCATATCCGTCTCTTTGTGACCCCGTGGACGCAAAGGCTTCCCGGTCCTTCACTATCTCCTGGAATTTGCTCAAACACATATCCGTTGAGCCAATGATGCCATCCAACCATCTCATCCTCTGTCACTTCCTTCTCCTCCTGCCTCAATCTTTCCCAGCATCAGTTTTTTCCAATAAGTTGGCTCTTCCCATCAGGTGGCCAAAAGATTGGAGCTTCAGCTTCAGTCCTTCCAATAAATATTCAGGGTTGGTATCCTTCAGGATTGACTGGTTTTATCTCCTTGCGGTCCAATGGACAGTCTTTTTCAGCACTATAATTCGAAAGCATCAATTCTTCTGCACTCAGACTACTTTATGGTCCAACTCTCACATCCATACATGACTACTGGAAAAACCATAGCTTTGACTACATGGACCTTTGTTGGCAAAGTGATGTCTCTGATTTTTAACATGCTGTCTAGGTTTGTCATAGCTTTTCTTCCAAGGAGCAAGCGTTTTGTTTGTTTAATTTCATGACTACAGTCACTGTCCGCTGTGATTTTGGAGCCCGAGAAAATAAAGTCTGTCACTGTTTTCATTTTTTCCCCATTATTTGCCATGAAGTGATGGGACCGGATGCCATGATTTCGGTTTTTGAATGTTGAATTTTAAGCCAGCTTTTTCACTCTACTCTTTCACCTTCATCAAGAGGCTTTTTAGTTCCTCTTTGCTTTCTGCCATTAGGGTCATATCATCTAATGCACATTACCTGAGGGTTTTCTTTTCCTTCTTTTTTTTTTTTTTTTTTTTTGTATAGCTGCTAAACCCCCATCAAGTGGAACAAATTAACTACTTGATGACCAGGAGCAAGTTGCCCCAGGCTTACTGGAACCTAAGGACTGATAACGTTAACAACCTGTGACAATACCCTGTTCCCTCATCATCATCCAATCAGAGAATTGTGCACAAGCTGTTTACTGGCCCTGGGACACCTCTCCGTCGCCTTGCCTTTAAAAATGCTTTTCTGAACCCCAGGTGATCCATGAGTTTGAGTGTTTTGAGCACGAGCTGTCTTGAACTCCTTGCTTGTTGCTCTGCACTAAATGCTGCACTTTTCTTCCCCACAATCAGTAGATGAGCTTTACTGCACAAAGGCAAGCGGACCTACGTTTGGTTCCATAGCAGAAGCAGGCTCTTGGGTTAATGCTCTTTTTACTATAGTAAATAAATTATGAGACTTCAATAGATTAGCCAAATATCCAAATTAGTCTTCTCCTTAACAGTAGTGATAATATTTCAACGCCTCCTACAGGCCAAACAGTTTACATCATTTTCTCTCTTTGTCTAAATCATTCTTTCCACTCTTTTGTAAGTTTCTTATGGTATCTTTTTTCAGCTGATAAAATCAAAGGGAAACATAGTAAAGTCTACTCTAATTCAGAGAACTGTTAACTAAAATGCATGAGCAGGAATATCTTTCCCTTTTTAAAATTCTGATTCTGAAACTACTCTCGCCTGTTCTTGTACCAAAACTAATGAACAACTAGCAAATAACTATTCTTGGAAAGATACATTTAAATGTCTCTTTTTTCCCCCCCATGGGGAATTCTTTAAGGACTTTAACTTAAACATCCTGTAAGCAGACCATCAAGAACCTGTAAATAGATTGTCCCATTACAAAGCTTCACATCTATTACTGTTACAACTTGTATCGCGTGTTACTAGCTTTTTCACAGATGAGAACATTGAGGCAAAGATTACAAAACAAATGTTCAGCAAAGTCATGTTTCTTTCTCACTTTTATCCATGTGGCAAATCTAAGAATTGAACTCTGTTCTCTATGAATTCACTGTTCTCTTCACTTATTTTTAAAACATCTTAAAAATGTGGAATGAATGAATACATGCTTATGACTGCAGTAGATATTTTCATAACTATTTTGAACAATAAAGCAATTGTTTTCAATTGATACAATATATTGATATTTATGGGGGGCTTCGCTGGTGGCTCAGTGGTAAAGAACTTGCCTACAATGCAGGAGATGTCAGTTCAGTCCCTGGATTGGGAAGATCCCCTGGAGAAAGAAATGGCAACCCACTCCAGTTTTTTTTTCCTGGGAAATCCCATGAACAGAGGAGCCTGGTGTGCTATAGTCTATGGGGTCACAAAATGAGTTAGACATAGTGACTACACAACAATAAATGCATATATATATATATATAATATATACAAACCTCTTTAATATGTACTACCGAGTTCACCAGTTTCCTGTGAACAGTTGGCTTTATAAACTATATGAAGATTTATACAGTCCCTGATGTACTCATAAAAGACTTTGCTGCACTGAAACACTGACCTCAAGCAAAGGCTTTCTGGGTCTGGAAAGGGAGATTTGATCCTTTGAAAGTCGGCCCAGGCATTAGCAGAGAGTTTAAAAGAGAATTATCTCCATCTCACAAACTTACAAGCAGAAAGGTCTCTTTCCTAAGGCTGGGGAAATACTTCCTCATCAGTCCTACACCCTTAATCCATCTGCAAAGAAGCTCTCTTTTTTTCAGGAGAACTCATAGGGACTTTTCTGGAATGATCGAACTCTCAGACTTGAGAAAGAAAGACCTTATAAGGAGCCCAGGATCTGCCCGGTGAAAGCTGTTTACTCAGCCTTAAAACAATTCCTAGGAGAGAACTCCACACAGCTGTGTCCTGCTAACCCTTTACGCCCCAAACAACTGACTGTGGAGAGCAGTTTCTTTTCAGACTAACTTCTCTTTTTTTTCCCCAAAACATAATCCTGAAGATGGATTATGATTGTAGTTCTCATTGAAAAGCAATTTTACCTCTGTGCAACTTACAAGACAGCAACTCAATTAACGAGCATATGAAAACATACTCCATATCATGTCATCAGGGAAAATACCACTATATACTCCACATCATAAGTCATCAGGGATATGAAATTAAGATAGTGATAAAATACCACTGCATACCTGTTAAAATGCAAAACTTCCAAAACTGGTATCAAATTCTGGTGAGGATTTGGAGCAACAATAACTCCCATTCATTGCTGATGGAAATGCAAAATGGTATTGCCCCTTTAGAAGACAGTTTGGTGGTTTCTTACAAAATTAAACATACTCATATCATAAAACCAAGCAGCTATACTCCTTACTATAAACCCAAAAGAGTCAAAATCCTATGTCTGTAAACCAAAGATCACACATGGATGTTTACAGAAATTTTATTCATAATTGCCAAAATTTAGAAACAACCAAGATGCCCATCAATAGGTGACTGGATAAACTGATATATCTAAAAAATGGATTATTTGTAGTGCTAAAAAGGAATTAACTGCTAAGTCATGAAAAAACATGAAGGAAACCTATTAGAGTCAATCATAATGACTATATATGACTTTCTGGAAAAGGCAAACTATTGGAGATAATAAAAAGATCAGTGGTAAACAGAATTTGAGGGGAGGGAGGAATTTATACGTGGAACATTGAGGATTTTTAGGACAGTGATAATACTCTGTATGATACTATAATGTTGGATACATGTCATTATAATTTGTCCGTAACCACAGACTGCACAACACCAAGCGTAAACCCTAATGTAAACTACGGACTTTGGGTGATAATGATGTAGTCATTAATGTAGGTTTATCAGTTGCAAACAATGAAACACTTTGCTGTGGGGCGCAGGGGTCACTGTTGTTAATGGATGGAGAGCATACACATGTGTAGCGGCAAGAAATAGATGGGAAATGTCTGCACCTTCCCCTCAATTTGCTGTGAACCTAAAACTTCTCTAAAGAGTAAAGCCTATTCTTTTTTTTGAAGGAAACAGCTAAAGATGATAAAACTTTGTGTCCCTGGTGTGTCCCTTGCCAGCTTACAGAAGCAATAGGCTATTCTGATGACTGGCCTGAAACTGACACTAGTGTATTCATCCCCGTGATAGAGATATTAACCACGTTTAACGGACAGTCTCTGTCAAAACTGTAGAAACACATAAGCAGCCTTTAGTCTTTGTCCGCTTGATACAGGCTTTGACAATTTGTGGTAAACTGAGAAGGTTGGTGAGTGTCAAGTCCAATAATTAATTAATCTTGCTTCTTGGCAGAGAAGATTACGCTAAGAGAACATTGCCTTGCAAAGGTCTGCTATATGGAAGAAGAGGATGAGGTAACTATACCACTAGAATTATTGCAGAGCAGAGACCTTACTTATCCTATTTAATGTTTTTTCCCCTTCTGTTGCAAGATTCTAGATCCCCAGTGTAAGGAAAGAGCAATTTGTCAAGATGGCAGTGGTCCCTCTCTCTTGCTCCATGGCCTCTCACTCTCCCTCCATCTTTAGTAAATACATGGTTATGTAACAACCGAGATCATTTATAGCACTGCACATATGCAATGACCTATATCAGCACAACCTGAAAAGCTCTTGTAGTTGAGTTGCATAGGCTGTGTCCAGTGGGTCAACCATAGGAGAGTACAGCATAACTGCTGCTGTTGCCTACCAACCAGCAGAGAATAAACCTACAGTTCCTTGTGTCTTTTTCCAGCTTCCCCACTTGCTCCTTGCCAGCCCTGGGCTTAGTGAGACACCCAGGAAAGTCTGAAAAGACATGTTTGTTTCCAGGAGTTCATCAAGAACCTAATAAGATATGCTGCCATTTTTTGATATCTTCTGCATTAATAGAAGCATTGTCTTCCCCCAGAAAGCACTTCAGCAGATGTGGGAGACTTTTTTTAAAGACCTGGATAAGTTTGCTAGGAATATGTGAAACTCAGTGGGAAAAAATGCACAATTCAAATAAGTTTTCAAGATATAAAAGCAAACAGAGATGCCCAGGCTGCTATAGGGATATAAATATGAAAATCCTGCTGGCTATGCTAAGGATTCCAACTAGAATGGTGCTAGTCCATAAGCAGGGCTTCAGGAGAGGCTACACAGCAGAACCTCAGGCTTTCTCAGCACAAGCCCAAGGGCTTTAAATAATTCATCAGCCCAGGAATAATAAGCAGTGGGTACACAGACAGAGGGGAAAATGATCAGTGTTTCTTCAGAGAGTATCTTGTCTAATTGACCTGTCCCAGGATTTGACCAGTTCAAATACTTTCTCTGCACACACCTACCCAGCTAGAGCTGTATCCTGATATGCTGTCTTTCTACTCTTTCTGCTTCAGCCCTCCTGAACACATCTTCAAGTTCCTAAAAATGACATGCTTTTTTTCCCTCCTCTGAGCCGTGTCTCATTCTGTTCTCCAAGGTAATATTAAGGTGTTTATTTTTTCCAAAATTCTTTCTCAAATGCTAGCAGAAAAGAGATTTTATTTTGTATTGACATAACATTTATGTTTGTATTAAAATAGCTTCTTTCTCCTAGATGTTCTGATTTCAAACTTAAGGATAAATTAATGACAGTGGAGTATTGTGAGTCTTTTAAAAATTTTGTTTTGATTTTGTTTTGTTTGCAATTTGTATTTTAGTTCTCCTGCTTCACGATTTCCTAATATTGTGCTCAATCTGCCGATAGGATAAAACACACCACAGCTGTGGCCTGTGTCTGCATCATTTCTTTAACCTTCTATGATCTCCTTCTACCCTCTAATCTCCTGCCTTCATGCCTAACTCCCCACGGGAAAATCCTCATTTCCTAAAATCTCATTTTAGCAATTATATTTTGTTAGCCCCCCTTGATTGTATGGGGCTACGTTGTTCCAATACCTATATGATCTACATCAGTGCTTCTCAAATGTGAATGCCAATGAGTTTCTTAGGCATCTTACAAAAATGCATATATTTTATTCAGTACATCTGATATTCTGCATTTCTTCTATTTTTATAATTTTTTTTTATTGGAGTATAGTTGCTTTACAATGTTGTGTTAATTTCTCAGTTCATTTCAGTTGCTCAGTCATGTCTGACTCTTTGCAACCCCATGGACTGCAGGACTCTAGGCTTGTCTGTCCATCACCAACTTCCAGAGCTTACTCAAACTCATGTCCATCAAGGCGGTGATGCCATCCAACCATCTCATCCTCTGTCATCCCCTTCTTTTCCCGCCTTCAATCTTTCCCAGCATCAGGGTCTTTTCCAATCAGTCAGTTCTTTGCATCAGGTGGCCAAAGTATTGGAGTTTCAGCTTCAGCATCAGTCCTTTCAATGAATATTCAGGACTAATTTCCTTTAGGATGGACTGGTTGGATCTCCTTGCAGTCCAAGGGATTCTCAAGAGTCTTCTCCAACATCACAGTTAAAAAGCATCAATTCTTTAGTGCTCAGCTTTCTTTATGGTCCAATTCTCACTCCATACATGACTACTGGAAAAACCATAGCTTGACTAGATGGACCTTTGTTGACAAAGTAATGTCTCTGTTTTATAATATACTGTCTAGGTTGGTCATAGCTTTTCTTCCAAGGAGCAAGCGTCTTTTAATTTCATGGCTGCAGTCACAATCTGCAGTGATTTTGGAGCCCAAGAAAATAAAGTCTCTTACTGTTTCCATTGTTTCCCCATCTTTTTGCAATGAGGTGATGGCACTGGATGCCATGATCTTCATTTTCTGAATGTTGTGTTTTAAGCCAACTTTTTCACTCTCTTCTTTCACTTTCATCAAGAGGCTCTTTAGTTCTTCACTTTCTGCCATAAGAATGGTGTCATCTGCATATCTGAGGTTATTGATATTTCTCCTGGAAATCTTGATTCTAGCTTTGTCTGGCTCTAGGTGAGTGATCACATCATCGTGGTTATCTGGACTATGAAAATCTTTTTTGTGCAGCTCTTCTGTGTATTCTTGAAACCTCTTTGTAATATCTTCTACTTCTGTTAGGTCCTTACCATTTCTGTCCTTTATTGTGCCCATCTTTGCATGAAATGTTTCCTTGGTATCTCTAATTTTCTTGAAGAGATCTCTAGTCTTTCCCATTCTATTGTTTTCCTCTATTTTTTCCCATTGGTCACTGAGGAATGCTTTCATATCTCTCCTTGCTGTTCTTTGGAACTCTGCATTCAAATGGGTGTATCTTTCCTTTTCTCTTTTGCTTTTTGCTTCTCGTCTTTTCTCAGCTATTTATAAGGCTCCTAGACTACCATTTTGCCTTTTTGCATTTCTTCTTCTTGGGGATGGTCTTGATCACTGCCTCCTGTAAAATGTCACAAACCTCCATCCTGCAGGCACTCTGTCCATCAGATCTAATCCCTTGAATCTATTTGTCACTTCCACTGTATAATTGTAAGGGATTTGATTTAGGTCTTACCTAAATGATCTAGTGGTTTTCCCTACTTTCTTCCATTTAAGTCTGAATTTGGCAAGAAAGAGTTCATGATCTGAGCCACAATCAGCTCCTGGTCTTGTTTTTGCTGACTGTATAGAGCTTCTCTGTCTTTGGCTGCAAAGAATATAATCAATCTGATTTTGGTATTGGCCATCTGGTGATGTCCATGTGTAGAGTCTTCTCTTGTGCTATTGGAAGAGGGTGTTTGCTATGACCAGTGTGTTCTCTTGGCAAAACTCTGTGTTAGTTTCTACAGCACAGCAAAGTGAATCCATCATGCATATACATATATCCCATCTTTTTAAAAATTTCCTTAATTAAGTCATGATAGAGCACTGTGTAGAGTTCCCCATGCTATACAGTGGGTTCTCATTAATTATCTATTTAATATATAGTATCAATCCTAATCTTCCAACTCATCCCATCCCCTCCTTTCCTCTTTGGTGTCCATATGTTTGTTCTCTACCTCTGTTTCTCTATTCCTGTTTTGTCAATAAGAGCACCTACACCAATTTTTTTCAGATTCCACATATATAAGTTAATACAGAATATTTGTTTTTCTCTCTCAGACTTACTTCACTCTGTGTGACAGTCTCTAGGTCCATCCATATTTCTACAAAGGACCCAATTTCATTCCTTCTTATGGCTGAGTAATATTCCATTGTATGTATCTGATGGACATTTAGGTTGTTTCCATATCCTGACTTTCATAAAGGGAGCTGCAGTGAACACAGGGGTGCCTGTGTCTTTCTGAATTATAGTTTTCTCTGGACATATGCCCAGTAGTGGGATTTCTGGGTCACATGGTTGTTCTATTTTTAGGTTTTTAAGTAAGTCCCATACTGTTCTCCTTTGTGACTATATCAATTTACATTCCCACCAACAGTGGAAAAGAGTTCCCTTTTCTCCACACCTTATTCTGCCTTTCTAACAAGCTTCCAGGGATGCCAATACTATTGTTACTAGTCAGAATTCTCGCACTGTTTAATCAATAGAAACTGATAAGAGGCCAGATGAGAAATTCAGGGAAGGGTTTATTGGGACTTACACTGCAGAACAAGGGACAGAAAACAAGTAACACGTTTCATTGCTTACTCCCTAAAGAGGAGTGAGCTGGCCCCTTAAATGGGATGAGGCTAGAGGCAAGTCCAGGGGTCAGGCCAGAAGGCTGGCATGGGTGCTCTGCCCACCTCTTGGTGGAGCTGTGTGCAGGGATCATGCACAGTGCCCTGCTTTTGCTCTTGACACTTCAGAAGTGGCAGCTGAAGGTTTTGGTCTTTTTGCATCTTGTTCATAATTTGCCACAACTATACATGCATGCAGTTATTTTTAACTCCTTATTGTTTATTTGCATTCTGTTGCTACAGAAGATATTTGTCTAACTGCAAACACTGAAGCAAAGGGTTGCAGGTCCCAGAACCCATCCCATCTCACTGTAGATCTCTATTAATTCCCCTTTTTGAGTAATTATGACTATATAATTTCCCATGTAATTATATCCTCCACTAGAGTCTGTGCATTTGGGCAATGTTACACCCTCAGATCTTTTTCAATAGCATATATTGTGCATACAATGTTTTTGAAAAGATGAATGAATAAAGAATTTTGATGGAAGCACATAAGACATGCTGGAAGCAGAGAGGAATGAAATAAATAGGAAGAATAAGAACAGCTGGAAGAAGTTAATACAGAGAAAATAGGAAGAGCTACATTTCTTCATGGGTGTCCCCCATGGCTCAGCAGTAAAGAATCTGCCTGCAGTGTAGGAGACATGGGGTTCAATGCCTGGGTTGGGAAAATCCCTTGGAGAAGGAAATGGAAACTTGCTCCAGTATTCTTGCCTGGGAAATCCCATGGATAGAGGAGCCTGGCAGACTATAGTCCATGGGGTTGCAAAAGAGTTGGACATTACTTTGCGACCAAACAACAATAACATGTTTCTTTGTCCACTAAAATCAAATGGTTAATGTTGGCCAAGTCAGCAAGGAAGGAGAAACTGCTGTTAATTTGACAAGACTGAATCAAAGAGAAGAGGAGAAATTAGACTTTCACTGGATCACACAGGGCCGGTACACATTGTAGGACCTTAATAGTTTTTGTGAATGGTGGCCCAAACACAGCTTTCATTGATGCAGCAACCAGGCTTTGCTGCAGTTATTACTGTTTGCTTACTTTGAAGTTTATTTCTACAATTTTGACACGTTAGATTGCCTGATTTGCCTCTGGCCTCTTGCTTCTGTCTCAGACTTTGTGTCTTTCAGAACCTGTACTGTTTACTGCCCTAGAAAACTCTCAGCCCTGATTCCTGCTTTCCCATTTCCTGATTCAGGATGACCATCCACATCAGCTGCTATATACATGAATTTTAAAGGTTCTATAACACCCTATGACTCAATATAAATGTTTTATTTCTACACCATTGAGAATTGTCTACATTCACTTCTGTGAATAATGCTGCAATAAATGTTCCCCTACATGAAATGTGGCTGGCATCTCTGATATTTTTCCTTTAAATGAATTTCTAGAAATGAAATATTATGGGCATTTTAAAGCATTGATATATTGGAAGATTCACTTCCATAAAATTTCTGTGTGTGTGCTCAGTCATGTCCAACTCTTTGTGACCCCATGGACTGTATCCTGCCAGGCTCCGCTGTCCATGGAATTTCCCAGGCAGGGATACTGGAGTGAGATGCCATTTCTTATTCCATTCATGAAGTTTATCAAAATATTGTAAAATAGTTCTTATTGTTGTCATTGTTGTGTAGTTGCTAAGTTGTGTCTGACTTTTTGTGATCCCGTGGACCCTGATCTGTCAGACTCCTCTGTCCATGGGATTTCCCAGGCAAGAATACTTCCCAGGTTGCCATTTTCTTCTCCAGGGATCTTTCTGAGCCAGAGATTGAACCTGTGTCTTTTGCATTAGCAGGTGGGTTCTTTACCACTGAGCCACCAGGGAAGCCAAAATAGTGCTTAGCACTATTCCCTATAACAGAGACTGGGACACACACTGTGCAGTATGTTTAAAAAGTTTTGCTGATTTGTTAGGAAAGAGTTTTTACTGTTTACTATAATAAAATGTTGATACTCAATAAGTAATATTTATTGCCCCTCCCTATGCTACAATTGTTTTTGTTTGTTTTTAGTTCTATTCTTTCTGTTTGGATTAACAAGTCTGGCACATATTAACATGGAGATGAATGACATCACAGACTGTGGTATGTTTCCCAGATTCAATGTTATTGATATTGATATTTTTATAACTGCATATGCCTGTTGCAACTAATTTTATTGAGGGATATTTTGCTCAGGTTTTTCAGAAGGTTGGATTGATATACCAGCTGCTCTTCTCCTAGGCTAGTGTGAGAGAAGAGTAGTGAGAAGGGCCATGTATTGAAAGTCTGTGCACCCATGTGTGGATCAGTGTATCACCAGATCCCTGTGTACACACCAAGCTCTGTCACAGAAGGCACACAATACTATTGTAGTAACTCTACTGTTTTGAGAAAAAAGTAACATTTGTGTCTAGAGGAAAAATAATTCTGGTATTGTCAAGTAGTTTTTGAGATCTAGGGCAGCATTCACTGCCCTAGAATTTGCCCAGCCTGGTAGAGGAAATGTTTTCACACGTCTTCAGTTCATTGTGAGGACACACAACAGAACAAAACTTCATATGCAGAATATAAACATACACAGTGACAATACGTTAATATCCAATCTGGTACACAGGCATGAATGCGTGCTATGGGTTTAGAACATCTTGAATTGGAATCAGTGGTAAATGGATGGTCATGTGAAATTCTCTAGCGAATGAGTTTTAAACATGAAAACTCTCCAATTGGCCATGCTTTGAATAGTGGTTGTGCCACTTATTAACTGAGAGACTGAAGTAAGTTACTTAAATCTTGGCAACAGCGTATATCAAAGGACTACTAGATTCTTCTTCCAAATTTATTATCTTATAGTTGTCAAGAGTCACACTGAGCTAAAACCAAGGCATCATCAGCAGGGCTACACTACGTTCTTTCCTAGAGAGTCTAAGAGGGTCTAGGGAAGGATCAATATGCTGCCTTTTCTCCTTCTAGAGGCTGCCCACTTTCCTTAGCTGCCCACTTTCCTTGCCACCTTCAAAGCCAGTAACAGTGGTCAAGTCCTTCTCATGCTGCCATCTCTCTGGTTCTCCACTTTTCAGGACTCATATGATTATATTGGACCTACCCAGATTATACAAGGTAATCTCCCATCTCCAAGACTTCAACTTCAATCACATCTTCAAAATCCCTTCTGTCGTGTAAAGCTAACATACTTACAGGTTCCAGAATAATAACATATTATTATCCAGGTCATCTCTGGGGCCATTATTTTGCCTACGATAAACATTTGGCATAATAACTTTGGCACAGAATACATAATCAAATATTTCTATCATTGTTTTGTTACATTATAAAACACAAAATATTTCAGGCCAAGACATTTTCTGTGGTGAAACAGAGTTGGTGGTAGGGATGGAAGCAGGGAAAATGGTTAGGAAATTTCTGAAAATATCCAAGTGAAAGATAATTGTGTTTTGGATAAGGGAGGCATTTTGGGAAGTGATTAAGAGTGATTGAATTCTGGTTGTGTTTTCAAACATATTGGCATGATTTTCCAGTCGTCTGTATACAGAGTGTAAGAGAGAAATCACAGATGACTTTAAGAGTAGTCCAGAAATGGTGGCAATATTTAAGGATATAAAGGTACCATAAGTAGAGAAGATGGACCTCCCAAAGAAATCTGTGGGTACTAATTACCAAAGACTAAGGAAGATAATATTCACCTCACATCAGACATACTCAGATGTACAATATAAGATCCTCCACATTTGAACACAAGTAGTGGCAGCCCACTCCAGTACTCTTGCCTGGAAAATCCCATGGATGGAGGAGCCTGGTGGGCTGCAGTCCATGGGGTCGCTAAGAGTCAGACACGACTGAGCGACTTCCCTTTCCCTTTTCACTTTCATGCATTGGAGAAGGAAATGGCAACCCACTCCAGTGTTCTTGCCTGGAGAATCCCAGGGACAGGGGAGCCTGGTGGGCTGCCATCTATGGGGTCGCACAGAGTCGGACATGACTGAAGCGATTTAGCAGCAGCAGCAGCAGGCAGAACCCCAAATTACTGTGATTAGTTTTCTTCCACCTAGTGGGATGGGACTTTAAAACAGAAAATAGGTTGAGTTATGCAAAAGTGAAAAAAAAAACCTTGTTTTCTGCCCACCTCAATGATGGACTGAGATTTTTATTTACTATATTCACCAACACTTGGTTCAGGCTCTGTGGTAATCTTATCATTGGTTATCAGTATCAGAAATTATCAACCTGTTTTCTATACTAAACTAGGAGACCCTGAACAGTAAGAATTATTGTTATATTCTTTTTTTTAAATCTCTAGCACTTAGCTTGATGTTCGGAATTTAGGACACTTTTATTACTGAATATGTACAGATGGATAACATTTTTTGTAAGAGAGAGGCTACAAGTGGGCAGTTTAATAAAACAAGACTGCACTTAATGACAGATACTATGGGGTAGAGTATGACTTACATTCACAATAGCTGGTGCATTTTAGCAGTTGGGTATAAAATTTTCATTTTAAAAAAGTCCTCTTTAGAGTGACTGCAAATGAGCATGGAGTTTCTTTTGGGGGTGATGAATATTTTCTAAAATTAGACTGTGATGATGGTTGTTACACAACTCTGTGAATTTAGCTGCTGCTGCTGCTGCTGCTAAGTCGCTTCAGTCGTGTCCAAATTTACTAGAACTTTTTAAATTGTACACTATAAATGTGGGATTTATGGTATGTGACTTATATCTCCAAACTGTTCATATGCGAAATCCTTCAATACAAGGGCACAGTACAAAAAATTACATCAGCCTATAAAGCACATAGCCACAAAAAGCAATTGCATAATGGAAGGTATAAAAATACTATATGAGGCAAAAGAAGCCTTCTGGGAACCAGCATACTCTAGAGACATAGTGAGTGACAACACCACAGGGAATTGGCCGCTCAGTTCTGAGACTGTCTCCAGCCAGTCTGCCAATAAGTCTCCTCATAAGCTCACCCTCAGCTGGATCTAAAGCCTTCCCGGCACTGTGAGTCAGCCCGAGAGGGACTGGAAAACTGCTGTATGGGCCCTGTAAGTAACATTGTTTTGAAAAAGCTCAACTCTAGGCGAGCTGAACTTTCCTGCCCACAGATGAGAGTCTCCTCACCCGGAGCTGAATTAGCCTTGATAATGGGATGGTGGGCTGAGATGGAGGGTAGAATTTACATAATTATTTATTTTCAGAAATCTGTAGAGAAGGGGTGTTTTGTTCTGCCAGGTGTGGGTGGGATATCCTGTTGTTCATTAGTCAAATGACTTAATCAGTTGCTAATACATTTATCCTAGTTAGTGGTTTGGTGCTCAAGGAAACTAAAGAGGTTTTCAGGGGCTGAAAAGCCCAATGATTCTTACTAAAAATGAAAAAATACAAATTTTGAACATCTAATGCATGCCAGGTACTGTACTAGACAGTGTGTGTTCAATCTCACAGAGAAGGAAACCAAATGAAAGAAAGTTTACATTACTTGTAGGTTTCAGTGAGAATAGTTTTTGAGAGCCTGAGCATTGAAATTAAAAAGAAATAGGCTGTGTATGAGACAGCAAAAGAGACACTGATGTATAGAACAGTCTTATGGACTCTGTGAGAGAGGGAGAGGGTGGGAAGATTTGGGAGAATGGCATTGAAACATGTAAAATATCATGTATGAAACGAGTTGCCAGTCCAGGTTCGATACACGATACTGGATGCTTGGGGCTGGTGCACTGGGACGACCCAGAGGGATGGAATGGGGAGGGAGGAGGGAGGAGGGTTCAGGATGGGGAACACATGTATACCTGTGGCGGATTCATTTTGATATTTGGCAAAACTAATACAATTATGTAAAGTTTAAAAATAAAATAAAATTAAAAAAAAATAAAAGGATTAAAAAAAAAAAAGAAATAGGTTTAGAATCCCTACTCTGATGTTCACTAGTTGTACATGATCCTGTAAATGTTTCATAACTTCTTTCATACTCAATTTCTTCATCAGAAAAGTGAATATAATACTGCAACATGGTGTTATAGTAAAGATGAAAAGATAAAATGCTTAAAGAGTACTTGGCAAAGTACTGTTCATAGAGCAGTAGCTGTTGTTATATTTTTGTCATTATCACTATACAAGATCTCAAAACTAGTTGGTGTTTGAACAAGGATCTAAACCCAGATCGGTCACACAATAGACATGCTGTTGGCAATGACTTGGACAATACTGATAATACTATATAGTCTAATTCAGCAGTAAAGCCATCACCACAAACTGCAGCTCATGGCAGTGCAATGGAGAAAGTGCATCACCGTGATCGAAGAGGACAAGAAAATTAGTAGAGAGACTGCAGCTTATTTCCCATAAGAGAAAATGAAGGCTGTGCAGGGACTCAGAGGATGGGTTGAACAGTGGTGACTACACAAAACGTTCGTTTGAGGGAATTTTTGTGCTTCCTCCTAACCATATTCATTAGTCCTCCTTTATTCTTTAAGAACAGTTTCATGTTTTTGATTTAAGAAGATTGCAATGAAATACAACTGCAAGGTTCCACGACCAACCATACTGCTATTACTAAGCCTCCATACGAAATCCTCTTAAGGCTCCAGTTTTTGACATTTCAGAAATAAAATCAATATGAACTTAATGATGACTTGTATATTGAGGCTAAGTGAGTGGATGGTGAGTATGTGTGGTATGTGTGTGCATGAGGGAGGCAGTTCTGAGCAGATGATCTGCTAGAGTTCAATGTCATTTTCTGATAAATGAAGCAAAGAAGAGGGAGCCAGGTTTGGAATGGGAGAGAGGGTAGGATCTTCTTGATTCTTACTGATTGAGCTGTCTTAGAATATATGGGTGGAGCTATCCCTCAGGTATAGATAAAATAGTTTATTCACATTTTATTCACTGGCCCTAAGCAAAGAGCTTTGATTTGTTCTGCAAACTACTGCCAGTTCTTTTCCTAAATCATCAATTTGATTTACTCATTCTACTCCCATGACCTAGTTGAAGCCTAAAAATCTTCTTACAGCTTCAAAGATTCTATTAACTTTTAAAATGCAGAACTTTGGAGAGACCATAATTAGATCTCAGTTTTGTGAGTCATCAGGATATAAGTGCTATTTAAAGCCATGGGAATAACTTATATCACAAGAAGAATCTATGGAGAGCAAAAAATAAGAGGAACTTCTTGAAAGAAAATGATAGTCTTCAGTTTAGTTCAGTTGCTCAGTCATGTCTGACTCTTTGCGACCCCATGGACTGCAGCATACCAGGCCTCCCTGTCCATCACCAACTCCCAGAGCCTACTCAAACTCATGTCCATTGTGTCGGTGATGCCATCCAACCATCTCATCCTCTGTCGTCCCCTTCTCCTCCTGCCTTCAATCTTTCCCAACATCAGGGTCTTTTCAAATGAGTCAGCTCTTCGCATCAGGTGGCCAAAGTATTGGAGCTTCAGCTTCAGCATCAGTCCTTCCAATGAATATTCAGGACTGATTTCCTTTAGGATGGACTGGTTGGATATCCTTGCAGTCCAAGGGACTCTCAAGAGTCTTCTCCAATACCACAGTTCAAAAGCATCCGTTTTTCAGTGCTTGGCTTTCTTTATAGTCCAACCCTCACAATCCATACATGACTACTGTAAAAACCATAGCTTTGATTAGATGGACCTTTGTTGGTAATGTCTCTGCTTTTTAATATGTTGTCTAGGTTGGCCATAGCTTTGCTTCCAAGGAGCAAGTGTCTTTTAATTTCGTGGCTGCGGTCACTATCTGCAGTGCTTTTGGAGGCCAAAAAAGTCTTAAAGACAGTCTTAAAGAACAGCACAATTACAAGACAGGGAACAAAAATATTGTTTGATCACCAGGGAAGAAAATATTATAGAAAAACTGTCAGTGAAGCTAATAAAGGAGACAGTTTCAAAGAGGAGATAGTCAATACTGAGAAAATGTGAAATAAGGGAGAGGAAAATGAATGTGCAAATAAACTTTTGGACTTGGTATTTAGGAAGTCATTGGTGACAGTTGGAGAATGTTCTGAGAGTCATTAGAGAAATGATCTGGATTGTTACTGAGCATGAAGGAATGATAAACAAAAGTATACTGCCTTTCAAAGAACATTTTTGTTATTATAAAATATGGCAGGAAACAGAGAGAAACAGTTTATGTTGTATTTCTCTCACTAGCTAAGCACAAAGGCTGGTTAAGAAAGATGCTCAATCTGTCTTGGTTGAATTGAATGTGTTGGAAAAAATCAATATAAATGTGTGGGAAGCTTTCATTAATAGATTAGGATAAAACTTGAGTATTGTAGAGTGCAGAAAAGGAGTCAATGGTACTAAATAAGACACTAAAGAAGGAAAGGAATCTTGCTGGAGTTAAATTAGAGGAGATGAAGAATTATTTATTTAGTTATTAATAAAATATTTGGAAATGCCTGGCTTCTGATGCTCTGGAAATAAAATCCAAATTCCTAATCTCTTCCATGGAATTCAAGAGATTCATGTCCTAGCCCCCCACCTTCTCGTACTTTATTTCCTATAGCACCCAACTTCACATTTAAGGCTCAGTAGTCTTCCAACAAATTGTATTATATCATTCAACCTCTGCTTCCTTGTTATCTATGTCAAGAACATATCTTTGATTTCCATCTTGAAAACTTACACCCAACCATCAAAACTTTACAGAGTTAAAATTAATCTCATCACTTAAGATTTCTTGGAACTAATTTTTCTTAGCACACAGTCACACACATTCATGTATACTTGTATTCAGAATCTGTCACTTCACATTATTTTTGTCTTATCTGTCACTTTGGAGCATCTTACCTTCACATACTTTACAGTTCAGTTCAATTCAGTCTCTCAGTCCTATCGAACTCTGCGATGACATGGACTGCAGCACCCCAGGCTTTTCTGTCCATCACCAACTCCCAGAACTTGCTCAAACTCATCTCTATTGAGTCGGTGATGCCATCCAGCCAGCCATCTCATCCTCTGTTATCACCTCCTTCTCCTGCCTTCAGTCTTTCCCAGCATCAGGGTCTTTCCCATTTGTCCATTCTTTGCATCTGATGGCCAGAGTATTAGAGCTTCACCTTTAGCATCAGTCCTTCCAGTGAATATTCAGGACTGATTTCCTTTAGGATTGACTGGTTTGATCTCCTTGCACTCCAAGGGACTCTCAAGAGTCTTCTCCAACACCATAGTTCAAAAGCATCAATTCTTTGGCACTCAGCTTTCTTTATGGTCCAACTCTCATATCCATGCATGACTATTAGAAAAACCATAGCTTTGACTAGATGGACCTTTGTTGGCAAAGTAATGTCTCTGCTTTTTAATATGCTGTCTAAGTTGGTCATAACTTTTCTTTCAAGGAGCAAGTATATTTTAATTTCATGGCTGCAGTCACCATCTGCAGTGATTTTAGAGCCCCAAAAAATAAAGTCTGTCACCATTTCCATTGCTTCCACATCAACTGGCTATGAAGTGATGGGATCGGATGTCATGATCTTAGTTTTCTGAATGCTAAGTTTTAAGCCAACTTTTTCACTCTCCTCTTTCACTGTCAACAAGAGGCTCTTTAGTTCTTCTTCGCTTTCTGCCATAAGGGTGGTGTCCTCTGCATATCTGAGGTTACTGATATTTCTCCCGGAAATCTTGATTCCAGCTTGTGCTTCATCCAGCCCAGTGTTTCTCATGATGTAGTCTGCATATGTTAAATATGTAAGGTGACAATATACAGTCCTGATGTCCTTTCCCGATTTGGAACCAGTCTGTTCTTCCATGTCCAGTTCTAACTGTTGCTTCCTGACCTGCATACAGATTTCTCAAGAGGCGGGTCAGGTGGTCTGGTATCCAATCCCTTTCAGAATTTTCCACAGTTTATTGTGATCCACACAGTCAAAGGCTTTGGCATAGTCAGTAAAGCAGAAATAGATGTTTTTTCTGGAACTCTCTTGCTTTTTCAATGATCAAAAGGATGCTGGCAATTTGATCTCTGGTTCCTCTGCCTTTTCTAAATCCAGCTTGAACATCTGGAAGTCCATGGTTCACACATGTACTGTTGAAGTCTGGCTTGGAGAATTTTGAGCATTACTTTACTAGTGTGCGAGATAAGAGCAATTGTGCAATAGTTTGAGCATTCTTTGGCATTGCCTGTCTTTGGGATTGGAGTAAAACTGAACTTTTCCAGTCCTGCAGCCACTGCTGAGTTTTCCAAATTTGCTGGCATATTGAGTGCAGCACTTTCACAGCATCATCTTTTAGGATTTGAAATAGCTCAACCGGAATTTCATCACTTCCACTAGCTTTGTTAATAGTGATGCTTCCGAAGGCCCACTTGATTTTGCATTCCAGGATGTCTGGCTCTAGGCTGGTGATCACACCATCATGATTATCTGGGTCATGAAGATCTTTTTTGTATAATTCTTCTGTGTATTCTTGCCACCTCTTTTTAATATCTTCTACTTCTGTTAGGTCCATACCATTTCTGTCCTTTATTGCACCCATCTTTGCATGAAATGTTCCCTTGGATCTCTAATTTTCTTGAAGAAATCTCCAGACTTTCCCATCCTATTGTTTTCCTCTATTTCTTTCCATTGATCATTGAGGAAGGCTTTCTTATCTCTCCTTGCTCTTCTTTGGAACTCTGCATTCAAATGGGTATATCTTTCCTTTTCTCCTTTGCCTTTCACTTCTATTCTTTTCTCAGCTATTTGTAAGGCCTCCTCAGATAATCATTTTGCCTTTTTGCATTTCTTTTTCTTGGGGATGGTCTTGATCACTGCCTCCTGTACAATGTCATAAACCTCTGTCCGTAGTTCTTCAGGCACTCTATGAGATCAAATCCCTTGAATCTATTTGTCACTTCCACTGTATAATCGTAAGGGATTTGATTTAGGTTGTACCTGAATGGTCTAGTGGTTTTCCCTACTTTCTTCAATTTAAGAGCTCTACAACTAGTGGCATTTCTTTGCCTGTGATTCCTCTGATAGGCACATGACTAGCACACAGTGCCTGGCATGTAGTTGGTTTTTCAAACAGGTAATTTTCCTTTTTTTCAAAAGTGTCACTGGGCTCTGTTTAAAGATGAGGTTTTCTGCCTCTCAGTGATGAGGTCCTGACATCTCTCTGGTTTTCTCAGGCACCAAACCTCCATTATTTTGCTTGCTTTGTACTATTAGTGCTGACATAATCTGGTCTTTTGTATTCTCATAACAATTTTTATTATTCATCATGATACGCTGGATATTGAAATTATTTATAAGCAGCAGCATTCACTCTCCCTTAATTATAAACCCTGTAAGAGATGTTTTGTTTGTGCTATATCTTAGCTTCTAACACAGCACTGTGCCCAGAGTAGGTGCTCAGGAAATGCCTCTGAGAGTGTAAGGCAAGAGCAAAGAAAAAATATTACGAGCTCATTTTGGCTTGACAGTTTCTGGCTTGGAATACTTCATCTTGACATACATAAAATGTAGAATTATTTCAAGTACTGTTTTTCTTGGAAAGACTTTTGCAAATAGCCCAAACCATTTGTAAACAGAATTGAAGTGATTCCTTTTTTAATAATTTCTCTACTTCCAAGTAACCTCAGAAAGTTGTTAACTTCAAAAACTGAGTCCCAGGTTCTATGAAAAATGATAAGAAATAGGTCAAAGACTTGTGGAAAATGAGATGTGAACCCATTATTATAAATTATCGTATAATTCATTTAATAGATTTTTAGTTTATCTTCCTGATCAATACATACTTATTAAATGTAAAAGCTGTTTAAAAAAAAAGATTTTCAGAAATCACTATAGTTATAATTAATTTCAAAAAGTGCTAATAGAACCTGTTAATCTTTCAAACTTTCACAGTTAATTGTTAAATACATGCCAGTTGCGTGAGACAGTATCTATTGATACTTCATTTTTTAAGTATTTTTTAATTGTTTATGTATTTATTTTTGGCTGCTCTGGGTCTTTCTTGCTGCATGTGATTTCTCTAGTTGCAGCAAGCAGAGGTTACTCTCTAGCAGAGGCATGCATTTCTCATTGCAGTGGTTTCTCTTATTGCAGAGCACTGGCTTGAAGTACCCAGGCTTCAGTAGCTGAGGCACATAACCTTATTTGCCCCAAGACATGTGGGATCTTCTCAGACCAGGAATCAAATTTGTGTCCCCTGCATTGGCAGGCAGATTTTTTTTTTAAGCCTGGACCACTAAGGAATCCTGATACTTCAGTTCTATAAAATGATCAAATCCATGGCAGTGCCATGGGAGTAGTATCCAGAAAAAATTTTCCTTTTTAAATAAATATTCCCTTTTTGTTAATTCTAATTTCCCTTATGAAATTTGCTAATATATTCTGACAGTAATTTGATTGGTTCTCTGAGAACAGTCTCATTTTTGTAAACTGGAGAATATGAAGTCATAGTTCACTGATTTGACCAACTCATGTAATTTAACACTCTCTTTTCCTTGAATTTTCCATTAATCAAATTAAAAATTTCCTGTTAAAACTAAGAGATTTATTTAGGAAATTCTTGACCCTGCACTTTGGGTAAAACTGTGTTCTGTAAACTCTTAGGTTCCCTTAAGGAACAGTGATCTTAACATTGGTTACAAGTTCATTGTGGTTCAACCCTCTTTCATATATGCCATTCTAAAAGCTTTGGAATACTATCTCTGTTTTCCCCATACCTGTTCTTCCAATTCATACAGACCTATTTACCCAGGCTGCAATTGTTTATTCAATGAAAAATAAAGTTATGTTCCCCTCCAAAGCAAAGCAGTAAGATTCTATTAGGTGTCTCCTTAGAAGCATGTCTTAACAAAATGGAGAAAAATCTGTTCTTTGTTAATGGAGAAAAGCTAGTCTTTAAAGAAATTGAAGAAATATATTTGAAACTGACAGCATGTTATATCAACCGGGGGCCAGAGGCTTCTGTGGGTAATAAGTCTGTGTTCTAGCTCTCCATCTCTCTAATGCAATTCCAGATGCTGTAAGGATCTGGGCAAGGCTCAAATGACAAGGGTCATTTGAAAGGTTAGGTACTATAGTCACCTGCACATGACCGCACTGATGCCTAAGTCATTTATTATCACTTAATACATGTTATTTTGCATTATAAGTATCTCTCAATATTTTCTGGCTTCCCAAATTATCTGTAAGCTTCACTGCTTTCTCTTCTCTTAACCAATGTAATACTGCTCCTCCAAGGCCTCAATCATTTGTCTCTGATGCCAACTATACAGAATATATTCCAAAGAGGATGGAATATGATCAGCCAGTCTTGGGTCAAGTTTCTTTTCTTAGTTCTGCCATCTCTGCCTAGAGGAAAAGATCACATAATATAAACCTTGCTATCAGCAAAATGCTCCAGGGAAGAAAAACCATGAGCAGGAGCAAATACAAAAAAAAAAAAAAGTATTTTTAAAGCAGTTGAAATTTTGCAATTATTTTATCAGTTTATATCAGCCATTCATATTTACATGGTATATAGATCTTCATCTCTGGTTAGCTTTTGGTTGAATAAAATTATCTGTAATTGGATTGCCTGTTTAAATGTAAGTTTTTTGGTTATTCCAGAATTTCATCTTGGAATTCTGTACTTTTTAATTCATCATGTCAAACTTGCAAAATACCACATCCTCTTCCGTCATTTTCCTGCTGACTGGTGTTCCCTGGCTGGAAGCCTTCCACACCTGGATCTCCATTCCCTTCTGCTTTCTCTATGCAACTGCTCTCTCAGGAAACAGCATGGTTCTCTTTGCCATCGTCACTCAGCCCAGCCTCCATGAGCCCATGTATTATTTCCTCTCCATGCTGTCCACCACTGACCTTGGCTTGTCTGTATCCACTCTGTTCACCATGCTGGGTATATTCTGGTTCAATGCCAGGGAGATCAGCTTTAATGCCTGCTTGTCACAAATGTTCTTTATTAAATTCTTCACTGTCATGGAGTCATCAGTGTTGTTGGCCATGGCTTTTGATCGTTTTGTGGCCATCTCTGACCCCCTCAGGTATGCCATCATTTTGACGGACTCCAGAATAACTCAAATTGGAGTGGCCATTGTCATCAGGGGGACGATAACGCTCACGCCGATGGTAGCACTTCTTACGAGACTGTCCTATTGCCACAGCCGCATGCTCCACCACTCCTACTGTTTCCACCCTGATGTGATGAAGCTCTCGTGCACAGACACCAGGCTCAACAATGCAGTGGGGCTGACTGCCATGATCTCGACTGTTGGTGTGGACTCAATCCTCATTCCCTTTTCTTATGTTTTGATCATTAAGACTATCCTCAGCATTGCATCCCCAGAAGAGAGGAAAAAAGCCTTCAGCACATGTATCTCTCATATTGGGGCTGTTGCCATTTTCTATATCCCATTGATCAGTCTGTCCTTTGTTCACAGATTTGGGAAACGGGCCCCAGCCTTTGTACATACTGTGATAGCTAACACCTACCTGCTACTCCCCCCTGTCATGAACCCCATCATCTACAGTGTTAAGACAAAACAGATACGCAGAGCTGTGATAAAAATTCTCCATTCCAAAGACACAAAGAATCATAGAAACAGTCTGTGTCAGGTTGTTTTATCAATTGAAAAGTGAATCTGGTGATCGTTGATGCCAAATATGCAAATATTTAAAATCAAAGATGAAATATATTTAGAAAATCAGCTTGACTGATCCATTTATTTTACAAATGAGGAGATGAGACATTAGAATAGGAGGAACAAACAGCTTTAATGTCTAGAATTTCTCCTCCAATGACTGCTTATTCTAAGCTGTTGTTTATCCTGCCAGTAGTCTGTCTCTTTTTACTTCATCCACTTCTCAGCAGGTAAGATGACACAGTATGAAAAAGTCACTCCTTTTTGAGAAATAGGTAGTATTTCCTAACCGTACTAATAATCTTAACTAATATTTATTATTTCCTTTGACCAGTCATTGTTCTGTTTTTTACACATATTAACACATTTTTATATTCGAAACAAAATGATAAGATAGTCACTCAGTATTAATGAGAAAAACTGAAGCACAAAAATGTTAAGTAACATGCTTAAACAGCTAGTAAGTAATGAAGCCATATTTCCTTTCCACCTGCAAACTGACTTCCTTCAGGGTCCTCCTACTCTTAACCTTAATTGTGTATGTAGTATAAACAATATATGTATTTATATAGCTATACTGTATTTATATGTAATATAAACATGTATACACAATATAGCATATAATTATATGTGAATTGGATCCCCTAGAGGAGGAAATGCAGCCCACTCCAGTATTCCTGCCAGGAAAATTCCATGACAGAGGAGCCTGGTAGGCTACAGTCCATGGGGTCGCAGAGAATGGGACATGACTGACCATCTGAGCAGCAGCGTACATAAATTAACTAACTTGTACTGGGGGGACACAATTTAGACAAACAAACAAAAAAATAAAACTGTATTCTCTAGAAATTTTCAACCAATTAATCAAATAAAAGCCTAAAACAAAATCCTCAAACCTCACAAATGTATTTCTACCTGATGTTCTTTCCCAGCTAAGTATATTCCAGAATTTCTTTCTGACCTCCCTCAACTTTCTGCCCCAGCAGAAACTAAAAAGTGACTAGAATTGCAAAGGAATTACAAGTTGTATTATCAGAATTGTTTTAATTTATAACATTTATTTCATGTATGGCTTAATCCAGCAAGTTAATTATTTTTTCCAACCTGGGTATATCCAATAATTCTCAAAAATTTAAAGTGCATGTTTCAATGATACATGTATTCACTCAGTAATCACTCAGTAATGGTGGGCCCTATAGCTGGTATCATATCCAACAAGGAAGTAGAAGTAGTCATTCATAGCTACAGGGAATTTATTCACAGTACCAGCTACTTAATAGTTAGGATGATGTCAAACTCCTCAGCATGTTGGACAATAGTATTTTCAGAGTCAATTACTATTAATCTTCATCTTCGTTATCATTTTATGTTGAAATGTCCCAGAACTTTGTTCTGAGACCTGTCTTATTCTTTGTTATATTCTCATTTCTGGTCATCTAATTTAACATAATGTCTTTACATACCATCTATAAGCTTGTAAATCCCAAATAAGTATTTATAATATAGTCCAGACTCATATCTAATTGCCTGTGCATTAGTATCTTCATTTGGACATCTAAAAATCATTTTAGACTCATCATATCCAAAACCATATCCTGGTATTCACACCAAGGAAAAAACATTCTCAATCACAGTTTTATATAACCCAGAAACTCTGCCTTTCAAGATGCTGAGAGAAGACTTGGGGTTATTTCTGGCACATGTCCATCTCCCCCATTCTACATCCAATCTTTAGCAAATGCTGACAACTCTTTATTCCAGGTGTTCCAGATGTTGATATCTGGAGTACAACTACTTTCTACTACTTCTACTGCTACCACCATGTTCCAAGCCATCATCATTTTGAACCTGATTTTGCTTTATAGTACAGTCTATTTCCCCCATGGTAGTTAAAAGGATTATCTTAATACACAAGACAAATCATGTCACATCCTGTGTTTAACATGTTCCAGAGGTCTCCTGTCTTACCCAAGAAACATTTACAGTCATTATAATACCTTACAAGGTTTTATGTGCTCTGACTCGTCTTGATCAGCTCAACTTCAACTCCTACTACTCTCCTCCTTACTCATTCTACTGCTGCTGCTGCTGCTGCTGCTGCTAAGTCGCTTCGGTTGTGTCCAACTCTGTGCGACCCCATAGACGGCAGCCCACTAGGCTCCTCTGTCCCTTGGATTCTCCAGGCAAGAATACTGGAGTGGGTTGCCATTTCCTTCTCCAATGCATGAAAATGAAAAGTGAAAGTGAAGTTGCTCAGTCATGCCCAACTCTTCTCAACCCCATGGACTCCAGCCTACCAGGCTCCTCCATCCATAAGATTTTCCAGGCAAGAGTACTGGAGTGGGTTGCCATTGCCTTCTCCTACTCTCTCTACTACAACCACAATAACCTGCAAACATTCCCTTAAACACACCGAGCATGCTTCATCCTCAGACTTTGCACTTGCAGATTTCTTTACTTGAGATGTTCTTCCTCCCGATGCGTTATTTACTGCCTGTCACCATGCAGTCTCCGCTCATGCGCCCCCTTATTACAGGGCCCTTTATACTACAAAAAATAATAATGACAACACCACCTCTTCCTCAGTTCCTGCCTACATTCACTCTCTTCCTTACCTACCTTGTTTTAACTTCTAGCACTTTCACACTCTCTGTAACGCATTACATATCTGTTTATCTCTTTTCTAGCTTCCCCATTAAAAGGTAAGGTCTTTGAGGATAAGGACTTTGTTTCGTTTAAGCTCTCTTCCTACCAGATAGGAAAAAAAAAAAAAATCATAAAATCTGTGTGGCCTGCTCAAAGTCATTGCTTCCCCTCCACCTAGAGCTCCAGGCACAACAAACAACTTGCATTTCCTTAGCCTTGATTGCTCTATCTCACTTTCAAGCCTTTGCACAGGCTCCTCCACTTACAGCACCCTCAGTCTCTTCCCTCTGACCAAGTAGAAGCAGCTTTCCTTCAGAGATGTTTTCATGATATCTCAAGTCTGTCTGGTGTCCTTTTCAGATTCTCCTGCATCATTTTGTGCTTCTTCATGGCACCCTTTTTCAGACTCTACTGTAAGCATTCTTCCCACAAAAGACTCTGCTTACTTCTTGAGATCAAGGGACGATGTCTCAGTCACCATTAGAAATAAGAGAAAATGTGCACAGGATGTGGGTTCACAGACTCAATTTTTGTTTGATATTTCTACACATGACATAAGATAGGGCAGGGAGATAGGGGAGAGAGACAAAGAGGTGCTTGGGCTAGAGAAGATGGATTGGGGTACCCAGCTTCCTAAATATGGGAGGAGATGGAACTTCAGTCTTAAGAACTAGACAGCCAGGAAGCTCTCACTACTTCTACAGATGTTTCTCTCCCATCAGCACCCTTCCGCAAGACCAACACTAACATGTGAAAAGCCCCACTGTGCAACCATCCAAGCAACTTGTAAGCTTCCATTCCTAGGGAGGGCATAATGTAGACATTAAGGGAAATGGGGCTGGGGTGCAGAGCAAATGTCATCTCTGACCCAAGGGACAAGCTTACAATGAATTGGAGATTTTCCTAAAGGCCAGAGCGGTGGTAGACACATGGCCACTATTTCACTTGGACTTCTTAATGAAAATCCTTAAATGTTCCATAAGTCCTATGAGGCCCTATATGATCCAATTGCGCATTACTTCTCTGATTGTATCTCCCTACTACTCTTGCCCTGGTTCCCTCTGCTCGGCACAGTGGCCTTCTTGGGGTTCTAAACCCCCAGAGACATTCTCTTCTCAAGAACTTTATTTGTGGTTTCTTTTCCTTCTTCCTGGAATAGTCTTCTTCAAATACCTCAATGGATATATTTCTCACTCTGTTAGGCTTCTCCTTAAATGCTTTCATTCTGTGTGGTCTTTGTAATATTGCGCAATAGCTTCATTTAAAATTTCTACTATCCCCTTGAGATGTATTTATTTCCTTCGTCCCTTTATTTTTTTTCTCCTGAAGCCTACCTAACATCCTCTTTCATTTTTTATAGCAACTCCATGTACTGTCTGTACCCCTAACCGGAATACTCCATGAGGCTGGAGATTTGTATGTGTGGCATCAGTTTTTCTTATTACATGCTGTCATTGTTCAGTTGCTAGATCATGTCCAATTCTTTGTGACCCCATGAACTGCAGCATGCCAGGCTTGATAAATCTTTGTTGAATGTGAATAAATAAAGAATCTGAATACTTGGTTCTCTGACCATATTATAATTCACGAACCATATGACCTAAGCAAAGAGCCTTTAGGTTATGTGTATGCTTTATCTGTGACACAGGTGCAATGAAAAGTGGCTTCCTCACCTGAAAGTCCATCTCATCAACTGAAAGAAAAGCTGGGGCTGGGAAAAGAGAAGTTCAAGAGGTGCATGGCCTTATTTTGAATTATGGGACTATATTTTTGTGTGCCTGTCTCAATAAAGAGGATATGAACTCCTAGAGCTCAAGAACCAAACTACATACACTGGCAGGTGTGTCTAGTAAAGTGGCTAACTAGAGTTTGAGTTACTTGGAGGGGCAGATATAGATTGTCGAGAGCCCTGTATGTGTAAGTGTGGGAGTGATGGCAGAGGCAGTGGGGCCCTGGTAATTTTAGCCCATCCACCCCCACCAGACTGAAACAGTGGGAAGCCTGTGGGAGTGACATACAAGTGGCCATGGAGGTATTGCTCCCTGCCTGCCCAGCCCCCAGGCCCTCAGTCCGTATTCCCATAGCCTATCCCCATGGGATTCCTAGGCAGTTATAAATAAATCTGTGCCTGAAAGGGAGAGTCGGCTTCAGCTGTCTCTCATCAGGACTGTACCATATTCAAGTGAGTGCATCCTCACTGGGGTCAGACAACCCATGGTCCCTGGCATCCTAAGGAACCCTGAAGACCCTACAAACTGTCCCGTGGCAGGGTAAGGGGAAGCCCTTGTATCCCACCCACATCTTCATGGATGAGGAAGAAGTGTTCCAGAGTGTTAGCTGCCACCCAGAAAGGCAAGTGAGACTAGATGCTACAGCCACACTCAGACCCAAAGAGAAGCTGCAACTGGATCTGGCTAGCATCCCTTTAGGCAGAAGACCAGACCACATGGGAGGAAAGCATGAGGTCTTCTGGGATAGGTAACTGGGGAGATGAACCAATGGCCCCAAGTCTTAGGCTGCTACCGGCAAAGCAGAAAAGGTGCCCTGCAGAAAGAAGAGTCAGGGAGATATCTGACTCTGAGGCCACCAGAGACCCTTCTGTCTGCCCATGCAGATGCTGTCATCAGAGGCGCTGAGAAAGGGGAAATGCATTACTGTCCTCCCCTTGCTACCCTCCATGCTTGTGAGCATCTACCTCTGAAAAATGCTTTTCATTCTCTGACAGCAGTTGAGGGGGACAAAGCTGGGATCTGATATTTGTCAAGGAAGGTAGCTGTAATATCTTGGCACATGTCTGAGAATGGAGAAGAACAAATAGTCATCAGAGGAGAGATTTTCTGACCTTTGAACCTGGATCTGTTCTTCCTTGCTTATCCAAGATGAGGATAATCTAAGTCAAAATTTTTAGTTTTCATTTTATCATATTGTGTTTTTAGATACCTGGTCATTCTCCTCTCCAAACCCTCTCCACTAAGGCCAAATAGAAGAGCATGTCTCAGCAGCAGAAAGGACACAGGTTAGGAGTGAAGAGGAATCCTGGTGGGGTGTGGAGAAGTGGGGAGGATGAACAGTTTAATCCCAATATCACTGATGAAATCACCTGCAGAGTGTATTCTAAAGATTCAGAACCTCTTTTGAAAAGCCAAGCTGTTAGCTCTTTAGAGACAATTAGCTCTATATACCAGGGTACTTAGGGAGACTTTCAGGAAAGAGTTTGATGAGGTCAGAACACAGAATAAGGCAGAACAACACTGAGTTTCCTAAGAAAGCAAAGATTCACCTAATATAAATAACTCATGGCCAGAGGTTCCAAGAAAGATAAAGCTCTAGGAGTATCAAGACTCAACTCAAGCTCTCTTTGTAGCAGTGAGAGTGGCCTTACAGACAACTTTTAAAAGTAGAGAGACCCATCAGCCAGGAACAGAGAGAAAGCCTTCACAGGGGCCATACCTGGCAGCTAGGATCCTACCAGCACCTTCATCTCCAGGGAATTCATTGGTGGGAGCTACTACCTTTCATTTGATGACCCCAAATAAGTTTCCCTGTTACCTTAAGATATTGACTTTGGCCTTTTTTCCTTAATTTTTATTTTGTGGGTTTTGTTTGTTTTTTTATTATTTTTATTTTTTTATTACAGTTGTATCTTTCCTTTCTTGCTGACCTTAGACCTGGAATCCTGAAAATTTGCAAGCAAACCAAGCAAAACCAAAACAAAATAAAAAATCTCCCTATCCCCACTGTTTGCTCCCTTCTCTGTTTTTTTAATTTCTACTCAATATTTCAAGACTGAACAGAAGGATCATCTTGTTTCAGAGTTTCCTCTGATGATGCTTCTCCCATCCTACGCATTAAATGCGCATCTTTTCCTAACACATATCCCAAGATTCTAGTATTTTCATTACTTATCTATCTTTCACTCTAGGCAAGGTATCTGAAAGGCAAATCATGTGTCACAGCACCTGAAAGGCAAAAATATGCATTTTTGTCTCTGTATTTTCAGCATCTAGCAAATAGCCTTGATATATGGTACGTCTTATAAGTAAATGCTTATAGAACAGAAAAATGATTCCCAGGGAACTTGAGAAGGACAAATTTTGGGGATAAGCATTGTTCTCTCCAGGTTCCCTTTTACAAATGTAAATGGACTTTGAGAGTAGTGCCTGATAAGTGAATTTGAGCTGTCCCTTTCCCCTTTGGCAGGAGGCTTCAGACAGCCTTTTTATGAAAGAACCCAAATGACTCGGAGGAGTGAGAGAAGAGAGAAGAGGAAGGAGAGCTAAGGTGTATTCAGTCCCCGGGACTCTGGGGCCAGCCTCTCTGACTGTGCTCCCTGTCCTAGCAGGCTAGCAGGCTGCCAGTGTGACCTCACCTTCTCGGTGTTCAGCTATGAGTACCTGCAACTTCACACATGCCACCTTTGTACTTATTGGTATCCCAGGACTAGAAGCAGCTCAATTCTGGATTGGTTTCCCCCTTCTTTCTATGTATGCTGTGGCATTGTTTGGAAATTGCATCGTGGTCTTCATCGTAAGGATGGAGGGCAGCCTCCACGCTCCCATGTACCTCTTTCTCTGCATGCTGGCAGCCATCGACCTGGCCTTGTCCACATCCACCATGCCCAAGATCCTCGCCCTCTTCTGGTTTGACTCCCGGGAGATCACCTTTGATGCCTGTATGACCCAGATGTTCTTTATTCACGCTCTCTCAGCCATCGAGTCCACCATCCTACTGGCCATGGCCTTTGACCGTTACGTAGCAATCTGCCACCCGCTGCGCCATGCCGCAGTGCTCAACAACACAGTGACAGCCCAGATTGGCCTGGTGGCTGTGGTCCGCGGATCCCTCTTCTTCATCCCACTGCCTCTGCTCATCAAACGGCTAGCCTTCTGCCAATCCAACGTGCTCTCGCATTCCTATTGCGTGCACCAGGATGTAATGAAGTTGGCCTATGCAGACACATTGCCCAATGTGGTCTATGGTCTTACTGCCATTCTGCTGGTCATGGGTGTGGATGCCCTGTTCATCTCTTTGTCCTATTTTCTGATTATACGAACAGTTCTACAACTGCCTTCCAGGTTGGAGCGGGCCAAGGCCTTTGGAACCTGTGTGTCACACATTGGTGTGGTGCTGGCCTTCTATGTGCCTCTCATCAGCCTCTCAGTGGTGCATCGCTTTGGGAACAGCCTTCATCCCATTGTGCATGTTCTCATGGGTGATGTCTACCTACTTCTGCCTCCTGTCATCAATCCCATCATTTATGGTGCCAAGACCAAACAGATCAGAACTCGGGTGCTAGCTATGTTTAAGATCAGCTGTGACAGGGAGTTTCAGCCTGTGGGAGGCAAGTGACCCTTACCACTGCACTTATTCTTACCTTTAATGGCTTGATATAATGATTTCCTAATGCTAGCTTGATCTCAGTTGCCCATAAACACATCAGTGATTTTCTCTGGTTTGGCTTCTAAATACTTCCTCTGCTTGGGGTGAAATTTTTGAGGCTGCCATAATTATTTCCTGGGCTTCCCAGGTGGACACGAGTGGTAAAGAACCGATATGCCAGTGCAGGAGATGTAAGAGACATGGGTTCAACCCCTGGGTCAGGAAGATCTGCTGGAAGAGGGTGCGTCAACCCACTTCAGTATTCTTGCCTGGAGAATCCCATGGACAGGGGAGCATGGTGGGCTACAGTCCCTAAGGTTGCAAAGAGTCAGACACGACTGAAGCAACTTAGCACAACATAATTCTTCTCCACAGGTAAAAATGCTATTCAGTACTACTGATTTGCCTGGAGAATTCCGTGGATAGAGGAGTCTGGTGGGCTACAGTCCCTGCGGTCTCAAAGAGTCAGACTCAACCGAGTGACTACCACTACCACCATTACTACTATCCTTGTTATATAAAAAGCTAAAATTAGAAAATAAGCAGCAAAAGAACGTAAAGGAGAGTGGCAAAAGTACAATTTGACTTTTAAACAAGGGGAAAATTGTTTTGATTATTAGTCCAAGAAACCTACATTAACACAATAATTAGATAACATTTTTTCTTCTTTAATTAGCAGTTTTTGTTAGTGAAAATTCACAATGGAAAAGGAGTTTGTGTTGAAACATATATGCTGTAGCATCACAGCTGATGGTGCAACTGCCAAAATGTAGCAAGGGCTTTTTAAAAGTTATGAATGTTAATGCTGTAATCTCTCTTTTGAAAATTTATTCTAATAAAATATCCCTAAATGCAGAAAAACAAGTTTCTTATAAGATATATCAGTCATATCATTATTTATAGTAGTCATGTATTTGACATCCAAGGTTTGATTTATAAAAATAAAGAATAGTAAACTCAAATATGGGCTTCCTTGGTGACTCAGACATGGTCTTTTCACTTAATGGAATATTATGTGAAATATTCCATGTTAAGGAAATATCATGTGACCTTTAAAGGCTCTGCTATAAAATGAAACATGCATATAATGTTAAGAAAAATAAGGAGGATACATGATTGAAACTAACTTGTAAAACAATCTATGCCTTGAAAGAAATGTGCTCAAATTACTAGTGACTTACTTCTGTTTCTATCTTCTAATTCCCTTTTTATGGAGATCTTGTACACCTTTTATAATTTGTACAAGTTAGCATGTACAACTTTTAAAATGGAAAAAATGAAACTGATCATTTATGTACACCAGGGATTGTCAAAGACTCATTGTTTCCTATTTATTACCTGGGAAGTTCAGCTTTAAATAATAACGTCAATGAATATATCTTGAGTGGTTGCAATGTTCCAGAAATCTAAGTGCTTTATAGGTTTTATCTTATCTTCACACCAACTTTATGGCATAGGGACTATTTTTGTCCTCCATTACCAGTGCAAGAAATAAGGTTTACATTGAGAAAACTAAGGCACACAGTTTTGTGGGTGCCGTGCCATGATTCCAAATTAAATTTCATAACCAAATACAGTATTTAATGTCCATGCTGCATTGCTTCCTGTTTAACATCTGCCATTTATTTCCTCAGCCTGTGTAAATCCTGTTTTCCTTCTGCCATGGCCTTATGAGATAAATGACTATTTGTGTTGAGAGATAACCCTGCCCTTGTTGTGAGCAACAAATCCAGGTTACTCTTCATGTTTTACAGCCAACCTTCATGTTCTACAGCCTGCTTCTTTCTTGACTAAGGGAGAATATTTTTGTCTATTTATCCCTAAAGTCTTCTCAATCATGTCTCCCTTTTTTTAATTGTTTTCTGTATCTGTCAAACATATCCAAGGTCGGAGTTTTAACTTAGGTAATGAGACATTATAAATTTTATTTCAAATTTTGCTAAGTGTTATACCTACTGCTTTCACATTCATAGAATCCTATGTGAGAGGTTCCCTGGTCTTCTTTCTCACCAGTGCAGAAAGCTAAATGCATCTTTTCAAAATGGACTAGTCCCATTGTATCGTTGAGCAGGTCTGATGAGATGCTAAAGTCTGAAGACAATCACTGGGCCTATGTGTTCCCTCAACAGCTTCACTGAACAAATCTTTTGTGGGTAACTAGGGTGGATAAACCATGGGGGGTGACTTCAGCCTGTAGGCTCTTGCTCAGAAGGAGGGAACCTCAGACTGTTAGCCTTTCTCCTGGAGAAGGGTCCTCCTAGCATATGATGTGTCTGTGAGCTTTTAATTCTGATCGCCTGCCCAGAGGCTGTAAGAGCCTCCAAAGTCTTGCAGTTCGTCAATGCACATAGACCAGGTCTGAGAGGGAGAGAATGGAAGAAATGGATGGCTCCTTTAAAAAAGCAAAGGTGTGCTCATGCTCGGTAAAAGTGGAAATTCGAGTATTGGGCCTCACCCCAAATAATGAGGTCAGGAGCCTCATTTGATGAAATTGACTATGTCTCTTCCCACAACTTCCATTCTCTTCTATTTTCCTGTGCATTGCTCTACCTCAAATCATACCCTCCTGACTACTTCCGTACACCTAAGAGAATAACCAGATTAACAACTTAATAAATTGTGCCATCTCTCGCTCCCAAATCTCTCACTGTTCACTGCTGTCCAATTTATTCATATTCCATTTCTGTCTCCCCTACATCTCCCTCTGCCCCAGGATTTTAACTTTAAAAAAAAAATAGTCCAAAGACTTGTATTCATAGCAACACTATTCCCAATAGCCAAAATGTGGAAACAACCCAGGTGTTCAACACATGAATGGATAAAGAATACTGGTTATATAATACAACAGAATATTATTCAGCCATAAAAAAAGAACAAAATATGATACATTCTACAACATGAATGAATCTTGAGAATATGATGTTAAGTGAAATAAGCTAGACACAAAAGGAAAAATATTATAGGATTCCAATTATATAAGGTACTAAAAAGTCATTGAACTAGAAAGTAGAATTCATCAAAATAGAAAGTAGAGGTTTCCAGGGGCTGGGGGCAGGGGAGAATGAGAGTTATTGTTTAATGGGTAACAGAATTTCAGTTTGGAATGATGAAAAAGTTCCAGAAATGGATAGCAATGATGGTTGCGCAACAATGTGGATATACTTAATCCCACTGAATTGCATACCTAAAAATGTTTGTTAGAATGGTAAATGTTATGTATGTTTTACTATGATAATTATTTTAAAAATGTAAAACATCACCATCAATTTTATAACAAGAACATGTTGAAATGATTGCATCTAGGTTAAAGAAAGTATATTAAGTTTTTGTTGCTGCTGTTTAAGTATCCCAAAGAAGAACATATTTGATCACCATACTGAGAGGAAGGCACAGCCCTGGGATGAGATTTAGGAGCTCAGAACTCCAGTCGTGTCACTAAGCCTTGTGACCTTTTCTAAATCACATTATCTCTTTGAAGTCTGTAAACATGTGATTAAATTATGCAAAGTCTAAAAATCTAAATCCCATTTCCAATCTTTTTTTTTTTTTTTTTTACTTTTTGGCTGCCCTGTGTGGCATGTGAGATCTTATTTCCCTGTCCAGGGTTCAAACCCCCTCCCTTGTCACCCCCTCTCCCTGCAGTAGAAGCTCAAAGTCTTAACTGCTGGACCACCAGGAAGTTATATGATGTGCTCTGAACATTAAGAAAGTGAAAGTCACTCAGTCGTGTCTGACTGTTTGTGACCCCATGGACTGAGCCAGAACACTGGAGTGGGTAGCATTTCCCTTCTCCGGGGGATCTTCCCAACCCAGGGATTGAACTCAGGTCTCCCTCATTGCAGGTGGATTCTTTACCACCTGAGCCACAAGTGAAGCCCAAACATTAAGAAGCCGGGAACAATTCTAAAGGTCCTGCAAGGCTGAATCTCTCCAGGGACTCCTTCAGAACTGCTTTCGGACCCACATAAGAAAACCAGCCTCCTTCCCTGAGGCCACACCTACTGTTTGCCCAAACACTGTATTTATCAACTTGACCTCCTACTCCCTGATTCTACCAATTATAGCTGTCTCCAAAAATCAAACCTTCTTTCAAAGATGGGGGAATTTCCACCCAGTAGATATGCATGGGCTCTCTGAAAGGAGGCCCAGTCCAGCGGAGAGAGCAAACCATTCTGATCAAGTCAATTCACTTTCTGTGAGGCTTGTTTTCCTCTTTAGTTTATTTTGAGCAATAATAGTGTCTACCCCTCAGTGCGTTTGTGAGGATTATGTGCAATTATCCATGCACAATGCTTAGTGCAGTGTTTAATACATAGTATGAACTCAATAAATACTCATTATTATCATTGAGGAGATAGATAATAATCCCTGCCTTACAAGGATAATGAGGAGATAGGAATATGGGTTTCTGCCTGTGGCAAGCAAGACACACAAATTGTTTTAAAACACTGATTAAAGCACATTAGCCTAGGAGCTTGGAGTTTAAGACCTGGACTTTGTTCCTCTCCCGCCCCTCCAATTCACATACATACACCAGCAGGACTAAGATTGGAAAATGAGGTGAAGGAAGGAAGTGTAGTGGAGGGGGGAAGTGGGACTTAAATGGGATTCAATTTGGATTGAAATGACTGATTATATGCACTAGAGGAGAAAGATCAACAGAAAGGCCATAGTTTTCAAAACTGTACCAGAAAAAATGCAATTGCATTCTAGAAGGTGGCAAACTAAAAACAGGTTATGGCCATTACTTATTCCTTGTTCACACAAACCCAGGGTCCTGGGAGAGTGTTTGCCGTTTGTTTCCCAATGGCCTGGATGGACTTCAAGAAGGAGGCCTCTGGGTGCCTGGGGAGCTGAGTCAACTGAGAGAGGTGGTCCCAGGCAGCCCCTGCCGTGAGAGGCCTCTGGGTCTCAGGCAAGTGCTCACTGTCGTGAGAGTCTCTTTCCCAGTGAACGAGGATCTCTGGGGACCAAGGACCATAAAAGCTTTGCCCTGTTCCCAGTCATGTTTATGTTGGCCTGAACAGTGGAGGGCACCAGTTTAGGTACCCAGTTCCCCATGAGAGCCACAGTGTCTGAGGTTGCTCTGTAAGCAAGACAACTCCCATCCCCACAATAATTACATTTACCCCCCACCTCTGAGCAGCACATCATTTACCCAACCCTGGACTGACAAGAAATAAGAACACCACATAAGTTTGTTTTGAGAGATAGAGATTTCCCCAGGCTTTAAAAATTATTATTAGAAGAAAAGATTTACTCTCAATACATATTTATGACCAGAGATTACCAGCATCACATATCTGAGATTCTTTCCAAAGATGATCACCACCAATTCTCCCAGCTGGTGCCAGAATTCATGCCCAATGTCCATGTTTAAATGTCATTTAACTTTAAATATTCAAGCATAATTTACAACCTTCTAGGCCTTGTAAGAAATGAAGAGAATACCAAAATAAACAATAGTGGATGTCATAGTGTATGTCAGATATTACCCAAAAGGAAAGAGATAACAAATGTTGGCAAGGATGTGGCAAAAAAGAAACATATGTGCATGGTTAGTGGGATTGCGAATTGGTACAGCCATTAGGAAAAACAGTATGGAGTTTATTCAAGAAATTAAAAATAAAATACCATAAGCAATCATTACCTCAAAGAGATACCTGCACTCTCATATCAGCATCATTCACAATAGCCAATGTATGGAAACAGCCTAAGCATCTATCAGCAGATGAATGGATAGAGAAAATGTGATGTACATATATATTACATATATATATATATATATATATATACACACACACACAATATATGGATATTATTCAGCCTTTTAAAAGGAAATTCTGACATTTGTTACAGGATAGATAAAACTTAAAACTGAAGGGCATTATTCTAAATGAAACATTCTAGACAGAGATAGACAAATAGTTCATATTCTCACTTATATGTGGAATCAGGAGAAAAAAACACAAACTCAAAGAAACAGAGCAGAATGGTTTTTATAGGAGGCTGGGAGTTGGGGCAGTGAATAGGAAAATGTTGATGAAAAAAATATAAACTCTTAGTTATAAGTAAATTCTAAGGATCTAGCATGTAATGTGATGACTATAGTTAGTTAATAACACTACCTTGTATAACTGAAATGTGCTAAGAGAGTACAACTTCAGTGTTCTCAGAAAAAAAAAAAAACACTAAGTTTTTTGAGGTGATCGATTTTTGTTAATTAACTGAATGGTGGGGATCCAGCCCTTTCACAATATATATGTATATATAATTGCCACATTTTACCTTTTAAGTATATTACGATTTTATTTGTTAATTATACCTCAATATATACATAAATTAACTCAAAGTCAATCACTGACCTGAATGTAAAACTTTTTTAGACATAAGCATAAATCTATAAAACTCTTAGAAAAGTGTAAGAGAAAATCTTCAGTATTTAGAGCAAAGCTTTTCTTAGTCTTGACACCAAAAACATGATTCATTTAAGGAAAATTGATAAATTAAGCTTCACTAAAATTAAAAATTGCAGCTGTATCAAAGACTCAGTTTAAAGGATGAAAAGACAACATACAGAGTGTGAGAATATGTGTGCCAATTACATATCCAACAGAGGCCTAGTATCTAGAATATAAAAAGGACTTTGAAAATTTAGAATAAAAAAAATCTAAAGATAGGCAAAAATCTTAAAGTGACATTTTATGGAAAAAGATACATAGACGCAAATAAATACATGAGAAGATGTTCAAAATTATTAGCCCCGTAGAAAATGAAAATTAAAACCATGGTGAGATATCAATATATATCTATAAGAATAGCTAGACTTTTTTTTTTTTTTTAACAAATGTGAAAACATCAAATGCTAGCAAGGATGTTGGGAAACTGGAAGCTTAATGCACTGCTGAGGAAATGTGAAAAGGCATAGCTAGTCACTCTGAAAAACATTTTGGTAGTTTCTAAAAACTGAACATGCAACAAACATATGACTGAGCATCTGCACTCTGGTATTGATCTCAGAGAAATGAAGAAATACGTGTACCAAAAGCTTGTACACAAATGTTTGTAGTAACTTTAAAATACTAACCCCAAACAGGAAATAAGACATAATGTACTTCAACAGGTAAATTGTTAAAAAAACAAAAACAAACAAAAAACAGTGGTAATAGCCATACCCTACAATATTGCTCAGCATTTAAAGAGAATAAACTGTTGAAGATGGTGAAATAGGAAGACCCTGAGCATACTTCCTCCCATGGTTACATCAAAATTACAACTGTTTACAGAGGTGGCTCAGATGGTAAAGAATCCGTCTGCTATGCGGGAGACATGGGTTCGATCCCTGAGTTGGCAAAATCCCCTGGAGAAGGAAACAGTTACCCACTCTGGTATTATGGCCTGGATAATACCATGGACAGAGGAGCCTGGTGGGCTATAGTCTATAGGGTCACAAAGAGTCAGACAAGACTGAGCGAGTTTCACATACATACATACAGAGCACATACAGAGCAACTATATATGAGACAGTTTTCCACAGCTAAAGATGCAAAGAAGAAATCACAGTGAATGGGTAGGAGCTGCAGAGACACAATGTAGTCAAAATTCACAACCCTGGAAGGCAACGCACAAATAGGTGGATAATCACAAGAGCAGAGATTCTCTCCAAGGCACAAAGGGCCCAAGCCCTACATCAGGGTCTCCAATACAGGGGTTTTGCATCAGAAAGATGAACCCCAAGAGCATCTGACTTTGAAAACTGGTAGGGTTTGCATATGGGAGAGGTAGAGGGCTGTAGGAAAAATCCCCATGCTCTGAGTCCCAATAGAAATTAAGGAAATAATCCCACTCACAATTGCATCAGAAAGAATAAAAAACCTTGGAATAAATCTAGCTAAGGAAGTAACAGACTTGAACTTGGAAAACTATAAAACTGATGAAAGAAATTGAAGATGAAAAACAGAAATACATATAGTTTCAGATTCCTGAAACTAACACAATATTGTAACTCAATTATACTTCAATTTTAAACAGGCAAAAGCTATTAATACATGGAATAAGCTGGATAAATCTCCAGATAGTCATGCTGAGTGGAAAAAATATAGTCCCCAAAAATTATATACTATACCATTTCATCTGTAAAACAATCTTGCATTGACAAACGTATAGAAATAAGTAACACACTAGTGATTGCCAGGGATGAAAAAGGGGGTGGGAAACAGGGGAGTGGGAGTCCACATAAAAGAAGAAAAAAAAAAATGAGGGAGCCTTGTGGTGATGGAAATGTTTAGTATCATGACTGTAGCAATGCCAGTATTCCTAAATTGGTATTGTACTGTTGTTTCACAAGATGTTAACTTTGGGAGAATTGAGTGAAGGATATATGGTGTCTCTGTGTTGTCTTACAGCTGCATATGAATCTACAACTGTCTCAAAAAGAGTTTTAAAGAATAAAGTATCTCAGTTCCTGCTTTGCCATTCCAAGATTTCTTGTTGTTGTTGTAAGTGATGGACAGCCAACAAAGAAGTGGTTAAAAGCTTGGAGATGGGGTTGATATGAAACACACTTGCCTTAGAATGGTCCCTCTAGTATGGTGTAGATGTAGGAGTGGAAGCAGGAAAAAGAGCAGATGGACTAGGCAAGACTCAGAGAGGGCACATTTGATGGCCTTTGCTTCTCATTGTGAAGCTGGGAGCAGTAACATATGAGCTACTGAGAGTAAGATGGCAGATTGGACAAAGAGCTTGAGAAGAATGGCGACAATTTAAAAACCAAAAGGAAAATTATGGAGTACTGCTGAAGTCTCAGCTCAGGTAAATGAACATGAATTTATTTTGATATAAGATTTTAAAGTTGAGTAATTTTTCCTAAATTTATTTATCACCTATAGAGGAGAAAGGGAGATACACTGGGCCCAGTTCAGCTGGGAGTGCTGTGCTAAGTCGATTCAGTCGTGCTGACTCTGTGTGATCCTATGTACTGTAGCTGGCCAGGCTCTTCTGTCCATGGGTATTCTCCAGGCAAGAATACCGGAGTGGGTTGCCATGCCTTCCTCCAAGGGATCTTCTCAACCCAGAAATTGAACTCGGATCTCTTATGTCTCCTGCTGCTGAGTTCTTTACCATGCTGAGTTCTTTATCATCCTGAGTTCTTTACCACTAGTGCCACCTGGGAAGCCCTCAGCTTGGAGAGTGCAGCCAAAATCAGAGGAGAAAAGTCAAATGTGTTCATAGAAAGCAGCTCCAAGTGCGTGACATTAGTCCAAATTGATTTAGGAAACAACTGAGGTCACAGCTATTTTGGAGTAGAACTCTCAAGAAAGGGAGAAAGAAGGGACACAGAACTTATATGTGGGAAGAAACATCAAGAAATGGAGAAAGATTTGAAATGAGTTTTGAATGGCTCTGTAGTTCATATTGTTTCTACTAAGCTTCCTCCTTTTGACCTAGATTCAACAGGGCAGCCCCAGGCTAGGCGTGTGGGCAGAATCTGTGCCAGCTGCAGTCTGGAACTACAAGCCTAAAGTCTTGGAGTCTGTCCCAGAATGAGAGCTGAGAGTTCAGAACAGGGTCTGTGGGTCTTTTAGAAGTCTGAGCTCTCTCCACTTCCTCTAGGAAGCCTTCCCTGATGCCCTCTGGCTGGGGGAGGCCAACATTACTAGGCCCCTAACACATCACTCCACCCCCCACAAAAATGGGCTGTTCCTGCAGGATTCGTCTTGGAATTTGGCCAAGAGGGGGCTGGCTTGAGGAATATTGTCTTTGAAGGATTTCAAATGCGATTGAAGTGGATAGTCTGTGAAGATAATTTAAACTTGCTGGGGTATTATAGAATCTATGAGTCTGTCTCCTTTCCTCAATTATTGTTTAATTGCTCCAACCACTTCCCCATTCCAAGAGCTAGCCACAAATTGTTCAGTCCTCAGGGACCTGAGTGGAGTGGCTTCTCTGTGGCTCAGGCCGGGCCTTCCCTGGAGATGGCATTGCAGCTAAAGCATCTTAAAGACATCCTGGGCTCTTGCAGGATGTGGAGTGGCAGAGCAGCTGGAGACAACAAGCAGCCAGCGTGAATAACCTGGGTTCTCAACACACCTTCTTCTCTGCTTCCAGGATGAGTGACCACTAGTGCCTCTGCCTCAGATGGAGGTAACAGTGGGAAAGATCTGGAAGTCAGGCAGAAGAAAGAGAAATAACCATTCTTGGACAATAGGAGACGGTCATGCCTTCTTGAGAAGAGAGTCTGAAGAAGGCTGCCTTTCTGAGAATTAGGGAGTTTATAGCTTAGAGAAGCAGAGAAGGCAATGGCACCCCACTCCAGTACTCTTGCCTGGAAAATGCCATGGACGGAGGAACCTGGTAGGCTGCTGTCCATGGGGTCGCTAAGAGTCAGACACGACTGAGTGACTTCACTGTCACTTTTCATTTTCATGCATTGGAGAAGGAAATGGCAACCCACTCCAGTGTTCTTGCCTGGAGAATCCCAGTGACAGCGGAGCCTTGTGGGCTGCCATCTATGGGGTCGCACAGAGTCAGACACAACTGAAGCGACTTAGCAGCAGCAGCAGCAGCTTAGAGAAAAACTGGAATCCCAGACCACACTTCCAGGGAGAAGTGTCCCTCGTAGTCTCTGCAGAGAGGAAGTAAACAAGGAGAATTGTCAAGTTTTCATCACATCTGGCATTCATTTTCCTTAATTTATCACTGACCCATTTTTATATCACAATATCAAAAAATAAATTTGCTTCATGATTTCTTCAATTGCTTTACTTGGAAAATATTTATACAGAATTTTCTTCTCTCTCTTGAATAATTCCTTATCTCAAAGAGATGGGGGCAACAGAGGATGAGATGGTTGGATGGCATCACTGACTCAATGGACATGAGTTTGGGTAAACTTAGGGAGTTGGTGATAGACAGGGAGGCCTGGCATGCTGTGGTCCATGGGGTTTCAAAGAGTTGGCCACGACTGAGTGACTGAACCGAACTGAAGTTGTTTTAACCCTTTTAATTTTTACAAAATGTGTCTGCACAAGCTCTGTGATGGAACTTCTCTGTTACTTGGCTTTGAATGGAGTGAATTCCATCAGGTTTTGATATTTGCTCACAATGTCTGAGAGAGAGTGGATGGAGGGCTCCAGAACTGACATTGTCAGCAACATCACTATGTTTTCTTTAAAAAGTTTCTGCCAAATTATGCACAATCTTCTGCTCCAGAGAAACAATGCTTGTCACCCACCTAAGAAATAAAGGATTCATGTTGGTATATGGCAAAACGAACACAATATTGTAAAGTTAAAAAATAAAATAAAAAAAAAATAATAAATTTTTTAAAAGAAAGAAAAAAAAAGAAATAAAGGAATTAAAAAAAAAGTCAGTCCTACCTTTAGGGTGAGTTTATGATGTTGACTAGATATGACATAGCTGTAGACCCCAGGGTTCAGATTAAAGCCCCTTGTAGCTCTCAGACATACTTTTGGTGGAATTTTATGCTCTGCTAAAAGATAGCTGTGCAACTCTTCTTCTTACATTCTTTTATTGACGTACCTTTAAAGAGTTTTTATTTGCTTATTTACTTGTTTATACTTTTTGTATTGAGATTTAAAGGAAAATCCCAGGAAAACAATGAGAGTGAGCCCAGGTCATCAACCCTTTAAGTTTCCACAGTATATTTGCAATTTATTTCCATGAGGCCATTGCTTTTTGTTTAAACTAGGGCTTTTTAAATTGGACTCTTTATGATCATCTCATGTATTTCTAAAGAAAGTACCACTTTCTTCAATAAGTGAAGAAATCAGTATTTCACAGTATAGCATTTCAAAAATGATACTACAAAAGTATTTATAGTTAAATATATTATATATCAATATATTTAGATATTCAATATTTAAATATATCAATACATTTAAATTATATTGTCTCTTGCTTGCTTTCGGGTGGAATACATTTTCAATCTCCTTCACATTTAATACATGCTATTGTGTGTGAGGAGAAGGCAATGGCACCCCACTCCAGTACTCTTGCCTGGAGAATCCCATGGATGGAGGAGCCTGGTGGGCTGCAGTCCATGGGGTCGCTAAGAGTCAGACACGACTGAGCGACTTCACTTTCACTTCTCACTTTCATGCATTGGAGAAGGAAATGGCAACCCACTCCAGTGTTCTTGCCTGGAGAATCCCAGGGACAGGGGAGCCTGGTGGGCTGCTGTCTATGGGGTCGCACAGAGTCGGACACGACTGAAGTGACTTAGCAGCAGCAGCAGCATTGTGTGTGAACTCATGTTACCTAATAGCAGAACTGCCATTTTCCCCATGTTTTTATCTTGTCTTATTCTTCTGTCCAGATTGAAAAGGTCCCATCTTGCTGGAGATCTCATCTGTAAACTAAGGATGTTCTTTCCCTGGTCCTTTGCCAACATCTCCTTCTTCCAGCCACATGCTTTCCTGATGATTGGCCTCCCAGGCCTGGAGGACATTCATGGCTGGATCTCCATCCTCTTCTTCTCCATGTACACTGCGGCCCTCACAGGAAACTGCCTGATCCTCTTGGCTCTGAGGAGGACCCCCAGCCTGCACCAGCCCATGTACTACTTCCTGTCCATGCTGGCCTTCACCGACGTGGGCCTCACCTTGGCCACAATGCCCACCACACTGGCTGTGCTCTGGTTTGACCATCGGCTCATTGGCTTCAACACCTGTCTGGTCCAGATGTTCTTCCTCCACTTCTTCTCTGTGGTGGAGTCCTCGGTGCTCCTGGCCATGTCATTTGATCGCTTTGTGGCCATCTCCAACCCCCTGCGCTATGCCTCTGTCCTCACAAACAATGTCATCATCAGGATTGGGCTGGCCATTGTGGTCAGAGCCACTGTGTCCCTCTTCCCATTGCCCTTCTTACTAAAGAGACTGAACTTTTGCCCTGGCAAGATCCTCCTGTCCCACTCATTCTGTTTCCATGCAGATGTCATGAAACGAGCCTGTGCTGACATTACTGTCAATATCATTTATGGGCTGTATGTGGTTCTGTCCACAGTGGGTTTTGACTCCTTGCTTATTGTGCTGTCCTACACCCTTATTCTTCATACAGTGATGAGGCTGGCCTCTCCCAGGGAGCGTATCCGGGCCCTCAACACTTGTGTTTCTCATACTTTAGCCGTTCTGGTTTTCTTCATCCCAGTCATAGGTGTGTCCATGATCCACCGTTTTGGGAGACACCTTCCCCCCATAGTACACGCCCTTGTTGCCTACGTGTACCTGGGGGTGCCCCCTGTGCTCAACCCCATCATCTACAGTGTCAAGTCCAAGCCCATCAGGGAGGCCATGCTCAGAGTGCTGAGAGAGAAGAGGAAAGGCTGATGAAGTCAAGAAATAACCTCAGAATCTGAGGGAAAACACAATCAAACAGTTATAACCTATGTCCAGAAAGCCCTTATACTGAGCCCTGACCCAGAGACATTATCAAGAGAATGACAAGCAAATGCATGTCCTCAGAATCAGCCCTGATTCTTTACTTCACTCCTTAATCTCGGCTTTTTTATTCAGAGTTACTTGTGCAAGAGTCTGTGGTTGTTACGAGAGAACATTAAATGAACCATACATAGTCTCTTCCCTCCACTGAAGAATAGAAGTTTGTAAATACACAATTATAGTAAGTGTAATAAGACTGTGAGAGGTCCAAGCAAAGAGCTATAGGAACCTAGAAGAGGGCTTCCTGCTTTGACAGGAAAAAGTGAGAAAGGAGTCAGGGAAGGAATCAGGGAAGAAGGAGGCTGAAAAGTGAGTAAGAGCTTCTCAGGCAGAAAAGGTAGGCAAGTAGTGCTCAGTTGCTCAGTTGTGTCTCAGTCTTTGCGACCCCATGGACTGTAGCCCACCAGGTTCCTCTGTCCATGGGATTTCCCAGGCAAGAATACTGGAGTGGGTTGCAATGTCCTCCTCCAGGGGATCTTCCTGACCCAGGAATCGAACTCACATCTCCTGTGACTCTGGCACAGGCAGATTCTTTACCCACTGAGCCGTTGGAGAAGCCCCAGGCAAGCAGAGAAGAATGGAAAACAATGGAAAAGCAAATGTGGAGTTCTCTGGTTGCTTGTGGGAAATGAGTAGTCAGATGTGCCTCAGCATAACGTGTGTGTGTTGGAGGCAAAGAAAGCTGTAGTTACAGCTCGTCACAGCTGTGGATCCAACGGACATCCCTTGCTCCAAAGGGATAGCTCCTTGCTCAAGAATGACCTTCGTCTAGCCTGAGATCATAATACTAGAGCCTCTAGTTTAGTTACACATCACTCTCTCTGCCTCACCTCTTAAAATTCCGTGTGCCTGGGACAGAAATACCTTCATTCTAAAGTCATCCCAAAGAAGCCACTCAGGTGTGCATTTTCTTCACTGGCAGCTGCATTGGCAGAAAAACAGAGTCAGTAAATTTAAGCAGGATTTAGAGGCCAATGTTTGAAAACATAAATGTTCTCTTAAGATGCTACTGCACTGACTGTGTGGATCACAATAAACTGTGGAAAATTCTGAAAGAGATGGGAATACCAGACCACCTGATCTGCCTCTTGAGAAATTTGTATGCAGGTCAGGAAGCAACAATTACAACTGGACATGGAACAACAGACTAGTTCCAAATAGGAAAAGGAGTTCGTTAAGGCTGTATATTGTCACCCTGTTTATTTAACTTATATGCAGAGTACATCATGAGAAACACTGGACTGGAAGAAACACAAACTGGAGTCAAGATTGCTGGGAGAAATATCAATAACCTCAGATATGCAGATGACACCACCCTTATGGCAGAAAGTGAAGAGAAACTCAAAAGCCTGTTGATGAAAGTGAAAGTGGAGAGTGAAAAAGTTGGCTTAAAGCTCAACATTCAGAAAACTAAGATCATGGCATCCGGTCCCATCATTTCATGGGAAATAGATGGGGAAACAGTGGAAACAGTGGCAGACTTTATTTTTGGGGCCTCCAAAATCATTGCAGATGGTGACTGCAGCCATGAAATTAAAAGATGCTTACTCCTCGGAAGGAAAGTTATGACCAACCTAGACAGCATATTCAAAAGCAGAGACATTACTTTGCCAACAAAGGTTCGTCTAGTCAAGGCTATGGTTTTTCCTGTGGTCATGTATGGATGTGAGAGTTGGACTGTGAAGAAAGCTGAGCACCGAAGAATTGATGCTTTTGAACTGTGGTGTGGGAGAAGACTCTTGAGAGTCCCTTGGACTGCAAGGAGATCCAACCAGTCCATTCTGAAAGAGATCAGCCCTGGGTGTTCTTTGGAAGGAATGATGCTAAAGCTGAAACTCCAGTACTTTGGCCATCTCATGCGAAGAGTTGACTCATTGGAAAAGACTCTGATGCTGGGAGGGACTGGGGACAGGACGAGAAGGGGATGACAGAGAATGAGATGGCTGGATGGCATCACTGACTCGATGGACATGAGTCTGAGTGAACTCCGGCAGTTGGTGATGGACAGGGAGTCCTGGCGTGCTGCGATTCATGGGGTCGCAAAGAGTCGGACACGACTGAGCGACTGATCTGATCTGATCAATTTGGGGGCTATATATTCATAAGTCATACTGCTAGATGATGCAGTAGATCCATATTTAATTTTTTAAGGAACAGTGGAAACAGTGGCAGACTTTATTTTTCATACTGGCTCCAGGAGAGTACACTATCACCAACAATGTGCAGGGTTTCAATTGCTGCACATACTCACCAAGGCTTGTTGTCTTTTTTTTAATGATAAATGTGAATGCTCATTTTGGTTTTGATTCGTTTCTTTCTAATAATTAGCCAGGCTGAGAACCTTTTCATATCCTTATTTGTATATCTCTGGAGATGTATTTGTTCAATTTCTTTGCCCATTTTTTTCATCAGGCTATGTCTTTTCTATTTTTTTTTTTAGAATGGCAGGAGTCCCTTATGTATATTTTATATCAGTCCTTTATCAGGTATGTGGTTTGCAAATATTTTCTTCTTTCCATGAGTTTTCTTTTCACTCTGTTGATTGTTTCTCCTTTTCCATGCATTAACTTTATAGTTTGATGTATCCCCATGTGTCTAATTTTGCTTGTGTTGCTTGGGATTTTAGTTTCATGTTCAAAAAGTCATTGCCAAGTTCAATTACATGAAGCTTTTCCCTAAGTTTTCTTCTAGGTGTTTTATACTTCCAGGTATTAGGTTCAAATAGTTAATCTATTTTCAGTTAATTTTTGCATGTGATGTGAGATCAGGTCCAATTTTACTCTATCGCATGCAGGTATCCAGTTTGCCCAATGCCACTTGTCAAAGAGACTGGTCCTTTCCCTACGGTCTATTTTTGGGATCCACATTAAAAATCAGTTGACTCTATATGAGTGGGTTTGGATCTCCATTTTTTATACCAGTACCATACTGTTTGAATTGTAATACAATTTAGACTACAATACATAATCTTTAGATTTGTAATACATTTTGAAATCAGAAAGTATGTGATGCCTCCAGCTCTGTTCTTCTAGTTTAAGATTGCTTTGACCTTTGTGGCTCTTTTACGATTCCATATGAAGTTTAAGACTGTTGCCATCTGTAAAAAATATCATTGAGATTTTTATATAAATTTCATTGCCTTTACAGATCACTGGGGGTAATAGGCACACTTTGACAATAATGAGTCTTCCAATCCATGAATACACAATGTAATTTTATTTATTTGTGGCCTCTTTAATTCATTCTTCAGTTATTAACAGTTTTCCACGTACCAGTATTTCACCTCCTTGGTTAAGTTTATTCCTAAGCATTTTATTTTCTTTGATGCTACTGTAAAAGGGATTATTTTCGAAATTTCCATTTTGGATAGTTCATTTTTAGTGTTACAAAAACAAAAAGGATTTTTCTGTATTCTTTGTATCCTGCACTTTACTGAATTTGTTCTAATAGCTTTTTATGGAATTTGAGGGTTCCAAAGACATAAGATCATATTGTCAGCAAACAGAGAAAATTTTACTTCTTTTCCAATTTGAATCACTTTGTTTCTTTTTCTTATCTCACTGCTTTGGCCTGGACTTTTAGTACTATGTTGAATAGAATTGGAAAAAGTAAGTATGCTTCCCTTGTTCCTGATCCTTGTTTCTGAGAAAAATCTTTCAATTTTTCACTCTTAACTATAAGGTTAGTTATGGTCTTGTCATACATGTTCTTTATTATGCTCATATACATTCCTTACAAATCTAGAAATATCATATTCATTTCAGCATTATTCACAATAGCCAAGATATTGAAACGACCCAAATATTCATCAACAGATGAATGGATAAAGAAAATGTGGTATACGCATAAAGTAGACTATTACTTACCCTTTAAAAAGAAGAGAATACTGCCATCTGCAACAAGGAAATATTTGGAGGTGATGGATATGCCTGTCACCTTAACTGTGATGAATGATTTTATGGATGAAAAGATATGTCCAAATGAATCAAATTGTATACATTAAAGGAATTCAGTTTTTTGTACATCAGTTATACCTCAATAAAGCTATTATGCACACACATACACAAACACAGATGCTTCTGCATGTTGGCTCTGGGGCCTCTTTATGCTTTCAGCATTGTTTTCACTCTATTAGAAGTAAAGGAAGCCCCTGGAGATGGAACAAGATGGCAAGGACAATATCCTGAGTAGGAAGGCATGCTGCATCTCTAAAACACAGGTCCACAGACATGGATGAGCTCCCATGTCTACCCCCAGTCATCTCTCTGTGTCTGAGGCTATTTATTCCTCATCTGTCTTCCCAGGTTACTTGACCCATAGTTGCTATGGAACATGATGGGGCTTTCACAAAATCACAGGAAAAACAGAAACAGAAGTGAGTCTGCTTAACCTGCAAGAACAACCCTAGGAACCAAGGAGAGAGTGCGGAGAAAGAGACACAACTCACCTGAGTGTCCGTAAGGCTCACTTGGAGGGACCAGGAAGTGTTCTGTGTGACTCCAGATAATAGATCTGATATCATTGGAAGGCACAGTGAAAAAAAGGTTGAAGTGCCAGTAGAATTTCCTACAAATGTAGTGGAATGGATGAACCTAGAAAGGATGATGATCCTAGCACTCTCCTCCACAGAGGTGTTTCTGCTTCTCTCCACTCTCTTTGGTCCCTAGGGTTGTTCTTGCAGGTTAAGCAGATCCACTTTTGTGTCAGTTTTTCCTGTGATTTTGTGAAAGCCCCATCATGTTCCATAGTTTTAGAGTTGCTCAGATCTACAACTTTCCAACCAAACACATGTTTTGCATATTGTCCATTTCCCAGGAAGGACTAAGCAGAGACTATCCTCTGTGGTCTGTGGCCAGGATGTCCCTGGGGAGCAGCAACTCACTAAGGCACCCAGTCAGTGGTATAAAGTAGCACTTAAGTTGCAGAGTTTTTCTGGGCTCTTCAGAATGACGGGCAATAGAGAAGGCTGCAATGACAGGCAAGGTGAGTAACTTAGGTTAGAACCCTTTTTACACTATTAAGAAGGGTGGGGACCTGGTCAGTGAGTCTGAAATTCTCTGTCAGCTGCTGTCATGTGGAGGAATCAGTGGGATGGAGGATTAGTAGATGCCAGAAGCAGGAAGAAAAGAATTCCAGGCCTTCATGAATGCTAGGTCTGCATCACCAAATAAGAGAGAGGAAGTGAAAAGGCTACTTTCCTGATGCAGATATTGTCCAATTCAGATAATTATGCAGAAACCCAGACTCTGTGTCCAAGCAAATTAATACCTTTTTATTTCTCTAAGAAAAGCATCAATATAAGGCTATCTTTAAAATCCCACTCCAGAGAGCAGCCTGTGGGTGATCTGAATGTTTGCTTGGTTTCTACACTCTCACTATGAGATTGTTCTTTCCATCTTTCTGAGTAAGAAGAGCCTTTTAGAAAAGAACTTGGCTTAAATATTGCAAAATGACTACAACATAGTATTAGATAGCACCTCCATCATGTCACACAATTATAAGATTTCTTTCTTTCTCTCTTTTGTAGAAAATGAAAACAACTTGGCTTTGAGGTCATGTAAAGAGTATATGTTGGATTCAGTCTTTTGCTTCTCAACTGTTTGACTTTCCAAGACATGCGGAGTCACAAGATAACACAATCCTAGAGTGCTAAAGTGGGAAGGATGGAATTCCTCAGGGAAAAGCTATAGTTTAAAATATCTTTGACCCTTTAGTGTGCAGGAGATAATAATAGAAGACCAAACCTGATCTGATTCCAGGTTAAAGTTATTTATTACAAAATTCTGAATGACATGGGAAGCAAGAAACATATCAATCCAACTTAGCTACTAAAATAGGCATTTTAGTAAAAGAACAGGGAGAAAAAAAGCCTTTCCTTTCTTTCAACACAAAGAATCTTTCCCAATGTTCAGTTCAGTTCAGTTCAGTTCAGTCACTTAGTTGTGTTGACTATTTGTGACCCCATGGACTGCAGCACACCAGGCTTCCCTGTCTGTCACCAACTCCTGGAGTTTACTCAAACTCATGTCCATTGATGCCATCCAACCAACTCATCCTCTGTTGCCCCCTTCTCCTCCTGCCTTCAATCTTTCCCAGCATCAGAATAAGTGAAGTGAAGTGAAGTTACTCAGTCATGTCCTACTCTTTGCAACCCTGTGGACTGTAGCCTACCAGGCTCCTCCATCCATGGGATTCTCAAGGTCTTTTCAAATGAGTCAGTTCTTTGCATCAGGTGGCCAAAGTATTGGAGTTTCAGCTTCAGCATCAATCCTTCTAATGAATAGTTGGGACTGATTTCCTTTAGGATGGACTGGTTGGATCTCCTTGCTGTCCAAGGGACTCTCAAGAGTCTTCTCCAGCACCACAGTTCAAAAGTATCAATATTAGACTCCTCATAACAATGTAATATATATTAACAAAAGAAAGGTAGAAAGGTCATTATCTGGATATAAAGGAGAAATTGGCTTGGTTGTACAAGATTTGCTCAAAATATGCCTTAGGTAGTATACTATAATTTTAACCCCTTAAGCTCTGAACTTCTTATAATGTTCAGCTTAAATTACCTTTGGATCCTGCTACTACAGCCAAGAGTAATAGATCACATAAATGCCTACAGTTGCATGGTACCTACATATCAACTATGTAAAAAGTCAAGTTCAAAGATAGGGATTTGAGAATAATTCAATAATAGATCAATTAATGCAGAATGAAAGAAAGAGAACTGTGACATTAATCCCAGATAAAATTAATCCTGATTCCTTCAAATTAAATGGAGAGCTGACACATTCTATTTTGATTTATGCTGCCAATGACAGAGTATTTCCTGGGTGGATCCTAAGTAAATCCAAATAAAATTGGATAATAATAAATAGTAGCTGAAGAAACCACTGATCTTTATACAAAGTATATAGTTTAAGTTGTGAACGTATGGACCTATGAGGTACCATGTTAAGGGTTGAGATAAGGGGAACTAGAAAATGAAATTAAGGTATTTTCATTCAATCATTCATTTTCTTGTTTATTAACTGATTATCCCTGAAAAAAAGAGGATAGAAATTTATGAAATCATCAAATTCAGAACAGTAAGATGGAATGAGAGTGAAGAAATATTTCTTGGATTAGTGAAAAGAAAAGCAGGAGCAAGGAGATAATTAGCACAGCAAAAGGCAAATGGCTTTGTAAGAAGGACACACAAGGTAACAATGAGAATTAAGATTTTTGGAGAAACAGGAAGGGGCTTCATTTGGAGAAACTTCAGTCTTATTAACATGGAACATCAGAAGAGAACAATCTCTTCTTGATAATTTGACCTGCCAGCCCCACACTTAACAAACCTCCAGAATCTAGCCCATGGCCAATACAGGAGGTTTAAGACTGTTGAAAGCATATAAGCCAAATAGACCTGAGTTTGAATTTGGTCTCTTTCCTGGCACAGGCTAGAAAAACTCTCTAAGCCTCTTCCTTCCAGTTTAATGTATTCATTTTCCTTTTTTTTTTTTTTTAGTGTGTACCACTTTTAAAGTGTTTATTAAATTTGTTGCAATATTGTTTCTGTTTTATGTATTGCTTCTTTGGCCACAAAGCATGTGGCATTTTTGCTCCCAAGCAGGGAGCATCCACCCTCTGTGGATGGTAAAGTCTTAAGGACTGGATCACCAATGAAGTCCCTATAACTTTTATTATTTGTTAAAAAGATATAGGAACACTTACTTTATATCTTTTTTTTTTTTTTTGAGACAGAGAGATATTCACAAACAAGAATGTTGGGGGTCTAACATCTAGAACACAAGAGCTTCAGTAAGTGTTAAATTAGGAAGTTAATTTGCTCAGCATTGTTTTGTTGTTGTTGAGTCACTCAGTCATGTTTAACTCTTTTGCAACCCCATGGATTGTTGACCACCAGGCTCTTCTGCCTGTGGGATATTCCAGGAAAGAATACTGGAGTAGGTTGCCATTTCCTTCTGCAGGGGAATCTTCCCAACCCAGGGATCAAACCCGTGTCTCTTGCACATGTCCCCTGCATTGCAGGTGGATTCTTTACTGGTGAGCCACCAGCTCAAGATCAGACGCTAAAATTTTGTGACACTAGTAGTACAGATCCCACTGAACCCCTAAAGAACCTAAACTTATGTCCCTGATTTATGTCTTCAGTTGGCTTCTGTGGAAATTCTAACTTGGAGAAGAGAACCTTAGGTCTTGTCCTCCTGCAGCTGTGGCCCTCCCAGCTTGGGCTGAGGTCAATGATCAGAGATTACAGGGAGGCCATTCAAGGACAAATCAAGTCTTCCAGATGAGTGTGCTAAGAGGCTGAACAAAAGGTTTAGCTGGTATTCTAAAAACTATGGCAAATATTCAATGAATGGAGTGTGCGAATGATTTCTGTTTAGCAACTTGTAGCCTGGATTGCAAAGGCACCCAATGACCCAGACAGATATTGTCTGGGCAAGGCAGAGCTGGACCCCAAATTCCTAAATGTTCTCAGGGACCTGGTGAGAATCAAGTGTCTCTTCATTTACCAAAGTTTCTTAGTACTTAATATAATTTTCAGCCTAGGTATTTATCATTACTGGATCTTGATTAGAAGACAGTGTCCTAGGATTTGTACTCAGACACGCCAAACACAAGAAAATCTCAGGTTCTAATAGTTTAGGAAAACGCTGCAGTTTTCTCTTCCTTTGTAATTTCTCTTTTCACTTGAGATAGAATATTTCATTTCTCTATCAGCAAAGTAATTATGAGAGAACATGTGATAACTATGTGAAATCGGGCTTCCCTGATGGCTCAGTTGATAAAGAATTCACCTGCAATGCAGAAGACCCCTGTTCGATTCCTCGGTTGGGAAGATCCCCTGGAGAACAAATAGGCTACCTACCGCAGTATTCTTGGGCTTCCCTTTTGGCCAGCTGGTAAAGAAATCACCTGCAATGCAGGAGACCTCAGTTCAATCCTTGGGTTGGGAAGATCCCCTGAGGGAAAGGCTTAATCACTTAATATATAATATCATTTAAAATATAACAAAATTCATTCTCAATTGAATAAGTATAAGAACAAGGATACAGGGAGGAGGATGACAATGATCATGAGCATTTTCAATGTGCTGTACATATTAAAGAGTGCTGTTGCTGCTGCTGCTGCTGCTAAGTCGCTTCAGTTGTGTCCAACTCTGTGCGACCCCATAGACGGCAGCCCACCAGGCTCCCCTGTCCCTGGGATTCTCCCCGCAAGAAACTGGAGTGGATTGCCATTTCCTTCTCCAATGCTTGAAAGTGAAAAGTGAAAGTGAAGTCTCTCAGTTGTATCCGACTCGTAGCAATCCCATGAACTGTAGCCTGCCAGGCTCCTCCATTCATGGGATTTTCCAGGCAAGAGTACTGGAGTGGATTGCCATTGCCTTCTGCTAACACACATCAATTTATTTAAAGAAAACATTGGATGGAAGGGTAGAAATTGTATAAAATTTACTTTTTTTAATTTTATTTTATTTTTAAACTTTACAATATTGTATTTTTTTATATTTAGTAAAAACTAAATCCATTTCAGTCATTTATTTTCTGGTAACCATAGAAAATTTACACTATCTCTTACATGCCGTATTTGTTTTGATGACACATTGGCTAATGTATGTACATTCCTAGAACAGTTAATAATATAAAGTAAAAGCTGAGAAATGGAAAATAAATAGTGAAAATGCCTACGCAGCATAATTATCTGCCTATTGACAGGTGTCGGGTCAGTGTCTTTGTGTCTGTCCATATTGAAAAAGTCACGATTTCTGGAGTCCTCATCTGGCCCCTAAGGATGTTCCCTTCCTGGTCCTTTGCCAACATCTCCTTCTTCCAGCCACATGCTTTCCTGATGATTGGCATCCCAGGCCTGGAGGATATTCATGGCTGGATCTCCATCCTCTTCTTCTCCATGTACACTGCGGCCCTCACAGGAAACTGCCTGATCCTCTTGGCTCTGAGGAGGACCCCCAGCCTGCACCAGCCCATGTACTACTTCCTGTCCATGCTGGCCCTCACCGACATGGGCCTCACCTTGGCCACAATGCCCACCACACTGGCTGTGCTCTGGTTTGACCATCGGCTCATTGGTTTCAACACCTGTCTGGTCCAGATGTTCTTCCTCCACTTCTTCTCTGTGGTGGAGTCCTCGGTGCTCCTGGCCATGTCATTTGATCGCTTTGTGGCCATCTCCAACCCCCTGCGCTATGCCTCTGTCCTCACAAACAATGTCATCATCAGGATTGGGCTGGCCATTGTGGCCCGAGCCACTGTGTCCCTCTTCCCATTGCCCTTCTTACTAAAGAGACTGACCTTTTGCCCTGGCAAGATCCTCCTGTCCCACTCATTCTGTTTCCATGCAGATGTCATGAAACGAGCCTGTGCTGACATTACTGTCAATATCATTTATGGGCTGTATGTGGTTCTGTCCACGATGGGAATAGACTCCTTGCTTATTGTGCTGTCCTACACCCTTATTCTTCATACAGTGATGAGGCTGGCCTCTCCCAGGGAGCGTATCCGGGCCCTCAACACTTGTGTTTCTCATACTTTAGCCGTTCTGGTTTTCTTCATCCCAGTCATAGGTGTGTCCATGATCCACCGTTTTGGGAGACACCTTCCCCCCATAGTACACGCCCTTGTTGCCTACGTGTACCTGGGGGTGCCCCCTGTGCTCAACCCCGTCATCTACAGTGTCAAGTCCAAGCCCATCAGGGAGGCCATGCTCAGAGTGCTGAGAGAGAAGAGGAAAGGCTGATGAAGTCAAGAAATAACCTCAGAATCTGAGGGAAAACACAATCAAACAGTTATAACCTATGTCCAGAAAGCCCTTATACTGAGCCCTGACCCAGAGACATTATCAAGAGAATGACACATGGGTGAAAAACAGTCTTGATTCTTTACTTCACTCATTAACCTCAGCTTTTTCATTCAGAACTTACTTGTGCAAGACTCTGTAGTTGTTATAAGGAATAATATTAAATGAACCATAGGGAGTCTCTTCCCTCCATTGACAGATAGAAGCTCTAAATACACAATTACAGTAAGTATAATAAGGCTGTGAGAGTTTCACACAAAGAGTTATAGGAATGTGAAAGAAGGTTGCTCCCTTGCCAGGAGAAAATGAGAAAGGAGTCAAGGAAGGAGGCTAAAAGGTGAGTCAGTTGTCAGGAAGGCAAGGGGAGGTCATACATAATCACTGGAAAAGATTGTAAAAGTGAATAAACTGAGGTGTGGAGTTATCTGGTTGCTTGAGGAAAGGTGAGTGGTCAGATGTGGCTCAGCATAATGTGTGTTTGTGTGTGTGTGTGTGTGTGTGTGTGTGTGTGTGTGTGCTAGAGGCAACGAAAATGTAGTAAAGCTCTTCAGAGCTATGGATCCAATGGACATTCCTTGCTCCAAAAGTGTACCTCCTTGCATGAAAATGGCCTTTCTCTGGCCTTTGACTGTCACCTGAGATTCTAATTTCAGAGGCTCTATATTTTAATTACACATCATTCACTTCTTCCTCATCTCTTAAAATTCCATGTCCCTGGGTTAGGAACACCTAACCAAAGTCATCACAAAGAGACCACTGAGGTAGGCACTTTCTGCATTGTCAGCTGCACTGGCAGAAAATCAAGGAGCAGGTAAATTTATGCAGGGTTTAGAGGCTTGCCTGGACAATCCCATAGACGGAGGGGCCTGGTAGGCTGCAGTCCATGAGGTCGGTAAAAGTCAGACACGACTGAGCGATTTCACTTTCACTTCTCACTTTCATGCATTGGAGAAGGAAATGGCAACCCACTCTAGTGTTCTTGCCTGGAGAATCCCAAGGACAAAGAGCCTGGTGGGCTGCCGTCTATGGGGTCGCACAGAGTCGGATATGACTGAAGCGACTTAACAGCCGCAGAAACCTATGTTTTGACATATTCTCTTAAGATGCTACTGCACATATCATTTACATCCTGGTGTCCATTTTGGTGGGTATATATTCAGAAGTGATAGTTAGATGATATAGTGGCTCCATATTTAATTTTTTAAGGAAGCTCCATACTATTTTTTTTAGTAGCTGCACCAGTTTACATTATCACCAATGATGCAGAAGGTTCCATATTCTCCACATCCTCAACAATGCTTGTTATCTTATTTTTTTAGTGATAGTTGTGAGGCGACATCTCTTTGTGGTTTTGATTTGCTTTTTCCTAAAAAGTAGCAAGTTTAGTTGCTACTTGTTTTGCAAGTTGCTTTTTATATACCTATTAGTATTTCTTCAAAGAAATGGCTCTTCAGTTCCTTTGCCCATTTTTTAGTCAGGTTATATTTTTGTTCTTGAGTTACAGGAGTCCCTTATATATTGCTAATTTTAATCCTTTATCAGATATGTACTTTGCAAATATTTTCTCTTTTCCATGGATTGCCTTTTCACTCTGCTAATAGTGTTTCCTTTCCTGGGCAATAATTTTTTAGTTTGATGTATCCCCACTTGTCTAATTTTGCTTTTGTTGCTTGTGATTTTGGTTTCATTATTTCATAGGTCATTGCCAAGTCCAGTTACATGAAGTTTTCCCCCAAGTTTTCTTCTACTAGTTTTATAGTTTATTATGGTCAAATATTTAATCCATTTTGAGTTAACTTTTGTATATAATGTGAGATCTGGTTCAATTTTATTCATTTGAATGAGGACATCCAATTTTCCCAACATACTTGTCAAAGAGAATGTCCTTTCCTCATTGTATATTCTTGGGATTCTCATTAAAAAGTAGTTGAGTATATATGGGTGAGTTTGGATTTCTATTGTACAAGACAGGTTTTATACCAGTGAAAGTGAAAGTCATTCAGTCGTGTCTGACTCTTTGTGAACCCAAGGACTACAGTTCATGGAATTCTAGGCCATAATACTGGAGTAGGTAGCCTTTCCCTTCTCCAGGGGATCTTCCCAACCCAGGGATTGAACCCAGGTCTCCCACATTACATGCATATTCTTTACCAGCTAAGCCAGAAGGGAAGCTTATACCAGTACCATACTGTTTTAAATTGCTACAGATTTGTAATATATTTCGAAACCAGAAAGTATGTGATGCCTCCAGCTTTGTTCTTCTAATTCAAGTCTGCTTTGACTATTGGGGGTCTTTTATGATTCCATATGAATTTTAGGACTTTTTTCTATTTCTGTAAAAGGTATCATTGAGATTTTTATATAACTTTCATTGACTTTGCAGATCATCTGGGGGTAAAATGCACACTTTGACAATATTAACTCTTCCAATCCATGAACATAAAGTGTACTTTCATTTATTTATTGTCTTCTTCAGTGATTTATAGTTTTCAGTGTACAAGTCTGTCACCTCTTTAGTTAAGTGAATTCCTAAGTATTTTATTTTCTTTGATTCTATTGTAAAACATATTATTTTTTCTTATTGTCCATTTTGGATAATTGATTGTTAGTATAATAAAAACAAAACTGATTTTGTGTACTAATTTTGTACCCTGAAACTTTCTTGAATTTATTGTAAACTGTTTTCTTATAGAGCTTTGGGGATTTTGAATACATAAGATTGTGTAGCCTGCAAACAGATAATTTTATTTCTAATTTTCCAGTTGGAGCTCTTTATTTCCTTTCCTTAAGTCACTACTTTGGCTTGGATTTTAATACTATATTGAATAGAAGTAGAAAAAATGAGCATACTTCCCTTGTTTCCAATTCTCATTCATGAGAAAAATGTTTCAGTTTTTACTATTGAGTATAATTTAAGTTATGGGCTTGTCATATATGTCCTATATTAAGTTGGGAATACATTCCTTACATATCTAGAACTCCCATATTCGTTTCAGCATTATTCACAATAGCCAAGATAGTGAAACAACCCAAATGTCCATCAACAGAAGAATGGATAAAGAAAATGTGGTATACACATAACGTGGATTATTACTTGGCCTTTAAAAAGAAAATCCAGCCATTTGCAACAAGGAAACATTTGGAGGTGATGGATGTCTCTCACCTTGATTGTAAGGAATGATTTTAAGGGTATATAGGGATGTTCAAATGGATCTAATTAGATAAATTAAAGAAATTCAGTTTTCTGTACATTAATTATACCTCAATAAAGCTGTAACACACATACACACACACACACACAGATGCTTCTGCATGTTGGCTCTGGGGCCTCTTCATGCTTTCAGTATTGTTTTCACTCTATTAGAGGTAAAGGAAGCCCCTGGGGATGGAACAAGATGGCAAGCACAATGTTCTGGGTAGGATAGCATGCTGCATCTCTAAAACACAAGTCCAGAGACACAGATGAGCGCCCATGTCTTCCCCCATTCATCTCTCTGTGTCTTAAGCCATTTATTCCCCATCTGTCCTCCCAGGTTACTTTATCCATAGTTGCTATGAAACATGATGGTGCTTTCATAAAATCCCAGGAAAAACAGACACAGAAGTGGATCTGCTTAACCTGCAAGAACAACCCTAGGAACCAAGAAGAGAGCACAGAGAGATAAGCACAACTCACCTGAGTGTCTGTAAGGGTCACTTGGAGGGACCAGGAAGTATTCTGTGTGACTTCACATACTAAAAGACATAGTTAAAAAAAAAAAAAAGTTTGAAGTGCCAAGTAAAATCTCCTACAGATGTGGTAGCAGGGATGAGCCTAGAAAGCATGATTCTAGCCCTCTCCTTCCCAAATCAGGTGCGCAATAATATAACTTTCCAAACAAAAATACATATTTTGCACATTTTCCATTGCCCAGGAAAGACTAAGCTGAGACTGTCCTCTGTGGCCTATCGCTGGGATGTCCCTGGGGAGCAGCAGCTCACGGCACCAAGTATAAAGTAGGGTCTTAGTTGCAGAGATTTTCTGGGCTCCTTCAGAATGAGGAACAGTAGAGAAGGCTGCAACAACAAGCAGGGTGAGTACCTTGGGGCCCAGATACAACCCTTCATACACATGTTATTTAGTAGGGGGGGCCTGGTGAGAGAATCTGAGATGCCCTCTCGATCAGCTGCTTTCATGTGGAAGAGCCATTGAGATGGAGAATGAGCACATGTCAAGAGTAGGAAGGAAAGGAAGGAGGCCAGCCTTCCCATAAATGCCAGATCCTACACCCATACCCCTCCACACACCCCCGCCAGTAGGGAAAAAGAAGTGAAAGAGACTACTTTCCTGCAGCATAGAGACTGTCTAATTCAGATAATTATGCAGAAACCCAGACTCTGTGTCCAAGCAGATTAGTACCTTTTTATTTCTCTAAGTAAGGTATCAATATAAAGGTATCTTAATATTCACCTCAGAGAGCATCCTGTGGATGATCTGGATATTTGCTTGCTGTCTCAATTCTCTCTATGAGTTTGTCTTTCCCATGTTTTCTGAGTAAGAAGAAACTCTTAGAAGAGCACTTGGCTTAAATAATGCAAAATTGTTACATCATAGCATTAGATAGCACCTTCATGATGTCACATAATTATCATGTTTATTTCTCTCTTTTTCTGGTAGGAAAAAGAAAAGCACTTGACTTTTTTCGGCGGGGAGTATATAGTTGTTTTACAATATTGTGTTGGTTTCTACTGTGCAATGAAGTGAATCAGTTTTATGTTTGTCCTCGATTTTATACCTCCCACCCACACCCCCTCATTCAACCCGTCTGGGTCACCACAGAGTGCTGAGCTGAGCTCCTTGTGCTGTACTGTAGATATACTCCCCCCAAGTCCACATATCCATACTCTATGTCTGGATCTCTATTCCTGCCCTGAAAATAGGTTCATCTGTACCATTTTTCTAGATTCCACATATATGCGTTACCATATGATATTTGTTTTTCACTTTCTTACTTCAGTCAGTATGACAAACCCTACGTCCATCCACATATCTACAAATGACCCAGTTTCACTTCTTTTTATGACTCAGAAATATTCCATAATATGTATGCACCACATCTTCTTTATCCATTCATCTATCAATGGACATTTAGGTTGATTCCATGTCCTGGCTACTGTAAATAGTGCTGCAATGAATATTGGACTGCATGTGTCTTTTTGAATAATGGTTTTCTCTGGGTATATACCCAGTAGTGGTATTGCTGGGTCATAGGGTAGTTCTATTTTCAGTTTTTTAAGGAATATTCATACTGTTCTCCATAGGGGCTGTATTAACATACATTCTCATCAAGTACTGGAGATTTCCCTTTTCTCCACATCCTATCTAGCATTTATTGTTTGCCAATGTTTTGAAGATGACCATCTGACCAGTGTGAGGTGATGCTTCCCTGTAGTTTTTATCTGCATTTCTCTAATAATTAGTGATGTTGAGCATCTTTTCATGTGTCTCTTGACCATCTGTATGCACTTGATTTTGAGTTCAAGTAAAGACTGAGCGACTTCACTTTCACTTTTCACTTTCATGCATTGGAGAAGGAAATGGCAACCCACTCCAGTGTTCTTGCCTGGAGAATCCCAGGGACGGGGGAGCCTGGTGGGTTGCCATCTATGGGGTTGCACAGAGTTGGACACGACTGAAGCGACTTAGCAGCAGCAGCAGCAAAGAAAGTATGGTGGATTCAACCTTTTGCTTCTAGGCTATTTGACTTTCCCAGACACACGGAGTCAGAAGATAACAGAATCCTAGAGTGCTAAAGTGGAAAGGATGGAATTCCTCAGGGGAGAGCTATAATTTAAAATATCTTTGACCTTTTAGTGTCCTGGAGATAATAATAGAAGACTAAATCTGGTCTGATTCCAGGTTAAAGTGATTTATTTTAAAATTCTGAACCACATGGGAAGCACAAAACATCTCAATCCAACTTGGCTACTAAAATAGACATTTTAGTAAAATAAGAGTGGGGAAAAAAGCCTTCCCTTTATTTTTCTAAACCACAGAGAATCTTTTCCAATATTATTTCCTCATATCACTAATATACACAGAAAGCAGGTAAAAAGGTCATTATCTGGATGTAAGGGAGGAATTGGCTTGGTTGTATAAGAGTTACTCATAATTTTTGGCAATTTTCCTTAAGGGGTATACTATAATTTTAACCCCTTAAGCTCTAAACTTCTTGTAATGTTCAGCTTAAGTTACCATTTGGATCCTGCTACCATAGCCAAGAGTAATAGATCACACAAATACCCACAGTTGCATGGGACCTACATATCAACTGTGGAAAAAAGCAAGTTCAAGACAAAGGATTTAAGAGTAATTCAATAATAGATGAATTAATGCAGGATGAAAGAAAGAGAACTGTGACATTAATCCCAGATAAAATTAATCCTCTGCTGCTGCTTCTGCTGCTAATTCGCTTCAGTCATGTCCAACTCTGTGTGACCCCATAGACAGCAGCCCACCAGGCTCCTCCGTCCCTGGGATTCTCCACTGGAGTGGATTGCCATTTCCTTCTCCAATGCATGCATGCATGCTAAGTCACTTCAGTCATGTCTGACTGTATGTGACCCCATGGACAGCAGCCCACCAGGCTCCTCTGTGTACAGGATTCTCTATGCAAGAATACTAGAGTGGGTTGCCATTTCCTTCTCCAAAATTAATCCTCAGATTCCTTCAAATTAAATGGAGAGCTGACACATTCTATTTGGTTTGCGCCGCCAACTCCTGGATTGATACTAAGCAAATCCAAATGAAATTAGTTAATAATAACAATTCCATATAGTCAAGGTTATGGTTTTTCCTGTGGTCATGTATGGATGTGAGAGTTGGACTGTGAAGAAGGCTGAGTACCGAAGAATTGATGCTTTTGAACTGTGATGTTGGAGAAGACTCTTGAGAGTCCCTTGGACTGCAAGGAGATCCAACCAGTCCATTCTGAAGGAGATCAGCCCTGGGATTTCTTTGGAAGGAATGATGCTAAAGCTGAAACTCCAGTACTTTGGCCACCTCATGCGAAGAGCTGACTCATTGGAAAAGACTCTGATGCTGGGAGGGATTGGGGACAGGACGAGAAGGGGATGACAAAGGATGAGATGGCTGGATGGCATCACTGACTCGATGGACGTGAGTCTGAGTGAACTCCGGGAGTTGGTGATGGACAGGGAGGCCTGGCATGCTGCGATTCATGGGGTCACGAAGAGTCGGACACGACTGAGTGACTGAACTGAACTGAACTGAATTGTATTAATCTGAAGAAACCACTGGTCTTTACTATATACAAAGTATATACCTTAAGTTGTGAACATATGGACCTTTGACATGCTATGTTAATGGACTGAGTGAAGAAGAACTGGGTAATAAAATTACTGTCTTCATTCAATTATTCATTTTCTTGTTCATTTATTGATTATCCCTGAAAAAAAAAAGAGGATAGAAATTTATGAAATCATCAAAATCAGAACAGTGAGATGAACTAAGAGCTGAAGAAATATGCCTGGGATTAGTGAAGAGAAAAGTAAAACCAAGGAGATAATTAGCACAATAAAAGGCAAATGACTTTATAAGAAGGCTCTAAAAGGTCACAGCCTTTGCCCTGCTTAGAGCAAAGGCTAACAGAGTTTTGCCAAGAGAACACATTGGTCACAGCAAACACCCTCTTCCAACAACACAAGAGATGACTCTACACATGGACATTACCAGATGGTCAATACTGAAATCACAATGATTATATGCTTTGCAGCCAAAGATGGAGAACCTCTATACAGTCAGCAAAAACAACACCAGGATCCTGAACTCAGATTATGGACTCATATGGCTCAGATCATAAAACTCCTTATTGCAAAATTCAATCTTAAACTGAAGAAAGTAGGGAAAACCACTAGACCATTCAAGTATGACCTAAATCAAATCACTTATGATTATACAGTGAAAGTGACAAATAGATTCAAGGGATTAAATCTGATAGACAGAGTGCCTGAAGAACTGTGGACAGAGGCTCATGACACTCTACAGAAGGCAGTGATCAAGACCATCCCCAAGAAAAAGAAATTCAAAAAGGCAAAATGATTGTCTGAGGAGGCCTTACTAATAGCTGAGAAAATAAAAGATGTGAAAGGCAAAGGAGAAAAGGAAAGATACATCCATTTGAATGCAGAGTTCCAAAGAACAGCAAGGAGAGATAAGAAAGCCTTCCTCAGTAATCAGTGCAAAGAAATAGAGGAGAACAACAGAATGGGAAAGACTAGAGATCTCTTCAAGAAAATCAGAGATACCAAGGGAACATTTCATGCAAAGATGGGCACCATAAAGGACAGAAATGGTATGGATCTAACAGAAGCAGAAGATATTAAGAGGTGGCAAGAATACACAGAACTATACAAAAAAGATCTTCACAACCTAGATAATTACGATGGTGTGATCACTCACCTAGAGCCAGACATCCTGGAATACGAAGTCAAGTGGGCCTTCTGAAGCATCACTATGAACAAAGCTAGTGGAGGTGATGAAATTACAGTTGAGCTATTTCAAATTCTAAAAGATGATGCTGTGAAAGTGCTGCACTCAATATGCCAGCAAATTTGGAAACTTCAGCAGTGGCCACAGGACTGGAAAAGGTCAGTTTTCAATCCAATCCCAAAGAAAAGCAATACCAGAGAATGTTCAAAGTACTGCACAATTGCACGCATCTCACACACTAGCAAAATAATACTCAAAATTCTCCAAGCTAGGCTTCAACAGTATGTGAACCAAAAACTTTCAGATGTTCAATCTGGATTTAGAAAAGGCAGAGGAACTAAGGATCAAATTGCCAACATCCATTAGATCATAGAAAAAGCAAGAGATTTCCAGAAAAACATGTATTTCTATTTTATTGATTACCCCAAAGCCTTTAACTATATAGATCACAACAAGCTGTGGAAAATTCTGGAAGAGATGGGAATACCAGACCACCTGACCTGCTTCCTGAGAAATCTGTATGCAGGTCAGGAAGCAACAATTAGAACTGGACATGGAACAACAAACTAGTTCCAAATAGGAAAGGAGTACATCAAGGCTGTATATTGTCACCCTGTTTATTTAACTTATATGCAAAGTACATCATGCAAAATGCTGGCCTGGATGAAGCACAAGCTGGAATCAAGATTGCCAGGAGAAATATCAATAACCTCAGGTATGCAGATGACACTACACTTATGACAGACAGCAAAGAGGAACTTAAAAGCCTCTTGATGAAGGTGAAAGAGGAGAGTGAAAAAGCTGGTTTGAAACTCAACATTCAAAAAACTAAGATCCAGTCCCATTACTTCATGACAAATAGATGGGGAAACAATGGAAATAGTGACAGACTTTATTTTTGGGGGCTCCAAAATCACTGTAGATGGTGACTGCTGCCATGAAATTAAAAGACATGTGCTCCATAGAAGAAAAGCTTTGACAAACCTAGACTGCATATTAAAAAGCAGAGACATTGCTTTGCTGACAAAGATCCATCAAGTCAAAAGTATGGTTTCTCCAGGAATCATATATGGATGTGAGAGTTGGACCTATAAAAAAAGCTGAGCACTGAAGAATTGATGCTTTTGAACTATGGTGTTGAAGAAGACTTATTAGAGTCCCTTGGACCTCAAGGAGATCCAGTCAGTCTATCCTAAAGGAAATCAGTCCTGAATATTCATTGGAAGGACTAATGCTGAAGCTGAAGCTCCAATACTTTGGCCACCTGATGCAAAGAACTGACTCATTGGAAAAGACCCTGATGCTGGGAAAGATTGAAATTGGGAGGAGAAGGGGACGACAGAGGATAAGGTGGTTGGATGGCATCACTGACTTGGTGGACATGAGTTTGACCAAGCTCCAGGAATTTTTGATGGACAAGGAGGCCTGGTGTGCTGCAGTAAATGGGATCGCAAAGAGTCAAACACATCTTAGCGACTGAACTGAAATGAAACAGTCACAGAGAAATGGCAGAAGATATTTGGATAAACAGGAAAGGGTTTCATTTCCAGAACCTCAATCTTATCTCCATGGAACATCAGCAGAGAACAAGCTTTTCTTGATAATCTGATCCTGCCAGCCCCACATTTAACAAATCTCCAGTATCTAGTACAGCCAATACAGGAGGTTTAAGATTGTTTAAAGTGTGTAAGCCAAATAGACCTGAATTTTAATTTGGATTCATTTCTGGCATAGCCTAGAGAAACTCTTTAAGCCTCTCCCTTCAGTTTTATTTTTTGTTATTATTGTCATTTTTATTATTTGTTTAAAATATACAGTAATACTTGCATCATTTTTTGAGACTGAGTGGTATTATTTACTAATATATGAGAGAATAGAACATCTAATATCTGGAAGACAAAAGGTATCCAATAACTGATAATAAAATGTATTTCCCCAAAATCAACCTAGAAGGGAGGGGTGGGGAGGGAGATGGGAGGAAGGTTAAAAGGGAGGGGATATATGTATACCTATTGCTGATTCATGTTGAGGTTTGACAGGAAACAACAAAATTCTGTAAATAAATTATCCTTCAATTAAAAAATAAATAAAAATTTAAAATAAAAGGCAAAATGCTATAAAATTTTTAAGATAAAAAAATTTTTTAATATAAAATGTTGTTAGTTTCAAACAAAAAGAAAATTTATTTCCCCAAAATCGGAAACTAAACTGATATTTCTAGGACAGATCCCACTGAATCCTCAATAAGCCTAAATTTACGTCTTTCATTCATATCTTTGATTGGTTTCTGTGGAAATTCTAACTTGGAGAAGAGAACCTTAGGTCTCATCTTCCTGCAGCTGTGGCCCTCCCAGCTAGGGCTGAGATCAGTGCTGAGAGGTTACAGGGAGGTCATTCAAGGACAAATCATGTCCTCTTGATGAGTGTGCTAAGAGGCTGAACAAAAGATTTAGCTGGTATTCTAAACATTATGGTGAACGCTCAGTGAATGGAGAAAATGATTCCTACAAAGCAATGTGTAGCCTGGATTGCAGGGGCATTTAAAGACCCAGGCAGATATTCTCTGGGCAAGGCAGAGATGGAACCCAGATATCTCAGTGTTCTCAGCGACCTGGTGAGAATCAAGTGTCTCTTCATTTACCAAAACTTTCCTAGTACTTAACAGCCTAGGTATTAATCATTATGGGTCTTGATAAGAAGACAACATCCTAGGATTTGTACTCAGACCCTCCAAATATAAGAAGATCCCAAGTTCTAATAGTTTTAATAATTCAGGAGGAAGCTGCAGCTTTCTCTTCCTTTGTTGGACTTCAGAATTTCTCTTTTCACTTTAGATAAAATATTTCCCTTCTCTATCAGCAAAGTAATTATGAGAGCACATGTGATAACTATGTGAATCTTTTAAAATTCTGAAAAAATCATGAGCATTTAAAATGTCTTTTATATATTCAAGAGGGCTAACACACATCACTTTATTTAAAGAAAACACTGGAAGTAAGGGTGGAAATAGTATAAAATTTACATTTATTAAGAACTAAATCTTTAATCTATTTCAGTCATTTATTTTCTGAAAATCACAGAGAAGTTATACTATCTCCTAAATGGTATATTTGTTTTCATGACATATAGGTTGTTGTATGTACATTCTTGGAACAGTTAATAATACAAAGTAAAAGCTGAGAAATGGAAAATAATTAATGAAAGAGCCTACACGGCATAAATAAATATCTTCCTAATGATAGGTGTATGGTCAATGTCTTTGTGTCTGCCCAGATTGAAAAAGTCACAAATTTCTGGAGACCTCAACTGCCTTCCCAAGATGCTTGCTTCCTGTTCCTTTGCCAACATCTTCTTCTTCCAGCCACCTGCTTTCCTGATGATTGGCATCACAGGCCTGGAGACCGTTGACAGCTGGATCTCCATCCTCTTCTCCTTCATGTACACTGTGGCCCTCACTGGAAACTGCCTGATCCTCTTGGCTGTGAGGAGGACCCCCAGCCTGCACAAGCCCATGTACTACTTCCTGTCCATGCTGGCCCTCATCGACATGGGCCTCACCTTGGCCACAATGCCCACCACACTGTGCTCTGGTTTGACCATCAGCTCATCGGCTTCAATGCCTGTCTGATCCAATTATTATTTCTCCACTCCTTCTCCATGGTAGAGTCCTCAGTGCTCCTGGCCATGTCGTTTGACCGCTTTGAGGCCATCTCCAACCCCCTGCGCTATGCCTCTGTCCTCACAAACAATGTCATCATCAGGATTGGGCTGGCCATTATGGCTCACACCACTGTGTCCCTCTTCCCAGGGCCCTTCTTACTAAAGAGACTGACCTTTTGCCCTGGCAAGATCCTCCTGTCCCACTCATTCTGTTTCCATGCAGATGTCATGAAATGAGCCTGTGCTGACATTACTGTCAATATCATTTATGGGCTGTATGTGGTTCTGTCCACAGTGGGTTTTGACTCCTTGCTTATTGTGCTGTCCTGTGCTCTTATTCTTCATACAGTGATGAGGCTGGCCTCTCCCAGGGAGCGTATCCGGGCCCTCAACACTTGTGTTTCTCATATTTTAGCCGTTCTGGTTTTCTTCATCCCAGTCATAGGTGTGTCCATGATCCACCGTTTTGGGAGGCACCTTTCCCCCATAGTACACGCTCTTTTTTGCCTACGTGTACCTGGGGGTGCCCCCTGTGCTCAACCCCGTCATCTACAGTGTCAAGTCCAAGCCCATCAGGGAGGCCATGCTCAGGATGCTGAGCAAGAAGAGCAAAGGCTGATGGAAACAAGAAATAGCCTCAGAATCTGAAGGAAAACACAGTCAAACAGTTATAACCTATGTCCAGAAAGCCCATTTTTCTGATCCCTGACCCAGGAACATTATCAAGGGAATAACAAGCAAATCACCCTCATACATATGGGTGAAACGCAGTCCTGATTCTTTTTTAAGTCTTTATGGCTTCACATTTAATTTATTTATTTATTTATTTGTTATTTTTCACTGTGCTGTATCACTTGCAGGATCTTAGTTCCCCAACCACGGATGAAACCTGGAGCTCCAGCAGTGAGAGTGCCAAGTCCTAACCACTGGACCACCAGGGACTTCCTCGGTTCTAATTGCTTACTCCACTCATTAAATTCAATTTTTTAATTTAGTGTTTATTTATGCTAGAATCTGTGGTTGTTATAAGAAATATTTAAATGAACCATATGTAGTCTCTTCCCTACTTTGAAAGATAGCAGCTTCTAAACACACGATTATAATAATGTGTAATAAAGCCATGAGAGGTTCACACAAAGTGCTATAGGAGCCTAGAAGTGGATTTGCTGCCTTGACAGAAGGAAATGAGATAGGAATCAGGGAAGAAGGAGGCTGAAAGATAAGTAGGAGCTTGTCAGGCAGAAAATGTAGGCAATAGGAGGTCATACCTAATAAATGGAAAACAATATGAAAAAATGATAAAACTGAGGCATGGAGTTACCTGGTTGATGTGAAAAAGTGAGTGGTTAGATGTGGCTCAGCATAATGTGTTAGGTGTTGGAGGGAGAAGAACTGGAGACGAGTTGGAAATGACAGGCAGTGGTGAGACCTCTTTAACCTTTCAGATCTGATTGGACCATTTGGTCTTCATTCTTTGTTTAAAAGTCAGCCTTAGAAAGGCTACTGCAATGTAAAAATTTGTACAGGCTTTACTGTGTATCACGAATTAGGAAGGTGAAAGTGGAGGAGAAAAAGAATGCAAGGAAAACATTTAAGAAGTTGTTTCAACAGTATAGAAAAAAGAATGTAAACTAAAGCTAAGTCAATAATTTTTTAAAAATAGATGTAATTTTTTATTTAATTTCATCTCCACATTTCTCTTCTCTGTCTTCTGAAAGTACCTGGAAGCAATGATACCAGCATCAGTGACCAAAACTAGTATCTATTTGCTTCTAAATACCATTCACCACTACATAAAACCTAGGATTCTTGGAGTAGTGGCTAATTCCAGGTATCCAGGTATGAAGCAGGGAGTACACAAAGTGAGATTGAATAGTTTATATCTGAAGCAGTAAAAAGACACAAAGTCAATAGGAGTATTAAAAAAAAAAAACCAGAAACTCATTCAAAAAGGCTACCACTTTCCAAATGTAGGTCAATTAGAACATTAAAAATAATTATAACAGCAATTGACTATAGCAAATAGAATTCTTTAAGAAAAGTATGAGTCCCCAGTGATATTCAAAATGAAGAGGGAGAAAAGAAGAAAACTCTTTTTATAGAAGAAGGTCATGAAATAAATGCAAAAGTTTTGATTTATAAGATAACCTCTTTGCAGTTTTAAATGTATTTTAAATAATCAACAAATGCTTAAAGGATGTTCATATACAATATTCACACAGTTTCAAAGTACATTGCACAACTTACTTACTAAATAAAAAAGGATAGATCTGTTTCAACAATAAAGAGACTGGCAATAATACCTTAAGCAAATGATCAAATTTAGGTTAACCAATAAAATGTAATCTGACCTTATGTGCCTTCTGATATGAATAAGGACACAAAATCACATATGTAAAAGTCCTACCAAAAATGCTCAACCTGAATCTAACACTCAGGAATAACCAAGGAAACAATAAATATGGAAAGCACCACACACACGCATACCTACACTAACATACACACACACACAAACTAGTAGCCTGTGGTAGTTTTCAAAACACGGTGTTATAAAAGTTGTGTCAGGGACTTAATCTAAATTAAAAGAGATCAAAGGGGCATGAAAACCAAATGCTAGCATTAATTAGCCATTATTAGGACAATCATGGAATTCAAATATGTATTGTATATAGGTAATAGTATTCAGTACACTTCAGTTCCGTTGCTCAATCATCTCTGACTCTTTGCAACCCCATGGACTGCAGCAGCACCCCAGGCCTCCCTGTCCATCACCAACTCCTGGACTTTACACAAACTCATGTCCTTAGAGGTGGTGATGCCATCCAACCATCTCATCCTCTGTCGTCCCCTTCTCCTCCTTCCTTCAATCTTTCCCAGCATCAGGGTCTTTTCAAATGAGTCAGTTCTTCGCATGAGGTGGCCAAAGTATTGGAGCTTCAACTTCAGCATCAGTCCTTCCAATGAATATTCAGAACTGATTTCCTTTAGGATGGACTGACTGGATCTCCTTGCTGACCAAGGGACTCTCACGAGTCTACTCCAACACGACAGTTCAAGAGCATCAATTCTTCAGCGCTCAGCTTTCTTTTTTTTTTTTTTTTTTAGTTTTGACTTCCATGTATCTTTATTTTTTTTATTTTATTTTTTAACTTTACAATATTGTATTGGTTTTGCCATATATCAACATGAATCCGCCACAGGTATACATGTGTTCCCCATCCTGAACACTGCTCCCTCCTCCCTCCCTGTACCATCCCTCTGGGTCATCCCAGTGCACCAGCCCCAAGCACCCAGTATTGTGCATCAAACCTGGACTGGTGACTCATTTCATATATGATATTATACATGTTTCAATGCCATTCTCCCAAATCATCCCACCCTCTCCCTCTCCCACAGAGTCCAAAAGACTGTTCTATACATCAGTGTCTCTTTTGCTGTCTCATATACAGGGTTATTGTTACCATCTTTCTAAATTCCATATATATGCATTAGTATACTGTATTGGTGTTTTTCTTTCTGGCTTATTTCACTCTGTATAATAGGCTTCAGTTTCATCCACCTCATTAGAAACTGATTCAAATGTATTCTTTTTTTTTATTTTATTTTATTTTTAAACTTTACATAATTGTATTAGTTTTGCCAAATATCAAAATGAATCCTGGCTGAGTAATACTCCATTGTGTGTATGTACCACAGCTTTCCATATGCCACTATGGAGAACAGTGTGGAGATTCCTTAAAAAACTGGAAATAGAACTGCCTTATGACCCAGAAATCCCACTGCTGGGCATACACACTGAGGAAACCAGAATTGAAAGAGACACGTGTACCCCAATGTTCATCGCAGCACTATTTATAATAGCCAGGACATGGAAGCAACCTAGATGTCCATCAGCAGATGAATGGATAAGAAAGCTGTGGTACATATCAGCTTTCTTTATAGTCCAACTCTCACATCCATACATGACTACTAGAAAAACCGTAGCTTTGACTAGACAGATCTTTGTTGGCAAAGTAATGTCTCTGCTTTTTAATATGCTCTCTAGGTTGCTCATAACTTTTCTTTCAAGGAGCAAGCGTCTTTTAATTTCATGGCAGCAGTCACCATCTGCAGTGATTTTGGAGCCCAAAAAAATAAAGTCTGTCACTGTTTCCATTCTTTCCCCATCTATTTCCCATTAAGTGATGGGACCACGCCATGATCTTCGTTTTCTGAATGTTAAGTTTTAAGCCAACTTTTACACTCTCCTTTCACTTTCATCAAGAGGCACTTTATTCTTCTTCACTTTCTGCCATAAGGGTGGTGTCATCTGCATATCTGAGGTTATTGATGTTTCTCCTGGCAATGTTGATTCCAGCTTGTGCTTCTTCCACCCCAGCGTTTCTCATGATGTACTCTGCATATAAGTTACGCAGTATGACAATATTCAGCCTTGGCATACTCCTTTCCCAATTTGGAACCAGTCTGTTGTTCCATGTCCAGTTCTAACTGTTGCTTCCTGATCTGCATACAGGTTTCTCAAGAGGCAGGTCAGGTGGTCTGGTATTCCCATCTCTTCCAGAATTGTCCACAGTTTGTTGTGATCCACACAGTCAAAGGTTTTGGCATAGTCAATAAAGCAAAAGTAGATGTTTTTCTGGAACTTTCTTGCTTTTTATGATCCAACGGATGTTGGCAATTTGATCTCTGGTTCCTCTGCCTTTTCTAAATCCAGCTTGAACATCTGGAAGTTCACAGTTCATATACTGTGAAGGCTAGCTTGGAGAATTTTGAGCATTACTTTACTAGTGTGTGAGAAGAGTGTAATTGTGCGGTAGTTTGAACATTCTTTGGCATTGCCTTTTTTGGGTTCGGAATGAAAACTGACCTTTTCAAGTCCTGTGGCCACTGCTGAGTTTTCCAAATTTGCTGGCATATTGAGTGCAGCACTTTCACAGCATTGTCTTTTAGGATTTGAAATATCTCAACTGTAATTTCATCACCTCCACTAGGTTTGTTCATAGTGATGTTTCATAAGGCCCACTTGACTTCGCATTCCAGGGTGTCTGGCTCTAGGTTAGTGATCACAATAGTATTAGGCTGGTATTATTTGCTTAGGTTTAAAAATAGTTTTGTGACTAGGTAGGAAAATCTATTTTTAGGAAGTGCATGCTTAATATTTATTAAGAAGGGTTATAAAAGCTATAATTTATTTTCAAATGAGTTATCAAAATAAATGATAAATGTATGTGAGTGCATATATAGAGAGTGAACGCAGGAAAAAAAGATAGAAAACAGTGTTAAAAATGTTGCTAATCTAGGTGATTGGAATACAAGTATCAGAACTCTGTATAAGAGACAGCAAAAAAGACACAGATGTATAGAACAGTCTTTTGGACTCTGTGGGAGAGGGCGAGGATGGGATGATTTGGGAGAATGGCACTGAAACATGTATAATATCATACGTGAAACGAATCGCCAGTCCATGTTCGATGCATGATACAGGGTGCTTGGGGCTGGTGCACTGTGATGACCCAGAAGGATGGGACGGGGAGGGAGGTGGGAGGTGGGTTCAGGATGGGGAATACATGTACACCCATGGCAGATTCATGTCAATATGTGGCAAAACCAATACAATATTGTAAAGTAATTAGCCTCCAAATAAAATAAATAAATTAAAAAAAAAAGAATGTTCTTTTGACTCTTGAAGACATTTTAAATTTATAAAAATGATAAAGTGTGAGTGGAGCATATCATATATATACATACATACAAATGTGTATGTATATACAAACCTATATACATATATACATATGTGTACATAGATATATACATATATACATATGTATATTATATATACATACATGTGTACATACATATATATACATATGTGTATGTCCAGCTCCATGGAAAAGAAATGCAAAAAAGCAAAATGGCTGTCTGAGGAGGCCTTACAAATAGCTGTGAAAGAAGAGAAGTGAAAAGCAAAGGAGAAAAGAAAAGATATAAGCATCTGAATGCAGAGTTCCAAAGAATAGCAAGGAGAGATAAGAAAGCCTTCCTCAGCCATCAATGCAAAGAAATAGATGAAAACAACAGAATGGGAAAGACTAGAGATCTCTTCAAGAAAATTAGAGATACCAAGGGAACATTTCATGCAAAGATGGGCTCGATAGAGGACAGAAATGGTATGGACCTAACAGAAACAGAAGATACTAAGAAGAGGTGGCAAGAATACACAGAAGAACTGTACAAAAAAGATCTTCACGACCCAGAAAATCACGATGGTGTGATCACTCACCTAGAGCCAGACATTCTGGAATGTGAAGTCAAGTGGGCCTTAGAAAGCATCACTATGAACAAAGCTAGTGGAGGTGATGGAATTCCAGTTGAGCTATGTCAAATCCTAAAAGATGATGCTGTAAAAGTGCTGCACTCAATATGCCAGCAAATTTGGAAAACTCAGCAGTGGCCACAGGACTGGAAAAGGTCAGTTTTCATTCCAATCCCAAAGAAAGGCAATGCCAAAGAATGCTCAAACTACCGCACAATTGCACTCATCTCACAAGCTAGTAAAGTAATGCTCAAAATTCTCCTAGCCAGGCTTCAGCAATACGTGAACCATGAACTTCCAGATGTTCAAGCTGGATTTAGAAAAGGCAGAGGAACCAGAGATCAAATTACCAACATCCACTGGATCATGGAAAAAGCAAGAGAGTTCCAGAAAAACATCTATTTCTGCTTTATTGACTATGCCAAAGCCTTTGACTGTGTGGATCACAATAAACTGTGGAAAATTCTGGAAGAGATGGGAATACCAGACCACCTGACCTGCCTCTTAAGAAATCTGTATGCAGGTCAGGAAGCAACAGTTAGAACTGGACATGGAAAAACAGACTGGTTCCAAATAGGAAAAGGAGTACATCAAGGCTGTATATTGTCACCCAGCTTATTTAACTTATATGCAGAGTACATCATGAGAAATGCTGGGGTGGAAGAAGCACAAGCTGGAATCAAGATTGCCGGGAGAAATATCAATAACCTCAGATATGCAGATGACACCACCCTTATGGCACAAAGTGAAGAGGTACTAAAAAGCCTGTTGATGAAAGTGAAAGAGGAGAGTGAAAACATTGGCTTAAAGCTCAACATTCAGAAAATGAAGATCATGGCATCTGGTCCCATCACTTCATGGGAAATAGATGAGGAAATAGTGGAAACAGTGTCAGACTTTATTTTTGGGGGGCTCCAAAATCACTGCAGATGGTGATTGTAGCCAGGAAATTAAAAGACACTTACTCCTTGGAAGGAAAGTTATGACCAACCTAGATAGCATATTGAAAAGCAGAGACATTACTTTGCCAACAAAGGTCCTTCTAGTCAAGGCTATGGTTTTTCCTGTGGTCATGTATGGATGTGAGAGTTGGACTGTGAAGAAGGCTGAGTGCCGAAGAATTGATGCTTTTGAACTGTGGTGTTGGAGAAGACTCTTGAGTCCTTTGGACTGCAAGGAGATCCAACCCATCCATTCTAAAAGAGATCAGTCCTGGGTGTTCTTTGGAAGGAATGATGCTAAAGCTGAAACTCCAGTACTTTGGCCACCTCATGTGAAGAGTTGACTCATTGGAAAAGACTCTGATGCTGGGAGGGGTTGGGGGCAGGAGGAGAAGGGGACAACAGAGGATGAGATGGCTGGATTGCATCACCAACTCGATGGATGTGAGTTTGAGTGAACTCCGGGAGTTGGTGATGGACAGGGAGGCCTGGCGTCCTGCAACTCATGGGGTCGCAAAGAGTCAGACATGACTGAGCAACTGAACTGAACTGAACACGACTGAGCAACTGAATTGAACTGACTGTAAAGAGAGAGAGACAGAGAGACCCTCATGCCCATGATCCAATATTTCAAGAGATATAGGACAGCCTCTTAGATAATTATTAGATACTGAGGAGATCCTAAGACTGAGCTTGGGTATGCATGTTAGGGATGCTGAATTAGAATTCAGAGGCAGCAAAATAATTATACCTCCTCTTGGCTAGCATATGATTTTACTCAAAACTGTAATTGGGACTCCATGAACTCCCACCCACCCCAAGCCAAATCAGAGAGTTCAACAGTGATCACTGAGCACCCAATGTTTTCTTCAGTTATAATACTTAACACACTGTATCATAATTATGGATAAAAAGTGCTTACCACTCAATGCATAATGCTTTAATGGATGGATGAATGAACACAGTGAGAGAATGTATCAATAGCATAGGGCCTAAGGGATCTCTTCAGAAATGAAGATCTCTGGATCAATGGATGCAGGGTCTCGTACTCCTCCCCTAGTTGACCTTCAAATGTAGGCAGCAGAGGCCTGGACCACAGCTGCACATCCCTGGGGAGAGGACATCCAGCTTCTTTACTGCTAGAGTCCCCCACTCCTACTCCTAATTAGAAGACTCTTCTCCTTCTGGAGGAGATAAAAGTTCCTGTCCTCTGGGCCTGTGACGTTCTCTCTGCTATTCCTTTTGTAGCCTATACACATTTCTCTCTCTCTCTTTTTTTTTTTTTTTTTTTTACACATCTCTCTTAGAACTCTTACCACTTGGTATTGAAACCATGCTTTGTACTGACAGTTTCTGGAAGGCAACAGTGAAATCTGATTCACATTGAATGTCTTCATTATCCGGAAAAGAGATTAGCCCAAAGATGGCTTCAGGTATACTCCTTGAATAAACCTATTTATGAGTCATAACTCCTAAATAAATGCACTGAAGTTTATTCATGTATTTATTCAACAACTACTTATTAAATTTACTTCAAATCTCAAGCAATGAAAGCCAGAGTTACAGCTCTTCACAGCTGTGGATCCAATGGACATCCTTGTTGCTCCAAAAGTGTACCTCCTTGCTCAAGAATGGCCTTCCTCTGACCATTTGCTATTGCCTGAGATTATAATATTAGAGCATCTACATTTTAGTTACACATCATTCTCTCTGCCTCACCTTGTAAAATTCTGTGTGTCTGGGATAGAAATATCTTCATTCCAAAGTCATCCCAGAGAACACTCCTGTAGCCACTTTCTTCACTGGCAGCTATACTGGCAAAAAAAAATTGGGGAGTGGATAAATTTAAGCAGGATTTAGAGGTCAACATCTGAAAACATAAATATTGTCTTAAGGTGATATTGCAGATATCTTTCAGATCCTGATGTCAGTTCTTTTGAGTATATATTCGGAAGTAGAACTGCTGGATGATACAGTAGTTGCAAATTTAATTTTTCAGTAAACTCCATACTGTTTTTCATAGCAGCTATGCCAGTTTACAGTATCACCAACAGTGTACAAGGGTTCTAATTTCTTCACATCCTCACCAATACTATTTTTTAATGACAGCCATCTTAACAGTTGGATCAACTTAGAAAAGATGATGATCCTAGTCCTCTCCTCCACAATTCAATTGCTCAAATAAACCATTTTTTATAAGTTTTCATCCAAACACATATATCCTGCATGTTGTCAATTCCCCAGGAAAGACTAAGCAGAGATGATCCTCTGTCACCTGTGGCAGGGCCATCCCTGGGGAGCAGTGACTCACTAAGGCTCCCAGTCAGTGGTATAAAGTAGGATCTTAATTGCAGAGTTTTTCTGGGCTCCTTCAAAATGTGGAGCAGTAGAGAAGACTGCAACAACAAGTAGCGTGAGTAACTTGGGGACCAGATAGAACCCTTTCTACATTTAGAAGGATGAGGACCTAGTTAGAGAGTCTGAGATCCCTCTCTGTCAGTTGCTGTCTTGAGGAGCCAGTGAGCTGGAGGATGAGTAGATGCCAGGAGAAGGAAGAAAAGGACTTTCCATAAATGGGAGGTCCACACCCCCAGGTAGAGGAGAAGTAAAGAACTACTTTCTGAACACAAAGATTTCCTAATTCATATATTTATTCAGAAACCCAGGCTCTGTGTCCAAGCAGATCAGTACACTTTTGTTTCTCAAAGTAAGGCGTCAATATAAGGGAAATCCCACCCGTCCTGTGGGTGATCTGAACATTTTCTAGGTATCTATACTCTCACTTCCCTGGTGGTTCAGATGGTAAAGTGTCTGTATACAATGCAGGAGACCCAGGTTCAATCCCTGGTTTGGGAAGATCCCCTGGAGAAGGAAATGGCAATCCACTCCAGTACTATTGCCTGGAAAATCCCATGGACAAAGGAGCCTGGTAGGATACAGTCCATGGGGTCACAAAGAGTCGGACACGACTGAGCAACTTCACTTTCACCATACTCTCACTATGAGATTTTCGTTTCCATTTTTCTGAGTAAGAAGAGCCTTTTATAAAAGACTCATCCATTACAAAATGATTATACCATAGCATTAGATAGCACCTCTCTCATATCACATAATTACCATGGTTTTCTTTTTTTGTAGAAAATTTTTAAAAAAGAAAAGCATTTGGCTTTGAGGTCAAGTAGAGAAAGTATGGTGGATTCAGCCTTTTGTCTGTAGACAATTTGACATTCCCAGACATACCCAGTCACAGGTTAATGGAAACCTAGAATGCTAAAGTGGAAGTGCTTGAATTCCTTGGGGGAGGAGAGCTATAATTCATAATATCTTTGACTCTTTAGTGTACTGGAGATAATAATAGAAGGATAAACCTGATCTGTTTCCAGGTTACAGTGATTTATTATAACACTTCCAAACCTCATGGGAAGCAAGAAACATGTTGATAGAACTTGGCTACTAAAATAGGCATTTTAGTAAAAGAACAGAAAATAAAGTTTTTCTTTTGTTTCACCACAGAGAATTCTTTTCTATTATCAGGCTCCTCATGACACTGTAATATTCACAAAAGGGGATAGAAAGAAAATGATCTGGATGCAAGGGAGAAATTTTTGTGATTGCATTGGAGTTACTCATGGGTTAGGCAACTAGTCTTAACTGGTATCCTACCATTTTACTCCCTGAATTTTCTGAAAGTTCAGCTTAAATTACCATTTGGATCCTTCCACCACAGCCAAGAGCAATAGATCACACAAATACCCACAATTGCATGGGATCTACCTATGAACTGTGGCCAAAGGCAAGTTCTAAGATAAGGGATTTGTAAATAACTCAATAATAGATCAATTAATGCAGAATGGAAGAAAGAGATTTGTGACACTAATCTGATGTAAAAATAATCTTCAGATTCCCGCAAGTTTAATGAACAGCCCAGAATTCACCTTCTGTTATCATGTCATCATTTATGTTACCGATGACAGAGGGTATTTCCTGGGTTGATCCTAAGTAAACCTAAATAAAATTGGATAATAATAAATAGTAATTGTATTCATCTGAAGGTGCCACTGGTTTTTAACATATAGAAAATTTATACTTTAAGTTGTGAACATATGCACCTAGGAGGTGCTGTGTTAAGGGTTGCAGTGGAGGGGAAAGTGAAAGCGAAAGTTGCTCAGTCATGTCCGACTCTTTATGACCCTATGGATTATACAGACCATGGAATTCTCCAGGTCAGAATACTGGAGTGGGTAGCCTATTCCTTCTCCAGGGTATCTTCCTAACCCAGGAATCAAACTGGGATTTCCTGTATTGCAGGTGGATTCTTTCCCAAATGAGCTATCAGAGAAGCCCCACAGTGAAAGGGAACTGGATTATAAAATTTAGGGTGTCTTCATTCAATTATTATTTTGTTGTTCATTCATTGATTACTCTTGGGGGGAAAAAAACAGAAATTTGTGAAATTATCAAAACACTGAGAATGAATGAGATTCTTGAGGAAATGTGTCTTGGATTAGGAAAAAGAAAAGCAGTAGCCAGGAGATAATTAACACAATAAACAGAAATTTTTAATTCTTTATAAGAAGGAGCCAAAGGGTCACCGAATGGATTAAAAAGATTTTTGGAAAAACAGGAAGGGGCTTCAACTGCACAACCTCAAATCTTGTCACTATGGAATATCATAAGAGAACAAGCTTTTCTTGATAATCTAATCCTGCCAACCCCACACTTCACAAATGTTCCATATCTAGCACAGCCCATAGTCAATACAGGTGGTGTATGACCCCCGAAAGTGTGTAAGCCAAATAGGCCTGAATTTGAAATTAGGCTCATTTCCAGCGTAGCCTAAGGGAACTCACCAAGCCTCTCCTTTCTGTTTTAAACATTGCTTTATTGTTTTTATTATTATTCCTTAAAAGTTATAGGAGGGAAGGGAGCTGGGAAAAGGGGCAAAATAGGTGAAGGGGACAAAGAGATACAAACTATTAGGTATAAAGTAAGTTATAAGGATATGGTGTACAGCACAGAGAATATAGTCTTATTTTATAATAACTTTGTATGGAGTATAATCCATAAAAATATCAAATTACTATGAATTTGAGTTGAGCTATTTTGAATCCTAAAAGATGATGCTGTGAAAGTGCTGCACTCAATATGCCAGCAAATTTGGAAACTTCAGCAGTGGCCACAGGACTGGAAAAGGTCTGTTTTCATTCCAATCCCAAAGAAAGGCAGTGCCAAAGAATGTTCAAACTGTAGCACAATTGCACTCATCTCACATGCTAGCAAGGTAATGCTCAAAATCCTCCATGCTAGGCTTCAATAGTATGTGAACCAAAAACTTCGAGATGTTCAAGCTGGATTAAGAAAAGGCAGAGAACCAGAGACCAAATTGCCAACATCCATTGGATTATAGAAAAAGCAAGAGAATTCCAGAAAAACATCCACTTTTTCATTGACCACACTAAAGCCTTTGACTACATGGATCACAAACTTCAAAAGATGGTAATACCAGACCATCTTACCTGCCTCCTGAGAAACCTGTATGCAGGTCAAGAAGCAACAGTTAAAACTAGACATGGAACAAGGGACTGAATCAACAATGGGAAAGGAGTACGTCAAAGCTGTATATTGTCACCCTGCTTATTTAACTTATATGCCAAGTACATCATGTGAAATGCCAGGCTGTATGAAGCACAAGCTGGAATTAAGATTGCTGGGAGAAATATCAACAACCTCAGATATGCAGATGATACTACTTTAATGGCAGAAAGTTAAGAGGAACTAATGAGCCTCTTGATGAAGGTGAAAGAAGAGAGTGAAAAAGCTGGCTTAAAACTCAACATTCAAAAAACGAAGATCATGGCATCTGGTCCCATCACTTCATGGAAAATAGATGGGGAAAAGTGGAAACAGTGATAGGGAATGCTCAGTGAATGCAGTGAGGGAATGATTCCTGTAAAGCAATGGATTATAAGGGCATCCAAAGACCCAGATGGATATTCTCTGGGCAAAGCAGAGATAGATCCCAAAAACTTAAGTGCTCTTAGTGACCTGGTAAAAATCAAGCATCTTTTCATTTAACTTTCTGAGTACTTAATATGACATTCAGCCTAGGAATTTATCATTATTGGGTGTTGATTAGAAGACAATGTCCTGGGATTGTACTCAGACCCTCCAAATACAAAACTATTTCAAGCTCTAATAGCTGAGTCAGGTGAAAGCTGTAGTTTTTTCCTCCTTTCATGGACTTAAGAATTTCTTTCTTTTTAGCTAAAATGTTTCTCTTGTCTATCAACAAGGTAAAAAATAATGTGCTGTGTAAAAGCACATATGCAAAATACGCTATCAATGGTATAACAATAATCAGGGCAAAGGGATGACAATGATGAGCATTTAGAGAGTGCTTTATGTAGTGAAGGGCTTCTTGGTAGCTCAGCTGGTAAAAATCTGCCTGCAATGCAGGAGACCCCGGTTCAATTCCTGGATTGGGAAGATTCACTGGAGAAGTGATAGGATACCCACTCCAGTATTCTTGGGCTTCCCTTGTGGCTTAGCTGGTAAAGAATCTGCCTACAATGCGGGAGATCTCGGTTCGACCCCTGGGTTGGGAAGATCCCCTGGAGAAGGGAAAGGCTATCCACTCGAGTATTTTGGCCTGGAGAATTACATGGGCTATACAGTCCATGGGGTCTCAAAGAGTTAGACACAACTGAGAGATTTTCAGTTTCACTTACTTAGTGAAGAGTGTTAACAAGCATCACTTTTTTCAATATTAGAAGACACTGCCTGCAAGTAAAGGGTGAAAATAGTGTAGCATTTATATTTAGAAAGAAAAAAATCCTAAATCTATTTCAGTCATTTATTTTCTCCTGGAGGAGGAAATGGCAATACTCCAGTATTCTTGCCAGTGAAATCCCATGGATAGAGGAGGCTGGTGGGCCTCTGAGGTCCATGGGGTCCAAAGGGTTGTAAAGAATTGGACATGGCTGAGCAGCCAAGCACCCACCCAGTCATGGAAATTTTAAACTATCCCCCAACAGGCTGCATTTGTTTTGAGGACTCATTAGCTAATGTATACACATCCCTGGAATAGTTAATACAAAGTAAAAGCTGAGAAAATGAAAAATAATAAATGAAATGCAAAAATAAATGTCTTCTTTGACAGATATCTGGTCAATGTCTTTCTATCTATCTTCTATCTACCGAGACTGAAAAAGTCACAAATTTCTGGAGACCTCAGCTGCCTTCCAAAGATGATCCCTTCCCAGTCCTTCGATAACACCTCCTTCTTCCAGCCACCTGCTTTCCTGATGATTGGCATCCCTGGGCTGGAGGCCATTCATGGCTGGATCTCCATCCCCTTCTCCTCCATGTACACTGTGGCCCTCGCTGGAAACTGCCTGATCCTCTTGGCTGTGAGGAGAACCCCCAGTCTGCACCAGCCCATGTACTACTTCCTGTCCATGCTGGCCCTCACTGACGTGGGCCTCACCTTGGCCACAATGCCCACCACACTGGCTGTGCTCTGGTTTGATCATAGGCTCATCAGCTTCAATACCTGTCTAGTCCAGATGTTCTTCCTCCACTCCTTCTCCGTGGTGGAGTCCTCGGTGCTCCTGGCCATGTCATTTGATCGTTTTGTGGCCATCTCCAACCCCCTGCGCTATGCCTCTGTCCTCACAAACAATGTCATCATCAGGATTGGAGTGGTCATTGTGGCTCGTGCTACCCTGTCACTCTTCCCAGTGCCTTTCCTGCTTAAACGTCTGAACTTCTGCCCTGATAAGACCATTTTGTCCCATTCATTCTGCTTCCATCCTGACGTGATGAGAAGAGCCTGTGCTGACATCACCATAAACATCCTCTATGGGCTCTATGTGGTTGTGTCCACTGCAGGCATAGATTCCCTGCTCATAGTCCTGTCCTACACTTTCATCCTGTGCACAGTCCTGGGTCTGGCCTCTCCCAGGGAGCGTATCCAGGCCCTCAACACTTGTGTTTCTCATATTTTAGCTGTTCTGGTTTTCTTCATCCCAGTCATAGGTGTGTCCATGATCCACCGTTTTGGGAGACACCTTCCCCCCATAGTACACGCCCTTGTTGCCTACGTGTACCTGGTGGTGCCCCCTGTGCTCAACCCCATCATCTACAGTGTCAAGTCCAAGCCCATCAGGGAGGCCATGCTCTGGGTGCTGAGGAGGAAATGCCAGAGTTGATGATGCCAGATGCCTATAACATTGGGGGCCTTGAAGAAAGTTTGGCAAATCAAAATTTCAACTCCTGGATAGATCAAGTCCCACCATAGCACTGTTTTGGGCATCTGGGAAAAGAGATTATTGATTATCATGGGAAACTTTCATTTATTTATTTATTTTCTCATTATTTCACATACATTTTTTCAATGCTAACTCTTTTCTGGTCCTATGCTAAGTACAAGGAATAGAGAAATGATTTACAAATGGTCTTTCCCTTCAAACATCTCACCTTTGAATATATATAAAAATTACACATAGAAAAATGTTTAAGTAAGTGTACATGCTCAGCTGTGTCTGACTCTGCAACCCTGTGGACTACAGCCTACCAGGCGCAGTGGTAAAGAATCTTCCTTCCAATGTAGGAGACATGGGTTCAACCCCTAGATTGGGAAGATCCCCTAGAAAAGGATGGCAACCCATTCCAGTATTCTTACCTGGAGAATCCCATGGACAGAGGAACCCAGTTTGTCATAGATTTTCTTCCAAGGAACAAGTGTCTTTTAATTCTGTGGCTGTGGTCACCATCTGCAGTGATTTTGGAGCCCAAGAAAATAAAGTGTGCTCCATTTCCATTTTTTCCCCATCTATTTTCCATGAAGTTATGGGACAGGATTCCATGATCTAAGTTTTTTTAATGCTGAGTTTTAAACCAGCTTTCTGCCATTACAGTGGTGCCATCTGCATATCTGAGATTGTTGATATTTCTCCCAGCAATCTTGGTTCCAGCTTGTGATTCATCTAGCCCAGCATTTTGCATGATGTGCTCTTCACAGAAGTTAAATAAGCAGGGTGATAATATATAGCCTTGATGTACTCCTTTCCCAATTTGGAACCAGTCCATTGTTCCATGTTCAGTTCTGTTTCTTCTTGACCTACATACACATTTCTAAGGAGGCAGGTAAGGTGGTCTGGTAGTCCCTCTCAAAACTGACATCCTGTTATGCACCTGACAAATGGGTCAAATGATTATTTTCAAGTGTATAAGTGCTCTCTCTAAAACCCGAGGAAGACTAATAGGTTCTGTGCCTCTTTGGAGGAAGTAGAAAGAACAAGGTGAAGTAATTTTCCCTTTACCTTGGAGAGGGTAGGCTGACAGGACACAGAACTTCACTGATGTGTCTGGCTGCCTAATATTTGAGCACTTTTTCTCCCGCTATATGATGTGCAAATGTCTTTTTTTATATATAATTATTTTAATGATGGCCTTAGCCTATGGATAACCAGAATTGCAGTTGGACCAGCCCTTGGGGTCCTTATTATTTTTCAAGATTTTTTAAAGGTTTTTTTGAATTTGTTACAATATTGTTTCTGTTTTATGCTTTGGCATTTTTGGCCACAATGCAAGTGAGATCTTAGCTCCCCAACCAGGGATCGAACCCACACCCCCTACGTTGTAAGGTAAAGTCTTAACCATTGGACCACTAGGGAAGTCCCCTGTGTACGTATGTTTTATGAGGATATTCAGAGGATTTACCACTTCCTGGTCTCTTCTTCAAAACCTTGGCCAGTGATCTTAATATCCATGTCCAAATATCATGCTCCTTCAGTTCTTGAAAATTCTTTTGGTGAAAAGCATTTTTCCTTCTGTGACATAGGCATTCCTTTTTTCCTCATGACCTATTTCTGAGTGTTCAGTTTAGTTATTGGTCACAAGTAATGTCATCTCTGTGTTGGCTAACTCTGCCTCTTTCCAGCAAAGAGAAAGGTATTCTTTTTAAAATGATGTGAACAGCATAGATGGGCCCCTGAAGCATCAAAAGCTGTTGAAAGCATGTTTTACAGAGGGCTGGGGTAAATTACCAGAGAGTCTCTACATTCCAGAGAATTCTAATGGCTCTTTTCTCTAATTTACCAGGGTTTCCCTTTCTCCTGAAGGCTCCCTTCAGCCTCCTCCATCTTTCTTACCCTCTCATCACATGTTCCCATCCCAGGGGTGAAGTACAACAGAAAAAACTTTCTCTGTGACCTAAAGCCTGATATCCCTAGAGATGGGCTGCATTCCCCTGAAGCAGCATAAAAGGGGAGTGTCTTGGCTGCAGAGTCTTCCCAGGTTTATGTAAGAAGTGGCACAACAAAGCAGCCTGGGGAAGCAGCCAGGGTAAGTAGCCAGGGCCCAGACTCAGAGCCTTCTCTATGTCCAGAGTCCTGGAGGACACTTCTGTTACCTCCCCTTCTCCTCCTTCAAAATAAGAGTCAATGGAGATAAGTGACAGAAGGCAGAGGTAGCAGAGAAATATGGAGTACTGAGTACCCTCAATGGTAGTTTCATATTCTGCATAAGAGAAAGATCAAGGATAATCTTGTCCTGTGGCTCCTGGATTAGCTCAGAGAAGGCCTCAAAATCCCAAGCTCTGTTTCTAAGACTGATGTCTATATTGGTGATCCAGAGTGCTAATGGTTAAGGGTACCAAAATCTCTTCTGGGCTACCATTCTAGAAAAATAGAAAGATGCATGCTTGACAACACACAAGCATAGTATGCAAATTACTCTGGTGACTTTCATTCATTCACTTGCTCATAACAGCAACAAATTCCCAAGATATACCATACATTGTGCTGAGTAGAGCCTTATGAATATAAATCAGAATTGCTGCTCTTGGGAGGCTCAAGCTAGCTGAGAGGAGAGAGAAATCAGAAATCACCAGGTAAATGACTGAATGATTGAACGGGGTTTCTAAGAGATGTGAATGAAGAAACAGAAGGGAGGAAAAAAATGGTTGGGCATGTGGAGGGTTGTTTAGCTAAAACAAAAGTTTAGGAGCATGAGAACCTTAAGGGAAGGAGAATCAGGGGGGAAAAAAAAACAAAAGGAAAAAGTAGGAAAGTATAAAACAAATCTATCTTAGGAACACTGGGTCTTGCAATCATAGAATGCCAAAATTAGAAAGACAGATAATCTGTCTCAGTTCCTGAGAAAATTGAGGATCACAAGGAGAAACTGACAGATTTTTAGTAAGCCTGGTACCGAGTGCAGTCTGTGGCAAACAGTGCAGTTTATTTGAAACAACAAGGTATTATGTGACAAACAGAATTAAGATTAGATCATTCAATGCTGTATCCTCACTAGAAACTTGACTTCTCCAAGCATCAGTGTCTTCATTGATATATATGGGAAAAGTTAGTTATATCCCACCATATGGCTTCAGAGTGGAGGGAATTCATTGTTCATCATAACTTGACTAATTTCTAATCTGTGCAATACATAACCAGCACAACTCAATGATATAGCAGCATAACTCTAATTCTCTACATTAAAATAAATTGGAATACATTGTATCTGCTGTATGCTGTGTGATAGTGTTACTCCACCAATTACAAAGCATGGAGACAGAACCGAGGGTCTCTGCTCCTGTGCTTGCCCCAGGGATTCTGAAGCCTTAAAGGGGTGTACACCCAAGTGACAGTACAGAGCTCCAGCCAAAGGCACTGGTGGACTGGCCTAGAAAATGATTAAGAAGTTCAGTGGTGTAGGGATACACCAATTTCAGTGTGGAAAGGAAAATTAGGAAAATTGAACTGATTGAAGTAGCTTGAGAAATCTGCCAGGAGAGGAGGTGGCTGGGAGCCAGCATAGGAGATCCCATCCATGACAAGTTCATGTGGAGGAGACCTGACAGGCAAGGCAGATCAGAACTCGAGGGACTCCCCTGGACCTGCTCGAGCATCTAGCCCAAAATCAAAGTCTGTCTGTCTACTGTTTACTATATTATACCTTTCACCAACTCTTCTGACATTAACAGGGGGCTGTCCCCAACCACCTTTCTCTGAAGAAAATCAACTTAGGGCTCTAGTTAATAAGTCTTCTGGGCTTGAAAGGAGTATTTCAATTCTAACCCCTCTGTTAGCATTTTAGCTTGCTTGGCAGGTTTATCCATACTCTTGCAACTAATGCACATGATTGTTCACAACTTCCCAAACATGAGAGGCACGGGAAGCCTAAAGCATTCTAAAAGTCCTAATGGGCATAGAGCCCTTTGAGGGGTGAGAAATTATTAGATAATACTGGTGAAGGGCTTCATTGTTGAGCCAATGTTTGCTGCCAAGTTTCCTTATCCCTTACCCATTGTGTGCCTGGGAGTACATTAGTTAATATAGTTAGAATGTAGAAAAACAAGTAGTAGCCTTGACAATAGCAACATAAGACCTTTGAGTTAATAAGTTCTTCCTTTGTTGTAACCCACTACACCTTTGCTCCATAAGAATGTAACTTTATTTAGTACTTTCTGAGGGTGACACTGATTGGAAAAATAAATAAAAAACACTTTAAAGGAAAAACAAGTTTTCTGGTTGACCAACCTTTATCAGAAAAAGGTCATAAAATGTTAATAGGCCTTCGGGCCAAAAGATAATGTACATAATACAAGACCCTTGTAAATGGAAAGGTATACCGAGAACATCCTGGTTTCGATAAGGGTTAAACAGATGTATTGTTGAGCTGACTCTACACACCTCTATATCTTTCATTTCTAAAAATGTGTAACTCAGGGTATAAAAGCCCCTTTTAAAAATAAAGCTGCGGATCCCACTTCACCGGAGCTCTGGTCTCTGTCTGTCTCTCTCTCTCTCTGTCTCTCTCTCTCTCTCTCTCTTTTTTTTCAGGCTGACTCCCTGGAGCACAGAGGCTCTCTGAGTTCACTTTTTTGCCCAGGCTTCTAAGACCCAATCGAGAAGGCGCTTTGCGTCTTCACCCCATCCAGATGGCGCCTGTGGCCTCCGTATACAGAGCAAGTCCCGTGTCAGGGACTTTACTGGCTTTCTGTGTAAACCAAAAAACATCAGCCTCTTTCTCTCTGCCTTATTCTTTCTCTTTATTTTTATTTTTATTTTGACCCCGGACCACCAGGTCCCAATCCATTATAAAACCCGTGTCATCTCTTTCTCTCACTGACACCGTCTATCCTGAGGGTACCCTAAGATCCTGCTGGGGCTGGACCCCAACAAATTGAACTGATTGAAGTAGCTTGAGAAATCTGCCAGGAGAGGAGGTGGTTGTTTAGGTAAGAGAAATGATACCAGCCAAGCATCCACCCTAAGAAACTATAAAAGAAATGATGAGATTATGAACTATTGAATTAGGGACTGAATGATAGGAAGGAGAGCACAGATGTAAGGCATATTGGGCAGATATAGGAAGTTGATGAAAGGACATCCATTAGCTTTAATTCTAGGCAGATTATCCAATAGTAAGGTTGTAAGTACACATATGTCTGTGAAGGCCCCCATCACACTTCTTAAAGCAGTATGGATAGACCCAAATACTTGAGATTCATTGTTGACCTTAATTGTTTTTATAAATTCATTTTCAAAAATTTAACAAGACCCTTCATTGGGCATTTCTCTTATGCCCAGTCATCCATGAATCAAACATGTTTTCAATTCTATAATGCATTAATGCCTAGGATAAGACCTCAACCACCTTCCTCTTTAAAATCAGCCCTTTTCCCAATATTTAGAGGATAGGGGAATAGTAGTTTTCTTTTCCTTCTTCTCCTTTCATTGAGTTTACAGACTTGATTATTTATTTTGTCATTTATTTATTCAAACAAGCAAATATTGACTGAAAATCTGCTCTGTTCCAGGCACTGCACAATGCAAGAGCTCTGTGTCAGCAAATACAACCATATGGCTGTTGTATTCATGGCTCCTCTAGTCTAGTGAGAGAGAACAAAAGATTTCAAGGAAAGAAGCAATCATAAAATTTTAAAATATGTGGAGTGGTATCAAGGAAACTAAGTATGTGTAGGGTGAAGATAATGGGTTTGGTATATGGCTCTTGACACCTACTTAATGAGGGTCAACCCAAATGATATTTAAGATCTAAGGACAGAGGAGTGACCCAGGAGAAAGCAAACAGAGGGATAAAGGATGAACAGGAAAGCCCCAAAGTGAAGCAGTAACTTGGATTTTTTAATAAACTGAAATAAGGTCTGTGTGGTTAAAGAATACTGAGCAAGAGGTTTTCTGTTCTGTGATAAGGGTGGAGAGTTAGGAAGGTGGGGTTGAGAGGGATAAATTGGGAGCTTGGGACTGACATATACATGCTACTATATATAAAATAAGTAACTAGTAAAGACTTGTTATATAGCACAGGGAACTCTGCTCACTCTGTAATTGTCTATGTGGGAAAAGAATCTTAAAAATGAGTATATATATGTATGTGTATAACTGATTCACTTTGCTATACACCTGAAACTAACACAACATTGTAAATCAACTATATACCAATTAAAAAAAATGTTTAAAATGATAGGAGTCAGTATCACCATATAACATCATATCACAAGCATTTTATCAGACTGCACTTAGGAATGACTGAAAGATTTTAAGCAGGGGAGTAGCATAAACAAGCCACTTCTCTGAATCTCAGTTACATTATCCCTAAAGTAGGGATAGTAATCCCTTCAGAGTCTATATCACAAGATAATTGTGAAGATTAAAGGAATAATATACAGAGAAAGGTTTAAAGAAATACATATTACACAATAATAACAAAAATCATGCCTGTGGTGCTTTGCGCTTAAGACAGTTTTCAAATACTTTCTCTCATTTGAAGAAGTCACAGGAAAGAATATTGGATTTGGAGTCAGAGAGACTCGGATTTAATGTGAAGGACTACAACATAGGAGCAGTTCACTCAGAGGCCGGCCACTAGAGTTGAGTCTCAGTTTTCTCATCTGTATAATGGGAGAGGGGAGGGGGCCTTGCCCAATTCAGTCAAAAATTCTTATGCACAAATCAATCCATTTATTATACTCAAAATGTTTTGTACAAAAGTCAAAAGCAAGAAAAACATGGCACCTTAGGAATGCCTGGTTTCAGGAAGTGTAAGGCCATCTCCATGGGGGAATAAAGCAGCTAGTCACTCTTTCAGACCCTCTCTCTATCAGACTGCATGAGCTCTCATCCTTGCCTCTTCCTGGATATCTGATTCAATTGTCCTTCTCTCTCTCCAAACAGGCATTCTTCTTATATCCCAATGCACATAACAATACATCCTCTATTTGGGCAACAAGTAGACAATGATCAGATTCTCTGAATTCTAATCGCTATTTCCATACAGAGAAATTTCATCAGCTCATACCTGGGCTCAACATTAGGGATGGTAAACTTTTGCAAGATAAAATTATGTCATAGTGACATGACTCATAAGGTCCAATATTGTGGATGAGGGGGAACAGCCTTAAAAAGAAATTTATGACTTTAATAATGAAATGAGAAAATCTAGGCAATACATTAGCATAGTACATGAAATATAATAGGGGGTCTGCAAAGATTTAAATTGTTATTATCATTAGGTTTTAGACATGTTGGTAAAAAATACAACCAATTACTTGATTGTAGTGGGACTTGATCAGGTATGGGACTTGATTTTTAGAATTCAGATTCAATATTAGATTTTTCTTTACTATCATTCTGGATCCTCTCAGTGCCTGCCCAGATTAAAGAAGTCACATCTTTCTGGAGATCTGATCTGTAAACTAAAGATGCTCTCTTCCTGGTCCTTTGCCAACTTCTCCTTCTTCCAGCCACATACTTTCCTGATGATTGGCATCCTAGGCCTGGAGGCTGTTCATGGCTGGATCTCCATCCTTTTCTCCTCCATGTACACTACAGCCCTCACTGGAAACTCCCTGATCCTCTTGACTGTGAGGAAGACCCCCAGCCTGCACCAGCCCATGTACTACTTCCTGTCCATGCTGGCCCTCACCAACGTGGGCCTCACCTTGGCCACAATGCCCACCACACTGGCTGTGCTCTGGTTTGACCATCGGCTCATCAGCTTCAATGCCTGTCTAGTCCAGATGTTCTTCCTCCACTCCTTCTCCATGGTGGAGTCCTCGGTGCTCCTGGCCATGTCATTTGACCACTTTGTGGCCATCTCCAACCCCCTGCGCTATGCCTCTATCCTCACAAACAATGTCATCATCAGGATTGGGCTGGCCATTGTGGCCTGTGCTACTTTGTGCCTCTTCGCTGTGCCATTTTTGATTAAGCATCTAAACTTCTGCCCTGGCAATAATGTCCTGTCTCACTCATTCTGTTTCCATCCTGACGTGATGAGAAGAGCCTGTGCTGACATCAGCATCAATATACACTATGGGCTCTATGTGGTTGTGTCCACTGGGGGCATAGATTCCCTGCTCATTGTCCCATCCTGCACTCTCATCCTGCACATGGTCCTGAGTCTGGCCTCTCCCAGGGAGCGCATCCGAGCCCTCAACACCTGTGCCTCCCATAACCTGGCTTTCTTTGTCTTCTTTATTCCAGGTGTCACCATGTCCATGATCCATCATTTTGCGAGGCACCTTCCCGCTGTGGTACATGCCCTTGTTTCCTACATTTACCTAGTGGTGGCCCCTGCACTCAACCCCATCATCTATGTGTCAAGTCCAAGCCCATCAGGGAGGCCATGTTCAGGATGCTAAGGGGGAAAGACAGAGGCTGACGTCATTATGACATGTTACAGAGTCTGGATACCACAAAAGACACTTTCTGTATCCTCATAGGATCCTGCTACCCTCAGCAAACACTGACAATTCCTAGTCTGTGCTCATGCAGTAGGAAGACAATGAGGCTTCTTCATGATATAAATGGATATTCACCACTTACTTTGTACCAGAAGCAGTGCTTAGGAGGAAAGGCTAAGAAATATTTTAATCATGGTCCTTTCTTTCTAGGAGTTCACAATATTGTGCCAGGATAAAGGCATGTAAATACACAATCAGAGTATAGATTTATACATACCATAATAAAATTTATGGCAAGAGATCACAAGGACAATAAATCCATACATGCTAGAACTTTCCTAGGAAGATCAGACAAATCTCCACAAAGGGGAGAAGGCTTTTTATTTCATCTTGGAAAATGTATAGGGTTTTTCTAGGCAAAGTATGAATTAAGGAAGAGGAAACTCTAGAGGAAAAAAACAACATGAAAAGCCCACTTTTAATTTTTTCATAAATTTTTATTGAACAAGTGAATAAATGTGTTAATCATGTGATATGATGCCACCTGCCTAAGCACTAACTCTTCTTGTAACCCCTCTTAGGAGTGTCTTTTTCTCCAATAGACTTGCTTGCCTGACAGATTCCAAGGTGAAGTCTGACACTGACAGTTGCATCCTTTCCAATAACCCCATTTCAGATTTCCAGCCGAGTCTTCATGCCCTCACTCTTCAAGTGTGTTAGAGTTAAGAACTCTACATCCTTGTTGGCTTCCTTAGGAATAGCAGATTACAATCTGGTTCTGCATCAGCTTCATATTCTTTGGCTCAAATTTAGGATAACAAAAACTATGAGATTGCATGAAGTACTTTGAAAGTACTTTGCTTAAGAGATAAACAATGAACATCAACTCTGAAAGCCCAAACCAATGTTATAATATATTCCTTTCCCAAGTTCAGATCTGCCTATGTCAAGAAGGCCAGCCATAGTGGAAGGGAATGACCCTCCACATGTATGTCCATTGCATACAAGGGAATCTTCTCAACTTAATTAAAATAGTGATATAAGATATGTTACTATCTTAAACAGATATAACTCAGAGATCTCATTCTACTTTTCTGAACTGAAAACAGTCCAGTTGTAAAAATCTTCAAGAAGTCAGAGCACACTGAAGAGAGAATACTTCTTCTAGCCTGACAAATCATGAATAGCTTCATTTTATAAGGATAGCAAAAGATCAGTTCATACAATGGAACAGAGTGAAACAAAGGCTTTAAAAATGCATGAAATCAATCAGAGACACCAAGTAGCTGAATAATATGTTGTGTGGAAGAATTATAAATGTTATACTGAAAAAATAAGACAGGAACAGGTATAAAAGAGAAAGGTGTAGCCTACTGTCTTTCTGAGAAGTAAAAACTTTTTAGGGGAAGTAACAAAAGATCTTTGATGGATTTTAAGCAGGGAAGTTAATCAGAGGTGTGTTTGGAAAAAACTCCTACCAGCTCTGTGGGATTTAGGACTGGTGCAAATGATATTCAAAGCAAGGAGACCAGTGTGAAGCTTTTGACAATTGTCCAAGCAGCAGGGGAGTATCTGGACTAGAGAGCTGGTAGTCATAACTGGGAACACAAGACATGTTTATAGATCCTTTCTAGGTAAAACCTAAAAAAAAAAAAAGAGAGAGAGAGAGAGTAAGTGACTTAAAGGCTGAAATTTCATGTTATTCCGACTTTTCTAGGACCCAGAAAAGGGCCAATTAGCTGCAATTGTGGGGCCAGAGACAAGAATATCTAAACAAAGGAAATGGGGCCAAAAGAAGATGTCCAGGTAAAATGTATATAATAAAGTTCTTTGAAAAGTGAAAGTGTTACTTGCTGAGTCGTGTTCAACTCTTTGTAACCCCATGAATTGTAGCCTACCAGACTCCTCTGCCTGTGGGTTTTCCCAGGCAAGAATATTGGAATGGGTTGCCTTTCCCTTCTCCAGGGGATCTTCCCAACCCAGGGATCAAACCCAGGTCTCCCGCATTGCAGGCAGATTCTTTACTGTTAAAACTACCCAGGAAACCTCTCATTTCCAGTCAACTCTCCTAAAAAAGGCAGCCTCTCTTTTCATCCTAGTTCTTACCTCTGGGCCCTCCAGATGACCCAGTAAGTGAAGTAAATGACCAGATATAGTTTTGTCCCTAAATCTGGCATTTAGTACTTATTGAGAAACACAGGAAAGAAGGTAGTGTAAGTGTTGATGTGTGTGCATATGGGTTTACATTTACCAAATGGTTAATCCTTTTAGGATCAAAACCATGAAACTTTATCCTGAGCATATTAACTATTATACACTTGGAATCTCTTTTGAAATCTATGATAATAGCTGCATCCCCAGAAATAAAAGTTAAAAATGTGTCTTTCTGATTTGTCTCTTTTTACTCATTTGTCTACGACTCTTGTGGGATTTCAACTATAAAACAGATACCCACATTCATCATATACCCATACAGAAGCATGTATACAAACACTTACTAGAAATCTGGAAGAATAAACACCAAAATGCCAGCAGTACTTTTTTTTTCTTTAGGGTGACAAGTTTACTGGAGTTTTTATTACATTTTTATTTCTGTTATATTTTCAGAATGTCTAAGATTTTTGTTTACTGTGATCATATACTACTTTCCTAATAAGAAAAAAGTCTTTCTCTTCTCTCTCATTCTGTTTCTTTCTTTCAATCGTAGTGTCAGGGCACTATTGGGAATTTGGATGTCCTCTATACAGTTCAGAGTGACCCTAGCTGGCATTGAGAGTAGTTTATATACCTCGATCTGCTGGTCACCACTCACCGGGCACAGCAGATTCCCTACTGCTCACAATTCTTATCTTCTGGATTCCAGTCAAAGAAACTGGATATGTTCTCCTGATATCCTTTCTACCAAGTAGTCCTGTGCTTCTGGCTATGGCCAGAAAAGTCTGGCCAGCCATGTACCATGCTCACTACTCTCCTACCTGCTTCTCACACTTACCTACCTCTCCTTAGGTCTGCCTAGCACTCCCCTGTGGGTGGAGATCTCATTCCTGCTCCATTCATTCCTCCCGCACTCCTGCAATGCCCACACACATTCTTCCCATTTGGCTTCCTTCTGCAAGTGCTATACTTGGCCTGGGTGGGCCTTTGGAACCATACTCATGCTAAATACAGCTATCAGAGATACAGTCTTAAAAAAAAAAGTCTGTATTGCATGACACAACATGTGGAATCTTAATTCCCCAACCAGGAATCAAACCCATGGCACTTTGATGCTATGGGTGTCCCCAGCAGGGTACCTCAGAACCCTGGGAATACATGTTGTCCACTTTTATGTCTATTCACTTTCTGTGGACCTATGCTTGCCTTAGTTTTTCTTCCTTGCTGGTCACCTGGGCCACTGACCCTACTCAGTCTCACAATGCTTTGTGCTCTTGACTCCCTGGTCTATGGTACCAGTCCTGCCCTTTCTGCCATGAGCTCCTAAGTTTTCTCAGCTGCATCTCTCTATAAAGTGTCTCTCCAGATATCCAGTGAATGCCCCAACTACTAATCATACTATTACCCGAAATAGCCACTGTTTGGGAATTGCCCAAACATATTCCTGTTGCTACGACATAAGTACAACGGCAAATAGGCTGGGAACCTTTGAAATTAAAGCCATCAACAACATTAACAGGAAATTCCTAAATACAATACTGAACGAGAAAGGAACTTAAATACAGAAAATTCAAGACTCTAGAATGTCTGACTTACTACCCCACTAGTCTAACAGCCCCTCCTCAAATATGGGATTGGGCATCAAAAGATAATGTTTTAAGCCCATGTGATCTCATTGAACATCAGTTTCCCCATCAGTACAATGGGGACACTAATCATATTCCTGCCAAAATCAAAAGGTTGATAAGAAAACTGGAAAATAAGGAAAACTGTCCAGAGTCTATGAAAATGCTCAGATACAGTATCATCTTTCATTAATGTAGATAAATGTAATCTTTTGTGAATTTACTTTCAATCCGCTTCTTAAGGAATGGTAGTCAGAAAAAAAAAAAGAAATCATGTTTTCTCTGTGGAGGTCACTTTGAAGAGGGAAATCCAGGTATGTCTCCTTTCCTAAGATCCAAATGGTAGGGGATTCTGAAGAGGAAATCAGTTTTAAGCCAGATTATCTAATTGTATTATGTTCTTGTATTTAATTTTTGTCATACTCAAACCTTTGATAAATGTCCTTTAGAAATATCGCCCTTATCTCAGAATGCTGTGAACTATCAGCGCAAGCAATTGTCTGAATGGTTTGGACTTAAGAATTGAACTGAATTCCAACCAAATGGGAAGTAATAACCCTCCAACCACAACCACCCCAAAGAACTAAAGGGAAAAATAATATTGAAAAATAAGGATTGGGAGTATACAGTTCTACTGCCCCTACACACATGGAGATCCTCCAACCAGTTTCATCTTTGAAGGATCAGTTGTGTTTTTATAAAGAATTTTTTTCCTAATACAGTCTTCCAAAATGTTGATATTAAAATCTGAACTGAAAGACTTTGCACGAAAAAGAAATTTGATCCCTTAGGGATCCAAAGTGTGGGTGGTCACATGAAAAAGACGAAGGATGCGCTGTCGGATCTCCTTTGTCTTCACTCCGTAGACAATAGGGTTGAGAACGGGGGGAACAAGCAGGTAGGTGTTGGCCAGGATGACAGGCAGGAGGGAGTCATGCTGCTTGCCAAACCGGTGCACCATAGACAATCCAATGAAAGGCACATAGAATATGAAAACAGCACACACATGAGAGACACATGTACCAAATGCTTTTGCCTGGGCTTCACGTGTCAAGCCCAACACAGTCTTGAGGATAAGCAGATATGACAAAGAGATGAGAAGCGAATCCAGGCCAATGGCTGAGATGATGACGATGAGGCCATAGATGATATTGACGCGGATGTCAGCACAGGCCAGCTTCATGACATCTTGGTGCAGGCAGTAGGAATGGGAAAGGATATTGGAGCGGCAGAAGGGTAGCCTTTTGATGAAGACAGGCAGGGGTGCCATAAGTGCAACCCCCCGCACCACAGCAGCCATGCCAATCTTGGTTACACGAGGCAATGTTAGCACAGTGGCATGGCGTAGTGGGTGGCAGATGGCCACATAGCGGTCAAAGGCCATGGCCAGCAGTACTGTGGACTCCATGCCAGATAAAGAGTGGATGGCAAACATCTGTAATAGACAAGCGTCAAACTGGATGGTAGTGGAGTTGAACCAGAAGATGGCCATCATTTTGGGCATGGATGAGGTGGAGATGAGAACATCAAGGCCAGAAAGCATGCAAAGAAAGATGTACATGGGTTCATGAAGACTGTGCTCCGTCCGCACAATGTAGATGATCGTCAAGTTACCTAGCACAGCAATAAGGTAGAGGGAACACAATGGGAAGGCCAGCCAGAACTGAGCTTCTTCCAAGCCTGGCAGGCCTATTAGGATGAAATACGTGGCACTGGATTCGTTGCCATTGGGACCCACCATTGTGAAGAAGCTGAGCTGCAAGCAGTGCCAGGCAGGTATAGGCTGGAATACAAAGATAAACCATTGTCAGATCCTCTAAGATTTTTCTGTCATTTCCCTCCCCACCACCCCGCTCCCTGTTCCATTCCCTATTCTCTGATAAGAACTCTAACTTCATTGCCTATCCAAACTCTGATTCTATTCTAAATTCAACCTAACTATCCTTCATAACTCAAGGCCCAAATGAGCATTCACCTAGTCTTACTTACTAGCCTCACCTCAAAGTGAATTTGGAAAACAAATAAAATACTGAAGCAAAAATTCTAAGTGTTTTAATCATGTAGTTCACCAAGAAGAGGTAGTTGACTAAGTTAATATCAGACATAGATGATAAAAGCTCCCATTGCTTCTATCCTAACTACCCTGTGCTCCCCTATCTTTAATACCTACTGTAATTCTATCATTAGACTCTCTTTAAGACTAATCACAGTCCAATGTAGCAATACCCTAGTAACACAGACTAACACTGAAATATAACCTTCTAATGACCTCTCCAATTCTAGCCTTAACCCTAACTTTAGCATTAACCTAAGACTTCACTCCAGTAGCTATTTAAAACAATGTAAAACTTAATAATGGCCTTCCCAGGTGTCTCAATGGTAAATAATCCACCTGCCAATGCAGGAGACATGGGTTTGATCCCTGGGTTGGAAAGATCCCCTGGAGAAGGAAACGGCAATCCCCTCCAGTATTCTTGCTTGGGAAATCCCATGGACAGCTCCAGTCCATGGGGTCATGAAAGAGTTAGACAGGACTTAGCAAGTAAACAACAAAGACTTAACTCTTGCAGCTATTTAAAACTTAATGTAAAACTTAATAATACCTATTTTATTATGGTAACCCTTAATTCCATTAAAAAAAAAAAAAGATACACGAAACTCATCCTGAACTCTAACTCTACATTTTTACTCTTGTTCAAATGTTCACCCAAAGTCTTATACTTGTTCAGACTGCCCAGTTTATATCATTAAAAGAACAATGACTGCAATGGATGCCATAGGTGTCCCACTCAGATCCCTTTCACCAAGCCAATGCATCTATATCCCTTCTGCAGTGGATGTTGAGTAAGACAGGCTCAGAATTTTCCCTTTCTACAGAAAATTTTTATTTACCAAATGAGAGGCACTTCACCCAGAAAGTCATGTTATCCCCACCAGGGCGGATCTAGAGGTCAATGAGTGCCTGACACAATGGCACACAAAGCCAGCCTCCTTGACTCCAGGTGGGGCCAAAGCTGGGAGGCAATGTGTGCTCCAAAGCTTCCTGAGGAACCAAACCTGTAGCTGGTCTCCAGCTGAAACCACAGCTTCACATTATTTTCTTTCCCTGCTCTATCCTATTTCCCTCACTCATCTTCTCGTGACAATATGTCCTTTAAATAAGAATTTCTATTTAGGCTCTGTTTCTAGGGCACCTACTAGGCTGAAGAGAGTGAGACTGACACAGAGGACTAAACGTGAAAGATGATGGCATTAGAAGCACTAGAGGAACAATCAATCCTATACCAGGGTTCCACCATCCCCAAATCTGGCTACTGAAGTGAGGGATATAAGTAGAGATTCCTGAGGTGGGAAATATCAGACTTGAGTTATCTCAGTTCACATCTCTGTTGAAACAATAAGAGAGTTAACTAACTTTCTCCCTGTTTCCCTTTCCTCCATTCATTCACGAATATTCACATGCTCCTATTATTTATTAGATTATATAAATTGTATTTACACACACCATATAGGTGTATATATTACATATATATATATATATATATATATATATATATATGGTTTTCTCCTCTTCCCATTATGCTAGGGTATGTTTAAGATAATGTTATTTTGGTAAGAAAAAAGGGGGCTTTCCTGGTAACTCAGACGGTAAAGAATCTACCTGCAATGCAGGAGACCTGGGTTCAATTTTTGGGTTGGGAAGATCCCCTGGAGGAGGGCGTGGCAACCCACTCCAGTATTCTTGCCTGGAGAATCCCCATGGACAGAGGAACCTGGCAGTCTACAGTCCATGAGTTTGCAAAGAGTCAGACATAACTGAGTGACTAAGCACGGCACAGCAAGAAAAATAGAAGGACTAGGTTCTTAAGATTGGTCCTTGATAACTGAGGTAGGGGCTTCTACATGGGCTACCAGACAGCAGTTGAATGCAGAGAAGAGCTCACAGCCAGCATCAGGAGGGGCTTACGCCATTCACTGGGCTCAGAATGCGTTGATGGTTTTTGTTCCACCATTCATCTGTCACCCAGAGGTTCCCTTGGGCCAGACACAAAGGGGAAAACACTGAGACCGTGAGTTTTAGAACAGAGAGGGACAGAGTTTAATTCCAAAAACTGGAGGGAGAAGCTCTAAGGAGTCATGCTTAATGAAGAACTTCAGGTTAAGAGACCAGTCTTCAAAGTCATTTAAATCTTCTGTATTGACCTCTCCATAGCATATGACACTGTGATTATTTCCCTCCTTCTTAAAACTTCTCCTTGATCCTTCTGCTTCTCCTCATCTCTCTGACCATTAGTCCTTGGTTCTTTCTGGATCTTCAGCCTCCTTCACTTGACCCTTAAGCATGCTTTTAAATGATAGTGCTCTCAGAATTTTATCCTCAGAGCTATTTTCAATCTATATACATTCCCTGAGCCATCTCACCCGCTTCAGTAAACCTTCAGTAAACTATTGATTCCCAGATATTCCTGGGAAGGCCTGAATTATCTTTTGTGATCCAGATTCATAATTCTAAAGTTACTAAAAGAAACAACCTAGTTGTCCCTGAAACATATCAAACTCTCCATGTCCAAAGATCAAGGTCTTCCAAGAGCAGTATTGTACAGCTGTTAAGACTGGATTTAAATCGAGCCTGGATTTAAATCCTAGGCAACAACTTTGTCAGCTGCACGATCTGGGGCAAATCATTTAACCTTTATAATCCTCAGTTTCCTCATCGCTAAAATGAGGATAATAGTCCCTGCTTAATAGAAATCAATGTAAGGATTAACTGAGATGATCAGTGTTAAAGTTTTAACACAATGCCTGGAACAGAGTAAATCTGCACCCAAAAAAAAAAATTATATGTGTTGCTGTTAGCTGTTTTCCTATAGTGTTTCCCTTTTTCTGTTATGGTGGCCTAAACAGACACAGGACTTCCCAGGTGGCGCCAATGATAAAGAACTCATCTGCCAATGCAGGAGGTATAAGAGACCCAGGTTCAATCCCTGGGTTGGGAAGATCCTCTGGAGGAGGGCATGGCAATCCACTCCAATATTCTTGCCTGGAGAATCCCATGGACAGAGCAACCTGACCGGCTACAGTTCATAGGGTCACAAAGAGTCGGATACAACTGAAACAACTTAGCAAACAGACACATAAGCTAAATACTCTGATTCTCATAGCCATGCCCCTAGTGATAACTTTATTATCAGCACAATCCCAAGAATCTTCTACCCAAATGAAATCAGGTCACCATTTGTTGTTTTAAAAAATACCTTTTATAACTTGAAATTAATTCTGGAATAAAGACAGAACTACTAGGGTGGGGCAAAGCTCTGCCTTTCAGCATCCAGCCCTAGTTTCTCTCTGACCACTCTTCCCATGGTCCCTATACTCCAGGCACATTGGAATACATACCATTTCATAAATGTAGCATTGATTTTGTGCCTCTGTGTCTATTTTTCTTTTTTTTTTTTTACTTCTCTTTTGTCACTTTCCTCCTAAATCTCCCTCCTTTTCTTCCCACTGGGCAAAACTGCATCTTCCACATCCTGGTTTACTGTCTCTCTCCTATGCATTTTCCTGAACCTCTTTCCCCTTGATCCCCTTGGGTATAATTAAATGTTTCCTGTTCTGTGCTCCCAAAGAACTTTGTTTAGGTCTCTTTTTATGCATTTACCATCCTGAACTAGAATTATTGCTATGTTTGTTTGTCACTAAATTTTTAATTCCTAAATGGCAGGGACCCAATCCTGTGTTTAGTTAATGTTTGTTGAAAATAAAAAAGAGTTTTATCACAAGAATTCCTCAGTAAATGTCTAATGAGAGTAGCATAGCCAAGGGGATAAGAAAGACTGCCAATTGTCTGAACTATAGAGATTTTTGAGGAAAAATAAAAACTGGAAATTCATAGCAGGGTGTTGTAAGTTCAGAACAAGAATTTTTAGGATCAAACAGAAAAGATCTTTCTCATTCAGGGATCCAGAGGGCATGAGAATGGATACATAGAGAACAGGGCAAAAGCAAAGCCTTGACTCTAAATAAATGCAAAATGGACATATATAACTGGGAAGGGTTAAATCTGACTCCATATTGGATCTGCTTCTGTGACTTTCAATCTTATTTTGCCGATTTTATTATTATGTGGTTTAGTCGATAAGCCGTGTCAGACTCTTGTGACCCTATGGACTGTACTGCCAGGCTTCTTTGTCCATGGGATTCTCCAGGCAAGAATATTGGAGTGGGTTGCCGTTTCCTTCTCCAGGGGATCTTCCCGACCCCTGTCCTTCTCCAAGGGATCTTCCCAACCCAGGGGTTACAAGCAGATTCTTCACCAACTGAGCTATGAGGGAAGCCCTTTTGTAGGCATTCATAACAGCCTGCCTCAGGGAGCCCTGCCTGCCCACCTCTGCCTGAGCCCTGGGCTATGGTCCTTTTGTTTGACTCATAGGCAGAAAGCCTGACCCTGCCCTTGAGTTCTTTGTGTGGGAAATGGTGCCCTTTGTCTCTTGCTTACTAGCTTGGCTCAGAAATTCACATGTGGAGGGCTGGAATCACAGATAGCTGTGGCATATTTGTTTATTGATATGACAGGAGATACTCCATTTCATACCACCTGTGAAATGACTACAAGGAAGTGAAACTAACACAGTCCCCTGCCTAAGGCTTGCCATTCTAGGAGACATTTGCAAGAATTAAATGGTCTTTTACTTTGTTTCCTCACCTCCCCCCATCTCTGATCCATAAAAGAACCTAGCATCTAAGCCCTGGCAGCCAGAACAATATAATTATTTTAAGACACTAGTCTGTCATTTTCTCAGTCAGCCAGCTTTCCAAAGTCATATCGCTTGCCTCAATACCTCGTCTCCCAGATTTATTGGCCTATCATGTGGCAAGCAGAATGAGCTTGGACTCGGTGACACTTGCAGCAGTTTGTACCCAAGAGAGAGGGTGACCAAGGATCCCTGACCTGGAGATGTCAGCAGAAAGATTCTGGTGCTCCAGGGGGTCAGATATCAATACCATCCAGAAATTTCACATGCACAGACAATGCAAAACTGGGCAGTTGCCAGGATAAAGATGCGCTACCTTAGGAAATATACTGAGAAGAAATTATGGGTTGGCACATTCAATCCTGTTACCTAGAGGGTAAACTGATGTGTTGAGTGGAGCCCTGGGACTACAAATGCAAGTCCTGGGTCCAAGTAAATGCAGAGGATGATAATAACCTCATTGTGCTGTTGCAAAATCAATGAGGTCAGGACTGTCAAAAGACATCATAAAACAGCATCACAGTGTACAAAGTGTTTTTTTTTTTTTCTCATGTTTGCATAAAAATGGGGAATAAGGGCTCTGAAAATGTCTGAGGTTTCCAAAAACTTTTTATCACCCCCGCTCATTTGTCACCTTAATTTCCACTTTACCTCAAGCACATCCTCATAGACACATGCATACTAACTAGGAGCCAATCTCTCCCAAAGGCAAAGACTGAGAACTGAGGAGACACCAGAAATCAGAGAGAGGAGGATTTAGCTGGCCCAGAAGAGAGGTGCCTCGACAGCATAAAGTGGACAGCTATTTGAGGTAAAATCAGGCTGGACCTCAGATGGAGGCTGCAGGAGAGAAATGAAGGACTGGAGGGGGAGCCAACACAACGACCCAAGCGTCACCCTTCAGACTGCTCAGCCCTGAAGCACCCCAGTCTCCTACAGTCCTGCCAGCTGACTGCCAGCCTGAGCAGCAGTTAGTAATTAGAACCATGGCACACACTCAGATAACATTTGGAGGCTCTGAAGGAAATTGGAGCTAAATCACTCTATTTTGAAAACAGAACATAATCAAGGAAAAATAAACAAAGAAAGGGTCTGTTTCTTTTTTAGAAAGCCTACACTGACTCATTGGAAAAGACCCTGATGCTGGGAGGGATTGGGGGCAGGAGAAGAAGGGGACGACAGAGGATGAGATGGCTGGATGGCATCACCGACTCGATGGACATGAGTTTGAGTGAACTCCGGGAGTTGGTGATGGACAGGGAGGCCTGGCGTGCTGTGATTCATGGGGTCACAAAGAGTCAGACACGACTGAGCAACTGAACTGAACTAAACTGAACACTGCCTTAAACCCCCAGGGGATAGCTCTATGCTTGAGATTTTCTCTGAAAAGTCACATCATTTTAACGAGTCTCAGGAATGTTTCTTGGAGAACTGTGAAAAATCTTAGCCCTTTCTTGAGGACAGGGCATTAGAGCCTCCAGTGAGGTGGAGTAGTGTTGAGGCTTTCAGTCCTCCACATTCCTTCCCCCTGGCCTCCAGGACTCTTCCCTCAGTGCCTGCTCAGCCCCTAGCCCAGCCCATCCTCAGATTCTTCCCCAGAGTCTCTAAATTCCATGTCAGAGAAGCATGGAAAAGTGGTCAGGGATACACTATCCAGGAGAGCAACGAGATCACTGCCAGCACTGAGTCTATTGTTTTTATGATTAAAACAGAAATCAGACTGCCTACAAAATGCCAGATCCTGCCTGTATAGAGATTATTTAACCCAGGAACAATTCTCCATAATAAGACTTTTATGTATCATGTCTACATTATAGGTGAGAAAACAGAAGCCCACCCCTCAAAAGTTAAATATTCCCAGGGTTTAATAGTTGGCTGGTAAAACAGAAACTTGACCTAGACTGTTCAATTCCAACACCTGTACGATCTCCCCTTTAACTGTCTTTGTGTTGCACCTTCTGAAAGCTAATAAAATCTGCCCCAGAGGCAGAATAGAAAGGGGGCTTGGCAAGTAGAACACCTGGCCCAGTTAGATCCTTGGAAGAGAAACCAAGAGGGCCCTCCTGGACTGGGACTTAGGCACTTCCCGCCTTTCAGACCCAATTCTGGCTGTGACTTGGGCAGGGCCCACAATGGAAAGTAAAAATCTTTACCCTCTGTTGAGTACTTCCTTCTCATTCAATACAGGCCTCTCATCAAGTTGTCAAGCAGCCATCATTAATCCCATTTTGCATACAGGGATGTTGAAGCTCAATTAGAGCTCTCAGCATCATATCCATGTGCTTTCCAATATGCCAAGCTACTGCCCTGCCTCTCTCCCAGTATCCTTTTGAATGATTTTTTAAGGACTATTTCAAGGTTAATCTCCAAGGAATCCAAAATTTAAAAAATCCATGAGTCCAGAGGGCTTCTCTAGGACTCAGGACACCTGACCAGCTGTCCCCACTTGGGTTCAGTGGGGAAGGGAGACAAGGAGGGAATGGAAGAGGGGATTTGTGATCACTGTTCTTACCTTGGCTAAACACACAGAATGTTCTGTGCCTAGAACAATGGGGTGGGGGCCTCTGGTGCCCCTGCCAGCATCTGTGGGAACATCTGGAAGAAAATGTCCTTGGAGGGAAGCCCAGGAATACCTGGGAACCTCTGACTGTTACTGCCAGGCCATAGAGGGAAGGCAGTCCTCAGGGGTGATACTGTGACTGGCAGGACTACCAGGGCTCATCACTCAATTCATGGAGAGGGAACCTTCTCTTCATACTCTATAAGGGTATGATTCACACGTGCTAAGTCACTTCAGTCATGTCCAACTCTTTGTGACCCCATGGACTATAGCCCACCAGGCTCCTCTATCCATGGGATTCTCCAGGCAAGAATACGAGGGTTGCCATGCCCTCCTCCAGGGATCTTCCTGACCCAGGGATCGAACCTGCGTCTCCTATATTGCAGGCATATTCTTTACCCCTGAGCCACCGGGGAAGACCCTAGAAGAGTACCACATCTACCCGAGTCATCTGCATTTTCTGCCCCTTATACCTTGCTTGTATTTTATAATGCAGATGAACCCTTACAGGGCCATTCTAAAAAGAATGGCCACAAAGAGACTGGAAAGGTGAGAGAGTACAATTTCTGACTCTCAAAAGGCAGAGTGAGGCTCCCATCTCCACTCTCCCTCCCATCCCCGTTCTCCTCACTCAATCCAGTCTGTCCCTCCAAAATCAACCACAGTCAGAGCTCCAAGCATTCATGGCCCTGCCCCTCCACTTCCCAAGTAGGACCAGAGCCAAGAAGGTTCCCACACACCTTCACATTTTGATCCTTATCAGAGACCTTCAGAGCTTCTTTGATTATCATCTATATGCAGCAGAACAGCCTGAACTTGGACTTTGATTAATATACATTTTTTTGTTTTTTTTCAAATATCAGACTATGCCAGACTAAGCACCAGAGATACTAAAACACAGAGTAAACAAGTCATGTTTCAGCCTTCCAGTGGGGGGGGGAGGGGGGGGCAGTGGGGAGAGAAATTGAGACAAATATGCAGCTATCATAACATGTTATGATAAATGCTAGGGCAGGGGTAAGTACAAGTGGCTCAGAACAAAGCAGACAATAGTTCACCAACTTGTCAGGCTCTGAGGAGGTGACATCTGAGCCAAGACTTGCATGGCCAGTCACAGTTAGCAGGGTTGGGAACACGGGGCCAGCAGCATTCAGTTAGATGACAAAACACATCAAGTGCCTACAATGTGCCCAAAACTGGAAATAAAACAGTGGATGCAACAGAAAAGATCAGTGCTTCTATGGAGCCCAAGCACTAGGAGAGCCATAATAGAAAAGAAACAAATAAGCAAGAATATTTAAGATAAAGATAAGTGCCCTGAAGATAAGACAGAGTGATGGGATAGAAAAGGACAGAGGCAGGACAGCCCTATTTGAGACAGGGGGTCAGTGAAGGTTTCTCTGAGGTGGTGACATACCAACTGAGAGATGTGTGATGAGAAAACACCGACCATTCTAAGATCGAGGCAAAGAGCATTCCAGGCAGAGGAGGCAAGAGAAAAAGGTCTTCTGTTTTGGAGATTCATAGGAGGAAGAAGGTAAAGGTGGCCAGAGTATCAAGAGCACAGGAGAGTTGTAGGAAATGAGGTCAGAGAGGAGAGGAGGGGACAGGTCATGTAGGGACTTGCAGGGCACGGCCAGGAGCTTTGATTTAATTCTGAGTGACTTGGGGGAAATTAAGCAATAGGCTTGATCTAATTTGTTTTCAGAAGTGCATTCTACAAATGCAAAGACCCAGAGAGAACGAGAACACACCCTGTTTGGAAAGCTGCAAGTGGTTCAGTGTGTGTGCATATGTGGCGGGGCGGGGGGCAGGGGGGGTGGTAGGGGAAGGGGGGACGCCTAAAGAGTGCAAGGCAGGAGAAGTCACAGCGTGGACACAAAATCCAGTTTTTTAAGTGGGCTGAAGACTGAACCCTGATCCTAGACATGGACTGGGTCAGGATCGGAACCCCAGGAATTGTTCTAAGTTCTAGACTCAGCACAGCCTGACTTCTGATATAAAGTATAGCATGAGCTCAGACCCCATTCAGAGCCCACACCCAACACAGGGCTATAATCTGACCCCTGATCATAAACCGAGCTTCAAGCACACCAACAACCTGGGTCAAACCAGCCCTGTTCACACAACAAATCCCAGTCCAACTCTAGTGTCGTCCCAGCCCCATCTGCTCTCGACCCCACCACCTTCATTTAGCCCCATCTCCACCAGGCCCAAGATGGGTGCCCCAGCAAACTGATCACAGGAAAATGTCTTAAAAACTGCAAAAGAAGCATCCAGCACCACCCACGTTCCCTTTACCACAGGAGCACAGAAATTGCTGAGGCCATCTGTCCTGAGTCCGGGGCCTCCTTCACATCCCCGGCCCCACTCCCTACTTCTGGTTCTCCCCGGCCTGGTCTCTCATTCATTTAGCAGGCCTAATGAGGGACCCCTAGCTGCAGGAAACCCACACCCCAGGAGTCACCTCCAGTCTCCCACACTCACCTCAATTGCACTGAAGGAACGAGTGCCCTTTTCTCCAGGACTCTTCCAGCAGCGATCTGGCAGGCTGCACCGTAGTTCCGCCCTCTCAGTATCCGCCCCCTCCCTCGTCAGGCTTATTTATTCTGTCATATCTCCTCCCCTCTTTTGGCTTCTCCCTGCTGGGGGTAGGGCGCTGCCCAGAGGGTCTATCTGCAGATACCCCTCATACCCAACTGTGGGACTGATGTCCTTCTGGGCTGCTGTGTCCTGAGAAGGTGTGTTTGGGGTATGGGGAAGGAGGGGTAGTGGGTAAGGGGTCTCTAGAGTCCTCCCCAGATGGGCCCTGTGCCAGTTGGAGTATTTCTGCCAGCTCCCAACGTGAAGTTAGGGTGAATGAGTATGGAGAGTCTAGAGAAACTCATGTGTGTGGCCATGGTCTCTGGGAGAGGCTTTCTCCAAATTTCCCCCAGCCTCATCAAACTCAACCAGAGGAAAAGCAGTATATGTTTTCAGGGAGACCCCATGATTAGGTGCCAACTCATCACCTGCCTGAAGCTTTCTCTGGCCTCCACCTTACTTCCATGGGTGGTGCCTGCTTGGTCCTTGCTGGGCCTGCATCCCAGTGGACCCATCTGTCTTTCCCAAAAGCTATAGGGCTGCGTTTTCTTTCTAGGGCCCGTCTCTAGCTAATTCATAACATGGATCCCTGGGGACCATACATCTGACTTCTATTCCCTGGCCTTGAACTTCGTGTTGAGAAAGGAGGATGTGGTTTCCTTAGCCCTCCCCTACCTCCAGCTCCAGCCATATAAGACCAATGCCATCTGGTTTCTCTCTTAAGGGCAAAAATAGTGAGAGAACATTTTAGAGGGTTAGAGATCAGTGGGAATGAGAAACTAAGTATGTCACATATTTAAATAATTTTTAATAAATCTATTAATAAAGCAGAGTGAATTTTCATTGGTTTCTCCTTGTGTTTTTACTGATCAATTTCACAACTGCAAGTTTTAAATTCACAACACAGGGTGATCTGATATAAGTTATGCAAAATTAGACAATGTCAATCAGACAATTCCAATTCAGACCATATCAAAACTAGCGATTACAAGATCTCCAGGTACCTGTAAACCTGCAGCCTGTCATTCATTGCTATCACCCTAGAGCCATCTCTGTTGCTTCCCTCAAACTCCCAAGGACTGAGAAGGTGTGAAAGACACCCCAGGGACTTCTACTTCTGGCCAAGAGAGAATAACATGAGGTAACATCCCACCTGAAGGAACCTAAAATAGACAGCATACATTAAAAAAAAAGTCTGCAAGATACTAGATATCAGGCAATGAAGGACAATGAGCCCTGAGGCATGGAAAACAAATGGAGTGAACCTGGGGTTTCCCCAGCTTACTGCCTTGAGAGGTTCCCTGCTGCAGTCCAGGGAAGGAGAATGCAGAGTCCAGAGGATATCTTAAGTTAAAGATGTAGAGCTGGTAGTCCAGGAAGCCCCAGCTAGCTAGAATTTGAAGACCAGGTATTGGAGGTGAGAGATCTACAGAGAGAGAACTCTAGAGACATGTAGAGGATCCTCTGCAAGAATCCAGCTGAGTACTGAGCCCACATGCATGTGAACAAGCTACTTAAGACTGGGGACAGAGCCACCTGGAAAAATTAGAGTTGGCATCCCCACCCAGGGTTCATATTGGGTCACAGATAGTGACTGTTCCTCCCTGCCAGATTGGAGAACTTCAAGATTCACAGGGCATTGAGTAGAGAATACAGAAGGATCCTGCCTCTGTAGTGGGGAATAATTAACCAAATGTTATCTGCAGTATCATGTGGATTTTAGATCATAATTGATCATCAATGAGTGGGGAAAGTAGTTTGTTGACTTTATAAAATAGTACCAGTCAAACTAAGGACTTTAATTTATAGAGACAGGAACAAGAGATGAGTGTGGATGAGGGTTGGAGGGGGTTTGGAGAGGGATAAGTGAATTTGGTTTATCTTAAGTAAGTAAACCAGAACCCACTCAGGCTCTCCTTCTCTCTGAGAGGTCCCAGACAGACAGCCATTAAGCATACAGTATTTCAGGCCCTGGAGACAGAGAAGCCTAGTCCTTGTCCTCAAGGGAGACAGACAACTATGTATAAGGATATTTCAGTTCTAAAGGAGATCAGTCCTGGGTGTTCATTGGAAGGACTGATGTTGAAGCTGAAACTCCAATACTCTGGCCACCTGATGCAAGGAGCTGACTCATTGGAAAAGACCGTGATGCTGGGAAAGATTGAGGGCAGGAGGAGAAGGGGACAACAGAGGATGAGATGGTTGGATGTCATCACCGACTCAATGGACATGGGTTTGGGTGGACTCCAGGAGTTGGTGATGGACAGGGAGGCCTGGCGTGCTGCGGTTCATGGGGGTCACAAAGAGTCGGACACAACTGAGCTACTGAACTGAACTGATGGAAGATAAACATACAGCTATCATAAAACTATTTAAGCTCTATGACAGAGGGATAAACATCCAGTTGGAAAATAAAACTTTAAAGTTTATGATCAAGGGAAACAGAGTTTGTGGGAACCTCAGGGAAGCCCTTAATATAGTCTGGCACTTAGCCAAGTTTTCAAACCAGCAACAATTACCCCAGTCATCACCATTTATCAAAATAAAGAGATTCTAGAGGACTCCAAGATTTCCCAAGATCTCCTGAGAAAGAAGGCCATGAGTTAATATAAAACCAGAGACACTGTTGCCTGGATAAGAGACTAGCTTCTGGCCTTGGCACAGCAGGGCCTTATGAAAGGTGAAGTCTCTTGTCTGAATATTCCCTAAATTGGAATAAATATACCTCATTTAATCAGTTTTATTATTTAAAACCATTACCACCAACATGTATCGATCACTATTTTCCATGTGTTTTCACATCTGTTATTCTACTTAACCCCCACAACCACCCAACAGGAGGTACATTATATTTCATTTTTTACAGCATTTACAATTCCCAAAATTACTGAGGTGCAGTAGGCTAAGCAATGAGCCCAAATATTAAAGCTAGTGATCCTAATCTCTATTGATTCTAATCCCCACCCCACAATGTCTTTCCTGATACAGCTATCAACCATGTTTAAAGGAACTTCTTAGCAAGGTTGTGCTTTCTTTGAATTTCATTTGTAAATTGGCACATCACTTGTAAATCAGACACCAGCATGGGAAAATAAATGTCAACTCATCTGAAGCTCTGTGAAAACAATTTATTATGAGATAGTAAATAATAATGTTTTCATTAATAACAGTAAATCAGGATGGCCACACGAGGCCAAACTGGTGATGCACTGCACAATATAGGCACAGCATTCGCATGGACCATAACGTGGATGTTGTTTCCTAAAGCTGTACAATGAGACAACCACGAATATGATCATTTCTTGCATGTTTCACTTTTCAGTTTACATAGGAGGTTCGTAGGATTTAAGCTTTACAGCATCACTGCCATTGTAGCTTCATTATTCAGAAGAGGAAATGAGATCCAGAGAGGTCTTACAGTATGCCATTTTATGATAGTTCCAGGATTTTAACCTTATAAGTCTTACTTCAGTATTCTTTCATCTCCCTCAAATGAACCTACATTACTTTCTACCTATAATTCTTCACTGTGAACATTTTTGACCTAACAGTTTCTAAGTTCATTATGGCACACTCTTGTGCCTTATAATCCACACCCATTGGACAAATGAGTGCAATATGCCTTAAAACATAGTAATCACAAACAATACATACACATACATACACACATTTGTAAACACATACCCTTCAGATATTATATTCCATCTATCTATGACTAAAGACATATATATTACACAGAAGGATTTCATATCACAAATACTTTGCATCACAGGCATACACCCAAAGATAAACAAGCCAAAAGACACAGCCCTCCCAACACTACATATTCCACACACTTATGTGTATTATATAGTCTACATTGTTACAAATATGCAACATTCTACATTCTATACCCTACCATTTATATATTATTAATACATTCTACATTTTACATATTAAATTCTACATTTACATATCACAAATATGAGGGGAAAAGGAGGCATCTATTCTCATTAGATACACATGCTCTACAACCATTCTCACATAGATGCATATCATATACCAACTAACAGAGGTCACATAAACACAGTAAGTGTGGAATTATAGACATTATCCACAAAATATTATACATGACAGGACACAGCTGCCAGGCAGACCAGCTGGCACATATTCTGTGTACTCACACACACAGGCTAAAATCACATATAGCCACACAAATATACCTACATACTCACAGCTGCAAACAAGATAAACATCACCCTTATAGAAAAATAATCTCCAATAGAACCATAAAGATGACATTGGCAGATTCCACATAAATACACCCCCATATATATAGAAACATAAATACTTTATGGGAGCTGTTTCTTTGCTTACTATCATTTCCCTCCCCTCCCTTCAATCACCATCACACAAATACCTTTATTAACCCTTAAAAATAACTGTGTTACCTCTTTGGGATCCAAGAAAGAAGTTATAGTTAACACGTATTCACTGATGTGGATACATGGGAGCAAAATAATAAAAATCATACATCAAGACCAGAATGAATCATTATGTGTATCATTTACAGCCTTTGCATGTCAAAATTACATGTATTTTCTAGCTGGGAGAGAGAAATAAGGCGAGGTCACCATAGGAAGGGAGTGTAGAGTGATCACTATCCAGCATGTCCTGTCAAAACTGGTTCTTCTGAAGTGACCCATCCCTGGAGATAGAAATTGAAGGTCTACTTAGACAACTTGGAGCACAGAGCCCAGTGGGTTGGACGTTCCAATCACCAAGACATTCAACAGGACCTGAACCCTGCCATCTTTGGTAGAGACTAAGGACACTGGGGAGGAAATCCTGCTCACCTGCCATTCTGTGAGAATATATGGAAGACCCGAGAACGAATCTCCTTGGTTTTGGCTCCATAGACTATAGGGTTAACCACAGGTGGTAGCAGTAGATAGATATTAGCCATAATCACATGGAGCAGGGAAGTGGGGCCACTCAGCCTGTGCACCACGGAGAGCCCAATGAGGGGCACGTAGAAGACCAGCACAGCACAGAGATGGGAGATGCAGGTGTTGAAAGCTTTGAGTGCTGCTCCCTGAGAGGAGAGCTCCAACACAGCCCTCAGGATGAGGATATAGGAGAAGCCAATGAAGAGGGAGTCGACGCCCATGACCGAGAGGATGATAAAGAGCCCGTACACCACATTGACCGTGGTGTCAGTACAGGACAGCTTCATAATATCTTGGTGCAGACAGAAGGAGTGCGTGACAGTGTGCTTTCGGCAGTACGACAGCCGCTTCAGGATGAAGGGCAGGGGAAAGAAGAGCACAAACCCTCTGGTCAGGGCAGCTAGTCCAATTTTGGCAACCATAGGCCCTGTGAGTACAGAAGCATGCCGCAGGGGGTGGCAGATGGCCACAAAGCGGTCAAATGCCATGGCCAGCAGGACAGCTGACTCCATGGCTGACAGAGCATGGATAAGGAACATCTGGGCCAGACAGGCATTGAACTCGATCTCCTGGACACCTGTCAGGAAGAGGCTGACCATCTTGGGCATGGTGACGGAGGAGAGAACTAGGTCAATGGTGGAAAGCATGGCCAGGAAGAGGTACATGGGCTCATGCAGGCGCCTTTCCACACGGATGATGAGGATAATGGCCAGGTTGCCCAGGCTGGCCAAGGCATACATACAACACAGTGGGAAAGCCAGCCAAAAGTGGGTGTCAGGTCCCAGGCCAGGGATGCCCACCAGCAGGAAGTATGCTGGGTGGACCAGAGTTCCATTTGGCACAGTCATGGCAGGAACGAAGAGCCAAGGTTTCTGTATCCCAAATCTGAGGTCTATGAAAGGGAAGAGGAGAAATATCACTCAGTCATGGTTCAGCGGAGAGAAAGGACTTAGGAAAGGGCACTGAACCAGTGAGGGCAGCAAACAGAATGTCTAAGTTAATTCCAAAACATCAGTCTCATTCTGCTTTAATTCTTCTTTTTTTTTTTTTTTAACATTTTTAAAAGACCTTTTATTTTATATTGGGGGTACAGCTGATTAACAATGCTGTCACAATTTCAGATGAGCAGCAAAGGAACTCAGCTGTACATACACATGTAACTGTCCTCCCTTAGATTTAAGGGACTAGTTCTGATAGAATGCCTGATGAACTATGGATGGAGATTCATGATGTTGTACAGGAGACAGGGGTCAAGACCATCCTCAAGAAAAAGAAATGCAAAAAGGCAAAATGGCTGTCTGAGGAGGCCTTACAAATAGCTGTGAAAGAAGAGAAGTGAAAAGCAAAGGAGAAAAGAAAAGATATAAGCATCTGAATGCAGAGTTCCAAAGAATAGCAAGGAGAGATAAGAAAGCCTTCCTCAGCCATCAATGCAAAGAAATAGAGGAAAACAATAGAATGGGAAAGACTAGAGATCTCTTCAAGAAAATTAGAGATACCAAGGGAACATTTCATGCAAAGATGGACTCGATAAAGGACAGAAATGGTATGGACCTAACAGAAGCAGAAGATATTAAGAAGAGGTGGCAAGAATACACAGAACTGTACAAAAAAGAACTTCATGACCCAAATAATTACGATGGTGTGATCACTCATCTAGAGCCAGACATCCTGGAATGCAAAGGCAAGTGGACCTTAGGAAGCATCAGTACAAACAAAGCTAGTGGAGGTGATGGAATTCCAGTTGAGCTATTTCAAATCCTAAAAGATGATGCTGTGAAAGTGCTGCACTCAATATGCCAGCAAATTTGGAAAACTCAGCAGTGGCCACAGGACTGGAAAAGGTCAGTTTTCATTCCAATCCCAAAGAAAGGCAATGCCAAAGAATGCTCAAACTACCACACAATTGCACTCATCTCACACGCTAGTAAATAAATGCTCAAAATTCTCCAAGCCAGGTTTCAGCAATACATGAACTGTGAACTTCCAGATGTTCAAGGTGGTTTTAGAAAAGGTAGAAGAACCAGAAATCAAATTAACAACATCCACTCGATCATCAAAAAAGCAAGAGAGTTCCAGAAAAACATCTATTTCTGCTTTATTGACTATGTCAAAGCCTTTGACTGTGTGGATCACAATAACCTGTGGAAAATTCTGAAAGAGATGGGAATACCAGACCACCTGATCTGCCTCTTCAGAAACCTGTATACAGGTCAGAAAGCAACAGTTAGAACTGGACATGGAAAAACAGACTGGTTCCAAATAGGAAAAGGAGTACGTCAAGGCTGTATATTGTCACCCTGCTTATTTAACTTCTATGCAGAGTACATCATGAGAAACGCTGGGCTGGAAGAAGCACAAGCTGGAATCAAGATTGCCGGGAGAAATACCAATAATCTCAGATATGCAGATGACACCACCCATATGGCAGCAAGTGAAGAACTAAAGAGCCTCTTGTTGAAAGTGAAAGAGGAGAGTGAAAAAGTTGGCTCAAAGCTCAACATTCAGAAAACGAAGATCATGGTACCTGGTCCCATCACTTCATGGCAAATAAATGGGGAAACAGTGTCAGACTTTATTTTTCTGGGCTCCAAAGTCACTGCAGATGGTGACTGCAGCCATGAAATTAAAAGACACTTACTCCTTGGAAGGAAAGTTATGACCAACCTAGATAGCATATTAAAAAGCAGAGACATCACTTTGCCAACAAAGGTCCGTCTAGTCAAGGCTATGGTTTTTCCTGTGGTCATGTATGGATGTGAGAGTTGGACTATAAAGAAAGCTGAGCACCGAAGAATTGATGCTTTTGAACTGTGGTATCGGAGAAGACTTTTGAGAGTCCCTTGGATTGCAAGGCAATCCAACCAGTCCATTCTAAAGGAGATCAGTCCTGGGTGTTCATTGGAAGGACTGATATCGAAGCTGAAACTCCAATACTTTGGCCACCTGATGGAAGAGCTGATTCATTTGAAAAGACTCTGATGCTCGGAAAGATTGAGGGCAGGAGGAGAAGGGGACGACAGAGGATGAGATGGTTGGATGGCATCACCGACTCAATGGACATGGATTTGGGTGAACTCCGGGAGTTGGTGATGGACAGGGAGGCCTGGCGTGCTGCAGTACATGGGGTCGCAAAGAGTCAGACATGACTGAGCAACTGAACTGAACTGAACTGAACCCTCCCTTAAACTCCCCTCCCATTCAGGCTGCAACATAACATTATCTGCTCTAGTTTATCACAGATGTAACCCCCCGAGGGTCCCATTAATCTCAGTGTGAAGCCCACCCAGGATACATGTGCAACGCCCTTCATTTCCAGAGCTGATGTTGCTGACCACATATCCTGCTTGTGGTCCCTTCTAAACCAGCACTGCCAGACTTGCACAAATCCTGCCAGAACCCAGCTTTGCTAGTGCATGTTTGGGTTAGGGTATGTCTGGGTTCAGAGTTTGAGGTCAGTCTGTGCTTGTCTTTTAAAATCCATTCTCAACTGACTTCAGGGCAGGAAGTAGGGTGGGGGTGGGAGTGTCCATCTGAGACTCAATTTCAAGAGATAGGTTTGTGTTTCAGCTTGAGTAGCATTTCTCAGACTTCACTGATGGAATTAGCTAAAGCTGTTATTGAAAACACTGTGTATACTCCAGACCCAGAGAATGGGATTTTCCAGGGGAGGGGTCCAGAAATCTGGTTAAAAAGAACAATAAATCTCTTCTGTCCCAGTGATTTTTTTTTTTTAACCAGAGAAATTTAGGAAAAGTTGTTCTGGTGTTCTGGGAGGGAGGGAGATTCCAGCCCTTAACAAAGAATGAAACATTGTTTTTCAGTGGGATCTCTCAAGGCCCACATGAGAGTCATCCTCAGATTTGCTTAGCTGGAGTGTAACATGGAAGCCAGACGCAGCTGAGACATGAAAAGACAAATCAGTCTGCATTGCTGCCAGTGCTATGTGGTATCCACAGGCATATCCTCCTTCCTCCACTACCCTCCCTAGTGAACACAGAAGGAGCTCAGCTTCCTTCCTCTACACAGACCACTCTGTTCTAAGCCTCTGTCCTGAGATCCAAACACATATAACATGTTTTTCCTCTTCATATTTCTACTTGGATAATCCAAGAGTTTCATACTCATTTTGTCCCAAATAGGACCCCTCTGAATGGTATCAATGAGTCACTCATGTCATCCTGGTCAGGGAAGCTAGACCCATCTCTGCTCTTTCTCCTCTACTGTAATTTTGTTTTTCCAAGTAATCCATCATGGCTTTCTTTTTATTCAACATGTCCTCCCTCCCTCCCAACCTCATTATATCATTTATTCTGCTCTGATTATGAGAAGAACTTCCGAACTCACCTCCCTGCTTCCAGAATCAGATTCTTCCATCCACCTTCCACATGGCTGACATCTAAACAGAAAAACTGGATATGTCAGGCTCCTGTTTAGCAAGTTACAGGTGACTCCCATAGCCTTCAAGATGAAATTGGAATCCAACAGTCTGCATTCAAAGCCCTTCCCAGTGTGGATCCCACTTAACTTTCCTGCCAAGCTTCTCAATTTGTTTCTGCATTTACCAGTTGCCACCACCACCACCACCATACACAAATATTTTTCTCTGGGTAAATTAATTCCCCTTGCCTCATGTTGCAGTGAAAGGTGAGAAGCTAGAACTGAGGGGGGTTCCTGGCAAAGGGGTAGACAAAGTTTGGAATGAGCCTCACAGCGGTTAGAAGGAATTCCTCTTTGGAAAGGTCACTGAACTGCGTCTGGGATCCTGACGGTGGGTTCCGGAAAAGGGCGCGCTGGCAGGCTGTGTAAGCGAAGGGCAGGCTTCCTCAGGCAATGCGCCCTCCCTTCCCGGTCTCCGCGAACTTCCCAGGACCTGGGCAAGGTTCCCGTCCCGTGCCCTCCCCTCCCCACCCTGACCTAAGCCTGGCACACTTTCCTACAATGACGCTGCCCCAGGCAACTGCCCTTATATAGCTTCTCTGGGGGCTCTAGGGAGCGTGAGGGATGATGAACAGTGAACTTCGCCAGACTCCCTGGGAGCACCGCTTGGCTCAGGCACCCAAGGAAAGCCGAACCCCGACTCCTACCCCGGGGGCCTGCACTCAGTTACCATTTTAAGGCCCTTCAGGAGACTAGAGAGAGAGGGAGTACAGTGGAGGTGAGAGATTACCGGCACTGGAAGAAAAAAGCTACTGGAATGGAGGTGAGGGCGCTCATTTAAAAGTACACAGATGTGAATATTCTTGTTCTCTGCCCGGACGCGCTGTCCTCGGGGATCCGGAGCTGGGCTAAGCCAAGGCCTCTCGCTTCTCGATGGTGCCCCCTTATGGTAATATAGGCGAATTGCAGTCTCGTCGCTGCTTGCTCGCTGACTCGGATGAACTAAGGACCTAACTTACCTTGTATCTGAGCTCCTACCACTGCACTACGGCGGCCCCTAAGCTCTTTCTCCTCTCCCTAATAAGCCAATTCTTTATTCCTCAGACTTATAGTAATACTCTCCTGTCCCCACCTCCCCATCCAAAATGAGACAGTGTAGAATGTCTGTTTAAATGTGGGGCTCTATCAAGGAACAAACTTATGTCCAAATCTGGGCTCAACCACTTACCATTCTTAGCCTCAGTTTGATGTGAAAAATAAAATGAGATACTAGCAATTCTCCAGTGAATGATTGTGACAGAGGATGAGACGGTTGGATAGCATCACTGACTCAATGGACATGAGTTTGAGCAATTCCAGGAGATGGTGAAGGACAGGGAAGCCTGGCATGCTGCAGGTCATAGGGTTGAAAAGAGTCGGACATGACTTAGTGACTGAACAATAACAACGATTAGGTATTTTCCAGTGAATTATTATGTTCATTATTATTGCTCAAAACAACAGGAAAAACCAACAAAATTGGAGAAAATCAAGTCGAGATAGTGTTAGAACAGCCAAAGGAAGCAAATACATTAGAGAGAAAGAGTGGACAGCAGTGCTGGAGGCTGCTGAGAGATCAAGTAGTTGGAGAACTGAGAATGAAAGGTCCCTGGTTACCTCGTGAAGAACTGTTGAGGTGGTTGGTAGGAATGGAATCTTGAATACAGCAGAGTGAGGAGTGAGTGAGTTGGGAAGAAATGGAGAAAGTGGATGTAGACCACAATTTTGATAAGTTTGTATGTGAAAAGAAGGAATGAAATGGACTGTACATGAAGTATTAATAGCTCAAAAGAGAATTTCTACAAATTTGAAGCTTAAAGAGATTAAACCCAAGTAAATGTCAACAGGATGGAATTAGTAGCTGCTGCTGCTGCTGCTAAGTCGCTTCAGTTATGTCCAACTCTGTGCGACCCCATAGACGGCAGGCCCACCAGGCTTCCCTGTCCCTGGGATTCTCCAGACAAGAACACTGGAGTGGGTTGCCAATTAGTAGAGAGTCCTTTATTTCTCATATTCGTAGTGAAGTTCTTCAATGCTGTGACCCAGGTAGACCCTCTGTCCTTCCCCCTCTATACAGTGACCATGAGAAATCTTAATTGCTCCCATATCATCCCCCAAACAGTCCAAACCAACACCCTAAACTCCAGACATGGTCATGCCTACTGGACATTATTTAAGCATCCCTCAGGCATCTCAAACTCAATGCCTCCAACCACGTTCACTATCTCTGATCCTCAGTCTATGCCTCCAGTCTGTGTTTTCTGTTCTGCGTCTGCTGCCTCAGCCAGGAACCTAGAATCCATCATCTCTGCCTTCTCCCTCTCTCTTACCTCTCTCTTATCCCATCCAATCAGTCACCAAGTTCTCTTTAATTTACTTCCTGGAAATCTTGTGAATCAGATTCTTTTTGTCCATGTCTTTTGCCTCCTAACCAAGATAATCTCTGCCTAGATCATCAGAATCATTTGTTCACCTGCCAGCCTCATAGAATATCTTTGCCATCAATTCAGTGTCCACCAGTGTGATCTTCCAAACACATATCAGTTCATAACATCTTCCCATTGATTTTAGAATAGGAAGTTTAAATTCACACTTCATAATATAGCTATTAAAGCTTTCATGTGCCATCTCTGTGCACTTTTCCATTCCATCTTTAATCACTCTAACTCCCTTTCTGAGTGCCAAGTCCCAGACACATTGAAATTGGCCCCCTGCTTCAAAGTGCCAGGCTTTCTCACCTTGCAACTTTCACATATTTTCCCTTATGGTAAAAATATTCACCCTCCTCCCTGTTTTTATTAAGTTTTAGCTTTGAGATATCTGTTTAAACCTCCTTCCTTAGAAAGATCTTTCCCGAGGCCTAAATTTGATGGAATCACTTGACTCTTTTTCCCTTTGTTTCAAATAAACCCTTTAAGGTTATGAGATTAATTAGTCTCCATAATTCTGAGCAGATCTTATCCTCCTATTTTTGGAGAGGGGAGATGGACACTAATGTGTATATTTAAAGGGGGAGATTTACAGAGTACTCTTTCATTCACTCTTCATGCAGAAATTATTGGTCCTCATTGATGTTCACTCATAGCTCACAATTCAGTTACTTCAACTAAGGCATGTGTAACAGGTAGATCCCTTAAATTGTTCTTAGTAGCATCAAGTTGGCACAATTTTTGAATGAAGGGGTTTCATGGTCACTTTTCAAGCTTTTTTTTTTTCACTTATTATAGTAATAAGAATGGTATTTTACTGAGTAAGGTGAACTTTTAAAATTACAGTATATCCCTATATTTTTGTTTCAATATTTTTCTAAAGAAAAAAATCATTCAACATACACAAAATGTTAAAATGTCCAACCAATAATGGAGACCTCTGGCCAGAGATATACTCAAATTCTTGGCTTAGGAGGTGCTAAACTATATAAACTTGCTGATAATAATTCCCAATCGATATCATGACCCACCAAGTGTCTCTCAACAAGGTCCTACACTGGAATTCTCTCTGCTCCTCAAATGAAAGTTCTCTTTTCTTACACTCACTTCCAAGCACTTGCTTTGTCTGGCATAGTCAAGCTCTATGTCTCTCCTATACATACTAACCATTCTTATATTTCACTGTACATACTGGTTCTACAAGGAAATCTTTCCTGTATGAAAATGTCCTCTTATTTACAAACGTATCCAAGCTTCTTTTGCAGATAAGTAATGCCATTGTTTTTTGTTAGGAAACACTGGTGGACAAAGCCACGCAAGGCCACAGATAGCCCTCATGAAAATAGAACATGGCTTTAAAATAAGTCTTTACATTAATAGTTTGAAATAAGACAAGAAAAAGAAATATGTGGTATGAGAATTAGAAAAATACATGCAATCATTATCTGTGGATTAGTGCTTTTATCACTAATTTTAGTGATTTTATCGGAGAAGGCAATGGCACCCCATTCCAGTACTTTTGCCTGGAAAATTCCATGGATGGAGGAGCCTGGTAGGCTGCAATCCCTGGGGTCGCTAGAGTCAGACATGACTGAGCGACTTCACTTTCACTTTTCACTTTCATGCACTTGAGAAGGAAATGGCAACCCACTCCAGTGTTCTTGCCTGGAGAATCCCAGGGACGGGGGAGCCTGGTGGGCTGCCGTCTATGGGGTCGCACAGAGTCGGACATGACTGAAGCAACTTAGCAGCAGCAGTGATTTTATATATGTGTGTATATCTCCAAAAGAATAAATTAAATGGAATTTAATTGAAGAATTTAATTATATCCCCCAATTTTTCAAAACATTCAATGCAATCTCAGTAATAGCCTAACAGATAATTTTGTAGAACTTGACAAGCTTAATTAAAAATTTATAGCAAAATGTAAATTGCTGAAAATAGCCACCACACTCAAAATATTGGAACAATGTGGAAAGACTTGATATATCAAATATCAGGGCTTATTATAAAGGTATAATAACTATGAAAGTGTGATATTGGTACAGAGTAGACAATGGGGCCAAGGACTTTCCACTCATAAAAGCCCATTTCCTTTATTCATTCTTGTGTCAATGGACACTTAAGTTGTTTCTATGTCTTAGCTTTTATAGATAATGCTGCAGTGAACATGGCGGTGCAGATATATTTTTGAGGTAGTGATTTTATTTTCTGTAGATATATACCCAGAAGTGGGATTTCTGGATCATAGGATACTGAAAGAGGAACTCCCCAGGTCAGTAGGGGCCCAATATGCTACTGAAGATCAGTGGAGACATAACTCCAGAAAGAATGAAGGGATGGAGCCAAAGCAAAAACAATACCCGGTTGTGGATGTGGCTGGTGATAGAAGCAAGGTCCAATGTTGTAAAGAGCAATATTGCATAGGAACCTGGAATGTTAGATCCATGAATCAAGGCAAATTGGAAGTGGTCAACAGGAGATGGCAAGAGTGAACGTTGACATTTTAGGAATCAGCAAACTAAAATGGACTGAAATGGGTGAATTTAACTCAGATGACTATTATATCTACTACTGTGGGCAAGAATCCCTTAGAAGAAATGGAGTAGCCATCATAGTCAACAAAAGAGTCCAAAATGTAGTACTTGGATGCAATCTCAAAAAGGACAGAATGATCTCTGTTCATTTCCAAGGCAAACCATTCAATATCTGGATCACGTAGCAATTCTATTTTTTTTTTTTAATTTTTGAGGAACCTCTGTACTGTTTTCCATGATAGCTGTACTAATTTACATTCTCACTAACAGTGGAAGGAATGATGCTAAAGCTGAAACTCCAGTACTTTGGCCACCTCATGCGAAGAGTTAATTCATTGGAAAAGACTCTGATGCTGGGAGGGATTGGGGGCAAGAGGAAAAGGGGACGACAGAGGATGAAATGGTTGGATGGCATCACCGACTCGATGGATGTGAGTTTGAGTGAACTCCGGGAGTTGGTGATGGACAAGGAGGCCTGGCGTGCTGCGATTCATGGGGTTGCAAAGAGTCAGACACGACTGAGTGACTGAACTGACCAACTGACTGACTGATAATACTGTATGCTATGAAAATTTTATAACAATTCATTCATTAGTGTATAGGCTACAGTGAAGCAATCATATCAATCACACCAGTCTACCAAAAAGCAATCATATTGCTGCTTGTTATCCATGAATTGTTATAACTATAAATAAATATTAGTTTCTTTTTCATGTTATCTTTTGATTTTTATGTCTAATGTTAATAATATATTTAACATCTACAGTGTTTTATATCATATAAGACAATATTGATGTAGGTGCATACTTGCTAAGTCACTTCAGTTGTGTCTGACTCTTTGCGACTCTAGGGACTGTAGCCCACCAGGCTCCTCTGTCCATGAGATTCTCCAGGCAAGAATACTGGAGTGGGTTGCCATGCTCTCCTCCAGGGATCTGGACCCTCATCTCCTGTGGCTCCTGCATTGCAGGTGGATTCTTTACCACTGAGTCACCAGGGAAGCCCACTGATGAAGGTACTGTTAGATAGTTCATCTTGTAAACAGATGTAAAGTTATGATGTCAATCAATATAGCATAGTAGAATAACTGCATTTTCTCCTCCTTATAATTTTCTTAATAACATTTTTTCTCTAGTTTACTTTATCATGATTATAGTATATAATACAAAATATGTTAATTGACTGTTTATGTTATTGGTAAGACTTCAGGTCAACTGTAGGCTACTAGCAATTAAGGTTTGGGGGAGTCAAAAATTATACACAGATTTTTGACTGTACAGTTGGCCCCTGCAATGTTTAAAGGCCAACTTAACAACCAATTTGAGTTTTTTGAACAGAGTCTGTGGCCTATGGTTATAATTCCAGAACCCAGCATAAAGTATAAAAAGTGAGTGCTCAAAATATGTTGAAAGTGTCCTATTTCAATTAATCCATTTATTATTCTGTTAGGCAGCCATGTCTCCAGATTCAAGTGAGATGTCCCATACAGCTCAGACCTCAACTACCTCTTTTCTTCTTTTTTTGTTCATGGCCTCATTAGTTTCAGGAATTTTCTGGGCCTCACCCTTCAGAATTTAAACCACGTCCTGAGCCCTGACTTGGCATGAAAATCCACAGAGTCTATTAGTCCCAACAAGAAAATCATTTTGAACTAAGCTTCAACTGAGAGGATTTCCTGGTTATTTTCAATGCAAACAGTGTGTGCCTTTATTTGCTTATCCAGTAAACACTGAAGTATCAGGTAAAGGACAAGGTGCAGAGACTACAAAGAAATCATCACCTTAAGTAGCAGTCTATGTGTTTCTGTGAGGGTCGAGCACCCCTTGTTTTGTTTTGTTTTGTTCCAATTTCTATAGAAGTTTCGAAAGAGGAATTCCACTTTCACTCCGCCAGTTCCCACCATCTGTTTCTAATTGTAAAGCGGGGTTGTGGCAATAGTGATGAGAGGCTGCCTGCTGAAGTACTGAAGGATAAGAGCTTGCCAGAAAGCCCAGGGTTTTTTAATGAGAAACCACCATCTGGAGCCAGGAGAGGTCGCTCATCTTGCAGGAAACTACAAAGTCCACTGCATTTTCAGTGCCCAGCCCTGCACTAAACTGGGTCACAGAACCAGACCTGATTGATCTCATAGGGTGCTGAGTTTAACGTAGAAAACTGGCTAAGGAATACTATTAGGTCCAGGGCTACCACCTGGAAGGAACAACGTTCACCCAGAAGAACCACTAGTCATCCAGAGCGGAAGCGTAAGACGCAAGGGGTTCTTTGACCCGGGGGCTAGCTGGGCTTCTGCTACTGCCTAGCCTGAACGGCCTCATCCTGGAGTTTCACCCCTTCGACCGGTCCTCGACTGACTTCTGGGCCCTTCTACAGTTTAAAGCGTTCAGAGTAGGGGAAAGGGCCAGAAAAACACAAAATACACCTTCTGGGCGAGAGGTGGGTGCAGCCCTGTCCCCTGCTCCGACTGGCTAGGGTTCTCCCGATCCCTATCTGTGATTGGCTGCTTCCCCAAAGATGCCGCCGGCGGGGCGGATCCCGACGCCAGGTCCTGCACGCCATTCATTGGCTCCTTCCCTGTGGGCGGGGCCTCAGAGCGCTGCGGGAAAGGCGGCCGAAGAGGTGGACGCTGCTGAGGTCTTCGTCTCCCGGCCAGCGGTAAGTGCCTCTCTGGCGTGGCCAAGCGCTTCGGACGCTGCGGAGACTCGACCATGGGAACCAACTGGGCGTCTCCATTTTCGGTTTCCGCCTCGAAGCGCTAGTTCCGGGTGACGAGGGAGGTGGGTAGACAGTTGTGCCTCTTCAGAGGTCCTGCAAGCGATCAGCCTTACTCTGCCCTCACCCGCCCTGTGCCCTGGCGCTCTGCCTGGCATCCTGTGCCCCGGAAGTTACCATCCCCCTCTGCTCCCGAATCGCGGAGGTCACCACCTCCCTCTCTGGCCCCACCTCTCGAGTCTCTTTCAGGCTCCTCCCCCTTTCCCCTCAAACGTCTTTCCTTGAGGGCCCGGGTCTGCTAAACGCAAGGTTGAAGCAATTAAACGTTTCATAATTAAAGTCTTGTCCGAGGAATTTGTGTATAATAAAAACAAAATAATAAGGCAATAGCTACTAGCCCTAAATCCTTTTTAGCACAGACTTGCAGAGGCCATCACTTTACTTTTTTGTGTTTAGAGCTTTTTATGGCTCTTGAGAGTCCCTTGGACTGCAAGGAAATCCAACCAGTCCATTCTGAAGGAGATGAGCCCTGGGATTTCTTTGGAAGGAATGATGCTAAAGCTGAAACTCCAATACTTTGGCCATCTCATGCGAAGAGTTGACTCATTGGAAAAGACTTTGATGCTGGGAGGGATTGGGGGCAGGAGGAGAAGGGGACGACAGAGGATGAGATGGCTGGATGGCATCACTGACTCGATGGACATGAGTCTGGTGAACTCCAGGAGTTGGTGATGGACAGGGAGGCCTGGCATGCTGCGATTCATGGGGTCGCAAAGAGTCGGACACGACTGAGCGACTGAACTGAACTGATGGCTCTCTAAATAATATGCTTCCATCCTATTTTCTTGATTTATCATTTTGGTATTTACCCGACTTCCCTTCTGCTACCGTCTTCTCAGTTTTCAGTAGCTATTTTTATTCATTTGTTGGTCTTCTGTAGCTATAAATCATAGATATCAGTGTCTGTTGTGTAGCTGGTATCTCTTGGTGCCCCTCCGTTTTAGATGAGGATGTTGATATTTCTTACATATACAGCCTTCTAACAGCTGGACCTCAACATTTACATTTAATTCTCACGTATTCAAAAATATTTGAGCACTGTTTTTGGCCTTGAGAATGTGGTAGTAAACAGACTATGTCCCTATCCTCATGAAACTTGTACTGTGGGAAGTAAGACACATAGATGTCAAATGACATTCAGAGCAGGAATTTGGAGGTCATTTCAAGCTGGAAGGACAGCAGGAATCCAAGTGGGATGGAATGAATGGATATGGGGGGTCTGCAAGAAAGTGTGGAAGTTTCCCCTTTTACTTGACAGGGCTGTTTCAGCGTCAAGAGGGAACTTCCTGTTGGAATGAGGCCTGGGGAACCAGGATAGGCTGTTCGGTAGGTTAGTGACAGTAAGACAAGCTTTTAGGACACTGATCCTACAGTGTGGTAGTAACAGTGGGAGGAGAAAAAGCAAGAGGCAGGGAGGCCAGTGAGAAGGCAAGACCTGTAATTACAAGATTGCCTGTAACAGTCCTTCAAAATCTACTTATTGCCCCACTTCTTCAGGAAGCCTTACTGAACTACCCTAAATCACCGTGATTTCTCTCTCCTGTTGAATTTTTATTATCCTTGAAGCTAGAGAGATTAGATACATTGCCCAGGATAGAATGATGGAGCCCAGGACCAAGCATCTGTAATATGAGAAGAGTAGAGTAATGATTTCTACTTAGGGTTGTGAAATACATTGAGTCAGTTCATTTAAAAAGCTCAAAGGATTGCCTCGCATATAGTGTATTCAAGGAGTGTTTGCTATGCTCTCAACTCCCTAACTAGCTATAAAAGCATTTGGGGTTTAGGAACTATTTTCTGTGTCTAGGTCAAGTATTTATATGCAGCAGTACTGCATGGCAGGCACTGTTTAAGGTCCTCAGGATACAGTGGTGACTAAGACCATCAGGGCTTTTCCCTTTATAGACTAGCGGGTAATACACACTTGCACAGTGAACAAATACATATTGCCAACTGTACCAAGAGCCTACCACTGTTGCTTTGTACACACATATAGCCTGGGCAGAAATCTCAGGTCTCTTGCTGGAGTAGTGAATTCATCAATAATGGGTTTAATTATCATCAGATGACCTTTGTTTTTATCTTCCAAGGGCTATTTATCCATATCTGCTTCTAACATATCACTGAGGAGATTGTCTTGGCATCTTAGTGGATGTTAGTACTGGAAAAGTGGGCAGAGGAGGTGGGGAAGTATTGGTGGTTTCCTTACACTTCAGTGTGCATCACAAGAAAACAAAATTAGCCTATAGGCAATGGGCTTCTGGCATATTAACTTTTGTGCATCTTGACGTAAATATACATAGAAACATCCTGGAGAGTGAGGCTGGGGGTATTTCTGACCTTAGTTTGGCTACTGAAACACCACATGGCTAAGTTCTCTTGAATTCACCTAAGTTCAAGAGGAATAATGTTACTCTGCAGAGCATGATAGAGGTAGAGTGAGAATGGTCTGGCCAGTGAACCCCAAGGAGGTCAGAGATGATCAGGCGAATGGAAACGAGAATTCTCAACATCCCAACTCTCAGGAATCCCCAAATGCCCCTTCTGTGATGTGAGAAATGTGACTCAGTCAGATTCAGTTGGGAAGGCCAGTGCTTATTAAACAGGGTCCATGAAGGGAATGGCTACTTACTCCAGTATTCTTGGCTGGGAAGTCCCATGGGCAGAGGAACCTGGCAGGCTACAGTCCATGGGGTCCCAGAGAGCCAGGCATAACTTGGTGACTAAACCACCACCATAAAAGATCCAAATGAGGCAGCTGTTGTTTTCAGTCACTACCTATTCCTATTATGGCTCCCCCTGCTCTTCTGCTCCTTTTTCTCTTATTTGTGTTTCTTTCCTTCTCAGCCTTCAGTGCCTCCGCCTGGTTTTGTTCATGTTCTGTGGAGGGTGTGACAGGAACCATGGATCCTGCAGCATTGATGGAAGCTGTAGTAGAAGAAGTGGCCTGTCCCATCTGCATGACCTTCCTGAAGGAGCCTGTGAGCATCGACTGTGGCCACAGCTTCTGCCACAGCTGTCTCTCAGGACTCTGGGAGGTCCCAGGAGAATCCCAGAACTGGGCTTACTCGTGTCCCCTCTGCCGGGCTCCCATCGAGCCCAGGAACCTGCGGCCTAATTGGCAGCTGGCCAATGTTGTGGAAAAAGTCCGCCGGCTGGGGCTACATCCTGGAATGGGGCTGAGGGCTGACATGTGCGAACCCCACAGAGAACAGCTGAAGATGTTCTGCAAAGAGGACAGCCTGATCGTGTGTGAGGCCTGCGGCCGGTCCCCTGAGCATCAGGCCCACAGTGTCGTGCCCATGGAGGATGTCGCCTGGGATTATAAGGTGGGAGATGGAGGCCAGTCCCCATCCCCAATCCAGTTTCTCCCCTGCCCCTCGCTTGGCTATCTCTAGATCAAGAACTTGAGAGGGAGCCCCAGAGACAAGATGAGAACTGATTCCTTTGACTTCTCACACCACCAGGTCCTGGGTGCCTGATCCAGTGAGCCGCACCTCTCCTTGCTTTTATGACCTTTCTTCCTTCCCTCCCACTTCCAAACCTACCCCCACCCCTTTCTTGATCCCACAGGCCTTAATGCCTAACCCAAACTTGCTATCCTTACTGAGAATTTGAGGGAGACCAGTTTGGGTTAGCTGGGGTTCTGGGTGCCTTGGATGAGGTCATCAAGACTGTACCTATCAGAACCTGCAAACTCCTAGCAATGCCACAAATAATCTTTTGATATCAGGTGAGTCACTTTAAACCCTCATTTTATAGACAGAAATGAAGGCTTGGAAATATGAGATCATGATCATTGGTTTTAGAGCTAGAAAGGACCATGGCAGAGTCATTTAGGATTGAGTTAGATTGTCTGGTCTCATGTTGTAGGGTCCCTTTGGGCTTACGTTAGTGAAAGGAAGCTCAAAGACTAGAACTCAGGTCTTCTTTCTCCTTACCTAGTGTTCTTTCTCATCTCCTTACCTTTTATTTATTGGGGGGATTTTGGGAAAGCCATCTCTGACACACACACACTGCTCCTTTTTTTTTGCTATCCTTATTGACTTCTAACTTCTTTTTCCTTAGATGTCCATCAGTTCAGTTCAGTTCAGTCGCTCAGTCGTGTCCAACTCTTTGCAACCCCATGAATCGCAGCACGCCAGGCCTCCCTGTCCATCACCAACTCCCAGAGTTCACTCAAACTCAAGTCCGTCAAGTCGGTGATGCCATCCAGCCATCTCATCCTCTGTAGTCCCCTTCTCCTCCTGGCCCCAATCCTCCCAGCATCAGGGTCTTTTCCAGTGAGTCAACGCTTTGCATCAGGTGGCCAAAGTATTGGAGTTTCAGCTTCAGCATCAATCCTTCCAGTGAACACCCAGGCTGACATCTTTATCAGAATCATTATCCCAATGATTCTGTGATACATTGATCCTCTACTGGTCTTAATTCTTAAAGTTGAGATTAGAAGGTAAGTGTTAGATGAATCCCTGATTTAGCTGTTTTCCTTTGCAAAGAGAATTTCTGAAAAATTAAGAGTTTATTTTGTTTTGCAAGTGTTAGAATAGGGAGGCAACATACCTTACACACAAGAATTAAAGAGCTAAGTTAAATCCCAGCCCAGCCATTTACCAGCTGAATAACTTTGAATAGATCACTCTCTAAGCCTCAGTTTTATTGGTAAATCTTTAATAAAATGGTTGATATTGTTATAAGATTACTTTATGCTTTCCAGTAGTAATCTCTTGCATTAGTATCTAAGATAGTACTCTTTTAACGTCCATATAAACCATGCAAGGATCTTGCAAAAATTCATATTCTAATTCAGGGAGGTCTAGGGTGAAGCCCCGGAGAAGGCAATGGCACCCCACTCCAGTACTCTTGCCTGGAAAATCCCATGGTCGGAGGAGCCTGGTAGGCTGCAGTCCATGAGGTCGCTGAGAGTTGGACACAACTGAGCAACTTCACTTTCACTTTTCACTTTCATGCATTGGAGAAGGAAATGGCAACCCACTCCAGTGTTCTTGCCTGGAGAATCCCAGGGACGGGGGAGCCTGGTGGGAGGCCATCTATGGGGTCGCACAGAGTCAGACATGACTGAAGTGACTTAGCAGCAGTAGCAGCAGGGTGAAGCCCAAGGTCCTGCGTTGCTAACAAGATCCCAGGTGATACTGATGCTGCTGATACACTTGGGCCACACTTTGAATAACAGTGTTTAGGAGGCTGTAGGGTAACAAGACAGGAGAGTATGAGAAGAGTCATGCATAGGAAGAGTCCAAGGTAGTTTTCTGGCAAAGTTGGAAACAGATCTTTTCTTCTACTTTACAGAAACTTAGAGACTGGGAGATTAAATGATTCTCAGATGGAAAGACCTTGGCTGTCATCTGGGCAGGAATCTTCTGTGGCTTCCCTTTTCTCCCAGCGTCCATTCTGGCCCATCCTCTGAGGGATGCTTGTTTTCCCATCACCTGCCAATGCTTGGAAGCCTGGCAATCCACGCAGGCTGCCCAAGGTGGCCTCATGAGGTTTTTATCTCTTTCAGTGGAAACTCCATGAGGCTCTGGAACATCTGAGGAAAGAGCAGGAAGAGGCCTGGAAGCTGGAAGTTGGTGAGAGGAAACGAACTGCCAACTGGAAGGCAAGTTGCCCCCTGAGGAAAAGAGTCTGTATGGTCCCTGTGTTGTCCTGAAGCTGGCTTCTTCATGGCCCCCTCCTTATCCCTGTGAGGCAGAATATGGGGTTTGAGGTCAGAAAGCCTGGGGTCCTCATACAGCTTTCTGTACCAGGTGTGCAGCTTTAAGCAAACCTTGGAACCACTTGCTTTTAAGTTCCTTGAATGTGATATAGGGAGAACCTCTGGGTTTATATCCTCATATGTGAGAAAGGAAAAGTGCACACCTCACATGTACTTTAGCTCACAGAGGTGTGACTTGTTTAATGCTTAGTAGAGCATAGTTTCTGTTTCTGTTTCCTCAGCTAAAGCATATTTACTAAAAGTTAAGTAATTAAAGTATTGGAAAATCAGCTTGGAAATAAACTCGAGGCCCGTAACTGTCAAACTATCTCAATCAACGGGAGGTAGCACTGAATCAATCTAAAACAGCATGAAGAATTGATATAACACCAGTAAGAAACAAAAGCAACTAACAGTGTAATTTTATACTGCCTTAGAGGCTTAAGGGTAATGCTTCTGAAAACAGAATATATTCTGAAAATGGAAACTAATCTAGAACATAGAGTGCCAAGATAGTATCCTGAGCCCTACTGGGGTTAAGAAGAGTTAGTAATAGGGACTAAGGAGCATGTCCTGGAGCTGTGGGAATAGGAAAGTAGGAAAAATATCCTTTATCTTTGCCTTTATAGTGCCTGGCACACAGTTGGTACCAAAACATTTCAGAGTGTGTGTATATGTACATGCCAGTGTCCTCAATCCTGGGTGGCCTTTATACAACCAGTATCTGTGCTGGTTTTTTTTTTTTTTTTTTCAATTAGAGGATAGTTACTTTGCAATATTGTATTGGTTTCTGCCATACATCAGCATGAATCACCCATAGGGATACATATGTCCCCTCCCTCTTGAACCTCTCTCCTACTTGCCGATGTATCCCTCCCCTCTGCTCACAGAGCACCAGATTGAGCTCCCTGCTTCATATAGCAAATTCCCACTGGCTATTTGTTTTACAAATGGTATGTATATGTTTCAATGCTGCTCTTTCAATTCATCCCACCCTTTTCTTCCGCGACCGTGTCCACCAGTCTCTTCTCTGTCTCTGCATCTCTGTTGCTGCCCTGCAAATAGGTTCATCAATACCATCTTTCTAGATTCCACATCTATGCATTAATATATGATACTTGTTTTTCTCTTTCTGACTGACTTCATTCTGTATAATAGGCTCTAGGTTCACCTACCTCATTAGAACTGACTCAAATGTGTTCCTTTTTATGGCTGAGTAATATACCATTCTGTATATGTACCACAACTTCTTTGTTCATCTGTCAGTGAACATCTAGGTTGCTTCCATATCCTAGCTATTGTAAATAGTGCTACAATGAACATTGGGGTACATGTGTCTTCAGTTATGGTTTCCTTAAGAGTATACGCTGAGTAGTGGGATTGTTGGGTCATTTGGTAGTTTTATTTGTAGTTTTTTAAGGAATCTCCATACTTTTCTCTATAGTGGCTATATCATTCCAACTAACAGTGCAAGAGAGTTTCCCTTTTCTCCAGACCCTCTCCAGCATTTATTGTTTGTAGATTTTTTGATGATGGCCATTCTGACAGATGTGAGGCGATACCTCATTGTTGTTTTGATTGTATTTCTCTAATAATCAGCAATGTTGAGCATTTTTTCATGCATTTATTAGCCATCTGTATGTCTTCTTTGGTGAAATGTTTAGGTCTTCTTCCCACTTTTTGATTGGGTTGTTTTTCTGGTATACAGCTGCATAAGCTGCTTGTATATTTTGGAGATTAATCCTTTGTCAGTTGTTTCATTTGCTGTTATTTTCTCCCATACCAAGGGCTGTCTTTTCACCTTGTTTATAGTTTCCTTTGCTGTGCAAAGCTTTTAAGTTTAATTAGGTTCTTTTTTTTTTTAATTAGGTTCTATTTCTTTATTTTTGTTTTTATTTCCATTACTCTAGAAAGCGGGTCTTTGAGGATCTTGCTGTGATTTATGTCAGAGTGTGTTCTGCCTATGTTTTCCTATAAGAGTTTTATAGTTTATGTCTTACATTAAGGTCTTTTAATCCATTTTGAATTTATCTTTGTGTATGGTGTTAGAAAGTATTCTAATTTCATTCTGTTACACATAGCTGCCTAATTTTCCCAGCACCACTTACTTGAAGAGACTATCTTTTCTCCATTGTATATTTTTGCCTCCTTTGTCAAACATAAGGTGCCCATGTGTGTGTGGATTTATCTCTGGGCTTTCTCTCTTGTTCCATTCTTGGTCTGTATTTCTGTTTTTGTGCCAGTACTGTACTGTCTTGATGACTATAGCTTTATAGTATAATCTGAAGTCAGGAAGGTTGATTCCTCCAACTCCATTCTTCTTTCTCAAGATTGCTTTGGCTATTTGGGGTCTTTTATGTTTCCATACAAATTATGAAAATTTTTGTTCTAGTTCTGTGAAAAATATCGTTGGTAGTTTGATAGGGATTGCATTGAATATGTAGATTGTTTTGGGTAGTATAATCATTTTCACAAGATCCTGCCAGTCCGAGAGCATGATATATCTCTCCATCTGTCTGTGTCATCTTTGATTTCTTTTCATCAGTGTCTTACAGTTTTCTGCATACAGGTCTTTTGTCTCTTTAGGTAGGTTTATTCCTAGGTATTTTATTCTTTTTGTTGCAATGGTGAATGGGAATGTGTCCTTAATTTATCTTTCTGATTTTTCATTGTTAGTGTATAAGAATGCAAGAGATTTCTATGTATTAATTTTATATCCTGCAACTTTACTATATTCATTGATTAGCACTAGTAATTTTCTTGTGGCATCTTTAGGGTTTTCTAGATATAGTATCATGTCATCTGCAAACAGTTTTACTTCTTCTTTTCCAATCTGGATTCCTTTAATTTCTTTTACTTCTCTGATTATTGTGGCTAGAACTTCCAAAACTATGTTGAATAATAGTGACAAGAGTGGCCACCCTTGTCTTGTTCCTGATGTTAGGTGAGATGCTTTCAGATTTTCACTATTAAGAATACTGTTTGCTATTGATGCTTTTGAACTGTGGTGTTGGAGAAGACTCTTGAGAGTCCCTTGGACTGCAAGGAGATCCAACCAGTCCATTCTGAAGGAGATCAGCCCTGGGATTTCTTTGGAAGGAATGATGCTAAAGCTGAAACTCCAGTACTTTGGCCACCTCATGTGAAGAGTTGACTCATTGGAAAAGACTCTGATGCTGGGAGGGATTGGGGGCAGGAGGAGAAGGGGACAACAGAGGATGAGATGGCTAGATGGCATCACTGACTCGATGGACATGAGTCTGAGTGAACTCCGGGAGTTGGTGATGGACAGGGAGGCCTGGCGTACTGCAATTCATGGGGTCGCAAAGAGTCGGACACGACTGAGCGACTGATCTGATCTATCATCTATGACCTTTATTATGTTCAGGTATGTTCCTTCTATGCCTACTTTCTGGAGAGTTTTTATTATAAATGGGTGTTGAATTGTATCAAAAGCTTTCTCAGCATCTATTGAGATCATATGGTTTTTATCTTTCAGTTTGTTAATATGGTGTATCATATTGATTGATTTGCATCCCTGGGATAAAGCCCACTTGATCGTAAATATGATCTTTCTAATGTGTTGTTGGATTCTGTTTGCTAGAATTTTGTTGAGGATTTTTGCATCTATGTTCATCAGTGACATTGGCCTGTAATTTTCTTTTGTGTTGGCATCTTTGTCTGGTTTTAGTATCAGGATGATGGTGGCCTCACAGAATGAGTTTGGGAGTTTTTATTCCTCTTCAATTTTCTGGAAGAATTTGAGCAGAATAGGTGTTAGCTGTTCTATAAACTTTTGATAGTATTCACCTGTAAAGCCATCTGGCCCTGGGCTTTTGTTTGTTGGAAGATTTTTTATTACACTTTTGATTTCGGTGCTTGTGGTTCATCTGTTCATCTTTTCTATTTCTTCCTGGTTCAGTTTTGGAAGGTTATACTTTTCTAAGAATTTCTCCATTTCTTACAGGTTATCCTTTTTATTGGCATATAGTTGCTAGTAGTAATCTCTTATGATTTTTGTATTTTGGTGTTGTCTGTTGTAACTTCCCCATTTTCATTTCTAATTTTATTGGTTTCAGTCTTCTCCCTTTTTTTCTTAATGTCTGGCTAATGGCTTGTCAGATTTTGTTTATCTTCTCAAAGAACCAGCTTTTAGTTTTATTGATCTTTGCTACTGTCTCCTTCATTTCTTTTTCATTTATTTCTGCTCTGACCTTTATGATTTCTTTCCTTCTACTAACTTTTGGGGGGTTTTTGTGCTGATTTCGAATCCTGGCTGTGCAGATACAGGTGGAAACCCGAAAGCAGAGCATCATATGGGAGTTTGAGAAATATCGGCGATTACTAAAGAAAAAACAGCCACCAGGTCGGCTGCTGGAGGTGGAGGGCGCTGCAGCTCTGGCCAGCCTGCAGCAGGAGGAAAGGGAGACCATGCAGAAACTAGAGTTGAATCATGAGGCACTCATCCAGCAGAGCCGGGTCCTATGGAGGATGATCGCAGAGCTGGAAGAGAGGTCTCAGAGGCCTGTCCGCTGGATGCTGCAGGTGAGGAGCAGGTTTTCCTGGAAAGTCTGAGCCAGACCTGAAGGTAGCCTGGCATTCTGAGAGAGGGGATTGCCTAGTCCTCAGTAGGGCCTGTCAGCACTTGGCCAGCCAGCATGGATCTTGTTACCCACCACCAATACCAGTTGTTCCCATACCCTGATCTGGTGAATGGCCTCACAGCCTCCTAGATGGGCATCGTTTAGGCAGCTCTTGCATCATACCTATTCCTCCCCTCTGGCCAGAGAGTTGAGATGGAGCCCAAGGTCGGCCAATCTGGGAAGAGGGCTATGGCTGCCCTGCCCACTCCTGTAGGCTCCTCCCCTCTACTCCTGCATGCCTCCTCTCCAGCTCTCTACCTCCCTCTCCATAGAGAGACCTCTGTGTCTGTCTGGTCCCTTTGAGGAATAGAGCATACTCATGTGCTGCCTTTCTTTTTCTCCTTCCAGGGTATTCAGGAAGTCTTGAACAGGTATGTTTCCATCTTTGGGATAGTGGGGCCTGGACAGAGCTAGAAATGGGGAAGGAACGTAGACCAAGTACCTACAGAAAAGTGGATGCTGGTCTGTAACCTCCCTATTCTATTGTATTGGATAAAAAAGTTTTGAACATCTTTCTTTTTTTAATTCGTATTGTTACTTGGTCAAATTCATTTCAACCACTACCAATAAGAATTTCGGTGAGAGCTATAAAATGTGTGGTGGCCTAAGCAGGTGGCCCAAGGAGAGGGAGTGCCTGCAGGTGTCTGCATGAGCGTTGGTCCTCTGAGTCTGCGTACCAGCCCTTCTCCTCTGCTGTGCACCTCTGCCTCTCCCAATGTCAGAGTCACACCTAACCCTTCCCACGGCCCAGGAATGTGATTATCTCTCTGTGCCATAAACTGTTCGGCCCAGTCAAACAATCGTCACCTCCCTGTTCTGCCTGGTGTTGTGAGGAGGGCCAGCTCACTGACTCCATCCCTAGCCAAGCCCCCTTCCCTCTACTAAGGTAAGGCCCCACCCTTTGGCAGAGACAGGATTGCTGACCCCAAGGCCTTCCCCATCTACCAGGAGCAACTCCTGGAGTCTGCAGAGACCGGAACCAGTCTCCCTGGAGCTGAAGACAGACTGCCGTGTGCTGGGGCTCAGAGAGATCCTGAAGACATATGCAGGTAATGAGTACAGGGCAGGCTTGTGGGGAGTGGGGAGTGGGTCCCCTCCCCGAGGAATGAAATCTCCCAGTGCCCTCTGGATGCCCCATCTGTCCTCACCCTCACCTGTCATGGAGGAAATCTGTGGCTGTATCTGTCACAGAGACGTCACCCAAGCCCCCTCACTCTGTGTCAGGGTGCCAACCAAGACCTTTTTCCTCAGCGGATGTGCGGCTGGATCCAGACACTGCCTACTCTCGCCTCATCGTGTCTGAGGACAGGAAATGTGTGCGCTATGGAGACACCAAGCAGAAGCTGCCCGACAACCCTGAAAGATTTTACCGCTACAACATTGTCCTGGGCAGTCAGTGCATCTCCTCGGGCCGGCACTACTGGGAGGTGGAGGTGGGAGACAGGTCCGAATGGGGCCTGGGCGTATGCAAGGAGAACGTAGACCGAAAGGAAGTGGTCTTCTTATCCCCCCACTATGGATTCTGGGTGATCAGGCTGAGGAAGGGCAATGAGTACCGGGCAGGCACTGATGAGTACCCCCTCCTATCCTTGCCCGTCCCTCCCCGCCGGGTGGGAGTCTTCCTGGATTATGAGGCTCATGACATCTCCTTCTACAACGTGACTGACAATGGCTCCCACATTTTCACTTTCCCCCACTACCCCTTTCCTGGGCGCCTCCTGCCCTATTTCAGCCCTTGCTACAGCATCGGAGCCAACAACACCGCTCCCCTGGCCATCTGCTCCCTGGATGGGGAAGACTAAGCCACCGTTTTAGCGAGAGGCCTTGGAATTTCACCTGGCCCACAGGGGTCTGAAGGGAAGACCCAGCCCCTGGTGAGGTGATCCTGCCCAGAGAACTGAGCTGAGCCTGGAACCCAGGGATTCCACTGCCTGACCCAGTGGTCTCTCTCTCCTGGGCCAACATCTCCCACTAAATTACTCGTTAAAAAGCCGAGGCTTGGCCAGAGGAGCATTGCAGCCCTGTGGGAAGTATAACAAGCCTTTTGGTGAGGATCACAGTGGTCCTAAGGATAAAGACAGTCCTTTCTGCAGGTCACATCCCTCGTCCACATCTGTGTCAGGACCATAATTCAAGGAGGATAATGAAGTAGATTTCACCTTCAGGAAACCCACTGGGTCAGGTTTACCAATAACCAGAAGAATCCTGTCCATCTCCAGAGCTGGTTACTGTGCCAACACCAGCAGGAGGATGCTTCACCTGAGGTTTGCCACCTCTGAGCACCCATGTTTGACCCCAGCACTCTGACCTCCCAGCTAGAGAAATGTGTCACTGACTGCCCAGATCCCCCACAGTGGCTGTCCCCTCTCTGAGCACAAGCTGGGTGAGTCACTATCTCAGACTCTAAGTAAACCTGTGTCCCAGTCCTGCCCTTTTCTCTAAATATCAGGATCAGAAACCTATGAACCTTTGTTTCTATTTTCACTTCATGGATGAAGAAACTGAAATGGCCTTAATACAGCCAGTTATTTCTCACAGAGGTGTGGAGAGAAGAATACATAGATAATATAAGTATTTCTCACACTCAAATGAAACAAAGTTGATGAGCTCACTTCTCAGGTCACACGGCTGCATATCATTCATTACATTCAGGTCTGAACACCCCAATCTTTGAAAGATTTTAAATGTCCTCAATGGGAAAATGGGTGTAGTAACTGCATCCTCTCCTACCTCACAGAGTCGTTGTGAATATCTCAGATCCATCCTGAACGTTTGTTCCTTTCTCAGGGACAAGGAAGGCAAGCCATGGCTTTTGCCTGTGGTGACCTTCCCATCTTGCCTTTTCCCAGCATCTTTGCAGCACTGCCTTAGTTTCCTAGCGCCTCTTCTGACAGTTCTGCCCTTCAATAGAGAGATGCCCTGCCTGGGAAACTTCAGGCCACTGTAATATATTCAACATCGGTATGTGTTTGTCTTTGGGTTAGAACAGGGACTGTGACATCAGGGTAGAGACTAGAAATAATACAAAGAAAAATGTAAAACAAATGCATTGAAAGGAAGGCTCACCCATAATCTCCTTGGGCAAAAATTTGGATCTTTGTATGTCACCAAGGGAATGTTCATAGTTCTAGTAACTACATAATATTCTGCCTTTATCTTCTCTAAATCTGTGACAAATGAAAGCAGGAGGAAAGCGTGGGAATAAAGAATAGGACTAGGCACAAAGAGCTATATATAATAATGAAGGTGAATTAAGACTATATCTGGGCTATTGTGTGTGGTGAAATTAATTCATTACAGGTCTTCAGGGTATGAAGTGGGAACAGTTGTGCTGGAATCAAACTGTGAGGCAAGCATATGAAAACTGGGCTTTGCCTATTTCAGGGGCTACAAGATACACATATTGTCACATTGATGCTGTGTAACACAACCTCTGATATAGTTTAAGCTTGAAGGTGGTGACTGTTGACTTAGGATTGGGCAGCAAAGTAGACACGGGTTAGATACATGCAGAAGCAACATAATTCCTGTAATAAAGAACAGTATAAATTGTCTTTCTGACTTCGTTGTATTGGTTGTTCACATGTAAAGGAGGTAAAGCAAGCCAAAATGGAGAAATAAGCTCATTCTACCCACCATGCTTTCAAGTTGCTCCTTGAGCATTAGCACAGAGTGGGAGAACTTTCTATCATCTGCCTGGAAGGGAATGAACTGGTAAGTCACACACCTGGTCCTGGCAAAGGGTTGAGCTGATCTACATGAGAAGGACTTTGTTTTTGTGTGTATAGGGGGGCCGGGCAGAGGAATTCCCTGGGTAAGTGTGTGTATAGACATGAGAAATAGATATGTAGGAAGTGCTTCCAGTTATGTCCATGGAAACTTCTCAGAGAGGCTAGGGACTGAAACACTGTTGTTTTTTTATGATGGTTTTCTTAAGACAAACCTTGGAAGGCTCCTAGAAAAAGAATTGATGGGTGAAGTCAGTCAAACTTAGGATGAAATAAGGAGTAGAATGTGTTCATTTGTAATGTGCTCTTTGGACTGTTGTTTTGTTTCTGTCTTTATATTTATAAGCTAATTTGGGTGCCATGATTACTTGTTAGAAGAATTACAAGGTTAAACATACTATGTGTTAATCATAATGTCTGATTTTTAAGACCAGGCAAGATAAAAGGTCTTAAGTATCTGACAATCCTTTTCTCTAGGGTAGTTGCCAACAATAATCTTCTAAGAATAAGGATCTTATTTGTTCAATTCACCACTGTAGCTCCATTCTGGCACTGAGTATGTTTTTGTAAATATTTAAGTTCAGCGAATTTTCTTCTATATACCTAGAATCAAAACAAAAGTAAGCTCTTCTTGCCCCATAGGGGCATGAAAGACTGAATATTATTTAATTGCAATCCCATTCAAAAACTTATTTGATGGCTAATTACATGAGTAGTCCAGAAGGGGAAGAGGCTGGTGGCTATGTGGAGGGCAAAGTGCCTGCACTGCTCCTAGAATGCCTAGGGTTGTACCTCCATGTTGGTGTGATCATTCACTACAAGCCAAGGATGAGCTTTGCCCATTTTTGTTTTGCTGCCAGAGAAAATAGAAACCAAGGGTTGCAATGTCTGGCCCTTGAGAGAAAAGGCTATTCAAAGGGTAAAGCGTTTGGGTTCTACAAAATGTGGACAGAGGGAAAATCCTTGGGTTCCCAACTCTCCACAGGAAACCCAATATCCCTTTTTTTCAAGCAAGATTGGCTGCAATTTCTTAAAGTTCTTATAGTTAAATGAGCATATGTTCCTCTGCTTGGACAAAGGTCCTATCTGAATATACTGGAAGAAGCACAGGGTTTTCTGTTTGGGGTAGCCATGGCAGGGACCCAGCCCACTTTGGGAAGTATGAAGTTTGATATTTGAGAACGTCTCATCTGGCTTCAGGGAATACTAATGTGGATGAAACACAAAGCTGGCAGGGCAGGGTTCTTATGGAAATGCCAGAAAAAAAATTCCTGTTTTGCATGCAGGCTGGACTATCCTTTTGTCACTTTCCATCAAATTCTTTAGTGCATCTAATAATTCTTAGATTTAATAGGCATAACTAAGTCACTGGGTAGCTTGTGGAGAGAGAGTAGTGAGACTTGTCAAGATGGAAATGTTACCAAACACGCTTAACCATCACACCGTCTTGATCATTTTATGTTATGGGGTTGCAAGGGGTTGATCTGAGTTTTACAGGTGGATTCCTACTTCTTTGATTTTCAGAAATAAAATACATTCTAAGCAAGTACATAATATTAGAAAAAGGTATAGCTGCTAAGATGTTAAGCATCACTTCACTTTGGAACAGTTTTGACGTAAATGCTGATCTACACAGAAATACGTTTAAATGGTGCCTAGGACTACCCTTTCAAAGTATGAAATTAAAAACTTATTGGGTATATGTTTAAAGTATATACAATATTTCAAGTGTTGTTTTATGTGATTTCCACTCATTTTTAATTTAATTTAATCTTCAGTACCCTCTATGAATTAGCATTATTTCCCCATTAATAGAAAGGAGGTAAAGACTCAGACACAATAACTTGCCATCAACACTTATTAGGAAATTATATTTTATTATGATTTGCATATGTACCAAATCAAATATATATATCTCTTACATATGAAATATCTTTCTTTTAACATATACAGACTTATTCAGTTTAAGATTTTCTGAAAGGGGAAAATAAAAACAAACTCACATTGCCTTAGCCTCTGTTGCTTAGAAACAAAAAGCTGGTGATAACTATTAGGTTGGTACAAAAATAATTGGGGTTTTGCATTGTTGAAATTTACCATTTGATATTGGGATACATTCTTAAGTGTGGTTATTTTATACCTCATTTTAATGTACATATATCACTTATGATTTTTTGCTAGTTATTACTTGCTGCTTATATTTATTTTAGACAATATAACTAATGTTAGACAAAAAGTAAATTCAAGGGACTTTTTTATTCAAGTTCAAATGAGTTGTAAAGCAGCAGAGATAACCCACAACATCAACAATGCATTTGACCCAACTGCTAACAAATGTACAGTGAAGTGGTGATTCAAGTTTTGCAAAGGAGATGAGTGTCTTGAAGATGATGAGCATAGAGGCCAGACATCAAAAGTTGACAGCATATTGTAAAGTAATTAACCTCCAATTAAAAAAAAAGGTTGACAGCAACCAATCGTTGAAGCTGATCCTCTTAGAACTACACAGGAAGTTGCCAAAGAACTCAGCATTGACCATTCTATGGTCATTTGCATTTGAAGCAAATTGTAAAGGTGAAAAAGCTCAATAAGTGGGTGCCTCATGACCTGACTGCGTTTCAAAATAATCATCGTTTTGAAGTGTCGTCTTCTCTTATTCTATGCAACAACAAACCATTTCTAGATCAGATTGTGACGTGTGATGAAAAGTGGGTTTCATAGACAACCAGTGAAGACCAGCTCAGTGGTTGGACTAAGAAGAAGCTTCAAAGCACTTCCCAAAGCCAAACTTGCACCACAAAAAGGTCATGGTCACTGTTTGGTGGTCTATTGCCAGTCTGAGCCACTACAGCTTTCTGTATCCTGGCAACACCATTACATCTGAAAAGTATGCTCAGCAAATTGATGAGACGCGCTGAAAACTGCAGCACCTGCAGCCAACATTGGTCAATAGAAAGGACCCGATTCTACTCCACAACAATGCACAACCATATGTCACTCAACCATGCTACAAAAGTTGAACAAATTGGTCTGTGAAGTTTTGCCTCATCTGCCTTATTCACCTGACCTTTCTCCAACTGACTACCACTTCTTCAAGCTTCTTGACAACTTTTTGCAGGGAAGACAATGCTATAACCAGCAGGAGGCAGAAGATGCTTTAAAGAGTTCATCAAATCTTGAAGCACAAATTTTTACACTACAGGAATAAACAAACATTTCTCTTTGGTAAAAATGTGTTGATTATAATGGTTCTTATTTTGATTAATAAAGATGTATTTTAGTCTAGCTATAATGACTTAAAATTCACAGTGCAAAATCGCAGTTATGTTTGTACCAACCTAATACAGTATTCCAACCAGCTTTAACAATGTGTGTTAGTCACTCAGTCATGTCCAATTCTTTGTGACCCCATGGACTGTAGCCCGCCAGGCTTCTCTGTCCATGGAATTTTCCAGGCAAGAATACTGGAGTGGATTGCCATTTCCTTCTCCAGAGGAACTTCCCAATCCAGGGATCAAACCCTGGTCTCCTGCCTCGTAGGCAGATTCTTTACTGTTTGAGCTACAGGGAAATTTACAATAGTGGATATATTAAAAGGCTATAGAGACATATCTTATAGAACTTAATAAGAGATATGTACCTGGGTGGTCCAAATTAATTTTAACCAGATAACCAAAGACTCAGTTTCCTCATCTCATTTTGCTCATCTGCTTCTCTTGCTGTGGAACAGATTTCTCTTTCCAAGTTCATGTTAGAAAATGGCCACCATCAGTGATTCCGTATTTATATCCACTCAGATAAGTCCATTTTCACTAGAAATGGACTTTGGTCCAGGTGTGAGCATGTGACCCATGTTGAGTGGATTCATCAATGGCCAGAGGTTAATGGCCTATATATTAACAGTTGCTTCCATATAATCACACAAGATGAACAATTGTGAGGAAACCAGTCAGGTATGGGAGACCCAACAGTTGGTTTCTTCTACAGAGGGTTCAGTCAGATACTAAGTTGAAAATGTTGGTCAGAATCTAAGCAAAGAAATATCCCATTTCTATATACTCTACCAAACTTATCTCTGATTCAGTTACTAGGTGACTGAAACCATAAAAAGCATTGTCAGAAAATTATGTCATTTACATCCGTGGTAGAAATTGAAAGGGTAGGCAAAAATACTCTCCACGGTTTCATCTTGGAATTTCTATGCTGCCAGGTGAACCAAATGAGATCCACGAACTCTAAGACATCTTTGAAGTTGGCTGGAATCTTCAAGGGCTCAACAGACAAAGTGTTCATGAACCCAAGTCGGAGTGGTTAAAGAGGCAGTGAATCAGCAAGCTCCAAGTTCGATTCCGTATTTGCTTGGTCCTCAAGCCATAGATGATGGGATTCAAGATTGATGGGATAATCAGATACAAGTCAGCTAACAGCACTTGGGTGCTCAAAGGTATTATGTCCTCCCCTAGCCAGGCCACATAGACTGATGCCATCCCAGGCAGGTAGAACAGAGCCATAACCCCCACATGGGAACCACATGTGCTTAATGCTTTCAACTGAGCATTCTTTGAGGAGAGACTGAATACTGCCTGGAGAATCAGGATATAGGAGGCAGCAATAAACACCACATCAGAACCCACAATAATGGAGGAAACAATCAGGCTATAAAGACTACTGGGCCTGGGGTCGGCACAAGCCAACTTGGCCACAGCTATGTGCTCACAGTAGGAATGGAGAACCACGTTGGAGCCACAGAAGGGCAGATGACTCACCATCCAGCTCAGTGGAGTCATTGATATAATAGCTCTGATGGTGATGGTCACAGTCATTTCCAGCATCACTCGAGGTGTGAGGATTCTCTTATAGTGTAGGGGCTTACAGATGGCCACATAGCGGTCAAAAGCCATGGCCAGCAGCAGTCCCGTCTCCATAGCTGTGGCTGCATGGACAAAATACATCTGAGTGAAACAAGCATTAAAGCTGATGGAGTTGTCTCCTGAGGAGAAGATGCTCACCATCTTGGGCACCACTGAGGAGGCCATAAGCATGTCTACAGCAGCCAGAACACACAGGAAGCAGTACATGGGCTCCTGTAGAGTGGAATCCATCCAGATGACAGTCACTATGAAGGTGTTTCCTAACAGGGCTGTGGTATACATGATGCTCAGTGAGATAGCCAGCCAAAGATGTGAAGACTGCAAACCTGGGATACCCACCAGGATGAAGGTGGCAGGGACTTCCATTGTATGGTTGTAGGGTGACCCCAGCATCACAGATGAGACTGCTTTCCTGTTAATGTATAAAATTAGGTAAGAAAAGGATACAATCCTGTAAGATGTGTTCCCAGCTCTGGTGTTAAAAGGGCCTGATGTTATTCTCAGCTCAGTGGACCACAGGTTTAAGGAACTGACATGTGACAAACTTTTCCTGCTCTACTTTCCATCATTTTCAGTATTAATTGCCTTACTAATTTCTATTCATTCTTCAAAAGTCAGCTCATAAGCTACCTCCTTTGGAAAGTCTTTTCTTCTCTACCACCTCCCCCAGACCCTGCCAGAATTAAATTAGGTAACTTAAGAACTTATGGAATCTCCTATGCTGACCTCTGAGGGATCTAAATTGACCATTCCAGTACTTTGCCTGGGACTTTATTCAATTATGTGTGTCTTGGTCATGGCCTTATAACTTGTACCAAGTGTGTGACCCAGAGTTCTGTTGCCCAGATCCATTAAGAGAAGATATGTGTACTCATCGTAGCTAACAGTTGAATGAATGAGAAATCAGAGGAAAGAGTTTTTCTTTTATTTCTGTATGATAAGTTCCTAATATTTAATCATTGTTGAATGAAACAATGAACTTCTTGAGGTTGAACACGTCACAAACTGCATCTTTTCCTTCCTCAAATGCTCACTGCCCTGATACTAGATCTCTCAAGGCCTCAGGCTAGTGGGTAAACACATGGATATTGTGTGACTATGTTGACTTTACAATATTCAATAAAGCCCAAGAACTCTATCCCAGGTGTCCAGGCAACCCTAAATAAAGAGTGCTTATTTGCCAAGTCTTAAGACCAGACTGCTGTTAATTATAACATCCTGTCCATCCCCTCAGGAAGAGGCTTTCAGGCTGAGACCTTTCCATATCCTTGGACACTCTTTACTTGATTCTTTCAGATTGTTTCTCATTAGGCTTGGATTCTTCCTGAAAAATTGGATCACTCAGATTGACAGTACTGGCCTCAGAATCCCATCAGCTGCTGTAGCATTTTCTCCTGTTAACCAAGCATGTTAATCAAATGTTAGACCAACATTTACCTGGTTCTCAATGCTAACCAATGACATGCATTTGCCCCTTCCGGTAGCCCCCTGGAGAGCCTACCACTGATTGACCCCACACCTAGCTGCCAACAGCACCCTTGACAAGAGACCTCAAATGTTTTTTAAAAAGTCAAATTTCTAGAATATGATTGTAAACTGTGGTCTTCATTGAAACAGACAAAACCCTAAACATGAGAAATGCCTTATAATGAAACAGACTGAATAAAGTAGTTATTGTTCAGTTGCTAAGTCATGTCCGACTCTTTAGTGACCCCATGGACTACAGCTTGCCTGGCTTCCCTGTCCTTCACTATCTCCAGGAGTTTCCTCAAACTCCTGTCAATTGAGTTAATGCTATCCAACCACCTCATCCTCTGTTGCCCCTTTTCCTTGTGCCCTCAATCTTTCCCAGCATCAAGGTCTTTTCCAATGAGTCAGTTCTTCATATCAGGTGGCCAAACCGTGTCAGAGAACCTTGCTGTGTCTAGCCACTGGGTGAGACATCTGCAGTGATAGATCATGAGAGGAGAAGGGTACAGAGTGAAAAAGATTTATTCAGGACATCTTTAAGATTGCTGTGTGTTTCCTGGATGCCACAGACTCAAGGTTAAGCATTATTCCTTAAAGAATCAAAAAAGAGGTTGAGGAACCAGACTGCCTCCTCCCCCCACCCACCTCTGATCCCAGATCTTTCCCTCTGCATCCCTGCTCTGTATAAACCCACCTTTCTTCTGAGGGCAGTCTCAGCTGATGCCTGCCCATCTCTCTAACTTGTAGCAGTCCCTACCTTTCATTCCCTTGAGGCTTCATTTCCCTCATTACTTTTTCTTCTTGATTAGCACTGCTAGACATTTACATATCTTGTTAGTCCTTTCCAATGACATGGTTTGGTTGGTACTTTTTTCTTATTATTTTACTCTTCAGTCTATTGCTACTGAAAAATTTTTTGCTAATATCAACAATTATCTCTATCAGTGACATGTTGAAGAAAGTTTTCAGTCCATCAACACTTTTCACTGTTTCAATCCAGCGCTTTCAGTCTTAAATTTTACTTAACCTATCCAAAACATTTAACGTTACTGCTTGGTCTCATATTTTGGGGTTAATTTTTTATTAAAATATGCATACTATAAAATGGACAGTTGATAAAATTTTATCTGTGAGGACATGAACATACCCCCATGGCTACTATCCAGATCAAGATATACAATTGCTTCCTGGTTCTTGAGGTGCACTGTTCTTCATGTTATGGCCAAGTTTTTCTAAAACATTTCCAGCCCACAACCTGCCTCTGCCTTCAACCCTACAGAGACATTCACATGAAGAGCTGGAGAGCCAATCACTAAAGAAGAACTTAGACAATCACTTAATTCAATAATAAAATTGAAGGATATGTGAGAATTTTTTATTCCTATTTAAAGAATTGAACATGTTCCTAGCTCTGGTGTTAAAAGAGCCTGATATTATTCTCAACTCAGTGGGCCACAGGTTTAAGGAACTGACATAGGACAAAGTTTTCCTGCTCCACCTTCCATCATTCTTAGTATTCATTGCCTTGCTAATTTCTATTCATTCTTCAAAAGTCAGCTCATAAGCTACCTCCTTTGGAAAGTCTTTTCTTCTCTACCACCTCCCCCAACCCCTGCCGGAACTAAATTAGGTAACTTAAAAACTTATGGAATCTCCTATGCTGACCTCTTGGAGAAGGAAATGGCAACCCACTCCAGTGTTCTTGCCTGGAGAATCCCAGGGATGGAGGAGCCTGGTGGGCTGCCGTCTCTGGGGTTGCACAGAGTTGGATACAACTGAAGCAACTTAGCAGCAGCAGCAGCAAAGGATTGGAAATACTCAATTCAAATGAAGATTGCCTTAAAGGTAAAGAAGGAATGCATAATTTACTCAAATGAAGCCTTCGTGTTTATGATAAACCAATGCCTCCCCTCTCTAGGACAAAAAGCACATGCTTCTAATAAGCCCTACTGCTCAGTTTCTATTCTCTCAAATTCCCCTGGTCCCTGAAAACCCTGTCTTGATTATCACAAAGTTAGACTAACCGCTTCCTCTCTTAGCTTTGAATCAAAATAGTTATGTGTTCCTGTTCCTGTTCTCTCCCCAGTTGTCCCATGATTTCCAGGATGTGAACTTGCTATCAGCAGTACCCACTAGCCCTGGCCAGCCCATTTTAGTGAGGTTGAGAGCTTATATCCTCCTTTCTAGGATGGCTCTGGCTTTGAGACTTCAAGCCCAACACCCAGTCCCCGGGTCAGTTACCCACATCCCTGGAATTTTCTCTATTTGACTTCCTCTGGATGTCCACATTTCTTCCTCTCAAAAGAAAGGGGATTTATATAAGATCCTTCAGGACAAGCAACATGAGCTCGTATATGAACAACATGGATGCATGGTGAGGAGTTTTGTCATTTTCAAATACCTCCCATTAAGAGTCCTCTTCCCCCGGTAGCTTCTCTATCACCCTGCTTTTCCCCTGGACACCCCAGCTTTCCTTGGCCTCTGCCCAGCAGCCAAGCACTGTAACTTCTCCAGAGACTGATTTTTGTCTGTGCTCTGGTCCCCAGAGTTTTCCAGATTGTAAGAACAGGCAGATGCCTAATGGTTAAGGAGTCTTTGTTTCTTTAAATCCTCAGAGGCTACTTAAGAGTTAGAAGAATATAGAGTGTATTCTGAAAGGAAAACAAAAGGCCCAAGATTAGTTCAATTTTGAAAAATGTAAAACAAATGCATTGAAAGAAAGCTTACTCACAATCTCCTTGGGCTAAATTTTGGGTCTTTGTATGTCACCAAGAGAACCTTCATGATTCTGATAACTACATGGTATTCTGCCTTCCTTTCTTCTAAATCTATGACAAAAGGAGGAAAACAGGAGGCAATTGTGGAGAGAAAGGATAGGACTAGGCACAAAAAGCCATATATTATAATGAAGGAGAATTAAGACTATAGGCAATTGGCCCTTTAGAGTGATTGTTGGGTGCGATGAAAATAATTCATTACAGGTCTTTAAAATATGATATGGGAATGGTTGTGCTGGAAACAAACTGTGAGGCAAGCATATGAGAACTGTGGGCTTTGCCTGTTGCAGGAGCTGCAATATATACGTTATGTATGGTCACACTGATGCTGTGTAATGCAACCTCTGAGGTAGTTTTAAGTTTGAAGGTAGTGACTGTTGAGTTAGGATTTGGCAACAAACTAGATACTAGGTTAGGTACAGGCAGAAGGAAAATAATTCCTATAATGAAGAATAGTTTAAAAAAAAAAAATCTACCTTAATTGTATCAGTTGTTCACATAGGAAGGAGGTGAAACAGGCCAAAATGAAAAATAAACTCATTCTGTCCACCATGCTTTGAAATTACTTCTTCAACATGATTAGCAGCAGAAGAGGAGAACTTTCCATCTGCCTGGAAAGGAATGAACTGGTAAATCACACAGCTGGTCCTGGCAAAGGGTTGAGCAGTTCTATATTAGAGGGAACATGTGTTTTTTGTGTGTGGGAGGGTGGATCCCTGGGGAAGTGTGTATTGACTGGAGAAATGGATCTGTAGGAAGTGCTTCCACTTATGTCCATGGAAACTTAGCAGGGATGCCAGGGGCCAAATCAACGATGTTCTTTTTGTGCTTTTATTAAGACAAATCTTGGAAGGTTCCTGGAAAATGAAGATTATTAGGTGAATTCATTAAAATCTTGAATGAATTAAGGAATGCAATGGCTTCATTTGTAATGTGATCTTTGGGTTGTTTGCTTTTCTGTTTATAAGCTGATTTGGATGTTATGATTACTTGTTAAAAGAATTTAGGTTAAACCTATTATGTGTTATCATAAAGTCTGATTTTCAAGACCAGCCAAGAAGATAAAAGGTCTTAAGTGTATAAAAATTCTTTCCTCTAGGTTAATTGTTTATACTTCTCTTCTAAGAATGAGGACCCCTTTTCATAATGAGTATGTATATTTTTAATTTTTTTAAATAAAGAAAGTATATACACACAGTCACAGATACAGGAAAAAACAGTATAAGAAAAGATCCTGTTAACAACTGTATTTACAAAAACAACACCAAAAATTCCAGGAATAATTTAATAGAAGTAATATACAGGAACTAGATGGAAAAATATTATAAAATGCTACTAAGAGATATAACAGAAAATCTAAATAAGTGAAATATATTTTGTCCTTTGATAAGATTCAATATTGAAAAGATATTATTTATTCTTAATCTATATATTACATGAAGTTCCAATTGATTTCCCTTTGTAACTATTAAAATGTTGATCTAGAACAGGGGTCAGTGAAGTTTTTCTCTAAAGTATCTTAATATTTTAGGTTTTATGGGTAACATAGTCTCCAATGTAACTATATAATTCTGTCTTGTGGTGAGAAAGCAGCCACAGATAATGCTTAATAAATGTATATTCTGATAAAAATATATGGACACTGAAAAAACAAAATGAACAAAAAACCAAAAAACAAGAACCTTTTATGTCTGATTCACCATTGTAGCTCCAGTCTGGCAGTGTGTGCATATATAAATATTTAAGTGAGGGAACTTTCATTCATATGCCTAGAATCAAAACAAAAATAACCTCTTCTTGCCACATAAGGGCATGAAAGACAGGATGTTATTGAATTACACTCCCATTCAAAAATTTAATGGCTAATTACAAAAATGGTCCAGAAGGGGAAGAGGCAGGTAGCCATGTGGAGGGCAAGAGGCTGCACTGCTCCTGGGATGCCTAGGGCTGTACCTGCAGTTTAATGTGATCATTCACTGTAAGATAGGAATGAGCTTTGCCCATGCGTATATTTTACTGGCAGAAAAACCGAGTGGTGCAATGCCTGAGCCTTGAGGGGAAATGCTTTTCAAAGGGTAAAATGCTTGGGTCCTGCAAAAGGTGGAGACAAAGGTCAAGAATCCTTGAGTTCCCACCTCCTTGCAGAAAATCTAATCTCCATTTTTTTTCAATAAAGATTGGTTGTAATCTCTTAAAAATCAAAACACTGAGAGTCTACTGTGGGTCCCAGTTTATAGTTAAATGAGCATATGTTGCTTTATGTAATAGGTCAGGGGTCATATCTGAATATATTGGGAGAAGCACAGGGTTTTTTGTTTGGGGTAGCCATGGCAGAGAACCAGTCCATTTTCGGAAGTATGAAGTTCAGTATTTGAGTACCAGCAGTGGATCTCAGCTGGCTTCAGTGAATTCCAAAGTGAAAGAAACACAAAGTTGGCAGATAGGCTTCTAATGGAAATACCAGCAAGAAATCTCTACTTGCTGGCTGGACTATCCCTTTGTTGCTTGCTATCAGATTCTTTAATGCATCTAATAATTTTTTTTATTTAATGGATGTGGCCAAGTCAGTGGGTTGCATGTGGAAACAGAATATTGTGATTTGTCAAAATGGAAATCTTATCAAATATACTTAACCATCTCATGCTCTTGATTTGGTTTTATGTTATGATGTTGCAAGCGGATGGGAACTCATTATCTGATTTTTAGGGGTAGATTCATACTTCTTTGATTTTTCAGAAATAAAAAAACATTCTAAGGAAGTAAATAATATAAATGTTAGCAAAATGTATGGTTGCTAAGTTGTTAAGCATCAAATCTCTTTGGAAAAGTTATTACATGAATACTGATCTACATTAGGGGCTTCCCTGGTGGCTCAGAGGGTAAAGCATCTGCCTGCAATGCAGGAGACCCAGGTTTGATCCCTGGGTTGGGAAGATCCCATGGAGAAGGAAATGGAAACCCACTCTGGTACTCTTGCCTGGAAAATCCCATGGATGGAGAAGCCTGGTATGCTACAGTCCACAGGGTCACAAAGAGTCGGACACAACTGAGCAAATTCACTTTCACAGTTTCAATAGTGCCTACAAATACCCCTTAAAATTATGAAATTAAAATTTTATTGGGTTTATTTTTAGGTATATACAGTATGTCAAGTGTTGTTTTATGTGATTTCTACTCATTTTTAATCTTCAGTACCCTCTATAAATTAGAGGGTTTGTTTTCCCATCAGTAGAAAGGAGATAAAGACTCAGATACAGTAATTTTTCATCAGCACTTATTAGAAAATTACATTTTATTAAGATTTTCAAATGTAATAGAGTCAAATATATAGACATATCTATTATATATGAAATCTCTTTCTTCTAACATATACTGACTATTCAGCTTAAAACTTTCTGAAAGGAAGAGAAAAAGACAAACACATTGCCTAAATTTCTGTTGCTTAGAAACAAAAAGCTGGTGATTAGTACAGTATTCCAAGTAGCTTAACAACAGAGGGTATATTAAAAGAATATAGAGGTATATCTTGTAGAACTTAATAACAGGGATGTACCTAGGTATCCTAAATGAATTGGGACCAGAGAGCCAGACAGTTTCTTTATACCATTTTCCTAATTTGCTTCTCCTTCTGTGAAAGAGTTCCAAGTTCATGTGTTATAAAATGGCTACCATCAGTGATTCCAAGTTTATACCTTCTCAGATAAACCAGAATCCATCATCACTGGAGATGGACTCTGTCAAGGTGTGAGCACATGAGCCAAGTTCAGTGGGTTCATCAATTCATAGAGGTCACTGTCATATATATTAACAGTTGCTTCCATATAATTTCATAAGGAGATACACATGTGTGCAACGTGACTTCAAGCGTGTCCAACTCTTTGTGATCTCATGGACTGTAGCCTACCAGGCTCCTCTGTCTATAGGATTTTTGAGGCAAGAATACTGGAGTGAGTTGCCATTTCCTTTTCCAGGGGATCTTCCTGACCCAGGGATTGAACCCATGTCTCTTATGTCTCCTGCATTTGGCAGGCAGGTTCTTTACTAGTAGCTCCACCTCAGAATTCCAAGATGTACAGTTTGTGAGAAAATTAGTCAGGTATGGTACAACCAACACTTGGCTTCTTTTGCAAAGGGACTGCTGCTGCTGCTGCTAAGTCGCTTCAGTCGTGTCCGACTCTGTGAGACCCCATAGATGGCAGCCCATCAGGCTCCCCCGTCCCTAGGATTCTCCAGGCAAGAACACTGGAGTGGGTTGCCATTTCCTTCTCCAATGCATGAAAGTTAAAAGTGAAAGTGAAGTCACTCAGTCGAGTCCAACTCCTAGCAACTCCATGGACTGCAGCCTACCAGGCTCCTCCATCCATGGTATTTTCCAGGCAAGAGTACTGGAGTGGGGTGCCATTGCCTTCTCCGTGCAAAGGTACTAGTAGGATACTAAGTTGAAAATGCAGGTCAGGAACTAAGGAAAGGAAATCTCCAAATCTATCATCTCTGCCTAAACTGTACGTTTCAGATCCTAGTTGATTGAAACCATTAAAGTTGTCAGATAATTAATCATCTCATTGGTCCTTGCTAGAGAAGGAACAGTTAGGCAAAGAAATCCAGTACTTGGATGCAGTCTCAAAAACAACAGAGTGATCTCTGTTCATTTCCAAGGCAAACCATTCAATATCACAGTAGTCCAAGTCCATGCCCTGACCAGTAACGCTGAAGAAGCTGAAGTTGAACAGTTCTATGAACACCTACAAGACCTTCTAGAACTAACACCCAAAAAAGATGTCCTTTTCATTATAGGGGACTGGAATGCAAAAGTAAGAAGTCAAGAAACACCTTGAATAACAGGCAAATTTGGCCTTGGAGTACAGAATGAAGCGGAGCAAAGGCTAATAGAGTTTTGCCAAGAGAACACACTGGTCAAAGCAAACGCCCTCTTCCAACAACACATGAGAAGACTCTACACATGAACATCACCAGACGGTCAATACCAAAATGAAATTTATTATATTCTTTGCAGCCAAAGATGGAGAAGCTCTATACAGTCAGCAAAAACAACACTGGGAGCTGACTGTGGCTCAGATCATGAACTCCTTCTTGCCAAATTCAGACTTAAATTGAAGAAAGTAGGGAAAACCACTAGACCATTCAGGTATGACCTAAATCAAATTCCTTACGATTACACAGTAGAAGTGAGAAATAGATTTAAGGGACTAGATCTGATAGACAGAGTACCTAAAGAACTATGATTGGAGGTCCCTGACATTGTAAAGAAGACAGGAATCAAGACCATCTCCAAGAAAAAGATATACAAAGAAGCAAAATGGCTATCTGAGGACGTCTTACAAATAGCTCAGAAAAGAAGCAAAAAGCAAAGGAGAAAAGGAAAGATATACCTATTTGAATGAAGAGTTCTAAAGAATAGCAAGGAGAGATAAGAAAGACTTCCTTAGTGATAAGTGCAAAGACATAGAGGAAAGCAATTGAATGGGAAAGACTAGAGATCTCGTCAAGAAAATCAGAGATACCAAGGGACCATTTCATGCAAAGATGGGCAGAATAAAGGATAGAAATGGTATGGACCTAACAGAAGCAAAAGATATTAAGAAGAGGTGGCAAGAATACACAAAAGAACTATACAAAAAAAAAAAAATCTTCATGACCCAGATAATCAAGACTCTATGATCACTCACCTAGAGCCAGACATCCTGGAATGTGAAGTCAAATGGACCTTAGGAAGCATCACTACAAACAAAGCTAGTGAAGGTGATGGAATTCCAGTTGAGTTATTTCAAATCCTGAAAGATGATGCTGTGGAAGTGCTGAACTCAATATGCCAGCAAATTTGGAAAACTCAGCAGTGGCCACAGGACTGGAAATGATAAGTTTTCATTCCAATCCCAAAGAAAGGCAATGCCAAAGAAAGCTCAAACTACTACACAATTGTACTCATCTCACACACTAGTAAAGTAATGCTTAAAATTCTTCAAGCCAGGCTTCAGCAGCCATGAACTTCCAGATGTTCAAGCTGGATTTAGAAAAGGTAGAGGAACTAGAGATCAAATTGCCAACATCCATTAGATCATCAAAAAAGCAAGAGAAAAACATAGATTTCTGCTTTATTGACTATGTCAAAGCCTTTGACTGTGTGGATCACAACAAACTGTGGGAAATTCTTAAAGAGATGGGAATATCAGACCACCTTGCATGCCTCTTAAGATATCTGTATGCAGGTCAGGAAGCAACAGTTAGAACTGGACATGAAACAGAAGACTGGTTCCAAATTGGGAAAGAAGTACGTCAAGGCTGTATATTGTCACCTTGCTTTTTTAACTTATATGCAGAGTACATCATGAGAAACACTAGGCCAGATGAAGCACAAGCTAGAATCAAGATTGCTGGGAGAAATATCCATAACCTCAGATATGCAGATGATATCACCTTTATGGCAGAAAGCGACAAAGAACTAAAGAACCTCTTGATGAAAGTGAGAGAGGAGAGTGAAAAAGTGGCTTAAAGCTCAACATTCAGAAAACTAAGATTATGGCATCTGGTCACATCACTTCATGGCAAATAGATGGGGAAACAGTGGAAACAGTGACTGACTTTTTTGGCGGGGGGGGGGGGGGGGGAGCTCCAAAATCACTGCAAATGGTCACTGCAGCCATGAAATAAAAAGACGCTTACTCGTTGGAAGAAACATTATGGCCAACCTATACAGCATATTAAAAAGCAGAAACATTACTTTGCCAACAAAGGTCCATCTAGTCAAAGCTATGGTTTTTCCAGTAGTCATGTACGGATGTGAGAGTTGGACTATAAAGAAAGCTGAGCACAGAAGAATTGATGCTTTTGAACTGTGAAGTTGGAGAAGACTCTTGACAGTCCCTTGGACTGTAAGGCGATCCAACCAGTCCACCCTAAAGGAAATTAGTTGAATATTTATTGGAAGGACTGAAGTTGAAGCTGAAACTCCAATACTTTGACCACCTAATGTGAAGAACTGACTCATTTGAAAAGACCCTAATGCTGGGAAGGATTGAGGGCAAGAGGAGAAGGGGACGACAGAGAATGAGATGGTTGGATGGCATCACCGACTCTATGGACATGAGTTTGAGCAGGCTCCAGGAGCTGGGGATGGACAGAGAGGCCTGGCATGCTACAGTCCATGGGGTTGCAAAGAGCTGGACAGAACTGAGCAACCGTACTGAACTGAACTGAGGCAAAGATATCCTTATAGCTTTCTCTTAGAACTTGTATAGTGCCAGGTGAACTAGACCATCCAGGTGAACTAAAGCATCTTTGGATTGGCTAAAATGCTCAAAGTCTGAAGAGATTTGTATTCATGAACCCAAGCTGGAGTGTTTAAAGAGGCAGTGCATCAGCAAGCTCGATGTTCGATTTCGTATTTGCTTTGTCCTCAGGCCATAGATGATGGGGTTTAAGGTAGGTGGGATGATCAGATACAAGTCAGCTAATAGCACTTGGATGTGCACAGGCATTATGTCTTTCCCTAGCCAAGGCACATAGATGGATGCCATCCCAGGTAGGTAGTACAGAGCCATAACCCCCACATGGGAGCCACACGTACTTAATGCTTTTAACTGAGCATTCTTTGAGGAGAGACTGAATACTGCCTGGAGAATCAGGATATAGGAGGCAGCAATAAAGGCCACATCAGAACCCACAATAATGGAGGTACCAATCAAACTGTAGAGACTACTGGACCTGGGGTCAGCACAAGCCAACTTGGCCACAGCTATGTGCTCACAGTAGGAATGGAGAACCACGTTGGAGCCACAGAAGGGCAGATGACTCACCATCCAGCTCAGTGGAGTCATGAATACGGTCGCTCTGATGGTGATGGTCACACTTATTCCCAGCATCACTCGAGGTGTGAGAATTCTCTTATAGTGTAGGGGCTTACAGATGGCCACAGAGCGGTCAAAAGCCATGGCCAGCAGCAGCCCCGTCTCCACAGCTGTGGCTGCATGGACAAAATACATCTGAGTGAAACAAGCGTTAAAGCTGATGGTGTTGTCTCCTGAGGAGAAGATGCTCACCATCTTGGGCACCACCGAGGAGGCCATAACCATGTCTACAGCAGCCAGAACACACAGGAAGTAGTACATGGGCTCCTGTAGAGTGGAATCCATCCAGATGACCATCACTATGAGGGTGTTTGCCAACAGGGCTGTGGTATACATGATGCTCAGTGAGATAGCCAGCCAAAGATGTGAAGACTGCAAACCTGGGATACCCACCAGGATGAAGGTGGCAGGGACTTCCGTTGTATGGTTGTAGGGTGACCCCAGCATCACAGATGAGACTGCTTTCCTGTTAATGTATAAAATTAGGTAAGAAAAGGATACAATCCTGTAAGACGTGTTCCCAACTCTGGTGTTAAAAGGGCCTGATGTTATTCTCAACTCAGTGGGCCGCAGGTTTAAGGAACTGACATGTGACAAAGTTTTCCTGCTCCACCTTCCATCATTCTCAGTATTCTTTGCCTTACGAATTTCTATCACTATTCAAAGATCTTGAGTTACATCCCTTGGGAAGTCTCTACTTTCTGCCCCATCTCATGACAAAACTAAATTAGGTAGCTTCAGAGCTTTTATGGGCTCTCATCTGTGCTTACCTCTGAGGGACCTAAACTGATCATTCCAGTATCATACATGTGACTATTGTATTCAATCATGTGTATCTTGTTCATGGCCTTATAAATTATACCAAGTGTGTGACCCAGATGTGTTGTGCACAAGTCCAGTAAGAGAGGATACGTGTGCTCATTATAGCAAAAAGTTGAATGAAAGAAAAATCAGAGGAAAGAATGTTTCTTTTATTTCTGTATGCTCCATTCCTAATATATAATCATTGTTGAATGAAACAATGAACTTCCTAGATTTAACATGTAATGTTTTTCATCTTCTCCTTCCTGAAACTCTCACTATCCTAATACTACATCTCTCAGAGCCTCAGGCTAGTGGGTCACGACACTGATTGTGTGACTATTGGACTTTACAGTACTCACATAAAGCCCAAGAACTCTTTCCCAGGTGTCCGGGCAACCTTAAATAAAGAGTGTGTATTTGTCAAGCCTCCAGACTAGCCAGTGATTAGTTATCACCTCCTGTCCCTCCCTTCAGTCAGGGGCTAAAAGGCTAAGGACTTTCCAGATCCTTGGACATTGTCTTCACTTGATCATTCTTGGATTTCTCATCATTTCTGGCTCCTCCCTAAAAAAGTTGAATAGGTAAGATTGATTGGAGAACTGACTTCAGAATCCCATAAATGGCAGTAGCCAAGCACTAGACCAACACTTACCTGGTTCTCAGTGCTAATCAGGAAACACACATTTGTCCCTTCCAGTTACCCCCTGGAGAGCCTAACACTAATTGACTCTACAGCCAGGTACCAACAGAAACCTTGATGAGAGTTCTAAGAAGTTTTCTAAAAAGCCAAACTTATGGGATATGATTGAAAACCATGGTCTTTATTGAAACAAAACAAACCAACAAAAAAACCCTAAACATAAGAAATGCCTTATAATGGAATAGACTGAATAAAGTAATGAGTTCTGTTTTATAGTCAGAGAACCTAACTGCATATAACCACTGGGTGAGACATCTTCAGTGGTAGAGCATGAGAAGATAAAGGAAAGCTTTTAAAAGTAGAACAATAGTATAGAGTGAAAAGAAAATTATTCAGGGTACTCTTAAGACTGCTATGTGTTTCCTGGATGCCATAAAGCCAAGATTGAGCATCTTTCCTTAAAGAGTTGAAGAGAATCTGAGGAATAAGAATGGCTCTTCCTGCTATTTACCTCTGATCCAGGATCTTCCTCTCTGGATGCCCCTGTATAAATTTGCCTTTCTTCTGAGAGAAGTCTCATCTAGTGCCTGCCCATCCCTCCTCTCTAGCCTTGGCAAGTTGTCACAGGTCATACCTTTCATTTCTGTGAGGTTTTAGTTCCCTCATTCCTTTTTCTTCTTGCTTAGCAGTGCTAGAGATTTACATGTCTTAATAGTCTGGTCCATTGGCAGAACATTTGGTTTGGTGGGTCTGTTTATAAGTATTACTATCTTACTCTTCAGTCTGCTGCTACTGAAAAAGAATTTGTTTAGACCAACAATTACCTCCATCTGTGACATGTTGCCAATCCAGTGTTTTCAGTCTTTATTTTACTTTACCTATCCAGAACATTTAACACTGTTTCCTGCGTCTTTATTTTTTGGCTAACTTTTGATTGAAATGTAGCATCCATATGGTAAAATAGACTGTCTAAGTTTTATCTGTGAGAACATGAACACACCCTCATGGCCACTACCAAGATCAAGAAATACAATTGCTTCCTGGTTCTTGAGGTGCATTCTTCTTCAGAAAGCCCTGGCCAAGCTCTCCTAAAACATTTCCAGACCACAATCTGCCTCTGCCTTCAAACCTGCAGGGACATTCACTTGAAGAGCTGGAGAGCCAATACTAAAAAATTGTAAAGTAATTAACCTCCAATTAAAATAAATAAATTTACACTAAAAAAATTTAAGAATAAAAGGAAGAAAGTTTAGAAAAAAAAGAAAAGCTTAGACAAGACACTTAATAAGAAAATCATAGGATATGTCAGGATATCTTATTTCTATTTAAAGGATGGGAAATACTCAATTTAAATGAAAATTGTCTTAAAGGTAAAAGTAGTAATCCTTAATTCAGTGAAATGGAGCCTTTGTGTTCATGATAAATCAATGTCTCCCCACTATGACCAAAAGCACATGCTCCCAATCAGTCCTACTGCTCAGTTTCTATTCTCTCAACACTCCCTAGTCCCTGAAAACCCTCTCTCCTTCATTCCAAGGTTAAACTTACCCCTTCCTCTCTCAGCTTTGAACCAAAATAAGCATGTATATCCTGTTCCTTTTATCTCCCCAGTTGTCCAATGATTTCCAGAATGTGATCTTGGTATCAGCAGTACTCATGAGACCTGGCCAGCCCTTTGCAGTGGAGTTGCTTATATCCTCCTTTCTAGGGTGATGCTGGCTTTGAGACTTCATCAAGCCCAACACCCAGTCCCCAGGTTAGTTACTCACATCCCTGGAGTTGTCTCTATTTGACTTCCTCTGGCAGGCCACGTTTCTTTCACTCAAAAGAAGGGGGATTTATACAGGAGGAGCAACACACGATCAAATATGAACAACATGGAGGCACGATGAGGAGTGTTGTCACTTTCAGAGCCCTCCCATTGGGAGCCCTCTTTCCCTTCAGATTCTCTATCACCCTGCTTTTCCCCTGGACACCCCAGCTTCCCTTGACCTCTGCCCAGCAGACAAACACTATAACTCCTCCAGAGACTGATTTTTCCCTGTTCTCTGGCCCAAGGGAGCTTTCCAGATTGCAGGGAGAGACAGGTGCTTAGTGGAAGAGACTTTGTTTCATGTCCTCAGAGGATAACTAATAAGGAATATAACATATATTCTGAAAAGAAAATGAGGCCCCAAATAAGTTTATCTGATTTTTAGAGATTGATTCCTACTTGTTTGATTTTCAGAAATAGAATACATTCTAAGCAAGTAAATAATAGCAATATCAGGGAAATCTATGGCTGCTAGGTGGTTGAGCATCAGATCTCTTTGGAACAGTTACTTTGTACATGCTTATCTACACAGGAATATAATATCAACAGTACCTATGACTACCCCTTAAAATTATGAAATTAGAAATTATTGTGTATAGTTTAAAGTATGCACAGTATGTATGTAAGGTATTGTTTTATATGCTCATTTTGAAATGTAATCTTCCATGTACTTTATAGTTAGCATTGTTTCCCCATCAGTACAAAGGAAATATTAAGATACAGTCATTGCCAACAACACCTATTTGGAAACTATATTTTATTAAGATTTTCAAATACACCAGAGTCAAATATATGCATTGTATTTCTTACATATGAAATCCCTTTCTCTTTAAGATTCACGACTATAGGAATTAAGACTTTCTGAAAGGAGAAAATAAAAGCAAACTCACATTGCCTTAGCTTCCATTGTTACAAACAAAAAGTTGGTGATAAGTACACCATTCCAACTTCCTGAACAATACTAGGTACATAGGAAACAGAGGTACATCTTATATTACATAATAACAGGGATGTACTTGTGTGTTTGAAATGAATTGGAGCCAAAGAACCATTTTTTGAAAAGATTTCGCTTTCCAAGTACATGTTTTAGAAAATGGCCATCATCACTGATTCCAAGTTTACATCTCCTCAGATAAGCTAAATCCATTTTGACTGGAGACAGACTCTGTTCCAGGTATGAGCACACGATCCAAGTTGAGTGGATTCATCAATGGCCCAGAGGTCAGTGTATTATATATTAACAGTTGCTTCCATATAATCATATCAGGAGAACAGTTGTGAGAAAATAAGTCAGACATTGCAGACCCAACACTTGGTTTCTTCTGCAGAGGGTCTGGTAGGATATTAAATTGGAAATGTAGGTCAGAATCTAAGGAAAGAAAAATCCCAAATCTATATTCTCTGCCAGGACTTATCTCTGATTCAAATACTAGTTTATTCAAACCATTATATTCATCAGAAAAAAATCATTTCGTGGACATCCTTGCTAGAGATTGAATAGTTAGGTAAAGTTAAACTTTACAGCTTCTTTACTTAGACCTTGTATGGCATCAGGTGAACCAAACTGTCCAGGTTAGCTAGGCCATCTTTGAAGTTGTCTGGTTTGCTCAAGGGCCTGAATTCCTGAACCCAAGTTGGACTGGTTAAAGAGGCAGTGAATCAGCAGGCCCCATGTTCGCTTCCGTATTTGCTTTGTCCTTAGGCCATAGATGATGGGGTTCAAAGATGGTGGGATGATCAGATACAAGTCAGCTAATAGCACTTGGGTGCACAAAGGCACTATGTCCTCCCCCAGCCAGGCCACATAGATGGATGCCATCCCAGGTAGGTAGTACAGAGCCATAACCCCCACATGGGAACCACACGTACTTAATGCTTTTAACTGAGCATTCTTTGAGGAGAGACTGAATACTGCCTGGAGAATCAGGATATAGGAGGCAGCAATAAAGGCCACATCAGAACCCACAATAATGGAGGAAACAATCAGGCTATAAAGACTACTGGGCCTGAGGTGGGCACAAGCCAACTTGGCCACAGCTACATGCTCACAGTAGGAATGGAGAACCACGTTGGAGCCACAGAAGGGCAGATGACTCACCATCCAGCTCAGTGGAGTCATTGATATAATAGCTCTGATGGTGATGGCCACAGTCATTTCCAGCATCACTCGAGGTGTGAGAATTCTCTTATAGTGTAGGGGCTTACAGATGGCCACATAGCGGTCAAAAGCCATGGCCAGCAGCAGCCCCGTCTCCACAGCTGTGGCTGCATGGACAAAATACATCTGAGTGAAACAAGCATTAAAGCTGATGGAGTTGTCTCCTGAGGAGAAGATGCTCACCATCTTGGGCACCACTGAGGAGGCCATAACCATGTCCACGGCAGCCAGAACACACAGGAAGCAGTACATGGGCTCCTGTAGAGTGGAATCCATCCAGATGACAGTCACTATGAAGGTGTTTCCTAACAGGGCTGTGGTATACATGATGCTCAGTGAGATAGCCAGCCAAAGATGTGAAGACTGCAAACCTGGGATACCCACCAGGATGAAGGTGGCAGGGACTTCCATTGAATGGTTGTAGGGTGACCCCAGCATCACAGATGAGACTGCTTTCCTGTTAATGTATAAAATTAGGTAAGAAAAGGATACAATCCTGTAAGATGTGTTCCCAGCTCAGGTGTTAAAAGGCCCTGATGTTATTCTCAACTCAGTGGGCCACAGGTTTAAGGAACTGACATGTGACAAAGTTTTCCTGCTCCACCTTCCATCATTCTCAGTATTCGTTGTCTTACGAATTTCTATCACTATTCAAAGATCTTGAGTTACATCCCTTGGGAAGTCTTCTCTGCTTTCTGCCCTATCTCAGGACAAAACTAAATTAGGTAGCTTCAGAGCTTTTATGGGCTCTCATCTGTGCTTACCTCTGAGGGACCTAAACAGATCATTCCAGTATCATACATATGACTTTATTGTATTCAATCATGTGTGTCTTGTTCATGGCCTTATAAATTATACCAAGTGTGTGACCCAGGTATGTTGTGCATAAGTCCATTAAGAGAGGATACGTGTGCTCATTATAGCAAAAAGCTGAATGAATGAAAAATCAGAGGAAAGAATGTTTCTTTTATTTCTCTATGTTCCATTCCTAATATATAATCATTGTTGAATGAAACAATGAACTTCCTAGATTTAACATGTAATGTTTTTCATCTTCTCCTTCCTGAAACTCTCACTACCCTAATACTACATCTCTCAGAGCCTCAGGCTAGTGGGTCACGACACTGATTGTGTGACTATTGGACTTTACAGTACTCACATAAAGCCCAAGAACTCTTTCCCAGGTGTCCAGGCAATCTTAAATAAAGAGTGCTTATTTGCCAAGCCTCCAGACTAGCCAGTGGTTAGTTATCGCCTCCTGTCCCTCCCTTCAGTCAGAAGCTAAAAGGCTAAGGACTTTCCAGATCCTTGGACATTGTATTCACTTGATCATTCTTGGATTTCTCATTACTTCTGGCTCCTCCCTAAAAAGTTGAGTAGGTAAGATTGATTGGAGAACTGACTTCAGAATCCCATCAATGGCAGTAGCCAAGCACTAGACCAACACTTACCTGGTTCTCAGTGCTAATCAGGCAACACACATTTGTCCCTTCCAGTTACCCCCTGGAGAGCCTACCACTAATTGACTCTACAGCCAGGTACCAACAGAAACCTTGATGAGAGTTCTAAGAAGTTTTCTAAAAAGCCAAACTTATGGGATATGATTGAAAACCATGGTCTTTATTGAAACAAAACAAACAAACAAAAAAAAAAACCCTAAACATAAGAAATGCCTTATAATGAAACAGACTGAATAAAATAATGAGCTCTGTTTTATAGTCAGAGAACCTAACTGCATATAACCACTGGGTGAGACATCTTCAGTGGTAGAGCATGAGAAGATAAAGGAAAGCTTTTAAAAGTAGAACAATAGTGTAGAGTGAAAAGAAAATTATTCAGGGTACTCTTAAGACTGCTATGTGTTTCCTGGATGCCATAAAGCCAAGATTGAGCATCTTTCCTTAAAGAGTTGAAGAGAATCTGAGGAATAAGAATGGCTCTTCCTGCTATTTACCTCTGATCCAGGATCTTCCTCTCTGGATGCCCCTGTATAAATCGACCTTTCTTCTGAGAGAAGTCTCATCTAGTGCCTGCCCATCCCTCCTCTCTAGCCTTGGCAAGTTGTCACAGGTCATACCTTTCATTTCTGTGAGGTTTTAGTTCCCTCATTCCTTTTTCTTCTTGCTTAGCAGTGCTAGAGATTTACATGTCTTAATAGTCTGGTCCATTGGCAGAACATTTGGTTTGGTGGGTCTGTTTATAAGTATTACTATCTTACTCTTCAGTCTGCTGCTACTGAAAAAGAATTTGTTAAGACCAACAATTACCTCCATCAGTGACATTGCCAATCCAGTGTTTTCAGCCTTTATTTTACTTGACCTATCCAGAACATTTAACACTGTTGCTTGCTTCTTTATTTTTTGGCTAACTTTTGATTGAAATATAGCATCCATATGGTAAAATGGACAGTCTTAGTTTTATCTATGAGAACATGAACACACCCTCATGGCCACTACCAAGATCAAGAAATACAATTGCTTCCTGGTTCTTGAGGTGCATTCTTCTTCAGAAAGCTCTGGCCAAGCTCTCCTAAAACATTTTCAGACCACAATCTGCCTCTGCCTTCAACCCTGCAGAGACATTCACTTGAAGAGCTGGAGAGCCAATACTAAAAAATTGTAAAGTAATTAACCTCCAATTAAAATAAATAAATTTATACTAAAAATTTTTTAAAATAAAAGGAAGAAAGTTTAGAAAAAAAAGAAAAGCTTAGACAAGACACTTAATAAGAAAATCATAGGATATGTCAGGATATTTTATTTCTATTTAAAGGATGGGAAATACTCAATTTAAATGAAAATTGCCTTAAAGATAAAAGTAGTAATCCATAATTCAGTGAAATGGAGCCTTTGTGTTCATGATAAATCAATGTCTCCCCACTATGACCAAAAGCACATGCTCCCAATCAGTCCTACTGCTCAGTTTCTATTCTCTCAACACTCCCTAGTCCCTGAAAACCCTCTCTCCTTCATTCCAAGGTTAAACTTACCCCTTCCTCTCTCAGCTTTGAACCAAAATAAGCATGTATATCCTGTTCCTTTTATCTCCCCAGTTGTCCAATGATTTCCAGAATGTGATCTTGGTATCAGCAGTACTCATGAGACCTGGCCAGCCCTTTGCAGTGGAGTTGCTTATATCCTCCTTTCTAGGGTGATGCTGGCTTTGAGACTTCATCAAGCCCAACACCCAGTCCCCAGGTTAGTTACTCACATCCCTGGAGTTGTCTCTATTTGACTTCCTCTGGCAGGCCACGTTTCTTTCACTCAAAAGAAGGGGGATTTATACAGGAGGAGCAACACACGATCAAATATGAACAACATGGAGGCACGATGAGGAGTGTTGTCACTTTCAGAGCCCTCCCATTGGGAGCCCTCTTTCCCTTCAGATTCTCTATCACCCTGCTTTTCCCCTGGACACCCCAGCTTCCCTTGACCTCTGCCCAGCAGACAAACACTATAACTCCTCCAGAGACTAATTTTTCCCTGTTCTCTGGCCCAAGGGAGCTTTCCAGATTGCAGGGAGAGACAGGTGCTTAGTGGAAGGGACTTTGTTTCATGTCCTCAGAGGATAACTAATAAGGAATATAACATATATTCTGAAAAGAAAATGAGGCCCAAAATAAGTTTATCTGATTTTTAGAGATTGACTCCTACTTGTTTGATTTTCAGAAATAGAATACATTCTAAGCAAGTAAATAATAGCAATATCAGGGAAATCTATGGCTGCTAGGTGGTTGAGCATCAGATCTCTTTGGAACAGTTACTTTGTACATGCTTATCTACACAGGAATATAATATCAACAGTACCTATGACTACCCCTTAAAATTATGAAATTAGAAATTATTGTGTATAGTTTAAAGTATGCACAGTATGTATGTAAGGTATTGTTTTATATGCTCATTTTGAAATGTAATCTTCCATGTACTTTATAGTTAGCATTGTTTCCCCATCAGTACAAAGGGGATATTAAGACACAGATACAGTAACTTGCCATCAACACTTATTTGGAAATTATATTTTATTAAGATTTTCAAATACACAAGAGTCAAATATATGTATCTCTTACATATGAAATCCCTTTCTTTTTAACATATACTGACTATAGAAATTAAGACTTTCTGAAAAGAGAAAATAAAAGCAAACTCACATTGCCTTAGCTTCCATTGCTTACAAACAAAAAGTTGGTGATAAGTACACCATTCCAACTTCCTGAACAATACTAGGTACATAGGAAACAGAGGTATATCTTATAGTACTGAATAGCAGGGATGTACTTGTGTGTTTTAAATGAACTGGAACCAAAGAACCAATTTTTGAACAGACTTCACTTTCCAAGTACATGTGTTAGAAAATGGCCATCATCAGTGATTCCAACTTTACATCTCCTCAGATAAACTGGAATCCATTTTGACTGGAGACAGACTCTGTTCCAGGTATGAGCACACGATCCAAGTTGAGTGGATTCATCAATGGCCCAGAGGTCAGTGTATTATATATTAACAGTTGCTTCCATATAATCATATCAGGAGAACAGTTGTGAGAAAATAAGTCAGACATTGCAGACCCAACACTTGGTTTCTTCTGCAGAGGTCTGGTAGGATATTAAATTGGAAATGTAAGTCAGAATCTAAGGAAAGAAAAATCCCAAATCTATATTCTCTGCCAGGACTTATCTCTGATTCAAATACTAGTTTATTCAAACCACTATATTCATCAGAAAATAAATCATTTCGTGGACATCCTTGCTAGAGATTGAATAGCTAGGTAAAGTTAAACTTTACAGCTTCTTTACTTAGACCTTGTATGGCATCAGGTGAACCAAACTGTCCAGGTTAGCTAGGCCATCTTTGAAGTTGTCTGGTTTGCTCAAGGGCCTGAATTCCTGAACCCAAGTTGGACTGGTTAAAGAGGCAGTGAATCAGCAGGCCCCATGTTCGCTTCCGTATTTGCTTTGTCCTTAGGCCATAGATGATGGGGTTCAAAGATGGTGGGATGATCAGATACAAGTCAGCTAATAGCACTTGGGTGCACAAAGGCACTATGTCGTCCCCCAGCCAGGCCACATAGATGGATGCCATCCCAGGTAGGTAGTACAGAGCCATAACCCCCACATGGGAGCCACATGTACTTAATGCTTTTAACTGAGCATTCTTTGAGGAGAGACTGAATACTGCCTGGAGAATCAGGATATAGGAGGCAGCAATAAAGGCCACATCAGAACCCACAATAATGGAGGAAACAATCAGGCTATAAAGACTACTGGGCCTGAGGTGGGCACAAGCCAACTTGGCCACAGCTACATGCTCACAGTAGGAATGGAGAACCACGTTGGAGCCACAGAAGGGCAGATGACTCACCATCCAGCTCAGTGGAGTCATTGATATAATAGCTCTGATGGTGATGGCCACAGTCATTTCCAGCATCACTCGAGGTGTGAGAATTCTCTTATAGTGTAGGGGCTTACAGATGGCCACATAGCGGTCAAAAGCCATGGCCAGCAGCAGCCCCGTCTCCACAGCTGTGGCTGCATGGACAAAATACATCTGAGTGAAACAAGCGTTAAAGCTGATGGCATTGTCTCCTGAGGAGAAGATGCTCACCATCTTGGGCACCACTGAGGAGGCCATAACCATGTCCATGGCAGCCAGAACACACAGGAAGTAGTACATGGGCTCCTGTAGAGTGGAATCCATCCAGATGACAGTCACTATGAAGGTGTTTCCTAACAGGGCTGTGGTATACATGATGCTCAGTGAGATAGCCAGCCAAAGATGTGAAGACTGCAAACCTGGGATACCCACCAGGATGAAGGTGGCAGGGACTTCCGTTGTATGGTTGTAGGGTGACCCCAACATCACAGATGAGACTGCTTTCCTGTTAATGTATAAAATTAGGTAAGAAAAGGATACAATCCTGTAAGACGTGTTCCCAGCTCTGGTGTTAAAAGGGCCTGATGTTATTCTCAGCTCAGTGGGCCACAGGTTTAAGGAACTGACATGTGACAAAGTTTTCCTGCTCCACCTTTCATCATTCTCAGTATTCTTTGCCTTACTAATTTCTATCACTCTTCAAAGATCTTGAGTTACATACTTTGGGAAGTCTTCTCTACTTCCTGACCCATCCCATGCCAAACCTAAATTACATAGAGGGACTTATCCTTGCTGACCTCAAAGGGACCTAAATTGACCTTTTAAGTACTCTACCTGTGATTTTCTTATATTCAGTCATGTATGTCTTGTTCATGGCCTTATCCCTTATGCCAAGAGTGTGACCCACAGCTGTTGTGTACAGGTCCATTAAAAGAAGATATATGTACTCATTATAGCAAACAGTTGAATGAATGGATGGATCAAACAGAAACAAAAGAAAGGTTTTTTGTTTTACTTTTTTATGTTCAGTTCCTAATATTTAATAATTGTTGTGTGAAACTTTTTGAGATTGAACATGTAACATTTTATATCTTTTCCTTCCTCAACCTCTCAATGCCCTAATATTGCATCTCTCAAGACATTAAGCTAGTGGTTTACCACACCAATTGTGTGAGTATGTTGACTTTACAATAGTCATTTATAGGCCTGAACTCTTTCCTGGGTTTCCAGGCAATCTCATATGAAGAGTGCTTATTTGCTAACCCTGAACACTAGCCAACTGTTCTTATTCACCTCCTATCCCTCCCCTCAGTCAGGGGCATATAGGCTAAGAACTTTCCATATCCCTGGACACTGTCTTCACTTGTTGTTGTTCAGTCGCTCAGTCATGTCCTGCTGTTTGCAACCCCATGGACTGCAGCATGCCAGGCCTCCTTGTCCGTCACCAACTCCCAAAGCTTGCTCAAACTCATGTCTATCAAGTCAGTGATGGCATCCAACCATCTTGTCCTCTGTCATCTCCTCCTTCTCCTGCTTTCTATCTTTCCCAGCATCAGGATCTTTTCTAACAAGTCAGCTCTTCACATCAGGTAGCCAAAGTATTGGAGCTTCAACTTCAGCATCAGTCCTTCCAATGAATATTCAGGGTTGATTTCCTTTAGGATTGACTGGTTTGACATCCTTGCAGTCCAAGAGACTCTCAAGAGTCTTCTCCAGAACCACAGTTTGAAAGCATCAATTCTTCGGTGCTCAGCTTTCTTCATGGTCCAACTCTCACATCCATACATGACTATTGGAAGAACCATAGCTTTGACTAGATGGATCTTTGTTGGCAAAGTAATGTCTCTGCTTTTTAATATGCTATCTAGGTTTGTCATAGCTTTTCTTCCAAGGAGTATGTGTCTTTTAATTTCATGGCTGTAGTCACCATCTGCAGTGATTTTGGATTCTTGACCCTTCTTGAATTTCTCATCAGACTGGCTTCTCCCTAAAGATTTGAGTAGGTAAGATTGATGGAGTACTGGTTTCAAAATCCAATCAGCTACTGTACCATTTTCTTTTTAGCCAAGCACTAAACGAGCATTGGGCTTCCCTCGTGGGTTAAACAGTAAAGAATCCACCTGCAATGTAGGAGACCCAGGTTAGATCCCTGGGTCAGGAAGATCCCTAGAGAAGGGGTAAATCTCACAGACAGAAGAACCTGGCAGGTTACAGTACATGGGGTCACAAAGGGTCAGACACAACGGAGCAACTAAAATTATATTTCATTAGACAATCATTTACCTGGTTCTCAAGTCTAACCAGGTAACACGTAAATATATGTTACCCTTCCATTTTTCCCCTAGAGTGCCTACCACTAACTGATTCCACACTGAGGTGCCAACAGCAGCCTTGATGAGAGACCTCTGAAGTTTCTTAAAAAGCCACATTTCTGGGATGTGATTGCAAATTGTGGTCTTTGTTTAAACAGACAAACAAACTAAAACCCTGAACATAAGAAATGCCTTATAATGAAACAGAATGATGTAGTGAGCTGTGTTTCATGATCAGAAAGCCTTGCTGTGTCTAGCCACTGGGTGAAACATCTTCAGTGATAGATCATGAGAGGAGAAGGGAAAGCTTTTTGAAGTAGAAAAATAATGCAGAGTTTAAAAAAAAAGTTTTTCAGGATATCCTTAAGATTGCTGTGTGTTTCCTGGATGCCACAAACTCAAGGTTGAGCATCATTCCTCAAAGAATCAAGAGAGAGTTTGAGGAACCAGAATTCTTCCTCTCTTAACTCACCTCCAGTCCCATCACTTCATGGGAAATAGATGGGGAAACAGTGGAAACAGTGTCAGACTTTATTTTGGGGGGCTCCAAAATCACTGCAGATGGTGACTGCAGCCATGAAATTAAAAGACGCTTACTCCTTGGAAGGAAAGTTATGACCAACCTAGATAGCATATTCAAAAGCAGAGACATTACTTTGCCAACAAAGTTTCGTCTAGTCAAGGCTATGGATTTTCCTGTGGTCATGCATGAATGTGAGAGCTGGACTGTGAAGAAGGCTGAGCACTGAAGAATTGATGCTTTTGAACTGTAGTGTTGGAGAAGACTCTTGAGAGTCCCTTGGACTGCAAGGAGATCCAACCAGTTCATTCTGAAGGAGATCAGCCCTGGGATTTCTTTGGAAGGAATGATGCTAAAACTGAAACTCAAGTACTTTGGCGACCTCATGCGAAGAGTTGACTCATTGGAAAAGACTCTGATGCTGGGAAGGGATTGGGGGCAGGAGGAGAAGGAGATGACAGAGGATGAGATGGCTGGATGGCATCGCTGACTTGATGGACGTGAGTCTGAGTGAACTCTGGGAGTTGGTGATGGACAGGGAGGCCTGGCGTGCTGTGATTCATGGGGTCGCAAAGAGTCGGACACGACTGAGCAACTGAACTGAACTAACTCACCTCTCATCCAAGGTCTTCCTCTCTGCATCTCTGCTCTGTATAAATCTTCCTTTCTTCTATGGGCAGTCTGAGCTAGTGTTTGCCCATCTTTCAAATTATAGTCATACCTTTCATTCTTTTTTTATTTTTTTAATTTAATTTTATTTTTAAACTTTACAATATTATATTAGTTTTGCCAAACATCGAAATGAATCTGCCACAGGTATACCCGTGCTCCCCATCCTGAACCCTCCTCCCTCCCCATACCCTCCCTCTGGGTCGTCCCAGTGCACCAGCCCCAAGCATCCAGTATCATGCATCGAACCTGGACTGGCGACTCGTTTCATACATGATATTATACATGTTTCAATGCCATTCTCCCAAATCTCCCCACCCTCTCCCTCTCCCACAGAGTCCATAAGACTGATCTATACATCAGTGTCTCTTTTGCTGTCTCGTACACAGGGTTATTGTTACCATCTTTCTAAATTCCATATATATGCGTTAGTATACTGTATTGGTGTTTTTCTTTCTGGCTTACTTCACTCTGTATAATAGGTTCCAGTTTCATCCACCTCATTAGAACTGATTCAAATGTATTCTTTTTAATGGCTGAGTAATACTCCATTGTGTATATGTACCACAGCTTTCTTATCCATTCATCTGCTGATGGGCATCTAGGTTGCTTCCATGTCCTGGCTATTATAAACAGTGCTGCGATGAACATTGGGGTACATGTGTCTCTTTCCCTTCTGGTTTGCTCAGTGTGTATGCCCAGGAGTGGGATTGCTGGGTCATAAGGCAGTTCTATTCCCAGTTTTTTAAGGAATCTCCACACTGTTCTCCATAGTGGCTGTACTAGTTTGCATTCCCACCAACAGTGTAAGAGGGTTCCCTTTTCTCCACACCCTGTCCAGCATTTATTGCTTGTAGACTTTTAGATCGCAGCCATCTGACTGGTGTGAAATGGTACCTCATAGTGGTTTTGATTTGCATTTCTCTGATAATGAGTGATGTTGAGCATCTTTTCATGTGTTTGTTAGCCATCTGTATGTCTTCTTTGGAGAAATGTCTATTTAGTTCTTTGGCCCATTTTTTGATTGGGTCATTTATTTTTCCGGAGTTGAACTGTAGGAGTTGCTTGTATACATTTCATTCTTTTGAGAGATTTATCTCCCCCTCATTCCTTTTCTTGATTAGCACTGCTACATGTTTACATACCTTATTAGTCCTTTCAAGTGACAGGATAATTGATTTGGTTGGTCTTTTTTTTACTCTTCAATCTACTGCTACTGAAATTTTTCTTGCTAAGTTCAGCAATCATCTCCATCAATGACATGTTGGCAATCCAGTGTTTTCTTTTCAGTCTTTATTTTATTTGACCTATCCAAACACTTAACATTACTGCTTGGTCTCTAATATTGGTTAACTTTTTTAAGTATGATATACATTGTCTTCCCAGGTGGCACAGTGGTAAAGAATCTGCCTGCCAATGCAGGAGATGCAAGAGATGTGGGTTCAATCCCTGGGTTGGGAAGATCCTCTGGAGTAGGAAATGACAACTCACTCCAGTATTCTTGCCCGGAAAATTCTCATGGACAGAGGAGCCCGGTGGGTTATAGTGCATGGGGTCTGAAAGAGTCAGGCACAACTGAGCTACTTACTGAGCACACAGCATGTGATATACATACTGTAAAATGCACAGAAGATGTGTAGTTGATAAAGTTTTATAAGGTCAGCACATAAACATATCGTCATGACCACTACCCAGATCAATATACAGGCACAATTTCTTTCTGGTTGTTGAAGTGCACTGTTCTTCAGAAAGGTCTAGCCAATTTCCAGCCCAGAACCTATCTCTGCCTTCAACGTTGCAGAGACATTCACAGGAAGATCTGGAAAGTCAATTACTAGAGAAAAACTAAAACAAGTCACTTAACTAAATCATAGGGTATATGAAGATTTTTTTATTCCTATTTAAAGGATGGGAAGTAATTCAAATTAAAATTGTCTTAAAGGTAAAAGCATGCTTCTGTAGTGGCTCAGTGATAAGGAATCTACCCGCCAATGCAGGAGTGGAGTCTTTGATCCATCCCTGGTCCAAGAAGATCCCCAGGAGAAGGAAATGGCAATCCATTACACTATTCTTGCCTGGGAAATCCCATGCACAGAGGAGCTGGGCAGGTTAGAGTCCATGGGATTGCAAAGAGTCAGACAGGACTTAGTGACTGAACAACATCTAAAGGTAAAAGTAGTAATGCATAATTCGGTTGAATGGAACCTTTGTGTTTATGATAAACAATGCCTCCCCTCTATGACCAAAAGCACGTGCTCCCAATCAGCCCTACTGCTCAGTTTCTATTCTCTCAAACCCCCCTAGTCCCTGAAAACCCTCTCTCTATCACCTCAAGGTTAGACTTACCCCTTCCTCTCTCAGCTTTGAACCAAAGTAGTCATGTATTCCTGTTCTTTTTCCTTCCCTAATGGTCCCATCACTTCCAGATGTGATCTTGGTATGAGCAGTACCCACTAGACCTGGCCAGCCCTTTTTAGTTGGGTTGAGGGCTCATGGTCTTCTCTGGTTGCTCAGAGAGTAAAGAATCCGCCTACAATGCAGGAGATCTGAGTTCTATTCCTGTGTCAAGAAGATCCCCTGAAGAAGGAAATGGCAACCCATTCCAATATTATTGCCTAGAGAATCTCGTGGACAGAGGAACCTGGCGAGCTACAGTACATGGGTTTGCAAAGAGTCAAACACAACTGAGTGACTAACACACTGAAGGCTTATATCCTTTCTAGGGTCACCCTGGCTTTGAGACTTTGTCAAGCCCAACACCCAGTCCCCAGGTTAGTTACTCACATCCCTGGAGTTTTCTCTATTTGACTTCCTATGGTGGTCCATATTTCTTTCACTCAAAAGAAGGGGGATTTATACAGGAGCCATCAGAAGGAGCAACACAAGATCAAATATGAACAACACAGAGGCATAGTGAGGAGTGCTGTCTCTTTCAAAGACCTCCCATTAGAGGCCCTCTTCCCCGTTTAGATTCTCTATCATCCTTCTTTTCCCCTGGACACCCCAGTTTCCCTTGGCCTCTGCCCAGAAGCCAAACACTGTAATTCCTCCAGATACAGACTTTTGTCTGTGCTCTGGTCTCTAGAGTGTTCCAGATTTAAGAGAGAGACAGATGCCTAATGGTTAAAGAGTCTTCATTTCTTCAAATCCTCAGAGGATACTTAAGGGGTTAGAATAGAGAGTGCATGTTAAAAGGAAAACAAAAGGCCCAAGATTAGTTAGATTTGTGAAACTCTGTTATATTCCAAGCACCCTGCTAAACATTTTTCAAAAATCTCTTTCAATTTTCACAACCCTCTGAACTTAACTACCATTATTACATCTATATTTTATAGATGAAATGAGGGTGTATAGGTTACAAAAGTAGTAAACCAGAGTCATGATTCAAATTCTAGCACTCATTATTTATTTTGCTTTTTGAAGAACTCTTCACACCGATAGCATACTTAATATCTCAAAGTCCACTTCTCTGTTCAGTTCCTGCATTCTGCCTGGGGACTCATGTTGGGCTTCACTGTTTAAATACTTCTCCTAGCAGTGTGGTATAAAGTCCTATTTGAACAGGGAATGAAAATAGAGTATAAGGGAGGCCAAGGAAGATAGGCTTTTCAAACTGGGGGAAGGGTATGCATTTCAGCACAAAGATATGAAAAGACAAACTATTTTCCAAATAGAAAATAAGGTAACAATAACCCTGTGTACGACACAGCAAAAGAGACACTGATGTATAGAACAGTCTTATGGACTCTGTGGGAGAGGGAGAGGGTGGGAAGATTTGGGAGAACGGCATTGAATCATGTAAAATATCATGTATGAAATGAGTTGCCAGTCCAGGTTCGATGCACGATACGGGATGCTTGGGGCTGGTGCACTGGGACGACCCAGAGGGATGGTATGGGCAGGGAGGTGGGAGGAGGGTTCAGGATGGGGAACACATGTATACCTGTGGCGGATTCATTTTGATATTTGGCAAAACTAATACAATTATGTAAAGTTTAAAAATAAAATAAAATTAAAAAAAAAGAAAAGAAAATAAGCAGAGAAGGTAGAATGCAGGGTACTTGAAAGAGAATGCAGGTAATGAGGCTAGATGGGGGTGTGGGCCATATGTTAGCAGTCCTGACTTCTGCATGGGCATCACCAGGAATAAAGCTGAGATAAAGAAACCAACAGGTGCAAGATTTAAAAGTTTGTTTTTTGTTTTTTGTTTTTTGTTTTTCCCAATTGCAGAAGATACAAAGATACATAAGCTTCCCAGATGGCTCAGTGGTAAATAATCCAACTGCCAAGCAGGAGATGCCATAGATGCTGGTTCCATCCCTGGGTTGGGAAGATCCCCTAGAGAAGGAAATGGCAACCCACTCCAGTATTCTTGCCTGGGAAATCACATGGACAGTGGAGCCTGGTGAGCTACAGGCCATGGCATCCCAAAGAGTTGGACATGACTTAGCAATAAAACAGCAACAGCAGCAGCACACACACATATATGGAAATATGAAAAATCAAGATACAATACAGTGTGTTCCCAGCTCCCCAAGTCCTCAGCAGAGATACAGTTGTTACTTAGTGAATGGTGAGAGGCATTCTGCTGCCTTCTGCAGGGAGGGGCATGGGAGCACTGCATGCCTTCCTCAGCCAGTGCATTTCCAATGACCAGGGAGTACTTTAGATTCAATTTGCTAGGCTTAGCATCTTTGAGAAAGTCCAGTCTTCAAGCTTACATGAAAACTAGTCCCCCAAACTGCTATACTGTGTTGCCCCAAATAGACGTGGAGGCATTCAGAAATAGACCAAAGATCTATCTTTAAGAACATGCCATCCAAGTTTATTGTTGTTATTCAGTCACTAAGTTATGTCTGACTCCTTGTGACCCTGTGGACTGCAGCATGCCAGGCTTCCCTGTTCTTCACTATCTCCCAATATGCTTAGTCATTCAGTCCTGTCAAGACTCTGCAACCCCATGGACTGTAGACCTCCAGGCTCCTCTGTCCATAGAATTCTCCAGGTGAGAATACTGGAGTGGGTCACCATGCCCTCCTCCAGGGGATCTTCCCAACCCAGGGATCGAACCCAGGTCTCCTGCATTGCAGGCAGGAGCCAGCTGAGCCATATGAGCCATCAAGGGAAACCTCGAGTTTGCCCAAATTCATGTCCATTGTTGGTGATGCGGCAGAAGATGAGATGTTTAGATTGCCATCCAAGTTTATTTACTTGTTATTTACATTAATTGATACAAAACCTCAGTCACCAAAACCCCTGGTCCCAATATTATGGGGATTTCTCAGAAGGCAGTTTGTAGTAGGTATCAGGTACCTACCAATATTCATACCTATTTTTAATCCCCTCTCTTGAGCCTGTGCTTATGCTAAGTTGCTTCAGTCATGTCTGACTCTTTGTGATGCCATGGACTGTAGCTCACCAGGCTCCACTGTCCATGGGATTTCCCAGGCAAGAATACTGGAGTGGGTTGCCATTCCCTTTTCCAGGGGATCTTCCCTACATAGGGATAGAACCCCTGTCTCCTGTGGCTCCTACAATGCAGATAGACTCTTCACTGCTGAGCCACCAGGGAAGCCCTGAGTCTGGATTCAACCAAATAATTCACTTCTAATGAGTAGAAAGCTTCAAAAATGGTGGAATTTAACTTTGAAGGTTAGATTACCAATAGACTGTGGCTTCCAACTTGCTCATTCTGTTTTGCTATCTTTCTCACCCTTTCTGAGATTTTGAGGTAAGCCAGTCATGTTATTAGTGGCCCTGTGGAGAGATCCATATGGCAAGGAAATTGTATCTCTGAGTGAGCCTGGAAGTGGATCTTCTGAGGCTTGTCACCAGCCACGTAAGTGAGCTTGGAAGCAAGTCCTCCTCTAAATGAATCTTCAGATGACTACAGTTCTGGCCAACACCTTCATCATAACCTGTAAGACAATCTGAACTAGAGGCACCTAGTTAAGCCATCTCCCAATTCCTGACTACCTTCTTGCCCTCACCCCACTGACAATCAGAAACTGTGAGATAATAAGTGTTGTCTAAGTTGCTAAATTTGGGCTAATTTGTTACACAGGGAAGATAACTAATACAGTAATAACCACATATCTATAGTTTCACATTTACTACAAGAGGAAAGAGTTAATGCCACCACCATGGCCATTTTTGCTATTGAAAGTGAAAAAGTGAAAGTGTTATTTGGTCAGTCATGTCCTGACTTTTTGAGACCCCTTGGACTATACCTCTGTTCATGGATTCTCCGGGCAAGGATGCTGGAGTGAGTTGCCATTCCATTCTCAAGGGGATCTTCCTAACCCAGGGATCAAACCTGAGTCTCTTGAATTACAGGTAGATTCTTTGCCGTCTGAGTTGCCAGGGAAGCCCTTTTATTTTTTTTTTCCACTACTGGGGGAAGTTAATTGATCATGACCATCCCACACCTCTGGATCCCCAAATTGCATGGTAATGTTTGAGGAAGGAGACTCTTCCTTCTGTGAATGATCTGATAATGCTGTTCCACTAAAAACTGAGAGGCAGATCTCAAGGTTGTGTTGTTTGTGACATGGTTATGTCAGAGTTCACTTACAAACCTACATGCCTGGGACCATATATACATCCAGAAGAATGGACAGGGGACCGATGCAATTAACAGCTTTTAGGCTGTCTATATAAATTACCTCTCATATTCAGCATACCTGCCTTCTATTCCTCTTGGGAGATATTATCTGTTTAGATGATCTTCAGTGGCACTCTGCAGGCAACAGACTACTTTTGTAATATTTGACCTTTCGAATTCTCGACTCAGGATCTCCTTCTGAGCAGACACAATCTAAGGCAATATATACTCCTGCCTTATTTCTGATCTTGATGGTAGTTGTTTACTCTTTCTCCCTTAAGTAAGATGCTGGCTTTAGGAATGAAGTACACATATCAATTACAATCAGTTCTTATTTGAGTGCTTTATGGACAGTTGGTGGCAAGAGCCTTTATACTGTCCCTGGAAAGAAATGTGTTATTTTTTTCCTTTGATTTCTTAATTTGGTGATTTAAATTGAAGGATTTCACATAACTGAACCACATTTCCATGCATTGGATAATCCCATTTGGTCATGGTGGATTACTTTCATAATGCAGTTTGATTCTATTTGCTGATATTTTAATTAATATTTTTGTAATCAATATTTATAAGGAAGTTCATCTCTAGTTTTCTTTTCCTTTTCTACACAGTCTTTCTCAGATTCAGCCACAAATGTAACATTTTCTATGTAGGGAAAACTGGATATTTTTCTATTTCTGAAAATTTCTCTTTCGTTTTTTGACTCTCCTATGAAATCATCTGAACCTATTAATTATTTCTTTCCAGAGAGTAGTTCTTTGCTTTATTTCTTCAGTGCAATTTTGATCAAAAGTATTTCATTGTATTGTACTGTATTGTATTGCTATCAGTTTCACCCAGGTTTTCCAACTTATTTGCATAAAATAGTACAATCTCAAATCATTTTATTTTATCAGTTTTACTGGTTACTTCCTCTTGGTCTTTCTTTTTTAACTCTTTTTTTAATTAAGTATAGTTGAAGTGAAAAGCAAAAGAGAAAAGGAAAGATATAAGCTTCTGAATGCAGAGTTCAGAATAGCAAGAGGGAGATAAGGAAAGCCTTCCTCAGCGACCAATGCAAAAGAGAAAAGGAAAGATATAAGCTTCTGAATGCAGAGTTCAGAATAGCAAGAGGGAGATAAGGAAAGCCTTCCTCAGCGACCAATGCAAAAGAGAAAAGGAAAGATATAAGCTTCTGAATGCAGAGTTCAGAATAGCAAGGGGAGATAAGGAAAGCCTTCCTCAGCGACCAATGCAAAGAAATAGAGGAAAACAACAGAATGGGAAAGACTAGAAATCTCTTCTAGTCTAAGAAATCTCTTCTATCTCTAAGAAAATTAGAGATACCAAGGGAGCATTTCATGCAAAGATGGGCACAATAAAGGACAGAAATGGTATGGACCTACAGAAGCAGAAGATATTAAGAAGAGGTGGCAAGAATACACAGAACTGTACAAAAAAGAGCTTCACGACCCAGATAATCACGATGGTGTGATCACTGACCTAGAGCCAGATATCCTGGAATGTGAAGTCAAGTGGGCCTTAGAAAGCATCACTACGAACAAAGCTAGTGGAGGTGATGGAATTCCAGTTGAGCTATTTCAAATCCTGAAAGACGATGCTGTGAAAGTGCTGCACTCAATATGCCAGCAAATTTGGAAAACTCAGCAGTGGCCACAGGACTGGAAATGATAAGTTTTCATTCCAACCCCAAAGAAAGGCAATGCCAAAAAATGCTCAAACTACTGCACAATTGCACTCATCTCACATGCTAGTAAAGTCATGCTCAAAATTCTCCAAGCCAGTCTTCAGCAATATGTGAACCGCAAACTTCCAGATGTTCAAGCTGGTTTTAGAAAAGGCAGAGGAACCAGAGATCAAATTGCCAACATCCGCTGGATCATCGAAAAGGCAAGAGAGTTCCAAAAAAACACCCATTTCTGCTTTATTGACTATGCCAAAGCCTTTGACTGTGAGGATCACAATAAACTGTGGAAAATTCTGAAAGACATGGGAATACCAGACCACCTGACCTGCCTCTTGAGAAACCTATATGCAGGTCAGGAAGCAACAGTTAGAACTGGACATGGAACAACAGACTGGTTCCAAACAGGAAAAGGAGTATGTCAAGGCTGTATATTGTCACCCTGCTTATTTAACTTCTATACAGAGTACATCATGAGAAATGCTGGGGTGGAAGAAGCACAAGCTGGAATGAAGATTGCCGGGAGAAATATCAATAACCTCAGATATGCAGATGACACCACCCTTATGGCAGAAAGTGAAGAGGAACTCAAAAGCCTCTTGATGAAAGTGAAAGAGGAGAATGAAAAAGTTGGCTTAAAGCTCAACATTCAGAAAACTAAAATTATGGCATCTGGTCCCACCACTTCATGGGAAATGGATGGGGAAACAGTGGTAACAGTGTCAGACTTTATTTTTGGGGGCTCCAAAATCACTTCAGATGGTGATTGCATCCATGAAATTAAAAGACGCCTACTCCTTGGAAGGAAAGTTATGACCAACCTAGATAGCATATTCAAAAGCAGAGACATTACTTTGCCAACAATGGTCCATCTAGTCAAGGCTATGGTTTTTCCAGTGGTCATGTATGGATGTGAGAGTTGAATGGTGAAGAAAGCTGAGTGCCGAAGAATTGATGCTTTTGAACTGTGGTGTTGGAGGACTCTTGAGTGTCCCTTGGACTGCAAGGAGATCCAACCTGTCCATCCTAAAAGAGATCAGTCCTGAGTGTTTCTTGGAAGGACTGATGCTAAAGCTGAAACTCCAGTACTTTGGCCACCTCATGCGAAGAGCTGATTCATTGGAAAAGACCCTGATCCTGGGAGGGATTTGGGGCATAAGGAGAAGGGGACAACAGAGGATGAGATGGCTGGATGGCATCACCGACTCGATGGACATGAGTTTGAGTGAACTCCTGGAGTTGAAGTGATGGACAGGGAGGCCTGGCGTGCTGCGATTCATGGGGTCGCAGAGTCAGGCACGACTGAGTGACTGAACTGAACTGATAGTTGATTTACAATGTTGTGTTAGTTCCAAGTGTGTAGCAAAGTGTTTCAGTTATGTGTATATTTATATTCTTCTTTAGATTCTTTTCCACTCTAGACTTTTACAAGACATTGAATATACTTCCTTGTACTATACAGTAGGTCCTCACTTTTCCTCTGTTTTATATATATTAGTATGTATCTGTTAATCCCAAACTCCTAATTTATCCTTCACTACCTCTGTCCCCTTTGGTAACCATAAGTTTGTTTTCTGTCTGTGAATCTGTTTCTGTTTTGTAAATTAATTCATTTGTATCTTATTTTAGATTCTACATGTAAGTGACATCATATGGTACTTGTCTTTCTCTTTCTGATTTGTTTGACTTAGTACAATAATCTCTGGGTCTACCCATGTTGCTATAATGCCATCATTTCATTCTTTTTATGACAATAATGTCCCATTGTGTATATATATATATATCACATTTTCTTTATCTAGTCACCTATCAATGGATATTTAGGGTGCTTCCATGTCTTAGTTATTGTCAATAGTGCTGCTATGAACATTGCATGTATCTTTTTGAATTAGAGTTTTCTACAGTTATGTGCCCAGGAGTAAGATCATATGGTAACTCTATTTTTAGCTTTTTTAAAGGGAAGTCCTTGATGTTCTCTGTAGTGGCTGCGCCAATTTATGTTCCTACCAACAGTATAGGAGGGTTCTGTCTTCTCCACACCCTTTCCAACATTTGTTATTTGTAGACTTTTTAATAATGGCCATTCTGACCATATGAGGTGGTACCTCACTGTAGTTTTTTTCTTTCTCTAAAGACATTTTATTATTATAACAGAATTCAGTCACTCAGTCAACAAATATTTATTGAATGTCTTCAATATGACAGATCCTTTGGTCTAGGGCCATGGTGACTGAATGGTGACTGAAACAGATATAATCTGTCTCAGATTATATTTCAGTATCTTTCAAACTGCAATTATACTGTTCTAGTTTGTCACTCAAGGTTGACAGAATACTAGATTTCTCCTAAAAATGTGATTATTGATTTTAAATCGTTAGTTTGGGGCTTGAGGGTGGGTGTCAAATTCTTGACAATGGAGCTAATCAATAAACATGGTTATTTAGGTTAAAATACTCAGAGCTTTAACCACTTAGCTAGCTAGACAGATCTAGGTGAAGTAGTTAAGACAACTGTAGCTATCATATTATTGGAAATATCTAAGAAGGGAAATGGTTCTATTTCCTAATTATAATAAAACAGGGTATTCAGCACTTAACATATACTAGGTATTGTGCTAAGCATACATTTGACATGTATTATTTTATTTAATTTTCTTTGTAATCCTATGAGGTTAGTACTATTATTATCCCCATGTTGGAGATGTGGAAACCTAGATTCAGGAAGGTCAAACAAACTGACCAGGATCATGGAGCTATTAAGTGGTGGAACCAGGATTTGGATCCAAATCTGCTTGGTTCTAGAGCCCAAGTTCTTAAATTTTATATTAACTGCAATTCTATTGGCTATAATATAGACAACAAATATAGTATTAAGAGAAAGTATAATTGTTTTGTCAGACAGTCTAGTAAACAGGAAGTAGCCAGTTCAGCGGAGAAGGCAATGGCACCCCACTCCAGTACTCTTGCCTGGAAAATCCCATGGATGGAGGAGCCTGGTAGGCTGTAGTCCATGGGGTCGCTAAGAGTCGGACACGACTGAGCGACTTCCCCTTCACTTTTCACTTTCATGCATTGGAGAAGGAAATGGCAACCCACTCCAGTGTTCTTGCCTGGAGAATCCCAGGGACGGGGGAGTCTTGTGGGCTTCCGTCTATGGGGTCGCACATAGTCGGACACGACTGAAGTGACTTAGCAGCAGCAGCAGCAGCCAGTTCAGAGACTTGGTTTGGAGTCAACTATGAACTCAAATATTCAAGCTTTTTTAAGGAGGTTCATGAACTCCTTAAAATTATGGGTGAAAAGTGACTTGTGTTTCTTTTCCCTTGAAGAAGAGTCCATAAACTTCATTAGATTTCCAAAGATATGACTAACTCTCCTTCTCCAAAATGATAAGACCCTCTGGTTTAGATGAATAGTATTATAATGGCATTATATACTTAGTTATGCAGAAAGGTCAACATCTATAATGTTATAAATCTACAACTTCTAGATGCAATTTTTTATATTATAAACAATGCTGAAATGAACATCTTTGTTCACATTTTATATAATTTTCTTAAGTTATTAAATGCATATTTTATGTTGGAATTTCATTAGGCACTTTTTATTTTTGTCTTAATTTTTATTGGAGTATAATTGCTTTACAATGTTGTGTTAGTTTCTGCTGAACAGCAAAGTGAATCAGTTATATGTACATATATCCCCTCATTGTAGTTTGGATTTGCATTTTTCTAATAATAGCAATGTTGTGCATCTTTTCATGTGCCTATTAGTCATCAGTATGTCTTCTGTGGAGAACTGTCTACTTATATCTTCTGCCCATTTTTTGATTGGGTTGTTTTTTTATTACTGATCCTATGAGCTGTTTGTATATCCTGGTAATTAAGCTCCTGATGGTCACATCATTTGCAAATATTTTCTCCCAGTCCATACATTGTCTTTTTGTTTATGGTTTCCTTTGCTGTAGAAAAATTTATGTTTAATTAAGTGCCATTCATTTATTTTTGCTTTTATTTCCATCACTCTAGGAAATGGATCCAAAAAAAAAATATTGCTGCAGTTTATGACAAAGAGTGTTTTGCCTATATTTTCCTCTAAGAATTTTATAGTATCTGGGTTTACATTTAGGTCTTTAGCACATTTTGAGTTTATTTTTGTATATCATGTTAGAGAATGTTCTAATTTCATTCTTTTACATGCAGGTTTTCCCAGTACCACTTTTTGAGAACACTGTCTTTTCTCTATTTTATATTCTTGCCTATCTTGTCATAGATTAATTGACCAGAAGTGAACAGGTTTATTTCTGAGCTATGTAATCTGTTGCATTGAACTATGGATCTGATTTTGTGCCAGTACCATACAGTTTTGATTACCATAGCTTATAGTATAGTCTGAAGTCAGAGAGCAGGATTCCTCTAGCTTCATACTTTTTTTTCAAGATCATTTTGGCTATTCTGTTTTTTGTGTGTGTTTTCATACAAAGTTAAAATTTTTTATTGTAGTCCTGTGAAAAATTCCATTGGTAATTTGATAGGGATGGTGTTGAATCTGTAGGTTGCCTTTGGTAGTATGCTCATGTTAACAATACTGATTCTTGCAACTCAAGAACATGGTATATCTTTCCATCTGCCTATGTCATTTGTCATCTTCAGTTTCTTTCATCAGTGTCTTATAATTTCTGGAGTACAGCTCTTTTGTCTTCTTGGGTGTGTTTCTTCCTAGATATTTTATTCTTTTTGATATGATGATATGTGGGATTGGCTGCTTGTGTATAGAAATGCAACAGATTTCTGCACATTAATTTGTATCCTGCAACATTATTGAATTCATTGATGAGCTCTAGTAGTTTCCTGGTCGTGTCTTTAGGATTTTCTATGTATACGCTCATGTCATCTGCAGCGACAATTTTACTTCTTCCTTTCCAATTTGAATTCTCTTTGTTTTTCTCTGATTGTTGTGGCTAGGACTTTCAAAACTATGTTGAATAAAAGCAGCAAGAGTGGGCATCCTTGTCTTGTTCCTGATCTTAGATGCAATGCTTTCAGCTTTTCACCACTGAGTGTGATGTTAGCTGCAGGTCTGTCAAATATGGTCTTTATTATGTTGAGGTATGTTCCCTCTATGCCTACTTTCTGGAGAGCCTTTTTTTTTTAATCATAAATAGATGTTAAATTTTATCAAGAGCTTTTTCTGAATCTATTGTGATGATCATATGGTTTTTATTCTTTAATTTGTCAATATAGAGTATCACATTGATCGATTTGTGGATTTTGAAAACTCCTTGCATCCCTGGGGGTAAATCCCACTTTATCATGATGTGATCTTTTTAATGCATTGTTGCTTGGCTTGTTGAGGATTTTTTCATTTGTGTTCATCAGTGATATTGGCCTGTAATTTTCATTTTGTGTGTGTGTGATTTCTTTGTCTGGTTTTGGGATCAGGATTATGCTGGCCACATATAATGAATTCAGAAGTGCTCCTTCCTCTGCAACTTTTGGGAGTAATTTGAGAAGGATAGTGTTAATTCATCTCTAAATGTTTGCACTAATTCACCTGTGAAGCAATCTGGTCCCGAGAGAGGTTTGGTCTGTTGAGAGGTTTTTAATTCCTGATTTAATTTCAGTACTGGTAATTTGTCTGTTCGTGTTTTCTATTTCTTCCTGAGTCAGTCTGGGGAGACTGTACCTTTTTAAGAATTTGTTCATTTTTTCTAGGTTGTCCATTTTACTGGTATATAGTTGCTTGTAGTAATCTCTTATGATTCTTGTATTTCTGTGGTGTTTGGTTTAACTTCCTTATCATTTCTGATTTTATTCATTTGGGCCCTCTCCCTTTTTTCTTGATGCATCTGGCTAAGGATTATCAATTTTGTTAGCCTTTCCAAAGAACCAGCTTTAAGCTTGTTGATCATTTTTATATCTTTTTATATTCCATTTCATTTATTTCTTCTCTGAGCATTATGATTTCTTTCCTTCTATTAACTTCGGATTTTGTTTGTTCCTCTTTCTCTAGTTGCTTTAGGTGTAAAGTTAGGTTGTTTATTTGAGATTTTTCTTGTTTCTTGATGTAAGCTTGTGTCACTATAAACATCCTACTTAGAACTGCTTTTGCTGCATCCCATAAGTTTTGGATCATTGAGTTTTTGTTTTCATTTGTATCTAGGTATTTTTTTTATTAATAATTCCCTCTTTGATTTCTTCAGTGATCCATTGGTTGTTTAATAGTGTATTGTTTAGCTGCCATATGCTTGTGGATTTTTTGTAATTTTTCTTCTTTTAGTTGATTTCTAGTCTCATAGTGTTGTGTTCAGAAAAGATGCTTGATATGATTTCAGTTTTCTTAAATTTGCCACGCTTTACAGCCTAACCTGTGATCTGTCCTAGAAAATATTCCATGTGAACATGAGGGAATGTACATTCTGCTGCTTTTAGATGGAATGCTCTGTAAATAATAATTAAATGCATTTTGTCTCATGTTGTATTTAAGGCCTGTATTTCCCTACTGATTTTCTTTTTGAAGAATCTGTCCATTGATGTAAGTGAGGTGTTAACGTCTGCCCGTAGGCTGCAGTCCATGCGGTCGCTAAGAGTTGGACATGACTGAGCGACTTCACTTTCCCTTTTCACTTTCATGCATTGGAGAAGGAAATGGCAACCCACTCCAGTGTTCTTGCCTGGAGAATCCCAGGGATGGGGGAGCCTGGTGGGCTGCCGTCTATGGGGTCGCATAGAGTCGGACACGACTGAAGCGACTTAGCAGCAGCAGCAGTATAGGAAACCTGAGTTCGATGCCTGGGTTGGGAAGATCCTCAGGAGAAGGAAATGGCAACCCACTCCAGTATTCTTGCCTGGAGAATTCCATGGACAGGGGAGCCTGACAGGGTAGAGTCCATGAGGTCACAAAGAGTTGGACACAACTGAGGAACTAACACACACACATTATTATTATGTTACTGTCAATTTCTCCTTTTATGTCTGTTAGTATTTGCCTTAGACACTGAGGTGCTCCTATGTTGGGTGTATATATATTTACAATTGTTATATCTCCTTCTTGGATTGATCCTTTGATGATTATGTAGTGTCCTTCTTTGTCTATTGTAACAGTATTTTTTTTTTTTGTAACAGTCTTTAAAGTCATTTTGTCTGATATAAGTATTGCTAGTCTGTCTTTCTTTTGATTTTCACTTGCAAGGAATATCTTTTCCATTCCCTCACTTTCAGTGTTTATGTGTTCCTAGACCTGAAGTGAGCCTCTTTAGGCAGCATATAACATGTCTTGTTTTTGTGTCCATTCAGCCAGTCTATATCTTTTGGTTCAAGCATTTAATATATTTGCATTTAAAGTAATCATTGATATACAATTCTTATTGCTATTTATTAATTTTTTTGCATTTGTTTTTATAGGTCATCTTTCCCTGACCCATTTTCTTCTTTTGTTCTTTTGTGATTTGATGACCATCTTCAGTGTTATGTTTGGATTCTTTTTTTTTTTTAATGTGTATATCTATTATAGATTTTTGGTTTGTGGTTAAGAGGATTTACTGTATAGTAGGATTTATTGTACACTGCTTCCCAGGTGGCTCAATGGGTAAAGAATCTGCCTGCAATACAGGTGCCTCAGGAGATGCATGTTTGATCCCTGGGTCAGGAAGTTCTCCTGGAGCAGGAAATGGCAACTCACTCCATTATATTCTTGCCAGGATAATCCCATGGACAGAGGAGCCTGGTGGGCTACAGTCCATGGGGTCACAAAGAGTCAGATAGGACTGAGCACGCATGCACATATATACTATTGTATATACTACTGTATGTGTGTATTTTTATATAATTGTTTGAAGTTGCTGATCTCTTACTTTCAAATGCATTTTTAAAACCCTGCATATGTACTTCTCTTCCTACATGATTGGGCTTCCCTGGAACTCAGCTGGTAAAGAATCTGCCTGCAGTGCAGAAAGACCCCAGTTCAATTCTGGGGTCAGGAAGTTTCCCTGGAGAAGGGATAGGCTACCCACTCCAGCATTCTTGGGCTTCTCTGGTGGTTCACATGGTAAAGAATCTGCCCACAATGCAGGAGACCTGGATTTGATCCCTGGGTTGGGAAGTTCCCCTAGAGGAGGGCATGGCAACCCACTCCAGTATTCTTGCCTGGAGAATCCCCTTGGAGAGAGGCGCCTGGTGGGCTACAGTTCAGGGGGTTGCAAAGAGTCAAACACGATTGAGCGACTAAGCACAGCACAGCCCTTCATGATTACTATTTTTATATCAGATTTTACGTCTAATTTTTTGTGTATTCTTTAGTTGCTTGTTGTGGATATACAAAATTTTACTACTTCTGCCTTTTAACCTCCCTACTAGCTTTGTGTGTGGTTGATTTCCCACCTTTACTGTATGTTTGCCATTAATGGTGAGCTTTTTCATTTCATAAGTTTATTATTCCTAGTTCTGGCCTTTTTTACCTAGAGAAATTCCTTTAACATTTGCTATAAAGTTAGTTTGGTTGTGCTGAATTATTTTAGCCTTTGATTGTCTATAATGCTTTTAATTTCTCCATCAAATTGGAATGAGAGTCTAGATGCCAGTTTGGGGAGGCCTCACTAAGTTGGGAAGCTGACCTCCAGAATTTATTCTCTAAACCAACAGCCAATATATGGAACTGTATCTCCAATAACTAGAACCCATATTCCAGGAACCAAAGAATGGGAATGCATTTAGTTTCTCTCACCATCACCCCCAGTGTTCCAATTTTGATATTTAAACTTCCTCTGCTAACAGTCTTAAGCTTTGTTGGATTTGAGGTCTTAGTTCAGAAAGAATATTTCTACCAGAGTGCTAGTAAAACCTCTATTGAACTTGAATGCTGCCATACTGCTGTTGAGTTGCTTGCCTGCTCTTTTATCTCTAGGAAACATGATAATCATAAAAAATAAAGCAGTGCTTGTAGGTAACCTTAATATAAATATAGTTTATAACCTTTATTGTGTCGCTAAAGGCAATGGCACCCCACTCCAGTACTCTTGCTTGGAAAATCCCAGGGATGGAGGAGCCTGGCGGGCTGCAATCCATGGGGTCACTAAGAGTCAGACACGACTGAGCGACTTCACTTCCACCTTTCACTTTCATGCATTGGAGAAGGAAATGGCAACCCACTGCAATGTTCTTGCCTGGAGAATCCCAGGGACGGGGGAGCCTGGTGGGCTGCCGTCTATGGGGTCGCACAGAGTCGGACACGACTGAAGCGACTTAGCAGTAGCAGTAGCAGGGAAATATAAGTGGCCTATGGAGGAGAAGCATTTCTTGATAAATCAAAGAAATGCCTGAACTTTTTGGTCCCTTAAACCTAGAGTTAATCACCCAGCCATGTCCAACTCTTGCAACCCCGTGTATTGTAGCCCAACAGGCTCCTCTGTCCATGGGATTTTCCCAGCAAGAATACTGGGGTGGGTAGCCATTCCCTTCTCCAGGGGAATCTCCCCAACCCAGGGATTGAACCTGGGTCTCCTGCATTGCAGACAGATTCTTTACCTCTGAGCCACCAGAGAAGAGGGTGGACTTCCCTGTGGCTCAGATCTTAAAGAATCTTCCTACAGTGCAGGAGACACAGGAAACAGATTTGGTCTCTGCGTCAGGAAAAGCCCCTGGAGGAGGGAATGGCTACCCACTCCAGTAGTCTTTCTGGGAAAATCCCATGGACAAAGAACATGACAGGCTACAGTACATGGGGTCACAAAGAATCAGACACAACTAATCGACGGAGCACACACAAACCTAGAATTGTGGTCATGTTTTATGATACCCTCCTTTCAGGATTCTGTGTGAATCCTAGCTACTCAATAACTTTCAGAAGTTTCTAAATTATTCTAAATCTAGTCTCTTAGTCATGTCACATTTCAGGTCAGCTAATCCTGTCCACTGAACTTCTGAGAAGTAGCATGGACAGTAACAGAGTGTAGTAATCATCAGTCAAGTCATGTTCTTGAATCTGGGCTTGGTCACTTACTAATTCTTTATTTTTGAGTAGGTTATTTAATATCTAAAAGCCTTAGCTTTTCAAATGTATCAATAAAAAGTTCTGAAAATAGCTACCTCACAGAGAGTAAATAAAATGGTAAATTGGAAGGCACTTAGCACCTGGCCCTACATATTATTAGTTCTCTATAAATCAGCTGGATAAATTGGCCTGGAGGTAATGAGGGAGGTCTGGACCAGAGTTAAAGATTTGGTAATCACCTTCAGTTTGCGCCAAAATGGTAGCTGAATTCATGAATAATAAAGGCAGTGGTTAACAACCTTGGCTACAGATTGAAATCACCCAAAGAACTTTGTAAAAGCTACACTTGGTGTCTAGAAAATCAACACAGTCCCCAAAAATTCTGGCTGATTTGGTATAAGCAGTGTTTCTCCAACTTCAGCATGCACTGGAGTCACCTGGAGGGCTTGTTAAACCTCATATTGCTGAGCCCTATCCCAAGAGTTTCTGAATCAGTAGATTAAAAACTTGCATTTCCTATATATCTTTGGTGATGATGCTGGTGCAGCTGCTGGAGAGAAGATTCATAAATGTATATTTTCCTGGCAGCATAAACAATCTTCTACGAAGTGTCAGAGTAAAAAATAGTGACTGTATTTCAGCTTTCCTCATTAGAGATTTCACCAGTTTTCCTAAGCTCAAAAATGAGGATGAAGATGCACTGATGAGAAAAACTAAGACATGAAAAGTGGGTTTTGATATCAAGTGCAGTCATCTAGAGAGACAGCATGAGATTATGAAGTGACTGAATGGCAACTAGTTACACAGTCTTGTTTTACCCAAACATGTTTCTGGAGGGAGAGAGTTGAGGCTGTAAGGAAGAGACCCTACAAAGGAGGGAATTAGCAATGGATTCTGCCCACACAGATAAATAATGACTTGTGTCTTCTTCTGTAATAATTAAGGAAATAAATATTTATTGTTTTTCAAGTGGAATGGTGTAATATCACTGTTAACTGAGTTTATTTTTTTTAATTATCAAGTTTAAGATTCTAGTTCATTTTTGACAGTTGCCACTTTTTTGCTTGTTGAAGAATGAATTAAAATACAGTACTTACACGTGGACATACTCAAAGGTCTTCCAATTAAAAAGAAAAAAGTAGCTAACAGTCCTCAGCTGCCACTTTGCTGCTGCTGCTGCTGCTAAGTCACTTCAGTCGTGTCTGACTCTGCGACCCCATAGACGGCAGCCCACCAGGCTCTGCCATCTCTGGGATTCTCCAGGCAAGAACACTGGAGTGGGTTGCCATTTCCTTCTCCAATACATGAAAATGAAACGTGAAAGTGAAGTCGCTCAGTCCGGTCCGACTCTTAGCGACCCCACGGACTGCAGCCTATCAGGCTCCTCCGTCCATGGGATTTTCCAGGCAAGAGTACTGGAGTGGGGTGCCATTGCCTTCCCCGCAGCTGCCACTTTCAGTTCAGTTGCTCAATGGTGTCTGACTCTCTGCGACCCCATGAATCGCAGCAAGCCAGGCCTCCCTGTCCATCACCAACTCCCAGAGTTCACCCAGACTCACGTCCATCCAGTCAGTGATGCCATCCAGCCATCTCATCCTCTGTCGTCCCCTTCTCCTGTTCCCAATCCCTTCCAGCATCAGAGTCTTTTCCAGTGAGTCAACTCTTCGCATGAGGCGGCCAAAGTACTGGAGTTTCAGCTTTAGCATTATTCCTTCCAAAGAAATCTCAGGGCTGATCTCCTTCAGAATGGACTGGTTGGATCTCCTTGCAGTCCAAGGGACTCTCAAGAGCCTTCTCCAACACCACAGTTCAAAAGCATCAATTCTTCGGTGCTCAGCCTTCTTCACAGTCCAACTCTCACATCCATACATGACCACAGGAAAAACCATAGCCTTGACTAGACGAACCTTTGTTGGCAAAGTAATGTCTCTGCTTTTGAATATGCTATCTAGGTTGGTCATAACTTTCCTTCCAAGGAGTAAGCGTCTTTTAATTTCATGGCTGCAGTCACCATCTGCAGTGATTTTGGAGCCCCCAAAAATAAAGTCTGACATTGTTTCCACTGTTTCCCCATCTATTTCCCATGAAGTGATGGGACCGGATGCCATGATCTTCACTTCCGGTTTAATAGATCCAGGAACCTCATTGGCTCCAGCCTGACCAATCATGTTGGATCTCCAATTCTGACCAGTTAGGTTCTCTCCCCTTCCACTTAAGTGAGATTCTGGGGGTTACTAGCTCTTTTTGCTGCACACTGACGTGGAGGGAGAATCAATTCTGAGTACTAGTTGGAGCCCCCGGATGTTCTCAAATATAGATTCTCTTTTCTTTTTTTTTTATTTTCTTTTTTTTTAATTTTTTTGATTATGATAATGATACATTTATTGGAAGTTTTACATTTTCCTATTCTGGTCCTGGTTCTTTTCTACTTTTCTGTTTCTGCCTCCTTTGGGAGACAGTGGATTTCCTGTTTCTTGGCTATGAAAGAAAGATGAGCAAAATGAATACGGTATCTAGGTTTTAGTCATTCTTCCTTTCATCTATCTCATGATCACAAAATATTTACAAGAAGTCAAGACTTGGGTTTTTTTTTCACTGATGAGAAAGAGAAAGTTTGTACTGAGTTGAAGAAATGCTTTGGCTGATCAAATACTGGAAACTACCTCTTCAGGTACTTAACCAACAAAGGTCCTTCTAGTCAAAGCTATGGTTTTTGCAGTAGTCATGTATGGATGTGAGAGTTGGACTATAAAGAAAGTTGAGTGCCAAAGAGTTGATGCTTTTAAACTGTGGTGTTGGAGAAGACTCTTGAGAGTCCCTTGGAGTGCAAGGAGATCCAACCAGTCTGTCCTAAAAGAAATCAGTCCTGAATATTCATTGGAAGGACTGATGTTGAAGCTGAAACTCCAATACTTTGGCCACCTGATGCGAAGAACCAACTCACTGGAAAAGACCCTGATGCTGGAAAAGATTGAAGGCAGGAGGAGAAGGGAATGACAGAGGATGAGATAGTTGGATGGTATCACCAATGCAATGGGCATGTGGTTGAGTAGGCTCCAGGAGTTGGTGATGGACAGGGAGGCCTGGCATGCTGAAGTCCATAGGGCCACAAAGTCAGACATGACTGAGCGACTAAGTTGAACCTCTTCAGGTGGAGTTCTTTCCTCCTACCCCTGCTTCCTATACTTGGCTTCTTGTGTGCTCTTGGAAAATCTGGGACTGGAAATAACTCTCAAAAATGATGCTAACAAAGGGCTGGGCTGTGAACACTAATCCTGCTTTCATCAGGAAGGGCATGCTAATTATGTTTGGCATCCCTTACAGTGGAAGGCTGCAAGAACGACCTTCTCTGGTTGCCTCAAGCTTTGGTTCTATAACTCTAGTCTAGTCTATTAAAACTAACCACACCATTCATGACAAGGGCACCTTATGGGCTACTTCTCTCCTGACTCACTAGATAGCACATCAGAGGGAAACGCCTTATGAATACAGCCTATTGTCCTCCTGGTGCTTTCACCAGGCTTGCTTTATAGCGACCCGCTACCCCAAAAGCCACCCAAAGCTTTCAGGAAGGACTCCCTGTCTCATCCATTTTGTTTCATGGACATTTACCCTGTCTGAGATGCATTTTCTAAAAAAAAAATCATTGTCCAAACAGAAGGGCCATTCTCAAATTTAAGCTTTCCTGATTTTCTCTATTCCCCTTAATCAGCCCCTTTCTTGGGGAGCTTGAAATCTGGGAGATACTCTGATGTTTGTCTCGCTGGAATTTGTGAGGCAAGACCCACAGCTAGGGAAGGACTCTGGGGCAGAGACTGTATCAACCCATAATGCTCTCATATACCCCACTGTTTAGCTTTCTTACTTTACCTTTTGAGCTCTTAACTTGGTGTTTTGATCTTCATAGAAGCAAGTGGTTCTTCAGCCCCCTAGCTATTACAGTCTTCAGAAGTCCTTGAAATAGTCTTATCTCCTACATCCCTAGGATTTTAGGCTAGCATTCATCATAAAAACACTGCTGAAATCAGTCTGCAGCTTTCTTATGGGACCCCAGACCCTAAAGTTGCCTTTCATATTTCATGTCCAAACTATAGATCTTTAAATTCAAGAATCTCTACATCCAGAACTCATTTTCTGGCAGGGTTTGCTGATGTTCCTCAGCCTGCAGTTGAGTCTTATTAACGTCATAATTGACTTGAGCTACAAGATCCCTGTAAGCTGTATAGGCTGGAGTGTGGAATCGGAGCATTATATGGGGTTGTGACACTGACCCTAGAAGGTTTCCTCCTTCTCTCACACTACTTCTGTCCTGAGAGGAAAATGATCTTGACAGTTGAGATGCCAGGAAATGCATCAAGACTGTTAATAGGTGAAATTTAAGGGCTCTTTCGATAGGATTTACTTTCCTATTGCTTAACTTGGATTCAAAGCTTTTTCCTTAGTGTGTGAGTAGTTATCCCGCTTTGGAGCTGATCTATCATAATTTGAAAGGTCGTAGATGCCCATCACTTACTAACAAGATTGTTAATGCAACAGGACCTCACCTGTGGCTGGCTTTCTTGAGTGACCTTGTCGTCTTCTGTATAGAATGTTATTTTTCCTATCAGGAGCCATCAGAACACAAAGCAGAATCTATCTCTTAGGACCTTGCTTCTATCAATTATTACAGAATTTTTAACTCAAAAATGTCATAGGGCAGACCAACAACCCAGTAACAATCCCAGTTAATGTGGTGGAAGTGGCAGCCATCATACTGCATGGGGGTGATGGTCAAAACTTGGATCAAAGGATAAGGATTTTACACCAGGAAAGATGAAAGCAGGGACACTTAAGGAGATCTGCCAGGTTCAGAAGTGCGCCTTACAGTAGAGTGACACAGGTGTTTGTAGCCTCAAGGACTCCCTTTCAGGAATACAACAGTGCTAAGGAAGCAGGAGTTACTGCTCAACCTAATGGGTATCTTCAACAGCTGGTATCTAGACATAATGTTAAATCCCAGTGGAGAGCTTTTTAGTCCCTGTTTTGCTAACACTATTGCCTTGAACTTATTTTGTCCCAAAGGAACTAGAGGTTAATGGTGCAGTGGTGATCACAAGATTTATGAGCGTGGATGGTAGTTTTTCCAACTGAAGACCAACTCAGATCACCTGGGAGCTTTCTGTTAATGGTTATTGATGGCTCCTGAGATTGTATTCAACTTCAATTTTAAGCAGTCTTACACTCAGCTTCTGTCAGACCAGACAGGTAATCCAGGTCAGAGCAGGGGAGAATTGTTATCCCTCAGAAAAGGAGATGGCAGAGTAACTGCACCTTCAGTTTGCTCATAAAACTTGGTTTTGTCCTTTGTCACTGAGGATTCCAAGCCCCCATGTGGGGCTTCCCCAGGATTTGCATGTCCTGTATTGGTATCAGGTATTGAGTAGATCTGGGTAGAAAGCAATTCTCTTTGGTAACAGGAAAGTTTGGACTCACTGCACAAGTTTTACTTAAGGCCTTTCTGCAGTGAAATACCTGCATTTCCTGTACACCTTACTAATGATGGCAGCTCAAAGAACTTTCATAAACTCATCCTTTCTAATACATCTGCAAACGTGCTTGGTTTCCAGCTGTATTGAATTGTAATAGGTAGTTAAAAAAAAAAAAAAAAGTCATAAGGCAAGTTATTACCTTGTTTCTTGTTCCTATAATCAGACTTCAGAATGACTGCCCACCTCTGAATTCTTTTTAGAGGTGGTGGCATCAACAGCCAGAAAAAGTTGGGGGTAATGTATCTTAATAAGGTTTTAATGCAAACTCAGTACATGCTTTTTCCTTCTGGATGCTGTTACTTGGACTTGTTTCTTAGATAGCAAAGTTTGTAACATCTCTCTCATCTCCTTCAAAACTTCTTGAACCACCACTGCAGTTCCTGGGCCAAATGTGTTGATGTTTCGAGTTGTCTCAGCTGCTTTATGACCCATTTTGAACTCGAACAAGAGAATTACTCAAATCAGAAAAAATTGCTCAAATTTGCTTTTTAACATTTACCTAGTCTAAAATATAAATTGCAAGTAATAAATTGTTAGCCAAAAAAAAGCAAAAAATGCACATTAAAATGATTTAACATAACCACATATAAAAATGTAATCCAATATCAAAGGCAAATTTCAACAATGTAAATACCACAATTACTATTGCACCAACCTACTAGGTCTAGGGGCTTCCCTGGGAGATCAGATGGTAAAGAATCACCTACAGTGCATGAGACCTGGGTTTGATCCCTGGGTTGGGAAGATCCTCTCAAGGAGGGAATAGCTACCCACACTGGTTTTCTTGCCATGACAATTTCATGGACAGAGGGGCCTAGTGGGCTACATATAGTCCATGAGCTCACAAAGAGATATGGCTGATCAACAAACACTTTTCATTAGGTTCATTTAAGACTTCTCCATGTTGGAGGTACTTGTCTGTGTGGTGGGTACCCCATAACAGAAGAGCAAACATACTTTCCATTTGTTAAGTTAAATTCAGCTGCACAGTCATGTCTGAGTCTTGTGGCACCACGGACTGCAGCATGCCAGGCCTCACTGTCCATCACCAACTCCCAGAGCTTGCTCAAACTCATGTCCACTGAGTCTGTGATGCCATCCAACCATCTCATCCTTTGTCATCCCCTTCTCCTCCTGGCTTCAATCTTTCCCAGCATCAGGGTCATTTCCAATGAGGCAGTTCTTCACATCAGGTGGCCAAAGTATTGGAGTTTCAGCTTCAGCATTAGTCCTTCCAATGAATATTCATGGCTGATTTCCTTTAGGATGGATAGGTTGGATTTCCTTGCAGTCCAAGGGACTCTCAAAAGACTTCTCCAACACCACAGTTCAAAAGCATCAATTCTTCACTGCTCAGCTTTCTTTATAGTCCAACTCTCAAATCCATACATAACTACTGGAAAAACCATAGCTTTGACTAGACCTTGTTAGCAAAGTAATGTCTCTGCTTTTTACTATGCTCTCTAGGTTGGTCATAGCTTTTCTTCCAAGCAGCCAAGTATCTTTTAATTTCATGGTTGCAGTCATCACCTGCAGTGATTTTGGAGCCCCCCAAAATAAAGTCTGTCACTGTTTCCATTCTTTCCCCATCTATTTGGGATGAAGTAATTAAAAAGCAGAGACATTACTTTGCCAACAAAGGTCCGTCTAGTCAAGGCTATGGTTTTTCCAGTGGTCATGTATGGATGTGAGAGTTGGACTGTGAAGAAAGCTGAGTACCAAAGAATTGATGCTTTTGAACTGTGGTGTTGGAGAAGACTCTTGAGAGTCCCTTGGACTGCAAGGAGATCCAACCGGTCCATCCTAAAGGAGATCAGTCCTGGGACTGATCATTGAGGACTGATGCTCAATGGACGGACTGATGCTGAGGCTGAAATGCCAATACTTTGACCACCTCATGCGAATAGTTGACTCATTGGAAAAGACCCTGATGCTGGAAGGGATTAGGGGCAGGAGGAGAAGGGGACGACAGAAGATGAGATGGCTGAATGGCATCACTGACTCGATGGGCGTGAGTTTGGGTAAACTCCAGGAGTTGGTGATAGATGGGGAGGCCTGGCATGCTGCGATTCATGGGGTCGCAAAGAGTCAGACATGACTGAGCAACTGAACTAAACTGAATGGGACCAGATGCCAAGATCTTAGTTTTTTGAATGTTCAGTTTTAAGCCAAATTTTTCACTCTCCTTTAACTTTCATCAAGAGGGTCTTTAGTTCTTTGCTTTCAGCTATACAGGAGGTGTCATCTACATATTTGAGGTTATTGAAAGTTCTTCCAGCAATCTTGATTCCAGCTTGAGCTTCTTCCCACCCAGTGTTTCTCATGATGTACTCTGCATAGAAGTTAAATAAGCAGGGTGAACAATATACAGCCTTGACATACTCCTTTCCCAATTTGAAACCAGTTTGTTATTCCATGTCCAGTTATAACTGTTGCTTTTTGACTTGCATATAGATTTCTCAAGAGGCAGGTCAGGTGGTCTGGTATTCCCATCTCTTTTAGAATTTTCCACAGTTTATTGTGATCCACAGTCAAAGGCCTTGCCATAGTCAATAAAGCAGAAATAGATGTTTTTCTGGAACTCTCTTGCTTTTTCGATGATCCAGCGGATGTTGGCAATTTGATCTCTGATTCTTCTGCCTTTTCTAAAACCAGCTTGAACATCTGGAAGTTCATGGTTCGTGTATTGTTGAAGCCTGGCTTGGAGAATTTTGAGCATTACTTTGCTAGCATATGAGATGAGTGCAATTGTGCAGTAGTTTGAACATTCTTTGTCATTGCCTTCCTTAGGGATTGGAATGAAACCTGATCTTTTCCAGTCCTGTGGCCACTACTGAGCTTTCCAAATTTGCTGGCGTATTGAGTGCAGAAGTTTCACAGCATCATCTTTTAGGATTTGACATAGCTCAGCTGGAATTCCATCACCTCCACTAGCTTTGTTAGTAGTGATGCTTCCCAAGGTCCACTTCACATTCCAGGATGTCTGGCTCTAGGTGAGTGATTACACCATCATGGTTATATCAGTCGTGAATATCTTTTCTGTAGAGTTCTTCTGTGTGTTCTTGCCACCTCTTCTTAATATCTTCTGCTTCTTTTAGGTCCATACCATTTCTGTCCTTTATTGTGCTCATCTTTGCATGAAATGTTCTCTTGGTATCTCTAATTTTCTTGAAGAGATCTCTAAACTTTCCCATTCTATTTTTTCCCTCTATTTCTTTGCTTTGATCACTGAGGAAGGCTTTCTTATCTCTCCTTGCTATTCTTTGGAGCTCTGCATTTAAATGGGTATATCTTTCCTTTTCTCCTTTGCTTTTCACTTCCCTTCTTTTCACAGCTATTTGTAAGGCCTCCTCAGATAGCCATTTTGCTTCTTTGCATTTCTTTTTCTTGGGGATGGTCTTGAAAACTGCCTCCTGTACAATGTCACAAATCTCTGTCCATAGTTCTTCAGGCACTCTATCAGATCTAATCCCTTAAATCTATTTGTCACTTCTACTGTATAGTCGTAAGGGATTTGATTTAGGTTATACCTAAATGATCTAGTGGTTTTCCCTATTTTTTTCAATTTAAGTCTGAATTTGGCAAGGAAGAGTTCATGATCTGAGCCACAGTCAGCTCCCGGTCTTGTTTTTGCTGACTGTATAGAGCTTCTCCATCTTTGGCAACAAAGAATATAATCAATCTGATTTCAGTGTTGACCATTTTGTGATGTCCATGTGTAGAGTCTTCTCATGTTGTTAGAAGAAGGTGTTTGCTATGACCAATGCATTCTCTTGGCAAAACTGTTAGCCTTTGCCATGCTTCATTCTGTACTCCAAGGCCAAATTTGCCCATTACTCCAGGTATTTATTGACTTCCTACTTTTGCATTCCAGTGCCCTGAAATGAAAAGGACATCTTTTTTGGCTATTAGTTCTAGAAGGTCTTGCAAGTCTTCATAGAACCGTTCAACTTCACTTCTTCAGCATTACTGGTCAGAGCATAGACTTGGACTACTGTGATACTGAATGGTTTGCCTTGGAAACGAACAGAGATCATTCTGTCATTTTTGAGATTGCATCCAAGTACTGTATTTTGAACTCTTTTGCTTAATATGATGGCTACTCCATTTCTTCAAGGGATTCTTGCCCACAGTAGCAGATATAGTGGTCATCTGAGTTAAATTTACCCATTCCAGTTCATTTTAGCTTGCTGATTCCTAAAATGTCAATGTTCACTTTTGCCATCTCCTGTTTGACCACTTTCAATTTCCCTTGATTCACGGACCTAACATTCCAGGTTCCTAAGCAATATTGCTCTTCACAGCATCTCACTTTACTTCCATCACCAGTCACATCCACAACTGGGTGTCTTTATTTTGGCTCCATCTCTCCATCCTTTCTGGAGTTATTTCTCCACTAGTCTCCAGCAGCCTGTTGGGCATCTACCAATCTGGGGAGTTCATTTTCATTGTCCTGTCTTTTTGCCTTTTCATACTGTTCATGGGGTTCTCAAGGCAAGAATACTGAAGTGGTTTGCCATTTCCTTCTCCAGTGGACCACTTTTTGTCAGAACTCTCCACCATGAGCTGTCCATCTTGGGTGGCCCTACATGGCATGGCTCATAGTTTCATTGATTTAGACAAGGCTGTGGTCCATGTGATTAGATTGGTTAGTTTTCTGTGATGGTGGTTTTCATTCTATCTTCCCTCTGATGGAGAAGGGTAAGAGGCTTACGGAAGATTCCTGATGGGATAGAGTGACTGAGGGGGAAAGGGTCTTGTTCTTATGGGTGGGGCCATGCTCAGTAGATCTTTAATCCAATTTTCTGTTGTTGGGTGTTTTCCCTGTTTTTTGGCCTGAGGCCAAACTATGGAGGAGGTAATGAAGATAATGTCTATCTCCTTCAGGAGGTCCCATGCATGCACTGCTGCACTCAGTGCCCCCACCCTGAAGCAGGCCACTGCACACCCATGCCTCCACCAGAGACTCCTTGACACTCACAGGCAAGTCTGGGTCAGTCTCTTGTGTGGTCCCTGCTCCTTTCTCCCAAGACCTGGTGTACACAAGGTTTTGTTTGTGCCTCCCAATGTCTGTTTCCCCAGTCCTGCGTAAGTTCTGGCAGCTCTGTGGTGGGGTTAATGGTGACCTCCAATTGTTAGATGTCTGCATCTACATCCTAAAATCTTAAATGAGTAGCACTCCAGGGATAGAAGTGTAGTGTGAGCAGGATATTATTTTCATGTCATCTATGAAATATGTGGCAGAAAGTGAAGAAGAGCTAAAGAGCCTCTTGATGAAGGTGAAAGAGGAGAGTGGAAAAAGTTGGCTTAAAGATCAACATTCAGAAAATGAAGATCATGGCATTTGGTCCCATCACTTCATGGCAAATAGATGGAGAAACAGTGGCAGACTTTATTTTGGGGGGCTTCAAAATCACTGCAGATGGTGATTGCAGCCTTGAAATTAAAAGACACTTACTCCTCGGAAGAAAAGTTACGAACAATCTAGACAGCATATTGAAAAGCAGAGACATTACTTTGCCAGAAAAGCTCCATCTAGTCAAGGCTGTGGTTTTTCCAGTAGCCATGTATGGATGTGAGAGTTGGACTATAAAGAAATCTGAGCACTGAAGAATTGATGCTTTTGAACTGTGGTGTTGGAGAATACTTTTGAGAGTCCCTTGGACTGCAATCTCCAACGAGTCCATCCTAAAGGAAATCAGACCTGAATATTCATTATAAGGACTGATGTTGAACCTGAGACTACAGTACTTTGGCCCACCTGATGTGAAGAACTGACTCATTTGAAAATACCCTGATGCTGGGAAAGATTGAGGTGGGAGGAGAAGGGGATGACAGAGGGATGAGATGGTTGGATGGCATCACCGACTTAATGGGCAGGAGTTTGGGTAAACTCTCGGAGTTAGTGATGGACAGGAAGGCCTGTCGGGCTGCAGTCCATGGGGTCACAAAGAGTCGGACACTACTGAGCGACTGAACTGGACTCACATCACTTCTGGGAACATCATTTTCCTTATCAGCAGTGTAGGTCAGTAGTTTCTGCCCCTACAGTGTGTTTTGAGGATTATATTAGGAATTAGAATCAAGAGTAGCTAAGTGCTATATATTATTCCTTCTGTAGATACTTGAGCTACTATTTAATCTGGAGGGTAAAGCCAATGTTCTATAAAGCTACATCACATACCTTTATTTGGTGATCCATTTAAAGGCCAGCTTATTGTGATCAGGGATCCTACAGTGGGATCAGGGTTAGTTTCTGTGGGAAGGATAAGATTTACTTTCCTCGAAGCCTTTACATACTTCAGGCCACTTGATGGGAGGAGCCTGCTGGCAAAATATACAGGCAATGCTAAGACATAGTCGTCTTGTCTTACTTCCTTGCATGAAGCTAATTTTCTTTTTCCAGGCCATTCTTTTATGAGTGGTAGCCCTTGTAGCTGTGGGACATACAACTCTTTTCTAGAACTCTTCATTTATATCAGTATAAGCAGTTTTGGCAGCATCTCAGTTGATAAGACTTAAATGGGAAGATGCATTTCCTGAAGGCTAAGGCTATTTTGATAAAATGACCCAGTTTTTAATTTACATATTAAAGTACACACAGAAAAATATATAACATTATATGACACCACAAATGTTACATAGACTACAGCCAAAACATTTGATCTCAGCAGCTCAAGAAACTGAGCAAGGATATTCTACTCTATTGCATATAAAATGTGAACAATACAACCTAATAAAACATTTGTCAATTCATAAGAATTTAAATAAGTGGTAAACACCAAATAACAAGTACTACTTGTTACTGATTGTTTTGTCTTCTTTGGCTTAAATATACTTTAAGTAAAGAAAAAAAAAGTCCTCCGCCCTTTAGAATTTAGAGTTGTACTTTCTTTTTTAGCATTCCTTTGGAATTATAAAACCCAGAGAACACAGGACCTAACATTTCAGACTCCTTGAAGTTCCCAAATAGGAATCTGCATACCATATTTACTTCCTCCATGAGCTTATTTAAAAGAAGAGAGTATCATTCATTTGATTTTAGTTTCTATGTTGAGAATTTGGAGAAGTCTTTCCTGGATCTGCTTGGTGCAGGCAGCATAGACAATGGGATTGAGGATTGGAGGAATGAGGAGGTAGAAGTTGGCTAGCAAGGTGTGGACTGGAATAGGCAGTCCATGACCAAATTGGGAATGAGGGAAGAAACAGCAATGGGAACATAAAAGATCAAGATAGCACAAATGTGAGAACCACATGTCCCCTTGAGGTCAGGAGTAGCCAGCCCCTTCATAGTCCTGAAAATCATCACATAAGAGGCAGCAATGGCCATTGAGTCCAGGATCAAGACCATAAAGCCAGTGCTTATCTGACAGACATTGCTGACCCTGCTGTCACCATCTACCAAGGTGACCACGGCCAGGGGTTCCCAGTAGGAGTGGGAGAGGACATGGGCTTTGTAAAGGGGAAGCCGCAGGCAGATCATCAGAGGCAAGGGTTCAATGTAGAGGACACCCCAGCAGAGGCCAGCCAGCCCCGAACATCCCACCACAGTATGTGTGAGCACTGTGGTATGAGGGAGTGTGTCTCAGCTACATAGCGGTCAAAGGCCATGGCAAGGAAGATGCCTGGACAGAACCAGGTCAATGATAGCCAATATGCACAGAAAGAAGTACATGGGCTGGTGCAGGCTATGCTCCACCCTTACCACAGCTAGAATGGTGACATTCCCCACCACAGCTACCAGGTACATAGAGTCAAAGTGGATGGAGAGCCAGATATGCACAGACTCCTGTTCTGAAATACCAGTGAACTGGAAGAAACTGAGTGCTAAGCAGACATTATGAAAAGTGAGCATAGCTAGTTATAAGTGCACCTTCTCACTTGTGCCCCAAAATGTGGTAAAACTTTTTTTTTCCAGAAATTAAAGACAAGAATATTCTTAGGTCCCATAAAAAGGAATAGGATCATTGACTAGATAAGAGTCTATAAAATTTCTTTGAAGTTATAGAATAATGTCATGGCATGCCATTACTGTGTTATGTCCACAAATTTACCAAGCAGAAGCCAAAAATGTTTATTTGAATGAAATGCATATCTTTATGCAAAGTGACTCTCAAGGAATAATGTTCTTTCAACAATGAAAATGACCTTAGGTGGACAGGTGACTATTGAGCCACTTAATAACTCTGTAGGTTGGTTTTGAGATTTCTCAGAATCATATTAGCAAGGTTCAGAGTGGACACTCCTTGATTAGAGACACAGTGATGCTGAAAAATAAGTGACAGCATCTGGGGATATAGACAGACCCATGGGACTCTCTAGAGCCTATGATAAAGCTTAATCTTGGGGCCAGCATTAGCTATTGGATGAGCCTCAATGTTTAATCTTCAGGCCAAAATCAAGGTGGATGTGGTCATGTGAAGACTTTCCAGAGGGTTTAACAACAAAGTGATTTCTAAAATGTGAGAGCTGATGACTAGAGCTCAGTTTTGTGTGTCTGCAAGGGCACTCTGCCTTCTTGGAGGCTGAGTGGAGAAGATATCCCAGAGGTGGAGAATGTTCTCCCTAGGAAATAAAAAATAATTAGTGTGGAGAAGCATGAGGCCTAGATGAATACTTGCCCAAAGAAATGCCCTTACTCGGAGTCCAGAGCTAATGGAAAGATGAATATTCACAAAACTATTTCCAGGTCTTCTTTCTGTTTTATTAGGATCCAAGGGCATACCAAAATATGTTCCTGTGTATACTAGAGGAATTCCCAATCAAAACATAGGCAGAAGACCTAAATAGACATTTCTCCAAAGAAGACATAGACATGGCCAAGAGGCACATAAAGAGGTTGAATGTCACTAATTATTAGAGAAATGCAAATCAAACCTGCAAATAGATATTACACCAGTCAGAATGGCCATCATCAAAAAATCTACAATAAATGCTGGAGAGTGTGTGGAGAAAAGGAAACCCTCTTGCAGTGTTGGTGGGAATGTAAATTAATACAGCCACTGTAGAGAACAGTATGGAGGTTCCTTAGCAGACTGAAAATAGAACTACCACATGACCCAGCAATCCCATTACTGGGCATACACCCTAAGAAAGCCATAATTCAAAAGGACACATGTACCCCAATGTTCATTGCAACACTATTAATTTAAGCCAGGACATGGAAGCAACCTAAATGTCTATCAACTGGTGAATGAAGACTATGTGGTATATGTATGCAGTGGAATATTACCCACCATTAAAAAGAATGAAATTGGGTCATTTTTAGAGATGTGGATGGGCCTAGATTCCATCATAGAATGAAGTAAGTCAGAATAATGTCATATCTTAATGCATATATGTGGAATCTACAAAAATGGTACAGATGAACCTAGTTGCAGGACAGGAATAGAGATTCAGATGTAGTGAACAGACATGTGGATATGGATGGAGGAAGCAGGGGACGATAGGACAAATTGGGAGATCAGGACTGACAAATATATAATGTTGTTGTTGTTCAGTTGTCAAGTCATGTCCAACTCTTTGCAACCCCATTGGCTGCAGCATGCCAGGCTTCCCTGTCCCTCACCATCTCCTGAAGTCTGCCCAAGTTCATGTCCATTGAATCAGTGATGCCATCCAACCATCTCATCCTCTGTCACCCTCTTCTCCTTCTGCCTTCAATCTTTCCCAGCATCAATGCCTTTTCCAATGAGTCAGTTCTTCCCATCAGGTAGCCAAAGTATTGGAGCTTCAGCATCAGTTCTTCCAGTGAGCATTCACCATTGATTTCCTTTAGGATTGACTGATCTCCCTGCTGTCCAATGGACTTTCAAGAGTCTTCTAGCACCACAGTTTGAAAGCATCAATTCTTTGGCACTCAGCCTTCTTTATGGCCCAACTCTCGCACCTGTACATGACTACTGGAAAAAAACCATGTCTTTGACTATATGGACCTTGTTGGCAAAGTGATGTCTTTGCTTTTTAATATCCTGTCTGGCTTTGTCACAGCTTTCTTTCCAAGAAGCATTCACCTTTAATTTCATGACTGCAGTCACCATCCACAGTGATTTTTGGAGCCCAAGAAAATAAAATCTGCCACTGCTTCCACTTTTTCCCCCTCTATTTGCTATAAAGTGATGGGACGGGATCTTAGTTTTTTGAATGTTGAGTTTTAAGCCAGCTTTTTCACTCTCCTCTTTCATTCTCAAGAGGTTCTTTAGTTCCTCTTGCTTTCTACCATTAGAGTGGTATCATCTGCATATCCAGGGTTGTTGATATTTCGCCAGGCCAGCCAGCATTTCACAGGATGTACTCTGAATGTAAGTTAAATGAACAGGGTGACAACATACAGCTTTGTAATACTCCTTTCCCAATTTTGAGACAGTCTATTGTTCCATGATCAGTTCTAACTGTTGCTTTTTGGCCTCCATTCAGGTTTCTAAGATAGGCAAGATGGTTTGGTATTGCTATCTCTTTAAGAATTTCCCACAGTTTGTTGGTATTGTTATTAATGGTTAATTAAGCAATAATGGATGGGGAAACAGTGGAAACAGTGTCAGACTTTATTTTGGGAGGCTCCAAAATCACTGCAGATGGTGACTGCAGCCATGAAATTAAAAGACGCTTACTCCTTGGAAGAAAAGTTATGACCAACCTATATAGCATATTCAAAAGCAGAGACATCACTTTGCCAACAAAGGTCCGTCTAGTCAAGGCTCTGGTTTTCCCAGTGGTCATGTATGGATGTGAGAGTTGGACTGTGAAGAAAGCTGAGCACCGAAGAATTGATGCTTTTGAACTGTAGTGTTGGAGAAGACTCTTGAGAGTCCCTTGGACTGCAAGGAGATCCAACCAGTCCATCCTAAAGGAGATCAGTCCTGGGTATTTATTGGAAGGACTGATGCTAAAGCTGAAACTCCAATACTTTGGCGACCTCATGTGAAGAGTTGACTCTTTGGAAAAGACCCTGATGCTTGGAGGGATTGGGGGCAGGAGGAGAAGTGGTCAACAGAGAATGAGATGGTTGGATGGCATCACTGACTCGATGGACATGAGTTTGAGTGAACTCCGGGAGTTGGTGATGTACAGGGAGGCCTGGTGTACTGGGATTCATGGGGTCGCAAAGAGTCGGGCACAACTGAGCGACTGAACTGAACTGAAGCAATAATGACATTGGTAATTATTCCCCAGTGATCACATTGGATCCTCCCTAAATTGTGAGATGTGGGCAGGACTGGGATGAGGTTCCCCATATGATAGATAAGGAAATAATCCAAGGAGCAGAGAGATTAACAGCCTCAACAAAGTCACAGACTGGGACTCAAACCTAATTTCTCACTCATAACCTTAGCTATCCAACCACAGTTCTATCCACAATACAGCAGAAAATCAAAACTCCAAATCAAACACAAAATGAATAGAAAACTTTGATCTAGTTGTGGCTGAACCCTGCTTGTATTAAGTCACACTCAGCCCTAACAACAGGCATCTATTTGCATATTCAGGGGAGGCTGTGTCCTCAGCAGGACCTGCTGTGAAAGGAGAGTGAGGATGGAGAGGGGCACAGTGTTTGCTGAGACCAGAGGATTCTCTGCCTCCAGAGAGAAGTGACTGATGCAATAGAATGTGAGGGGAAGCAGGGAAGGGACCCCAGAGGACTGGAGACAGGGACAGAATGTCCCCAGAGTCACCCCAGAGAAGACACCAGTCCATCTTGGGTCCCTTTAAGATGTACCTCAGGGACAAGGCCTACCATTTCCTTTTTCTTTGAGGAATAGAGTAATTGATCATGAGAATTAGCCAGATCTCTTTAAAACCCTCTTTCCCACCCTTCTCTCACTAAAAGAGGAAAACTGCACCCTTTGTCCTAAAGCCTCCAGAAAATGAACCAAGCATAATGCGGAGGGGTGAGATCATGTGGGTCTGTGGTGGGTGGTAGGTGGGGGACAGAAGATCACAGGGCATGGTAAGGGAGCTGCACAACTGGCGTGAGAGGCAAGTACACCAGAGAAGGGGAACTTATACTGGGATCAGCCAAAAACCAGAGGGCTAGAACAGGAGGCCTGGGGGTCTCAGATCTAAGAAATGTCATGTGAGCTGGGGCTGGCAGAAAAAAAAAAAAAAAAAAAAAAAAAAAAACAGAATAACCAGGATAACAGCAGAAACCTGACTACATACTAATCACTACTCTGGAGAAGGAATTGACAACCCACTCCAGTGTTCTTGCCTGGGAAATCCCACAGACAGAGGAGCCTGGAATACTACAGTCCATGGAGTTGCAAGAGTAAGACACAACTTAGCAACTAAACCACTGCCACCAGAGGGACTACCCAAATGTTGAATAAAAAGCCAAGAGTGCTTCATGTTTGAGGAGAACAGGCTAGATCAGAGGCATGAACCCAGGGTGCACAGGGCAGATTCATTTCTCATGGACTCATGTCTGGACAGAAAACTTGCCTTCTCTGTGGTATGACCTCATCTCCTGAATTTCTCATCTTCTGTCATTCTCATCTTCGTATGTCTGTCCTTGTCTAAGAGGAGACCTTCTTTCACCCCTCCCCAAATATTTGATCTTCTACAAGCCTAGGTCCTGCTATCCCATTAGTATTAGAAGAAACCCCCTTCTGCCTCCCAGGCCTGTGCTCCTGTGTCATGTGTTAGGGGCAACCTCAATAAGACCTTAGCTAAGTGACCCAGACCTTGTGTAAAAACAAGGTAGAAGCAGATATAAGTGATATAAGACACTGAATTTGAAAGTAGGAAACCAGAGTTGTTCAAGTTTAATCTTTGAGGTTAGTACCTCCCTCCTGTGAGTGCTACTTGCTCCCCTCCTGCCTCAGTCTGGCCCCTCCTCAGTCACAGCTGCTGAAATGGGCTAGGGAAAAAAAAAAGAGAAATCAAAAATAAGAAATGGAATCAGCTACACTTGCTTATTAAAGGTGTAGCAACACAGAGTTCTATCTTTTCAGTGTAGTCCTGTAGACTGAATCTTGGTATAAGAGTCAGAAGATGTGAAATTCAGTCCTTTATCTCTCTCTTATATCCTCCAGGATCACTTGAGGATTCAGTTTCCCATATACATCATCATTCTAGGATCTTCTCAAGTTAAAGGTGTAGCCTACCTACACTACATCACTGATTAAATACTCTCCAGATATAGAGCCACATACACTTTCAGGGCAGACATTGAAATAAATGGCACAGGCTTTCTTTTGTCATTTGCTGACATTCTGGCTGTGGAGGCAAAAAACAAGACAATGACAGATAAGGACTTGCCAGAACACTCCTGCCAAGCAGGCTGAAGGGTGATGGAAAAGAGAAGAAACCAGATAAGCAGAGTTGTATTATAAATGACACTAGAGGTGTATTTTTGTTGAATCTGGAAGGAGGGAAGATGATGAATTATTAGGCATTTTCAACAGAATGGGAAGCTGTGAGATTGAGGTTGTGTGGGCAGAGACTGGAGGACCAGTGATGGTCTACAGGAGCTCCCAGGAAGTGGATCCTCAGGGAGGGGAAACCTGTTTGGAACTGGAAAAGCACATTCACTTAGGATAGGATGATACCATAGAGAAGAGGATATTCTCTCATTCATTCAAGAAATATTAGTGAATTTCTCTATGGGTACCAAGGATATACTGGCAGTAAATGTAAAAACACAGCCTCAGAGTCATGGGGCTTCCATGTTGTTGATCCCAGTGCTTAGTCAGAGGAAATGCAAATTATACTTGGAGAAGTTTCTAATTCAAAAAAGAAAAAAAAAAAAAAACTTCTTATTCTGACCTAGTTAGCCAAAACTGATGGAGGGTTTTACAGAATTTCCATCTGTGGAGGTGGTTGAGATATATCCAGTAAGCCTCACTTTGCATCAGATGATATATTATCCAGCAGCACAGAAGAGGAAGTTTCTTCATGAAGACAGTCCTTCATGCATTTGTTTATCTTTTAATGACTACTTTAAAATTGATTTTTAATTGGAGGAAATTGCTTTACAGTGTTCTGTTGGTTTCTGCCATATTGCCATGCAAATCAGCCATAAATATACGTGTATTCCCTCCCTGTTGAGCCTCCCTCCCCTATGAATTTATTTAAAGAACACCTACTGAGCAACAACCAGGTTCAATAGAGTCTGTGAATACAGAAATGAAGAAGGCAAAATTCTTGTACTAAAAGCATACACAGTCCAATGAATGGACAGATAAGTGCATTAACAACATACATCACTCTCTCCCTGTGTTATTTAATTCAGCCCATTAATGAGTCCTCATTGAAAACACTGAGAAAATCTTCCGGGAGGGGTCTGAGAAGGCTTCACCAAGATGGTGGCAGGATCTTAGCCAGGTGTGGAAATAGGCAAAGGAAAGTATTCCAGATAAATATTGGGAGCTGCAAGCAAGACTGTCCCAGAAAGTGATGCAGATACTTCAGTATGGCTGAACCTAGGATGAATATTTTTTTAGAGGAATGGTAAGAAGTGAGGCTAATTTTAGGTAAGACCAAGTTTGTGTCCATGTTAAGTAGTTTTAAGTTTTTTTTGTTTTCTTTGTTTTTGTAGTCATGAGATTGCCAGTGGTTTTAAGTAGGTCTTTCACACTGTGGTAGATAGATGGAGTAGGGTGGAAAACTATAGGGAGAGCTTTCTAGTGACACTGGCATGAGATGATGTGACTTTGGGAATACAAAGGGCATAGAGAGGAGAAGAACAGCATGAGAGAATTCAGATGATTCACGGGGTGTCATTATTGAGCAGGATGTGGCAGAAGCTGTATGACTGAAGCATAGGTGAAAGGGGATGAGGCTGAAAAATGAGCAGGGACCAGATGCTGCAGGTACCTGTAAACCAGGGTCGGAGTGTGGATTTCATCTTTAGTGTAATGGTAATTCCAAGAAGGTCTTAGGAAAGGCCCAGCATAATATAAATTAGCCTTAATAGTCTCTTCATCTCGGAGAAGGCAATGGCAACCCATTCCAGTACTCTTGCCTGGAAAATCCCATGGATGGAGGAGCCTGGTAGGCTGCAGTCCATGGGGTCGCTAGGAGTTGGACACGACTGAGCGACTTCACTTTCACTTTTCACTTTCATGCATTAGAGAAGGAAATGGCAACCCACTCCAGTGTTCTTGCCTGGAGAATCCCAGGGACAGAGGAGCCTGGTGGGCTGCCGTCTAAGGGGTCGCACAGAGTCAGACACGAATGAAGCGACTTAGCAGCTGCAGTCTCTTCATCTGTAGTAAGGAGAATGGATTACAGAGTGTCCAATATACAGACCACTGATGCCAGATGAGAGGCTTTTGTAGTGTGGGTGAAAGATGATGGTGATTTAAATAAGAATGTTGGCAGGAGAAAAGGAAAAGCATAGGGTGTGAAATACATTTTGCAGATTAATATTTACTGATGAACTGGATATGAAGGAAGAGGGAAAAGATTAATGATTGTCTCTAGGATTCTGAGCTTGATATAGGACAGACAGCAGTAATACCTACTGAGATGGACACATCCCGGGGAGGAAATATTTTGTGGGGAGATAGAAATATTTGTTTTGGCCATATTTTATTTGTGATGACTGTGGAACATCTAACTGGAAATATCTAATAGTAAAAGTAAAAGCCATGCATCTGAGAATTCCCTGGACAGAGACAGATTAAAAAAAAAAAAAAAAAAGCCAAAAGAAATCAAAGAGAACAGCTAGAGAAGTGTGAGAATAAAAAGCAGAAAAGGAGAAGGTGAGAGTGAGGAGAAAGGAGGTGATAAGATCAGTGTATGGAGAGTAGTGAAGATGGAAGCTAGATTGGGAAAGATTGAGAATTAAATGAGAGATGAGGAAGCAGAGATTTCATATAGTCAAACTTGTAAACAAGTTGTGCTGTGAAGGGAAAGAGAAACAAGGGCTATTAGCTGGAGGAAGGTTTGAAGCCCAGGGATACAGGATTGTGCTGATATTAATCAAGATAAACTTTTGGAAAATAGGGCAGATTTGTGCTGAGGAAGGACAACAGTAATGGTGGTATGTGTACAATGCTTTACAGTTATCAAGGTCTGTTCTCATGATTCCATCTTTCTTCACAATAAAGCTCAATAAAGATGGTCGTGGGAAGTATAGTTATTACCTTTATTGAAAGGTGAGGAAGCTAAAACTTTAAAAATATCATTGATTGAGTTCCTGCTGGTACAGTGGCACTATATGGGCCCAGTTCTTTAGACTGTAAAGCTTTTTTCTATACTAGGGCAATGAGTTAGTTTTATTTAACCTGAGCATGAACTACTTGTGGAGCAACAAGGTGGAAGCAGATTGAAGTGATATAAGACCCTGAATTTGAAGGTAGGAAACCAGAGTTCTCCAAGTTCAAATTTGGTCTTTAACACTTACCACCCATATGACTGTCAATATTTTTAGATTTCTCAATTCGAATACATGTTCACATTTACTGAGCACTTTTTAATGTTCTAGATTTGTGCTTTTTTTTTTTAAGAAATTTTCCAGTTTTACTGGGATGCAGTTGACATAACATTGAATTAGTTTAAAGTGTATAATACAATGATTTAGTACATGGATATAGTACAAAATGATTACCACTAGTTAATATCTATCACTTCACATAGTTATTTTTCTTGTGATGAGAACTTTAAAATATATTCTTTTAACAACTTTCAAATATAGGAGTATTTTTTAATCTTTATTGAATTTGTTACAATAATGCTTCTATTTTATGGTTTGGTTTTTTGGCCACAAGGCATGTGGCATCTTAGCTCTTCGACCAGGAATCAAACCCATACCCCCTGCATTGGAAGGTGAAGTCTTAACCACTGGACCACCAGGGAAGTCCCTACACTATTTTTAACTGAAGTCACCATGTTTCATTTTATATCCCCAGAACTTACTTATTTTATATCTGGAAGTTTGTACCTTTTGACCACCTTCAACCATGCCCCAAACCCCACCAATCTGTTTTTATGAGTTGGTTTTTTTCTTTCTTCTAGGTTCCATGTGTAAGTGATATCACACACTATTTGCTTTTCTTAGTATTACTTGTTTCACTTAGCATGATGCCCTCAATGTCCCTCTGTGTTGTCACAAATGCAGGATTTTCTCCTTTTATATGGCTTAATAGTATTTCATTGTGCATGTATGCCACATTTTCTTTATCCTTTTATCTACTATATTGAGTGTTTTAAAAGACTAACCCTGTATGCAAGACAGCAAAAGAGACACAGATGTATAGAACAGTCTTTTGGACTCTTTGGGGGAGGGGATGATTTGGGAGAATGGCATTAAAACATGTATAATATCACATAAGAAAAAAAATAAAGTGATACAAAGGAAAAAAAAACAACAACAACAACAAAAAAGATTATCTCAGTTAATCCTCAGAAGAAACTTTATGTAGGAACTGAGAGAAAAGAGAAGGGACACTGTTCAAAATTTTGGGAAACAAATGATTCTGCATTTTCACAATAAATGATGGTAAAAGCAGGGGAAAGAAGATAAAAAAAATCCCAGAAAGAACAAGATGTGAAACCCAAGAAATTCAGAGGCCAATCTTTCAAAAATTGAGTGGAGCATCTCTTCTGAATGTCATGAATTGTAGAAGGAAAAGTAGTTGAAGGTAGAAGTATATCAAGATAAAAGTTAAATTTGAAGGGAAGGAGAATAATGGGGCTTTTCACTGGAGGTGATGGGGCTTTATGGCCTTACTTGAGATTTCTGAGTGTCAGGTAATGACCAATAATATCAATACTTAGAGGAAGCAACTTTTCAGAAAGTGCCAGGCTTAATTATTTGTTATGTATTCAAGCTTGACATTTCAGAAGAGAAACTCCCCTTTGTAATGAAGAGTACAGGTTGAGATGGGAGGCAAAGGAAGACAGTGAATGTTTTAGGGTAAGATTTGAATTGAGCAGGTATCTATGTCCTTTATAAAGCTGTCCTTGGCTACACAAAAACCACAAAAACTCTTCATCCACACTTCTTTTATGAAGGAAGCCTTCTTAGCTCTATTGCAATTTGATGTCCTGACCATTCAATAGTTTTATAAGCATCTTAAGGGCAGAGATGATATATAATGTTCCACAATTCATATTATGATTACTTTGTAATTTCTTTTAAGGTCCAGAAGTAGGGTCAAGGGTTAAGCCTTCCATGTAAATGATAAGAGTTTGAACTTGAACACTATAATCCTGCTGACACTGTGTACTCCCTGGAAGGGCCCTGTGTAAGGAGACCAGAGAAAGAAAATTTCTGTTGGCCATGTCAGCTTCCAATATCACCTTAACTCATCCAGCAGTCTTCCTGTTGATGGGGATCCCAGGCCTGGAGCACCTACATGTCTGGATATCCATTCCATTCTGCTCAGCCTATACACTGGCCCTGCTTGGCAACTGCACCCTCTTCTTCATCATTCAGGCTGATGCAGCCCTCCACGAGCCCATGTACCTCTTTTTGGCCATGTTGGCAGCCATTGATCTGGTCCTTTCTTCTACAGCACTTCCCAAAATGCTGGGCATCTTCTGGTTCAGGGATCGAGAGATCAACTTCTATGCCTGTCTGGTCCAGATGTTCTTTCTCCACTCCTTCTCCATCATGGAGTCAGCAGTGCTGCTGGCCATGGCCTTTGACCGCTATGTGGCCATCTGCAAGCCACTGCACTACAGCACCATCCTCACCAGGCCACTTATCACCAAGACCGGCTTGGCTGCTGTGACTCGGGCTGTGACACTAATGACTCCTCTCCCCTTTCTGCTCAGACGCTTCCACTACTGCCGAGGTCCAGTGATTGCCCACTGCTACTGTGAGCACATGGCCGTGGTGAGGCTGGCCTGTGGGGACACTCGCTTCAACAACATCTATGGCCTTGCTGTGGCCATGTTCATAGTAGTGTTGGACCTGCTCTTTGTTACCTTGTCTTACATCTTCATCCTCCATGCAGTTCTACAGCTCGCCTCTCAGGAGGCCCGCTATAAGGCCTTTGGGACCTGTGTGTCTCACATAGGTGCTATTTTAGCCTTTTACACACCTGTTGTCATCTCCTCAGTTATGCACCGAGTAGCTCGCCAGGCTGCTCCACATGTGCACATCCTTCTTGCCAATTTCTATCTGCTCTTCCCACCCATGGTCAATCCCATCATCTATGGGGTCAAGACTAAGCAGATTCGTGAACGAGTCTTAGGACTGTTCCTGAGAAAGGATGTGTAAGTGACAGTGAGGTGCTGGCAGAGATAGAGTGGGATAGGCAGAAAACTGAATAGGGGTAAGGGAATGAGAATGAAGAAGGTAGAGGGTTACCAGACTTCTGTGTTCAGTTCTTTTCTGGTGAAATGAAAAATGAACTGGTGTCCTAAAACTTGGAATCACCAGTCTGATGAGGACTCAAGGTTCCTTGTATTCTGGTAGCCTCTAGGACTCAAACTGCTGACTTAGAGAAGACAGCAAAGACTCCAATTTTCTATCAGAGGCAAAGGTTTGACCCACTCTTCTCCCCAACATCACCTAATAACACAGAGATGCTTGTGAGATAATTTACTAGTGGATTTGATAAGTTAATCCAGCCCAGACTTAGATAAGGATCAACATTTCATCCAAGGCAGGAATGTTCCTTTAGTCTGACAGCTCTCTGCTTAAATATTGGATTGGCCAAAAGGTTCATTTCATTTTTCCCCCATAAGATGGCTCTAGTAGTGTTTAGTTGTCTTTCACTTCATTTGAAACAGTTTTGTTAGATTGTACATGGACAGCTGTCATATCAGCATGCATTTAAAAAAACTTATGGCTACAAAAGTAATTTTAATGTTGAAGATGAAAACAACATTTTTGGCATATTATGCATTAATTCAAGAAAGGAAAAAATACAACTGAAATGCAGAAAAGAATTTTGTGCAGTGTGTGGAGAAGGTGCTGTGACTAATCAGATGTCTAAAAGTGGTTTACAAAGTTTCATGTTCCATGTTCTGGTAGAGTAGTTGATGTTGATAGCAATCAAGTTGAGACATGAAGAACAATCAACATTATACCATACAGGAGATAGCCAACATACTCAAAATAATGCATATTAAGTGTTGAGAATCATTTATACCAGCTTTTATGTTAATCATTTTGTTTAGATTCCATAGAAGTTGAGTGAAAAAACCCTTCTTGACCATATTTCCTCATGGAATTGTCTACTTAAACATGGTGAAAACATTCCATTTTTAAAATGAATTGTGGTGGGCAATGAAATATGAATATTTGTACAATAATATGCAGTGGAATCATGAGAAACACTGGGCTGGGAGAAGCACAAGCTGGAATCAAGATTGCAGGGAGAAATATCAATAACCTCAGATATGCAGATGACACCACCCTTATGGCAGAAAGTGAAGAGGAACTAAAAAGCCTCTTGATGAAAGTGAAAGAGGAGAGTGAAAAAGTTGGCTTAAAGCTCAAAATTCAGAAAACTAAGATCATGGCATCTGGTCCCATCACTTCATGGGAAATACATGGGGAAACAATGGAAACAGTGTCAGACTTTATTTTTTTGAGCTCCAAAATCACTGCAGATGGTGACTGCAGCCATGAAGTTAAAAGACGCTTACTCCTTGGAAGGAAAGTTATGACCAACCTAGACAGCATATTGAAAAGCAGAGATATTACTTTGCCAACAAATGTCTGTCTAGCCAAGGCTATGGTTTTTCCAGTGGTCATGTATGGATGTGAGAGTTGGACTATGAAGAAAGCTGAGCACTGAAGAATTGATGCTTTTGAACTGTGGTGTTGGAGAAGACTCTTGAGAGTCCCTTGGACTGCAAGAAGATCCAACCAGTCATTCTGAAGGAGATCAGCCCTGGGTGCTCTTTGGAAGGACTGATGCTAAAGCTGAAACTCCAATACTTTGGCCACCTCATACGAAGAGTTGACTCATTGGAAAAGACCCTGATGCTGGGAGGGATTTGGGGCAGGAGGAGAAGGGGACGACAGAGGATGAGATGACTGGATGGCATCACCAATTCAATGGACGTGAGTCTGAGTGAACTCCGGAAGTTGGTGATGGACAGGGAGGCCTGGCGTGCTGCTGATTCATGGGGTCGCAAAGAGTCGAACACGACTGAGCGACTGACCTGAACTGAACTGATGCAGTGGACGAGATCATGAGACAACTGAAATGAATCACCACCAACTACATCAAAGGCCAGACTTAATCCAAAGACGTTACGTATATAGTGGGATTAAAATAGAGTCCTCTATTATGAGCTCCTTTCAGAAAACCAAGTGATTAATTCCAACAAGTACTGCTCCCAATTACACCAAGTGAAAGCAGAACTCAATGAAAAGCCAGAATTAATCAACAGAAAACCCATAATCTTCTATCAGGTTAACACAAGATCAAATATTTCTTCAACCAGGCAAACACTGTTACAGCTTGGCTGGGACGTTCTGATCCATCTGCCACATTCACCAGACATTGCACCTTAGGGTGTCCATTTATTTCCATCTTTACAAAATTATCTTCATAGAAAAAATTTCAATTCCTAGAAGACTATAAAAGACACATTGAACAGTTCTTTGTTCAAAATGATAGTTTTTGAAAGATGAAATTATGAGGTTGCCTGAAAAAATGGCAGTGAGTGGAACAAAACAGTGACTACGTTGTTCAATGATGTTCTTGGTAAAAGTGAAAACTGAGTCCTATTCTTACTTTAAAACCAAAGGAACTTCTTGGCCAACCTAATACTGCCAGTTTGGGGGAGCTCATGATCTTCCAGGGCTATAGGTTCCTATATAGACAGCTTTTCTCATTAAGATTTATTTCTTCAAATACATCAGTTTTGCCTTCTATGATTTCTTCTGGACTCTACATCCCAGTGGGCAACCCCTCTCATTAAATACTTTTACTAAGACAAGTCTTCCTGACATTTCTCTACATTCATACAACCCTTATTTTCACACAGATGTATCTTACATTTTCACCAAGAATATGACTTCCTCTTTTTTACAAGTCTGTTCACAAAATATTGAGTGCCAAATCTATGCTAGGGGCTGGGAATACATGGATTGCTATGGTAGGGATGCTAGACTTCTATGTCCTGAGACAAGGAAATGTTAAGTTCAATAGGTGGTGTTCTGTAAACTCCCCATCACAGGGCCCAGTATCATGGAATAAATAGGTAGGCAAAGCAGATGGGAAATGGGCATACTGACCTGTGTTTTTTTCTTTATCCAATACAAATTTATATAGTAAAGAATTCCTTAATATTAATCCTGACAACTAGCATTTGTGTGGTCGCCCAAGCCCTTATTTACAATCTTTCACATATGCTTTCTTCTACATTTATCTCATGACTCCCTTCTTTCCTCAGACTGTTTAGAAATTATATGTATCTCTATCTATAGTTCTGTCTATATTTCTACATATCTGTTTATTCATATTATTAAATTTGAATGAGAATCTCTAAGACAATGTCAGATAATTGGAAATGGCCACAGAAAAAGAGTGTAGCTAGAGACCAGAGACTTATTTATGCTCATTTCCCACCTCTGCTCCTATAGTTTACTCTGACATTTACTTACTTACACACACACACACACACACACACACACACACACACAGAGAGAGAGAGAGAGAGAGAGAGAGAAATGATGTTCTACCTTTAATTCAAACTTTTTGCTTGTTTCTTTTGAACATGGTTGGGTGGAAAACCTAAAAATAACAGTAAATACTAATGACACAAACATAGACTGTATTACATGGTAATGGAATTCATATACTATTAGACTTCTAGGTGGGGCTCAATTCACCCTCTGTAGGAAGTTATGAGTGTCATCTGAAAGACAAGGTCATTCTTCTATAAAACATAGGGACAAATCAGATCTTACAGCCTGGAAATAGTTATTTAGTCCATTATTTAATTTACTATATAACAATGACAAACATTTATTTTCCAAAATGTCAGTTCAGTTCAGTCACTCAGTTGTGTCCAACTCTTTGTGACCCCATGGACTGCAGCACACCAGGCTTCCCTGTCCCCATCACCAATTCCTGGAGCTTGCTCAAACTCATGTACATCAAGTCGGTGATGCCTCTGTCATCCCCTTCTCCTCCTGCTTTCAATCTTTCCCAGCATCAGGGTCTTTTCCAATGAATCAGTTCTTCCCATCAGGTGGCCAAAGTATTGGAATTTCAGCTTCAATATCAGTCCTTCCAATGAATATTCAGGACTGATTTCCTTTAGGATGGACTGGTTGGATCTCCTTGAAGTCCAAGGGACTCTCAAGAGTCTTCTCCAACACCACAGTTCAAAAGCATCAATTCTTTGGCACTCATTTTTCTTTATAGTCCAACTCTCACACCCATAAATGACTACTGGAAAAACCATAGCCTTGACTAAACTGTTGGCAAAGTAATGTCTCTGCTTTTTAATATGCTGTCTAGGCTGGTCATAGAGAAGGAGATGGCAGCCCACTCCAGTATCCTTGCCTGAAGAATCCCATGGACAGAGAAGCCTGGTGGCTACAGTCCATGGAGTCGCAAGAGTAGGGCACAACTGAGTGACTAAACCACCACCTAGGTTGGTCATAGCTTTTCTTCGAAGGAGCAAGCATCTTTAATTGCATGGCTGCAGTCACCATCTGAAGTGATTTTGGAGCCCAAGAAAATAAAGTCTCTCACTGTTTCCATTGTTTCCCCATCTATTTGCCATGAAGTGATGGGACCAGATGTCATGATCTTAGTTTTTTGAATGTTGAGTTTTAAGCCAACTTTTCACTCTCCTCTTTCACTTTCATCAAGAGGTTCTTTAGTTCTTCTTTGCTTTCTGCCATAAGGGTGGTGTCATCTGCATATCAGGGTTATTGATATTTCTCCCGGCAATCTTAACTCCAGCTTGTGCTTAATCCAGTCTGATATTTCACATGATGTACTCTGCATATAAGTTAAATAAGCAGGGTGACAATATACAGCTTTGATGTACTCCTTTCCCAATTCAGAACCAGTCTGTTGTTCCATGTCCAGTTCTAACTGTTCCTTATTGACCTGCATACAGATTTCTCAGGAGGCAGGTCAGGTGGTCTGGTATTCCCATTTCTTTAAGAATTTTCCAGTTTGTTGTGATCCACACAAAGGCTTTGGTATAGTCAATAAAGCAGAAGTAGATGCCTTTCTGGAACTCTCTTGATTTTTTGTTGATCTAACAGATGTTGGCAAGTTGATGTTTCGGAATGGACTGTGGAACAAAACAGATACCCAAAAAAATCTCAGTGGCATACAACATAAGATGTATGTTGTACATACATAAAAATGCATGTTTCATATATCTGGAGATTGGCTGAGATGAATTCTGACCTCAACTGGATTTGTTTATGCACCTGAAGATCTGCTGGGAATCTGATGCAAGCTGGGTTCAGTTGTGAAGCTCTGCTTCAAGTGAATCAAGCGGCTATGCCCCACCTTGGGGAATGGTGCCACAGTGGGTACTTGGTGTTAGTCTCTGGTACTGGCAGATTGGGCACTCAGCAATGAACATGGCCAGATTGGCCTTCAGTTCAGTTCAGTTGCTCAGTCATGTCCGACTCTTTGTGACCCCATGAATCGCAGCACGCCAGGCCTCCCTGTCCATCACCAACTCCCAGAGTTCACTCAGACTCACGTTCATCGAGTCAGTGATACCATCCAGCTATCTCATCCTCTGTCGTCCCCTTCTCCTCCTGCACCCAATCCTCCCAGCATCAGAGTCTTTTCCAGTGAGTCAACTCTTCGCCTGAGGTGGCCAAAGTACTGGAGTTTCAGCTTTAGCATCATTCCTTCCAAAGAAATCTCAGGGCTGATCTCCTTCAGAATGGACTGGTTGGATCTCCTTGCAGTCCAAGGGACTCTCAAGAGTCTTCTCCAACACCACAGTTCAAAAGCATCAATTCTTCGGCGCTCAGCCTTCTTCACAGTCCAACTCTCACATCCATACATGACCACAGGAAAAACCATAGTCTTGACTAGATGGACCTTTGTTGGCAAAGTAATGTCTCTGCTTTTGTATATGCTATCTAGGTTGGTCATAACTTTCCTTCCAAGGAGTAAGCGTCTTTTAATTTCATGGCTGCAGTCACCATCTGCAGTGATTTTGGAGCCCCAAAAAATAAAGTCTGACACTGTTTCCACTGTTTCCCCATCTATTTCCCATGAAGTGATGGGACCGGATGCCATGATCTTTGTTTGGTCAGTAGGTGCCCAGTATGCTACTGGAGATCAGTGGAGAAATAACTCCAGAAAGATTGGCCTTAGTGATTCCCTATTATTGGATTCATATATAGCCTCCATCCCTGCCACTGCGGCCACTTTGTTCATGACTCCATTGGGCAATGACAGGGATGGCTAGGAAAAAAGGCTAATTAATATCTATAGAACAGGTCATCCTATCCCCCTGACTTTTAAGTCCTTGTCTGCTGAGGTCATCCTTTGAGCAATTACATGGGACACATCTTCATTTTTCATCCTTTCAGAGATGTCTCTTATTTTCCCTAATGTTTCATTACCAATTTTCCAATCATGTTCCTTACAAGTCTCTGACTATCCAGCCAAACCATTGGCCATACCCCATAATCACAGTTCAAATCATAATTATGGTGTGATAGCTGCTTCTACTTCCAAGAAAAGTAAACAGCTAGTTGTGCTGATCGAGTTCTGCCAACAGGGAAATTTTTCTTCAACACTTTCTTTCAGGGATGTCCCAGGAAGGGACAGTCCATTTTCAGGTGGTACCTGTATATTGTACAGAACCTTCTATAAACTAGGCCCAAGTCTTAGTTTCCTCTATAAACTCCTTGTGAGGCCATAGCTTGAGGCATGGAGAAGCTATAGTAGGAGGGCAGACCATGGGCATTGGGGCCACTTGATGTAAGTTGTGTCTTCATGACATGCTTGGGCTCATTTACACGCAGAACACTTCTATTTGATGGGGTCCTGCTATTCATGCTCCACTTAATGGCTTGGTGAGTTAAATAAAGCCCAGTTCAGGAAGGGAAGCTCCAGTCACATGGTCACTTGATGGCCCATGCTCAAGCATTCACCTCTACTGAGGCCCAGTAGTAGTCCAAGAGCTATTTCTTAAATGGAGAGTAGTCATCCAGAAAAGAGGGCAAGGCTTTACCCCAAAACTCTACTTGTCTCTACTGCAGTTCACCTATAGGGGTCTGCCAAAGGCTCCAGTCAACATGCCTATCTACCACTGATACTTCAAGCATCATTGGACTTACTGGATCATATGGCCCAGGTGGCAAGGCAGTTTTTACAGAAGCCTGTACCTGCTGTACATTCTATTTCTGGGCCCAAGTCAAAACTAGAAGCTTTAGGGGTCATTCAGTAAGTGGGCCAGGGTAATACACCCAAGTGAGGAACATGTCGCCTTTTAAACCCAAAGCCGCCCATGAGCTGTTGCCTCCCACCTTTTTGATAGGAGAGGACAGATGCACCATCTTATCCTTCACCATACCTTCACATTAGAAGGGATATCTCAATATCCTTCACACCACCAGACCCTTAAGTTTTCTTGAAGTAAAAGGACTCTGAATGTAATAGATACTTTATATTTTAGAGTGGTTTTAGGCTCACAGCAGAAATGAGAAGGGTGTACACACTTCGTATATAGCCTCTGCTTTCATCACCAATATCTCCAACCAGAGCAACACATTTGGTACAGTGGAACTACATAGATGCATCATAACCAAAGACCATGGGGTACATTAGAGTTCTCTTGGTGTTGTATGGATTTGGACAAATATACAGTGATTTATATCCTCTATTATAGTATCATAGTACCATATAGGGTATTTTCACTCCCCTAACATCCCTCTGTGCTACCTATTCATCTTCCCCTATGCCTTACCCCTGCAACCTCTGATCTTTTGATCATCTCCATTGTGTGCCTTTTCCAGAATGTCACATAGGTTGAATCATATGGTATGTTACCTTTCCAGATTGACTTTTCACTTAGAGGAAACGAATGCATATTACTATGTCTTTAATTTTTAAATTGATATATAATTGTGTACCTAAAAATAATACAATTTTATAAGTTTGATATGTCTATATTGTTAGATGATTACCACCATAAGTTAATATCCATCACCCCACAGCTACAATTTTTTCTCTTGTGATAACTGTTAAGATTTATTCTTAGCACATTTCAATATACAGTTGTTAAGTATAATCACCAGGCTATATATCACATCACCAGGATTTATTTAACTATTGGAAGTTTGTACCATTTTTTTTATATACCATTTTCACATACTTCACCTATCCCCTAGCCTCAGGCAGCCACCTATCTCTTCTCTGTGAATTCAGATTTTTTTAAGATTCCATTTGTAAATGATATTATACAGTATTTGTCTTTATATGACTTATTTCACATAGCATAATGCCCACAGGTTTCATCCACATTGCTGCAAATATTAGAATTTCCATTTTATGGCTGTACAATATTCTATATACCATATTTTCTTTCTTAACCTATCAATGACCACTTACCTCTTGGTGATTGTAAATAATGCGGCAATAATTATGGAAGTGCAAATACCCTAGAGAGAGAGATTGTTTCCTTCAGATAAATACTCAGAAGTAGTATTTCTGAATCACATAGTAGTTCTACTTTTAGTATTTTGTAGAACCTCCGTACCATTTTCTATAGTACCTGCACCAATTTATATTCCCACCACAGTACACAAGTGTTTATACCCTTGTTGACATCTTCATCAACACTTGTACCTTGTCTCTTTGGTAATAGCTATACTAACAAGTATAAAAAGACATCTCTTTGCGGTTTTGTTTCCCTGATTTTTAGGGCTGTTGAGCATCTTTCATATACCTGTTGCCCATCTGTTTGTCTGTGTTTGGAAAATGTCTATTCAGATCCCCCACAATTCTTAAATTGGATTGTTTTCTTCTGTCTTGAGTTTTTCATATATTTTAGATATTAACTCCTTATTACAGATATGATTTGTGAATATTTTCTATTTTATAGGTTGTATTTCATTTTATTAAGATTATACAGAAACCTTTAATTTTTTTTACATTTTTAATGCTTTTTGTTTTAATTGGCATATAGCAGATGAACAATATTGTGATAGTTCCAGGTGCACAGCAGAAGCCACTCAGCCATACACAGACATGTATTCATCCTCCCTCAAATTCCTCTTTTATCCAGGCTGCCACATAACATTGAGCAGAGTTCCATGTGCTATACTGTAGGTCCTTGTTGACTATTGGTTTTAAATACAGCAGTGTGTACATGTCAATCTCCAACTCCCTAGCCATCCCTTTCCCTCACCCTTCCCCCTGGTAAGCATAAATTCATTCTCTAAGTCTGAGTCTGTTAACATTTTGTAAATAAGTTCATTTGCATCATTTTTCAGATTCCACATATAAGGGATGTTACATGATGTTTTTCTCTGTCTGACTTCCTTCAGTCAGTATGACAATCTCTGTCCATCTATGTTGCTACAAATGGCATTTTATTTCATTATTTTTAATGGCTGAATAATATTCCATTGTATATGTGTACCACACCTTCTTTGTCCATTCTACTGTCAATGGATATATAGGTTGTTTCTATGTCTTAGCTATTGTAAACAGTGTTGCAATAAACATTGGGTGTATGTATCCCTTTGAACATGCTTTCTCCAAATATATGCCCAGGAGTGGGATTGCAGGGTCATACTACTACTGCTACTACTAAGTCACTTCAGTCGTGTCTGACTCTGTACGACCCCATAGACAGCAGCCCACCAGGCTCTGCCGTCCCTGGAATTCTCCAGGCAAGAACACTGGAGTGGGTTGCCATTTCCTTCTCTATTGCATGAAAGTGAAAAGTGAAAGTGAAGTCACTGAGTTGCCACCGACTCCTGGCAACCCCATGGACTGTAGCCCACCAGGCTCCTCCATCCATGGGATTTTCTAGGCAAGAGTACTGGACTGGCTTGCCATTGCAGGGTCATAAGGGAGCTTTATTTTCAGTTTTTTAAGGAACCTACATACTGTTCTCCATAGTGGTTATACCAGTTTACATTCCCACCAATAGTGTAAGAGGTTCCCCTTCTCTCCACACCACTCCAGAATTTATTGTTTGTGCATTTTTTTAAATAATTTATTTGTTTTTGGTTACAAACAGTCTTTGTTGCTGTGTTTAGACTTTCTCTAGTTACAGAGAGCGGGGGCCAGTCTTTGTTGTGGTGCACAGGCTTCTCATTGCTGTGGCTTCTCTTGTTGCATAGCACAGGCTCTGGGCACACAGGCTCAAAATGGGTTAAAAACCTAAATGTGAAACTGAATACTACAAAGCTCCTAGTGGAAATCAGGCAAAACACTCTGACATAAATAAGTAGTTGCAGCACACAGACTCAGTAGTTGTGGCACATGCGCTTTAGTTGCTCCACGGCATGTGAAATCTCTTGGGACCAAGGATCAGACCCATGTCCCCTGCATTGACAGGCGAATTCTTATCTACTGTACCACATGATAGCCATTTTGACTGATGTGAGATGATATTTCATTGTAGTTTTGATTTGCAATGCTCTAAAAATTACCAATTTTGAGCATCTTTTCATGTGCCTCTTGGCCATCTGCATGACTTCTTTGAATAAATGTCTATTTAGGTCTTCTGCCAATTTTTGATTGATTTGTTTTGATTATATTAAGCCTCATGGCTATATATTTAGGAGACTTCTCCTTTGTTGGGCACATCACTTGCAAATATTTTCTCCCAATCTGTTTTTTCTCTTTTTGTTTTGCTTATGGTTTCCTTTGGTGTGCAAAAGCTTCTGACTTTAATTAGGTCCTATTTGTTTATGTTTTTATTTCCATTATGCTGAGAGAGGGACTGAAAAGGATATTGCTGCAATTTATGTCAGAGTGTTTTGCCTGATTTCCACTAGGAGCTTTGTAGTATTCAGTTTCACATTTAGGTTTTTAGTCCATTTTGAGCTTATTTTTTGTGTATGATGTTAAAGAATGATTTAACTCCATTTTTTCACATGTACCTGTCCAGTTTACCCAGCACCATTTGTTGAAGAGAGTCTTTCCACCATTGTGTAGTCATGCTACCTTTGTCAAAGATTAATTGACCATAAGTTTGTGGGTTTGATTTTTGGCTTTATATCCTCTTCCACTGACCTATATTATCCCCGTACTATACTATTTTGATGACTATAGCTTTGTGTTATAATCTGAAGTTAGGGAGCCTGATTTCTGCAGCTACATTTTTCTAACTCAAGATTGCTTTGGCTCTTCAGGGTCTTGTATCTCCATACTAATTTTAACATTTTTTGTGCTAGTTGTGGAAAATGCCCTTGGTAATTTGATAGTTATTGCACTGAATCTGTAGATTGACTTAAGTAGTATAGTCATTTTGACAATATTGATTCTTCCAATCCACAAATGTGGTATATCTTTCCATCTGTTTGTGTCTTCTTCAATTTCTTTCATCAGTATCTTGTTTTCAGGAAACAGGTCTTTTGTCTCCTTAGGTAGGTTTATTCCCAGGTATTCTATCCCTTTTGATGTGATGGTAAATAGGATTGCTTCTTGAATGTCTCTTTCTGATCTTTTGTTAGCATATAGAAATGCAACAGATTTTGGTGTATTAATTTTGTAACCTGCAAATTTACCAAATTCATTGAGCTCTAATAGTTTTGTGGTAGCATATTTAGGATTTTCTATGTACAGTATCATGTCATCTGCAAACAGTGACAGATTGGGTTCCTTTTATTTTTCCTTTTTTTCTCTAATTGCTGTAGCTAGGACTTCCAAAACTATGCTGAAGAAAAGTGGCAAGAGTGGACATCCTTGTCTTGTTCCTGCTCTTAGAGGAAATGCTTTCAGATTTTCACCAGTGAGTATGATATTAGTTGTAGTTTTGTCTTACATAACATTAATTATGTTAAGGTATGCAATGGACTGAAGCAACTTAGCAACAGCAGCAGCAGCATGCAATGGACATGAACTTGGGCAAACTCCAGGAGATGGTGAGGGACAGGGAGGCCTGGTGTGCTTCAGTCCACGGGGTCCCAAAGAGTCGGACATGACAGGGCAACTGAACAACAACAACAAAATGTTCCCTCTATGCCCACTTTTTGGAGAGTTTTTATCATAAATGGGTGCTGAATTTTGTCAAAAGTTTTTTCTGCATCTACTGAGATGATCACATAGTTTTATTCAATTTATTCATGTGGTGTATCACATCGATTGATTAGTGAATATTGAAAAATCCTTGAATCCTTAGGGTAATGTATTATTGAATTCAAATTGCTAGAATTTTGTTGAGGATTGTTGTTTCTGTGTTATCAGTGATATTGGCCTATAATTTTCTTTCTTTTTTTTTTTTTTTGTAGTATATGTGTCTGGTTTTGGTATCAAGGTGATGGTGGCCTCATAGAATGCATTTGGAATTTTTCCTTCTTCTGCAATGTTTTGGAAGAGTTTCAGAAGGCTAGATGTTAGCTCTTCTCTAAATGTTTAACAGAATTTGCCTGTGAAGCCATTAGGTCCTGCACTTGTTTTTTGGGTGATTTTTATTCACGGTTCCAATTTCAGTGCTTGTGATTGATCTGCTCATATTTTCTTCTTCTAGTTTAGTCTTTGAAGACTGTCCCTTTCTAAGAATTTGTCCATATTATTGGCATATAGTTGCTTGTTGTAGTCCCTTAGGATTCTCTGTATTTTTGTGGTATAAGTTGTAACTTTTTTCATTTCCAATTTTATTGATTTCTCTCCCTTTTTTTTCTTGATGAGTCAGGCCAAAGGTTTATCAACTTGGTTTATCTTTTCAAAGAACCAGCTTTTAGTTTCCTTGACCTTTGCTATTATTTTGTCTCTATTTCACTTTTTCTGCTCTTTATTTCTTTCCTTCTTTCAACTACAAATTGGCACTTACCAAGAACATTGCATTTGCCATCTGCCTCTACAGAGATTGAACCCCAGCTTCCCTGCTGGCTCAAACAGTAAAGAATCCACCTGCAATGCAGGAGACCTGGGTTTGATCCCTGAGTTAGGAAGACCCCCTAGAGGAGGACATGGCAACCACTCCAGTATTCTTGACAAGAGAATCCCCAAGGATGGAGGAGCCTGGTGGGCTGCAAAGAATCAGACACAATTGAGCAACTAAGCATGCAAGCATGCTGTATGCTGCAGCTGTTGACCTTCAACACCCCCTGAAGGAGTTCAGGGTGGAATGAGGCATTCTGCTCTAGGGAATCTGGTGGGATAGGTCTTTAGATCTATATTTTCATGATCCCAATCCTTGCATCTCCTCATATCTAGAAAAGCACTAAATCCCTTTATTATGACATCAGCTCCTTGTAGCTAGCAGAAAACCTTTTGTAAAATGAGTGCTTAATTACATTGAACTCCCCTTCACCAAAATCTTATATATTGACCTTCCTCTACTGCCTCTTTGGAGCAGCCTCTCAGAGCTATCTGAGGTGCTGACTCAGGCTGCAGTCCTCATTTTGCCCCAAATAAAATTTAACTCATGACTCTCAAGTTGTGCATCTTTTTTTAGTTGACAGCTATGGTGATCAATGAAGAAACCCAGAGTAGACTTCCTTCCTTCACCTGAACTCCACAAGGAACTGGAGCTTTGGTACTAGCAGTGGCCCCTTGTGTGCCCAGCTGCTCCTCAGGGAGTACAGACAAATTTGGGTAAGGCTTTCCTGGTTCTCTAATCTCCTGTGTTGGCTGAGATTCTGAGTTTTATTTGGCAGTGGAGCGGGTTACCTGCCCACTCCCAGTTAGAAAGATACTGGTGGGGAGTTGGGTGTGTGTGTGTGGCGGGGGGTGGGGGGGGGAAGGGGGGGTTGGGGAAAATATCCAAGGCATACTCATGGTCAAAACAGTGAGTGGAGCTTGGTTGAAAGACACGGAGAAATTCCCACCCAGTCAAAAGATACTGAGTAGGGGACTGGTTGAAAAAAAAAAAAAACCTGGAAACTACTCACCCAGTGGAAAGGTACTGTGGGCAGAGGTGAGGAGTTGATTGAAAAAATAAATAAATAAAACAAGTAATACCTGAGGGTCAGCTGGAGAATAGTGAGGTTGCTCCATTGTAGGGGACTAAGTGGTCTTGGCTGAGTGATTAGATAAGAAACTGATTTGACCCTTTGCCTCCATTTGATTGCCTTTATAGAATTTGTCAGGATAAAAGTGAGAATACTGGAGATCTTTGCTCCAAAGAAAAGGAGCAAGACTCCTCCTGGCCGGTTATGGTTTTCTCATATGACTGAGAGATTAATGGGAATGGCGGAGGCCTAGTCCTCATACCATGCAGTGGTCCCATAGGGAAACCCACTCATTAATTAAAATACTTTCTCATCAGCACATCACAATAAGAAATGGCCACTTAGTGACCTAGCAGCCACGGTGGTCTTAAATTGCTAAAGGCAGAATTAGACACGTAAGAGGAGCTGAAATGATTCTGGGGTGACTCCTAGAGGAGTTAAGCTCACAAGCAGCATACTGGGCCACCACACAACTTCACTAGTGATTTTTATTGTTGACAAATTCAACTTGAAATGGGGAACAGAATCTCAAAAACAGAAGTGAGATGTCAGAAAGCCAACCTCTAACTAACATTCCGGCCAGATTCATTTACAATACGTACAGAACTCATACTTGCAGGTACATAGTTAATTGGGGAAATTATACTAAAGGAGAGCTCAATGAAAGTGTCCAAACTGGGGTTCTTTTGAGAGTCCAAAAGCTGGCCACAAGTTCAAACAGACTGAATGGAATGCTTACTTTGGCATCTAGAAGTTTCTAAAAGAAAAAAATGATAGAGTAACGTCTTTGCAGAAAACCAACAAGAAATTGCTTGAAAGTATAGCAGAACTAAGTATGGGGCCACTAGCACAGACTCTGCCAGGTCGCAGGTCTAGTGGGACTAGGAAGGCATGTTTGGCATTTATGCCATTTAGCTTTTGATTTCTGGACTTCATTTTGCCACCTTTTGGGGGCACTTGCCACTTGACTTTTGATTTCTAGACATACCTTTGCCTTTTGTTTTATTTGGAAGGTGACTTCTGGCTGGCGAAGTTCTGATTTGGTTTGGTTTTGTTGGTTTGGTTTGAGCGCACAGACATCTGGTACAAGCTGCTCAAGCTAAATATGGGAAGTATTTCCTCTAAATTCACCCATTCCAGTCCATCTTAGTTCGCTGATTCCTAGAATGCCAATGTTCACTCTTGCCATCTCCTATTTGACCACTTCCAATTTGCCTTGATTCATGGACCTAACATTCCAGGTTCCTATGCAATATTGCTCTTTACAGAATCAGACCTTGCTTTCAGTCACCAGTCACATCCACAACCGGGTGATGCTTTTGCTTTGGTTCCATCCCTTCATTCTCTCTGGAGTTTATTTCTCCACTGATCTCCAGTAGCATATTGGGCAACTACCAATCTGGGGAGTTCATCTTTCATTGTCCTGTCTTTTTGCCTTTTTATACTGTTCATGGGGTTCTCAAGGCAAGAATACTGAAGTGGTTTGCATTTCCCTTCTCCAGTGGACCACATTCTGTCAGACCTGTCCACCATGACCCATCTGTCTTGGATGGCCCCACACAGCATGGCTTAGTTTCATTGAGTTAGACAAGGCTGTGGTCCATGTGATCAGATTGGCTAGTTGTCTGTGATTGTGGTTTCGGTCTGTCTGCTCTCATTTGCCCTCTCTCAGTGCCTACCATCTTACTTGGGTTTCTCTTACCTTGGACGTGGGGTATCTCTTCACAGCTGCTCCAGCAAAGCACAGCTGCTGCTCCTTACCTTGGACATAGGGTAGCTCCTCTCAGCCGCCGCCTCTCTTTGGACAAAAGAGTTCAAAATGCAGTACTTGGATGCATCTCAAAAATGACAGAATGATCTCTGTTCATGTCCAGGGCAAACCATTTAATATCACAGTAATCCAAGTCTATACCCTGACCAATAATGCTGAAGAAGCTGAAGTTGAACGGTTCTGTGAAGACCTACAAGACCTTTTAGAACTAACACCAAAAAAGATGTCCTTTTCATTATAGGGGACTGGAATACAAAAGTAGGAAGTCAAGAAACACCTGGAGTAACAGGCAAATTTGGCCTTGGAGTACAGAATGAAGCAGGGCAAAGGCTAAGAGAGTTCTTCCAAGAGAACACACTGGTCATAGCAAACACCCTCTTCCAACAACACAAGAGAAGACTCTATACATGGACATCACCAGATGGTCAACACCGAAATCAGATTGATTATATTCTTTGTAGCCAAAGATGGAGAAGCTCTATACAGTCAGCAAAAAAAAGACCGGGAGCTGACTCTGGCTCAGATCATGAACTCCTTCTTGCCAAATTCAGACTTAAATTGAAGAAAGTGGAGCAAACCACTAGACCATTCAGGTATGACTTAAATCCCTTATGATTATACAGTAGAAGTGAGAAATAGATTTAAGGGACTAGATCTGATAGAGTGTCTGATGAACTATGGATGGAGGTTTGTGATATTGCATAGGAGACAGGGATCAAGACCATCCCCAAGAAAAAGAAATGCAAAAAACTAAAATGGCTGTCTGAGGAGGCATTACAAATAGTTGTGAAAAGAAGAGAAGTGAAAAGGAAAGATATAAGCATCTGAATGCAGAGTTCCAAAGAATAGCAAGGAGAGATAAGAAAGCCTTCCTCCGTGATGAATGCAAAGAAATAGAGGGAAAAAATAGAATGGGAAAGACTAGAGACCTCTTCAGGAAAATTAGAGATACCAAGGGAGCATTTCATGCAAAGATGGGCACAATAAAGGACAGAAATGGTATGGTCCTAACAGAAGCAGAAGATATTAAGAGAAGGTGGCAAGAATACACAGAAGAACTGTACAAAAAAGATCTTCATGACCCAGATAATCATGATGGTGTGATCACTCACCTAGAGCCAGACATCCTGGAATGTGAAGTCAACTGGGCCTTAGGAAGCATCACTATGAACAAAGCTAGTGGAAGTGATGGAAATCCAGTTGAGCTACTTCAAATGCTCAAAGATGATGCTGTGAAAGCGCTGCACTCAATACGCCAGCAAATTTGGAAAACTCAGAAGTGGCCACAGGACTGGAAAAGGTCAGTTTTCATTCCAATCCCAAAGAAAAGCAATGCCAAAGAATGCTGAAACTACCACACAATTTTACTCAAAATTCTCCAAGCCAGACTTCAACAATATGTGAACCATGAATTTCCAGATGTTCAAGTAGGATTTAGAAAAGGCAGAGGAACTAGAGATCAAATTGCCAACATCTCCTGGAAAATTGAAAAAGCAAGAGAGTTCCAGAAAAACATTATTTCTGCTTTATTGACTGACAAAGCCTTTGACTCTGTGGATCAGCACAAACCATGGGAATACCAGACCACCCGACCTGCCTCTTGAGAAATCCAGATGCAGTTCAAGAAGGAACAGCTAGAACTGTACATGGAACAACAGACTGGTTCCAAATAGGAAAAGGAGTACGTCTAGGCTGGATATTGTCACCCTGCTTATTTAACTTATATCCAGAGTACATCATGAGAAACGCTGGGATGGAAGAAGCACAAGCTGGAATCAAGATTGCTGGGAGAAATATCAATAACCTCAGATATGCATATGACACTACCTTTATGACAGAGAGCAAAGAACTAATAACCCTCTTGATGAAAGTGAAAGAGGAGAGTGAAAAAGTTGGCTTAAAGCTCAACATTCAGAAAACTAAGATTATGGCATCTGGTCCCATCACTTCATGGCAAATAGATACGGAAACAGTGGCTGACTTTATTTTTGGGGCTCCAAAATCACTGCAGATGGTGATTGCAGCCATGAAACTAAAAGACACTTACTCCTTGGAAGAAAAGTTATGACCAACCTAGACAGCATATTAAAAAGCAGAGACATTACTTTGTCCACAAAGGTCGATCTAGTAAAGGCTATGGTTTTTCCAGTAGTCATGTAGGGATGTGAGAGTTGGACTATAAAGAAAGCTGGGCATGGAAGAATTGATGCTTTTGAACTGTGATGTTGGAGAAGACTCTTGAGAGTCCCTTGGAATGCAAGGAGTTCCAACCAGTCCATCCTAAAGAAGATCAATCCTGGGCATTCATTGGAAGGACTGATGCTGAAGCTTAAACTCCAATACTTTGGCCACCTGATGCAAAGAGCTGACTCATTGGAAAAGACCCTGATGCTGGGAAAGATTGAGGGCAGGAGGAGAAGGGGATGACAGAGGATGAGATGGTTGGATGGCATCACTGACTCAATGGACATGGGTTTGTGTAGACTCCGAGAGTTGGTGATGGACAGGGAGGCCTGGAAGAGTTGCAAAGAGTCAGACACGACTGAGCAACTGAACTGAACTGATTTCCTCTAAGGTTCCACAATCCATATTGTAATCTCCTGGAAAAATTTTAAGTGGCTGGTCAACCTATAGCTATGATCCAATGACAAAGAAATATGGCCTAAAAATATTAGATCTCCATTGCCATAGGATGGGAAAATGGACTGAAATTCCCTTATGTCCAGGACTTTTCTCCTATAATCAATAGCTGGGAGCTGATCAAATTAAGACCCTCCACTTCTCCAGAGGGACAATCCCTGCTGGGACCAATCTGCCCTTGTCATCAGGGTCGAGTGATATCTGGTCTAAATTTTGGCTATAAAACTATGATCGAAGAAAAATAAAGATGATTTTGACAGTATGGTCACCATATCCTTTAGACCCCCAAGAAAGCTTGAAGGAAAAATTATGTCTTTAGAATTCTTCAGTTTAGTCACTCAGTTGTATCCAACTCTTTGCAACCCCATGGACTGCAGCACACCAGGCCTCCCTGTCCATCACCAACTCCCGGAGTTTACTCAAACTCATGTCCATTGAGTCGGTGATGCCAACCAACCATCATATCTTCTGTCATCCCCTTCTCCTCCCACCTTCAGTCTTTACCATCATCAGGGTCTTTTCCAATGAATCAGTTCTTTGCATCAGGTGGCCAAAGTATTGAAGTTTCAGCTTCAACATCAGTCCTTCCAATGAATATTCAGGACTGATTTCCTTTAGGATGGACTGGTTGGATCTCCTTGCAGTCCAAGGGACTCTCAAGAGTCTTCTCCAACACAGTTCAAAAGCATCAATTCTTTGGCACTCAGCTTTCTTTATAGTCCAGCTCTCACATCAATACATGACTACTGAAAAAAACCATAGCTTTGACTAGACAGACCTTTGTTGGCAAAGTAATGTCTCTGCTTTTTAATATGCTGTCTAGGTTGGTCATAACTTTTCTTCCAAGGAATTCTTGCCCTGAGGAAATAACTCATCCTATACCTTGAGACTAGAGCTCTCTGGATCACTTATTTAGACCATCTCTAATTCCTGAAACAACAACAACAAAAAAAAAAAAAAAAGATGGGGGCATGAAACCATTTTAAAAATTTTCTTATTGAAACTTTTATTTACAATTAGTGAATTTTATATTGTGATATCTGGTTCATAACCAAGTTGGGAAAAAAAGCTGTGAGATCTCTTTTTGTGTCTATTTGGATTTATGTATGTCTCAGTGTGTGTCTTTGTTTTTGGATAAATTCTTAATTGCTGAGATTACTTTGTAAATGAGTTCCAATCTAATTGGCCTAAGAAAAGTAAGTATTTACAAATCAGACAATTCCAAATACAAGAGAAATTAACCTAAATGAATTTCAGGTTCATGTGAACTCAGAAATATTCAGTTTTAAATACCTAGTATTAATGTTTGTTTGACATAACTAATATAGACATGTCTGAGAGTCATTAACATTAAGCAGAATATTTTCATTGTGCCTAGGTTTAATATACATTAAATAATGTTATATCTATTACAAGTTTGTCAGCAAGGAAATTACCTCAATTGAAGAAATTTCTAAGAAAAATATGTAAATGAGATATGAGCTTTTAGATAAACCCTATAAAGAATAATTATGCTTTAGGAATGTCTGCCTAAAATAGTATCTCCAGATTGGAATAGCTTGAATTTCTATAGGGTTGTGCTAAACTAAGTGATGAAAGTGTATTGAATTTGGGATTCCCAGATGGCTCAGTGGTAAAGAATCTGACTGCCAATGCAGGAGACATGGGTTCAATCCCTGGGTAGGGAAGATCCCTTGGAGTAAGAAATGGCAACCCACTCCAGCATTCTTGCCTGGAGAATCCCATGGACAGAGGAGCCTGGCAGGCTACAGTCCATGGGGTCACAAAGAGTCAGACATGACTGAGTATGAATGCACCTCAGGTCATTTCCAAATACGATTCTGAAACATTCATTACTGAACACTAACTTCCTCTTAAAGAGAAACTAAAGAGATTTTGGAATATTAATGAATACGTTTGGTGCCATCCTGAGATGTTCTCTATAAGAAAGCAAATGTTTTTAGAAATTATCACTGGTACTTATGCTCACCAATCTATAGAAGGCTAATATAAAGATCAGTTCTTGCTTACTTAAGGAAAGTAGGATGTTTTCAGTAAAGAAGGTAGAAGGAACAGAATTGCACTTTATGAGGGGTAAAGGAAGTAGGTCTGACCCATAAGTAGCTGTTTCAGGATGGGAGAACAAAGCAGTGGGTACAGAAAGTGATTAGAAGGTTTGTGGAGAATGGACCCTAAGAAGAGTTTTATGCATGGTCAGGACTGTGGACCCTAAGAAAAGAGTTTTGTGCATGGTCAGGACTAAGTTTAAAATAAATTGTTGCTTAATTTAAAAGTATTAAGTGCAAAACTTTGATTTTGGCTTTCCTCTCTGTTAAGAGGACACATGCTCTTCAGATGTTGAACTGCCTTTTGATAACAGATTTTAGTTTCTTCATCTCTTAAAATGATCTGTTCTGAAATCCTTTAGTGTTACTTTGGCTAAGTGAATAGCTAATGCTTCACAGTATCCTATAGTCCTATCTGACTGAATGTTCTAAACCTTTTTGATACTTGTTAACAAAACTTCCTAAATCATTCTAATGAATCACTTTTGATGTCTAGCTAATTTTAGGATGCTTCAGAGAGCCCCTGAAACATCTGAAAGAGAGACATTACATTAATTAGATTCATTTTGTACACAGAATTACATGGGAAGTATTGTCAAGTGAGTAAAAAATCTTGGGTTATATTGTATGATAAATGTTACCAATATAGTTGTCCTAGAAATTATATGGAGCTCCTAAAATTCTGATATGTCTGGGTAAAATGTTATCAGTCATAATTCTAGTTGCTATCTTAAAGTGTTGTCACAGCACTAACCAAGTTTTGCAAAAATGCTTCCTCTTCAAGGAGATTTATAAAAAGGACTTTGGGGTTGTAAAGAGACTGAGCAACTAACACATAATGGAAAACCTGATGACTTCACAAAAGTTAACAAAAGGACTGAATGAACTGGTGAATATGCTTATAACTTCTCTGGTTTCTATCTGAAAAATTACTGGTTTGAATATGTATTTTCTAGGTGTAAGAAAAACCTTCCCCTCCAACTAACTATGATAGTAATTTGGCAAAAGTGTACTTTATAAACAAATTGAAACATTTATCTTTTCTATCTGACCCCCTCAGAGATTAGAAACTCTTGGGTTTCAAGTAACTTTATCAGATAAGTTAGGAGGGTTATCTCACTAACATGTAAAGAAATCTCAAGGAATTTTGAAGACCTTGAGAAGGGAGGTCTTCACCTAGATTTGTTAGGTGAAATCTGTGATAAGCCTTTGGCATAACTTTCCTAGCCCTGAGAGGTTTTATTTTAAAAGTTCAGTCTGAGGCTCTTTTTAGAAAAGTTTCAACAAAGCAAAAAAGTCTATGATCAATTATGATTATATAACTCATCAGGCCAAGTTTATTGAGACCAGACCTATTTCGCAAACTAGTCTTAATTTGGTCATAATGAGGGTAATTTTAGGGAGAAAAAGTTGCATGTTAAATCCCAGTTTGTTAATGGAGGTCTGTATCTACTAAGACTCATTTCCTGGATAGTTCTTTGATATGCTATATTAATGTAAAATTTAATTGAATTATTAAAGGACACTCTAAGTTTGTTTATGAAGCTTTTCTCAGTAATCTATCTGTGGATGAAAATCAGACCTGCAACCAAGACTGGAGAAAGACATTTAAGGGACTGTCTCCAACCTGGATGGATGGACCTTTCTATCAGGTCCTCTTAACTAGCTCATGCACAATGAAATTGAAGGCAAATTGACTCTTGAATTAACTCCCACTTCTAAAGGCCCCTACACCGGACTGCTCTATAGGGAGGACTGCTGACTTCATACCCGTAGTAAAACAATGTTCAAGCAAAGGAAACTGCACCACACTAGGATAAGACGATGATGACATCAGAAGTAGACAGCTTGCCCAAGATGCTGTACTCAATTCATATGATCATTTACAATGTTTTCTTGACTTCTTAGAAAATATTTGATTTATATACAAAGGCCTATCATAGACATGATTCTATGCTAGTTTAAATCTCAATCCAATTGTTGGGCTGTGACAAATTACCTGTGTCTTGTACTCCTGGGTTGCCTTGGTGGGGCAAGATCCCTCCCCTCCAGGGATCTGATTGGATGGCCCCTAGTAAATTTATTTTAGAAGAGAGTTCAGTCCTGGTCTGTCTACTCGTGGTATTACTAGATGATATCCTCTCACCTGGACAATTAATACCTGCTCTGACCCTGACCATAGATTTAAGTTTTCTCCTAGCTCAGAGTGACAAGCTAAGTCTCAGTCAAAAACTGTAATCTCTTGTCTACTAAAAGGAAAACTCCCACAATTTTGGGATGGATCTACCTGGTTAACACCAGAGGCAGGAGGAAAAGGGGACAACAGAGGTTGAGATGGCTGGATGGCATCACCGACTTGATGGACGTGAGTTTGAGTGAACTCTGGGAGTTGGTGATGGACAGGGAGGCCTGCCATCCTGCAGTTCATGGGGTCGCAAAGAGTCTGACATGACTGAGCGACTGAACTGAACTGATGGTCTTTTAAGTTTAAAATTTCCTCTGGTGCACTGGGATGCCCCAGAGGGATGGTATGGGGAGGGAGGTGGGATGGGGGTTCAGGATGGGGAACACATGTATACCCGTGGCAGATTCATGCAAAACCAATACAATATTGTAAAGTAGTTAGCCTCCAATTAAAATAAATAAATTTATTTTTTAAAATAAAATAAAATTTCCTCTGTGTTGGCAACAATTAAATCATACTAAGAATGATCAATCTAGTCATATTAAGAAACTACACTGGATGCCATATGAACTATGCTGCCTATTACCCTTAGAGAGTGTAATTGGTATGGAACTCCGTGGATTTGTACTACTAGTTTATGGCTTGGCTTCTACCAGGACAGATAGGAAGGTGTAGGAAGGATACACTTTCCTGTGTGATTCCCATGAACTCAAGGTTATATACATAACAAATTAGAGGTAACATGAGGCAATCTAACATTGATGTGAACCCAATGAGTCAAGAATCTGTATTCTGCTGGTATGACCATTTATTTAGCAGCTATTTTCTTAAGTGCCTTCAATGGGATTGGAGGATGTAATTTGCCATATAAAAGCCTTAACAACTTTCATAAGCTTTGAATGATAGAGTTCAACAGGCTAATAACCTGGTTACTGAGGTCTCTATGATGAAGGTGGTGCTTCAAAACTGCACAGCCCTGGACATCCTTGCAGCATCTCAGGGAGGTACCTGTGTCATAATTCAAACTGAATACTGTGTTTTCATACCTGATGAATTCTTTAACAAATTTGATGAACCATATGAAAAATCAGATTTCTGCCTTAAGTGACCCATTCCCTAGTCTTGATGATCTTTTAAACAACTGGTTTGGTGTGGGAGGCTCATGGCTGAAATATTTACTTATAGTTCCACTAATGTTATTAGCCACATTATTTGTTTCTTATATTACCAAGTGTGTGACTGATCCTTCAACAAAAATAATGATAACTAGACTTGAGGCAGTTCGTCAAATGTATAGCTCAATGCGACCAATTATAGAAGAACTGTACAAAAAAGATCTTCATGACCCAGATAATCACGATGGTGTGATCACTGACCTAGAGCCAAACATCCTGGAATGTGAAGTCAACTGGCCCTTAGAAAGCATCACTACAAACAAAGCTAGTGGAGGTGATAGAATTCCAGTTGAGCTATTCCAAATCCTGAAAGATGATGCTGTGAAAGTGATGAACTCAATATGCCAGCAAATTTGGAAAACTCAGCAGTGGCCACAGGACTGGAAAAAGTCAGTTTTCATTCCAATCCCAAAGAAAGGCAAAGCCAAAGAATGTTCAAACTACCACACAATTGCACTCATCTCACATGCTAGTAAAGTAATGCTCAAAATTCTCCAAGCCAGGCTTCAGCAATATGTGAACCGTGAACTTCCTGATGTTCAAGCTGGTTTTAGAAAAGGCAGAGGAACCAGAGATCAAATTGCCAACATCCGCTGGATCATGGAAAAAGCAAGAGAGTTCCAGAAAAACATCTATTTCTGCTTTATTGACTATGCCAAAGCCTTTGGCTGTGTGGATCACAATAAACTGTGGAAAATTCTGAAAGAGATGGGAATACCAGATCACATGATCTGCCTATTGAGAAATTTGTATGCAGGTCAGGAAGCCACAGTTAGAACTGGACATGGAACAACAGACTGGTTCCAAATAGGAAAAGGAGTTCGTCAAGGCTGTATATTGTCACCCTGTTTATTTAACTTATATGCAGAGTGCATCATGAGAAATGCTGGATTGGAAGAAATACAAGCTGGAATCAAGATTTCTGGGAGAAATATCAATAACCTCAGATATGCAGATGACACCATCCTTATGGCAGAAAGTGAAGAGGAACTAAAAAGCCTCTTGATGAAGGTGAAAGTGGAGAGTGAAAAAGTTGGCTTAAAGCTCAACATTCAGAAAACGAAGATCACGGCATCTGGTCCCATCACTTCATGGGAAATAGATGGGGAAACAGTGGAAACAGTGTCAGACTTTATTTTGGGGGACTCCAAAATCACTGCAGATGGTGACTGCAGCCATGAAATTAAAAGACGCTTACTCCTTGGAAGGAAAGTTATGACCAACCTAGGTAGCATATTGAAAAGCAGAGACATCACTTTGCCAACAAAGGTTTGTCTGGTCAAGGCTATGGTTTTTCCTGTGGTCACGTATGGATGTGAGAGTTGGACTGTGAAGAAGGCTGAGCGCCGAAGAATTGATGCTTTTGAACTGTGGTGTTGGAGAAGACTCTTGAGAGTCCCTTGGACTGCAAGGAGATCCAACCAGTCCATTCTAAAGGAGATCAGCCCTGGGATTTCTTTTGGAAGGAATGATGCTAAAGCTGAAACTCCAGTACTTTGGCCACCTCATGCGAAGAGTTGACTCATTGAAAAAGACTCTGATGCTCGGAGGGATTGGGGGCAGGAGGAGAACGGGACGACAGAGGATGAGATGGCTGGATGGCATCACTGACTCGATGAACGTGAGTCTGAGTGAACTCCGGGAGTTGGTGATGGACAGGGAGGCCTGGCGTGCTGCGATTCATGGGGTCGCAAAGAGTCGGACACGACTGAGCGACTGATCTGATCTGATCTGAACCCTAGATATGGGAGGATGAAACTAGAGGGAATATTTCCTGGATCATAACTAGAAGACAGATGTCTAGAGATCTTTGACTATTAAGACTTAGGCTACTCAGTGTGCTATTTCTGGACTATCAGCAAAGCCTTCTCCAGAGATAGGAATGAGCCTTCACAGAAATATGGGAAATGGTCATGAAATGCCTCCCGAAGTATGGTCAAATCTATAACCACAAGGGGGCCCTGTCAACTACAAATTGGCCTTGCCAAGAGCATTGCCAGCAATCAAACACCAAGGGCATTTACAATCTGCCTTTATGGAGATTGAACCCTGTACTGTTCAGGGTAGAGTGGGCACTTTCTGCCCTAGAGAAGCTAATGGAACAGGCCTTTACTTAGATATTTTCAGGAACCAATTCCATGATTCTAATCCTTGCATCTCCTCATCTAGAAAATCACTAAATCCCTTCATGATGACATCAGCTCCTTGTGGTCAGCAGAAAACCTTTTGTAAAATGAGTGCTTAATTACACTGAACTCCCCCTTCACCAAAGTGAAGTATTGTTAAAGTCCCCCACTATTGCATTACTAATTCTCCCTTTATGTCTGTTAGTATATATGCACAGAACATAGGAGCAACTCTATATAAGGCAAATACTTAAAACTGTTTTTCTTTGTCTCGTTACATTCTTTATTTTAAAGCCTGTTTTGTCTGAGTATTGCTACTTCAGCTGTCTTTTTATTTTCATTTACATGGAATACATTTTTCCATCCCCTCACTTCCAGTATGTATGTGGCCCTAGAACTGAAGTGGGTCTCTTGTAGACAGCATACATGTATATGGGTGGAGCTGGGGTCTTGTCCCTTTGGTGGGCAGGTCCCTGTCAGGATGTATTTAGTAAGATACTTTCCCTGGTGGCTCAGAGGTTAAAGCATCTGCCTGCAATGCGGGAGACCGGGGTTCAATCCCTGGGTTGGGAAGATTCCCCTGGAGCAGGAAATGGCAACCCACTCCAATATTCTTCCCTGGAGAATCCCATAGAGGGAGAAGCCTGGTAGGCTACAGTCCACGGGGTCGCAAAGAGTTGGACACGACTGAGCAACTTCACTTTCATGGGCTCAGGAAGACTTTAGAGAGCCTTTCTGCTGCTAGGTGGGACTGTGCTGGTTGTTTGGCCTCAGGCATCCCAGCACTGGCGCCTGAAGGCTCTTGGGTAGGAGTCAGATCTTAGTGATGTGAGCCCTCCTGGAGGCTGCTATTTTCACAATGAGTACTCCCCAGAATTCCTGCCTTCCCCCCACACATACACATTGTAGACCCTAAATGCCAATTATAGGTCAATAAACCTGGTGGGGGAGGGGAAGGAGCTTTAAAATCAGACCTAACTCCTGAATCCTACATCTCTATATCCTTCCAGTTTTGCCTAAGATGCTAACAATTCCTTTAACCTGAGTCTGTACCAGGGAAAGAGTAATAATCTACAATAGGGAATCTTAATGTGTGATAAAACAGATGTTTCCCAGAGATGAAAGATTGTCTAGAGCTTTATGATAAAAGCAATCACAATCATTTTGTTAACATTTAGAGTAATCAGTGTCTCACAAACTTTCAAAATGGCATGTGAGTGTCTTATTTTTCTCTTTCTCATCTTTACCAAACTGACCACCCCAATGACGAGGGTGATTAAGAGTTAAAGCAGGGGCTTCCCTGGTGGCTTATTGGTAGAGTCTGCCTGCCACTGCAGGAGACACGGATTAGATCCCTGGACTGAGAGAAACCCACATGCCATGGAGCAACCTGTCCCAAGCACCACAACTATCAATACTATTGAGCTCACGAGCTGCAACTACTGAAGCCCGCATTCCTACAGCCTGTGCGCTACAAGAGAAGCCACCACAATGAGAAGTCTGCACACGAGTAACCCCTACTCACTGCAACTGAGAAAAGCCAAAAATAAATAAAATTTTAAAAAATAAGAGTTAAGGCATAGCTTATATGGATACAGAAGAGAGAGAGCATTGTATGAATAATTAAGAAATCTCAAGGAGGGTTCTCTAATCAAGATGAAATATTATGAATCACTAATGATGATTGTCAAAGTACCTCTTTGTGTATAACATATGTCTGACTTCCTGTAGGAACATCTTCAGATTTTTCTGGCTTAACTCTCTGCACTTTAAGCATATTAAGCACATCAAGCACTTTAAGTATATGGTAGCAGAAATTGGTCTCTTTGCGACCCAGTGGACCATAGCCCACCAGGCTTCTCAATCCATGGGATTCTCCAGGCAAGAATTCTGGAGTGGCCCGCCATTCCTTTCTCCAGGGTATCTTCCCGACCCAGGGATCTCCTGCATTGCAGGCAGATTCTTTACCATCTGAGCCACCAGGAAAACCCAGAAGAAATTGGACAGAAATTGTTCAAAATGAATATGCTGGACACAAATTGTTCAAATATTAGTGTTCATTCTGTAGAAATAAAATGAAAATATTGCATTTTTGTTCTCATCTATATAAAGAATAGTTCTTAAATAACTGTAGGGCAATTTAGCAAATGAACTCAATGCTGGGTTAAACCCAAACTGGACAACCACTTTTGGAAAACAAGGAGACAACAGGATTTATGATGCCTGCATGGTGGTTGATAATTTTCCTTCTGGGATTCTAAGAATGAGCAGAAAAAATGACAAATATTGTCCAATACATCTGTGACACTTAGTGGAAAAAATGAAACTAGCCTTCCTCTTCCTTTGAGGATATGGCAATCCACTCCAGTATTCCCACCTGGAGAATCCCATGGACAGAGGAGCCTGGCAGGCTACAGTCCATAGGTTTACAAAGAGTCAGACATAACTGGACACTGAAGCGACTGAGCACACAGTTTTATTTGTATAGCCTCCATCTTAACCTTTGCTTGTAGTATTTAAAAACTTACTACTATAACCAATAGGGACACTTATTATCTGATGTACGTGGTTCCCCACTCCCTTCTCCTGTGAATTCTCTCCCAGTGTCACTTTTAGAGTCCTTGAATACCCCAAGCCTTGAAGGATAGTCAGACACTTGGGGCTAGTCAACAGCCCCATGAGGAGAGTAGGAATAAGTTTTATAATCTAGTCCTGGGAGGCAGAGTAGAGTAAGGAATGAAGACTTTTCCCGTGGAGGGTGGGTAACTCAAAACCCAGAAGGAAGGCCCCAGGTTTCTCTATGCAACCCTTGGAAGAAACTGGCTATTTCCAATACCTGAATAAAGAGGGGACACAGAAGAAAAAAGTCAAAGAGGTAGGGCCATGGCCTCCCTTTGACTGTGAACTAAACTCATCCAATCATCCAGACAAGAGGTGACTACTGTAATGAACAGAGCCGAGAGCTCTATGGACATCACCCAAATGGGTAAGTACATTCCAAAGATGAAGACAAAGTCATTAGAATCCGACTCCAGTTTTCAAAGGCTGCATTTGTCTTTGGTCCATCCAGGGCTTACTTTCTTTACAGTTCTAGTCAGAAGTAGGAGAAATAAGTTGAGTATAAATTGGACTGGGTTATAAATCAAGGAAAAGGTTAAACCTCAAGGTAGAAAGCTTTATTCCCTAGTACTCCCCTAGTACATGAGAGAAACGATTGAACTATTTCATCCTGATTGGACCTCTTGTATTCTGCTCCATAGTCTGGCAATCTTCTTTCCAAACTGGATCTTTACACCACCCACAGGTCTCTTTACTTTTTATCCATGTTTAAAAGGCTATTTATACAACTGGGAAAGAAGGATATGAAATTATCAAGGTCACAAGAAAATAGCACTGTGTCAATGTTCTCTAGTGTGTGTGTGTTAGTCACTCAGTTGTGTCTAACTCTGTGACCCCATGGACTGCAGCCCACCAGGCTCCTCTGTCCAGGAGGAGGCAGCAAGAATACTGGAATGGGTTGCCATTCCCTTCTCCGGGGGATCCTCCTGACCCAGGGGTTGAACCCAGGTCTCCTGTTTTGCAGGCAGATTCTTCACCATCTGAGCCACCAGGGAAGCCCCAGTGCTCACTGCAACAGGGCAAAGAATAGGGGAGAGGAGCAGGTAAGGAGGGAATACAGTGCCTGTTAGGATGGCTGGCCTCTGTAATAGTTCACCTCCTTTGTGTGCACACACTCTTTTATAAACAGTTCATTTTAATACATAATGCAACTTAAGGTAGCTATTACTCCCTTCATTTCACAAAATAGAAAACAAAGGCAGAGCGATTATACTGCCTGTTGGCCATTCTAAGTCACAGAGCCAGAAATAGTTTTTGTTACAATGCTAACTCAACTGTCTTGCCTCTAGTCCACATTTATCTCACCACAACAAAACATCTCTCTCAGGAGTTTTGGACCCACCATCAGGATGCCTCCTCCATGACTTTCAGGCACATCTCTGGTATCCAGGTAAAGATGTCCTTATGTGGACTAATACAAAAATGGTTTCTCTGGAATGTTCTAGATAAAGTGACACAATTTAAGTGCCACACCTAGTTCAGACCACCACTTATGATGCCATTTATCAACTTGGTGGATTTTATTTTTATACATATGTTCGTATTGGTCCTAGCCTAAAACTCAGTTACAATTTTATTGACTAAACTGGGTCTGGCACAAATCAAAGTTAGTGTTCGTGGATAGACTTAAACCCAGATTCCTGTTTCTTTTATGATGAGATATTTTGACTACCCTGACTTTGAGTTATTAGCTGCTAAGTCACTTCAGTCGTGTCAGACTCTGTGCAACCCCATAAACAGCAGCCCAACAGGCTCCCCTGTCCCTGGGATTCTCCAGTCAAGAACACTGGAGTGGGTTGCCATTTCCTTCTCCAATGCATGAAAGTGAAAAGTGAAAGTGAAGTCTCTCAGTCGTATCTGACCCTAAGCAGAAAGGAGCCTAGCACAATATCTTTAGAGAATACCTCCAGATATTGTCCCTTTTGTTAGATGAAATTGTATACTGACCACGGGTCCTTATAAATCCCTATCTCTTCTACAATTCCTGGACTTGAGGAATGTTCACAGATGCCCCACATGACAGTGAAACAAAGGAAACTATTCCGGTTTGCAAGATATAAATGTCTACTCTACTCTCTGCTGTATAGTGAACAGTAAGAATATGGAGAAAAAAACTGTTGCCAGGTGCCAAGAGTCTCACCCTTTTTCGTCCTTTCTACTTACCCTTTGCCATTGATTGCTGTTGTTTTATCGCTCAGTCATGTCTGATTCTCTGAGACCCCAAGTACTGCCACCCACCAGGCTACTCTGTTCATGGGATTTCCCAGGCAAGAATACTGGAGTGGGTTGCCATTCCCTTCTCCATTGCCATTGATAATCTTATGAAAAATGGGTATACTGAGACATCAAGATCCCTGAGGAAGTAACTTCACCTGTGTTATCACTTATTGGCATATTCAAGTACTCAATTCACACAACTGCTGACGTCAGAGTTGATACAAAACAATTGTGAACCACTTTTTGGTTTTCATGAGCTTACTTACTTCTGGATCAGACATTGAGTGTTAAAAAAAAAAAAAATTGTGCATTGGAGCCTGAATGTAGAATCCATGAGGTTACACAGAGGCATTTCTTATGCTCAATTTGCTATGGAAATGTAACTGCTACTTATATTTTAGACATGAATAGTTTAAAATGTGCATGGACTTGAGGTGATGGGAGTGGTAAGAACTCAGAGATGTCTCTATATGAGTGCATGAGTAGGTAGTCAAAGAAGGCTTTGTAGAGGAGGAATGTTCTGGGATGGAACTTAATGCCTGGGTGGTGGTGAGATGTCTCAGAAATTGTAGTTGTGTGAAGAAAGTCACCATGATACCATGACACAAGTGCGGAAGTCTGACCTGTTGAGACTGATGTTGAAGCTGAAACTCTAATACTTTGGCCACCTGATGCAAAGAGCTGCCTCATTTGAAAAGACCCTGATGCTGGGAAAGATTAAGGGCAGGAGGAGAAGGGGATGACAGAGGATGAGATGGTTGGATGGCATCACCGACTCAATGGACTTGGGTTTGGGTGGATTCTGGGAGTTGGTGATGGAGAGGGAGGCCTGGCATGCTGCGGTTCATGGGGTCACAAAGAGTTGGACATGAATGAGTGACTGAACTCAATTGAACTGAATGGGAACCATGAGGAGAGCAAGCCCATGACAGGACAAGACCCAAATTAGACCCTGTGCCCTCAAGTTCTGAACCCTGAGGATGTGACGTGATAGAAGCCATTGCTATTCTTAAGAGGTACCTGAGGGCCAGAAGAGCAAGACATGGACAAGGTGTTACAAATGATGGACAGTCGTTTAATGCTGATCATCCTGTCTCTTCAAAGAATAAACACCAAGAAGGATATGGTCAGTAAAAAGGGTTGTCTTGACTGTTTTCTGTCAGGTTTTTTTTTTAATCATGATGATCAGATAATGGGTAAATGTCCAGTGAGATTTACTCATAAAAAGACATACCTCATCTTTTACCTATCTCAAATTATAGATGATACCCAGATTCTCAGAAAGGTTAATAGAGTTTGTCCTTAATTTTCCTTAAGAAGGTTTACTCTAGCTATTGTTCATCTCTCTAACCATGAAATCTGGGCAACCTTAAATGAAATATTTTCCTTTGAAACATTGGATCGTATGCCAGGTATCTTTTAAAGAAGCAATGGTTTGGTCAGATTGTTGAATCTAATTATTAAGCCATTATCTCACTAATATAATTCTGTAAGATTTTTAAAGCTATTTTTCAAAAGCAGAAAATACCCATACACAAAAAGAAAATTAAAATAATGTTTATATCCAAGATTGCTCCTATATAAAACATATTTTAATACAGTTATATCATACTTTAATCTACCTTCTTCTAATCTATCATTCTTTAATCTACCCCTCACAAATGTTTACATCATATTTCAGTAATACATAAACACTGCTTTACTTTTGAGTACATTTTTCCAAATTTTCATTATAAAATAGGGAATTTCAAATAGCTAGCCAGTGTTATTGATGTTATTCTGTATACAGTGAAGAGAAGCATATGCAGGCATTAGGCCAAACATTACTACATGGATTTACATTTAATTACTGCACATTAAACTTTATATTTTCCAGTGCAGAAGTCCCTAAAATTGTTCATCTCCTTTGACCCAGTAATTTTGTTTGGGCGAACAATTTCCTAAAGGAAATTGAAGAGCGTTTAGCAGTAGAAGTCATGAGCATACCTGCTTCTAGATATACTGGTGGGTGTTTTCAGGCATAGTCTTTTGTAAAATACATAATGTCAATTTTCAAGTAGGTTCTCAAAATTCTTCTTTATTGTAGGTTGCACCAGTGACCCAGAATGGAAATAAGATTCCAGTAGCCTACAGTTTCCAGAGGCATATCTGTCATAGGAGTAAATATCTAAAACTAAGAGCTCCTGTCCCTTAGATACTCTACAGTTTCAAACATGTTCCTGTCTAATAATGCCTGCTTGGTACCTACTTCTTTCTGGCTAACTGGCATCCCAGGGTTGTAATCTCTGCACATCTGGCTCTCCATCCCCTTCAGCTCCATGTACCTGGTGGCTGTGATGGGGAATGTGACCATCTTGGCAGTGATAAAGTTGGAGCACAGCCTGCACCAGCCCATGTACTTCTTTCTGTGCATGTTGGCTGTCATTGACTTAGTCCTGTCAACCTCTACCATGCCCAAACTACTAGCCATCTTCTGGTTTGATGCCCACCACATTGACCTGGATGCTTGCTTGGCCCAGATGTTCTTTATCCATTGCTTTGCCACTGTTGAGTCAGGCATCTTCCTTGCCATGGCTTTTGATCGCTACGTGGCCATCTGTAACCCACTACGCCATACCTCAGTGCTCACCCATACAGCAGTGAGACATTTGGGCTTGGCTGCCCTGCTCCGTGGAGTACTCTACATTGGACCCCTGCCTATAATGATTCGACTGAGGCTGCCCCTTTACCGGACCCAAATCATTACCCACTCCTACTGTGAGCACATGGCTGTGGTCACCTTGGCTTGTGGTGACACCACAGTCAACAACTTATACGGAATGGGAATTGGCTTCCTGGTATTGATCCTGGATTCATTAGCCATCACTGCCTCCTATGTGATGATTTTTAGAACGGTAAAGGGGTTGGCCACCCCTGAGGCTAGGCTTAAAACCCTAGGTACATGCAGTTCTCATATTTGTGCTATCCTTGTCTTTTACATACCCATTGCTGTATCCTCTCTCACTCACCGCTTTGGCTATCATGTCCCTCCCCATATTCATATCCTTTTGGCCAACTTTTACCTCCTCATCCCACCTATCCTCAATCCAGTTGTCTATGCTGTTCGCACTAAACAAATTCGAGAGAGACTTCTCCACATTCTAAAGACAGGGGCTCAATCCAAGTGAGTGTTCTGCATGTATGAGACATACAGATATTTAATGATGGCAGGAAAAGGCTCTGACCAGGGAAGCCAATGAAATAAGACCTATATAACCAAGTCTTACCAGAGTTTTGGGGATAAGAGGAACACTAGAATATATTCTGTTTGACCATGGATTTCCAGAAATGAGAATACCTGAACTGTTTGAAAGAGGAAATCAGGGGCTTGAATTTTTGTACAATATTCCTTTTACTATTTGACTTCATAAAATTAAGCACAACAGATGCAAGCATACAGACAACAGAAGGAGGATCATTTATATCTTTGACTTTTTTGGTAAAAGACTTCTGGTTTCTCTTTGGATAGAGTGTTTTGCATGGTTTCTGGAAGGTAAAAGTATAACTCCTGTGGGTAGTAGAGTCCCATTCCAAGTCTCAGATCAATCATTCTAATTTTTCCAGACCTTTACAAACAGAATTTGTAAACTGTTTTAGAAGGGTGTGGAAGTCCTCAAGCCAGATCATTCTCCCATTTAAACAGACAAATGGAAATGCAATATCTCACATATCCTCATAAAAAAAGTTGACTGTGAGTGAGGAGGAAGAGACAGAATGATATTAGGAGATTCCATTTTGGAGGCTCTGAAATGGCATACATGAAGCACAGCAGCCAAACTGAAGTAAAATGACAGAAGCAAGAAGGTAACACTGGGATTATTCACTTGAAAAAGGTGGGATATAAAACTGAGTAAAGGTGATAAGAATAAATATATTCCCAGTGGTAGATGCAAACCTTGATAAAACTTTAGATATCCTTGGATAATTCTTATGTATAAGTTATCAAAATGAAATGTATGAACTTTATTGATCATAGAGGTTTCATCATGTGATGGCTATTTCAAACCTATATTTTGTGATAACAAATGGAATGAAGCAATCTCACTCACTTATGGTATGTCCTTTAGTTGATATTTCAAGCTTTAAATCTAACATGCTCATTTATCCTTCAATTTCCAACCCACTACAAAAATTCAAAAGCTAGGGCTTCCCAGGTGGTGGTAGTGGTAAAAAAAAAAAAAAAAAAAAAAAAAAAAACCCTGCCTGCAATGCAGGAGACGTAAGTCGGGGGTTCAATCCCTGGATGGCGAAGATCCCCTGGAGAAGGGAATGGAAACCCACTCTAGTATTCTTGCATGGAGAATCCCATGGATAGAGGAGCCTGGTGGGCTACAGTCCATAAGATTGCGCAGAGTCAGACACAACTGAAGCAACTTATCATGACAAAGCCAACTTAACATATAATGAATCATCTTTGTATTTGAATGTATAAAGAAGTCAATAATTAAGCCAGAACTAAAATTCAAGCCTCATATAAAAAAAAAAAAAAACAACTTAAAATACCAGAAACTTTCTAAAGTTTAGCTTAGCCCCCACCCCCCAAGCCAGGTACAAATTTCTATTTCCTCAGGATATTATGCCTAAGCCTAAGGTTTGATTGGGAATATTTCTTTTTCATTATTTTGGTTGAAAGGTGGTTATTTCCCATCTCCTTATCAAGGGTCCTGGAGTTCAGTGCCAAAAGCAAATCTGTTTATTGGGGAAATATTGTGTTCTATGAACATAATTTTAATGCCAAATGTAATTTATCTGCTAACTTGTATTAGGAGTTGATGAAACTATACTATAAAATCGGAGTTAGAAGCTTACTTTATCTCCTGATCACACCTTGGGCTTTGAAAAAATAAAGAAAAATGTTATTTCCCTCAGCCTTGGTGTCACTGATGGCCATGAACAAGAAAATTTTGTCACAGGATAATTCTTTGGCATTTGCCAAAAGTCCATTTACACTATGTGAAGCAAAGTGTGTGTATGGAGATACAGGGCTTTTAATCTGTACTTAATTGAACTTTCTAGCCAATATCCTCCGAAATCCCACAGTAAGGTGTTTCTCTATATATGACCTGTTAGTTCTACTATAGATTAAGACCAACTACCGGTAATCCCTAGTTTCTTTATAATCCATCATTCGATACTGTATAAAGATAAAGAAGAAAAATACTACCTGTATGTGCGCTTCTCCTCCATCCTAGGGACCACCATCCATGACAATACCCAGACCTATTAGATTCAGGATATGAGCTTAATTATAGTATTTAATTCCTTGTCAACTATAGTCATGATTGAGCCCTTTCATAGTGAAAGGGTTATCTCAGGATAAGAGGAAAGATACCCTGGTGAATGTGGTATGAGGATGTGTTAAGTCCAATAACTGAATATCCCTCTTATTTCAAAGCCAACACCTTGTTTCTCCTTCACACAAATATCTTTCTTTTCTATTACCCGTACTCAGGATGGAAATAAAATACACTATCATCACATTTTTAGTCTACAAGTCTGCATGGAAACAATAAAGATTGGGGAATAGTTAAGGGAAGAGGCATCATTATAGTTATTAAAGTGTTATTTGACACAAGTATTAATAATTTAAGAACCTGGGCTCTGGACTTAGAATAAAGGGTAGAGATGGATCTGAACCAGTAATTTCTAGACTTTGGATGTGCTGCACAATCTAAACTTCAGCCTCTTCTTAGAAATGGAAATAATGATAATAGCCCCTCATGTGTTAATTATAAGAATATAATGAGATAATCAACTTAATATCCTGCATAATTCCTGACACACAAAAAACTTGCCTTTTAAAAACAGTATTCTGTTGTATACTGAAAGGCCCATGGGAAGGGTAACAAGGCAGGAAGAGTAACAGGAGCAAGTTCTTGGAAAAGCCAAAGGACTTCTGCAGTTGTGCCTCACTTGTAAAAGGTACCAACCTCAGCTCAAGAAATCACTGCTCTTTGCTTCTCTGCAGAAAGCCAAATACACAGACCCAGCTTTTCTCTGTTCTCCTTGACTGCCTAGTACCCACTGAGGCTTTTTTTTTTTTTTTTTAATAAAGAAAAAAAATTTTATTCAATAATATCTTGATAATTAAATACAGGTCAAGATGCTGAATTATCATATGCTGGAGAAGCAGGGAGCCCATCCTACCACATATAGTAAGTCACCTTTTAAATGTTGAAAGTCGAAAGTGAAGTCGCTCAGTCATGTCCGACTCTTTGCCATCCCATGGACTGTAGTCTACCAGGCTTCTCTGTCCATGGGATTTTCCAGGTAAGAGTACTGGAGTGAGTTGCCTTCTCATTTACTTAGTCTTCTGACAGTAAAACTCTAAATACTCTTAAATATTTCCTTGTATAACAAGTAAAAAAATTATACTCAAACCCAGTTATGCAAAATGTCATTTCCTTCCATTTTTTCTCCCTGAATCATCCATCCATAATGGGGTTTAGGGTAAAAATAAAGTTATATAAGAAATTGGAATTGATTTTTAAAATCCTTAATTTAGTCTGATACAATTCTAAGAACTTTGCTTTCTGCATAAGGGTGGTGTCATCTGCGTATCTGAAGTTTTTGATATTTCTCCCACAATCTTTATTCCAACTTGTGCTTCATCCAGTCCAGCATTTTGCATGGTGTACTCTGCATATAAGTTAAATAATCAGGGTGACAATATACAGCCTTGAGGTACTGCTTTCCCAATTTGGAACCAGTCTGTTGTTCCATGTTCAGTTTTAAGTCTTGCTTCTTGACCTGCATACAGATTTCTCAGGAGGCAGGTCAAGTGGTCTGATATTCCCATCTCTTTCAGAATTTTCCACAGTTTGTTGTGAACCACACAGTCAAAGGCTTTGGTATAGTCAGTAAAGCAGAAGTAGACATTTTTCTGGAACTCTCTTGCTTTTTTGATGATCCAGCAGAGGCTGGCAATTTGATCTCTGGTTCCTCTGCCTTTTCTAAATCTAGCTTGAATATCTGGAAGTTCTCTGTTCACATACTGTTGAAGCCTGGCTTGGAGAATTTTGAGCATTATGTTTCTAGCATGTGAGATGAGTGCAATTGTGTGGTAGTTTGAGCATTTTTTGGCTTTCCCTTTCTTTGTGGTAAATAGATTTTATTTATTGTGTAAAATAAATATTTTCCATAAAAATATAAAAAAATATTTATCACAGCACTGTTTATAATAGCCAGGACATGGAAGCAACCTAGATGTCCATCAACAGATGAATGGATAAGAAAGCTGTGGTACATATACACAATGGAGTATTACTCAGCCATTAAAAAGAATACATTTGAATCAGTTCTAATGAGGTGGATGAAACTGGAGCCTTTTATACAGAGTGAAAGAAGCCAAAAAGAAAAACACCAATACAGTATACTAATGCATATATATAGAATTTAGAAAGGTGGTAACAATAACCCTGTGTACGAGACAGCAAAAGAGACTCTGATGTATAGAACAGTCTTTTGGACTCAGTGGGAGAGGGAGAGGATGGGATGATTTGGGAGAATGGCATTGAAATATGTATAATATCATGTATGAAACGAGTCGCCAGTCCAGATTCCATGCACGATACTGGATGCTTGGGGCTGGTGCACTGGGACGACCCAGAGGGATGGTATGGGGAGGGAGGAGGGAGGAGGGTTCAGGATGTGGAACACATGTATACCTGTGGCGGATTCATTTTGATATATGGCAAAACCAATACAATATTGTAAAGTTTAAAAAAATTAAATTAAATTTTAAAAAGTGAAAAATAATTTGTGGCAAATAAATTTTATTTCTTGGCAAATAGATGGAGAAACAATGAATAGAGTGAGAAACTTTATTTTTTTGGACTCCAAAATCACTGCAGATGGTGACTACAGCCATGAAATTAAAAGACGCTTACTCCTTGAAAGAAAAGCTATATGCACCTAGACAGCATATTGAAAAGCATAGACATTGCTTTGCCAACAAAGGTCCATCTAGTCAAAGCTATGTTTTTTTCCAATAGTTATGTATGGATGTGAGAGTTGGACTATAAAGAAAGCTGAGTGCCGAAGAATTGATGCTTTTGGACTGTGGTGTTGGAGAATACTTTTGAGAGTCCCTTGGACTGCAAGGAGTTCCAACCAGTCCATCCTAAAGGAAATCAGTCCTGAATATTCATTGGAAGGACAGATGCTGAGGCTGAAACTCCAATACTTTGACCACCTGATGCAAAGAACTGACTCAGTTGAAAAGACCCTGATGCTGGGAAGATTGAAGGTGGGAGAAGGGGACGACAGAGGATGAGATGGTTGGATGGCATCACCGACATGATGGACATGATTTTGAGCAAGCTCTGGGAGTTGGTGATGGACAGGGAAGCCTGGCATCCTGCAGTCCATGGGGTCACAGAGTCAGACATGACTGAGCGACTGAATTGAATTTTAAGAACTCTCAGAAGTTGTTGTATCAACTTACCTTACATTACATTTAAAACTTCAGTAGGGTATATGTGGGTTAGAAGACTACCACTATAGCAATCATATAGGAGAGGACTGTCTCCTGCTTCCTTGTTTCTTGGCTGTCCTCAATCCCAGATTCCTCTTGTGCTATAATTCTGATAAATCTTCGCCTGGGACCTGTTGTACCCTGACCACCTCCTCCTAGAGTCTTTGCAATCTCAGTGGATCATCAGTACCAGTCACACCCCCACACAATCCTGGCAGGGTTTGTCCACTCTATCATGCTTATGCCTTTGTCTAGCTATAGAATCCTCAGCAAACTGGACAGAGTGACCACTCTTACTCTCTTTAAGCCAACATATTTATTCTGCTTGTGCCCCAGGAATGCTTAGAATCCACTTTCACACCACTTGGAGCCTTGAGAGTGAGAGGCGTGGTTTCAACTAATGTTCTTCCTCTTGCCAGGCACAGAGGGTATTTGTGCATAATCTCATCTGAGACCAGGAAGATAAACCTGTTCTGCCAGATCAGATACCCTTATTATCAATCTTTTGTCATCTTTTTGTCTCAAATATTTTGAATTTTTAAAAACCAAGAGTTTTGTGTCCTGTTAAGGGGCAACATAGGAAGCCCTGGTTACTCCATATATCCTTCTGTGACTAGATTCTAGAATCAAGAATTGAATTTGAGAAATGATTCTTTAGATTTAAAAAGAAAGGCCTAAGATCTGAGGGATCTATAGTTCTGGAAATACTGCCAGACCAATGCAAATCTTCTATTTTAGGAAATAGTATTGTTTATTTTATACTTCTGCCTTCAACAAGGAAAACTGACTATTGATTCAAATGGAAAAAACACCAGCAAAGTATAAAATTTATGTTACAATTGAGAGTCAGATAAAAATCTTGGCAGGAGACTCCTTGTTTTTGAGGAATACTTTGTGGTTTAATCCTGATTTGTTAAATAAAGTTGGATGGGTTTGAGAGTAATTGAGGTGAAACAGTCAAAGGTACAAAAGCATCTGTTATGTAGGCAGATTAGTTGGACAGATTGTCAACTAACTGGACGATTGTCTCAGTCGTGTCCTATTCTTTGAGACCCACTGGACTGAGGCACGCTAGGCTTCTCCATCCCTCACCATCTCCTGGAGTTTGCCCAGGTTCATGTTCATAGAATAGGAGATGCCATCCAGCCATCTCATCCTCTGTCGTCCACTTCTCCTCTTGCCTTCAATCTTTGCCAGCATCAGGGTCTTTTCCAATGAGTCAGCTCTTAACATCAGATGGGCAAAGTATTGGAGTTTCAGCACCAGCCCTCCCAATGAATATTCAGGACTGATTTCCTTTAGGGTTGACTAGTTTGATCTCCTTGTTGTTGGAGGAACTCAAGAGTCTTCTCCAACACTACAGTTCAATAGCATCAGTTTTTCAGCTCTCAGCTATACTTATGGTCAAACTCTACATCCATACATGGCTACAGGAAAAACCAAAGCTTGGATTATGAGGACCTTTGTTGGCAAAGTAATGTCTGCTTTCTAATATGCTGCCTACGTTTGTCATAGCTTCTCTTCCAAGAAGCAAGTATCTTTTAATTTCAGGCCGCAAGTCGCCATCTGCAGTGATTTTGGAGCCCAAGAAAATAACTCACTGTTTCCATTGTTTCCACATCTGTCTGCCAAGAGGTGATGGGACCTGCAATGGAACTAATGTCATGATGATGCCATGATCTTAGTTTTTTGAATGTTGAGTTTTAAACCAGCTTTTTCACTCTTTTTCATATTCATCAAGAGTCTCCAGTTCCTCCTCACTTTCTGCCATTAGGGTGGTGTCATCTGCATAACTGAAGTTCTTGATATTTCTCCTGGCAATCTTGATTCCAGCTTGTGCTTCATCCAGCCCAACATTTCACATGATGGATTCCGCATACAAGTTAAATAAGAAGGGTGACAAAATACAGCCTTGACATACTCCTTTCCCCATTTTGAACCAGTCCATTGTCCCACAATACAATGAGAAAGGCTAGAATTCACTTCAAGAAAATTAAAGATACCAAGGGAACTTTTCATGCAAAGACGGGCACAATAAAGAACAGAAATGGTAGGGACCTAACAGAAGCAGAAGATATTAAGAAGAGGTGGCAAGAATACACAGAAGAACTGTACAAAAAAATCTCTTCATGACCCAGATAACCAGATGGTGTGATCACTCACCTAGAACCATACATCCTGGAATGGAAAGTCAAGTGGACTTTAGGAAGCATCACTATGAACAAAGCTAGTGGAGGTGATGGAATTCCAGTTGAGCTATTTCAAATCCTAAAAGATGATGCTGTGAAAGTGTTGCACTCAATATGCCAGAAAATTTTGAAAACTCAGCAGTGGCCAGAGAACTGGAAAAGGTCAGTTTTCATTTCAATCCCAAAGAAAGGCAATGCCAAAGAATGCTCAAACTACTGCACAATTGCACTCATCTCACACACTAGCAATATATGCTCAAATTTCACTAAGCCAGGCTTCAGCAGTATGTGAACTGTGAACTTCCAGATATTCCAGCTGGATTTAGTAAAGCCAGAGGAACCAGAGATCAAATTTCCAACATCTGTTGGATCGTCAAAAAAAGCAAGAGAGTTCCAGAAAAACATCTACTTCTGCTTTATTGACTATGGCAAAGCCTTTGACTGTGTGGATCATAACAAACTGTGGAAAATTCTTAAAGAGATGGGACTACCAGACCACCTCACCTGCCTCCTGAGAAATCTGTATGTAGGTCAAATAGGAACAGTTAGATCTGGACATGAACAACAGACTGGTTCTAAATTGGGAAAGGAGTACGTCAAGGCTGTATATTGTCACCCTGCTTATTTAACTTACATGCAGAGTATATCATGCGAAATGCCAGGCTGGATGAAGCACAAGCTGGAATCAAGATTGCTGGGAAAAATATCAAAAACCTCAGATACGCAGATGACACCACCCTTATGGCAGAAAGTGAAGAACAAAAAAGCCTCTTGCCGAAAGTAAAAGAGGAGAGTGAAAATTTTCGCTTAAAACTCAACATTCAAAAAACTAAGATCACGGCATCTGGCCCCATCACTTCATGGGAAATAGATGGGGAACCAGTGGAAACAGTGACAGACTACTTCTTTGGGCTCCAAAATCACTGCAGATGGTGACTGCAGCCATGAAATTTAAAGATGCTAGCTCCTTGGAAGAAAAGCTGTGCTCAACCTAGACAGCATATTAACAAGCAGAGAGATTACTTTGCCACCAAAGGTTCATCTCATCAAAGCTATGGTTTTTCCAGTACTCATGTGTCTATGTGAGAGTTTGACTATAAAGAAATCTGAGTGCCAAAGAATTGATGCTTTTGAACTTTGGTGTTGGAGAAGACTCTTGAGAGTCCCTTGGACTGCAAGGAGTTCCAACCAGTCCATACTAAAGGCAATCAGCCCTGAATATTCATTGAAAGGACTGATGCTGAAGCTGAAACTCCAATACTTTGGCCACCTGATGCAAAGAACTGACTCAATTAAAAAGACCCTGATTCTGGGAAAGGTTGAAGGCTGGAGGAGAAGGGGATGACAGAGGATGAGATGGTTGGATGGCATCACCAGCTTGAAGGATATGAGTTTGAGTAAGCTCTGGGAGTTTGTGATGGACAGGGAAGCCTGGCGTCTTCCAGTCCATGGGTCACAAAGAGTTGGACACAACTAAACTGAATCAAAAGACACAGGCTGTCTAAAGAGACCCACTTCACATGTAGGGACACATACAGACTGAAAGTGATGTGTAAGAAGGTATTCCATGCAAATGGATATCAAAAGAAAGATGGACTAGAATTCTTGTATCAGGTAAAATAGACTTTAAAATAAGGCTGTTTCAAGAGACAAAGTAGGACAGGACATAATGAGGAAGGGATAAGTAAGAAGAAGATATAACAATTATACATATGAATTGAACATAGGAGTACCTCAATATATAAGGCAGATACTAACAGCCGCAAAGGAGAAATTGACAATAACACAATTGACAATAGTGTTTAAGACAGAAAAAAAGTCAAAAAGAAAACATCCCCTAAATGACGTATTACACCATTGGACTTAATTGATCTTTACAGGGCATTCCATCCGAAAGCAGTGGACTACAATTTCTTCTCAAGTACACATGGGACATGCTTCAGGACAGGTCACATGCTCTGCCACAAAGTCAGCCTCAGGAAATTTAAGTCATTTGAATTCAAGCATCTTTTCTCACCACAACACTAAGATTAGAAATCAATAAGAAAAAAAAAACTATAAAAAATAAACACATTGTGGCTAAACAATGTTTCTAAATAACTAAGGAAATCAAAAGATATCTAGAGAGAAAGGAAAATGAAAACAATCCAAAATCTATGAGACACAGCAAAAGCAGTGTCTCACAGGGCATATACCTGGAGAAAACTGTAATTCAAAATACACCCTAATGATCACTGCAGCACTATTTACAATAGCCAGGACACAGAAGCAACCCAAATGTCCATCAACAAGAGAATAAAGAAAATGTGGCACATATATACAACTGAATATTATTTAGCCATATATAGGAATAAAACTACTATGCCATTTTCACAGATGTGGATGGACCTGGAGACTGTCATATAGAGTGAAGTCAGAAAGAAAAATATCGTATAGTATATGTGTAATCTAGGAAAATGATACAGAAGAATGTATTTGCAAAACAGAAATAGAGACACAGATGTGGAGAACAAACCCATGATACCAGTGGAGGAAGGAGAAGTGTGAGGATTTGAGGGACTGGGATTGACATAAACACACTGCTATGTATCAAACAGATAACTAATGAGAACCTACCGTATAGTATAAGGAACTTTACTCACTGCTCTGTCGTGACCTAAATGGGAAGGCAGGCAAAAAATGATGGGGTGTATGTATATGTATAGCTTATTCACTTTGCTGTACAACAGAAACTAACAACATTGTAGAACTATACTCCAATAAAAACATTCTATGTTTTACACCTGAAACTAATATAATGCTGTAAATCAACTATACTTCAGAAAAAAACAGATAATTGTGGATGAGAATGTGGAGAAGTTGGAAACCCTTATGCATTGTTAATGGGGATATAAAATGGCTTACTACTATGGATAACAGCATCAAAAAAAATTAAAAATAGAATCACCACAGGACCCAGCAACTTCACCTCTGTATACATACCCAAAAGAACTGAAAGCAGACTCTCAAAGGGATGTTTGTACAGCCATGCCTTTCGTAACATTATACCTAATATGTAAAAGGTAGAAGCAACTCAAGTGTCCATGTATGGATAAAAGAACAAAATGTGATATATACAAAAATATTTAACCTTAAAAAGAATGGATATTCTGACAGGTACTGCAACATGGATGGACACTGAGGACATTATGCTAAAAGAAATAATCTAGTTACAAAAGAAACACACTTGATTCCACTTATATGAGGCATCTAAATTGTCAAATTCATAGACAGAGAACGGGGGTCTCCTGGGGCAGAAAGAAAGAGGAATAAGCATTTACTATTTAATGTATACTGAGTTCCAATTTTTCAAGATGAAAAGAACTCTGGAGATGAGTGTCAATGATTGCACAATATGAATGTATTTAATACTACTGCTCTATGCACTTCAAAATGGTAAAGTGGAAGTGAAAATGTTAGTTGCTCAGCCGTGTCTGACTCTTTGCAACCCCATGGACTGTAAGGATTCTCCAGGCAAGAATACTGGAGTGGTTTGCCATTTCCTTCTCCAGGGGGTCTTCCAGACCCAGGGTTCAAACCTGGGTCTCCTTCATTGCAGGCAGATCCTTTACTGTTTGAGCCACCAGGGAAGTCTCAAATGATTAAGAAACTAAATTTTTGGTTATGTGTGTTTTTCCACAGTTAAAAAAAAAAAAGGAATTCTAACATATATCCTTATGAGAAGAGGAAATTTGGGCATGGGCACACTCAGAGGAACACCCTGTGAAGGTAGAGCGAGAAAAATGCCAAATAAAAGGTAAGAATAAAGCCCTAAGACACCAACCCTGCCAGCACCTTAACTTGGACTTTTAGCCTCCAGAATTGTGAAGCCACTGTTTCTCTTTTTTAATCCACTCAGTGTGTGGTACTTTGTGCTTCCCAGGTGCCGCTAGTGGTAAAGAACACGTTTGCCAATGCAGGAGATGCAGGTTCAATCCTGGGGTAGGGAGCATTCCCTGGAGGAAGAAATGGCACCCTACTCTAGTATTTTTGCCTGGAAAATTCTAAGGACAGAGGACCCTGGTGGGCTATAGTCCATGAAGTCACAAAGAACTGGACACAACTGAAGCGAATTAGCATGCATACACTCACATGAATGGTATTTTATTATACCAGCCCAGCAAACTAGTACACCATCAAACAATATCTTCCACAAAAGCATATTTGCACTTTTACCCTGTGATCCCATTGTTTCTTCAGAGAATATGCATGTGTGTGTGCTTAGTCATTCCGTCCTGCCTGACTCTTTGTGACCCCTTGGACTGTAGCCCGCTAAGCTCCTCTGTCCATGGAATTTTCTAACAAGAATACTGGGACAGGTTGCTATTTCCAACTCCAAGGGATTTTCTCCGCCCAGGGATCCAACCCACATCTCCTGTGTCTCCTGTATTGCAGGTAGGTTCTTAGACTACCGTTTAGGAAATATACATATATGTCTATCTCTACAAATTTCTTTTTTTTTTTATCATTGACAGATAAAAAGTCCATGTCAGTGGAATAGGAAACGTTGGAAGGAGTAAGAAAAAGGGGGGGAGGGTAGGGGTGTAGCAAGAACCCAGAGACATACTTAATGCTTTTTTCTATCTTTGCTCTCAATTCTCCGCACCACCACCCCCGACCCCTCTCCCCGCTGCCTCATACACACACACACACACACACACACACACACAGAAATAGTTCCCAGGGCCAAAACTTTTTTTTTTTTTTTACCATAGTTGAGACAGATGGAAAGCTTAAAAATTACAGCAAATTCTAACAACGCATCAACAAACAATGTGTGCATGCTAAATCACTTCAGCCATGTCTGACTCTTTGCAACCCTATGGACTGTAGCCCACCAGGCTCCCTTGTCCATGGGATTGTCCAGGCAAAAATACTAGAGTGGGTTGACATGCCCTCCTCCAGGGAATTGTGCTGACCCAGGGATTGAACCCACATCTCTTAAGTCTCCTGCATTAGGTGGGCTCTTTACTACTAGCTCCACCTGGTAAGCCCAAAAGACAAAGTAACATGCCTGAAAAGAAGCAGTTCCCAAAACAGAGGTCTGCTTATCCTCTTGAGGACTTACACAAGGAGTGTCACAGCCTGTAGGTCATATACATCACCAATGAAGAAGGAATGGCCTTGTTTCCAGGACAAGTCCAATATTACAAGGCTCCCGAAGTCAAGTAATACCTCTAACATCAGAGCAACTGTGATCAGTCACTCATAGTAAAAGATAAATTACCTTCTGTATTAGCTCATTTGAGTTTGGCATATGAACAAAGCATGAACAAGAAATGTGAGCAGCCTATAAGCAGATGACATTTTACCATTATACACAGAATATGAAATTAGGAAAAAGAAACCTGGTGCAGTGGTCTGGGCCTAGTGATGATATTTCTAGACAACTACAAATTAGGACTTGCCAGCACCCCAAATGAGTGTGCAGAGCTGTGTATCATCAGTGAAGCAGCAAGAACAGTGCTTGAGTGTAGGACCTAGTGCTACTCAGTGATCCCAAGACTCCTTCCTTCCTGTTGCTTGAGTCAAAAGTCTTGGTGTTATCTTTAAAGCTCTTTTTTCTCAAACCTTCTAATCTTTTAAGAAATCCCATAGGCACTTTTGGAAATAATGCAAAATCTGATTGTTTCTCACCTCATGCAATGTTAGCACCTTGGTGAGGAGACAATATAATCTCTGGATTATTGTCATACTCCTTCCTGCTTCTACCCTCACCTTCTTCCTCTGTTCTTATCATAGAAACAAGACACTATCTTAGAGAAATGTATATCATGTCAACTCTCTGCCCAGAACTCTGAATTTTATTCTGAAAAAAATTAAGAAACTTTTGCAAAGTCCTTCAGTTCAGTTCAGTCACTCAGTCATGTCTGACTCTTTGCAACCCCATGAATCACAGCATGCCAGGCCTCCCTGTCCATCACAAGCTCCTGGAGTTCACCCAGACTCACATCCATCGAGTCAGTGATGCCATCCAGCCATCTCATCCTCTGTCGTCCCCTTCTCCTCCTGCCCCCAATCCCTCCCAGCATCAGAGTCTTTTCCAATGAGTCAACTCTTCGCATGAGGTGGCCAAAGTACTGGAGTTTCAGCTTTAGCATCATTACTTCCAAAGAAATCCCAGGGCTGATCTCCTTCAGAATGGACTGGTTGGATATCCTTGCAGTCCAAGGGAATCTCAAGAGTCTTCTCCAACACCACAGTTCAAAGGCATCAATTCTTCGGCGCTCAGCTTTCTTCACAGTCCAACTCTCACATCCATACATGACCACTGGAAAAACCATAGCCTTGACTAGATGGACCTTTGTTGGCAAAGTAATGTCTCTGCTTTTCAATATGCTATCTAGGTTGGTCCTTACCTGGTCTAAATATCTGTGTGATCAAAAAACTCAGCTAGCCAAATATAAGCAAATTAAAAACCAAAAAAGGAGGGAAATAAGCCCCCCCCCCCAAAAATGTATTGGAGTGAATGAAAGATACATTTGAATTCATTAAATTCATGGGACCAAAACTAACACTCACTGTTCAAGTTGAGAAAAAGAGAAGGCAGAATAAAATTGAGTAATAGCTTTAAATAGATAAGAAAGTGACTTATATAGAATTCTGTTCCCAGTGAAAATATCCTTGAGATTAAAGATGACTGAAAGAGTTTTATAAATAATTATTGACGGAATAATGTCAATAATGTCTAGTGTCACTACTAGGCCTGCACTAAAAGCAAAATAAAAGTTCTTAAAGCAGAAGAAAAATGAATAACATAGCAGCACAGAATTGTGCAGAATGAAGAATGAGAAAACTTAAACATGTGGATAAATGTGAGTTAATACTGATGCACAAAAGTCAGGAAGACACAAATAGAATACAAAATGAAATTGAGCTGAGATGATCTAGCAATCTCCAACAGTTATATAAGCCACAGTCCCTCCCCACTCATGTTTTTTCATCATTTTCCCCATAATATCAGGCTTTATCCCCTCAGAATGGAGTTAGGGGGAAACATAAGCTACTTTGTTCCCTCAAGCCCTGCCTGCTTTATCTGGCTTTGCCTGGATGTTTTGACCATGGGCTGTAGTCGCCCATTTAAGCCTGTATCAACTCAGCCTTGCTGGCCATGTCCTAGATCTATTTCCTGTGAGCATGGTATTCCTAACTTAACAGTGTGTCCTCTGTTCCATCATAGATTTCTCTCAACACTGCTGCTGCTAAGTCACTTAAGTCGTGTTTGACTCTGTGCGACCCCATAGATGGCAGCGCACTAGGCTCCTCTGTCCTTGGGATTCTCCAGGCAAGAATACTGGAGTGGGTTGCCATTTCCTTCTCCAATGCATGAAAATGAAAAGTGAAAGTAAAGTCTCTCAGTCGTGCCCAACTCTTAGCGACCCCATGGACTGCAGCCCACCAGGCTCCTTTGTCCATGGGATTTTCCAGGCAAGAGTACTGGAGTGGGTTTCCATTAACTTCTCCATCTCTCAACACAAAGGCCTATTTTTTGTCTTGCTTGCTTTGCTCCTTATGCCACCTTTTGGACTATCTATACTTGGTTAATTTAGACTCCAAATATGAAGGTATTATGTAGGAATTCCACTTTAACATCTCAGAATAACAGACATATCTTTGGAGCTGGAGGTTTTGGGGGTTTTGGGGTCACTGAATAAACTACCCCTGAAGGCTAACAATGATGGGAGATAAGTTAGGTCCAGGATAGCTCTATAGGAAGAGGATGGGTACATTTAGATATATAGCTCTAAGTTACTTTTTTAAAGTATTATGGGGAATTATGACAGGTAATGTTCATGGGGAATCCTGGTAAAAACAGGCTTCCAACTCAGGACTTTGCAAAATAGCAAATATTAAAGTCAGTTGTAGATAGAAAGATCAACCATTTTCAATAGATGTTGGTAATTACTTACTGATAATACTTACAATAGGACTTCTCAAATATATAATTATATCATCCAGGTAAACTAGGAGAAATTGAGAATATGATCTCCATTTTAGATAAACAGAATAAGATCAAAGAAATTGCCATTCCAAATTTATAAGCTGAAAAGCAATGCCAATATGTAACATGTATGCAAAGCAAATACCCAAGAGATGATTTTGGCCTTGACCTGATTCAGCCAGAACTCCTATCAAGTAGGACTTAGGTGCAGTTTATATGTTCTAATGGAGCTCTCTTTCATAGACATGGGTAAGGTAGGGTAGGGATAAGGGGAGGCATGTGGAAGACCAAGTGCTCTCAGCCTCTGGAGAACAAGCAATGACCTTTGGGAGGTGTGAATTGGCACCACTAAACATGGACAGGACATGGGCTATTGGAAACCCCAGGGATGGAGTAGAGCCCTGGGTCAGGGGAGCCCCATAGTGTCAACCCTCAGAGGAGAGATTAAGAGGCTTCAATAAACCCCTGAGGGCCTTTCCCAAGTGCAGCAGTGTCTGCTTCCATATCCTTTCAGGAGAAGATCAAAGGTTTGTCAGGGTAAAGCCAGCTGCTCCTTTCTAAGCTCTCACCCTCTCAGAGTTCTCCCAGTGGGACTGCATGAAGTTAAAGGACAGAGCCAAGAATTCTACTTCAGACTAAGGGCTGTGGGCAGGGCTAGAACTGCAGAAAACAGGAAAGAGGTAACACAGGTGTGGTGAGTGGGGAAGGATGGGGGCACAGTCAGTTACTTCCCATACCCAGGCCCAATTAGGAGGCTTCTGCATGAATTAGGAGAGAGAAAATGTGGCCTGAACTAAAAAAGATGTAGGTAGAAATAAGAAATACATTTCTAATAGGTTCTTCTCCCACAAGCCATATCCTTAAAGGACCTTAGGTGAGTGACTGTGTTCTTGTCTCTGGGTCTTCATCTTAAAATCCATCAGTATGATATCTTTTTACAATATAGATATAGACTACAAAATAGATGTGTAGGGGAACTGTGTAATTTCCTCTATTCTGTCTCATCACAACAAAAATTTGAAGCAACAGACCAGCGTTGCAGCTCTCAGACAGACCAGTGTTACAGCTCTTGGATGGACCACTGTTACAGCTCCGTGTTACAGCTCAGTTTTATTTAGAAAATAAAGGAAAATATATCCTTGAGGTGTGAGGGCATGCCAACCCAAAAGACTTGAAAAGAAGAGAGAGAAACAGAGCATCCCAGAGAGAGTGAGAGTGAGCCAGAGAGCCCCGGCCCTTTGGCTCCTCTTTTTATATGTTTTTTTCTCCTCCCCCTGGGCCTCTCATATGTAAATTGGGCTAGCCAGGAGTGCTGTTTGTTCTACCTAAGGTTCCTCACTCTGGTCCTCGAACCTTCCTTTGTTCTATTTTCATGGGCTTTTCCCTTCCTTGTCTTTTAGCCACCGCTATTCTGGACTCCTCTTTCCTATTCTAACTACCTAACAGATGCATGTGTCAACTAGTACTTTCTGTTTATGAAAAACCTTTTAAGTACTTTTGGGAAAACAAATAAGACAAGTTCTGTTGTCTAGTGACGACACTTTGGCTCTTGAAACTGTATACCCTGGAAAAAAAAAACACTAACTACAAGCAGGTTCCTGCATCCTGAGTATTAGGGGAAGAAGCCTGTCTCCACTCTCTTTCCCACTCAGATTCTGATTCTGGGAAGGGCATATTCTTGATGAGCTTCAGCAGAAATAAAATTCAGATACTGTTGTAAATCTGCGTTTGGATAAATAAATGGGATTTCTCAGGTGCATTTTTCTTTGAGAAAGGGTGGACAAGCCACAAAGTGATCAGTTATGTTCAGAAAGTGTCCAGAATAAGCCAGGAAAATGTAGAGACTCAGACGTAAATTCGATGTATTTGGTTTTGTGGGGAAATCTATATTTACTGAGGGTAAAGTTGCAATAGGTGTGAGATTGTTAACAATCATTTAGAGAGTGCTTGCTAGGTACGTGGCACTTTTATTGGCACTGAAGATAAACCTGTGAAGAACAAAAATTCCTGCTGTCATAATTTTGTCTCCTACAAAGCTAAGTGCTTGTTCCAGCAGATATGTGGGAATATTAAGATATGCAAAAATACTTTCCAATGAGAAGAGGATGTTATGCTGCTGCATCCAGCCAAGGCTAGTGAGGGGTTCCTTAGATATCTGTCATATGTGATAGAAGTTCTATTATTGAGATTTCAGTTCTTGGTTCTCCACTCTTTATGAATACTTAGTGCTTTGATGATCTCAGCTTCATAGATATTATCTATTTACAGTGATAAGTTTATGTCAGCAGCCAAAATCTGTCTTGAACTCTAGACTCATATCTAAATATATCAACAGGTTTATTTAGATTTCTACTTACCTTCTAAACCATTTCTCAGCTTTTCTCCCCCTGCATAGCCTTCTCCATCTCAGTTGAGAGCAGCTTCTTTTTCCAGTTGTTCAAGCCAAATATCTTAATGTCATCTTTGACTCCTTTTTTCTCATGACATGTATTTAATCTATTTTTTTAATCCCATTGCTTCTTAGCATATATGCTGTCACTTTTGTTTCTTAGCCAACATTCTCCTTCCCTGATTATAGACACCAGAGTCTTTTTTTCTTCTGTTATTACCCTTGCTCATTCATGCTATTCTTATTATAGAAGCTGCAGAAAACTTTAAAAATATTTTTTTTAATATATCACTTCTCAAAAAAAGTGACAATGAGAGAAATAAGCATTTGCAAAGTTCTGCAAAGGTCTGCAGGGCCCTGTGTGATCTGGCTCTACATATATGTCCTGTATGGATCTCTCTCACATTCACATCATCTAACCACACTGGCCTTCAGCTGATCCTTGATAATTAGCCATATTCTGCCTTAGGGCATTTGTTCTGACTGTTCCCTTCACTTAGAGTTCTTAGCACAAGGGTTAGTTCCCTATATTCTCCATCTTGTGATGCCTGTCCCACTTCTTCTCATCCAACTTTTTGTTTTAGCCATTGCCGGGGCAATTACTTGAGTGCAGGTATGGCCTGAGTGCGCTTTACTCAGCTGCACCCTGCGCCTGGGTTTCTCTGGTCCACTGCATGGGGCACCTGAAGGACACTTCTCAAGCTATTCTTGAACCTGTGTGAACCTGGGAGTATGAAGAAATCAACACCATTTGGGTCAACCCTTGACCTGGTGGTGGGGTGGAAACCAGACCTGGTGGTTGGGTGGAAGCCAGTGGATAAATATACTCATCTTTTGTGTCAGATAGATGATCTAGAGGTGCCTTCTACATGGTTCTTCATGTGGGGTTGGACACACTTGGTCACAGCATTATCCAGCTCAGTGCTGCACTTTTGGATCTGCTTCTCAGCTTTTCAGTTTTACTCTTTTCTATTATTTTCTCTACATAAACCACCTTGATGGAATCCCAGTTTATTTTAAAGAAGCCAGAAACTAATCTCATTTATCTCCTCACTTCAGCTTTTGCATAAGTTCCCTTTCTGTTCTACTTAAAATTGCTTGCCTCCCCTCTCCTCCAACTTCAGGATTTACTAACCTCACACCCTGTTTCTTTCACAATAGTGATACCTTCAGTCACACTGTGATTTGATTATTATATTCTTTTATTATCCTACTCAAACCTTTAGAAAATTTGTCCTACCAATGGTTATCAGTCTGTTTTGTTCTTGGATTTATCTGTAACCTATTCAGTAAAAATATTGTTCTGGAAGTTTACTGAATATATTTACTGAATGTTCTATGAATATAAAATTGACCACAGTTCAATATTGAGCCCTTAAAGAATTTAATATTTAGAAGTAAGGCAGAAACAGGGGACTGAATGAGAAGCTAGGAAGGTAGGAAATGGTAGTATCATTGTACTCAAGAGAAGAGAAGATTTTAAAAAGGAGAAAGGTAATTCAGATAAAACTTGCTGAGAGGCTGAGTTGCATGAAAGCAAGTTAAGTTACAAGAGCACCATCCGCATAGTGGCCATTGGTGGTGAGTGGGAGCAGTTTCAGGGACATAATGGGAATGAAATGGTTTATTACCAAATGTTATTTCAAACAGTTGAGACTGAAGCATTTCCAAATATTTCCTGTGATGAGAAGCAGAGATCTGAGTTTATAGGAGAATATAAAATCAGGGAAGGGAGAATGTTAACAATTTTTTAACAGAAAACTGTAGTTCTATGGAGGAGGAAAGATAAATGGCTTATAAGATGCTGCAAACACTAAAGGATTTTATGAATAATCCCACCTACCCTCACAACAAGCTCTAAGTGAGGTGGACCATTGCAATTCCCCAGTTACAGAGAAGGAAAACAGACCTGGAGATAAGTGATCAATGCAAGGACATGTAGCTAGTGTAAGTAGCAGTCATGATTTAATTCAATATCTTCAGATTCTAAATTTTTTCATACCACATGGAAATAAACTAGCTTATTTTCAACTTGGATATGCTGAATTTTTTGCATCTAAGGTGTTTTAATGGAAGCAATAAAGTCTAGTTATTTAGGACATTGGAACTGGAGAAAGCTAGAACTCAGCTATCTAACACTACTATGGTATCTGAGAGATGAAGTTTCCAAAAATTTAATTTTCTAATATTAAAAGAGAGAAAGTTCTTTCAGTACTTACTTTGTCCAGTATTATGTTAATGTTTTAAATCTATCTTATTAATGCTCATAAACTTATTAACTGGACCTAGAAAAGAGTATCTGTGTTGAAACTGAGCCACTCCAATATTTAGGGATTTTAAAGAAAAGAGAAAAAGAGGGAAAGGTTAGATATTGTTAAGAATAAAGGGCTTTTTTTTTTTTAATGGAAATCAGATATCAGTCTTGAAGATAAGAATTCTCCTGTGATGAAAAAATACTAAAAAGAAAAAAGAAAGAATTCTCCTGTGATGAACAGAAGGAGCTGGAAAATGGGTAGAGGGAGAGCCACATGAATATGGAGGTTGATATGAATTTAAGTGAAAGAGAACAGAAAGAGGTGGCTCATTTTTTTCTTTCCAATAAGCTAGAGGCAGGGCTGTATTACAGAGATTTGTGCATATGGAAGGGACCTGGGAGATACATTCTAGAGCAGTTGTCTCCAGGAGAATTTTCTGCAGTGATGGAAATATTCTGTATCTGAATGGTCCGATATGGTAACCACTAGTTATATATGCTGCTGCTGCTACTGCTAAGTCGCTTCAGTAGTGTCCGACTCTGTGCAACCCCATAGACGGCAGCCCACCAGGCTCCCCCATCCCTGGGATTCTCCACGCAAGAACACTGGAGTGGGTTGCCATTTCCTTCTCCAATGCATGAAAGTGAAAAGTGAAAGTGAAGTCGCTCAGTCATGTCAGACTCTTCATGACCCCAAGGACCACAGCCTACCAGGCTCCTCCATCCATGGGATTCTCCAGGCAAGAGTACTGGAGTGGGTTGCCATTGCCTTCTCCTACTGAGCAGTTAATACGTCAATCACATTAAAACACACTGAGTTTTCAGTTCACTCAGTTGTGTCCAACTCTTTGCAACCCATGAACTGCAGCACAGCAGGCTTCCCTGTCCATCACCAACTCTTGGAGCTTGCTCAAACTCATGTCCATCGATTGAGTTTTAATTTTTACAAATTGAAATAGCCGTGTCTGGCTAGTGGCAGCCACATCAGATGTAGCAGTACTAGAGAAAATATACAACTTGTGTGATTAATAGGAGCATTGGAAATTGTATGCTCTATTTTATTTACCCAGACACCTAAGTCTGAGATTTCTGAACAGAAGATTGGCTTTTATGATTGTGAGTTTAACTTAATTATGTAGAAAAGGTACCAAGGTTTATTTTAAAGAAAATGAATTGGCTTAAATGTATTTTTACTTCTTTTTATCAGGGTATTTGACATCACCATGAACACAGAAAACACTAGCTTTTCTCTGTTCTTTTATGAAACTGTCTTGTAATATCCATTTTAATGATGTGTAATGTTCTATCTACTAAATGAGATTAAGCTCCTTGAGGGTAGAAATGTGGGTTATGCTTCTCCACGTCTATGAGAACTAATAACTGATTTTGTTCAAGGTCCAGCAATGGAAATAAGGGCTAATGCTCCCAGGAAGTTGTACATAGGAGAAGCTACCTTGTAAAAACTGATGAAGGAGAATTTCCAGGAACCATGGCAGCCTCTAATATTACCTCAACCCATCCAGCTGCCTTCTTGTTGGTAGGAATTCCAGGTTTGGAGCACCTGCATGTCTGGATCTCCATTCCCTTCTGCTTCGCCTATACTTTGGCTCTTCTAGGCAACTGCACCCTTCTCTTCATTATTCGAGGTGATGCAGCCCTCCATGAACCCATGTACCTCTTTTTGGCCATGCTGGCAATCATTGATCTTGTCCTCTCTTCTACAACACTTCCAAAAATGCTGGCTATTTTTTGGTTTAGAGATCGAGAAATCAACTTCTATGCCTGTCTGGTCCAGATGTTCTTTCTCCACTCCTTCTCCATCATGGAGTCGGCAGTGCTGCTGGCCATGGCCTTTGACCGCTATGTGGCCATCTGCAAGCCACTGCACTACAGCACCATCCTCACCGGGCCACTTATCACCAAGATCGGCTTGGCTGCTGTGACTCGGGCTGTGACACTAATGACTCCTCTCCCCTTTCTGCTCAGACGCTTCCACTACTGCCGAGGTCCAGTGATTGCCCACTGCTACTGTGAGCACATGGCCGTGGTGAGGCTGGCCTGTGGGGACACTCGCTTCAACAACATCTATGGCCTTGCTGTGGCCATGTTCATAGTAGTTTTGGACCTGCTTTTTGTTATTCTGTCTTATATCTTCATCCTCCAGGCGGTTCTACAGCTCGCCTCTCAGGAGGCCCGCTATAAGGCCTTTGGGACCTGTGTGTCCCACATAGGTGCTATCTTGTCCACCTACACACCTGTGGTCATCTCCTCAGTGATGCACCGTGTGGCTCGGCGGGCTGCCCCACATGTCCACATACTGCTTGCTATCTTTTATCTTCTTTTCCCACCCATGGTCAACCCCATCATCTACGGTGTCAAGACCAAGCAGATTCGTGATCATGTGCTGAGTCTATTCTGGAGAAAGAATGTATAGATATAAACTTTTCTTCTTAAGCACTAGTCCTGAACCCATCAGTCCAGTGGATACTGAACTGAAATGGAGAGGAAAAACCTCAATAGGAAAATTTGAGTTTGGCAGTCCTCCAGTGTAAGTCCCATTCCTCACAAATCCAGTCAGATCAAACCAGGTATGTTCCTATAGTTTCATAGCAGAGGTCTGACCTATTCTTGTAGGCTCATCACATGCATAAGGACAACATAAAGACCCTTCCAAAGCATTTCTGTCATCTAGGTGAAAAACAGTAGAAATACTGGCTGAGATTGGTACAAGAAACTGAGATTTTGGTCAGTTCTTCATCTAGACTGAGAAATTGAAGCACAAATTTTAAGACCCATATGCCAATACCGCAACTAGTACTACTGAAATTGCCTCCAAATCCTTTCTGATAAGTGGACTTTAGCCTCTACCACTCTTTAGCCAACTACCACTCAATGTTATTAGCTCTACAGTTGAACAGCTCATGTCTAATGAGTCTTATTCCTCCCATTGAGTCAGTTTCTGAATTCCTTTCAGACTCATACTAATGGCCAACTTTTTACTGAACACTTATCAGGTGTCTTCTCCTGACATCCATTTATACAAATATATCATCCTGTAACTAACTCTTCACATGTATATGTCTTTTGTCTCCAAAACCACTAATTGTAATATTTATTGAATGAATGAGTTGAATACCATCTTTAGGCTATGAAATGTAGAAACAGTAATTAACATCATTCCATCATGAAGATAAGACTTCTGAAGCTAGAGAAACAAGTTACAGTATGTAATTGTGGTAGGTTGAATTATTGTTCAGATATTTATTCTCTTGTCCCTCTACCATGGGAGGGGATTTTTCTCACTCCAGGAATGTTAAATCTTTGATATGTGACTTTCTTTGGCCTGTGGAATTTAGTGGTCTTGAAATGTGCCACAATAATAAAGATGTTAAAATGTGTCTGTAGCTTGGCTCAGTCACTCTCACTTTTCTCCTCTGCTTATAAGAATGATCATGCTCCCAGAGCTTTTTTTTTCACCCTAGACCAAGATGGAAAATATATATGAAGCAGATGTGAATCTGACTCACAGACTGGAATACAGCCACAGCTGACCCATAGTGTTCCTATAACATGAGCAAAGATGATTTTGTTGTTTTGTTTGTTTGTTTTTTAGTAAACCACTTAGATTTGGGAGTTGTTTCATCACATAACCCAGGGAAAACTGACTGATGGAGTTGTGAGCTCTTGTTTCATTCCACCTCATAACAGTTCAAGACCAAATATTTAAAGAAAAGAAAATGCATTATTTTTTCTTCTATTATATCCTAAAATTGATACCACTTCTATTTATCTTTCTGCTTTGGTTTCTTATAATTGAACACTCCTTCAGTCAGTTCTTTGTAAAAGAATCTCATACCCAATTTTCATGAAGGTCTCTTATACAACCATGTTCTTTTTTATTGTGATCTTTTTCTTCAGTAATAAGTTTCTTCAATTCTAAAAGCCAATAAACCTGATAGTCTCTGAAACAGCATTTCCAGGCCCATGTCATGTCATAGCTTGCATCGTAGGCACACATGAAGAATGATGGTCTCAAGGATCTGAGTCAGCTACCCTGTCACAGTTTGATTACACTAGACTGCTTCCATCATGCAAGTGGGGAGCCAGTGTTTTGTTATTGAATAGACATTCAGGATATGGTTTTTCCTTCTCTGTATGCAATGCTTCTTCCAAACTTGTGTGAAAGCTGCTCATTCATGTTCGACTCTTTGCAACCCCATGGACTGCAGCCTGCCAAGGTCCTGTCTCCATGGAATTCTTCAGGCCAGAATACTGGAGTGGGTAGCCATTCCCTTCTCCAGGGGATCTTCCCAACCTAGGGATCAAACCCAGGTCTCCAGCATTGCAGGCAGATTCTTTAGCAGCTGAGCTATCAGAGAAGCCCTCTTCTGAACTTATCTATGGATTTATAGAATACCTTATCCACAATTATTATATTGCATTGCTTCTGGTAAGAATTCAGTTCATAGATGACATTAATGGTCCCATGTTCATGGAATTCACTAATGTTAATCATGTTTCCCTTCACCCTGAAGCAGCTAAATTTATAGGACAGTGGCATGGCCTTTTGAAGATAGATACAGTACCAACTAGGTAGCAATACCTTGCAGGGCTTCAGAAGGTTCTCCAAAAGGCTCTATATGCTTTGAGTCAGCATCTGATATATAGTATTAATACTACTTTTTTCCCCATAGTCAGGATTCACAGGTCTAGGAATCAAGGGGCAAAGTGGGAGTGACACTATTTCCCCTAGTGAACTATGAGCAAAATATTTGCTCTTTCCATAGTCTTGGCCTTGACCTAGAAGTCTTAGGAAATGATGCTTCTACTAGGACACACAATGATTCCATTGAACTGAAAGTTAAGACCACCACCTGGTCACCTTGAGCCCACATCCGAATCAAAAGGCAACATAAGGAATTACTGTGTGAACTGGGGTAATTGATCATTACTATCAAGGTGTAAATGGTCTATTACTCTACAATGCAAGTAAGGAAGAATTTATTCTGGATATGCAGAGATTCCTTAGGGTGTGTCTTGGTATTACCATGCCCTGTGATTAAGGTCAAGGGAAAACTTGCCAAATTGCTTCAGTCATGTCCAACTCTTTGCAACCCATGGACAGTAGGCACCCAGACTCCTCTGTCCATGGAATTCTCCAGGCAAGAATACTGAAGTGTGTAGCCATGCCCTCCCCTCCAGGGGAATCTTCCCAACCCAAGGATCAAACCCATGTCTCCTGCAGCTCCTGCATTACAGGCAGATTCTTTATCACTGAGCCACTGGGGAAGCCCCCAATAGAAAACAGTAATAACTCAATTCAGGCAGGACTACTAATGGACCATATTCTACAGTAATAAAGTTTGATTATTCTACTAAGTAAAGAACCGTGAAAAGCTGAGGTGCATGCTGAAGGCAGTTAATATGGAATAAATAGTAGAAGAAAGTAGTTAGAAATATCAGTTAAAAGCACACCATGATGCTAATCAATTTAGGGGAAGGGCCAAAGAATCAATGCTTTTAAATTGTTGTGCTAGAGAAGACTCCTGAGAGTCCCTTGGATTGCAAGGAGATCCAACCAGTGAATCCTAAAGGAAATCAACCCTGAATATTCATTGGAAGGACTGGTGCTGAAGCTCCAATACTTTGGCCACCTGATGCAAAGAATAAACTTATTGGAAAAGCCCCTGATGCTGGGAAAGATTGAAGGCAGGAGGAGAAGCGGGTGGCAGAGGATGAGGTGCACCACCAACTCAATGGACATGAATTAGAGCAAACTCCGGAAGATAGTGGAGGACAGAGGAGCCTGGCACGCTACAATCAATCCATGGGATCACAAAGAGTAGGATGCAACCAAGTGATTGAACAACAATGGAGCAAAGGAACTACTGAAACAGAAGGTATAGTGTCAAAGAACTGTTACTTTGTGGATCAGTACCAGCTTACTGAAGAATCTTTACTAAAATGCATTGTGATAATAACCAGTTTGGGGTATGTGTCTTTGGATATGAGTGCTACAGAGTGGAAGCACATGTTTGTGTTGATAACATGCACGCTAAGTCATTTCATTCGTGTCCAACTCTGAGAGACCCTATGGACTGCAGCCCACCAGGTTCCTCTGTCCGTGGGATTTCTTCAGGCAAGAATACTGGAGTGGGTTGCCATACTCTCCCTCCAGGTGATTTTCCCGACCCAGAAATCGAACCCGCATCTCCTGCTTCCCCTGCATTGCAGGTGGATTCTTCAATGCTGAGCCACCAGGGAAGTCCCTTGTGTAACTTTACTACTACAAAATTAATGGTTTGAGAAACCTTATCAGGTTTGTTCTCTCAGCTCCCCTGTATGGGTTTTGATTGATACCAAAACATTAAAGTAATTTACAAAATGGGGAAAAACTAAAGAGTGTCAAGGAACTCTTGCAGAGTGACAGTTTACATGGTTGAGAAACAGAATAAAGTGGGCAATGATGGAGTTAAAACAAAGGTGCTATAAAAGTAATTAGCCTCCAATTAAAATAAATAAATTTAAATTTAAAAAATAAATAAATAAACTTAAAAAAAAAAGGTGCTGATGCAGCACTATCAGAAATTGGATTAGACCAATGGAACCCTCTCCTCTATTTGTCCCCTAACATTAAAGGGCTCCAAGCAAATTTACCCCAGTTTGAAAAACAAATTGTTGGAAGGCAAAGAGTATAATGAAATGACCAGGAAATGCAAGGGACAATGATTAGTCAGATTAATCAAGGCACAAATTTGAAGTCAACCAGGACCATGTGGGGACTTCCCACATACAAGCTTGTCTTTGTTCCCTGATTGTTTTCATTTAAAAAAAAAAAAAAAACCTTTAGTCTGTGTGTTAGTCGCTCAGTTGTGTTCAACTCTTTTGCAACCCTATGGACTGTAGCCTGCCAAGCTCCTCTGTCCATGGGATTCGCCAGGCAAGGATACTGGAGCGGGTTGCCATGCAGCCTGGAGGTTGCCTCCTCCAGGGGATCTTCCCCACCCAGGGATCGAACCCTCATCTCTTAAATCTTCTGCATTGGCAGGCAGATTCTGTACCATTAGCACCATCTGAGAAGCCCAATTAGTCTCCTAGACCCTCTGAATTCCAAAGAGCAAACTTGACTAGTTATTAGAGAAGTGAGGAAATGCATAAAAAAAAGAACAGTCAAGCAGGAAAAGTAATAGTTTGAACAACACTTCAACCATAAAACAGTCACAAGACTCCTAGTTTCTCCCCAAAGGATATAGCTAACAATCTGGCACATATATCTGAGTCCTGAAGAAGGAAATGGCAACCCACTCAAGTATTCCTGCCTGGCGAATTCCATGGACAGAGGAGCCTGGTGGGCTACAGTCCATGGGGTGGCAAAGAGTCAGACACAACTGTGCAATTAACACATACACATACTTGAGTCATTTTTTTTTACAGAAACCAGGACCCCACCAGATAGAAACTGCTGACCAGGGCCACAGAGACCCAGTCAATCTGGAGCAAGAAGAGTGATGACCAAAATAACATGAATATTTTTTGCTTATGGCCCAACTAATCAGAAGAACCCATAAGCTGATCACGAACTTAAGACCCTTTACCTTTACTTTCAGTCTTTAAAACCGCTTTCCTGAAAGCCATCAGAAAGAGTGGGGTCTTTGAGCATTATAAGTGCTCTACAAATAATCACTGTGATTTTCTTCATCACAACCCTGTGTCAGTAGATTAGCTTTGCTGTGTGTCAGGTGAGTGAAACTGGTTTGGCAACCATTTTGGTGATGACAAAGGCACTACCATCCTGAGTGGGCATTTGCCCATGGCACATTGGCACTGACTAGTGGCAGCTCTCAGGTTCTGTACAGAAGATGCAGAAGGACCTTTGTCTCATGAACAGTCCCAAGGACTTGGGGCCATTGACATCATTGGCTGACACTGCTTTTGACTTTGTGATCAAGGAAATAAGCCACTTGCTTGTTGAGATGCATCTGATAAGTATCAGAGCTCATATGCACTGGCTCTGCATGTGATATTTTTTCTCTTAGTCATTTAGCTCTGTCTGTGATGGGGTATTGATTTGGGTGGGATTATTCCCTATCGCACTATGGAATCTAACCCTGAGAGACCTCCTTGTAGTTGCTGACTTACTATTTGACAGCACCGGCTGTGAACAGCTAACACTGGGTAACTCAGAGCTCTGTCCCATTTTGTAGCTGTCTAGGGTCCATCTAGTCAAGGCTATGGTTTTTCCAGTGGTCATGTATGGATGCGAGAGTTGGACTGTGAAGAAAGCTGAGCGCCAAAGAATTGATGCTTTTGAACTGTGGTGTTGGAGAAGACTCTTGAGAGTCCCTTGGACTGCAAGGAGATCCAACCAGTTCATTCTGAAGGAAATCAGCCCTGGGATTTCTTTGGAAGGAATGATGCTAAAGCTGAAACTCCAGTACTTTGGCCACCTCATACAAAGAGTTGACTCATTGGAAAAGACTCTGATGCTGGGAGGGATTGGGGGCAGGAGGAGAAGGGGACGACAGAGGATGAGATGGCTGGATGGCATCATTGACTCGATGGTCATGAGTCTCAGTGAACTCCGGGAGTTGTTGATGGACAGGGAGGCCTGGCATGCTGCGATTCATGGGGTCGCAAAGAGTCGGACATGACTGAGCGACTGAACTGAACTGAACTGAGCGTGTATTTTCGGTGAAGGCAATGGCACCCCACTCCAATACTCTTGCCTGGAAAATCCCATGGACGGAGGAGCCTGGAAAACTGCGGTCCATGGGGTCGCTGAGGGTCAGAGACAACTGAGTGACTTCGCTTTCACTTTTCACTTTCATGCATTGGAGAAGGAAATGGCAACTCACTCCAGTGTTCTTGCCTGGAGAATCCCAGGGACGGGGGAGCCTGGTGGGCTGCCATCTAAGGGGTCACACAGAGTCGGACATGACTGAAGCGACTTAGCAGCAGCAGGGTGTATTTTGAAGAGTTGGGAATTTTAGTTATGTACCCATGAAAAGAAATAAACTAATGTTCTCTTCAAACATTGCTTTTCCTCAGTGCTCCTTAGGATCTGGAGAACAATGGCCCCCTAATGTCTAACTTGTAATACCTTCTACTAGAACTGTTTTGTTTTGTGAAAGGGGATTAAAATGGAGGGAAGTCTCTTATGTATAAACTTTTATGATGTATCAAAGGGAGACCTCAGAAAATGTAACATGCCCAGAATTATGATACAAAAAAAATTCCCTCCAATAAGCAAATATTAAAGTTGTATCCAATTTTCAGGAATTTAAGTGATGAACAAATTGAACAAATAAATGCTCCTACAGCACTGCCATGGCTTCCCAGGTGGCTCAGTGGTAAAGAATCCACCTGCAATGCAGGAGATGTGGGTTCGATCCCTGGGTGGGAAAGATCCCCTGGAAAAGGAAATGGCAACCCACTCCAGTATTTCTTGCCTAGAAAATCCTATGGACAGAGGAGCCTGGAGGGCTGTAGTCTACTGGGTCTAGAAGAGCTGGACATGACTTAGCAAACCAACAACAGCACTGCTACTGTTGCATGGAGGGCAGAATGGGAAAAAGCGGGGCCTGGGGAACTTGATAGCAACTGACACACCCCTACCAGCTCTGGTGGGAGCTGGAGGAGGAGGAAACCACTTGTGGGGAAAAAGGACAGTCTCTCCCTCCTGTACCTGACAGGGTACCCACTGGCCAGGGAGCCACTCTTGTTCAGACAGAACCGTTCCTGCTGAGACAGATTGCCACTGTAAGAATAAATGCCCAAGATCAGGCAGCAAGATTTGTGTGGATATGCTCTATTACCAACACCCCCACCCCCAACACTTTATTTTTACTCTCGTTTTTCACATCAGACTTGTTCAACTAGAAAAATATGCCAAGTTATTGAATGACCTTAAAGTATAGAAAACTTATTTTCCATCTCTGCGACCCACAACTCAAGTTGGGCTGATGTTCAAAGTGTACTAACTACCCTGTTGACCAAAGAAGAGAGGAAGATGGTGCTAGAAAAAGCCTAGAAGAGGCAGATACACTGCATGTTGCTGCCTGGGAATCCTACCTGAGCACCAAAAAAATGAAATTCCCACCACAGATCCAGTGTAAGACATAAATGACCTAGATTCTATGTCCTAGAAGAGAAAGCTTTAACTAAGAATTAAAGAGAGGGAATCTTGTTGGGGCTCTGAAAAGGAGTGCCAAAGAAGTTTTCATAAGGTGGAAGGAGTGTGTCCAAAGCCACCAGAAAATCCCTCAGATTTGAGAGAATATTGCAGGACTTCCCAGGTGGCACAGCAGTTAAGAATTCACTTGCCAAAGCAGGAGATGCAAGAAACATGGGTTTGATCCCTGAGTGGGGAAGATCCCCTGGAGGAGGAAATGGCAGCTCACTCCAGTACTCCTGCCTGGACAATCCCATGAACAGAGGAGCCTGGGGGCGGCGAGGCAGGGGGTTGGCTACAGTCCATGGGGTTGCAAAGAGTCAGATATGACTAAGGACACACAAGGAATACTGCAATATGCAGGTCTAGGTCAAGATAATCTGAGAAATTTCAAATTAGTTCACCAGATCCTTTGTGGCTCAGAGGACCCCAAATATACAGGAAAAGTTGAAGAGACAAGTTGTTTTTGATTTCCAAATCTTTTTTTTTTAAAAGGCAACCCACAGAATGGGAGAAATTTGCAAACAATGCAACTAACAAAGGATTAGTCTCCAAAATTTACAAACAGCTCATGAAGCTTAATATCAATAAAACAACCCAATCAGAAAATAAGAAGATGATCTAAATAGATATTTCTCTAAAGAAAACATACAGATGGCCAACCAGAACATGGAAAGGTATTTAACATCGCTAATCATTAGAGAAATGCAAATCAAAACTACAGTGAATAAACAACAGCACTGCTAATGTTGCAAGAAGGGAAATGCAGGGGCTAGGGAACTTGATAGCAACTGACCCACCCCTACCAACTCAGGTGGGAGCTGAAGGAGGAAGAAACCACTGGAGCGAAAGAAGAATGGTCTCTTCCTCTGTACCTGACAGGGAACCCACTTTGGCCAGGGAGCCACTCTTATGCAAGCAGAACAATTTCCACTGATGCAGATTCCCACACCAGTTAGAATGGTCCTCATTAAGAATGGTCCTCATTAAAAAGTCTACAAACAATCCTGGAGAGGGTGTGAAGAAAAGGGAACCCTCCTACACTGTTGATGGGAATATAACTTTGTACAGTCACTATGGAGAACAGTATGGAGGCTCCTTTAAAAAAAAATAGAGCTACCATATGATTCAGAAATCACACTCCCAAGGCATATATCCAGAGAAAAACACAGTTCAAAAGGATACATATACCACAATGTTCATTGCAGCACTGTTTACCATAGCCAACACATGGAAGCATCTTAAATGTCCATCGACAGAGGAATGGATAAAGATGGGATACGTGTACAAAATGGGTTATTACTCAGCCATTAAAAAGAATGAAATAATTTCATTTGCAGCAACATGGATGGACCTGGAGATTACTGTATTAAGTGAAATCAGAAAGATAAAATATTATATTGCCTATATATGGAATCTGAAAAAGTGATGCAAATGAATTTACAGGGTAGAAGGACTCACATACTTAGAGAATGAACTTATGGTTACCAGGGGAGAAACACTTGGGGGAAGGAATAGATTGAGAGTTTGAGATTGATATGTATATACTACAGTATTTAAAGTAGATTACAAATAAAGACCTACTGTGTAGCACAGGGAATGCTCCTCAATATTCTTTAATATCCTAAAGTGCAAGAGAATCTGAAAAATATATATACATATAACTGAATCACTTTGCTGTACATCTGAAACTAACAGTTAATCAACTATGTTCCAATACAAAATACAAATTTAAAAAGATATTTAGTGACAAACAATGTTTTCCTTTGTTTTGTAGAGTCCAGTCTGCTATTAGTATCTCATCCTTGGCCCACAATGCCCTGTCCTAGACAGTGTGAGAATGAGCACAGATAATGTTTGCTTCCAAAGCTGATTACAAATCTGATTTAATACATTTAAGATATAGACTATGGAGAAAGTTAATCTCTAATGCTCTTCTGCATCTCTTCATCATTTGAGAAAGATTGTCTTGAGTTGGTCTATAAAATCTATTATAGGGAGAAACCTTACTTTAAGCTTTAATATGACTTAATTCAAATGCATTGACTTAGTGAATAGTTATTTCTAAACACCATGTGGAAATCATGTACAACACAGGTCACCTATTTTTTTTCAATTCACAAATTACTTGGTTTATTATACACAATTAGCACACAATACAAATTAGTTAAAGTGGAGAAAATAGAAAAGGAGGGCAAAGAACCACTCCCAGGAGAAGTCCAGGAAGGAGGCATCTTAGCATGAACATTGTCTCTGGCCCAAAAAGAGGTCTCCCAACAGGTGTGAGTGGGCATTGCCTTCTGCTCCCATACAACACTCAGCAGTGTGGGATCAGGTTCCCCAGCAAAGAGCCTTCAAGTCATAGATCAACTATTAAACTCCAAAGGCAGGGCTCAACTGGACAGGGGATTACTGAACCAAAGTTTCAAAAGCTAGATATGAACCTGTATGGAATGAAATTTCTCCCTTTACTGGGTTGAGTGTATAACCTGTGCACAGATTTGGAAGACATACTATATATCAAAGCAACTACAAACAGTTTTATATTGAAAGTCAAGTTTAAGGAGAGGGTGGGGAGCAAGTTTCTAGAAGTCTCTAGCTTTTCCTCAGGTTCCAGAGAAGTAGAATCCTCTAAAGAGTAAAAATTAGGTTCTTTCTGTGTTGATTCTACTTGAATGCCCCTGCCATCATCATATTGGCTCCCTATCTAAAGGAGGCAGTTAAGGATGTCTCTCCCAGGTTTAAACCTCCCAGGGTAAAACAAAAAGAAACAGTGATGGTAATAACAATGCTATTTAAGTACCTGGTGTAATTGTTTCCTTACTAGCCCCTTTATATACAGTATCTCAATTATAACAATTGATACCTTATAGTACTACCAGTTCAGTTCAGTTGCTCAGTCGTGTCTGACTCTTTGCGACCCCATGAATCGCAGCACGCTAGGCCTCCCTGTCCATCACCAACTCCCAGAGTTCACTCAGACTCACATCCATCGAGTCAGTGATGCCATCCAGCCATCTCATCCTCTGTTGTCCCCTTCTCCTCCTGCCCCCAGTCCCTCTTAGCATCAGTCTTTTCCAATGAATCAACTCTTTGCATGAGGTGGCCAAAGTACTGGAGTTTCAGCTTTAGCATCATTCCTTCCAAAGAAATCTCAGGGCTGATCTCCTTCAGAATGGACTGGTTGGATCTCCTTGCAGTCCAAGGGACTCTCAAGAGTCTTCTCCAACACCACAGTTCAAAAGCATCAGTTCTTCGGCACTCAGCTTTCTTCGCAGGCCAACTCTCATAGGTATTATTCCCACTTTAGGCTCAAGGAAGTGAAGCAACATGTTCAAGTTTACACAGTGGGTATGTCACCAAGCTGGCTTGCAAATTCAAACCACTGGAGCTTCAAAGGCCAGATTTTGTAACATGTCCTAAAGCATGATACCCCACAACCTATGAGAAGCCCATGAGGACAAAGCAGGAGATAAGCCAAACTGAGAAATCATGTTTTCTTCTTCCTAAGAAACAGGGTTTTAGGTTGGAAAGTCTAGGTTCAGAAAGATGTAAAGGCCATGCACGGCTCCATTCAAGTCCCCAGGGTCCTTCCCTCATACTGTAAAAAGAGTGAGGGGTGAAGGCTGCAGTACCTCGTCTGTAGGTAATAGCCATTTGTCTGTCTTGAGGTTAATTCAGGACTCTACCACCACTTCAAGGGCTGGAAGGATGCCAAACTTCCTTAAAGAGTGACAGGCAGACTGAGTTCTAATCCCAAGAAGATTCTCTCCTCCAGAAAGGCTTTTCTGATTTCTAAGTGGTGTCCTTAGACGAGCTGTGGATTCCAGGGAGGCCCTACAAGTGCTACACACAAGTAGCACTTGAACCCGAGAGATCATGACTCAATTCCGAAGTCTGTCCTCCATAGGCTTAAGATCTCTCTGGACCCCTGATATGTGGTGTAGATAGCTCTGTGTCTAAATATAGAAATCTGTCTATCCTTCTGGGATAAAGCCTGCTCTTTTCCTTCTCCACTGACACAGTGGGAAGGTTAGAAGTGGAATTCCCTTGACCCCTGATCAGAATGCTTGTAAGTGCCAGGCCTCAGAGGCACTTGCAGAGCCCCAGGCTCTTGCTGACACTACCTATCCCAGGTAAGATCCTCTTACAAGGAAAATCTAGGAAAGGAGTAAAAAGGATCAGTAAGCATTCCCAGCCTTTAAGGAAGAACAGGCTTGGGAACCTTGGGCATCCAACTTTAGATCATGCTCCTGTATAAGTCTCCAAGACCCAGAGGGAAGGAATTCTCATGAAAGGGGACTTAGAAAGGATAGAGTCCACAGAGTTAGGAGTGTGCAAGGAGACTGAAGAGGACTCTAGTTTACTAGCCAGTACAAGACCCTGCAAAGTACCTCCAGGTGCTTTAAAAAGGCACAATATATTTTATTCTCCTTTAACATAGCCAGGCACCATGCTAGTGTAAGGATTACAACAGAGAATGAGAATAGACATGCTCCCTACTCTCACAGAACTGATATTCTGTCCAGGGAAACAGGCAGGTAAGCAGGCAATCTGGAATACTGTGTGTGCAGCACAGACAGGCCTCTTAGGCTGATACCTAAGTGTGCCGTGTATAAGTATTAGCCAGGAGATGAAGATGAGTATGCTGTTCTAAAACCAGGACAGAACAATCAGTAATTATTAGAAGTGAAAGAACATGACACATTTGGAGATAGAAAAATTCAGCCATGTAGAAAGGTAGTGAGCAGGATGAGAATGCTAAGTGTTGTGGTTTGTGTTCACAGTATTTGGATGTAGCTCAGGTGGGAGCTGTCCTGCTGTGATCTCTTATACTCACAGCCCCACTAAACGGAAGCTGCAGTAGCTGTCTGTGGTATTTAAGGACTAAGGGCTGCCCTTCAGACTAAAGAAACATAAGTGGAGTGTTAGGGTCTTAGGGTCAGGATAAAGATCAGCAAAGTTAACCCCAAGGCTCAGCCCATCTCCATCCAGCAGGTGAAACATATCCCACCCCTGCCCTTGCCCAGGCACCAGTACCATTTTCAGTTTCATGGTATTTCTGGAGATTAATAGAAGAAGGAAGAGATGAAATGGAGGTGGAACCTCTGTCAGGAAAACAGCTCTATGTTGTCAGGTATGAGGAAGGAAAGAGATAAATCAAATCCAGGGCTTGAGTCCAATTCATAGGACTAAGGATATTTGGCTTGATCTAAGGAGGTCTGGGATATAGAAGAGCCCTGCCTGCTTTTGAGAGAAAACAAGTTCTTATGCCCATAATTCACTAGGTATAGATTTAGTCTCTTATGTAATTTGATCTGTGAGATCCTCCTACAACACTTCTTTTCTGCCCAAACCTACAAAGGAACAGTGGTGTGACTCCCAGGGTGTGACTCAGTAGTGATAGGACTCATAATATCAGAAGTGGGAGACAGACACTGAGATAGCTTCCCCACTAACACAGGAGGAAGTTAATCACCATAAGGAAGACAAACGTCAGAACAGAAGACAAGTTTACTTGGTGAGTATCACTCATTTTTTCATTTAAAGACTCCCCCTTTTCTAGAAGGAAGCAAGATTTCTTAACATGATTACACTTTATTTGCAACATCCAGTTATTAAAGCCAGTAAATTAGGAGGTATGGGTGAAGGAGACAGGTCTACTTTATTGTAAATCTAGAAATCATGGTCAAGATAATTTAGCCCTTGATGACCATGAGATTATAGCTCTTTTGCCTTTGGAGCTAGTTCTGTGAAGCTGTCCAATTTCAGATATGTCCTAATGAGGAAGCAGGCAGCTTTGAGATGACCCTGGTGAAGATTGTACACTATTAGGGTCTGGTCTGATATATCCAAAAAACAAGAGGCACAGTCAATGGAGCAAGTGAAGAGACCATCTACAGAGGCCTGAAAAGGGATAAGAGGACTGACAAAGGATGGTGGAGATCCAAGACTAACCACAGGGAGCAGCATCACTCCACTTAGGCCAACCAGGTTAAGGTAAGATGCAGTTGTCAGAACACAAGTGCGGGGGAAGGGGTAACTTTTCAGGAGCTGTGGCCTTTGGTAGAAAGTCACAGCACTGTCAAACGTGCCTGGCAGGAAGGGAGATGGGGAGTAAGTTCTTATCTCTAGTCTCATCTTATCTCCTGCCTCACATTGGTGGAGACCACTTAGAAACCAGAGCAGAAAACCACTTAGAGTAGAAACGACTTAGAAAAGCAGTAGTGCATAAATGTCAGCTTCTGGGAACACAGAACAGGATCTGAGGGGACAGATGGAGAACAATCAGCACAATGAAGAAGAAACCAAGACAGGTTCCCTCCAGCCTGACTTCTAGCCTCGCCCTACCTCCTCACCTCAGTCACAGGTTCCTGTACATCTTTTCCTTCCCAGCCCCACTGACCCAGCCTTTTCATCTTTTTCCTTCTACTCTCAACATTTTCTCTATCCTCATTCATAGTCATATCTAGGAGAACCTTGAGATGAGAGAAAGCCCAGCTCACTCAGAGGAATTCTGTGGGATAAAGTCACTACAACCAGCTTACATGAGTTGTCACCTTCCCAGCACTTCGGCTACCCAGGGAGAGAAATTCCAACGTTCTTTGAAGTTTATTGAATGCATCTTTGGTTTTACATATTAGTCATAACTGTCCAATAGTTTAGTCTTACTATGCCTCAAACACTGCCTTCTCCTTTAATCTTTATGACTTCTCTAGGACATACTACTTAAATTTCCTGTAGAATGAGGTCAACTGTATTTAATGAATGGGATAAAGAAATTTACCTCAAGTTCCTATTGCCAAGATCTGAAGTCAGGTGTGGAAAATTCCAAAGCCCAGACTGTTGACTGCTCTGCTATATTCATCCCAACAAGGGTCAAGATACAGAAGACAAACTTTGTTATGTGCTTCTTCCCTTGGCATTCCTCTAGTATACATAGGAACATTCTGGTATGACACATTAGACCCTGAAAGTATATAAAACTATTTTCATGTCTTCTTTCTAAATATATATCTCCCCCTTGGCCCATTATTATGGACTCTGAGTAAGGGCATTTCTTTGGCCCAGTGTTCATATAGGTTTCATGCTACCCTGCCCTGAATGCTATCTTTCTCTTTCCTGGGGAGAACTCTCTCCATTTCTGGAATCTTCTCCAAATTCAGCCTCCAAGAAAGTCATAGAGTCCTTGCAGGGATCTACCTTTGGGCAGACACAAACTGAGGTCCACTCAGCTCTCACCTATCAGAAATCACTCTGTTCCACCCTTTGGACAGTCTTCACCTGCCCACATCTATCTTGATTTGGCCTGCAGATTAAATACTTCAGCTCATTCAATAGCCAACACTGGCCCCAAGATTAAATTTTGATTTAGAATAGACTCTAGAGAGTCCCAGGGGGCTGTCACTTTATCTTTCAGCATCAATATATCTCTTATCAGTGGAGCCTTCACTCTGAATCTTGCCAATACAATTTTGAGAAATACTTCAGAGAAGACCTACAGAGTTACATAACTAAACAGTCACCTGTCTGCCTTAATTTTTATTGATGCCAGAACAGTACTCCTTGAGTCATACTGCATAAATATACTCTTACATTCCATTTAAATATGTATTTTGTCTTGTGTTTGGTAAACTCATGGACATAACACAGTAATAAACTGCTGTGACATTATTCTGTAACTTCAAAGAAATTTTATAGAATCTTATATGGTCAGTGAGCCTATTCATTATTATAGGACCTAAGAATATTCTTTCCTTATTTCTGGGGGGAAAAAGCTCTATCATATTTTGGGACAAAAGTGAGAAAGTGCATTTGTAACTAGCCATGCTCACTTTTCATAATGTCTGCTTAGCACCCAGTTCCTTCCAGCTGACTGGCATTCCAGGACTGGAGTCCCTGCATACCTGGCTCTCCATCCCCTTCAGCTCCATGTACCTGGTAGCTGTGGTGGGGAATGCCACCATTCTGGCTGTGGTAAGGGTGGAGCATAGCCTGCACCAGCCCATGTACTTCTTTCTGTGCATGTTGGCTATCATTGACCTGGTTCTGTCTACTTCCACTATGCCCAAACTGCTGGGGATCTTCTGGTTTGGGGCTGGTGATATTGGGTTGGATGCCTGCTTGGCTCAGATGTTCCTCATTCACTGCTTTGCCACAGTGGAGTCAGGCATCTTCCTTGCCATGGCTTTTGACCGCTATGTAGCCATCTGCAACCCACTCCATCATACCACAGTGCTCACTCATACTGTGGTGGGACGTTTGGGGATGGCTGCCCTCTGCCGGGGTGTCCTCTACATTGGACCCCTGCCTCTGATGATCCGCCTACGGCTGCCTGTTTACAAAACCCGTGTTATCTCCCACTCCTACTGTGAGCACATGGCTGTGGTCACCTTGGCATGTGGTGACAGCAGGATCAACAATATCTATGGATTGAGCATTGGCTTTCTGGTCTTGATCCTGGATTCAGTGGCCATTACTGCCTCCTATGTGATGATTCTCAGAACCATGATAGGGCTGGCTACTCCTGAGGCCAGGCTGAAAACCCTGGGGACATGTGGTTCCCACATCTGTGCTATCCTGATCTTTTATGTTCCCATTGCTGTTTCTTCCCTCATTCACCGATTTGGTCGCCAGGTGCCCCCTCCAATCCACACCTTGCTGGCCAACTTCTACCTCCTAATTCCTCCAATCCTCAATCCTATTGTCTATGCAGTCCGCACCAAGCAGATCCGGGAAAGACTTCTCCAAATTCTCAAGACAGAAACTAAGATCAAATGACTAATACTTCTCTTAAATAGGCTCATGGAGAAAGCACTTAAATATGGTGGGCAGTTTCCCATTTGGGAACTCTAGAGAGTCTGAGATGTTGGGTCCTGTGTTCTCTGGGTTTTGTAATTCCAAAGGAATGCTAAAAAAGGAAAGTACAGGCTTGTGGTTGCCAAGGGGGAAAGCATGGGAGAGGAATGGAGTAGGAGTTTGGGATTAGTACATGAAAATTATTATGTATAGAAAGATGAACAAGGTCCTACTGCATAGCTCAGGGAACTATATTCAATATCCTCTGATAAACCATAAGGAAAAGTATAAGAATGTGTATAAATATGTACAGCTGAATCACTTTTGTACATAATTTAACACTGTAAATCAAGTATACTTCAATAAACTTTTAAAAGATTGTATAGCTCTCAATTCTCAAGTATAGGTGTTTTTTCTAGTTATGAAAGGATATTTAAGCTATAGAGATGGCAAAACAATGACATCAGTAACATGAGTAGCAGTTAGTGTTTATTCAGCACTTAATTCTTACAAATACCCAGATATTTTATGAGGTAGGTTGCATTGTTCACATTTTAAACACAGAGCAGAATACTTGCTTTATGAACTATACAGAGCTTGACCCGCCTAGATCAAAATGTCCTGTTTGGAGTTTGTAATATATTGTGGTGCTACACAATATTACTTACTGGCTTTAACACTTAAATCCTAAAAACTGGGTCATTTTATCAAAGTGGGCTTAGCTGCAACGAAAGCATTTTCTGATCTAAGCCTTTAACAAATGAGATGCTGTTAAAAGTTGTATTAAAAACAAGAAGTATTCTAGTCTAGAAGCAGGCAGAAATTACTATACCTTGCAGGTGAGGAAACTGATGCTCCCATAAGTGACATAAACCAAGTGAACTTAGGGAGTTTTGAGAAGTAAAAAAAAAAAAAAATCAGGAATTGAGATGTTTGTTTCTAATGCTAAAGCTTTTAGCCTTTTTGATCCTCCTTTACTTCATTTGGGAAAGAGCTGAAGACCACCTTCCAGCATCAGATGTATATGTGCTCAGTCACTCAGTTATATCTGACTCTGTGACTCCATGGACTGTAGTCTGCCAGGCTCCTCTGTCCATGGGATTCTCCAGGTGAGAATACTGGAGTGAGTTGTCATCTTCTTCTCTGGAGGATCTTCCCAACCCAGGGCCCGTGTCTCTTGGGCTTCCTGCATCAGCAGGCAGATTTTTTACCACATTCTTCAATGGTTTTCCAAGGTCAGATGATTGTGCATTTAACATTCCCAACATAACAGCCATTAGCTACAACAATTATTCTCAGAAACTGGAGAGCACAGATCACCAAAGCAGTATCCTCCCAGAGCAACAGAGGGTAGAACTGGATTCTATTAATGCCCAATAACAAACTCCACAATTCCATAAAAGAGGCAAGAAGATGTTGAATATACTAAGCTTCATGTATACAAACTGTCACTGGGCCTGATATAAATGGAAGTAGTCAAATGCAAAGAAAAGGTCACTTCATGACAATCAGAAAACATGACTTTCAGTTTTCCTTTGGCTTTCCCAATTAATTGGAATAATTCCACTATCTATTGCTAATACTCCAGTTATTCAAATTAAGTGGAATTATTCCAATTAATTGGGAAAGCCAAAGGAAAACTGAAAGTCATGTTTTCTGATTGTCATGAAGTGATCTTTTCTTTGCATTTGACTACTTCCATTTCGGAGAAGGCAATGGCACCCCACTCCAGTACTCTTGCCTGGAAAATCCCATGGACAGAGGAGCCTGGTGGGCTGCAGTCCATGGGGTCGCTAAGAGTCAGACACGACTGAGTGACTTCACTTTCCCTTCTCACTTTCATGCATTGGAGAAGGAAATGGCAACCCACTCCAGTGTTCTTGCCTGGAGAATCCCAGGGACGGGGGAGCCTTGTGGGCTGCCATCTATGGGGTCGCATAGAGTCGGACACGACTGATTTATATCAGGCCCAGTGACAGTATCTATTGGTTTCCCTGGTGGCTCAGACGGTAAAGCAACTGCCTGCAATGTGGGAGACCTGGGTTCAATCCCTAGGTTGGGAAGATCCCCTGGAGAAGGAAATGGCAGCCCACTCCAGTATTCTTGCCTGGAAAATTCCATGGACTGAGGAGCCTGGTAGGCTGCAGTCCATGGGGTCACAGAGAGTTGGACATGACTGAGCAACTTCTCTTTCTTTCTTTCTCTTTAGCTATCTATTGAGATATCTAGAGTTCACTCTAATTTAGAGTTTCAATTACATTCATATTTCCTCTAGTATCTCTAACTTCCATCCCATCACTCCGTCATGGCATTTATTGTTCCTGAGTCTTATGTCTAAGTTTGGAGTCAAATGCTCTTAACTATAAATGAAGCAACCATAAGCAAAGTTCCATTTTACTCATTCCCACCATGGCTGGGGGCCAGGGGAAAATGTTTATAGGGCCAAGTATATGCTCACAGGCTCTCAGGGACATTTCTGTGGAGCACAAGAAAAGGCAAGACTCAGAACTCAGAACCACCTCTAAGACTAGTTTTAATATATCATCATACCACCAAGTTAACCTCAGGAGAAAAGTTAGAAACATTCTCCTTCAGTACAGAACATTTTATGAGAGTATCCTCAAGGGAGTTAAATAATTTGAACCCAACTTACGGCGTTCTTCCTCTTGAATTCAGGCTAGGAAGCATGTTGGTGGCCATCAACGATGATACATACTTATTCTGGGTGTGGATTTGCCTTCTTGCCAACAGAGCCTTGGCCAGCACTCCTATTTGAGGACTTCCTGAGTGGGATTCATAGGCAGGACATCCCCCATGACATAGTACTCAAAGAACAGACACTTCAGACAAGCAGGATAGGGCTCATGACCATGGGACCTACTGGTAGTATCACATTTCCTCACCAGCCAGAATCAGCTGGCCTCACAGAATACCAGAGCCATCTTCTTAAAAAAAAACACAGCTAAAAAGCAGCTCAACAGGCAGCACTTCACAGGGCACTTTGCAGAAGTAGAGTCCCAACCTTTAGGACACAGCCTATGAACTGAACCAGACCTCTACATGGTGCTAGCTCCCCAATAGGAAGAATACAGGAGTCTAGGAACAAAGGAGTAGATACAGAAGTATTCCATGTATCACTCCCAATGATCTACTAGGGGAGTTTTTCTTCCTTTCCCTGCAAATCTTGGTCCTACAGGATTAGAAGTTCTGGTCCTCAAAAGGTGGTAGACTCTTGCCAAGGGACACAGCAAGGGTTCTACTGAGTTACAAGTTACAGCTTGCCATCAGGCTCCTCTGGACCCCTATGTCCAGGAACAAACAGCTAAGAAGGTGAATTAACATACTGGCAGAAGTAACTGCTTATAATAATGTGTGCCAGTAAAAATTTGTATGTGCAGAAGTCAGGTCATCCCCTGGGGCATTTTGTCATGCTCCCTCAACTTAATTGTAACCATGAGTGTACATATGCAATAATCCCCAAATAAGAACCTGAATAAGGTTTCAGCCCCCTCAGGAATGAATGTTTGGATCACTCTACAGGCAAGCCATCAAGATTCATGATGTTGACAGCTAAGGGTGAAGGGAATTCCAAATAGGAGAGAATGAGTTAACAGTTGTGGCTCTGAGCAGAATTTTAGAAACTGGGGCTACAGAGTTCATCCATAGCAAGAAAGGCCTATGGAAACTATGGTGAAACTTCTCCTAAAATCTGAAGTAGATCTGCGCAATGTAAGAATGCATTGCAATGGCCATAAAACAAATGCATTTCAGATTTGACTGCAAGGAGCATATCTGATTGACAGCCTCAGTCATTGTGCTCTGGAGTTTATGGCATTGCCTAAGCTCTGGTTATGAGCTGCTTCCAACCATTGGATGAGCACAGCACTAATAGGGCACAGGTCTATTGTAGTGTGATATTGGATTCTTCATGAGCTCTGTTGGCTTACGATGCAGCTTTGCCAAAGTGGTCTCAGAAATGATAGCTTATGGTGAACGATGTCAGACTCATGATCTCTGAAGAATATTTAGCTTCAGGACCAGAGACCAGGTTTGATCACTCAGGTCTCTTGTACGGCAGAAGTTATTACAGTGAAAAGAGACAGAGAAAGCTTCTGACACAGACATCAGGAGGTCAACAGAGAGTGCCCCTTGGCATTGGCAGGTTGGTATAAACCCCCGACAAGTCTCCCCTTTTTGGGGCTGCCTTCAGTCATTACAAATCACCATGAAACTGCAGAGCAGGGCTCATCACTTGCTTAACACAGAGCATGTCACTCATTAACACAAAGACACCATAGAGTTAATAAAGTAGAAAACATATACTGAAAAAGCAGAGAGGCTAGAGCTCTCTGAAGATCCTGGATGAGCCTGTCCTGAAGATCCTGGATGAGCCCCCGAGATGATAGCTTATGGTGAATGGTATCAGAATCATGATCTCTGAAGAAGATTTAGCTTCAGGACCAGGGACCAGCCTTGATCACTTAAGAGCTTTTGTGGAGCAGAGTTTTATTAAAGTGAAAAGGGACAGAAAGCTTCTGACATAGACATCATAAGGGGGATGGAGAGTGACCCCCTCCCTAGTCTTAGCAAGGGAATTATATAGTTATGACTGTGAAGAAGGCTGAGCGCCAAAGAATTTGAACTGTGGTGTTGGAGAAGACTCTTGAGAGTCCCTTGGACTGCAAGGAGATCCAACCAGTCCATTCTGAAGGAGATCAGCCCTGGGATTTCTTTGGAAGGAATGATGCTAAAGCTGAAACTCCAGTACTTTGGCCACCTCATGCAAAGAGTTGACTCATTGGAAAAGACTCTGATGCTGGGAGGGATTGGGGGCAGGAGTAGAAGGGGACGACAGAGGATGAGATGGCTGGATGGCATCACTGACTCGATGGACATGAATCTGGGGGAACTCCGGGAGTTGGTGATGAACAGGGAGGCCTGGCGTGCTGCAATTCATGGTGTCACAAAGAGTCAGATGCAACTGAGCGACTGATCTGATCTGATCTACAATAAATCAAAAGAATGTCTCAAGGTTGTAGAGATCTCACCAGACCCACTCCCACAATTTACATCTTACCATATCAGGATTAGTCAGAAGGTTTTCAAGAAGGAGAAACTGTCCTCAAGCAGGATACATTGTTTTTACATAATCCTTAGGAATGAATGTAGAAAAAAAGTTTGTCCTTTCCTCCTCCTTGAGAATTCCAGACCCCCATCTCCTTGTGAGCCCTAGACCCAGACTTAACCTGCCTAGGAATTGACTCTCTCATTAATACACTCAAGTCTAAGACTTTTCTTCTCTTCTTTCCTCCTTTCCTCTCATATCATAACTGCATTGTGATTTTATGGTTCCTCCAGCCTCAGGATTCCTCTATCTTACTTCATGGGCATTTAGATATGTCTACTTCTGACACTAATTTAATGTACCATCAGAGTGCAAATTCTAATGCAAGTATGGTAACTCCAACTGAAAAATCAACTTGTGTTCACAGGTCAGTCCTGTGGGGAAAGCTAATACCTCTGACTATACACCTGATGGAGAAAATGTTTACATATTGAGGTACAGGGAAGTTTTTTTGGCTTATACATGGTTCAGCTTGAATATGGTGTGAACTCAAACCACCTCATTCATGACCTATGAAACACAGAGTACGTGGCCTTTAACCATTAAGGGAAAGAATGTCCATTTCAAAGCAAAGGATGACTCCCTTCATGCGGTTTTCATGTTAACTCTCCTTCAAAGGTAAGATTTCCTTCCCAGACACCAAGTCTCTGTTGTCTACCTGTATACATACTGTCTCTTTTGAAACTTTAAAGAAATTTGCATGTCACATTTCTACCTTATCAGATCAGAAAAAGGAACATGAAACTATGTGGAAACACATACAACTGAACAGTTTCTTATATGGAGATGAGAGGCTTTCTCCTAGGCTACAGTCCTCAGTTTGGCTCAAGAAACTCTTTCCTCTTTTAAGTTGTTTATTGATTACATCCATCAATAATCTCCTGATGAGATTCTCCTCAAAGACTGCTCTCAGACCTTGGAAAATGAAAGCTGTGTAACTGTCACCATCCTCAATACATAGATTACCAATGCTTTTTTTCCTTACCCTGAAACAGAGAACATGAGGGATGTTCTAGTGCAGATAAATCTGAAGGATTTTGTGTCAAAAGTGTCCTCAATGTCCTCAAACATTCAAGTTCAATGTATAACTGAAGCAGAGCAGCTGCCTTGAACTTAACAGGCATTTTCACCTTCACCTGGTGACTCAGCTGGTAAAGAATCTGCCTGCAATGCGAAAGAGCTAGGTTCACCCCTGGGTTGGGAAGATCCCCTGGAGAAGGAACAGCTACCAACTCCAGTATTTTGGCTAGAGAATTCCATGGGGTCACAAAGAGTTGGACACCACTGAGCGACTTTCACTATTCACAATGCCTTATAACAGGGGTCCCCAACCTCTGGGATCCAATGCCTCATGATCTGAGGTGAAGCTGATGTAATAAAGTGCACAATAAATGTAATGCTCTTGAATCATCCCAAAACCATCCCCCACCCTGTCCATAGAAAAATTGTCTTCCAGAAAACTGGTCAATGGTGCCCAAAAGTTGGGGATCGCTGCCTTATTAGAAGGCAGGCAGTTACAAGAATAGCTTGAGACTGCTCTAGACTAGCAGATTGAGGAAACTGAGCTGAGACAATGTCAGTTTTCCCCATAACAGCTTGTTTTTAAGTGTCTGGTTACTACCATTGAGTTACCACTTTGAGTTTTCATTCATAAGTTGCTCCTCCCTCTCACTCCCAACTGTTGTATGCAGAACATATGGGAAGAGAGTGTAAAGGATATATTACTAACTGCTTGGCCCTTGTCAAGACAAGACTTCTGAACAGCTCTGGGTTTTTAGATGAAGCAGACTAAAATACTGCTGGAGGTACCTCAGCAAGTTGTGTGGATGACCAACGTGAGTTGTTTGGACTTTCTTCTGAAACGGGGGCCTCTTTCTCCAGCTGTTCCCAGAGGTTTTCCCTGTCTTCATCTCTACTGAGCCTACTCTGAAAGTGCCTGTTACTTATTTAATAGCTATTACCTAAAAGAACACTCAGCCCCAACTTAAACTTTGATATTAGAACATTTATAAATCATAGGATGATCTTCACCCATTTTGGTTCACAACCACAAGTATTAGTGCCCCCAGCCTTCTTATACTCTTAGGACTGACAAGTTACACAAGGACATTTCTGCCCACAAGTCTGCTTTCTATTAGGCATAGGTTTTGTTCTTTTGTTTTGTGGGGAAAGGGAAGATTCACTGTCTGTTTTTGGTGCCTCAGACTCTTCATCCTAGCTTGACAGCTGCAGTTTTAGAATTCTCAGCCTCTATAATTGCATTAACCAGTTCCTTTTAATAGCTCTCATATGCTTACTCTACTGAACCTGCTCCCTGGGGAACTGAGTGATCCACACTATGGTAACTATAATAATTTAAATTGCATGCCCACACAGGGCCCTTTCTATTTTCCATCTGTTCTTGGACTTCTCTCAATCCGGTTAAGTCCCTATGACCCCAAATACCCTATTCTTTTAGGACAAGCAACTTTTGATTCCCCTTATTCCTCTCTTGATTGAGGACCAGTTTGGTGGAGAGGAAACTAGGAGGAGAACTCCCAATTTTCTGAGACTCAAGTTTAGTTGTTTGTTTTCATTAAAAGTGTAGGAATTTTAAGTTTATACCTTTAACACACTGTGTATGTTAACTGGATTTGTTCTTTGGTTTCTAGACCTCTCTTGCTTTGACCTTGCAAGTTCAGACTTAAGGAAGTCACCTATTGACTTCAAGCACCAGTTAAAGGATGGAGTCTATTATCTCTGGTCAGAGTTTTCATTCAACACAGGTTTCGCAATGAGGACACTGAGTTCAACTTGAGATCTCAATGAGGACATTGAGATCAACTTAGGCCCAATAAGATTACCCAACTGTTGAGACAGATGTCTATATGGTAGAAAGCTATTTTCCTTTTTTCATTTTTTTTTTATTTTTTAACATTTTTTTTCTTCTTACATTTTGTTTTATTTTTTAACTTTACAATATTGTATTGGTTTTGCCAAATATCAACATGAATCCACCACAGGTATGCACATGTTCCCCATCCTAAACCCTCCTCCCTCCTCCCTCCCCGTACCATCCCTCTGAGTCGCCCCAGTGCACCAGCCCCAAGCATCCAGTATCATGCATCGAACCTGGACTGGCGACTCGTTTCATATATGATATTATACATGTTTCAATGCCATTTTCCCAAATCGTCCCACCCTCTCCCTCTCCCACAGAGTCCACAAGACTGTTCTATACATCAGTGTCTCTTTTGCTGTCTCGTATACAGGATTATTGTTACCATCTTTCTAAATTCCATATATATGTGTTACTATACTGTATTGGTGTTTTTCTTTCTGGCTTACTTCACTCTGTATAATAGGCTTCAGTTTCATCCACCTCATTAGAACTGATTCAAATGTATTCTTTTTAATGGCTGAGTAATACTCCAATGTGTATATGTACCACTGCTTTCTTATCCATTCATCTGCTGATGGACATCTAGGTTGCTTCCATGTCCTGGCTATTATAGACAGTGCTGCGATGAATATTGGGGTAGAGGTGTCTCCTTCAGTTGTGGTTTCCTCAGTGTGTATGTCCAGCAGTGGGATTGCTGGGTCATAAGGCAGTTCTATTTCCAGTTTTTTTAAGGAATCTCCACCCTGTTCTCCATAGTGGCTGTACTAGTTTGCATTCCCACCAACAGTGTAAGAGGGTTCCCTTTTCTCCACACCCTCTCCAGCATTTATTGCTTGTAGCCTTTGGATCACAGCCATTCTGACTGGCGTGAAATGGTACCTCGTAGTGGTTTTGATTTGCATTTCTCTGATAATGAGTGATGTTGAGCATCTTTTCATGTGTTTGTTAGCCATCTGTATGTGGAGAAATGTCTATTTAGTTCTTTGGCCCATTTTTTGATTGGGTCGTTTATTTTTCTGGAATTGAGCTGCAGGAGTTGCTTATATATTTTTGAGATTAGTTGCTTGTCAGTTGCTTCATTTGCTATTATTTTCTCCCATTCTGAAGGCTGTCTTTTCATCTTGCTTATAGTTTCCTTTGTTGTCGAAGAAACTTTTAAGTTTAATTAGGTCCCATTTGTTTATTTTTGCTTTTATTTCCAATATTCTGGGAGATGGGTCATAGAGGATCCTGCTGTGATGTATGTCGGAGAGTGTTTTGCCTATGTTCTCCTCTAGGAGTTTTATAGTTTCTGGTCTTACATTGAGATCTTTAATCCATTTTGAGTTTATTTTTGTGTATGGTGTTAGAAAGTGTTCTAGTTTCATTCTTTTACAAGTGGTTGACCAGTTTTCCCAGCACCACTTGTTAAAGAGATTGTCTTTAATCCATTGTATATTCTTGACTCCTTTGTCAAAGATAAGGTGGTAAATTCAAAAAAATTGAAATCATTCCAAGCATCTTTTCTAACCACAATACAGTAAGATTAGATCTCAATTACAGGAGAAAAACTATTAAAAATTCCAACATATGGAGGCTGAACAACACGCTGCTGAAGAACCAACAAATCACAGAAGAAATCAAAAAAGAAATCAAAATTTGCATAGAAACGAATGAAAATGAAAACACAACAACCCAAAACCTGTGGGACACTGTAAAAGCAGTCCTAAGGGGAAAGTTCATAGCAATACAGGCATACCTCAAGAAACAAGAAAAAAGTCAAATAAGTAACCTAACCCTACACCTAAAGCAACTAGAAAAGGAAGAAATGAAGAACCCCAGGGTTAGTAGAAAGAAAGAAATCTTAAAAATTAGAGCAGAAATAAATGCAAAAGAAACAAAAGAGACCATAGCTGCCGGTACCAGCCGGCAAAGTCGATCAGGTCCCGAGAACGTGCACGACGTGGCTGAGAAAGAATACTACAGCAAAAGAATACTACAACAAAGATGGGGTCGAGAGGATCAGACACGTCTCCATGAAGGGACGCAGTCTGACCACGACTTTATTCAGCATCTTATATTTATACAGGAGAGTGTGAGAAAGACAAGACAGTTAACATTCTTCTTGGCTGACCTATACATCTTACTAAAAGTCACAAAAAATCTTGAGAGCATGGGAATGGCACCCTGTTATTATTTCTTACACCAGATAACATTTCCTTGTGCGTGAGAAGTTTGTCCAGAACTCCAGGTGTCTGCAGTAAATAATCGCCTAATCTCTGGGGTGGTGGGACAGAGAGCTATGTTTGCAAGCAAAGCCTCAAGGACTGAGGCAGCTCCCAGAGCTGTGTCCTTCGGACAAAGGACCCCGTTCTCACGGGCAGCTCCCCGCACATAGCAAAAATAAACAAAGCCAAAAGCTGGTTCTTCGAAAGGATAAATAAAATTGACAAACCATTAGCCAGACTCATCAAGAAACAAAGGGAGAAAAATCAAATCAATAAAATTAGAAATGAAAATGGAGAGATCACAACAGACAACACAGAAATACAAAGGATCATAAGAGACTACTATCAACAATTATATGCCAATAAAATGGACAACGTGGAAGAAATGGACAAATTCTTAGAAAAGTACAACTTTACAAAACTGGACCAGGAAGAAATAGAAAATCTTAACAGACCCATCACAACGGAAATTGAAACTGTAATCAGAAATCTTCCAGCAAACAAAAGCCCAGGTCCAGAAGGCTTCACAGCTGAATTCTACCAAAAACTTAGAGAAGAGCTAACACCTATCCTGCTCAAACTCTTCCAGAAAATTGCAGAGGAAGATAAACTTCCAAACTCATTCTATGAGGCCACCATCACCCTAATACCAAAACCTGACAAAGATCCCACAAAAAAAGAAAACTACAGGCCAATATCACTGATGAACATAGATGCAAAAATCCTTAACAAAATTCTAGCAATCAGAATCCAACAACACATTAGAAAGATCATACACCATGACCAAGTGGGCTTTATCCCAGGGATGCAAGGATTCTTCAATATTTTCCTTTTTTAAAAAAAATTTATAACTTTTTACTTTGTATTGAGGTATAGCTGATTAACAAACAATGTCATGATAGTTGCAGGTGAACAGCAAAGGGACTCAGTCATACATATACATGTATCCCTTCTCCCCCAAACCCCACTCCCATCCAGCCTGGTACATAACATTGAGCAGAGTTCCAGGTGCTATACTGTAGGTCCCTGTTGGTTATCCATTTTAAATACAACAGTGTGTATATGCTCATCCCGAACTCCCTAACTACCCCTTCCCCATATACTTTCCCCTGGAAACCATTAGCTCTTTCTTGAAATCTGTGAATCTGTTTGTTTTGTAAGTTCATTTGTATCATATTTCTTTTTAGATTTCACATATGAGGGATGTCATGTAATATTTCTCCTTCTCAGACTGATATTTCTGAGTCTCTGCATTTATAGTGAGGCAGTGGTTTCAGAAATAGCTCATTTCATGAACTTAATTGAAAAAAATTGGAATCCCTTATTGCTGAATGAGGATTCATGATCAGGTGTGAAGGCTGAGCAGAATGGCAATTGGGTACATAACTAGATTTCTTAACCATGTCATTCCCCAAACGCAGTCCATCCTGTGAGTTTGTCAACCAAATTCCATGAGCTGGTTCAATTTTCCTGCTAACTGGCAGAGTAACTACCATGTTGTCAGTGTTAATTTGGCATTGCTTCCTGGGGTAGAAGGATTCTTGGACATATAGACTTTTTCTAAACCTCCACTGTACCAAGAAACCCCAGACTCAAAACTAAAACCTTCCTACACCTGAATGCCAGCTCAAACTCAGTGCTGCCCATGCTCTCACCTGGAACATGGTTATTTTCATCCTTGACTTGCAACCCACTCTATTCAGGTGATCCCACATTCTATACTCTTTCCATGAGTGTTCTGTGGCTCGACACATTGAAGTATGTTCTGCTTATAGAATGTTTTAGCTATTGTTCATACAAAGGTGAAGATGTTCAGTATAACTAACAGTCTAGCAGGAGAAAGGACCACAAAGACATCCATTCAAGCATGATTCCACTAAGATGAAGTTGAGCTGATAGTTAAGTGATAAAGGACATAACTGCACCCAAAGAGAAGTCTAAGTTGAAAAAACTGGAAATGTAAAGATATTGAGAGAGAGAGAGAGAGAGGAGTTTGGTGTTATCCAGGAAAGAAATGTGGTGTAGATGATCTGTAGGAGTTAAGAACTGTGGTTTCTAAGCTCTAGTTACATTCCTTTCTCCTATATTAAATAAGGCCTTCATTTCAGTTCAGTTCAGTTCAGTAACTCAGTCATGACCGACTTTTTGCGACCCCATGAATCACAGCACACCAGGCCTCCCTGTCCATCACCAACTCCCGGAGTTCACTCAGACTCACGTCCATCAAGTTGGTGATGCCATCCAGCCATCTCATCCTCTGTCGTCCCCTTCTCCTGCCCCCAATCCCTCCCAGCATCAGAGTCTTTTCCAATGAGTCAACTCTTCACATGAGGTGGCCAAAGTACTGGAGTTGCAGCTTTAGCATGAGTTATTTGTCCGCTGATCTCCAGTAGCATATTGAAGCTAAGTAAATATTTTAGTGCCAGACATCCATTTAACACTTCTAAGCTCTTTAGATTTGTTTGCTTCCTTAGTTTTCATAACCGCCTTGCAACAACATAAGTTGTTTCATAAGGCGGTTTCATAACCACCTTACTTACAACATAAGTACTACTACCCTCGTTTAGGGGCTTCTCAAGTGGCGCGAGTGGTAAAGAACCCCCCTGCTTATGCAAGAGATGCAGGTTCGATCCCTGGGTGGGGAAGATCCCCTGGAGAAGGAAATGCCAACCCACTCAAGTATTCTTGCCTGGAAAATCCCATGGCCAGAGGAGCCTGGTGGGCTCAAGTCCATGGGATCACAAAGAGTCAAACAACCGAGCCCTCACACACACCCCCTCATTTTACAGGCAAGAAAATACTGAGGAATACAGAGGTTAAGTATGGATAGATTCAGAGGACACACAGGTGGTAAGTGGTAGAGCCATGTGTTAAACACAGTCTGACAGAATCTTTGCTTTCAGTACTGTTTATTTCATCACCACAGAAATTGAATTATTGGTTTGGTTGATTAAACTGATTGGAATATAGGACCAGAATTTTTTAATTTTATTTTGTTTTTAAACTTTACAATATTGTATTAGTTTTGCCATATATTGAAATGAATCCACCACAGCTATACCTGTGCTCCCCATCCTGAACCCTCCTCCCTCCTCCCTCCCCATACCCTCCCTCTGGGTAGTCCCAGTGCAACAGCCCCAAGCATCCAGTATCGTACATTGAACCTGGACTGGCAACTGGTTTCATACATGATATTATACATGTTTCAATGCCATTCTCCCAAATCTTCCCACCATCTCCCTCTCCCACAGAGCCCATAAGACTGATGTATACATCAGTGTCTCTTTTGCTGTCTTGTACATAGGGTTATTGTTACCATCTTTCTAAATTCCATATATATGCGTTAGTATTGGTGTTTTTCTTTCTGGCTTACTTCACTCTGTATAATAGGTTCCAGTTTCATCCACCTCATTAGAACTGATTCAAATATATTCTTTTTAATGGCTGAGTAATACTCCATTGTATATATGTACCACTGCTTTCTTATCCATTCATCTGCTGATGGGCATCTAGGTTGCTTCCATGTCCTGGCTATTATAAACAGTGCTGCGATGAACATTGGGGTACACGTGTCTCTTTCCCTTCTGGTTTCCTCAGTGTGTATGCCCAGCAGTGGGATTGCTGGATCATAAGGCAGTTCTATTTCCAGTTTTTTAAGGAATCTCCACACTGTTCTCCATAGTGGCTGTACTAGTCTGCATTCCCACCAACAGTGTAAGAGGGTTCCCTTTTCTCCACACCCTCTCCAGCATTTATTGCTTGTAGACTTTTGGATCGCAGCCATTCTGACTGGAGTGAAATGGTACCTCATAGTGGTTTTGATTTGCATTTCTCTGATAATGAGTCATGTTGAGCATCTTTTCATGTGTTTGTTAGCCATCTGTATGTCTTCTTTGGAGAAATGTCTATTTAGCTCTTTGGCCCATTTTTTGATTAGGCCATTTATTTTTCTGGAGTTGAGCTGTAGGAGTTGCTTGTATATTTTTGAGATTAGTTGTTTGTCAGTTGCTTCATTTGCTATTATTTTCTCCCATTCTGAAGGCTGTCTTTTCAACTTGCTAATAGTTTCCTTTGTTGTGCAGAAGCTTTTAAGTTTAATTAGGTCCCATTTGTTTATTTTTGCTTTTATTTCCAATATTCTGGGAGGTGGGTCATAGAGGATCCTGCTGTGATGTATGTCGGAGAGTGTTTTGCCTATGTTCTCCTCTAGGAGTTTTATAGTTTCTGGTCTTACATTGAGATCTTTAATCCATTTTGAGTTTATTTTTGTGTATGGTGTTAGAAAGTGTTCTAGTTTCATTCTTTTACAAGTGGTTGAGCAGTTTTCCCAGCACCACTTGTTAAAGAGATTGTCTTTAATCCATTGTATATTCTTGACTCCTTTGTGAAAGATAAGGTGTCCATATATGCATGGATTTATCTCTGGGCTTTCTATTTTGTTCCATTGATCTATATTTCTGTCTTTGTGCCAGTACATACTGTCTTGATAACTGTGGTTTTGTAATAGAGCCTGAAGTCAGGTAGGGTGATTCCTCCAGTTCCATTCTTCTTTCTCAAGATAGCTTTGGCTATTCGAGGTTTTTTGTATTTCCATACAAATTGTGAAATTATTAGTTCAAGCTCTGTGAAGAATACCGTTGGTAGCTTGATAGGGATTGCATTGAATCTATAAATTGCTTTGGGTAGTACACTCATTTTCACTATATTGATTCTTCCAATCCATGAACATGGTATATTTCTCCATCTATTAGTGTCCTCTTTGATTTCTTTCACCAGTGTTTTATAGTTTTCTATATATAGGTCTTTTGTTTCTTTAGGTAGATATATTCCTAAGTATTTTATTCTTTTCATTGCAATAGTGAATGGAATTGTTTCCTTAATTTCTCTTTCTGTTTTCTCATTGTTAGTGTATAGGAATGCAAGGGATTTCTGTGTGTTGATTTTATATCCTGCAACTTTACTATAGTCATTGATTAGTTCTAGTAATTTTCTGGTGGAGTCTTTAGGGTTTTCTATGTAGAGGATCATGTCATCTGCAAACAGTGAGAGTTTTACTTCTTCTTTTCCAATTTGGATTCCTTTTATTTCTTTTTCTGCTCTGATTGCTGTGGCCAAAACTTCCAAAACTATGTTGAATAGTAATGGTGAAAGTGGGCACCCTTGTCTTGTTCCTGACTTTAGAGGAAATGCTTTCAATTTTTCACCATTGAGGATAATGTTTGCTGTGGGTTTGTCATATATAGCTTTGATTATGTTGAGGTATGTTCCTTCTATTCCTGCTTTCTGGAGAGTTTTTATCATAAATGGATGTTGAATTTTGTCAAAAGCTTTCTCTGCATCTATTGAGATAATCATATGGTTTTTCTTTTTCAATTTATTAATGTGGTGTATTACATTGATTGATTTGCGGATATTGAAGAATCCTTGCATCCCTGGGATAAAGCCCACTTGGTCATGGTGTATGATCTTTCTAATGTGTTGTTGGATTCTGATTGCTAGAATTTTGTTAAGGATTTTTGCATCTATGTTCATCAGTGATATTGGCCTGTAGTTTTCTTTTTTTGTGGGATCTTTGTCAGGTTTTGGTATTAGGGTGATGGTGGCCTCATAGAATGAGTTTGGAAGTTTATCTTCCTCTGCAATTTTCTGGAAGAGTTTGAGCAGGATAGGTGTTAGCTCTTCTCTAAATTCTTGGTAGAATTCAGCTGTGAAGCCTTCTGGACCTGGGCTTTTGTTTGCTGGAAGATTTCTGATTACAGTTTCAATTTCCGTTGTGATGGGTCTGTTAAGATTTTCTATTTCTTCCTGGTCCAGTTTTGTAAAGTTGTACTTTTCTAAGAATTTGTCCATTTCTTCCACGTTGTCCATTTTATTGGCATATAATTGTTGATAGTAGTCTCTTATGATCCTTTGTATTTCTGTGTTGTCTGTTGTGATCTCTCCATTTTCATTTCTAATTTTATTGATTTGATTTTTCTCCCTTTGTTTCTTGATGAGTCTGGCTAATGGTTTGTCAATTTTATTTATCCTTTCAAAGAACCAGCTTTTGGCTTTGTCGATTTTTGCTATGGTCTCTTTTGTTTCTTTTGCATTTATTTCTGCTCTAATTTTTAAGATTTCTTTCCTTCTGCTAACCCTGGGGTTCTTCATTTCTTCCTTTTCTAGTTGCTTTAGGTGTAGGGTTAGGTTACTTATTTGACTTTCTTCTTGTTTCTTGAGGTATGCCTGTATTGCTATGAACTTTCCCCTTAGGACTGCTTTTAAAGTGTCCCATAGGTTTTGGGTTGTTGTGTTTTCATTTTCATTCGTTTCTATGCAAATTTTGATTTCTTTTTTGATTTCTTCTGTGATTTGTTGGTTATTCAGCAGCGTGTTGTTCAGCCTCCATATGTTGGAATTTTTAATAGTTTTTCTCCTGTAATTGAGATCTAATCTTACTGTATTGTGGTTAGAAAAGATGCTTGGAATGATTTCTATGTTTTTGAATTTACCAAGGCTAGATTTATGGTCCAGGATGTGATCTATCCTGGAGAAGGTTCCATGTGCGCTTGAGAAAAAGGTGAAATTCATTGTTTTGGGATGAAATGTCCTATAGATATCAATTAGGTCTAACTGGTCTATTGTATTGTTTAAAGTTTGTGTTTCCTTGTTAATTTTCTGTTTAGTTGATCTATCCATAGGTGTGAGTGGGGTATAAAGTCTCCCACTATTATTGTGTTATTGTTAATTTCTCCTTTCATACTTGTTAGCATTTGTCTTACATATTGTGGCGCTCCCGTGTTAGGTGCATATATATTTATAATTGTTATATCTTCTTCTTGGATTGATCCTTTGATCATTATGTAGTGACCATCTTTGTCTCTTTTCACAGCCTTTGTTTTAAAGTCTATTTTATCTGATATGAGTATTGGTACTCCTGCTTTCGTTTGGTCCCTATTTTCATGGAAAATCTTTTGCCAGCCCTTCACTTTCAGTCTGTATGTGTCCCCTGTTTTGAGGTGGGTCTCTTGTAGACAACATATGTAGGGGTCTTGTTTTTGTATCCATTCAGCCAGTCTTTGTCTTTTGGTTGGGGCATTCAACCCATTTATGTTTAAGGTAATTACTGATAAGTATGATCCTGTTGCCATTTACTTTATTGTTTTGGGTTTGATTTTATACACCATTTTTGTGTTTCCTGTCTAGAGAATATCCTTTAGTATTTGTTGGAGAGCTGGTTTGGTGGTGCAGAATTCTCTCAGCTTTTGCTTGTCTGAAAAGCTTTTGATTTCTCCCTCATATTTGAATGAGATCCTTGCTGGGTACAATAATCTGGGCTGTAGGTTATTTTCTTTCATCACTTTAAGTATGTCTTGCCATTCCCTCCTGGCTTGAAGAGTTTCTATTGAAAGATCAGCTGTTATCCTTACGGGAATTCCCTTGTGTGTTATTTGTTGTTTTTCCCTTGCTGCTTTTAATATTTGTTCTTTGTGTTTGATCTTTGTTAATTTGATTAATATGTGTCTTGGGGTGTTTTGCCTTGGGTTTATCCTGTTTGGGACTCTCTGGGTTTCTTGGACTTGGGTGATTATTTCCTTCCCCATTTTAGGGAAGTTTTCAACTATTACCTCTTCAAGTATTTTCTCGTGGTCTTTCTTTTTGTCTTCTTCTCTGGGACCCCTATAATTCGAATGTTGTAGCATTTAATATTGTCCTGGAGGTCTCTGAGATTGTCCTCATTTCTTTTAATTCGTTTTTCTTTTGTCCTCTCTGATTCATTTATTTCTACCATTCTATCTTCTAATTCACTAATCCTATCTTCTGCCTCTGTTATTCTACTATTTGTTTCCTCCAGAGTGTTTTTAATTTCATTTATTGCATTATTCATTTTATATTGACTCTCTTTTATTTCTTCTAGGTCCTTGTTAAACCTTTCTTGCATCTTCTCAATCTTTGTCTCCAGGCTATTTATCTGTGATTCCATTTTGATTTCAAGATTTTGGATCAATTTCACTATCATTATTTGGAATTCTTTAGATTCCCTATCTCTTCCTCTTTTGTTTGGTTTGGTGGGCATTTATCCTGTTCCTTTATCTGCTGGCTATTCCTCTGTCTCTTCATCTTGTTTAAATTGCTGAGTTTGGGGTGTCCTTTCTGTATTCTGGCAGTTTGTGGAGTTCTCTTCATTGTGGCGTTTCCTCGCTCTGTGTGGGTTTGTACAGGTGGCTTGTCAAGGTTTCCTGGTTAGGGAAGCTTGTGTCAGTGTTCTGGTGGGTGGAGCTGTATTTCTTCTCTCTAGAGTGCAATGAAATGTCCAGTAATGAGTTATGGGATGTCTATGGTTTTAAGGCGACTTTAGGCTGCCTGTATCTTGGAGCTCAGGCTGTGTTCCTTGTTGCTGAAGAATTTGCTTGGTATGTCTTGCCCTGAAACTTGTTGGCCTTTGTGTGGTGCTTGGTTTCAGTGCAGGTATGGAGGCATTTGATGAGCTCCTGTCAATTAATGTTCCTTGGAGTCAGGAGCTCCCTGGATTCAGGGTTTGGACTTAAGCCTCCTGCTTCCAGTTATTGGTCTTATTTTTACAGTAGTTTCAGAGCTTCTCCTTCTATACAGCACCATTGATAAAACATCTACGTTAAAGATGAAAAGTTTCTCTACCGTGAGTGTCATCCAGAGAGGTTCACAGCATTATATGGAGAAGAGAAGAGGGAGGAGGGAGTTAGAGGTGACCCGAATGAGATGAGGTGGAATCAATAGAGGAGAGAGTGGGCTATCCAGTAATCTCTTCCTTATGTGCACTCCACAACTGGACCGCTCAGAGTTGTTCACGGAGTTATACAGAGAAGAGAAGAAGGAGGAAGGTGACAGAGGTGGCCAGGAGGATAAAAGGAGGGAATGAAAAGGAGGGAGACAGATCCAGCCAGTAATCAGTTCCCTAAGTGTTCTCCACCGTCTGGAACACACAGAAATTCACAGAGTTGGGTGGAGTAGAGAGGGATTAGGGAGGAGACACAGGCTACCTGGTGGAGAGAAAGGAGAGTCCAAAGGGAGAGAGAGCAGTTAAGGCAGTTATCTCGCTCCCTAGTGAAAAATGGGTACTGAAGATTGGGTTCTTAAAGGTACAAAATTGGTAACAAATACATAAAAGCAAAAATTAAAAATCTAGAGTAGAGTTTGTAATTTCAAAAATACGATGTTAAAGAAAAGAAGAAGGAAAAGAAAGAGAGAAAAAATGAACAAAAACAAACAAGGTCACGAAAATTGTAAAGAAAATATAGGTACAAAATTGATAACTAATACCAAAAAGCAAAAGTTAAAAATCTAGAGTAGAGTTTGGAATTTCAAAAATACAATGTTAAAAAAAGAAGAAGAAAAAGAACGAGAGAGAAAAAAAAAACAAACAAGAACAAACAAAGTCGCATAAATTATAAAGAAAATACAGGTACAAAATTGATAACAAATACCAAAAAGCATAAATTAAAAATCTAGAGTAGAGTTTGGGATTTCAGATATACAATGTTATTTAAAAGAAGAAGAGAAAGAAACAGAGAAAAAGAAAAAGAAAAAAGAAAAAAGGGTCACAGAAATTATTAAAAAAAATATATATATATATAGGTACAAAATTGATAACAAATACCAAAAAGCTAAAATTAAAAAATCTAGAATAGAGTTTGGAATTTCAAAAATACAATGTTAAAGAAAAGAAGAAAAAAAAACAAGGTCAAAAAAATTATAAATATATATATATATATGAAGTTTGCTTTAAAAAAAATAGGGACTTTTTTTTTTCAAAGTAATCAGTTATAAAAGTGAAAATTAAAGGAATAACAGAGGACTTAAATTTTTTTTTAATTAAAAAAATTTTAAAAAAAGAAAGAAAGAATGATCGTAAAAATAGTAAAAATTTGTCTAGGACTTTCTCCGGTTTTGTAGTGAGTATTGCGGGTTCAGTTCATTTTTGGCTAGTTCCTTGGTCTGACTTATATTTCTCAAGATCTATAGGCCCCTTCCTATGTAGTTGGTACTAACCACAGGGTTTTAATCTATTGCCTGTAGCTTCCAAGGCGATTCCCTCTGTTATAGCTTCTTCTGTTTGCTGGTCTCTTCAGTGTCTGGTTTCCACCCTGACACAAAGGGGACGGTGGAGGACACTTTTTTTTTTTTTAGGATCACTTGTTCAGTCGCGCTGAAGGGAGGTAGGGAGGGATGCTGCAAACAAATAACACTGGCGTGTGCTCGCAGTGCCTCAGCCACACTGGGTCTGCCCCCATTCACGGCGCATGTAGCCTCCCTGCCCACGCTGCTCAGGCTCTAGGCTGCTCCGCCAGGAACCATCCATGGCCGGCCCTGGGCTGCCTGCACTTCCCAGGTCCAAGCCACTCAGGTTCAGGCACTCGGGTAGTCCTCAGAGGTGCAGACTCTTAGTTGGGGCTGCGTTTTGTGCCCTTCCCAGATCCGAGCAGCTCAGGTGATGAGGTGTTTGGCACGCGCAATTGCTGCGACTTATGGCCTCCCTGCCACTCGGTTATCTAGGTGTGCACCGGCGCACCTTGTCAGGCAGATGTTGACTGTCCAGACCCCCAAGAAGTTTTAGTTAACAAAGAAGCCTGCTTACAGTTTTATAGATAATGTCTCTCTGGGGCTGCGATTGTCCCCTTCTGGCTCTGGCTGCCTATCACTGGAGGGGGATGGTCTGCTGCCGGCTATCTCTGTTCAGTCCTTTGTTCCGTGCATGGGCCTGGCGGTGTCTTAGGTTAGGGCTGGCTTTTCGCGTGGTAGATATCCCACAGTCTGGTTTGCTAGCCCAAATTATTTCGCTCAGATAGCGCTCAGGGTATTCAGGCCAGATCCTTGCCATGCAGCCCGCGCAGCGCCTCCCTGCCCAGCCCCGCTTGCTAATGGCGGATGCAGGCGTCTGCGCTGCTTCTCCGCTGGGGGAGTTACCGTAGGGCTCGCAATGTGCAGGGTTTAATTGTTTATTTATTTTTCCTCCCTGTTATGTTGCCCTCTGTGCTTCCAAGGCTCGGCACAGATTCGGCAGTGAGAAGGTTTCCTGGTATTTGGAAACTTCTCTCTTTTTAAGACTCCCTTCCCGGGACGGAACTCCATCCATCCCTCTTTTGTCTCTTTTTTTGTCTTTTATATTTTTCCTACCTCCTTTCGAAGACTTGGGTTGCTTTTCTGGGTGCCTGATGTCCTCTGTCGGCATTCAGAAGTTGTTTTGTGGAATTTACTCAGCGTTTAAATGTTCTTTTGATGAATTTGTGGGGGAGAAAGTGTTCTCCCCATCCTACTTCTCTGCCGTCTTAGCTCCTCCTCCTGGGGACCAAGATTTAAAACCATCATTACTTGCTCCCTTCTCAATCCAAAGTGATATCCTGATAGACTGAGTAGACACTTGCTGCAGCCAGCACAGCAGGTAGGGATCGAAAGTGGTCAACACAGCTTGGGAAAAAGAAACTAGAGATAGAATTAAAGTTTTAAAGATGGGACTGGGAGACTCAAGACCTCTTGGACTGACAGCCCTGTTCCTTGGAGCCACATCACTTTTATTTAATGTCTTGGCACTCAGAAATTATCTGTTGTGCTATGATAAAATCAGCTTCCTCTGTCCCCAGTCATGTCTCTCATTTTATTGATTACTTTGAGCTGTTATTTTCTTGTACAAGGAGTATCACCCAGCTGTAGGTCATAGAACCACATATGTCTTGGGAAAACATATTGGTGTGTGCACAAGCGGCATTCTGAACTTGCATTGACCCGGCGTTCCAAGGTCCACACTATGTTTTTCCTTAGCTTAGCAGGACATGATGACCCCAACTAATAATCTGATGTACTTTTGCTTAGATTACACTGTATTGCTATATTTTGCTTTTATTCTTTTCCCATGGTGTTTTTCTAATGGCTTAGCCAGAGCAACAGGCAGCTGATTATTAACCCCTGCAGACACTAACCACCTTTATGAAGAAAAATCCATTTTTTTTTTACCTGCAGGCTATAGAAAGCCACAGGATTAGAGACAACTACTCAGCAAAAAGCATGGGTAAGTAGTATTTGCTGTTCCCAACCTCCATTAAACAGATGGATCATTATGCATCCCTTGAGAAGGGACTATTAAGATATGGAAAGAGTAGTCAGAAGTGTTTCTTCTAGTTCTGCCCATTTCAGGGGAGTAGCTAAGTCCCTGCATGAAAACAGGGAAGTTAAGCTGCTCCCTTCACATTGATCAAGCAGTAGAAACCAGCAGAAAGGGATGCTACAGTTCAGAAGTGTTGATCAGGAACCAAAATGCAAGATTTTAAAGCTATCTGGGTAAGTCGGAAAATGGCTTTGAGGGCAAGGATAAGAAACCTTTTTCAATGTTAGGCAGTCATTAGTGGGGAAGGTGACTGCTTCCAAAAGGAACTTTGTCAGAGAGATGGATGTTTATGGCTTGTTATTTGACAGCCAAGTTGAAGAATGATTATCTACAAACATGTATTAGTTGGTGGTCATTGCCAAAGAGAAATATGACTGCTGATCAAGAAATAAAGAGTTAAGTAACAACAGCTAGAAGGGGAAAACGCATGTACTGACTTTGAATTAACCGCTCAAACATCCCCATTTTTTGGCTATTGATGCCACCACCTCTATATAGAACATGGAGTAAGGCAGCCAAGAAGAAGTCTGCTTATAGGAAAAAGGAAGGTAATAGCTTGTACCCTATTACCTGCATCCTTAACTCATGTACAGTGAATCCAGACTTAACTGTTCACAGAAGGATTGTTTCCTACCTAGATCTACCCCAGAGAATTCTTGATAACATAGGACAGGCAAGTCCAGGAGAAGCCCCACATGGGGACTTGGACTCCTGAGTGACAGAACACAGTAATGTAAAGAAACAGAAGATGCAGTTTCCCTGTCGTGTGCTTTTCCAAGGAATGACAAGTATCCCTGCTCTGACCTAGACAGCTTCCACAAGACCAGACAGCCTATGGGTAAGACTGCTTACCATCATTTCACACTGAACCCAGCTCCAGAGCTGTCCTGTAACCATAAACAAGAAGTTCCCAGGTGATCCAAGTAGTCTTCAGTTAGAACAATTAGGCTCACAAATCATGTGAACAGCTGTGAACCGTCAACCTTTAATTCCTTTGTGACAAAAGTCCTAAAACAAGCCCAAAGAAATACTGCTAGTGAAGCAGGATATATGAAGCTCTCCACTAGGATTTAATGTTGTGTCTAGACACCAGATTCTGAAAAGTAGTAACTTCTGACTTAGGGCTGAGCTCAACACGTTAGGTTGAGCAGCAACTCCTGTTCCCATAGGATTCCTGCAAACACCTGAGTCACTCTGGGGCTTCCCAGTGGTAAAGAACCTGCCTGCTAACTCAGGGGATATAAGAGACACAGGCTTGATCCCTGGGTCAGGAAGATCCCCTGGAAGAGGGCATGGCAACACACTCCAGTACTCTTGCCTGGAGGACCCCATGGACAGAGGAGCCTGGTGAGCTGCAGTCCACAGGGTCGCCACACAGAGTCAGACACAACTGAAGTGACTTAGCACACATACACGTCACTATTGCAAGGAGCACTTCTCCCAAATCGAGCAGTTCTCATTAGATGTCCCTCCTCTCATCTTCCCTGGTGCAAACTTCCTTCCTCATACTTTTATCCAGGCTTTGACCAGTTACCCACCTCCAATATGATAGCTGCCATTTTTACACCAATTTGCATTGTTATTGGGTTGTTTACCTACCCTGTGATATCCTTAAGAATTCTGAAAGGGACCACAGGAAACAGCATCCTAAGATTCTCTTTCATGTTGTGATGGACCAAGGTAGGGATAAGGGTCTTCATTTTTGTACACAAATGAAAAGAATGACTCTAGAGGAAGCCAGCCATAGGTGAGGCTCTTTAATCCTTCTGCACTGTCTTGTTCATAAGCAATGAACAGCATCTGTGAGATTCTGAATCAAGCACATAGCTTAACCCTCAGTCAGAAGTTACTATTCATGCACTAAGGAAAACTTAAATTTAAGCAATAGACAAATTGAAATAGCAGGGCCCTGTGGTCTTCCCCCTGCCCCACATGTTATCTGCCTGCCTTTTGACTGTGGAAAAAACTTTAACCAAAAAAATAAATTTTAATCAGAGTGAGAAAATGAAGAAACAAAGGAAAACAGTCAAAGAAAACCCAATAATAGCTTAGTCACTAATCAAAGTTAAGATATAATATTCCAAGCCATGTCCTGTGAGCTGTCTTATAGACAGTGAAAAACCCACCAGGTAGAAGTTAACTACATGACCCAACTGTGGCCATGACAAGCTGCCACAATTCAGAGAACTGGCCTCAAGGAGATAGGGACAAACCGACACTGGAGCTGAAGATTAATTGTACTTAAAATAAGGATGATGCTGGTCAGAACACATGACCAATTTCTAGATGACTGAGCTGACTGTGCTGTTTCTGCATATAGCCCCCTCCCTCGGTCTATGAAAGCTATTTCCCCCTGACTGTAGAGGAGGGTGTCAGTCTTTGGACAGCAGTTCCCCTGGCCCAGTTGCTAGCATCCAAAATAAAGCAAACTGTCCTTTCCACCAATCTGGCCTCTTTATTGGCTTCTTAGTGGCGAGCATCTGGACTCAACTTTCAATTACAAAGTTGAGTGCTTTAGGAAGTGCACTTTGATATCAAAAGGTTCTCAGTTAATTTCAGGCACTGGAATGAGTTTTAGGTTGTTGGATTAACAATCTGAGTTGTTCAAACTTTTTGATGTGAAGGTCCCTTTCTTCATCTGTTCCCTGAAGTTTGGCTTATCCTCATCTCTGAGCCTACTCTTAGAAAGTCTGTAACACATTTAATAGTTATTGTCTAAAGGGACTGTCAGTCCTTAACTACAGATTTGTTATTAGAATATAGCTCATAGCTAGTGTCTTTGCCCATTTTGATGACAAGGTTTAATTTATATCTCATAGATGGTATGAAATAGTTTCCTGCTTGGACTAAGCTTCTATCCCTGGTGTGCTCCTCATTTGTGTTAAGACTTCGGGATGTTAGGATAGCCAATGGGAATTTGCTGAATGACTCAGGGAACTCAAAGCAGGGCTTTGTAACAACCTAGAGGGGTGGGATTGAGGCTCAAGAGGGAGGGGATATACCTATGGTTAATTCATGCTGATGTTTGGCAGAAACCAACACAATACCTAAGGCTAATTCATGTTGATGTTTGGCAGAAATCAATAATGTAAAGCAAGTATCTTTTAATAAAAAGATTTTAGGATGTTAAGAGGTATATGGAGACATCTAGCAATTGGAAAGTATTTTTCTAAGTTCTTCTATAATGCAGTACCTCCCACATGGAGAAGTCATAAGTGGGCATAGTTAAATCACAAGTGTAAACAAAAAAATCTTTCAAGACTGGGCCCTGAGCATCTTTTACGACTCCTTTCTGGGTATTAAATTCATGTTGTTCATGTCAAGTTTAAACTAATGAACTAATAACCAGCTGGCCCCCTTTCCTAATGATCAAGCCCAAAGATTCCCACATAGGGGAAACTCTAAAATGAATTAAGACTCTGGGAGAGGTTGGGCTGGAAGCAGTGGCTTTGGCCTGAGAGAAGACATCCAAACACTGCGATGGGGATGATAAATTAGAAAATAAACGTGGAGTTTGGGTCTTGTTGCTCCCCCACATTGCCTTGGAACAGTGTCTACTTAACATTTGTGCTGACTCAGGTATACTCAAGTCACTGATAACCAAGCAGCTCTGTGCTCATGAGAACAGGTAAGATACAGCTACAATGTGGTTCATGTCCCTAACTCCTCTTACACTCTCAGAACTGACATATTATGCAAGGACATTTCTACTCCCCAAGTCTGCTTCTCCCTAGTGGACATAGGTTTTTATTTTGTTTTCCAGTGAGGGAGAAGGATTTACTATCTGTATTTGGTGCTATGTGCTCTTCATCCAAGGGACTCCTACTTTCTTTGATACAGAGGATTGTGCTGTACATGCTCTTTGTCCTGTAGTAGTTAATATCTCCAGGAGATGTTAACACAGGACAGAACAAAATTGAGAACCTAAAAAGACCCCAGTGAATGAGACTATCAGAAGGGGAATTACTAGAATAGATGGATTGCTAACAGCAGGTCACATATTTGGATTAGTATGCTCATAAGACGCAATAGGCTTTAACTTGGCATAAAGTTGGCTTAGCTTTGTAGAAGTAAACAGGACAGGAAATAGAACGGTCCTCCATCCTCAATCCAATTGGGGAGGTCCTGAACTATGCAGCCTCTTGGACCCCTCATCCCTGCAGAAATGAAGATGAGAGGGGGATGAGGCTAACATGAGTTATACTCCACCTTACAGAAGCTCCTGTGTTGATATCCTATTGGGATCCTGCCTTTTCAATTATATACGTCCAATACCAGTGCCACAGACCCCTGGGTCCAGGTGCAGTCTCACAGACAAGAAGATGCTATCAGAAGTTAACATGATTTGATTGGCTTGATGAAAACAATGTGCATTTTGAATTTAACTCAGCTTTTTTAAATAGTGGATTCTTGAAATCCACTTAAAATTTGACTTGAGGATCCTTAACTGTGGGATTTCATGGATAATTCACTTTTCTTAATATTAGTAGCTCAAAAGTTCTCATTTTAGAGAAAGTTTTAAAATGAGGAGATGAACTGACCTTATCCAAACTGAGGGCTGACTTCTTCTCTGGTTTCTTGGAAAGTGATCTCTAAGATTTGGGAATGTCATGGATAATAAGAGTCTCTGTTTACCTGGGGGCTTTGGAACACAATAAATAGTCCTGCAGTGTTGTGGTCACATGGTATTCACTTGACATCTGGAAGAGCTGGAGACTAGTTAGCCATGTGAGCAGTCAACCAGGTCTGAGATACCCAAGCCCCAGTCAAGTGTCCATCTCTGGAACATAAGATGAGTATCCCTGGAAGAAGATATTCCATGGATGGTCTCACACTGCTGCCAGGTGACAGGTGCTGCCTGTGACTCCACTGGGAGAAGATAACTGGAAGCTCTGTGCATTGTATCTTTCAGCATTTCTGCCGGCACTGATTTTACTCTACATGCTTTCACTGTAATACAGTGTGGCCATGAGTATAACAGCTATTAGTGAGTTCAGAGTCCTTCAAAGAATTACCTAATTTGAGGGTGCTATTAAGAGATCTCTTCAGAGAAAGGATGGTTTTATGGACTCCAAACTCTAGGATCAGAAGTAGAGTGGTCTTTGGGCTGTTCTTCTTCTTCAGTTCAGTTTAGTTCAGTCGCTCAGTCGTGTCTGACTCTTTTCGACCCCATGAATCACAGCACACCAGGCCTCCCTGTACCATACCAACTCCCATACCAACTCCCGGAGTTCACTCAGACTCACGTCCATCGAGTCAGTGATGTCATCCAGCCATCTCATCCTCTGTGGTCCCCTTCTCCTCCGGCCTCCAATCCCTCCCAGCATCAGAGTCTTTTCCAATAAGTCAACTCTTCGCATGAAGTGGCCAAAGTACTGGAGTTTCAGCTTTAGCATCATCCTTCCAAAGAAATCCCAGGGCTGATCTTCATCTTCACAGAAATTCAATTCCTTCCATCAGAGCTGTTTAAGTTCCAAATTAGCACTTTAGTTTAACTTAACCCAATATCCAGGTTCTTTCATTGGGAAATCTTGATGTGAGTGATTTCCTTCAACTTTTCATGAGGTCATAGACACCTCAGTGAGAGCCTCACAGTAAGAAGAATGTAAAGTCTTACATTCTTCCATATCTAAGCTCTAATGTGTCTCAAAACTAAAATAGAGCTACCCTCTCAAGTTTGTGATCTGATGCACATTTCTATTGTGGTGCTTTAGGTACTTGTTTTTCTCTCTAAGTTAGCTTTCAGTTAGGAAAATCCAGTGCAAAAACTTTGGAATAGCTTTCCTTTGCTTTCAGTTAGGAAAATCAAGTCCACTGACATAAATGTGCTAAGAAGGAAACGCATCTCTTCATTTCTTCCAGTTGGCATTAGTGGCTTTGAGATTTGAGCCTATACACTTTCACATTCCCTGAGCAAGATGCTGAGGTGTGAAAAAATTTGACTCTAATTGGTGTCATTTTCTACCATGTACTCTATACCCATAGGAAGCAGGATTGTGGTTTAAAAGTGGAGATGTCTAATTTGTTGGGGTTTGGTGTTCAGATAAAGACATTTGCTATTGACATTACTTTGAAAGCATAGAGATAAAATATATGATCTATTTCACTTTTAAAAATAATCATGGTTCAGGTGTCATCTGCTTTAGAAGTTAGACCTTAACACCTCCCACATGTTTAAGTCTAGAAAGCCTAGACATCTGGTGGTCATCATACTTCATGTCATGTTAAGCACCTGTCACAAGAAAATTGAAAAGGTTTTCAGTTCCTACAGAGAAGTGCCGATTGCTTCTTAAAAAGCAAATTTTTCATCATCACATCATTGAAACCACGATACCCAGTGCTGCTGCTGCTGCTGCTAAGTCACTTCAGTCAGTGTCCGACTCTGTGTGACACCATAGACAGGAGCCCACCAGGCTCCCCTGTCCCTGGGATTCTCCAGGCAAGAACACTGGAGTGGGTTGCCATTTCCTTCTCCAATGCATGAAAGTGAAAAGTGAAAGTGAAGTCGCTCAGTCATGTCCAACCCTCAGCGACCCCATAGACTGCAGCCTACCAGGCTCCTCCGTCCATGGGATTTTCCAGGCAAGAGTACTGGAGTGGGGTGCCATTGCCTTCTCCTCTTTAGAAGTCTAAATATTGACATGTCAGCCATCTGATCTGTTTGTTCTGAAATCAAATTAGACTTACTAACAAGGGGACAATCTTTCTCTTTAATTAAGGTTAGAAACTGATCAAGACTAGGGATAGAAAGTCTAAGAATATAGTCAGAGAGGGAAAAAAGGAGTCAGTTCTGATCAAGGACTTGGCAGAAGACTATCTTTGTTTTCTTCATAGGTAAACAAGAGTATATGTGCAGGACAGTAGGTGAAGTTGTGGTCAGCAAGTGGTTGGCAAAAGTTAAGGAGCCAATAGTCTGAGTCTAAAACACTGTACTATAGTTTGAGGAAGAATGCTATAGTACATACTTTTCAGACTGTTTGTTGCTCTTGGAAAAAAAATCTCATCTCCATGGGAAAGAAGCATACAAATTTTCCATGTCCTCTTCATGATGATTCCCAACTGGAACAGAATTGAACCCATGCAGCACTAGAAGCCAGTGATGGGGCTGTTCCAAGAAGCATATGACAATGTATAATACCTTCAAGTCTTAAGATGCCTAGTGTGAAATATATGCCTAGGTTTGGCAACAAGTTTGTGCCCTTTTTTTTAGGAAGAAAGTCTTTAGAGATACAGTTTCCAGAATATAGTCTTTAAGTTAGCTGCTTACTTCTTCTCCCAAAAAGAAAGGGCTCCAGATGAATGGGTTGATAACTAATGGAAATATCCCAGTGTTAAAAAAAAAAAAAAAAAAAGGAACAGCAAGGAAGATTTCCACTTAAGAACACTTGTTCCCAAAGAGTTTTCCTAAACTTTAGGCTATGCTGCTGAAATATACATGTCAGTAGTGAGAATCTTGTAACTTATAAAAATGCACTTCTATTACTTCCATGGGAAAGGCAATTCTGCATTTGAAGAGGGTGCAGTTGGATGTGGGAGAAAATAAGTCATTTCCCTGCCACAGGAAGGATTTCAGCTATAGCCTGAATATCATTTCCCAGGTGGCACTAGTAGTAAAGAGCCTTCCTCCCAATGCAGGAGACATGAGAGGCAGGTTTGATTCCTGGGTCAGGAAGATCCCCCTAGAGGTGGCCATGGCAACCCACTCCAGTATTCTTGCCTAGAGAATCCCATTGACAGAGGAGCCTGATGGGCTACAGCCCATAGGGTCGCAAAGAGTTGGGAAAAGACTGAGGCGACTTAGTATGCATCCTTCATTGGAGCCATTATAGGCAGCAAGAACCATCTTTCATACTTCTAATATCCATCTAAGCAATGTTTTCCCTATTTAGACCCAGAAACAAGGTATGAGATAAAAAATTCACCCCAGAGATTAACCCAAATGCTCAACCTGAGGGTTATTTTTTAAACTAGCCCCTGAAGCAGAGGCTTACTTCCATTTTATAAAACCTGATCAAACTGGCTTAGGTTTACCTGGAGAATAGAAATCCATTAATAGGCATGCATCAGTTTATGGAATCTTTAGGTTGGCTAAATATTAATACAATAGCATGGAAGCAAGTTCTCAAGGAATGCTAGTAGATTGCCTGAGCAGATTAAGGGATAGGTACATGAATTTCTGCTTCAGTAATATCATGTAGTAATGTTACCAAGTAGACATAAAGTGAGGCCTCATGTCAGAGAAGGACTAAAAGGAGCAGTGGGAGAGAAGTGAGGAGAGGGGAGATGGCTATCTTCTGAAAGTGACATGCAGAGTCCTCACTCCTCTCACCTAAGTTTATCCACAGCCCTTCTTCTAGCAACTCTCCTGAAATGCCATCTGTCTGTGGCCATTCCCTATCTCTCTTCAGCTGATTTCTGAGGAGGTGGGAGAGGAGGGGCAGGAGAAGGCAGGGTAGGGAGGAATTCTTTTATAGATAAAGGACTTTCCACAGGCCAAGGAGTCTATTATATCAGCAGTAATGAATCTGGCAAAACCCATCCTTAGGCCCCTGAGGAACCTTACTGGTTCCCATATCAAAAAAAATAGACAAAGCCAATGGATTGTCTAAACTTAGTTTTACTACTTTTCTTGACCCATAAAGAATATCATGGATATTTTATATCCCTTCCCAATAATACATACAAGGACTGACATATTTGAGTTAGGATGGTCTTTGAAAAATCATTAGACCTTCAAATTATTCATGAAGTCACATGTCTAGAATTCTGAACAGACTGAATTCAAGGAGCCTAAGAAATTTGAGGTTTAAGGTCTAAGATGGGAGGTTTTCAGGTCTCCCTCGGTCGAGTGTAGCGGACACTGATAAGCCACCCTGATTTGCTTTAGTGAAGCACTTGAGCCCCAGCTGCTGCTACCAAGCAGCCTTTATCTGTTGGCCTCCCCAAGGGTTGTCTCAGCCTCAGAAACTTCAATGCCACATGTCTTCCAGAGTAGCCCAATGCTGTGGTTATTGTGACTCAACTAAGGCGAAAGCTGAAAGCCCATTCTAGAAAGAGTTCTTGGAGTAGCCAAGGCTATGTTGGATCTGTACCATAGTTCAATTTCTCTCTGCCTTCTTTCCTTATACAGGGCATAAGGGCACTTTTTTTTTTTTTTTAATTTGGGGTTTTATTTGGCCATGCAGCAAAGCACGTGGGATCTTGGTTCCCTGACCAGGGATAAAACCTATGCCCCTTGCAGTGGAAATGCAGAGTCTTAACCACTGCAGCCCCATGAATTGCAGCACACCAGGCCTCCCTGTCCATTATCAATTCCCGGAGTTCACTCAAATTCACATCCATCAAGTCAGTGATGCCATCCAGCCATCTCATCCTCTGTCATCCCCTTCTCCTCCTGTCCCCAATCCCTCCCAGCATCAGAGTCTTTTCCAATGAGTCAACTCTTCGCATGAGGTGGCCAAAGTACTGGAGTTTCAAGCTTTAGCATCATTCCTTCCAAAGAACACCCAGGGCTGATCTCCTTTAGAATGGACTGGTTGGATCTCCTTGCAGTCCAAGGGACTCTCAAGAGTCTTCTCCAACACCACAGTTCAAAAGCATCAATTCTTCGGCGCTCAGCTTTCTTCACAGTCCAACTCTCACATCCATACATGACCACTGGAAAAATAATAGCCTTGACTAGACGGACCTTTGTTGGCCAAGAAATATCTCTGCTTTTCAATATGCTATCTAGGTTGGTCATAACTTTTCTCCCAAGGAGTAAGCATCTTTTAATTTCATGGCTGCAATCACCATCTGCAGTGATTTTGGAGCCCCCCAAATAAAGTCTGCCACTGTTTCCACTGTTTCCCCATCTATTTGCCATGAAGTGATGGGACCAGATGCCATGATCTTCGTTTTCTGAATGTTGAGCTTTAAGCCAACTTTTTCACTCTCCTCTTTCACCTTCATCAAGAGGCTTTTGAGTTCCTCTTCACTTTCTGCCATTAGGGTGGTGCCATCTGCATATCTGAGGTTATTGATATTTCTCCCGGCAATCTTGATTCCAGCTTGTGCTTCTTCCAGCCCAGCGTTTCTCATGATGTACTCTTCATAGAAGTTAAATAAGCAGGGTGACAATATACAGCCTTGAAGTACTCCTTTTCCTATTTGGAACCAGTCTGTTGTTCCATGTGCACTTCTAACTGTTTTTTCCAGACCTGCATATAGGTTTCTCAAGAGGCAGGTCAGGTGGTCAGGCAGGTCAGGCAGGTCGGGTTCCCATCTCTATCAGAATTTTCCACAGTTTATTGTGATCCACATAGTCAAAGGCTTTGGCATAGTCAATAAAGCAGAAATAGATATTTTTCTGGAACTCTCTTGCTTTTTCCATGATCCAGCTGATGTTGGCAATTTGATCTCTGGTTCCTCTGCCTTTTCTAACCAGCTTGAACATCTGGAGGTTCACGGTCTACGTATTGCTGAAGCCTGGCTTGGAGAATTTTGAGCATTACTTTACTAGCATGTGAGATGAGTGCAATTGTGCGGTAGTTTGAGCATTCTTTGGCATTGCCTTTCTTTGGAATTGGAATGAAAACTGACCTTTTCCTGTCCTGTGGCCACTGCTGAGTTTTCCAAATTTGCTGGCATATTGAGTGCAGCACTTTCACAGCATCATCTTTCAGGATTTGAAATAGCTCAACTGGAATTCCATCACCTCCACTAGCTTTGTTCGTAGTGATGCTTTCTAAGGCCCAGTTGACTTCACATTCCAGGATGTCTGGCTCTAGGTCAGTGATCGCACCATCGTGATTATCTGGGTCTTGAAGATCTTTTTTGTACAGTTCTTCTGTGTATTCTTGCCACCTCTTCTTAATATCTTCTGCTTCTGTTAGGTCTCTACCATTTCTGTCCTTTATTGAGCATCTTTGCATGAAATGTTCCCTTGGTATCTCTAATTTTCTTGAAGAGGTCTCTAATCTTTCCCATTCTGTTGTTTTCCTCTATTTCTTTGCATTGATCGCTGAGGAAGGCTTTCTTATCTCTCCTTGCTATTCTTTGGAACTCTGCATGCCAATGGGTATATCTTTCCTTTTCTCCTTTGCCTTTTGCTTCTCTTCTTTTCACAGCTATTTGTAAGGCCTCCCCAGACAGCCATTTCGCTTTTTTGCATTTCTTTTCCATGGGGATGGTCTTGATCCCTGTCTCCTGTACAATGTCATGAACCTCAGCCCATAGTTCATCAGGCACTCTATCTATCAGATCTAGTCCCTTAAATCTATTTCTCACTTCCACTGTATAATCATAAGGATTTTATTTAGGTCATACCTGAATGGTCTAGTGGTTTTCCCTACCTTCTTCAATTTAAGTCTGAATAGGTAGAGATACATATAATTTCTAAACAGTATGGGGAAACAAAGGAGTCACAAGATAAATGTAGAAAATTCATATGTGAAAGATTGTAAATAAGGGCTTGTGTGACCACACAAATGCTAGTTGTCAGCATTAATACTTGAGAATTCTATAGTATGTAAATTTGTATTGGATAGAGGAAAAGAGAGGGAAAAAAGAAAGCATAGGTCAATATCCCCATTTTCTATGGAAACATGAGAAATGACCCCAGATTAAATGTGTTTAAAATGGTCTTTAGGGTTTTCTTCATTACACATAAGTCACCTTAATAAAACATTTTTATGAAGCACTTTGAAAAAACATTTACATTTCCCATCTGCTTTGCTTACCTATTTATTACTTGATACTGGGCCTTGTGATGGGGAGTTCATAGAACATATCATATTGCACTTGATATTTCCTTCTTTGTCTCAGGACGTAGACATAAGTCTAGCATCCCTACCATAACAATCCATGTACAGCCCCTAGCATAGATTTAGCACTCAATAATATTTTGTGAATGAACTAGTAAATAAAAGAGGAATTCACATTCTTTGTAAAAACATAAAATACATCTGTGTGCAAATAAAGAGTTGCATGATACATAGACAAATGGCAGAAAGACTTGTCTTACTGAAAGTATTTAATGGGAGTGATTGTTCATGGGGACGTAGAGGCCAAAAGAAGTCAAACAATAAGCCAACTTATTTGAAGAAATAAATCTTAACATGTAAAGCTGTCTATATTGGAGCCTATAGCCCTGGAAGATCATGAGCTCTCAAAACTGGTAATATTTAGGCAAAGATGGGGCACAAATTGTCAGACTAAAGGGACATTCCTGCCTCAGATGAAATGTTGGTCCTTACCCAGATCTTGACTGGATAATTTACCAAATCCACTTCATAAATAAATGCAAAGGCATCTTTGTGTTCTTAGTGATGTTGCCAACAGAAGAGTGGGTCTAACCTTTGCCTCTGATAGAAGAATGGGCTTTCTGAGGAGACAACAAAGTCAGCGATTTGAGTCAAGAGGTTATCAGACTACACAGAACCTTGAGCACAGATCAGACTGGTGACTCTGAGTTGCAGGATACCAGTTAGCTTTTTCAGTGTACCAGGAAAGGACTAAGGGCTTCCCAGGTGGTGCTAGTGGTGCCAAGGCAGGAGACATAAGAGAGGAGTTTGATCCCTGGGTTGAGAAGATCCCCTGGAGAAGGGAATGGCAACCCACTCTAGTATTCTTACCTGCAGAATCCCGTGGTCAGAGGAACCTGGTAGGCTATAGTCCATAGCGTCACAAAGAGTCGGACATGACTGAAGTGACTTAGCATACACGCAAGAAAGAACTGAGCATGGAGACTCTGGCAGCCCCCTACCACCTATCATTCCCTCAGCCCCACTTCAGCATTCCACCAGTCCCACTCTATCTCCGCCTACCCCTCAACTTCTATGCCTGTCTGATCCAGACATCATTTATACACCCTTTCTCAGGAACAGTCCCAAGACTCCTTCATGAATCTGCTTGCTCTTGACTCCATAGATGATGGGATTCACCATGGGTGGGAAGAGCAGATAGAAATTGGCAAGAAGGATGTGCACGTGTGGAGCAGTCTGGTGAGCTATCTGGTGCATGACTGAGAAGATGACGGGAGGTGTGTTGAAGGTTAAAACGGCACCTATGTGGGACACACATGTCCCAAAGGCTTTGTAGCGAGCCTCCTGAGAGGCAAACTATAGAACTGCCCAGAGGATGAAGATAAAATACAGGATAACAAAAAGCAGATTGAATGCCCCTATAAACATGGCCACAGCAATGCCATAGATGTTGTTGAAGCGAGTGTCCCCACAGGCCAGCCTTACCACAGCCATGTGCTCACAGTAGCAGTGGGCAATCACTGGACCTCGGCAGTAGTGGAAGCATCTGAGCAGAAAGGGGAAGAGGAGTCATTAGTGTCACAGCCCGAGTCACAGCAGCCAAGCCGGTCTTGGTGATAAGTGGCCCAGTGAGGACGGTGCTGTAGTACAGTGGCTTGCAGATGGCCACATAGCTGTCAAAGGCCATGGCCAGCAGCACTGCCGACTCCCTGATGGAGAAGGAGTGGAGAAAGAACATCTGGATCAGACAGGCATAGAAGTTTATCTCTCAATCCCTGAACCAGAAGATGGCCAGCATTTTGGGTACAGTTGAATAGGAGAGACCTGAATCAATGGCTGCCAACATGGCCAGGAAGAGGTACATGGGCTCATGCAGGCCTGCATCAGCCTGAATGATGAAGAAGAGGGTGCAGTTGCCAAGCAGGGCCAGTGTATAGGCTGAGCAGAAAGGAACAGAGATCCAGACATGTAGGTGCTACAGGCCTGGGATCCCCACCAACAGAAAGACTGCTTGATGAGTTGAGGTGATACTGGAGGCTGACAGGGCAAACAGAAATTTCTCTCTCAACAGAAATTCCCTTCCACAGGGCCCTTCTGGACAGTGCACAGTGTCAGCAGGATTACAGTGTTCAGGTTCAAACTCTGATCATTTACATGGAAGGCTTAGCCCTTGATCTTCTGGACCTTAAAAGAAATTAGAAAATAATCCTAATATGAATTGTGGAACATTATATTTCACCTCTGCCTTTAAGATGCTCATAAAACTATTGAGTGGTCAGGACATTAAATAACAATAGAGCTAGTAAGTCATCCTTCATAAAGGAATTCAGTGGATGAAGAGTTTTTGTGGTCTTTGCGTAGTCAAGTACAGTGCTATGAAGGACACAGATACCCATTTGATTCAAAACTTACCCAGAAACATTCACTGTCTTCCTTTGCCTCCCAACTCAACCTATACTCCTAATTACAAAGGGGTGTTTCTCTTCTGAAATGTAAAGCTTGAATCATAACAAACAATTAAGCCTGATTATTCATTTCCTATGATAATTCACTCCCCTCCAAGTTCTAAATATTTTCTCTAAGAAAGGTTCTTAGAGAACGTCAATATGCCAGCAAATTTGGAAAACTCAGCAGTGGCCACAGGACTGGAAAAGGTCCGTTTTCATTCCACTCCCAAAGAAAGGCAATGCCAAAGAATGCTCAAACTACCGCACAATTGCACTCATCTCACATGCTAGTAAAGTAATGCTCAAAATTCCCCAAGCCAGGCTTCAGCAATACTTGAACTGTGAACTTCCTGATGTTCAAGCTGGTTTTAGAAAAGGCAGAGGAACCAGAGATCAAATTGCCAACATCCTCTGGATCATGGAAAAAGCAAGAGAGTTCCAGGAAAACATCTATTTCTGCTTTATTGACTATGCCAAAGCCTTTGACTGTGTGGATCACAATCAACTGTGGAAAATTCTGAAAAAGATGGGAATACCAGACCACCTGATCTACCTCTTGAGAAACATGTATGCAGGTCAGGAAGCAACAGTTAGAACTGGACATGGAACAACAGACTGGTTCCAAATAGGAAAAGGAGTACGTCAAGGCTGTATATTGTCACCCTGCTTATTTAACTTATATGCAGAGTACATCATGTGAAATGCTGGACTGGAAGAAACACAAGCTGGAATCAAGATTGCTGGGAGAAATATCAATAACCTCAGATATGCAAATGACACCACCCTTATGGCAGAAAGTGAAGAGGAACTAAAAAGCCTCTTGATGAAAGTGAAAGAGGAGAGTGAAAAAGTTGGCTTAAAGCTTAACATTCAGAAAACTAAGATCATGGCATCCGGTCCCATCACTCCATGGGAAATAGATGGGAAAACAGTGGAAACAGTGTCAGACTTTATTTTGGGGGGCTCCAAAATCACTGCAGATGGTGATTGCAGCCATGAAGTTAAAAGACACTTACTCCTTGGAAGGAAAGTTATGACCAACCTAGATAGCATATTGAAAAGCAGAGACATTACTTTGCCAACAAAGGTCCATCTAGTCAAGGCTATGGTTTTTCCTGTGGTCATGTATGGATGTGAGAGTTGGACTGTGAAGAAGGCTGAGCGCCAAAGAATTGATGCTTTTGAACTATGGTGTTGGAGAAGACTCTTGAGGGTCCCTTGGACTGCAAGGAGATCCAACCAGTCCATTCTGAAGGAGATCAGCCCTGGGATTTCTTTGCAGGGAATGATGCTGAAGCTGAAACTCCAGTACTTTGGCCACCTCATGCGAAGAGTTGACTCATTGAAAAAGACTCTGATGCTGGGAGGGATTGGGGGCAGGAGGAGAAGGGGACGACAGAGGATGAGATGGCTGGATGGCATCACTGACTTGATGGAAGTGAGTCTGAGTGAACTCCGGGAGTTGGTAATGGACAGGGAGGCCTGGCGTGCTGTGATTCATGGGGTCGCAGAGTCAGACACGACTGAGTGACTGAACTGAACTGAACTTGCCTAAGACCTTCTTGGAATTACTAAGATCACTATATTAACAATGGAATCCACATTCCTCACCCTGGTTTACAGGTTCCTGCAGGGTCTAGTCCCTGCTCATTTTTCAGCCTCATCCCTTTCTACATCTCCCTTCTCCATTATGCTTCAGTCATACAGCTTCTGTCAGATCTTTCTCAATAACGTGCCCCAGGACCCTTCCCCTGAATTCTTTCATGCTGCTTGTCTCCTCTTTCTGCCCTTTTTGTCTTCCTGAAGTCACATCATCAATTGCTTGTGCCACTAGAAAGCTCTCCCTATAGTTTTCCACTACCAATCTGTCTATCTACCATGGTGTGACAGACCTCCTGAAAACCACTGGAGATCTCATGACTACAAGAAAAATTTAAAACTACTCAACATGGATACAAACTTGGTCTTGCCTATATTATTAACCTCACTTCTTACCATTACTTTATATATTCATCCTAGGTTCAGCCACACTGGAGAATCTGCCACCACCTGAAACAATCATGCTTGCAGCTAGGACTATTTATCTTGAATACTTTCCCCTGCCTATTTCCACACCTGACCAAGATCCTGGCACCTTCTTGATGAAGCCTTTGCAGACTCCTCCAGGTAGATTTTCTCAGTGTTTTGAAGAAAGACTTATTAATGGGCTGAATTAAATAACACGGGGAGAATGTGATATGTGTTGCTAATGCACCCATTTGTCCATTCACTGGACTGTGAGTGATATTAGTAAAAGGACTGTGCTTTCTTCATTTCTGTATCCATGAACTCTATTGAACCTGTTTGGTGCTCAGTAGGTGTTTTTTAAATAAATGCATGAAGGACTCCATTCCTGGAGAATCTTCCTCCTTTCTGCTGCTGGATAATATAACTGAGGCAAAGTGAGGCTCACTGGCTATCTCTTAAGTGCCTCCACAAATGGAAATTCTCTAAAACCTTCCATCAGTTTAGGTCAGAATAAGAAGCGTTTTTATTGTTGTTGTTGTTTGTTTGTTTTTAATTAGAAACGTCTCCACATCTAATGTATATCTACATTTTCTCTAAGACAGCATTGGGACCAAGAGCATGGGAAGCCCCATGACACTGGGGCTGTGTTTTTACATTTACTGCTAGTATATCCATGGTAGAGAAACGTGCTAATAATTCTTGAATGAATGAAAGAACATCCTCTTCTCCATGGTGTCACCCTTATCCTAAGTGAATGTGCTTCTCCAGTTCAAAACATGTCTCTCTTCCTCCTTGAGGGCCCACTTCCTAGGAGCTCCATCACAGGCCCTCCAGTTTCTTTGCCCACACAACCTCAGTCTTACTGCTTGACTAGTCTTGTTGAAAATGCCAAATAATACACCATCTTCCCCCTTTCCAGATTCAACAAAAATATACCTCTAATGTCATTCACAATCCAACTCTGCTTATCTGGTTTCTTCTCTTTCCTACCACCCTTCCACACACCTGGCAGGCATGTTATGTCAAGACCTTACCTGTCATTGTCTTGTTTCTTGCCTCCACAGCCAAAAGGTGACCAAATGACTAAAGAAAGCCTGTGTCATTTATTTCAATGTCTCCCCCAAAATTGTATGTGGCTCCATATCTAAAGAGCATTCAGTCAGTGTAGTAAACTGTTAGGTAGGCTACCTTTTTAATCTGAGAGCATCTCAGGATGATGTATTTGGTAAGCAAAGTCCCCAAGTGATCATCCTGGAGGAAATAAGGGGCAAATGAAGGATCAATTTCACATCTTCTAACCTTAATGCCAAGATTCAATCTACAGGACCACACTGAATATATAGCGCTCATTGATGCTGAACCTTTAATAAAGAAGTATAACTGATCTGTCCCTTCCATCTCCTTATTTTTGATTTCTCCTTTTTTCTCTAGACTATTTCAGCAGCTGTGACTGAGGCGGGGCCAGACTGAGGCAGGAGGATAGCAAGTAGCACTCACAGGAGGGAGGTACTAACCTGGTCTGGGTTACATAGATAAGATCTGCATGAGGTGGTCCCTAACATACAACACAGGGCACAGGCCTTGGAGGCAGCAGAGGGTTTCTTCTAATAATAATGACAGGACCTGAGGCTTGTAGAAGACCAAGTATTGGGGGGGGGGGGGGGGGCGGTGAGAGAAGTTCTCCTCTTAAGACAAGGACAGATATACAGGGACGAGAATGACAGAAGATGAGAAGTCATGATCTCAAGTCAGGAGATGAGGTCATGCCACAGAGAAGGTATATTTTCTATCTGGGTATGAGAGTCCATGAGAGATGGATCTTCCCTGTGGTCCCTAGGCTCATGTCCCTGACCTAACCTGTTCTCCTCAAACATGAAGCACTCTTCTATTGGCTCTTTACTCAAACTTTGTGTCATCCCTCTAGTGATTACTATATAGTCAGGTATCTGCTGTTATACCAGTCATTCTGGTCATTCTGCCAGCTCCAACTCACTTGGCCTCTTTCTTATATCTGTGTCCCCAGGCCTCTGCCCCAGCCCTCCAGGAGCCAGCTGATCCCAGCAGAAGTCCCCCTCCCAGGTATGCATGCCTCTCATCCTGGTTGTGCAGCTCCCTTACCGTGCCCTGTGTCCTCATGCCCACCATCCACCACAGGTCATGTGTTCTCACCCCTCAGCATGAGGCTTGGTTCATTCTTTTGGAAGCTTCAGGACAAATGGTACCATTTTCCTGTTAGTGAGGGAAGGGTGGGAAAGAGGGTTATAAAGAGGTCTGACTAATCTTCATGATCAATTATTCTACTTCCAAAAGAAAAAGGAAATAACAGGCCCTGTCCCTGAGGAACAGCCAAAGGGGACCCAAGATGAACCTGGTGTCTTCTCTGGAGTGACTCTGGGGACATTCTGTTCCTATCTCCAGTCCTCTGGGGTCCCTCCCTGGGATCCCCTCACATCCTATTACATCAGGCATGTTTCCCTGGAGGCAGAGCATCCTCTGGTCTCAGTGACCACTGTGCCTCTCTCCACCCTCACCCTCCTTCCTGCAGGGCCTGCCAAGGACACAGCTTCCCCTGAATATGCAAATGGATGCCTGACATGTGTGCTTTCTGAGTGTGACTTATTTAAGTAAGAATCAGCCACAACTGGGTCAAGGTTTGCTATTCATTTTGTGTTTGACTTAATCTGGAGTTTTGATTTTATGCTGTGTTGTGGACAGAACTGTGAGCTAAGGTTATGAGTGAGAAATTAGGTTTGAGTCCCAGTCTATGGCTTTGATGAGGCTATTAACCTTTCTGCTCCTTGGATTGTCTCCTTATCTATCATGTGGAGACCTTCATCCCCGTCCTGCCTACCTCTCATGATTTAGGGAAGATCCATTGTGATCACTGGAGAATAACTATCAATGTCATTATTATTGCTTAATTAACCACTAATAACAACACTAAAGGGGACACTATCCTACTGTGACTGTTCTCAGCGTCTGCTGTTCTGCCATGGTCCTAGAGGGGAAGCTTGTTTTCCAAATGGCAAGCTCTGTCTTTAAACCTGAACTCATTCTATGAACCATCCCAACATCTCCTACTGAGTCATCCCGACATCTCCTACTATATCCTGCAGGCCACCCCTCTCTTCCCACAAAGACATCAGGATCCTGCTCAGATGTCCTAATGTTTGTCCCTAAAGGAAAAGGACTCACCTCTCTCTCCTGGAGTCTTCAGAACACACTGGGGTGAGGCAGACCTTCTACACAGAGCCTGTGTCAGTAGAGTCTAAGTTAGTCTGAGGAGACAAAGTCTATCTGGAGGCTTCCATGATCCAGACTTAAGGTTCACATGCTGATGTTGGGAGCAGTATAGAAGATACCCAGGTTGAGTTAGAAAAAGATAATGGTAATTCTATGTTTACTTTTTAGAGGAACTGCCATGCCATTTTCCACAATGGCTGTACCATTTTGTAGTCCCACCAACGATGGCAGGGTTCCAATTTTAGCACTTCCACTGACACTTGTTATTATCTGTTTTTTTATAATAGTCATCATACAGATATGAAATGGTAGCCCATTGTGTTATGATTTGCTTTTCCCTAATGATTAGTGAGGTTGAGTGTCTTGTGCTTATTGGCCATTTAGATTCAAATCTTTTGTCCATTGTGAATTGCATTATTTTTGTTTTGCTGTTGTAGTCCTTTATGTTTTCTAGATATTAATCTCTTAGCAGCAAATGATTTTCAAATGCTTTCCCATACTATAAGTTACCTTTTCATTCTCTTAATAGTGTCCTTTGATGAAAAAAAGATTTTTATTTTCATGGTGTTCAATTTATTTATCTGTTTTTCTTTTGGTGCCTGCACTTTAGATTTTGCAATGATTTCTTGGCTATGACACCCCATGTCATGAAGCATTTCATCTATCTTTTCTTCTGAATTTTATAATTTCAGATCTTCTGTTTAGGTCTTTGGGCCATTTGAGTTAACTTTTGTATATGGTATAAGAGAATATATTTATTTTGTATGTGGATATCTAGTTTCTTCAGTGCAGTTTATTGAAGCATCAATAATCAATCTTTACATTTTTAATTGAAGTATAATTAATAACTTAAAATTGTATATATTTAAGGTCTACAGCTTGATGTTTTGGTGTACATCTACATTGTGAGATAGTTACCACAATCAAGTTGAGTATATCTATTACCATTTTCTTTTTTTCTTTTTCTTTTTCTTTTTACCATCAAGATACCACTTAAGATCTGTCTTCTTAGCAGATGTCAAGTCTATAACACAGTGTTGTTAACTATCAATAATTCTTAAACACCATCTTATGCAATTCTCTGGTGACATCAAATACGCCCTACTTCCTGGTTTCCTAAATAACACTCTCTGAAAGTTTTCTCCCTCTTATTATGTCTTCTTCTGAGTATCCTTTAGTGTCTAGTTCATCTCTTCTAGCCTCTTATGGTGGAGTCTCTTCTCTAGCTGTACTCATTCTTTAGGTGATTTACTCATTTCTCATGGCTCTAACTATTCTGTGATGAATCCCAAATGTCAATCTTCAACTCAGATATCTTTCCTGAACTTCAGATTGGTAAATATAACTTGTTAACCTGATATCTGGAAAAGGCAAAGGCTACCCACTCCAATATTCGGCCTAGATAATTCCATGGACTACAGTCCATGGGGTCACAAAGAGTCGGACATGAATGAGTGACTTTCACTTCACCTGATACCTATGCCTGAATATCTAATATAAACATATATTTCCAAGCTCACACATCCAAAACTGAACTCTAATTCGGTTCCTTTCTTCCTCTACCCTTATAAACCTGCTTTAATCTCAGTATTTCCCATTGCACTAAAACCCTTCTAATTCACCCAATTCCTCAGGCTGGAAGTCTCCAACCTCAAGTTCATCATATTCTCATAACCCTACATCCAATCCATCCATTAAAAAATACTACCTGCTTCATCTTCAAAGCATATTCCAAACATAATCACTTTTCATTGCCGCTACAATTAATCCTCTGACTCAAACCATCATTTCACTCTTTGAATATAACAATAACTTTCAAATTAGCTTCTCTCTTTGTCCCCCTATATTTAGAACTCAGGGTAGAATTTTTAAAACTTAAGTCACAGCATAACAGAATCCTTTTCAAAGTCATCCAATATCTTTCCACCTCATTTCAGTTTTCATCATGGCTTACCCCCTATTATCTGGTCCCTGGCTACCCTTCCCAATTCCTACCTTCTCCTCTTAATCACTTCACTCCAGCAACTGTCCTGATTCTGTCCCTCAGATTCACCAATCACATTTCAGACCTCAAGACCTGTCCATCTGCTGGTCCCTCTGCCTGGTGCACTGTCCTTCATACAGATGTTCACATGTCTCATCCAGATCTCTACTTAAATGTCACCTCTGCAGAAAGGCCAACCATGACCAATCTATCCAAAATTGTGCTCCCTGTCATTTTCTATCTTCTTATCCTATTATTTTCTTCTTAACATTTATCAGTACCTATTTGCGTCATGTATTATTTAAAAAAAAATAAAATAAAAAGTCATGATCCAGCAATCCCACTGCTGGGCATACACACTGAGGAAACCAGAATTGAAAGAGACACGTGTACGCCAATGTTCATCGCAGCACTGTTTCTAAAAGCCAGGACATGGAAGCAACCTAGATGTCCATCAGCAGATGAATGGATAAGAAAGCTGTGATACATATACACAATGGAATATTACTCAGCCATTAAAAAGAATACATTTGAATCAGTTCTAATGAGGTGGATGAAACTGGAGCCTATTATACAGAGTGAAGAAAGCCAGAAAGAAAAACACCAATACAGTATACTAATGCATATATATGGAATTTAGAAAGATGGTAACAATAACCCTGTATATGAGACAGCAAAAGAGACATTGATGTATAGAACAGTTTTTTGGACTCTGTGGGAGAGGGAAAGGGTGGGATGATTTGGGAGAATGGCATTGAAATATGTATAATATCATATATGAAACGAGTCACCAGGCCAGGTTCGATGCACAGTACTGGATGCTTGGGGCTGGTGCACTGAGACGACCCAGAGGGATGGTATAGGGAGGGAGGAGGGAGGAGGGTTCAGGATGAGGAACACATGTATACCTGTGGCAGATTCATTTTGATATATGGCAAAACCAATACAATATTGTAAAGTTAAATAAAATTTTAAAAAATAAAAAAAAAAAGTCTCTCCACAGACGTAAAGAACAAACATATGGACACCAAGGGAGTAAGGGGTGGAGGTGATAAACTAGGAGGTTGGGATTGACATATATACTCTGTTGATACTGTATATAAAATACACAGCTGAGAACCTACTGTATAGCTCAGGGAGCTCTACCTAATGCTCTCTGGTGACCTAGTGTTAGTCGCTCAGTCATGTCCAACTCTTTGCAATCCCATGGACTGTAGTCTGCCAGGCTCCTCTGTCTGTGAAATTCTCCAGTCAAAAATACTGGAGTGGGTTGACTTTTCTTTCTCAGAAATGGTGAGCTAAATGAGAAGGAAATCCAAAAAAGAGGCATTATGCATAGCTGATTCACTTTGCTGTACAACAGAAACTAACACAACTAATACAACATTGCAAAGCGACTATACACCAATAAAATTTTAATTAAAAATTAGATTAAAAAGCAAAGCAAAAACTAAATAAAGTCTCTCTTACTAACCTAGAAGTTCCAAGAGAAAAGGATTTTGTCTTCTTTGTTCACTACTATATTCCTAGTACTTAGAAAAGTGCTGACACATAGTAGGTGCTCAACGATGTTCTGTACAACAAATATCCTTAGTTGAATAAAGGTCTGCCCAACGATATCCCAGGTTAACAGTGAGTGGCCGTGCCTATCCCTGAGGCACATCAAGATAAGGGAGATCCTAAGCTTAGCTTTGAGCACTGTGATACTGGAATAAAATCTAAGAGTCAGCTTATGAATCTGCTATTGCCATTTTTTCTCTTTATTAGAATCAAATGTGTCTCTGGAAGAACTAAATGAGAGAATAGCCAAAACTCAGTATCTCAGAAACTTAATTCTCGAAGTATGAGGCTCCTATGAGAATCTATGGGAATCTATACACTGAGAACAAAGCCTACACCACCTTTCTCTCTGTCATCTGGGCCATGCCATCTCCCACTACTTCATCCCTCCACTATCTGCATTTAAAGCTACTTAAAGCTGGATTCTTTTTAGTTCTTTGTATCTCCAAGACAAGGTCAGATACATACTAAATAAAGAACATACATTTGTTGACTTCCTGGTTGTCTAAAATAAGTTTCATGTCTGCCTGGCCTACATTTGATTGGAATACCACTGGACAAGATGCTCATTCAACAGCTTCCTCCCCAAACCTAAAATCACACAATCTCATTTTAAGCACTATCAGAGAAAAAGATGGATTCACCATGGTATTTGACTTCACAAAACCCACTGTATGGGAAGATGACTGAAAAAGAATAATGTAGAAATAGCAACAATCATCTATTAAGAACTTATTATGACCCAGGCACTGTGTTAAACATCTTATATGTAATATGACAACTCTCCCTATATTTATAGAGGCTAAGAAGCAGTTATTTATCTAAGGTAACACTAGGCCATTCAGGTATGACCTAAATGAAATCCCTTATGATTATACAGTGGAAGTGACAAATAGATTCAAGAGATTAGATCTGATAGACAGAGTGCCTGAAGAACTATGGAGGAGGTTCATAATAGTGTACATGGGGCAGTGATCATAGCCATCCCCAAGAAAAAAGAAATGCAAAAAGCAAAATGTTTGTCTGAGGAGGTCTTGCAAATAGCTGAGAAAAGAAGGGAAGTGAAAGGCAAAGAAGAAAAGGAAGATATATCCATCTGAATGCCAAAGAGTTCCAAAGAATAACAAAGAGAGATAAGAAAGCCTTCCTCAGTGATCAAGGCAAAGAAATAGAGAAAAACAATAGAATGAGAAAGACCAGAGATCTCTTCAAGAAAATTAGAGATACCAAGGGAACATTTCATGCAAAGATGGCTTCAATAAAGGAGAGAAATGGTATGGACCTAACAGAAGCAGAAGATATTAAGAAGAAGTGGCAAGAATAAACAAAAGGATTATACAAAAAAGGTCTTAATGACCCAGATAACCATGATGATGGATCACTCACCTAGAGCCAGATATCTTGGAGTGCAAAGTCAAGTGGGCCTTAGGAAGCATCACTAAAAACAAAACTAGTAGAAGTGATGAAATTCCAGCTGAGCTATTTCAAATCCTAAAAGATGATGCTGTTAATGAGCTGCACTCAATACACCAACAATTTTGGGAAACTGAGCAATGGCCATAGGACTGGAAATGTCAGTTTTCATTCCAATCCCAAAGAAAGGCAATGACAAAGAATGTTCAAATTACCACACAAGTGCACTCATTTCACATGCTAGAAAAATAATGCTCAAAATTCACCAAGCTAGGCTTCAACAATATGTGAAGCAAGAACTTCCAGATGTTCAAGCTGGATTTAGAAAAGGCAGAGGAACCGGATATCAAATTGTCAACATCTCCTGGATCATAGAAAAAGCAAGAGAATTCCAGAAAAACACCTACTTCTGCTTCATTGACTAGGCTAAAGGTCTTTGACTGTGTGGATCACAACAAACTGTGGAAAATTCTTAAAGAGATGGGAATACCAGACCACCTCACCTGCCTCCTGAGAAATCTATATGCAGGTCAAGAAGCAACAGTGAGAACCAGACATGGAACAATGGACTGGTTCCAAATTGGGAAAGGAGTACGTCAAGGCTGTACATTCTCACCCTGCTTATTTAACTCATATGCAGAGTACATTATGTGAAATACAAGGCTGGATGAAGCACAAACTGGAATTAGGACTGCCAGGAGAAATATCAATAACCTCAGATATGCAGATGACACCACCATTATGGCAGAAAGCAAAGAGGAACTAAAGAACCTCTTGATGATGGTGAAATAAGAGAGTAAAAAGCTGGCTTAAAAGTCAACATTCAAAAAACTAAGATCGTGGCATCATGTCATGGCAAATAGATGGGTAAACAATGGAAAGAGTGGGAGACTTTATTTTGGGGGGCTCCAAAATCATTGTGGATGGTGACTGTAGCGATAAAATTAAAAGACGCTTACTCCTTGGAAGAAAAGCTATGACAAACTTATTAAAAAGCAGAGACATTACTTTGCCAACAAAGGTCTGTCTAGTCAAAGCTATGGTTTTTCCAGTAGTCATGTATGGATGTGAGTGCTGAACCATAAAGAAGGTTGAGCACCGAAGAATTGATGCTTTTGAACTGTGGTGTTGGAGAAGACTCTTGAGAGTCCCTTGGACTGCAAGGTGATCAAACCAATCAACCCTAAAGGAAATCAATCCTGAATATTCATTGGAGGGACTGATGCTGAATATTGATGCTGAAGCTCCAACACTTTGACCAGCTGATGTGAAGAGCTGACACATTGGAAAAGACCTGATGCTGGGAAAGATTGAAGGCAGGAAGAGAAGAGGATGACAGAGGATGAGATGGTTGGATGGCATCACCGACTCAATGGCTATGAGTTTGAGCAAACTCCGTGAGACAGCGGAGGACAGGGACGCCTGGAGTGCTGCAGTCCATGGAGTTGCAAAGAGTTGGACACAACTGAGCAACTGAACAACAACAAGGTAACACCAAAGAGATTTAAAGTAGTCAGTATCACACAAGCAGCATTTGATAAGATATTGTGTGGACACTCATTGTGGCTCTGAGGATCAGAGACGATTCATAAAAATAAAAACTTTGATTTAGGCTTCAGTGGTTTCTAGGAAATGCTCATTATACCTTATCTGCCATGTTTTACACATGCTGTCTTCTCTCCCTCATGTGCCCCTTTCTCCAAGCCCACCTTGTACTTCTAAACCCGAAATCCTTGACCCTAATTCCCTGCTGAATAGCCTCTGTGTCTTTTTTTATGTCTATACATATCTTATTGAATTAATTAACTTTTGTATGTCTTACCCATTCTCCAAACCAGGGTGAGACCTCCTTGAGTACAGGGGCATAGTCTTTCAACTCTGTGCCCTAATATCTTGCATAGTTCTTTGCATATAATAGATTCTCAAAAAGTGATCACTGAATTGGATAAAATAATAAAAACTCTTACTTTTTATTGAGAGTTTAGCATAAACCAAGCAAAATGTTCTATGCCCTGAATATATCATCTCATTTACTATTCATTGCCTCCTCATTTTATAAAGAAATGACATTCAGAGGAGTAGCTTGCTCCACCACCCTACCCCCAACCCCTGCAAAAAAAAAAAAAAAAAAAAAAAAAACCACTGATAAACAAATTGGATTTGGAACAGATGGAAGGGACCAGGAGGGAAAACAATATTAGTTTTATATATATATATATATATATATATATATTATATATATATATATACATATATATATATACATATATATATATATATATATATATATATTTGGCACAGGAATGCATTTAAGGATATATATATCCTTAAATGCATTCCTGTGCCAAAAACCCTTAGGATTACTTGTGCTCAGGGGTCTCTCCACCTAATCCTCTCCTACCCACACTGAACTTGCAGGGTAGATCTTCTTTGGTGTCCTATCCTTCCCTCCTACTCCATCAAAGTCTACATTTCCTAACTTCAATTTTCTGACTCTTTGCAGCATCCCAGAGGTCTTTTTAGTGCCTTCATCCCCAGGGAATTTTTCACTCTCAGCTAAGGCCCTAATAACAAGATAAATACTCCAGCTCTTTTGCTCCCCACACTCCAAGCCCTGCAGGACCTGAGGCTCCACTGCCACTCCCTACCCCAGACCCGGTAAGCCTGTGTGTTCATTCCTACAATAGGCACAGTACTCAGCAAATCAAAGACCAGACAGCTACTAAGATAATTTTCTCCTGAGGTATTCTCCACTTCATACAAAAAGGCTTAGGAATCATCACACCTTTTGATCATCATTCTGTGCCACGTGGTCTTATTGCTCTTCAGATATGTGTCTCCCATAATGATTCCTCCTAGTAGTCCCTGACATAGGAATCATCCCCTTTGGGTCACAGATAAGAAAGCAGGTGGAGAGAGGTTAGGTGACGACTGAGATCACACAGCTTGGCAGGGAACTTCCAGGTGCTTATGAGCACCTCTAGTGACAGAGAACTTGCTCTTTTCCTTGTAAGACAGCCTTGTTCCTGAAACTTTAGCTTCTATTCTTGTATATTTTTAAGTAAAGGCTTTCTCACCCCAAATACGAAGATAATTAGGAATAAAGAGAGGTTAGGGGCATTTTGTTGTTGTTGAGTACCCATTTACATAGTAGGAAAAATGAAGTTGGAATATTTTTTGTTAAGCAAAATAAATGCTCAGATTCCAGGAAAGAGGTCAAGGTGAAGGTAAGGGCTTTTGGATCCTCACTTTCTGGTCTTCTCATTAATATTTGAGTTAGATCCCATGAAAACCAAGAGGGGAAGATTGCAGGAATTTAGGAAATGATGCAAGGCAGAAAGTGGGTTACCATCATCAGCATTCAGATGAGCTCTTGCTGCTTTCAGTTCAGTTCAGTCACTCAGTCGTGTCCGACTCTTTGCAAGCCCATGAACTGCAGCATGCTAGGCCTCCCTGTCCATCACCAACTCCCGGAGTCCACCCAAACCCATGTCCACTGAGTCGGTGATGCCATCCAATCATCTCATCTTCTGTTGTCCCCTTCTCCTCCTGCACTCAATCTTTCCCAGCATCAGGGTCTTTACAAACGAGTCAGCTCTTCACATCAGGTGGCCAGAGTATTGGAGTTTCAGCTTCAGCATCAGTCCTTCCAATGAACACCCAGGACTCATCTCCTTTAGGATGGACTGGTTGGATCTCCTTGCAGTCCAAGAGACTCTCAACAGTCTTATCCAACACCACAGTTCAAAAGCATCAATTCTTCAGTGCTCAGCTTTCTTTATACTCCAACTCTCACATCCATACATGACTACTCAAAAAACCATAGCCTTGACTAGACTGACATTTGTTGACAAAGTAATGTCTCTGCTTTTTAATATGCTATCTAGGTTGGTCATAACTTTTCTTCCAAGGAGTAAGCGTCTTTTATTTCATGGCTGCAATCACCACCTGAAGTGACTTTGGAGCCCCCAAAAATAAAGTCAGCCACTGTTTCCACTGTTTCCCCATCTATTTGCCATGAAGTGATGGGACCAGATGCCATGATCTTCGCTTTTCTGAATGTTGAGCTTTATGCCAACTTTTTCACTCTCCTCTTTAACTTTCATCAAGAGGCTCTTTATTTCTTCTTCACTTTCTGCCATAAGGGTGGTGTCATCTGCATATCTGAGGTTATTGATATTTCTCCCGGCAATTTTCATTCCAGCTTGTGCTTCCTCCAGCCCAGTGTTTCTCATGATGTACTCTGCATATAAGTTAAATAAGCAGGGTGACAATATATAGCCTTGATGTACTCCTTTTCCTATTTGGAACTAGTCTGTTGCTCCATGTCCAGTTCTAACTGTTGCTTTTGATCTGCATATAGGTTTCTCAAGAGGCAGGTCAGGTGGTCTGGTATTCCCATCTCTTTCAGAATTTTCCACGATTTATTGTGATCCACACAGTCAAAGCCTTTGGCATACTCAAAAAAGCAGAAATATATATTTTTCTGGAACTCTCTTGCTTTTTCAATGATCCAGAAGATGTTGGCAATTTGATCTCTGGTTCCTCTGCCTTTTCTAAACTCAGCTTGAACATCAGGAAGTTCACAGTTCACGTATTGCTGAAGCCTGGCTTACAGAATTTTAAGCATCACTTTACTAGCGTGTGAGATGAGTGCAATTGTGTGGTAGTTTGAGCATTCTTTGGCATTGCCTTTCTTTGGGATTGGAATGAAAATGGGCCTTTTCCAGTCCTGTGGCCACTGCTGAGTTTTCCAATTTTGCTGGCATATTGAGCGCAGCACTTTCACAACATCATCTTTCAGGATTTGAAATAGCTCCACTGGAATTCCATCACCTCCACTAGCTTTGTTCATAGTGATGCTTTCTAAGGCCCACCTGACTTCACATTCCAGGATATCTGGCTCTAGGTGAGTGATCACACCATCGTGATTATCTGGGTCGTGAAAATCTTTTTTGTACAGTTCTGTGTACACCACCTCTTCTTAATATCTTCTGCTTCTGTTAGGTCCATACCATTTCTGTCCTTTATTGAGCCCATCTTTGCATGAAATGTTCCCTTGGTATCTCTAATTTTCTTGAAGAGATCTCTAGTCTTTCCCATTCTATTTTTTCCCTCTATTTCTTTGCATTGATCACTGAGGAAGGCTTTCTTATCTCTCCTTGCTATTATTTGGAGCTCTGCATTTATATGGGTATATCTTTCCTTTTCTCCTTTGCTTTTCACTTCCCTTCTTTTCACAGCTATTTGTAAGGCCTCCTCAGACAGCCATTTTGCTTTTTGCATTTCTTTTTCTTGGGGATGGTCTTGACTCCTATCTCCTGTACAATGTCACGAACCTCTGTCCATAGTTCATCAGGCACTCTGGCTATCATATCTAGTCCCTTAAATCTATTTCTCACTTCCACTGTATAGTCATAAGGGACTTTATTTAGGTCATACCTGAATGGTCTAGTGGTTTTCTCCACTTTCTTCAATTTAAGTCTGAATTTGGCAATAAGGAGTTCATGGTCTGAGTCACAGTCAGCCCCCCGTCTTAGTAAACAGTAAAAGTGGCACACTTTACAGTGGCTGCTTAGGAACTGAGGAAATTTGATTCAATTTTTAAAAGACTGAGTGGGGGAAGGAAAACATGGAAAGGAAAGAAAACAAGATTGCTCCACTTAAACCTGGATTTTTCAACTCTCAATTGCCTCCACACCAAAGAAAAGGCACTGAAGCAAGCACACTCCAAAAACAAAGTCTTACCTAGCTATATGGACCTATGTCTTCTGAATACAGCCTTGCACATGTGCTTTGCACAACATATACAGACACACACAATCACACACTCAGCCAAACACACAGTATTCCCATTCATAGCATGGGACGGTTTTACATATACCATTTCATGAAATGCCCCCACCCAGATATTTCTCTGTCCCTGACCCTTCAGCCACCACCCAAATTAAATCCCTTCTAGATCTGCTTGGGTCCAAGATGGATGGTGAAAACTTGGGAAAGAAGATAGCACAGAAGAGAAAGTAGGGAATACATGGAGGAAAGGAGGAGGAGGCAGAAGGAGACAGTGTGATTCATTCATTATCACAGTAACAGCCACAGTTGGCACAGGTATGGAAAATCAGGCATCCTGGTCCAGGGTTCCTTCCCCCAGATCACACTGGAAGACGTCACCCTTTTTCTTCTTGCCATTTTGTCTCTGGGTTTGGACAGCTGATGCAAGAGATTACAAGGAATATTGCCATTTAAGGTCAGGGATACATATGGGCTACCTCCAGAGGATCCAATCAGTTTCACACTCTCTGTCCCAACTAGCAACCAGAACATAGTCACATCCTGTTATCTTAGAAATGAGGGCATGACAGGTAGCTTTGTCTCTCTCCCCTCTTTTCTACTCTCTCTTTTGTCCATTTCTGATTCTTATTCTCAGTCTTCTCTTCTTTTCATCCTTATCTCCTCTCCATCTAGTGTCTCTCCTTCTTGAATTTTTAAATTTAATCTCCCCTGTTTCTCAGAGTCTCAGTTACTGGCTGGCTAGTGGCTAAGAGAGAAATGAGAAGGCACATGTGAGAGAGAAGATCAGGGGATACAGAGACTGTGAGTAGTGGACAGAGATAGGGAGGAGATGTGTAGGAGGTCAGTACTATCATTAGACCAACCTTGGTCTCTCTATTTGCTTACGGTGAATGAGTCTATTATTCTAGTGATTAAAATTCGCTTCTCATCCCCTCTTTTTTTCCCATGTAATTTTGATTTTTATGAGAGACTATACTTTGTCTGCAATTGTCCCTCAGTAACTATATTAGATCACCCATTATGGCTGAATCACCTGACATCTACCACTGACAAATTCTGCATGATTTCACCCGTTTTCTAGCAGCATCCATACAGGACACTTAAGGCAAGTGCAGGATCCCAGTACTGACATTACTCAGGCAGTGTTGTGGCTATAACAGTGTACAAGAGACCCAGCCCCTCAACATGTGTTTCACTGTGCCTGATCTGAACAGAGATTTTTTTTAATTTGTAAAAAAAAAAAAAAAAAAATTTGGTGGTGCCACACAGAATGTGAGATCTTAGTTCCCTGATCAGAGATCAAACCTGTACCTCCTACACTGGAAGAATGGAGTCTTAACCACTGGGCTTCAAGGGAAATCCCCTCAACCCAGATTTTTGAGCCTTATCTGTGAGTAATCATAGTCTCGATGGATGGAAAAATCCACCCAAGATTTCCTTGCCTTCCCTTTTCTTCCCTTCAGTCCTGATCTTCCCATCTTGAAAAGTAACCACATCTGATTCATTTGACCATGACATTACCCTTATATTGTCACCCAGGCAGATGACTCAGTAAGTAGATGGATATAGACAGAGTATAGGCAGAAGATGATCCACAGGCAGGAAAAGAAAGAAAGCTGTAAGAGTTTGTAGCTACTCATCTTCACCATGAAGAGGGTTCTGCACCCATTCCACTCACCCTTCACCCTTTAAGATAGACATTATCAAATCAGACAATAAGAGGAAAGGGCTCCTTTGAATGATCATGATAACTTCACCTCTTGCCTTGCATCATTTCCCAGCACTCTATAATCTCATACTGAATATTTTTCATGATATCTAACTCAAATATTTCCTGCTGCCATTTCTGTTTCAGCCACAGCATAAGGATGCATCCCAAATGCTTCATCTCTCAGCACTTCCTAGAGTTCAGATCAAGACAATAATTTCTCTACCTACCCTACTTTGACTTAGCCATGAAATTCACAAACCACAGCCAGCAGAATCCAACCTCCTTCCTGCTCATGGGAATTCCTGGCCTTGAGGCCTCTCACTTTTGGATTGCATTTCCATTCTGCTCCATGTACACCCTGGCAGTACTCAGCAACATGGCAGTGCTGCTGGTGGTGTACTCGGAGCCTGAGCTGCACCAGCCCATGTACCTGTTCCTATGCATGCTGTCCATCATCGATCTGGTGCTCTGCACCTCCACTGTGCCCAAGCTCCTTGCACTCTTTTGGGCAAACACTGCTGAGATCACCTTTGGGGGCTGTGCCACCCAGATGTTCTTCATCCATGGCTTCTCAGCTGTAGAATCTGGCCTCCTGCTAGCAATGGCCTTTGACCGCTACTTGGCCATCTGCCGGCCCCTGCATTATGGGTTATTGCTGCCCCCAGAGGCTGTGGGCAAGTTGGGGGCTGCTGCTGTGTTTCGTGGCTTGGGACTCATGACCCCGCTCACCTGCTTACTGGCAAGACTGAGCTACTGTGGCCGAGTGGTGGCCCACTCCTACTGTGAGCACATGGCTGTGGTGAAGCTGGCATGTGGGGGCACACAGCCAAACAACATCTATGGCATCACGGCTGCCACATTGGTGGTGGGTACTGACTCCATCTGCATTGCTATATCCTATGCACTCATCCTCCGGGCAGTGCTAGGCCTCTCCTCCAAGGAGGCAAGGGCTAAGACCTTTGGCACTTGTGGCTCCCACCTGGGCGTCATCCTTCTGTTCTATACACCGGGACTCTTCTCGTTCTACACTCAGCGCTTTGGTCAGCATGTGCCCCGGCACATCCACATTCTCTTGGCTGATCTCTACCTTGTCATACCGCCCATGCTCAATCCCCTCATCTACGGCATGAAGACCAAGCAGATCCGGGATGGGGCCCTCCGACTGCTGAAGCGGGGCATTGTCCAGTCATAAAGTCTTCAACCCCACCTGGAGACCCCATCCTATTCTTCCCTTAGCCTTTGGGCAATGTCTAAGAGATCAGTGGCTCCCAGCATGACGGAGAGACAGAAACCCACATTCAAAGGTATCCTTCCTTTGATAAGGAAGCACAGTACAGGTGGGATGGGAGAAGAACCATCAGGTGTTTCCCACTTGTGATGTGGGTGTGGTTACAATGCCCTGGGAGCCTCTGTGCAATGGGAAACATGGTTACCAAGCAGAAGACGGCCTCCCGGGGAATCCTACTCTGCTGTTCTGACATGGTTCCTGCCTTCCAGGAGACCTTGATAAAGTGAGAAAGATATGACTAGAGGTCTGACAAGGAGAAATTACCTTCATCCATAGTCAGGTGTTCCTACTCTGATGGGAATACGTGGATACCTCCCTCAGTAAGCACTAAATCTGATGGGAGAAACACACAGAATTCAAAGGGGCAGAAAGACAGAGGCAGACCAGTCAGCAGTGGGTCAAAGGGAAAACAACGAATAAGAATCAAGGGCAGAGGCGGTCCTAAGATGGCAGAGGAATAGGACGGGGAAATCACTTTCTCGCCCACAAATTTATCAAAAGAACATTGAACGCTGAGTAAATTCCATGAAACAACTTCTGAATGCCGGCAGAGGACATCAGGCACCTAGAAAAGCAGCCCATTGTCTTCAAAAGGAGGTAGGAAAAAATATAAAAGACAAAAAGAGAGACAAAAGAGGTAGGGACGGAGCTCTGTCCTGGAAAGGGAGTCTTAAAAAAGAGGTTTCCAAACACCAGGAAACACTCTCACTGCTGAGTCTGTGGTGAGCCTTGGAACCACAGAGGGCAACATAACTGGAAGGAAAAATAAATAAATAATTAAAACCCATAGATTACGTGCCCAGTGGTAACTCCCCCAGCAGAGAAGCAGCCCAGACGTCTGCATCCACTACTAGCAAACAGGGGCTGGGCAGAGAGGCACGGGCTGCATTGCTTGGAGTAAGGACCAGGCCTGAATGCCCTGAGGGCAATCTGAAGGAACTAACTTGGGCTAGCAAATCAGACTATGGGATAGCTACCACATGAAAAGCCCTAACCTAAGACACCACCAGGCCCGCTCACAGAACAAAGGACTAAGCAGAGATAGCCGGCTGCAGACCATCCCCTTCCGGTGACAGGCAGCCAGAGCCGGAAGCGGGCAATTGCGGCCCCAGAGGGGCATTATCTACCAAACTGCAAGCAGGCTTTGTTGCTAACTAAGACTTCTTGGGATTCTGGAAGGTCAACATCCGCCTGAGAAGGTGCGCCAGTTGTACACCCAGAAAACCGAGTGGCAGGGATGGGGGAGGCGATAAGTTGCAGCGACCACACTCACCAAACACCTGATCACCTGAGCTGCTTGGACTTGGGAAGGGCACCAAAACACAGGCCCAACTGAGTCTGCACCTCTGAGGACTACCCAAGTGCCTGAACCTGAGAGGCTTAGACCTGGGAAGTGCATACAACCCAGGGCTGGCCTCAGACAGTTCCCAGCAGAGCAACCTAGAGCCTAAGCAGTGTTGACAGGGAAAGCACACACGCCGTGAGTGGGGGCAAACCCAGTGTGGCCAAGACACTGCGAGAACATGCCAGTGTTATTTGTTTGCAACATCCCTCCCTCCCCACAGCACGACTGAACAAGTGAGCCTAAAAAAGTGTCCACCACTGCCCCCTTCTGTCAGGGCAGAAATTAGACACTGAAGAGACCAGCAAACTGAAGAAGCTAAAACAGAGGGAACCTCCTTGGAAATGACAGGTGCAATAGATTAAAACCCTGTAGTTAGTACCGACTACATAGGAAGGGGCCTATAGATCTTGAGAAATATAAGCCAGATCAAGGAACTATCCAAAAATGAACTGACCCCACAACAACACCAGAGAAAGTCCTAGATATGTTTTTACTATTTTTACTATCATTCTTTTTTTTTTAATTTTTAAGTCCTCTATTACTCCTTTAATTTTCATTTTTATAACCTACTATTACTTTGCAAACTTCATATATATATATATATATATATATATATATAGTAATTTTTGTGACTTTGTTTTGTTTTGTTTTGTTCTTTAATATTGCATTTTTGAAAATCCAACCTCTACTCTAGATTTTTAATCTTTGCTTTTTGGTATTTGTTATCAATTTTGTACTTTTAAGAACACAATCTTTAGTACCCATTTTTACTTGGGAGCGAGATTAGTGGCTTGACTGCTCTCTCCCCCTGTGGACTCTCCTTTTTCTCCACCAGGTCGCCTCTATCTCCTCCCTCCCCCTTCTCTTCTCTACCCAACTTTGTGAATCTCTTTGTGTGTTCCGGACAGTGGAGAACCCTTAGGAAACTGATTACTGGCTGGATCTGTCTCTCTCCTTTTATTCCCCCCTTTATCCTCCTGGCCACCTCTGTCTCCTTCCTCCCTCTTCTCTTCTCTGGATAACTCTGTGAACATCTCTGAGCAGTCCAGACTGTGGAGCACATATAAGGAAGTGATTACTGGCTGTCGGGGTCCTTTAATAGATCTGGACCTGGAGGTCCAGAGGCGATGATAAGAAAGTGAAAGAGAGAAAGAGGCTGATACTCCCTGGTTTATGCAGAAAACCAATAAAGTCCTTGACACAGGACTTGCGTCTCTCACGAAGGCACCAGGCGCCCTCTCGAGGAGGGTGAAGGCACAGGGCACCTTCTCAGGAGAGTCTTATAAGCCCAGGCAGAAGAGTGAGCAAGATGGGTCTCTGTGCTCCAAAAAATCAGCCGAAGAGAGAGAGAGAGAAAGAAAGAAAGACAGACACGGGGACCCAAGCTCTGATGGAGCAAAGGTGCTTTAATGATTTTTCTGTGAGTATATATAGGCTGTAGTACAAGAAGTTTCTTTTGTCAATGATAAAGATCAGAAAACCAAATGTACAGTAACCGTTACCAAGGGAACAGGGATGATGATGGTCAGGAGACAATCCATATCTCAAGAAAGGGGATTGAGACTAAGCAGTTTTGTTGTAAAGAGAATGTTTACTAAAGGAGATTCAAGCCTGTCTCACACAGTGACCCCAGTTCCTGGGAGCAGTGTGCTGTTTCGCTTAAAGAGAAACAAAGGACTCGTGAGAAACAGCACGTAGGAATCCTCCTGTTAAACATTCCCTGACAATTCTCCCTTATTTACTTATAATATTTGTAAAAAGAGTTCTGTTCATTACAGTTTGTTTAGTTTTAACAATCTTTGCATGAAGGCAATGGTAGATGACAAATATGATTATCAAGACAATCATTAAAATTACAGTTCCAGACCCGATGTTGTGAGTAATGCTTTGGAATCATCCGTGTGGTTCTAGCCCAGATAATTGATTAGCTAGTTGTTCAGCTTAAGTTTTCATATTAGTGGAAGAGAGCAGATCATTAGAAAAGGTTTCAAATATTTCTTTTTGTAATAATTGTACATTCAGAGAGACATTATCATGTATGTTTTGTAAATGAAATTTGATTTGTTCCTAGTTGTAGGCATTATTATTGAAATGAACAGGAGTAACACAAAATTGAGTAGAATTCCAATCACATTTTAACATTACCTGTTTTTGTACATCTGTTAATTGATCTCCAACCCATTTGATGGCTGTTTTTAGTTCCTGTATTACTTCTTGAATATCCTCATCTATCTGAGACTGAGTGGCCCACATAGTATGGGGATCTTTAGTCCAATTTTGAATAAAATTATGTGTTTGAATTGAGGTTTGTAAAGCAACACCAGTGACAGCAACCGCGGTGCAAATAGCTATTAATCTCAAAATGCCAAAAATTAGCCATCCAATGAATTGTTTAGATCGTCAGAGCAATTTAGTAAGTAACTGGGAAGCAAGTCCAGCCATGGGACCTTCTTCCTAGGGCTGCTGGAGATTTATTGGTAACCATAGATTATGTTGAAATCAAAGAATCAAAAGGCAGTCATTTTACAAGGAAATAGAGGAGTTAAGACAAGTATATAATTTACAATTTATGCAAGTTATAGAACATAAAGCCTTATTGAATTGTAAGTTTCCTATAGCTACAACAAAAGGAAGTAGAACACAGGCTTGTATAAAATATGATTGATTATAGTGAAATAAACAATTGCTATGGCTACAATTAGTCCTTGTGAAATGTCCAGTCCAAGTCCCAAGTTCCTCGATGCTTGCAGCAAGTTTCCAGATGTCCCATTGTTCAAGTCCAATCTGTTTATCAAGAACAATTCGAGGATGAGGTGGGGCCACTCCACCATCAAGCCATCCAAGAAGTCCTCTGTCATGGTAATGCTCCATTGTAGTATTAGTAACCTTCTATGTTATTTGATTAATATAATCATATCTAGTGTTGTAATATCATCTGAGCAGTTAGATAACCATATACCATGGGGTCCCCAATCAACAACTGTATGATTAGCCATAAACATTAATTTTCCTGATTTGGCCTGACATTTGTCCCAATGAACAGGAATATATTTAAAATTCTTATTAGTAAATCCTTTGCATAGTGTTCTTTTTTCTTTCCCTAATTCTTTCCCTAAAGGTTTAGTAATATAAACATGGCTCATGGACAAAGAAAGGGTAGTAAATAATCCAAGCAGTGTCCGCAAGTCCTCTTTTAGAGGCAGGGTGAAAGCCCAAGTTTGTCGGCTAACATTTATGTATAATTCTGTTGGGCCCATATACAAAGAAAGGACTTCATAACCTAGAGAGATATTAATTAGTTTTTCTCCTTCTTCAGGATGATAGGGCCCCTCCAAGTTCCAAGGAGGGGGCATATGTGTTGAGTCATTAGTGGATATGATTGGTCTTATATCTGTCCATTTTATAACCTACAATAAAAGGGGGGGTTAAGTATATAAACCAATTAAGTGTGATCAATCAAGTCAGCCTGAGCAGGGGAAGCAAAAGCAAGCAAAGCAAGCATAGTGAAGAAAGATATTTTCAGGATTCCGAGGCATTCCCTGTTGAGAAGTCAGATTTTCAGCTTGATTAGTAAGGGCATTTATCTGTCCCCAAGGAGGGAGATTATAAGGTCGGTGATGTCAAGTGCAGCATTTTTTGGAAATTTTTAAAGTCACCATGGCTTGTATTGGAATTCCTTCTTCCTGAGGTTTTTGTTGTATTGTCTCTAGTCTGAATGTTGGGGGCCCCTTTAGGTTGAATCTTCTGAAGAGGAAGTCATATGAGTTTGTTGGATCCATCTGGAGAAATAGAAGCATATCCCTTTCCCTGTAAGATTAGTTTCTTAGATTTCCATTGATTAGTTAACCCATCTTGACATCAAATGGGCAAAGGAAGGGAAGTGTTCTTTAATGTTTCAAAGTGTTTTTTTACTGTTTTTGTCAAAATATCTTCTTTCAGTAACTTTAAAAAATTTAAAACAAATATATTAACAATAGTTATAGAAAGGAAAGCGATAATGATGAAAACATTCCTAGGAACTATTTCAGTCCAAAAATAACCATCTAGAGATCTGTTTGGGGATTGGTAGATAATGTCCACCAAGAGGACATTGAGAAGCTTTTATTTTAAATTGACCTTGACTCTTGACGACTTAAACCTTTCTTCTTGAATGTTGTTTCCATGAATTTGTTCATTTCTGTGTCAAAGGTATGAGTCATCATCTTGTTCAGCCAATGCTATTGTTCTTCTTTTTAATATATGTAAATCAAATATGTAGACCCAATTTTGGTTTTAACTCCTTAGTCTTTGGGTATTTTGGAATTGACAACATTGATGTTGTTAGAGGTAGGTTTTTCTGGTTGATACAGTTTATGCCTCATGTTTAACAGATGGGACAGTCAGTGGCTTAAAACAAGCTTTTGTAGATATATGTACCCATTTAAAAAATATTTTTTCATTTAAGCCCAGGTATTGGTGGCATAGTCTGTCTAATGTAGAGTTTATCAGTTCCAACCAAGCGATGTGTCAGTAAGTAAGTTTGTCTTAAATTCCATGAGGTACTATAGTCTTGTTGTCATCATTAACTAACCATGAAAATTTGGCTGTGGTTTTGAAATAATGGGTTTATTTCTTTCTCATTCAGCATATATGTTTTTTCTAATATAAAAAGAAATGGGATCTGACTGTGTTTTAAGTGGTTTGTGTTATTTGGGGCAAAGGATTAGGAGCAAACATGCAAATATTTTTTCTTAAGTGAAATTATTGAAAAGCTGATGCAGAACAACTTGCTAAATGAAATGTTGCTCATACCCAAATATATTTGACCTTGTCCTTGGAAAAGAAATGAAGCCTGGCAGTTGTCTAATCTCTCTGTTCAATGTGTCAAGGAAGATTATATTTTCAAGACAGACCTTAAAAGAAGGTGAATATTTTGCACTTTTGATATTCTTAGGAACAAACAATCTTTTTGGCAAGTGGTGTCTTTTTTATGTTGTTTTAGTTTTGCATTGTGAAACAGGCATTCAAGTTGATGTTATTTTGTTTTAAGAATCTTACAAATTGGAAATAGCAATAAAATTATATTAATAATAGTTATAGGTTTAAAGACTATATTGTATTAGAATCTAGTAAAGTCTGTTCTGGATAAGAAAGATAAAAGTGTTCCTGTGTATACCCTCTTATTTAATTTTTTTTGTTTGTTTGTTTGCAGTTACAGTGTGTAATATGTTTGCTTAATTATCTCTTGTGTTTATGGATTATAAGGCATGTCTGTAATCTGTTTAATAGAGAATGAATGTAAAAATTGTTTAAATTTGCTTAGAAATATAGATAGGGCCATTGATTGTTTTTATAGAATTAGGTATTCTCATTATTGTAAAGTGAGCTAATAGGTGGGTTATAACATATTGTGTAGTTTCACCTTGGAGAGGTGTGGTCCATATAAAAGAAGAATTTGTATGACTTGAGACATGTAAGAAGGAAGAGGAAGAAAGTTCAGGGCAATGAGTTATATCCATTTGTCATAAAACTTTCTTTCATTTGTCATAAACTCCTTTTTATATTTTTATATTCATCATTTTATTTGCCATTTCTTATAACTTTTTATCAAAAGCATATATCTTATTTTTCTTTAGCTACTATGAAGTGTCTTGTATGTTAGTATTTTATAGATTGGTGAATATATTTATTATATCATATTATATATTATAATATATATTTTTATATAAACATATGTTTATATTTATATATATATTTCTTAATAGTTTAAAATCTTTTTAGTTTATCTGTAAGAAAAAATTTTTGTAACAGGAAATTAATGTTCAGTGATTAATGTTTTAAAATCTTACTTCATTTGGAAATGACCTAGCTATTTAATAAACTTTTATTATTTAGTTTAGTATAACTCCAGAAACTTAAGTTACCCCAATGCTAAGAGATTATTTTAGATTATAATAATAGATTATTCTATTAAAAATATAATTATTTTTAATAGGGTTATTTAAAAGTTTTCATCTTATTTATATATATATATAAAGTTACCCTTTTGTTGACAAATTTAGTTTACCTTAAACCTAGGCATAATAAAAGTATTATATAATGTTGATGACTTAAGACATGTCTTAATTAGATTAGCAAGCAAGTGAATTTAAATAGGGCTCATTGACTTCATATTATTCAAAAACAAAGACATATATTGAAACCTAAATAATTTTAGATAGATAGGCATAGTTTTCCTCTTGAAATTTAAAATATCTTTTTGTTTTATTTTTATTTATTTTTTTTTTTTTTTTTTTTTTTAGTTCCACCAATTCGTTTATGGCTGGAGTCCTAGATAGAGTGGGCTGTGTATCCCAAGGACATGATAAGAGTTAACTTTAGGTTTTTTCTTAGGCCTGTTTTTGTTTCCCAGGCAGAATTGGAGCTCCAAAGAAGTATTTTAAGAACTTAACTTTTTCCTAATTACACAAGTAAAAAGAACTGGTTTTGCAATTTCCAAAAAGATTTTATTTTAATCAGTTTTCTCTGGAGTCTAAAGAATATCATGGTCATTCATTGTCAAAAATATCATTTCTCCTTTTTTGTAGTTACAGTATATTATTAATGATATATGCATGAGGGAATTGCTGTCACATAGGAAGTAAAGCCTTGGCTATAAAATTTTGACAAATATTAGGATTGTTACAAATAGCTTTGAAAAGAAGGGAAGCGAAAAGCAAAGGAGAAAAGGAAAGATATAAGCATCTGAATGCAGATCTCCAAAGAATAGCAAGAAGAGATAAGAAAGCCTTGCTCAGCGACCAATGCAAAGAAATAGAGGAAAACAACAGAATGGGAAAGACTAGAGATCTCTTCAAGAAAATTAGAGATACCAAGGGAACATTTCATGCAAAGATGGGCTCGATAAATGACAGAAATGGTATGGACCTAACAAGCAGAAGATATTAAGAAGAGGTGGCAGGAATACACAGAAGAACTGTACAAAAAAGATCTTCATGACCAAGATAATCACGATGGTGTGACCACTCACCTAGAGCCAGACATCCTGGAATGTGAAGTCAACTGGGCCTTAGAAAGCATCACTATGAACAAAGCTAGTGGAGGTGATGGAATTCCAGTTGAGCTATTTCAAATCCTGAAAGATGATGCTGTGAAAGTGCTGCACTCAATATGCCAGCAAATTTGGAAAACTCAGCAGTGGCCACAGGACTGGAAAAGGCCCATTTTCATTCCAATCCCAAAGAAAGGCAATGCCAAAGAATGGTCAAACTACCACACAATTGCACTCATCTCACGCGCTAGTAAAGTAATGCTAAAAAATCTCCAAAACCGGCTTCAGCAATACATGAACCATGAAATTCCAGATGTTCAAGCTGGTTTTAGAAAAGGCAGAGGAACCAGAGATCAAATTGCCAACATCCACTGGGTCATCAAAAAAGAAAAGAGAGTTCCAGAAAAACACCTATTTCTGCTTTATAGACTATGCCAAAGCCTATGACTGTGTGGATCACAATAAACTGTGGAAAATTCTGAAAGAAATGGGAATAATATAGGTTTCTTAAAAGGAGGGTCAGGTGGTCTGGTATTCCCATTTCTTTCAGAATTCTTAAGAAACCTATATGCAGGTCAGGAAGCAACAGTTAGAACTGGACATTGAACAGCAGACTGGTTCCAAATAGGAAAAGGAGTACGTCAAGGCTGTATATGGTCACCCTGCTTATTTACCTTCTATGCAGAGTACATCATGAGAAACTCTGGGCTGGAAGAAGCACAAGCTGGAATCAAGATTGCCGGGAGAAATATCAATAACCTCAGATATGCAGATGACACCACCCTTATGGCAGAAAGTGAAGAGGCACTCAAAAGCCTCTTGATGAAAGTGAAAGAGGAGAGTGAAAAAAGGTGGCTTAAAGCTCAACATTCAGAAAATGAAGATCATGGCATCTGGTCCCATCACTTCATGGGAAATAGATGAGGAAACAGTAGAAACCGTGTCAGACTTTATTTATTGGGGCTCCAAAATCACTGCAAATGGTGATTGCAGCAATGAAATTAAAAGGCACTTACTCTTGGAAGGAAAGTTATGACCAACCTAGATAGCATATTGAAAAGCAGAGACATTACTTTGCCAACAAAGGTCCGTCTAGTCAAGGCTATGGTTTTTCCAGTGATCATGTATGGATGTGAGAGTTGGACTGTGAAGAAAGCTGAGCACTGAAGAATTGATGCTTTTGAACTGTGGTGTTGGAGAAGACTCTTGAGAGTCCCTTGGATTGCAAGGAAATCAAACCAGTCCATTCTGAAGGAGATCAGCCCTGGGATTTCTTTGGAAGAAATGATGCTAAAGCTGAAACTCCAGTACTTTGGCCACCTCATGTGAAGAGTTGACTCATTGGAAAATACTCTGATGCTAGGAGGGATTGGGGGCAGGAGGAGAAGGGGACAACAGAGGATGAGATGGCTGGATGGCATCACTGACTTGATGGACGTGAGTCTGAGTGAACTCCGGGAGTTGGTGATGGACAGGGAGGCCTGGCGTGCTGTGATTCATGGGGTCGCAAAGAGTCAGACACGACTGAAGGACTGAACTGAACTGAACTGAGAGCAAATATTTTGATAAGAATATTGTATCAATGTTCATTATAGATATGTATCTTATAATTTTCTTTCTTACAATATCCTTATCAGGTTTTTATATCTTGGTTTTGCTTGCCTCATAAGCATATTAGAAAGCATTCCTTACTGCTTTATTTTTGGAAAACGTAGATCCGTCTAGTCAAGGCTATGGTTTCTCCAGTGGTCATGTATGGATGTGAGAGTTGGACTGTGAAGAAAGCTGAGCACCGAAGAATTGATGCTTTTGAACTGTGGTGTTGGAGAAGACTCTTGGGAGCCCTTGGACTGAAAGGAGATCCAACCAGTCCACTCTGAAGGAGATCAGCCCTGGGATTTCTTTGGAAGGAATGATGCTAAAGCTGAAACTCCAGTACTTTGGCCACCTCGTGCGAAGAGTTGACTCATTGAAAAAGACTCTGATGCTGGGGGGGATTGGGGGCAGGAGGAGAAGGGGACGACAGAGGATTAGATGGCTGGATGGCATCACTGACTCGATGGGCATGAGTTTGAGTGAACTCCGGGAGTTGGTGATGGACAGGGAGGCCTGGCATGATGCAATTCATGCGGTCGGAAAGAGTCTGACATGACTAAGTGACTGAACTGAACTGAACAGAATATTTTATTTATTCCTAAAATATTTGATAGACTTCTACAGGAAATATCTGGATCTGACATTTCTTTTTTTTGTTTTGTTATTATACATTTAATTTTTCATAAATATAGGTATATTCAGATTTTCTATTTTTACAAGCTGTCCAATTTTCCCTAAATTACCAAAATAATATAATATTCAAAATAATATACTAATATATTACAAAATTGTTTATAACTTCCTCTTATTCTCTCAGTTCTGTAGGACCTGTCACTTCTTTTATTTCTGATATAGGTTATTTGTGTGAGTTTGCCCTGTTCTATCATGCCAGTGGGGGTAGGGGGAAAGGAGAGAAATGTATCAATTTTATTAATGTTTATAACCAATTTGTAGATTTATTGATTTTTCTTTATTGTTTGCTTTTTCTTTCATTGATTTTTGCTCTTTTTTATTTCCATTCTTCTGTTTATTCTGGGTTTAGTCTGCTCTTCTCTTTTAGTGGCCAGGGTCATTGTGCTCACTCCTTTCTTATTCTCCAGCTGATTCCTCATCACATGTACTGCTCTATTGTCTCATCTTCAATATGAGACAGCCCACCACTTTCCTTCATCTGAGAGTCAGTTTTCTGGCCCTTTTGATCCTTTTATCCTTTCTGACACCCACTTTTTAAGCATTCTCCCAGAAATATTAGGAATCCAAGACTTTCTCACTACACCACTTTTCTCTACTTTGTAAATCCAAATGGCCAGGGGCTAACATCGTATCTTATTTAAATGAGTGATTGCTTCTGCTAAGTCGCTTCAGTTGTGTCCTACTCTGTGCGACACCATAGACGACAGCCCACCAGGCTTCCCTGTCCCTGGGATTCTCCAGGCAAGAACAGTGGAGAGGGTTGCCATTTCCTTCTCCAATGCATGAAAGTGAAAAGTGAAAGTGAAGTTGCTCAGTTGTGTCCGACTCTTAGCAACCCCATGGACTGCAGCCTACCAGGCTCCTCCGTCCATGGGATTTTCCAGGCAAGAGTACTGGAGTGGGTTGCCTTTGCCTTCACTTGAAATGAGTGATTAGACGGGCTTAAACAAGTGACTGACATTAATATATACTTTGAAGCAAGGAATGGCTGTAAGATGACTGCCTCAGCCATCTCATGTGAGAAGACACTAGATATCCTGGTGTCTGGAACCAAAAGAATGTCCTTGTGAACTGAGTTGGAACAACTTCCATTGAGTTTTTCCAAGAATGAAGATAGCTTGCAAAGTCGTAAGATTGGTATACAGAGCCTGAGCCACCTAGGGTACAAAGTCAGAAGAGGAAAAGACTGTATAGCAAAAAAAGAAATTGATGAAATAAAAGTTTGTATAGGAGAGACAGATGAAAGTGATGAATAGAACATAGAGCTCACTTCTTCCCATAGATAAATCAAAAATACATCTACAAATGGAACCGTTCTCACAGAATACCTACTGAACACCAGCAGATCTCATACAACTGAAGCTGCAGGAAGGATCACCACATAACCAAGCAGAACAAAAGAAAGAAAAAGAAATGGGGAAAGGACCTGCACCCCTGGGAGGGAGCTGTGAAAGAGGAATGTCTCCTAGAAACTGCCTTCACTGGCCAGATCAGCTGGGATAAAGAGAGTGCTTTGGAGATTCAGAGGAGAGTGTAGCAACTGGCTTGAGGCAGGCAGAACAGAGAGAGACCAGCATAGATGGTCGTAGGCACCTCACTGCACTCCCCAGACTGAGACATAGATCTGCTGACGCACAAAGGGGCTGGGTGCTGAAACTGGGACTTCAGTGGAGAGACCCAGGGATGTCTGCTCCTGAAGTTGTGTGTGTCTGCACAGCTGTGTTGTTTGGCAGGTTTATACCACAGGGGTCTTTGCGAGCTCAGTGCCTAGGGGACATCCAAGCAGATCACTGATGCTCCTGAGACTGGGGTCGGTATGGCATGAGCAGCTGCAGGCTTTACAGGCACGCACATGCAGAGACAGGGCTGGGTCTGGGCTGATTCTGTAGCTCCAGATGCATGAATACACCAGGTCCCAGTGCTGGACTTCAGCAGATGTGCACTGGCGAATACGCACCAGTGGCTTTGTGAGCACAACCCCTGAAGGATGTCCAGGGTAACTGATTGCACTGTCAGGTTGAGGCAGATAAGAGAGTAATGCCAACAACAGTGTACTTTGTGAGCCCACAAAACAGGTAACAGGTGACACCAAAGAGAACACCTCAAGGTGGACAGCTCCTGTGAAGGGGTACTTAGGCGCTCCTCTCCCAGCAAAAGTATTCCAGTCCAGCCAGCATTACACTGCAGCTCAGAAATGGATGTGGGGGCTTCTCCTCCAACAATGGGAACAGACTCTGCCCCCCACAGGGCTGTTACAACCACAGAGCAAAGAGGAGGCCCCACCCAACCTCCAGAGCAGTCCCTTGTCACCACAATACCAATTGAAACCCCTATCATGGGGATAATGACCAGCACACACCGAGGAAAGATATGGAAGACAACCATACTAAAAACAGCCCTCATAACAAAAGTATCAGGCTCACACAGGCTACACAGGGACACTTTCATATAAAAACAGCCCTTCAAGACCACAGTAGATAATTGTTTCTCCCAAATTCATAGTCAGAGAAATAAAACTAAAATGAAGAAGAGGAACCACTCCCAACTAAAAGAATAAGTGACATTTCCTGAAAGAACAATGAAACAGATCTCTCCAGTCTACCAGATTCTGAGTTCAAAAAGGAGATAATTAAAATACTGAAGGAATTAAGAAAGACTTTTGATAGAAATGTGGATCACTGTAACAAGGAACTAGAAACTATAAAGAGGAGCCAATTAGAAGGTTCATTTGCCAAGATAAAAGTCAAGTTAAAAGCAATAAATAACTAAATAATGCAGAAGAATGAGCAAGTGATCTGAAAGACAGAATATAGAAATCATCCAATAAGAAGAGCAGACAGAAAAGCAAATGAAAGCAATATATGAGCTCTATGGCACAATATAAACTGAGACAATATACTCATAATAGGAATCCTAAGAGAAGAAAGAGAAAAAGAGGATTGAAAATGTATCTGAAAAAATTATAGCTGAAAAATTCCCCAAACTAAGGAAGGAAACAGATATATAAGTACAGGAAGAACAGAGGGTCCCAAATAAGATGAACCCAAACAAACCTACATTAAGACATATTAAAATTAAAATGGCAAGAGTGAAAGATAAAGAGAAGATTCTAAAGGCAGCAAGAGAAAAAGACTTAGTTCAACTAATTTCTCTACAGAAACACTGCAGGCCAGAGTGAGTGACAAAATATATTCAAGTCCTGAAAGGAAATAACCTGCAATCTAGGGTACTCTCACCAGCAAGATCATGCAATGAAGTGTCACCTCATACAGGTTAGAGCATCTACCATCAAAAAATCTACAAATGATAAATGCTGGAGAAGGTATGGAGAAAAGGGAACCCTCCTACACAGCTGGTGGTATGTAAATTGATGAGGCGACAATAGAGAAGTTATGAATGTTTCTTTAAAAACTACAGATACGGTTGTCATATGATCCAACAATTCCATCTATGGGCATATATCCAGAAAAAAAAGTCTAATTCATAAAGATACATGCACCATAATGTTTATTTCAGCACTATTTAAAATAGCCAAGATATGGAAGCAACCTAAATGTTCATCAACATATGAATGGATAAAGATGTAGTATACATACACACACACACATACACACACACACACACACACACACACAGAGGAATACTTTTCAGCCATTAAAAGTAATGAAATAATGCCATTTGTAGCAACATGAATGGACCTAGAGATTATCATACTAATGAAGTAATTCAAAGAAAAATAACATGATATAACTTATATGTTAAATGTAAAAATGCGATACAAGTGAATTTATTTATAAAATAGAAAGAGACTCAAAGACATAGTAAATAAACGTGGTTACCAAAGGGGGATGGGGTGGAGGGATAAATTTGGAGGATAAAGTATGAGTTTCAAACTAGATAAACAACAAGGTCCTACTATACAGCATACAGAACTATATTCAATATCTTGTAATAAATTCCACTAGAAAAGAATATGAAATAAAATGTATGTGTGTACAACCAATCCCAAAGGGCAGTGCCAAAGAATGTTCAAACTATTGCACAATTGCACTCATTTCACATACTAGCAAAGTAATGCTCAAAATCCTTCAAGCTAGGCTTCAACAGTATGTGAACTGAGAACTTCAGATGTACAAGCTGGATTTAGAATAGGCAGAAGAGCCAGAGATCAAATTGTCAACATCAGTTGGATCATAGATAAAGCAAGAGAATTCCAGAAAAAAAACATCTACTTCTGCTTCATTGACTATGCTAAAGCCTTTAACTAATGGCTCACACCACCCTTCATGGCAGAAATCAAGAAGAACTAAAGAGCTTCTTTACAGGGGTCCAGCCCCAGTAGGATCCAGGAATTCCCTCAGGAGGACGGCGTCAGCGATAAGGAAAGTAAAAGGTGAGAGAAAGAGGTTTGATCTTCCTTGATTTACACAAAAAGGCAATAAAGCTCCTCATACAGAACTTGCTCTGTTCACGGAGGCCGCAGGCACCCTCTCAGTGGGGTGAGGACGCAGGACACCCTTTCCACAGTGAAGACACAGAGCACCTTCCCGATCAGGTCTCAGAAGCCCAGGCAAACAAGTGAACTCAGAGAGCCCCTGTGCTCCAAGTAGTCATCCTGAAAGAAGAACAGAGAGAGAAAAAGAGAGAAAAAGAAAAAAAGAATGACATGGGGAGACCAAGCCTGATGAGCAAGGCCTGTAACTTTATTTATAAAAGGAGCTTTTATACCCTCAGTTGTATATAGAGGATAATAGGGGGGTGTGGAGTCATGCAAGATCAGCAGTCCTTGACCCTTATCGAAACCAGGCTTTCTTTCTGCAAACTTATCATATACAAAGACTTTAGGTGATTTACATCATCTTCTGGCCAGGAGGCCTGTTAACATTTTTATTCTGATAAAGGTTAGTTAACCAGAAAACTTATTTTCTCCAAAGGTGATCTTTCTAGAAGTTTGGTGCCACTCCCGGAAAGCACTAGATAAAGTTGCATTTTTATAGGGCAAAGGTGCGGTGGGGTGTAACAAGGAAAGAATTTATTACCTCAAGGGTCTAAAGTTGTTAACATCAAGGCTACTACTTATTTTTCCTATATTCCAACTATGTTAATTAATATACTCACAAGGACACAATGGGTAAGGAATATGGAAACTTGGCAGCAAGCATTAGCTCAACAATGAAATCCTCTACCAGTTCTATTCTAATAATTTTAAACTCCACGAGAAACTCTGCATTGTTAGAATATCTTAAGCTTCCCATGCATCTCGTGGTTGGGAGGCTGTAAACAATCACATGCATAGCTGTAAGAGTCCGGATAAACCTGTCAGGCAAGTTAGAAAGCTATCTGAGGGATTTGAATTGGAACACACCTATTATGCCCAGGAGACTTATTAACTAGAGCTTTAAGTTGATGTCCTTCAGAGAAAGGTGGTCGGGGATAGCCCCCCGTTAATGTCAGAGGAGTTGGTGAAAGTCATAAAATAGTAAGACAGACAGACTCTGGTTTTAGGGTAGATGCTCGAGCAGGTCCAGGGGGTCCCTCCAGTCCTGATCCGCCTTTGACTTCAGGCCCTCTCCACATGACCTTTGTCATGGGTGGGATCTCCTGTGCTGGCTCTCGGCACTTCTTGATGAAAGTAGAAGAGGAGAGTGAAAAAGTTGGCTTCAAATTCAACATTCAGAAAACTAAGATCATGTCATCTGGTCCCATCACTTCACGGCACATAGATGGGGAAACAATGGAAACAGTGAGAGATTTTATTTTGGGGAGCTCCAAAGTCACTGCAGATGGTGACTACAGCCATGAAATTAAAAGATGCTTGCTCCTTGGAAGAAAAGTTATGACCAACCCAGACAGCATATTAAAAAGCAGAGACATTACTTTGCTAACAAAGGTCCATCTGGTCAAAGCTATGGTTTTTCCAGTAGCCATGTATGGATATGAGAGTTGGATTACAAAGAAAGCTGAGCACTGAAGAATTGATGCTTTTGAACTGTGGTGTTGGAGACGACTCTTGAAAGTCTCTTGAACTGCAAGGAGATCCAACCAGTCCATCCTAAAGGAAATCAACCTTGAATATTCATTGGAAGGACTGATGCTGAAGCTGAAACTCCAATCCTTTGGCCACCTGATGCAAAGAACTGATTTATTTGAAAAGACTACGATGCTGGGAAAGATTGAAGGCAGGAGGAGAAGGGGACAACAGAGGATGAGATGGTTGGGTGGCATCCCTGACTCAATGGACATGAATCTGAGTAAACTCCGGGACTTGGTAATGGACAGGGAGGCCTGGCGTGCTGTAGTCCATGGGGTTGCAAAGAGTCAGACATGACTGAGCAACTAAATTGAATGAATCACAACAAACTGGAAAATTCTGAAAGAGATGGGAATTCCAGACCACCTTACCTGCCTTTTCAGAAACCTGTATGCAGGTCAAGAAGCAACAGTTAGAACAGGACATGGAACAACAGACTGGCTTAAAAGTGGGAAAGGAGTATGTCAAGTCTGTATAATGTCACCCTGCTTATTTAACTTATATGCTGCGTAATCATGCGAAATGCCTGGCTGGATGAAGCACAAGCTGGAGTCAAGATCTCTAGAAGAAATATCAATACTCTCAGATATGCAGATGACACCACCATAATGGCAAAAAGGAAAGAATTAAAGAGCCTCTTGATGAAAGTGACCACCCACAGGTGGCTCAGCTGGTTAAGAATCCACCTGCAATGGGGGAGACCTGGGTTCGATCCCTGGCTTGGGAAGATCCCCTGGAGAAAGGAAGGGCTACCCACTCCAGTATTCTGGCCTGGAGAATTCCATGGACTGTATAGTCCACGAGGTTGCAAAGAGTTGGACACCACTGAGCAACTTTCACTTTCATGAAAATGAAAGAGGAGAGTGAAAAAGCTGACTTAAAACTCAACATACAAAAAATGAAGATCATGGCATCTGATCCCATCACTTCATGGCAAGTAGATGCGGAAACATAGGAAACAGTGACAGACTATTTTCTTGGGCTCCGAAATCACTACAGGTGGTGACTTGCAGCCATGAAATTAAAAGACACTTGCTCCTTGGAGAAAAGTTATGACAAACCTAGACAGCATGTGAAAAAGCAGAGACATTACTTTGTCAACAAAGGTCCATATAATCAAACTATGGTTTTTTCCAGTAATCATGTACAGATGTGAGAGCTGGACAATAAAAAAAGGCTGTGTAAAAGAATTGATGCCTTCAAATTTTGGTGCTGGAGAAGACTCTTGAGAGTCCCTTGGACAGCAAAGAGATCAAACCAGTTGATCCTAAAGGAAATCAATCCTGAATAGTCATTAGAAGGACTGATGCTAAAGCTCCAATACTTTGGCCACCTAATGTGAAGAGCTGACTTATTGGAAAAGACCCTGATGCTGGGAAAGATTAAAGACAGGAGGAGAAAGGGACAACACAGGATGAGATGGCTGGATGGCATCACTGACTGGATGAACATGAGTTTGAGCAAGCTCTGGAAGTCAGTGATAGAGAAGCCTGGCATGCTGCAGTCCATGGAGTCGCAAAGAGTCAGACATGACTGAGTGACTGAACAACAGCAAATAACTGAATCACTTTGCTGTACATCAGAAATTAACATAATATTGTAAATAAACTATACTTCAATTTAATAAAACAGTCAGTTCAGTTCAGTCGCTCAGTCATGTCCGACTCTTTGCGACCCCATGAATTGCAGCACGCCAGGCCTCCATGTCCATCACCAACTCCTGGAGTTCACTCAGACTCACGTACATCAAGTCAGTGATGCTATCCAGTCATCTCATCCTCTGTCGTCTCCTTCTCCTCCTGCCCCCAATCCCTCCCAGCATCAGAGTCTTTTCCAATGAGTCAACTCTTCGCATGAGGTGGCCAAAGTACTGGAAATAAAGGCAAATGGCTAAAGTGGGCATTGCCACAAACCTACCCAGGCTCCTATGATACAAGCACTCAATCTGATACGGTTCACATATAAAAATATCAAGTAGAAGACACCAGTAAAATTAAGGGCTCTGAAACTATCACCACAATCTAAGTATATGCATATCCATCACCTCCAAAAGTTTCCTCTTGCCTTTTTTATTTATTACCATGTTTATTTGCCAAAAACATAAGATCTATCTTATTAGAAAATTTTTAAAATACAATATTGTTAACTATAGGCACTATGCTGTATAGCAGATTATATCTCATCTCCAAACTCAAGTTGTATACACTAAATATGCACAACTTTTTATATGTCAATCATACCTCAATAAAGTGGGTTTTTAAAAAATGAATCAATAAAAGGAAGAAAGGAAGGGGGGAAATATCCTCAGGAAGGAAGGAAAAAAATAATTAAGACTTGAAAGATAGGCACTGTTAATGCTACAGGAATTTCTTTCATTGTCTCATGCATGGTAATGGCTCACCTATCATGCAGTTACCAAGAGTGACAACAGAATAAATGTGGAAATTAATACTTACATCCTTACAAATCATATCCAATAGGGTTGGCAGTTTTAGCAATATAGAGATTTTGTAAATCCTGGGTGAAATGTTTTCTTAAAAGTTAAAACCATGGAAAACAAAAAACCTCGAATAGCAAAAGCGATCTTGAGAAAGAAGAATGGAACTGGAGGAATCAACCTACCTGACTTCAGGCTCTACTACAAAGCCACAGTTATCAAGACAGTATGGTACTGGCACAAAGACAGAAATATAGATCAATGGAACAAAATAGAAAGCCCAGAGATAAATCCACGCACATATGGACACCTTATCTTTGACAAAGGAGGCAAGAATATACAATGGATTAAAGACAATCTCTTTAACAAGTGGTGCTGGGAACTCTGGTCAACCACTTGTAAAAGAATGAAACTAGAACACTTTCTAACACCATACACAAAAATAAACTCAAAATGGATTAAAGATCTCAACGTAAGACCAGAAACTATAAAACTCCTAGAGGAGAACATAGGCAAAACACTCTCTGACATACATCACAGCAGGATCCTCTATGACCCACCTCCCAGAATATTGGAAATAAAAGCAAAAATAAACAAATGGGACCTAATTAACCTTAAAAGCTTCTGCACATCAAAGGAAACTATTAGCAAGGTGAAAAGACAGCCTTCAGAATGGGAGAAGATAATAGCAAATGAAGCAACTGACAAACAACTAATCTCGAGAATATACAAGCAACTCCTACAGCTCAACTCCAGAAAAATAAATGACCCAATCAAAAAATGGGCCAAAGAACTAAATAGACATTTCTCCAAAGAAGACATACAGATGGCTAACAAACACATGAAAAGATGCTCAACATCACTCATTATCAGAGAAATGCAAATCAAAACCACTATGAGGTACCATTTCACACCAGTCAGAATGGCTGCGATCCAAAAGTCTACAAGTAATAAATGCTGGAGAGGGTGTGGAGAAAAGGGAACCCTCTTACACTGTTGGTGGGAATGCAAACTAGTACAGCCACTATGGAGAACAGTGTGGAGATTCCTTAAAAAACTGGAAATAGACCTGCCTTATGATCCAGCAATTCCACTGCTGGGCATACACACTGAGGAAACCAGAAGGAAAAGAGACACGTGTACCCCAATGTTCATCGCAGCACTGTTTATAATAGCCAGGACATGGAAGCAACCTAGATGTCCATTGGCAGATGAATGGATAAGAAAGCTGGGGTACATATACACAATGGAGTATTACTCAGCCATTAAAAAGAATACATTTGAATCAGTTCTAATGAGGTGGATGAAACTGGAGCCTATTATACAGAGTGAAGTAAGCCAGAAGGAAAAACACCAATACAGTATACTAATGCATATATATGGAATTTAGAAAGATGGTAACAATAACCCTGTGTACGAGACAGCAAAAGAGACACTGATGTATAGAACAGTCTTATGGACTCTGTGGGAGAGGGAGAGGGTAGGAAGATTTGGGAGAATGGCATTGAAACATGTAAAATATCATGTATGAAATGAGTTGCCAGTCCAGGTCCGATGCACGATACTGGATGCTTGGGGCTGGTGCACTGGGACGACCCAGAGGGAGGGAATGGGGAGGGAGGAGGGAGGAGGGTTCAGAATGGGGAACACGTGTATACCTGTGGTGGATTCATTTTGATATTTGGCAAAACTAATACAGTTATGTAAAGTCTAAAAATAAAATAAAATTAAAAAAAAAAAAAGTTAAAACCATGGAATCTAGCACCAAATCTGGACTCTTCCCTCATGTGGGCTCTAATGCAAGCTCAGAAAGTGGATCTAACCATTATTTCAAATACTTAATCATAAAATCTAAACAGACAGTGAGCAGCCTTCTAGGGCTTGACACTGCCAAACTTTCTCTCTAGCTCAAAGCAGAGACATACATGAAGAGAACCAAGAGAAAACTAATACTCCCTAAGGTGTACATAGGTATAGATGGACTTAGCATGTACAGTTTATCCTATGCATTTCCTACCAACCACTCCTCTTTTCTGTTTCTTGGTATATGAGTTGGTTAATATTAAATGTGGGAGATCAGTATTCAGATGAATATAGTTTAGGCTTCCCTGGTGGTTCAGATGATACAGAATACACTTACACATAATATTCTCATTATAAACAATATAATAGGATATAGCTTTTCCAAAAGTTTGAAATGAATTGTGGGGGAGGGTGGAATCTGGTGGGGAAAAGAATAGAAGTGCCTATACAAACAGATATGCATACACATCCTCTCCGTGGGTGGGGTTAAGTCCCCCAGGCCAGGAGATGTTACTGTATACATGAGTCTGAAATACTTCAACTCTGATCAGAGCAACAAGAGGATTATCAAGATGATACTTCTATATGCTTTCCAATGATCTCCGTCCCCCAAAACTATAATTATAGAAGCTGATGGTGCCCCAAAAAAGGTTCAGTGGTAAGATCCGAAACATCCAGAAACCTCAAAAATTAACTACACCACTAATCCTCCCCCAAGATCCAGGTTGACCCACAGAGGTTGCATACCACGAGATCCTTCCGCTGCTCTAAGAGACATCAACCCTTTTCTGCTGGAAGCGCTTTAAGAGGCCCTGACGGATCTGCTTAGACTTGACGCAGTAGACGATGGGGTTCATGAAGGGTGGCACCAAGAAGTGCAGGTTGGCCATGAGCACTGCCAGAGCAGGGTAGCTGTGCTTTTCTACTCGGTGCAAAACTGACAGCCCCAGTTTGGGCAAGTAAAAGATGAGAACAATGCAGAGGTGTGAGACACAGGTGTTGAGTGCCTTTAATCGTTCCCCAGGGGAGGCAGTGCTCAGCACGGTCTGTAGGATCAGGGAGTAGGAGAGCATGATAAGGGAAGAGTCAAAGCCCAAAGAGAGGAGGATGGAGACCAGGCCAACCAGGCTGTTGACCTGAGTGTCTGAGCAGGCCAGTCCCACAAGGTCACAGTGCAGGCAGTAGCAGTGAGAGAGTACACTGACCTGAGGAAAGAGCAGACGCCGCAGGAGGACGGGTCCTGGGAGATTGAGCAGGACGGCCCTCACCAGGATGGCAGCCCCCACTTTGGCCATGGCTGAATGGGTAAGAATGGAGGCATAGTGCAGAGGGTCCTGGATGGCAACAAAGCGATCAAAGGCCATGGCCAGCAGCACCCCAGATTCCACATAGGTGAAGGCATGGATGAAGAACATCTGTGCTGCACAGAGATCAAAGGGCAGCTCGCGAACACCCAGCCAGAAGAGCTGCACCATGGTGGGGAAGGTGGAGGCACAGAGGCCCAGATCAGAGGCTGCCAGCATGGACAGGAAGCTGTACATGGGTTCATGTAAGGCTGGATCTGTGCTGACCAGGAAGAGGATGACACTGTTCCCCAGGATGGAAACCACACAGATGAGGTTGATGGGGATGGAAACCCAATGGTGAGAAGCTTCCAGACCTGGGAAGCCAGTGAGGAGGAAGGTAGAATGACCAGAAGTGCTGGTATTGCAGGAGAACATCGTGATTTCAGGAGGCAGTGGTCCACCCTACAAAGAAGAAGCATTCATTCCTTTGATTATCACTTAAAAGTCCCTACCAAGAACTAAGGGCTAGAAAAGAAGAGTTGCCCCATCAGTGTTTCTCAGGCCATGAGAGAAACCTCATTCTTCTGAGGAGCTCCATTCCCCTCTGTTTCCTGGATCATTTAATCTTCTCCTTGAATAAAGTTATACTGAATAAATTTTATGAGATTATATAAAATATATATATATAATATATATATTTATATATATTATATAAAATATATAAAATAAATTTTATAATCTCTGCATATTGCTTTAGCCACTGGATATCTACCATCTTTTTGGCCTAAACACCCTCCTTTTTCACTTAAGCTATACTCAAAAGCTATCTCAAGTGTCTTCTCAGACTAAATAATATATAAAGGAGAATAATTTTATATTTGAATTTAGTATGCTGTTAGAAACAAGCAGTTTAGATTCCATTTCTATTTCTTAGAGGCAGGTTTTCCATAGTGTGACTTATCTTAACAGATACAAATACACCAAAAGGGACACATTCAAACCCATGAAATATTTTCAAAACCATCCTCTAAGAAAGCTTTTTGTTTTTTCCTCTAATTCTGTTCTGGAACCAACATTTTCTGTGTTTCTTTTCTGGAAAAGACTTTGAGGTCCAAAGGTTCTTTCCAGTGTGTTCATTGGTGACAAATATCTCCTCTGTAAAGATGGGTTGACCTAGAAGGAGTATTCAAGTGTTCTTTAAAGCTAAATCTGGTAAACAAGATGAGAAATGAGATGGATTCACCTTTGTTAAACTCCTTCCCCAATCCCACTTCCACCTCATGGGCTGCTTAAACTTGCACATTTTATTCTGACCCTTGGAGACAGTCCTGTAGCCATGGGCTTAATTAGAAGGCATTTTCCCTTAAATATCTTTTTTTTAATCCCCTCTTACCATAAAAGCTGTTATGACAGCACCAAGTGCTTTGTTCTCCAGAGTTGGGCACTGAAGGGTGAACCTGGCAGGTCTTGAGGGGCACCACCTACAGAGCCAAGCAGAGAAGGTTGATAACATTAAGCAAGGAGCCCGGAGTGTGGTGTGTAAGTCCACCTTTTCCCATTACTTCACATAACACTTTTGGGCTACAAAGCTTCCCATTTCTTTCCTTTGCAACAGCACTGTATCTCCATTTATCTAGTAAGTATTTTCACATTGGTATGCCTGTGAATTGAATGTCCTGCAGAACCACAAACTATAATTCCTCTTTCCACCCAGAACTCACCTTCCAAAACCTATTGGGCCTTCCTTCCTCTCCTGTTATCCTCAAAATCTCCAGGGAGAAAAACAAAAACAAAAACACCTCAGCATCTCTTTTCACTCTATAATATACTCCACAAACCAATTATCTTTGAACTATCTCCTCCTTTAAGATCCCAAAGAAAATAATCTAGCCAAAATCATCATTTCCCCAGATATTATTATAGCCTCCTAACTATTCCACTTTCTTCAGTATTTCTGTATTCTGATCCACCTTCCAAATTTCCATTCAAATCATAATCAGAATACTGAAGAAAAGGAAAGGAAAGCATGGACATTTAAATGAGCATATGCTTGGGGAGGAAACAGTGATCAGATCTGTTTCAGGAAGAGATCTCCTACTGTCACCTTGTTTAATGATCCTCACTGGTCCCTGATGCCACAAGATCAGGTCTAAGCAAGATCTTTATACTAGGTCCAGGAGAGGAAGGACCCTGTTCTGACATCTGTAGCCTACTCAGTCACCTCTCCCCTAAGCATTATAAACATGATTCATAGGTATCTTTCTACTCAGCAAATTGACCATATTTGATAATACTTAAAATGTCTTTATATGTATACATATAACTGATTCATTTTGCTGCACAGTAGAAAGTAATACAAAATTGTAAAGCAACTATATTCCAACAAAAATTAATTTTAAAAAATTTCTTTTTAGTTGAAATATAAAATACAAGTAAAAAAGTCAATATCTCCTAAATATAAAACGATGAATTTCCTCCAAGTGAACACAGTCATGTGACAAGCACCCAGCTCAAGAAACAGAATTTTGTCAGCTGCCCAGGAACCCCTTGTGACTCTTTCCAGTCACTCCATCCTCTCAGTGATAACCACTATCCCAGCTTCTAATACCACAGATTAATTTCACCTGTAAGAATCATGCAGCAGATACTCTTTTCTATCTGGCTCTCTTCATTCAAGGAGTGAATTGAAGGAGTGAACAGATGGTTTGATTTGTTTTACTCACTGTCTTACTAAACTTACTTTCCATTATGTGTCAAGTGTTGCATTAAGAAACAGCATATAGCAACGAAAGCTCATGTAAGACAGGAGTCCCCTAAAGCAGTGGTCCCCAACCTTTGTGGCAATAGGGACCAGTTTCATGGGAGATCATTTTTCTGTGGAACAGTGAGGAAGGCATGATTCAAGCACATTACATGTATTGTACACTTTATTCCTCTTATTACATCAGCTCCACCTCAGATCATCAGATCCTATAGGATCCTAATCCTCAGAGCATTAGATCCTATAGGCTGGGGACCCCTGCCCTAAAAGAATGTGCTTATTTGTTCCAATATGGGCCTGTGAGCTTCCACCAATCAGTTTCTGATGGTGATTACAATAGTAAGAGTGATAGCTATAATTTACTGATTATGTGTCAGACACTGAGTAAGCATATTCCTACCATCTTCTCAGGTTGAATAACTTGCTGTAAGCCAAAGTGGGTGATCCTGATCTCAGCTCAGCCCTGATACTCAAGCAGAAAGCTCATGAAATATTTCCCAAACTGTCAGGCAAGACATGCATTATCTGATAGGCCAGAGCCCAAGTAGAAAGAATTTTCTCTGGATACAACTTAGCCTATACACAAAATAGCAGCTTGAGGCCCACCTGTGTGCAATGTTTTCGTGGACTATCATTCCATATGCCATCATATAGTTTTGCATAAAGCTTCTGTCCACAGCATAGTCAAATGACAACCATGTGTCCACAATCCCACCTGAAAAAGAGAACAGCCTTCTCAAATATTTGGATCTTCTCAAGCAACTTGGACACCCCGCTTCTCTTTGTTCCCTAGAGATCCCTGTATCACTGTACTGGAGTTACATCCACCTTGCTTTACCCTAATTTCTCCCCTTTTTGCCATGTCCCTTGCTTTCTGACACTTCTTCAGGATCCTAAGTTTATTTATTTATTTTTCACTAAATAATTGTAAGGGTCAGAAAATTACATTATTTGTCCTTTATAAATGCTCTCTACACATATGCTTGGGCTTCGCTTGTGGTTCAGATGGTAAAGAATCTGCCTACGATGCAAGAGACTCAGGTACGATCCCTGGGTCAGGAAGATGACCCTGAAGGAGGGCATGGCAACCCATTCTAGCGTTCTTGCCTGGAGAATCCCAAGCACAGAAGAGCCTGGAGGGCTACAGTCCATGAGGTCACAAAGAGACACTGCTGCTGCTGCTAAGTCACTTCAGTCATGCCCGACTCTATGTAACCCCATAAATGGCAGCTCACCAGGCTCCCCTGTCCCTGGGATTCTCCAAGCAAGAACACTGGAGTAGGTTGCCATTTCCTTCTCCAATGCATGAAAGTGAAAAGTGAAAGTAAAGTCGCTCAGTCGTGTCCAACTCTCAGCGACCCTATGGACTGCAGCCCACCAGGCTCCTCCCTCCATGGGACTTTCCAGGCAAGAGTACTGGAGTGAGTTGCCTACTGAGTGACTAACATTTTCACTTTCACTACACACATGCTTACTTAATCCTCTGACCCTGTGAGATATTTTTTGATTTTCTGATGAAGAAATTGGAGCCCAGGGAGGCTAAATAACTTCCCCAAGTTCATGATGTTAGGTAATAGATCCAGGATTTAAATCTTAGCTGCCCTAAAGAGAAAGGCTATTCACTTAAGTGCTTCATATAAGAAAAAGCAATTCTGATACTTTGTGATTATTAGTTTTGTCCTCAGGATAATTTAAAGGTCAGCTTTTCTGTCCCCTCCCTCTACCCTCATCTCCCTTTAAAGCAGATGAGGACGTCTGAGACCAGAGTGAAATCACCTAAGAGAAGCAGTCTTCATACTAGTCCAGCCAGGCCTCTCTGCTTCCATCGCTCCCAGATTTTCCCAGCCTTTCAACATAGGTTGTGGCTCATCATCTGGATGCAATGGCCAAATTACCATGCACAGCCTGCCTGCAACCAAGACCCAAGAATTCATCAGTGTGTAATACCAGGGAGGCTGCCTCCTCTTCCCTCCATTCTAAGGCTGCAGGCGTTACAAGAAGCTCACCAAAAGTCTGTACCCTTATCATGTTTAAAAAAAAAAAACAATAACTCTAGCTTCATAGAGTGGTTGTGAACATGGAAAAGTCTATAAACTTCTTGAGCACACCATCATTGTTTAGTCGCTAAGTCGTATTGGACTCTTTTTCGACCCCTTAGACCGAAGCCCACCAAGCTCCTGTCCATAGGATTTCTCAGGCAAGAATAGTGGAGTGAGTAGCCATCCCCTTGTGTAAGGGATCTTTCCAACTTAAGGGGTCAAAGCCACATCTCCTGCATTAGCAGGCAGATTCTTTACCACTGAGCCACAAGGGAAACCCTGTTGAGCACAGAGCAGGCATTAAAATGTAACAATAAGCAGAGACACCTACTATTTCCACACCCATTATCTCAGTAAGTCTCCTTCCTTCCAAAACCTGTAAGTGGTACCATTCCCCTTCTGCAAATGAGGAACTAGAGCCTGAGAAGGGAGGAAACCTATTAGTGACCCCATTAAGAGGAAGGAGAAGAGACTGGCTTAAGGCACAGTCCATCTGACTCCAAGCCTCATGCATCTATCCATTTCTCAGTACTCTCATCTCTAAAATCTTTGAAAATAATGCATCTCTAGAGATCAATATAGAGACTGAAATACATGAAAAGCACTTCAGATAGTGCCTTACACATACTAAGCACTTAAAAATAATAATGCTTGATATGTATCAAGCAAGTATTTACTGCCTTATGATAGTAATAATCTTCATTCCCATTTTGCATATAGGAAAACTGGGCACTAAGTGGTCAAATAACTGGCCTAAGCTCATAAATTAAGAAAGTGGATGAGCAAAGGTTTAAATGTAAACAGTCAGACTCCAGAGCCCACATTCTTTTTTTCCTCTAATTTTATTTTAGTTTTTACTTTACATTGGAGTATGGTGTGTTAGTTTCAGGTGTACAGTAAGGTGATTCAGTTATACATATACATACATCTATTCTCTTTCAAATTCTTTTCCCACTTAGGTTATTATCAAATACTGAGTTGAGCTCCCTGTGCTAAACTCCAGAGTCCACACTCTTAAGCACTGTGCTATGCTGCCTCTGCCTGCTAGCTATGATGGTTATTAATTTATTAAAGCTGCAAATTCTCATCCCCAAAGAAGATGAAATAGGATTTCAAATTTATGAGATCTCATTTACCATCCCTGCCTCCTCCCTGACTGCTTATATGCACCAATCCCTCAAGTTTTAAGATTATAAGAGCCCCACATGCTTATTGACAATTTTTGTATTGCACACTACATGAGTTTAGTTATAGGCTCATGGCTTAGGAAGAACTTTCTCCTCAAATAAGAACTCTCTTGAGAGAGCAAAAGAAAAACATGGTAAAACTACATGTGGAAAGAGAAACACAATGAGAAAGAGATGGTGAGAGTAACAGAGAATCAAGGCATAGCACACCCTTTCAAGGATGATTTTAAAAAAAAACTGAATTACGCTCTCTGCCCCTCTATCATTTTATTCATCCAGGTTCCAGAAGACCATGAACAGTACAAAAACTATATTTCTCTAACCAGAGAAGTATGCCCCCAGTTTGGTTCAAGGCCAAACTGTGAGCCACCAAAAAGAAATGACCCAGCTTGGAGAAGATTAGAGACCTTCTTTCCATAAGATGATCTCATGGCAACCAACGCCCAAGAGGATACTAGGCTTTAAGCCTCTGGATTTTCCAGCTGAGTCCTGGGACTGAAGAAGCCCCAGGCATGGGGCTAAAAGGGAGGTTACAGAAAAACAGGCCCTGGCACTGCAGCTCTGGCTTAGCAAGGACTATGGGGAGCTGGGGAGCCAAGTTTTCCCCAAGACCATGAAGCTGTTGTGCTTTAGCCAAGAAGAGCTCTAATACTGCTCTGCTCAGAAATAAGCTTAGCATAAACCTGTCTAGGCTGGCACCTGTAACTGGGCAGCCACTACCTATCTGCAGGGGCTCCAGCTCCCCAAAAACAACTCAGACCCCTCTACCTTCTGCTGCTTTCTAGCAGCTTGAAGCCCTCTTATGTTCTAGGGATGAATAAGAGATGTTCAGCCCACACTGCATATAAACAAAAAGGCCACTGCTTTCAAACAAGACTTAAATCCTGAAAGCTATCAGTGAAATGGGGCTTCCCTGGTGGCTCCGATGGTAAAGAATCTGCACTGCAGGAGATGCAAGTTCAATCCTTGGGTTAGGAAGATCCCCTGGAGAAGGGAATGGCTACCCACTCCAGTATTCTTGCCTGGAGAATCCCATTGACAGAGGAGCCTGAGAGGCTACAGTCGTCTCAGGGTTGCAAAGAGCTGGACATGACTGAGCGACTAGGCACACACACCAATGAAACTGCAGTGAAATCTGAGTATAGCAAGAAAATTGCAATTCCTCTAAAGGCTTTAGTTTGTTTATAGATATGGGATCCATATAGGAAGAAATCATTATTAAATAAATCTGATCCTATCAGTTCTTAAAATGTTTTATCTCTTTAATTGTTTTTAAACAGTAGATCCCCTTCAAATCTAACTACTGTATATGTGTTGTCTCATTTCAAAAGCTGGCAACAAAAATCCTTGATTAGATTTAACTGGTGAAGCCTAGTTATTTAGGAAGAGATCCTATGGTCTGGAATGAATTCAGAATGTCTCTAGTGTTGAATATTTAAGTTAAAATTATAAGTAGGTAGGCAGAATCAATCTGGTTTAGAGGTTTGTTTGTGTAAATCACCGGTACCTGTGAATATATTGTAACCCAGCCTTCTATGGTCTCAAATGGTTTTAGCAGGTCTCATATATCTGCAAATGTGATATCTCTTTAATTTCCTTGAAGGCCTTAAATACCATGAATAATGGTTGTTCTATTGAAATCATGAGTCTCCTCACATTAGCATTTCAGAGGTTGGGATGTTCAGAGTTGGCATCTTACACATATATTTTCCAGGCTAGGCAGCACAGAGTAGAAGTATATGTTCCAGACCCAGATTGCCTAAGTTTAAATCCTGGCTCCAGTACCGATTAACTATATGATCACGGGCAGATTTCTTAACATTGTCTCCTAATGCTTTCACCTGTAAAAGGGAAATTTCTCTCTTGAGTTATGGTGAGGTTATCAAGAACTCATAATCCCTTAGTGAACAAATGTTAACTCTAATCAGCTATTACATAGCTGTCAGCCTTCTTGACTTGGGTTAGCTAAGGATTAGTAACCCCTCTATGCCTGCTCAAACTAGTCAGAATATACAGTCTAAGGGGAGGTTTGCTCATTCACTTTGACCCCAGATTAATGCAGAATCCATCCTCTATGACTGTTTGTCCCATAATCAGAAGCCCCACAGTAGGATCCAGGAAAGCTGTCACTTTCAGCCTGTGCAAACAGCAGACCCTGTGGGGTGTATCTGGGGCTTGTTCTGTTGGTTTGGCTAGTTGGCTGAGGACTGAGAGGGAGCAGTGTTTCCTTTTATCATGAGGTCACCATGTTTCTCAACAAGGAACCATCAAGCTCAGAAAAGACACTAATGTGGTAAGAACCCATTCCTGATGCCCACCCAAGCCCAGTATGTTATAATAAGGAGGATCCACAAAGGCCTTGAGGTAACTCTCACCTCTCAGGTTATGGAAAGACCTGAAGGGTAGTTGCCTGCCCTAAGCAGAGAACATTCAGTGCTGCCCTGAGGCAGCACTCGTAGGGCTGAAACGCTGCTGGTGGAAGGCGGTGGTGCAAGACCTCCAGGCTCAGTCTCCTGGCCCCAGGCCCCGGCTCTGACCCCACAGTCCCAGAACTCACCATGGCTCCAGAGCTTGCATCTCCTCTCATCTGAACCAGTGTTTGTGAAAAGCATTTTCTGCTGTCAGTGAAGACCAGTACTTTATAATTCTCCTGATGAAGTTAGGGAAATAATAGGTCTGCTGGGATCTGTATGCAAATCCAAGAGATTTTTGAAGATGAACTTTCTGAACCCCTTGAGTGCAGCTGGGGGACTTGGAAGAAAGTATCAAGCATTACATCCTGGGACTTCCCTGGTGGTCCAGTGGCTAAGACTCCATGCTCCCAGTGCAGGGGGCCTGGGTTCAATCCCTGGTCAGGAAACTAGATTCCACATGCCACAACTAGAGAGCCCAGGTGCCACAGGGAAGATCCTGCATGAGGCAACAAAGATCTCATGCACCACAACTAAGACAGGGTGCAGCCAAATCAACATTTAAAGAAAAAAAAAAAAAGGCAGTCCATCCTGATGACTTTTCATAGGAGGCGCCAGAAGGAGGTTAAAGTGTGCCTGCTCCTTCCCAAAGAGCCAACCCCCCAAACAGCCTGACTGTAAATGGAGGTAGGTGGGGACTAAGAGGATGATTATGAGAAGGCTGGGACCTGGGACCCTTTGCTGCAGTGTTGCAAACCTTGCACTTGGACACACCTCTCCTGGAGCAACAAAATACAAAGAAACTGTGGGACTAAAAACAACTGCATGCATGTGCAGTTGGGGCAAATTCTGGCCCCAAAAGATACAAGAGATTTAAAAAAAAAAAAAAAACTGCCATTTTGGAAGAGCCTGGAGGAAAAACAGGGTGTTGGGAACAAAAGCAAGGTATTGAGCAAGCCCCCCTTGCAGACATCACCTCAGAGGTGAGCAAAGCACCTAAGCCACCCCTCTGGCCCGACCAATAGACACACCTCTACCCTCAAGCTTGTGCCCCTCAGGGAGCAAGAAAGGAAGGGAACATGTTGCTGGCTGTCACTGTAACCCCTTCTGTAGCAGGGCCACACGTAAAGCCCTGCCTGAAGTTCTTGTCTGCCCTCTAGTCAATTAGTCCATTTCTATTGATTGGGGAAGGCCAAGAACCCTGGTTGGTAATAGAGTTTGAGCCGTAGTCTGTTCCTCTGGGGCAAGAGAGGCTGCCAGGAATTTCCATTTCTAGAGAGAATGAGAAATCAGGCACGTAACCAAAGACATGTGCATGTGTGCTTTAAACACGGAAAGTCTGTTGGAGAGGAGAAAAGTTTTCTATCTAAATTTATGCCTGTGCCTAGGGAATGAAGGTGGTTGAAAATAAAGTCATAATGATGAAGCAACAGCTCTCACCTGTTAATATACTCAGGGATCAAGCATGATGTGGCAGAAAAGCGGTGCTTTATTTCTGGATCTGTCACTCATCAGCTGTGATAATGAGCAAATGACTTTAACTCCTTGAACCTTTCATGCTTCACTTGTAAACTGGGAACATTTGCTATTTCATGGGATGGTTGTTAGAATTATATTAGAATGGGAGGGCACTCAGAAAGGAACATCATATAGTTTAGTTCAATTCAGTCACTCAGTCGTGTCCGACTCTTTGTGACCCCATGAACCGCAGCACGCCAGGCATCCCTGTCCATCACCAACTCTCGGAGTCTACCCAAACCCATGTCCACTGAGTCAGTGATGCCATGCAACCATCTCATCCTCTGTCGTCCCCTTCTCCTCCTTTCTTCAATCTTTCCCAGCATCAGGGTCTTTCCAATGAGTAGGCTCTTTGCATGAGGTGGCCAAAGTATTGGAGTTTAAGCTTCAGCATCAGTCCTTCCAATGAACACCCAGGATTGATCTCCTTTAGGATGGATTGGTTGGATCTTCTTGCAGTCCAAGGGACTCGCAAGAGTCTTCTCCAACACCACAGTTCAAAAGCATCAATTCTGTGCTCAGCGTTCTTTATAGTCCAATTCTCACATCCATACATGACCACCGGAAAAACCATAGTCTTGACTAGACGGACCTTTGTTGGCAAAGTAATGTCTCTGCCTTTTAATATGCTATCTAGGTTGGTCATAACTTCCCTTCCAAGGAGTAAGTGTCTTTTAATTTCATGGCTGCAATCACCATCTGCAGTGATTTTGGAGCCCAAAAAAATAAAGTCTGACACTGTTTCCACTGTTTCCCCATCTATTTGCCATGAAGTGATGGGACCAGATGCCATGATCTTAGTTTTCTGAAAAGTTGAGCTTTAGGCCAACTTTTTCACTTTATAAGCTCCGTACATGCTCCCTTTCCTTTCCAATAAGATATTGAGAACAGGCTTCAGTGATCTGCCTGGACTTCTCTGCATTGTCCTTCCACATGCCACACTTCCTCCACCACTCAGAGTCAGAGTTTGGCATCTTTTAAAATAAAAATTTTATTTTGGGATACATTTAGATTTACAGAAAAGTTACAAAGATAGTGTAGAGAATTTCCATACACCCTTCAACCAGTATCCTTAATGTTAACATAATACATAAACACGGTACATTTGTCAAAGCTAAGGGACCAATATCGGTACATTACTATTAAGGAAAGCTCACAGATTTTATTTGGATTTCACTAGTTTTCTCACTAGTGTCTGTTTTCTGTTTCAGGACTCTATGTAGGTACCATATTGCAATTAGTCATCATATCTCCTTAGTCTTTTCTGGTCTGTGATGGTTTCTCAGTTTTCCCTTGGTTTTCATGACCATGAGTCTTGAGAATGTTAGATAGTTATTTTGTAGAACCAACTTCCTCCATTCCCTCTTCCTTTCTCTCCAGTGTGGAGAGAAGACAATGTAGAGGTGACAGACTACACTGCAGGATGCGCTGACTCCTTTTTTATTTAAATGTTTTTTATTTTTACACAATTTTTAAAGGTTAGTTTCCATTTACTGTTACTGCAAAATATTATCTCTATTCCCCATGTTGTACAATACACTCTTGAGGCTATCTTTACCCAATAGTTTGTACTCCCCCATTCTCTTACTGAGTCCAAGCTTGCTCTGCTCGCCACACAACAGGCCAGTAAATCTAAGAGATGAAGTGTTGAGGCAAGGAATATGACTGACCCAGAAGATGGCAGACTAATGTCTCAAAACAATCATCTTATCTGGTTCTGGATGCCAGCTTCTTTAGTAGAACTGAGATGGGGGAAGGTGAGGGAATTTTTTTTTAAAGTCTATTTATCTTGCAAAAGTTCCCTAGAATGGCAAGCCTTGGGGAGAGGATGTGTTAATTTCTTCCTTCCTGCCATCCACAGTTGGACAGGGTCCTGAACAAAGGTACTTTGGGTTAATATTCAGACAGAAGGTCAGGTTTCCCCAAGGCACGCCATCATGTATAAACAGTATCCTTTTGTGAAAAATAATAATGAGAAGCAAAAGTTAAAGAAACAGCAGATCAACATGGGCTCAATTCTTCCATGTAATAATTCCCCCACCTCTATACTGCCCACCCCCCCACAATCACTAGTTCTCTACATCTGTGAGTCCTGACTCCTCTTTGTTCTACTCCAGGTTCCAGTGTTTCCTGCAGATCAGAGAACAGGATATTTCCAGATTCTTCCTGCTTGAGGCTGTTAGCAGTTCCTGGGGTTTTCCAGGTGGTTCTTTCAACCAGGACACCAGTCTCTGTCCTCAATGGATTGAAGCCCAATATAAGCTTTCCCATACCTATCATACACCCTTTTTTCATTCATTGAAATTTTAAAATTTTTGGAGGTTCTTATCATATTTCAGTTTCTAGGGTTAAAGAAATCACTTTTTAATGGATTCTTAGCTGTTTGTTGAAATATTGACATTTCTCTGATGAAATGCTTTCTTTAGCTTTTCTAGCATCTAATTCTAAAATGCTTTCTTTGCCTTAAAAGTAATAAATATGGCTAATGCCAGATCATCTCTCAATTCAGGGATGGGATAGAAAATGATAAATGGTAGTAAGCAGGTAAAACTTCATTCTATATGCTTAGGAGAGATTGCTCCCCATTCAACTCATTCTAAAATCTAAATTATCCAAGAGTCTTTGAGGCAGAAGGCAGATGACCCCCACACTGCCCCCAGAGTAAAGCAATTGGAGATTCATTCTCTACTGACCAAAACTCCAAGACAAGAATAGCAGGACAGTTACAGAAGGAGGCTGGGCCCTGCTCAGACACATATTTCTCAATCCAAAGTCAAGAGACTTCCCCAATGACACATGCACAGAAAAGGCTCCTTGCAGGCCAAAGGGGTAGCAATGTCAAGGGATGCTCTAACAAGACACCTCTTTGGAAGGATCCATCTTGGCTAAGAGATCCATGTGCACACGTGGAAGGATCCTGAGATATACCAAATATAGACTGTGAACCAGGCAAATTATAATGATTTGCCAAAGGAAAACCAAAAGAAATATCCCATAAAACTAATTCAAACTGCCACGAGGGTGCAACTCAGGGACTCTCCCTCTGAATCTGCCCCCATGTGTCTATCCACACGTACTATACTCTTTTTCTTCTTAATAAATACTTTACTTGCTTCACTACTTTCCATCTTTGTGGAAATTCTTTCCTACAAAGCCAAAGGGCCTGGACCCTTGTCACTGACCACTGGTCTAGTGGCTAGGATCTGGTGCTTTCACTACCTCAACCAGGCCCCAATCTCTGACTGGGAACCCAAGCCCCTCTCCAAATCTTTGCAGGCCAAGGCCACCCAAAATCATATCCGCTCACAAAATTGGGGTTCATTTACTCACGGTGTTTTACCCAGGGATTAATTAGGTACCAATCCTATCCTCTAGTAGTTTATGCCTCTAAACAAGAGTGCACACTCAGTCATGCCTGACTCTTTGCCACTCCATGGACTGTAGCCCACCAGACTCCTCTGTCAATGGGATTATCCTGGCAAGAATACTGGAGTGGGTTGCCATTTCCTCCTCCACGGGACCTTACCGGCCCAAGGATTGAAACTATCTCCTGAGGCTCTTCCATTGGCAAGTGTAAAAGTGCCTAAAAACTAAAATGGTATATTATTCTCTACTTTAGCAGACGAGAAGAAAGAAGAAATGTTTCATATAAAAGAGGATGGTGTTTGAGTTGAGACTTTAAGGATAAGTTGGCCTTAAATACATATATTTTTTAAAGCCTGCCTGGATTATAGTTAAGATCATTGTATATGGAATCAAGCAGAACTTAGTTAAACTCCTTACTTTTAAACTAGGTACCTTGTGCCAGGTACCTGGACTTTAAATGCATCAGCATCCACTCTATAAAATTGAAATGACAAGACTATCTAGAGAGGTATAAATGAGATGACATATAAAAAACACTGAGCCAGTCATTTGCTCTCAAATATATCCCTTCTCCCTCTTCACTGCAAGAGGTTAATTCCTGAATGCTGGCTTTCCAAGGCCCCCTTGTGACCTGGTTTCTAACTGGGTTTGCTGCTGCTGCTGCTAAGTCACTCCAGGCATGTCCAACTCTGTGTGACCCCAGAGATGGCAGCCCACCAGGCTCTCCTGCCCCTGGGATTCTCCAGGCAAGAGCACTGGAGTGGGTTGCCATTTCCTTCTCCAATGCATGAAAATGAAAAGTGAAAGTGAAGTCTCTCAGTTGTGTCCGACTCCTAGTGACCCCATGGACTGCAGCCTACCAGGCTCCTCCGTCCATGGGATTTTCCAGGCAAGAGTACTGGAGTACATTGCCTTCTCCGTCTAACTGGGTTTAGGCATTGCAAATATTGAAGAAAGATTGACCAGATCCTCTAGATGAGCTGAGATATGATTAAATTAGTGATCTTTAGTCATCAGGCAATGAGAGTAAGAAAAAAAGAAGCAAGACAATCAGCCTTGGAAAAAAGGGAAGTGAGGCAAGGGAAAACACAAACCAATGCAATACATCATCACACTGGATGACATTCACAATAAGTTTCAAAAATATAGAACAAGCCCCTCAGTCAGTGGGTTTTCTCATTAGAACCACAAGGAGGAACCTCACCTTGAAATAGTCCATGGGAGAAAAATGAAGGGAATTTATCTTTCCCACTCTCTTTTTGGGCTTGTGCCATTTGCTTATAACAACTGCTCAGAAATCTGGATCCCATGCGCTATATGTGATGTCTCATCAAATCCAAAAGTGTATGTACAGAACAGTAACCAGCACTGGTAGGGTGCTGACTATGAGAATAAGAAGGGTTCATGAGAATCGGAGATGGTGCACAAGATTAGTATCCAATACACATCACCCTGAAAGACAATGGTGATGGAAACTCTTCCTAGTGTACAGAACTTGAAGCAAGAACTTGTCCATTTTGCTTGAAACCAAAGATAAATTTGTATATATGATGTATATGTACCACCTGATTTTGTCTTACAGATTGGCCTGTAGGTCCAGGGCTGGAAAAAAGATTGAAAGATTGATGACAACGAGTTATGGGTAGACGTATACACTGAACGTCTAGGACAAGGCCCAGAGTGAAAATGTTTTCGTCCTATGTGAATTCCCACCAGATAATGTAGAGAAGGCACCCAATAATCAGGTAAATAAGATAACCCATCCTGTCTGGATATTCACTGGAAGGACTGATGCTAAAGCTGAAGCTCCAGTATTTTGGTCATCTGATGCAAGCAGATGACTCATTGGAAAGGTCCCTGATGCAGGGAAAGATTTGAGGATGAAGGAAAAGAGGGCATCAGAGGATGAGATGGCTGGACGGCATCACCTATGTAATGACCATGAACTTGGGCAAACTTCAGGAGATGATGAGGGACAGGGAGGCCTGTCATGCACAGTCCAGGAGAGCTGCAAAGAGACAGACACAACTAGGCAACTAAACAACAACAATCAGGTAAATAAGATGACCCATCCTCTGGGTGTTGATCAGCCTCTTCTCAGTCACCTGGTGCTTACTCAATGGACTCTTGTACAAGTGTCTTATCAGTAGTGGTAAATGGATAAACCCATGGAATCCATACTCAGGCAGCAATTGTATTCCTACTGCTATAGACACCTGCACATAAAAGACCAACTCTGAGCCTGATTTTTCCGTATTTCTAAGAGAATCTAGACAGTCTTTTAGTGGCACGTTAATGACATTGAACCAACAGCAATTTATCCTCACAAAATAGGTACTATTCCAGAGGAAGATTCATTTGCCATCTTATATTGCTTCTGCCAGCACCACTGTTTTTCGATTTACAACATCAAATTCTCCAACAACATCACTTACAACCAAGAAACTGATTTTACCATTGAAAAATTCTGATAATGGGATTGCACTATGGAATGCAGTGGTTTTACAATGTACATCATCAACCAGAAAAAGATGGTCCAATTAAAATATGAGATGCACTGCTGAAGGCTCAGGCATGGCAGCAGTTTGGAAACCCCACTCTGTGATATAAGAACGTTGAACCATAAATTCTGGTGCACACCTAAGATCAACAACTAATAGGTGATGGCATTTTTTTCATAACCATTATAAACACACTCTTCAGAGAATAAAGAAGGGAGGTGGTTGCAGCTCCTATTTCTCTCAAACTAGTAACTCATTTACAAATCATTTTCTTTCCATCCCCCAACATAGGGCTCAGCCTTGTTCTAAGGGTCTAGTAAAGAAAGAAGTTCTTCCACCAGAGTAAAAACTCTGATTCTCATAAATAGGAATTTGCCACTACTCCCTGGCTCGTCGAGGTTTCTTGTGCTTAGTCGCCCAGTTGTATCCGACCCTTTGAGACTCCATGGACTGTGGTGAAGTACACAGCTGTGAACGTATTTAATGCCACTGAACTACACACTTAAAAACGGTTAAGATGGTAAATGTTATACGTACTTCACCATAATTTAAAATAATAATAAAACAACCTGAGCAAGTCCCTGGCTCAAGGATAAGTGCACAGTTGGTGCCTCAATAAATGTCAAGTCCCTTCTTACCACTCACTGGTGTGATAATGCCCTGAGGTACTGCGGAATAAATCGCTCTCCCCCTGATGTTAAAAGAATATCAAGTCTCCTGAAAAGGAATTGTTTTTGGAAGTAGGGAACAGAAGGTGGCCTTTAGAGGGGAGCTCTAGGCACCCCTGTCCATCCAAACCTCCTTAAAAGCAGCTCCCACACGAGGGCACAGCACGTAGGCCTGGGGTGATGACCAGCATCAAAGAAAGCAGCATGGCTCCTCCACGTAGCAGATACGATGCTTCACTCTATTACACAATGAGAACACGGGAGGGAACGCAAAGCAAGGACTAAACTCTGAGGAGCTTTCATTCGCCCCAGCCTCCAAGAAGCTCCAGACTCCAGCGGCATCTCAACCCCTCCGCCTTCCTCCTCCCTTGGCCCCGCCCAGTCTCCTCCCCCTCTGCCCGCCTCCCTTTCACGTTTGCCGTGGACGGGAAATCGAAAGTGAAATAAGGAACGGGCTGCTACCTACTGCGTCTTGAAAAGGTGAGTGAACTTGGCTAGACAGAGGTACCCCAGCTCTCCCTGGGGGACCTCTCTCCCCTGCCCCGGGTCTGAAAAGCCTCATCCAAGCCGTCCCCACCCCTAGAAACTTCGATCTCAGGTTTTCTTTCGCAATAGGTCTCCCTCAACCCTAACCCAGCAGTTCTTCCCCTGCAGCCTGGGAGGAGGCTGGGCTGTAAACCTGACTGGGATGTCCCCTGGAAGGAGCTCGGATTGCCCTGCTTCCGCCAACACCTGAGCTGGGAAGAAAGACCCAGGGAAACTGGGAGAACTAGGATGGCAACCTAGCTCGGGGGTAGTCCAGGGGAGCCCGGTGTGGGGTAGGTCCGCGATCCCTTAGACTGCTGCTGCTGCTGCTGCTAAGTCCCTTCAGTCGTGTCCGACTCTGTGAGACCCCATAGACGGCAGCCCACCAGGCTCCCCTGTCCCTGGGATTCTCCAGGCAAGAATACTGGAGTGGGTTGCCATTTCCTTCTCCAATGCATGAAGGTGAAAAGTGAAAGTGAAGTCGCTCAGTCCTGTCCGACTCTGAGCGACTCCACGGACTGCAGCCTACCGGCCTCCTCCTTCCATGGGATTTTCCAGGCAAGAGTGCTGGAGTGGGGTGCCATCGCCTTCTCCGATCCCTGAGACTGCTATCCCCAAAAGGCTCCCTCTGCAGGTGAGAGAGACAGGGTTGCTTAGGATATTAGAAAACTATGGGTCTATGCCCTAGAAGAAACAAAGGCGGTGCCAGGTTCAGAGTAGCTGAGAAGAGCCCAGGAAGTTCTTAATAAACCACACGCTTCTGTGTGTATGCACATACATATATATACACACATATACATATGCATATGTGTGTGTGCTCAGTCGTGTCTGACTTTTGCGACCCCATGGACTGTATGTAGGCCACCAGGCTCCTCTGTCCATGGGATTTCCCAGGTAAGATACTGAAGTGGGTTGCCATTTCCTTCTCCAGGGGATCTTCCCAACTCAGGGATCAAACCTGCTGTCTCCTGTGTCTCCTGCATTGGCAGGTGGATTCTTTACCACTTGCACCACCTAGGAAGCCCATGTACTTAATACGGATATCCTTATAAGAATATGTAAGAATAAATATTCTTATATATATTCATGTTACTGATAATTAGATACCAATAACTCCTACCTATTGAAAAGATTGATGAGAATGTATGTGAAGCACGTAGCACCTGACACATGGAAGGAGCACAGTCAACGGCCGCTACTGTTAAGATTAGCTTCTCAACAGAGTGGAAGACCAGTGGCCTGAGGCAGAAGATCAATAGGTAAAGCCTGGACTCTGAGGGGTTAAGCAGAGATGAACATGATGCAAGTCGAATTGTAAGCAGCTGTCTCTCAGGTTCTCAACAATTCTTGCTATCTCTTGGGGACTCATTGTCCCCTTATGTCTGACTGAATCAGTGACCCAGACTCTGGAAGAGGAGAGCTTGCTATTCAGGTTGAGGTCCTTGTCTTTTCTTGTTTTCACTCCCTCCAGTTCACCCTCTTTCATGGTTCCCTTTTCTCACCTGGCTCTTCTCTTCCCTCCCTTTTCTCTTCTCCTCCCCTCACCGCAAGATCTCCCCAGCACTACTGAAGAGGAGCATCACCCCAATGGCCTCAGCCGTACCCTTGACAATGATGTGGGAGGAGGTCACGTGTTCTATCTGCCTGGATCCCATGGTGGAGCCTATGAGCATTGAATGTGGCCATAGCTTCTGCCAGGAGTGCATCTCTGAGGTCGGGAAAGAAGTGGGTAGCGTCTGTCCTGTGTGCCGACGCCACTTCCTGCTCCAGAATCTCCGGCCCAATCGACAGGTAGCCAACATGGTGGACAACCTTAGAAAAATCAGCCAGGGTGCCAAGGAGGGCCCACATGGGGAGCTGTGTGTGGTGCACAGAGAGAAAATTCACCTCTTCTGTGAGGAAGATGGAAAGGCCCTTTGCTGGGTGTGTTCCCAGTCCCAGAAACACCGTGATCATCCCATGGTCCCTATTGAGGAGGCTGCTCAGGAGTACCAGGTGAGGCCTCAGCACCGAGGCAGGAACAGGTAAAAAGGAGATGGGGGCCCTGTTGACGGCTTTGTTCCCCAGAGCTGGGAATGGGAGAGAGTTACCTGTGGGGCTGGAGAAAGGATAGAGGTCTCCTGCCTTCTACATCTTATTTAAGGGGGAAATGGCAAGCTCAGAACAGTTTTCTCATTCTCCTGGAGCAGGAATGTGCTATGGGAAAATGCTTTAAGAATCTTCTTCCCTTGTGGCCTCCTGCTTAATTAGAAACAAGCAGTTTGCCCCCACCCTTTGTACCCCAACCGTGTGGCCCTATTTTGTAAGAAATATCAGGCTTTTTCCAAAACCTTCCCATCCACAGAGTTCCTACCCCAAACAGACTACAGTCCTTCCTTGTCCTCTGCACTCAGGCTCTTCTAAGAACCAGTATGATCTTCCCCCCACTTCACACCACTGCACCCTACTTCTTGACCTGACTGGGTATCATCTTGCTTTCGTTCTCTGCAGGAGAAGCTTCAGGTGGCACTAAATAAACTAAGACATAAGCAGGAGTTGGCTGAGAAGCTGGAATTGGACATTGCAATGAAGAAAGCATCCTGGAAGGCAAGAGTCATATCCTGAAGGGAATCTTAGATCTGAAGCCTGGGGAGGGTCCAGCTATGCCAGTCTCTATATCTCACTCCCCAAGAACCAGCTGCCCCATAGGTCTCTTGATGGAGGGAATTAAAAGAGTGTAGAGATCAAAAAGAGCTCCCAATCAGATGGAGAGAGAGTCTTAGGAGAAGGTGCTGAGGGACAAGATGCACCCTAATGCTCCTGCTTCTTGAGCCCAGTCTCTGGAGATGACAGCACAGGGCCTCAGGGTCTGGGACAGAGGAATGCCAGGAGAGATGCCCAATGTCAAGAAATGACAAGTTGTCAAGAAATGACAATGACTGTGAGGACCAGACTTAAGGGAGCCATAAAGGCCTGAGATGGGCTTCCCTGGTGGCTCAGATGGTAAAGAATCTGCCTGCAGTATCGGAAACCCGGGTTCAATCCCTGGATTGGGAAGATCCCCTGAAGAAGGGAATGGCTACCCACTCCAGTATTCTTGCCTGGAGAATCCCATGGACAAAGGAGCCTGGCGGGCTACAGCCCATAGAGTTACAAAGAGTTGGACATGACTGAGAAACTAACACTTTCACTTTCAAAGGCCTAAGATAGGAAAACCAGTCTGACCAGGTAGTTACTTGACCATGTCCAGCTCACTGGTCCAAAATGTAATGGAGAGCTAAAGCTTGTTCCACCCCAGGGATTAGGAGGTGGGGTGGGTCAGGGACTAGAAAGGAGCAGAAGGAGCTCATGGCCAAGAGATCCCAGAAGAGGAAGACTTGAGACCCAGAAAGCATAAGGCAGGCTGTGGTGGTATTGAGTGACCCTCCAGTTACAAGCAGGAGAGGGCAAGCATAGAATATCTCAAAGACTCCTTTTTCCCAAACTTAGGAACCAGGTTATAAGCCTGGCTTTGCAGGTTTGTTGGAGTAGGGCCAGGTGTTACTCGCTCAGTTGCTAAGATATGAAGACAAAGGGGCACATTGAGGGAGCAGGGGTGACTTGAAGGAGGTTGAGGAAATCTCTGATACCACAGGCTGATGCAGCTGTGATAGGAGAGCAACTACGGTGCACCTCCCCACCGAACCCCACCAGTCCCATTCCCCTCAGGCCCAGAAGCCTCACCCACCTCCCTTCCCAGCAAAATTGTGTATGTGTGTATTCCCAGACAGAGCCAGAGTGGAGTAGGAGTACATATAGATACTTCCATTCCCAAATCTTAGGGGATTATGATTAAAAACCACCTTTCTTTCCATTGACACCAAAGGGGAAGGTTGAGGCGCACAAATTAAGAATTCATGAAGAGTTTGTAAAGCAGAAAAACTTCCTGGCCGAAGAGGAGCAGAAGCAACTGCAGAAGCTAGAGGAGGAGGAGAGGCAACAGCTGAGAACCCTGGGGGACACAGAGGCTAGGCTGGCCCAGCAGATCCAGGCCCTGCAGGAGCTGATCGCAGAGCTGGAGAGGAGGAGGCGGGGCTCGGCGCTGGAGCTGCTGCAGGTGAGGCCTGAGGACAGCTCCTCTCTGAGACTCAGGGAGTAACTGAAAAAACCCAGTTTTTGTGTTCTCTGCCTCTTCAGGGCACACAGAAACTTGGTCCCTGGCATTTTCTTAAATAAACTGGAATTCAGACCTATGAGTGGTTTGCATTCAAAGCCTAGAAAGGTACAAATTAGAAAGGAATATTCCATGCAGTAATGAAAAGAAATGGACATCTCTAGTAAGTGTCTGTTCTAACACACAATCAGATTCATGATCTTGAGAACGTACCTTAATCTTTCTGAGGATCAGGTTTCTCCTATGTTAAATGGATATTATAAAATTACATATCTTAGGGCCCCAACCTTGCCACCAATTCCTTCCATAACTCTAAATTAAGTCATTTTCTTTTCCTAGACCTAATTTCTCCATTTGTAAACAAGGGCAGCAGGGAATAGGCTAAATGACAAGGAGTTCCCCAGGCTTTAGTTATAAATGTAACATGTTTACACTTCTATGAGCTATATATGTATAACTGTATCACTCTGCCATATATCTGAAACATTGTCAATCAACTGTATTTCAATTTTATAAAAAGAAAAAAAAAAAAGAGGCAGAGAACACAAGGGATCTGTTCTTGGGAGAACCCCATGGGGTCTGCTCAATTTCAGTACATAAATATAAAATGCTTAGAACAGTGCCTGGCACACAGTATGTGGTTGCATAAATATTATTTAATTTTATTATCATTTATGTTATAAAATACCTACTGAATACCTGCCTCTGAGGAGGCCTTAAAAATAGCTGAGAAAAGAAGATAAGCAAAAGGCAAAGGAGAAAAGGAATGGAGTTTCAAAGAATAGCAAGGAAAGAGAGATAAGAAAGCTTTCCTCAGTGATCAATGCAAAGAAATAGAGGAAAACAATAAAACTGGAAAGACTAGAGATCTTCAAGAAAATTAGAGATACCAAGGGAACATTTCATGCAAAGTGAAAGTAAGTGAAAGTGAAAGTCACTCGGTCATGCCCAACTCTTTGCAACCCCATGGACTATTCAGTCCGTGGAATTCTCCAGGCCAGAATACTGGAGTGGGTAGCCTTTCCCTTCTATAGGGGATCTTCCCAACCCAGGGATCGAACCCAGGTCTCCCACATTGCAGGTGGATTCTTTACCAGCTGAGCCACAAGGGAAGCCCAAGATGGGCACAATAAAGGACAGAAATAGTATGGACCTCTGAAACTCCAGTACTTTGGCCACCTCATGCGAAGAGTTGACTCATTGGAAAAGACTCATGCTGGGAGGGATTGGGAGCAGGAGGAGAAGGGGACGACAGAGGATGAGATGGCTGGATGGCATCACTGACTCAATGGACGTGAGTCTGAGTGAACTCTGGGAGTTGGCGAGGGACAGGGAGGCCTGGCATGCTGCGATTCATGGGGTCGCAAAGAGTCGGACACGACTGAGCAACTGATCAGATCTGAACAGAAGCAGAAGATATTAAAAAGAGGTGGCAAGAATACACAGAAGAACTATGCAAAAAAGATCTTTATGACCCAGATAACCACAATGGTGTGATCACTCACCTAGAGCCAGACACCCTGGAATGCGAAGTCAAGTGGGCCTTATGAAGCATCACTACGAACAAAGCTAGCGGAGGTGATGGAATTCCAGTTGAGCTATTTAAATCCTAAAAGATGATGCTGTGAAAATGGTGTACTCAATATGCCAGCAAATTTGGAAAACTCAGCAGTGAACACAGAACTGCAAAAGGTCAGTTTTCGTTCCAATCCCTAAAAAAGGCAATGCCAAAAAATGCTCAAACTACCACACAATCGCACGCATCTCACACACTAGCAAAGTAATGCTTAAAATTCTCAAAGCCAGGCTTCAACAGTACATGAACCATGAACTTCCAGATGTTCAGGCTGGATTTAGAAAAGGCACAGGAACCAGAGATCAAATTGCCATCATCCACTGGATCATCAAAAAGGCAAGAGAGTTCCAGAAAAACATCTACCTCTGCTTTACTGACTACACCAAAGTCTTTGACTGTGTAAATCACAACAAACTGTGGAAAATTCTAAAGATATGGGAATACCAGACCACTTGACCTGCCTCCTGAGAAATCTGTATGCAGGTCAAGAAGCAACAGTCAGAACTGGACATGGGACAACAGACTGGTTCCAAATCAGGAAAGGAGTATATCAAGGCTGTATATTGTCACCCTGTTTATTTAATTTATATGCAGAATACATCATTCAAAATGCCGGGCTGGATGAAGCACAAGCTGGAATCAAGATTGCCAGGAGAAATATCAATAACCTCAGACCCATAGATGATACCACCCTTATAGCAGAAAGTGAAGAAGAACTAAAGAGCCTCTTGATGAAAGTGAAAGAGTAGAGTGAAAAGGTTGGCTTAAAGCTCAACATTCAGAAAATTAAGATCATGGCATCCAGTCCCATCACTTCATGGCAAATAGATGTGGAAACAGTAGCAGACTTTATTTCGGGGGGCTCCAAAATCACTGCAGATAGTGACTGCAGCCATGAAATTAAAAGATGCTTGCCACTTGGAAGAAAAGTTATGACCACCCTAGACAACGCATTAAAAAGCAGAGACATTACTTTGCCAACAAAGGTCTGTCTAGTCAAACCTATGGTTTTTTGAGTAGTCATGTATGGAAGTGAGAGTTGGACTATAAAGAAAGCTGAGCACCTAAGAATTGATGCTTTTGAACTGTGGTGTTGAAGAAGACTCTTGAGAGTCCCTTGGACTGCAAGGAGATCCAACCAGTCCATCCTAAAGAAAATCAGTCCTGAATATTCATTGGAAGGACTGATGCTGAAGCTGAAACTCCAATACTTTCTCCACCTGATGTGAAGAACTGACTCATTTGAAAAGACCCTGATGCTGGGAAAGATTGAAGGCAGGAGGAGAAAGGGAGGAGGGGATGACAGAGGATGAGATGGTTGGATGGCATCACTGACTCAATGGACATGAGTTTGAGAAATCTCTGGGAGTTGGTGATGGACAGGAAAGCCTGGCATGCTGCAGTCCATGGGGTCTTAAAGAGTCAGACACAACTGAGTGACTGAACTGAGTGACTGACCTACTGAATATAAAAACAGTAGGTTGGAAATGACAAAATGAAGCTAAAAGTAAAATAAGTGAGAAAATAAAATTAAACCTTGTGCACGTTATTTTGCTCTCCCAGGAAAATAAGGACAAAGAAATGAGAATTGTAGAGAAATATTAAAATATGACTTTGTTTCTCCCTTATTTGGCCTAAGCCAGTATTCTCATTTGGTATTACAGCTTTGATGTATATGCTCATTGCACAGATTATTGAGTTATATAGCCATCCTTGTCATTTTGCTTTTTCTATGCCTGTTTACTAATCTTTAAATGGAATATAAATAACAGTACTTACCTAATAGGAGCTTATAAATAATTAAACAAGTTATACCAAAAAAAAAAAAAAATCTGTTCTAAGCAATAGTAGCCATGTGTTGTTACTGCTACTTTTCCTAATTTTTGTTTTTTGTTGTTCAGTCACTAAGTTGTATATGACTCTTAACGATTTCATAGACTGCAGCACACCAGGCTTCCCAAAGTTTGCTCAAATTCATATCCATTGAGTCAGCAATACTATCTAACCATGTCATCCTCTGCATCCCTCTTCTCCTTTTGCCTTCAATCTTTCCCAGCATCAGGGTCTTTTCCAATGAGTCGGCTCTTCGCATCACGTCGCCGAAGTATTAGAGCTTCAGCATCAGTCCTTCTAATGAATATTTAAGATTGATTTCCTTTCAAATTGACTGATTTGATCTCCTTGCAGTCCAAAGGACTCTGAAGAGTCTTCTTCAGCAACACAATTCTAATTTATTTCATAATACTATAAATAACTGAAAATTCTTAAGTAGCACATAAAATTGTCGGCATTCAGTCCCTCATGACAATGCAATGAGGTGGCTGCTACCATTATTACCCCTATTTCATAGATGAGAGAACTTAAGGTGCAAAGAAGTTAAGAGGTTTAGTGATAGACTGAAGCTAAGAAACTTAACCAAGTTCGCCTGAATAAGAGGTATTATCAGCTGAGTAAGAGGTATTAAGTAGAACACACATCAATGAATTTATTTTTTAAATAGTTTTTTTTAATAAATTCACTGATGTGTGTTCCACTTAAAAATCATCTCACACCCAGCAATGATGAGCTTCCCTCACTTTGGGAAACTTTGGACTACATGGTCTCAAAAGTCCCTCTGCTGTAGCATTCTGTGGTTCCTCTTTTCCCCATACCTTTTCATTGTCTCTTGGTCAGATACAATCATGAAAAAATTTGTTTGTACATAAAAGCCAATAAGATTGATTTGACTTGGTGGCTCTCTTCTTCCCATGATCTAAATCTTCTGCCCTTCTCTGAGTTGAGCTCTCTGAGGCACTTTTGACAGGGCCTAGGAGCCTGCCAGTCCCTGGGTAAGGACTCTAGACCCTGCCCCAGAACATTCTCAGATGCTTTGGTTTCACATACATGACAGGGACAACATTAACCATAGTGTAGGACAGCGCTTTAAACCCTTCCTCCCCAGCACTGCAAATCCACAAATGAGAGCAGTTTCTGTGCATTCCGTGTGTCCTGACTGGGCCATTCTTTCTTTGTGACTGGGTCTGGGCCTCAGCCAGGCAGAGCTATTTGCTCCTTTCTTCTCCCCCAGGAAGATTCCATCAGGAAGAATCTGATCTTTTTAATTTGTTTTCTGAATCAGATTTTGTAAGCTACTCTTCCTTCCCCTCTCGGAGAAGGCAATGGCACCCCACTCCAGTACTCTTGCCTGGAAAATCCCATGGACAGAGGAGCCTGGTAGGCTGCAGTCCATGGGGTCGCAAAGAGTTGGACACGACTGAGCAACTTCACTTTCACTTTTCACTTTCATGTTTTGGAGAAGGAAATGGCAACCCACTCCAGTGTTCTTGCCTGGAGAATCCCAGGGACAGCAGACCCTGGTGGGCTACCACCTGTGGGGTCGCACAGAGTCTGACACAACTGAAGAGACTTAGCAGCAACAGCAGCAGCTTCCTCCCCCTGATTACAGGTCACACCCATGCTGGGTTTCTGCTTCCTCATCCATTTCAAGGTGGTCAGAGGCATTTTTCAGGCCTTGGTCCAGAGGCTTGGGGCAGAGCAGTGTTCTGTAGACCTCAGGGTGACATCGCTTTACCCACACGACTGAAGTCTCAGTTGTAAACTAGTGACTCCAGAACTTACTGTCTGTTTCTTGTCTCCTCAGGAGGTGAAAAGTGTCCTGGAAAGGTAAGGAAAGGTTTTCTTCATTAGAGAAGGGGGAAGTATATATCTTAAAAAAGAGTTTTAGTTAGAAAACATGCATTGAAGTCATCCCTATCCTCCTTCCTATTCTCAAAGACCCAGTCCTCCTTAAAATATGTTCTGGTCTCAGAAGACTAATTATTGGACATCTCAGTTGGTGAATGTCAACCCACTCCAGTATTCTTGCCTGGACAGTCCCATGGACAGAGGAGGCTGGCAGGCTACAGTCCCTGGGGTCACAAAGAGTTGGACACGACTGAGCAACTGAACACACACAGTTGGTAAGGTGCCCAAAGTAACTGGCATGTCATATCTTCACAAAGTGAAATAATGGACAGGGAAGTTGAGTTTACAGTCTGCTGCGACTCTTTTAAAAAGTATCTAACTGGTTTCCAAAAGAGCCATGGGTAAGACCCACAGCATGGGTGAGACTCCTTGAGGTTCCTCATGGAGGTGATTCAGCCTGTATCAGACACCCTGAGTTATGAAGTGAAACAGAAGGTACTTGTGTAATGACCTAGGACCCGGAGAGACATACAGGCTGGCCAGATGACACAGACGCTCATGTAGCCATCAAGGCTTAGATAGAAACAAAATCCTACCTACTTTTGCCCTCTGTCCCTAACACAGATCCTAACACAGATTGTTGTAGTTGTTGTTTAGTTGCTGAGTTGTGTCCAGGCTTCCCTGGTGGCTCAGATGGTAAAGAATCCATCTGCAATGTGGGAGACCTGGGTTCGATCCCTGGGTTGGGAAGATCCCCTGGAAAAGGGAACAGCTACCCACTCCAGTAATTTTGCCTGGAGATTTCCAAGGACAGAGGAGCCTGGCATGCTACAGTCCATGGGGTCACAAAGAGCTGGACATGACTGGGCAGCTTTCACTTCACTGTGTCCAACTTTTTGCAACACCATGGACTGTAGCCCCAGGCTCTTCTGCCCATGGGATTTCCCATACAAGAATTCTGGAATGGGTTGCCATTTCCTTCTCCAGGGAATCTTTCTGACCCAAGGGATTGAACCCATGTCTCCTGCATTGGGAAGTGGATTCTTTACCAGTGCATCATCTGGGAAGCCCCCCTAACACAGGAGCTGTTTGCAAATTTGCATCAGATTAAATTATCAGTCATCCACAAGGGTGGTATAGCCATCGGATTTGGGCAGGATGAGGTAGGAGTTGGAGACAGGGTCTCTAATTCTTTTTCCCCCAGGAGTGAATCCTGGAACCTGAAGGAGTTGGATGTAGCCTCCACAGACCTGAGGAATGTATTCTATGTGCCCGGGATTAAGAAGATGCTGAGGACGTGTGGAGGTGAGGCCAGCACCACGGGTGTGGGACTGTCTTGCCAAGGGAGTGAAGGGGATAAGGAGGGTGCCTAGTGCATCCCTGGGTTGGAAAGAGATGGCAAGTTAGAGTAGGTGAGGTAGGTGCAGAAATAGGGAAGGTGGTTCCCTCAAAGGTCAGGGCAAGGGTCAGAGTTGGCTAGGGGTTATCTCCTCACACAGTGAGGCTCAGGGTCACCCCTTCATCCTCATCCCTCCACTGCTGGCACAGGGTTGCTGACTCTGCACAGTCTCCCAGCCTGACTGTGGCCCTCTCTCTGCAGTACACATCACCCTGGATCCACAGACAGCCAATCCGTGGCTCATCCTTTCGGAGAATCGGAGACAAGTGAGGCTTGCAAACACCCGGCAGGAAGTGCCTGAAAATGAGGAGAGATTTGATACTTACCCCATGGTACTGGGTGCCCAGCGCTTTGACTCTGGGAAAGTTTACTGGGAGGTAGATGTGACGGGAAAGGAAGCCTGGGACTTGGGGGTTTGTAGAGACAATGTGCGGAGGAAGGGACAGTTTTTGCTCAACTCCGACACTGGCTTTTGGATAATCTGGCTGTGGAACAAACAAAAATATGAGGCTGGCACCTGCCCCCAGACTCCCCTCCACCTTCAAGTGCCTCCAAACCGAATTGGGATCTTCCTAGATTATGAGGCCAGCACTGTCTCTTTCTACAACATCACTGACCACGGCTCCCTCATCTACACCTTCTCTGAATGTGCCTTTGCTGGACCCCTGCGGCCCTTCTTCAATCCTGGTTTCAATGATAGAGGAACAAACTCAGCCCCTCTGATCCTCTGTCCACTTAAGACAGGCTGATAGGGATCCAGATGATTCTCTCTGGACACAAGCAACCCCTCTGTTGGTTCCACTCCTCAGCCAGTGACCCTGTCTCATGTGCCCATGAACTCCAAACCACCTTTGTCTCTGCAGATGTATCAGGATACCACAAGCAAACTGGCCCCAAGGTCACCTGCAGTCTATGTCAAATGACCTACAGCACCAGGCAGGATTCCTGCCCTATGTTGCTTTATGATTCCCTCCATGAAATAAACTACTTGCATTTGGCCCCCAAACTCACCTGGATCAACTAAAGCATGTTTCTGCCTTCTGCATGTGACTTCAAGTTTTGCTTTTTCCTCTCCATCTCTAGGCTTTTGGTCCAATCTCTACTATGTATCTTGCAAAGTGAAAGTGAAGTCACTCAGTCATGTCTGACTCTGTGCAACCCCATGGACTGCAGCCTACCAGGCTCTTCTGTCCATGGGATTTTCCAGGCAAGAGTACTGGAGTGGGTTGCCATTTCCTTCTCCAGAGGATCTTCCCAACCCAGATTGAACCTGGGTCTCCCGCATTGTAGGCAGACACTTTACCATCTGAGCCACCAGGGAAGTCCCATGTATCTTGCAAAGGACTTCCTAAATAAATTGTTCTCAATCTAATCCCATCATTCCTATCTTGTATACCTCGAGGATTATCTTCCCAACATACATCTGATCAAGAGTGGCTTCACAGTGCCTATAGGAAAATAGGCATTAACAGGCATTAACTTTTAAAATGAAGGCTGAATTATGCATGTCTTAGATTGCCATGTTAAATATCTAACCAGCTATGATCCCTCATTTCCACTGTTATCTCCCAACCACATCTTGTTGATAGTGGTGTTGGTTAAAGAACATATCAACATAAATGGCCAGTGTGATAGTTTTTTGATAGACCAACTTGCCTAGGCTATAAGGCCCCAGGTTTTCAATCAAACACTAATCCAGATTGTTGCTATGAAGGTATTTTTGTAGATGTCATCAAAGTCCATAATGATTTGACTTTAAATAAGGGACATTGTCCTAGATAAGCTGGGTGGGCCTAATGTTCAATCAGGTGGAAGTCTAAGGGCGGATCTGAGGCTCCTGTGAAGAAGATAGTCCACTTGTGAATAGCAGCTTCAACTCATGCCCAAGAGTCTGAACTTCACCTTCCTCAATAATCTGCCCTGTGGATTTTATGACTTGTCTTGCCAGCCCTCCCAGATGTATAAGTGAATTTCTTATCATAAGCAAATCTCATAATATTTATTTTCTGTTCTCCTCCAGTTGAACCCTAACTGGTGTGAAGGCCAGGAAGGAGGTAATAGCATCACCTGATTTCAGCACACACTTTTCTTGAATTTAAACTTTTTAAGTTGGCACAATGAAGCTCTACATGTGAATGTCAGTAGGCTGCCTGAGAGCCACTGTCCTTCCAGGAAATGTGATTCCTTATCTAAAATAGAATCTCAGATTGCCCTTAGCACATATGCTAAATATTTCATGAAAAACTTAGATATTACACAAAGATGTCAGTGACCTTAAAAAAAGCTGTTGTTTTTAGATCTGTCTTAACACTGGACAGAAAGAAGGTACTTTGATGGAAACATAGCAACAACAGAATCCTCAGGCAAGAGACAACATCACAGAGCTAACTCAATGTAAGTTGCCAAAGGTGACCAGTGCGTTGGTTGATACACTAGAAAGAATATGGAGAATTCGATTCGTCATGAATGGGATGTGCTGGGAGAGGGTTGGATTCTGTATATCCAACATGGGTCAAAGAAATATTTTTTATTAGAAGGGTAGATTATGAAATCAGCTTTTCTACTTCTCTGCTTTGGGGGTGGTCAATGTAATTGATGATGGGTTTTTCCCCCCTTCAGTTGATATGCTGATGTGAGGACACTGCCATAATGATATAAACTTAAATAAATTTTTATTTCTCAAAATCTGAATACCTTGGCATATTGGGTTATCCTGATGTTTGCAGATATATTACACAGATGACATACTGCCATCCCCTGCATCTCCACCAAAAAAGAATTAAATAGTAGAGGTTTCATAGTATCTCAACTTTTATCCCCACCAATAATTACTAATAAGTGATCCAGGTACACTCCAGCATATCACACATAAGATTATCATACTAAGTGAAGTAAGCCAGAAAAAGACAAGTATCATATGATAACACTTATATGTGAAATATTTAAAAAATGATATAAATGACCTCATTTATGAAACAGAAACAGACCCACAGATATAGAAAACAAACATGGTTATTAAAGGGGGAAAAGGGGTTGGAAGAGATAAATTAGGAGTTTGGGATTAACATATATACACTACTTTATATAAAATACATAACCGAGAACCTACTGTATAACACAGAAAACTATACTCAATATTTTGTATTAACTTATAAGGGAAAAGAATTTGAAAAAGATTAGATACATGTGCATGTATAATTGAATCACTTTGCCATTCACCTGAAACTAACACAGCACTGTAAATCAACTATGCTTCAAAAAAAATTTTTTTAATTCTCTTGAGAAATGAGTAATTAGCCTACAATTAAAATAAATAAATTTATATTAAAAAAAGAACAAAAACAACAAAACAGAGAAATGAGAGCTTTACCAGCAACAATTCTAATTTTGATTAATATTATCCTTTACAACTCAAATAAGGTCTCTTAACTTTTTGATCTCCTTTGATACCACAACTTCCTTTTGAAATATTGATAGAAGAAGCAGAAATTATTATAGCAAAGTTTTAAAGATAAACAAGCTAAGACAGGAAGATGTTAAAAATCTGTCCAGTGCTTACTCTTTGTCAATATTCAAAATCCTATTTATACTTTAAATTTTTGGTTCTATCACAGCCATATGATAAAATCATGATCAAGAAATTTAAAGATTATGGTGCCCCTCACTTATTTATGAAAATATCTTATATTAAAACATTTCTTAAGATCAAATCAGCAAATTTCAAGTATATAATACCATGTTTTAAACTATAGTCACCATACTATACATTAGATCCCCAAACTGAAAGTTTGTACCCTTCAAGCAATATCTCCATTTACCCTACCCCTGTGCCTCTTGAAACCACCATTCTACTCTCTACTTCTGTGAGTTCAATTTTTTTTTTGATTCTCCATGCAAGAGAAATCATACTGTTTTTGTCTTTCTTTTTCTGGCTTATTTCATTTAGCATTGCATGCAGACCCTTTACCATCTGAGCCACAAGGGAAGCCCTAGTATAAGGTACTCCACGTTTATTCATGTTGTCGAAAGTAGTAAGATTTCCTTATTTTTATGATTGAATAATATTCCATTGTGTGTATGTACCACATTTTTCTCTTTTTTCTCCCAGCTTTACTGAGATATAACATTTTGTAAGTTTAAGGTGCACAATGTAATGATTTAATACACATATATATGGCAAAATTATTACAGTAAACTTTGTTAACACATCTATCACCTCACATAGTTGTATTTGTATTAATATATGTTTGTGGTGAGAACTTTTAAAGTCTACTCTCTTAGCAACTTTCAAATATACAATGAAGTATTATTAACTATAGTCATCATGCTATATGTTACATCCTCATAAAATACTCATCTTAATACTGAAAATTTGTACCCTTGACAACTTTTACCCGTTTACCCTACCCCCAGACCCTCACCTCAGGCAACTACCAATCTTTTCCCTGTTTCTATGAGTTTATTTTAATTCCACTTATAAATGAGATCATAAGTATTTATCTTTAGCTTATTTCATTTAGTTCAATATTTTCAAGGTTCACCCATGTTGTAAGAGATGGCAAGGTTTCTTTCTTTTTATGGCTGGATAACAGAAGCGTGTGTGTGTGTGTGTGTGTGTGTGTGTAATATTTTATCTATCGATTCATTTGTCAATGGACATTTAGGTTGTCTCTATGCCTTAGCTATTGTAAATAATGCCTCAGTGAACATGGGAATGGATATATCTCTTTGAGATACCGATTTTGTTTTCAAATACACAGAAGTGCAATTTCTGAATCATATGATAATTCTACTTTTAATTTTTTAAGGAACATCCATACTGTTTCCATATTGGTTCCACAAATTTACATTCCCATCAACACCACACAATGGTTCCCCTTTCTCCATATCCTTGCCAGCATTTTTCATCTCTTATCTTTTTGATAATATCCATTCTAACAGGTTTGGGGTGATACCTCATTGTGGTTTTAACTCACATTTCCCCAGTGATGTTGAGAATCTCTACATGTTCCTATTGACGGTTTGTATGTCTTCTTCAAAAAATGTGTAATCAGGTCTTTGCCTATTATTTAGTCAGGTTATTTCTTTTTGATTGTGTGTGTGTGTTATTTTGCTATTGAGTTTTGCTAACTGAGTTTCTTTTTTTTTATTTTATTTTATTTAACTTTACAATATTGTATTGGTTTTGCCATATATCAAAATGAATCTGCCACAGGTATACATGTGTTACCCATCCTGAACCCTCCACCCACCTCCCTCCCCATACCATCCCTCTGGGTCGTCCCAGTGCACCAGCCCCAAGCATCCAGTATCATGCATCGAACCTGGACTGGCGACTCGTTTCATATATGATATTATACATATTTCAACGCCATTCTCCCAAATCATCCCACCCTCTCCCTCTCCCACAGAGTCCAAAAGACTGTTCTATACATCAGTGTCTCTTTTGCTGTCTCGCATACAGGGTTATTGTTACCATCTTTTTAAATTCCATATATATGCATTAGTATATTGTATTGGTGTTTTTCTTTCTGGCCTACTTCACTCTGTATAATAGGCTCCAGTTTCATCCACCTCATTAGAACTGATTCAAATGTATTCTTTTTAATGGCTGAGTAATACTTCATTGTGTATATGTACCACTGCTTTCTTATCCATTCATCTGCTGATGGACATCTAGGTTGCTTCCATGTCCTGGCTTTTAGAAACAGTGCTGCGATGAACATTGGGGTACACGTGTCTCTTTCCCTTCTGGTTTCCTCAGTGTGTATGTCCAGCAGTGGGATTGCTGGGTCATAAGGCAGTTCTATTTCCAGTTTTTTAAGGAATCTCCACACTGTTCTCCATAGTGGCTGTACTAGTTTGCATTCCCACCAACAGTGTAAGAGGGTTCCCTTTTCTCCACACCCTCTCCAGCTTTTATTGTTTGTAGACTTTTGGATCGCAGCCATTCTGACTGGCATGAAATGGTACCTCATAGTGGTTTTGATTTGCATTTCTCTGATAATGAGTAATGAGAAAATAGAAAGAGAAATTAAGGAAACAATTCCATTCGCATTGCAACAAAAAGAATAAAATACTTAGGAATATATCTACCTAAAGAAACTAAAGACCTATATATAGAAAACTATAAGACACTGGTGAAAGAAATCAAAAAGGACACTAATAGATGGAGAAATATACCATGTTCATGGATTGGAAGAATCAATATAGTGAAAAAGAGTATACTACCCAAAGCAATTTATAGATTCAATGCAATCCCTATCAAGCTACCAACGGTATTCCTCACAGAGCTAGAACAAATAGTTTCACAATTTGTATGGAAATACAAAAAACCTCGAATAGCCAAAGCTATCTTGAGAAAGAAGAATGGAACTGGAGGAATCAACCTGCCTGACTTCAGGCTCTACTACAAAGCCACAGTCATCAAGACAGTATGGTACTGGCACAAAGACAGAAATATAGATCAATGGAACAAAATAGAAAGCCCAGAGATAAATCCACGCACATATGGACACCTTACCTTTGACAAAGTAGGCAAGAATATACAATGGATTAAAGACATTCTCTTTAACAAGTGGTGCTGGGAAAACTGGTCAACCACTTGTAAAAGAATGAAACTAGAGCACTTTCTAACACCATACACAAAAATAAACTCAAAATGGATTAAAGATCTCAACATAAGACCAGAAACTATAAAACTCCTAGAGGAGAACATAGGCAAAACACTCTCCGACATACATCACAGCAGGATCCTCTATGACCCACCTCCCAGAATATTGGAAATAAAAGCAAAAATAAACAAATGGAACCTAATTAAACTTAAAAGCTTCTGCACAACAAAGGAAACTATAAGCAAGGTGAAAAGACAGCCTTCAGAATGGGAGAAAATAATAGCAAATGAAGCAACTGACAAACAACTAATCTCAAAAATATACAAGCAACTCCTACAGCTCAATTCCAGAAAAATAAATGACCCAATCAAAAAATGGGCCAAAGAACTAAATAGACATTTCTCCAAAGAAGACATACAAATGGCTAACAAACACATGAAAAGATGCTCAACATCACTCATTATCAGAGAAATGCTAACTGAGTTTCATTAGTTCCTTATATATTTGGATAACAACCCCTTAGCAGATATATGGTTTGCAAGTATTTTCCCCTATTTCATAGTTACCTTTTCATTTTACTGATTGTTTCCTTTGCTGTGCAGGAGCTTATGGGGTCTTCCCAGGTGGCTCAGTAGTAAAGAATTTGCCTGTCAATGCAGGAGACACAGGAGACATGGGTTTGATCCCTGGGTCGGGACTACCCCCTGGAGGAGGAAATGGCAACCCATTCCAGTATTTTTGCCTGAAAAATCCCATTGACAGAGGAACGTGATGGGCTACAGTCCATGGGGTCACAAAGAGTCAGACATGACTGAGCGCACACACAGGAGCTTTTCAGTTTGATGTAGTCCTACTTCTTATTTTGTTTTTGTGTGATATCAAGAAAATCATTGCCAAGACCGGTGCCAGGAAGTTTTTCTTCATATTTTCTTCTAAGATTTTTACAATTTTGGGACTTAGAGTTAAGTCTTTAATTCACTTCAGGTTAACTTTTGTTTATGGTGTAAGGTAAGGGCCTAATTTCAATCTTTTGCATATGAATATCCAATTTTCCTAACACCATTTATTAAGAGATTGTCCTTTCCTCTTTGAGAATTCTTGACATCCTTGTCAAAGATTAACTGACCAATATACAAGGGTTTATTTCTGGGGTTTTTTTTTTCTGTTCCACTGGTCCCATTTCTAATTCAGAATAAAAGTTTATTATACCTCAAATGTATATATTATTAAATGAATACATATTCCGTCTAGATGTTTTAGTAGATAAGTTTATTATAGGAAATAATTCTCATTGTTTAATATGACTTAGTTTGGTTTTTATATTTCTGTTTTTCTGGGGCCCTATGTGTACACTGAGAAGTCTCTAAGAGAATAAGCTAACTTCCCCAAGGTCAAACAAATCACTTGCGGAAAATCCAGTACTCAAATCTAATTTTGATCCAACAGCTCATGCTCTTTCCTCAACACTACCCTTCTCAAGGTAACATAGCATTCTATCTTTCAAAATCACAACAAATTGTTTTGTTCACAGTCAAGACAACCCTTACTTCATAAATCTCTACAAAGTAAGCCAAGGAATTGCAAGATCCTATGTTGATAATCATATCGCCTGTCATACAAACTCAGCAGAGTTTCCACTGTGAAGACAAAGTACTAACCACACATTCTCGAATCTGCCTGGTCTTAACACCATAAATGATGGGGTTTAACATAGGAGGAGCTAACATGCAGACATTTGCCAAAAGAATGTGGATATAAGGAGGAACATGATGCCCAAACCGCTGAGCAATTATGGTAAAAATGCCAGGCAAGTAGAACATGGAAATGACACCAAGGTGGGAGCCACATGTGCCTAGGGCCTTTTGCCGAGCTCCTCGGGAGGGAAGACGGAAGACTGCACTGAGGATGAAGATGTAGGAAACTAAGATGAGCAAGGCATCTACCACTACAGTAGAGAGAAGGACAGACAAGCCATACCAGACATTGACACGAATATCAGCACAAGCAAATTTGGCAACAGCCATGTGCTCACAGTAGGTATGTGGTAGCATGTTGCTATGGCAGAACGGCAGTCTTTTCACCAGGAACACATCTGGAAGGATCACAGAGAAACTCCTCAGGACCACAGCCAGACCAACCCTTATGATTACTGCACGGCTGAGCACTGTGGTATAGTGCAATGGGTCACAGATGGCTACATAGCGGTCAAATGCCATGGCCAACAGAATTCCTGATTCAGCAATGAAAGTGGCATGGATGAAGAAGATTTGGATGACACAACCATCAAGGGAAATCTCTCCAGCATGGAACCAGAATATGGCCAGGGCTTTGGGCACAGTGGTAGTGGACAGGATGAGGTCCGCCACACCCAGCATACAGAGGAAGAAGTACATGGGCTCATGGAGGCTGCGTTCAGTCATGATGATGAAGACAAGGAGGCTATTCCCTAGGACAGCAACAAGGTAGGAAAGAAAAAAGGGGAGGGAGATCCATGTGTGCTGGTCTTCCAGGCCAGGGATCCCCAGCAGAATGAAGAGTGAATGGCTGGGACTAGTGTGGTTGGGGGTTGCCATGCCCAGGATAAGTCATCTGGATGTTGGTGTATGGGATTTGGCAGTCATCTCTTTTCTCTTTCCAAAAAGGTGACTGGACCTGGAGTGGGGGAAATGGAAACAGATCACTTTTCTCTGGGTGAGAAGTGGAAATGGTCCTGGTTAGAAACCGGGAAACATGGGTTAAAAGTCCTTGCCATTCTATTCAACAGCTATGTTATCTTGGTAACATTACTTCCCTGCTCTGGCTCTCTCTTTTATTTGTCACTTTAAAACTAAAGTCAGGGAGAATCTAGATTAGATGTTTGTAAGTGAGTTCTCCCAGCTCTAGAATGCCATAGACCTTAGCATCAAGTTGTTATAAAGTTGAGAGCTGTGAATAACCCTGCATTTTCCACCTTATCAGAATGTGATATACATCTCAAAAGAAAAATGGTAACTGAGTTCATTATCAATTGAACAAACCTTACTGAACACATACCATGGCTCCTGGAGGACCTCCCTGAGAAAAGTCAGACAATTAAACAAAATATCTATACAATATAGATAGTGTAGAGGAAAAGTTAAACACAGGAGCTGTGGAAACATGGAAAGCTTCCTTTCAGAAGTTCAGAAAAGGATTTCTAAAGGTGCCAATCTGAGCTGACCTTGAAAAATAAACAAGAGTTTGCCAAGTAGTCATGTGAGGAGGAAGAACATGAACAAAGTCACAAAGATCTGAAAGGACAAGAAGTTTCTAGGGAAATTATAATGATTCAGGGTTACTATAGCCTGGAGGACATGGCAGGAAATGATAGGAAATAATGTGAGGCAGTGAAGTAGGGGTCAACTCACTGAGGGTTCTGGGTGCTGATGTAAGGAGTTTAGGCTTTATGTTGAAGCAGGAAGAGCCACTGAAGGGTTTGCCGTGAGAGGGGGACATGGTGAAGTTTGCATTTGAGGTCACTCTCTCTCTGGCTCTGCTGTGTAGGAAGGATGTGGAAGGGAGGAGGCAGGTTGGAAAACAGGGACTAGGGACAAGATCAACTGAGAGAATCTCTGCTCTAACGGCTGCACGTGCATTTTCTCAGTCAACATAACAGGAAATGACTGTAGTCATTTTCCCATTTTACTGATGGAGAGCAAACAGAGCTTAGAGAGTTTTTCATCCCCCGCCCCCCACCCAAGTTCACCTGGCTAGTAAATGGTGAAGCTAGGATTTGGCTACCCATGAGATGCTTTGAAAATCACACAATGTCCACCTCACTCCACCTGGGTCCCCTTCATCAAGTGATTGCTATTTCCTGGTTCCTGGTTCAAGGAAAAAAAATCTGTTACTTCCCTTAACCATCCTCATTCTGCCAGCTACAAATTTATATTTGAATTGTCTTCTCCCTCTTTCTCCTACTCAAGGCTCAGCTCTCCACCTGTGCACTGGACCCCAACCTTCTCTCCATCAATCTGTCACTCTGGTCATTTCAAACTCTCCCTCTCTGCTGACTCCTTCTCCTTACTATGTCTCTTCCCCCATTCATCTCGGTTTCACAAAAGCAGGGGTGTGCTCTCCCTTCATTTATCCCCTTACCACCCTCCCAATCTTTACCCCATGCCATTTTGCTTATAACACCTAAAACTTCCTTTTCCTTTTTCAGTGCTTCTCATTGTGGTAAGTCACATATTATAAATCATACTATTTTAGCCATATCTGACTGCACGTTTCCGTGGCACTAAGTGCATTCACATTGTTGTTCAACTCTCATCATCATCCATCTCCGAATATTTTATCTCTCTAAACTGAAACTCTGTTCCTATTAAACACTAACTCCCCATTCCCTCCCCCACCACTCTTACCCCCAGCCCCTGGCATCTGCCAATGTACTTTCTGAGAATTTGATTATCTAGGTACCTTGTATAAGTATAATCAAACAGTACTTATCTGCACCTAATGTATATTGAAATGCATTTTTTAAGGTTAACTTAATATTCCCTGTTAGCTCAGTTGATAAAGAATCCACCTGCAATGCAGGAGACCCCAGTTCAATTCTGGGTCAGAAAGATCCCCTGGAGAAGTGATATTCTACCCACTCCAGTATTCTTAGGCTTCCCTTGTGACTCAGCTGGTAAAGAATCTGCCTGCAATGCAGGAGACCTGGGTTTGAGCCCTGGGTCGGGAAGATCCCCTGGAGAAGGGAAAGGCTAACCACTCCAGTATTCTGGCCTGGAGAATTCCATGGACTGTATAATCCATGGGGTTGCAAAGAGTCAGACATGACTGAGCGATTTGCACTTAAATATATGTCCTACAAACAGATTGCATCTCTTTTTTTCCCCCTCTGCTGTACAATAGGTTCTCATTAATTGTCTGTTTTGTGCATAGTGGTGTGTATATGTCAATTCCAATCTCGTACAGAATGAAGTAAGTCAGAAAGAGAAAAACAATATTGTATATTAATGCATATATGTGGAGTCTAGAAAAATGGTACAGATGAAACTATCTGCAAATCAGAAATAGAGACATTAATATCATTAGTTAGACATTAGTATCATTAATACTTCTTTGATGATAGCAACCATTACTACTGTTAGACATATTTATTATTTCTAATTATTGTACAAAACCTATGGAATTGAAAGTATTACTAGTTCATGCAAAAAGAAACTAATCTCAGATAAGCAACAGCCCAAAGTCAAACAACCTGTTATAGGCTAAGCTGATATTTGAGTCCCAGATTATTGGAGTCAAACCTTCCATTAGTTTTAGAAACAGACATTTCTGTTTGTTGATTACCTAACCATTTGTCTTTGGCACCCTCTCCACTCCCTTCTCGTTCTCTTATTTCTCCAGAATGTCTAAGACATGTAAACAATGTAATATAGGAAAATTTATATGGACTTTAGACGTACCTGAGTTCAATTCCAGCTCTGCTTGCTGCAAATCCACATACACACACACAGTCTTCCATTCGTATCACCGTATTATCAGACACATTCATTTATACAGTCACAACATACATTATTTACTCATACAGATTTTGATGATTTACATACTAGCACACATTTTCCCTGTTCACACAAAACAGCCCTTCACCATAAGCACACACACACACACACACACACACTTTTAAATTTGCCTTCATATATATACCCACCCAAACTCACAGTCATTAACCCTTCAAATTCACTGTCACTTATCTAAGTCATAACTTTGCCTATCTCCATTCAGTATACTGGCTCTCCTCTCATTAAATCAGTTTCCTCAAGGAGGTGGATATTCCAAAGTTTAATCAGCCCTTGCCCCTGCTTCCAGTCTGACAGTCCTCTAATCTATGCCAGAAGGAAGAACTCTCTCTGGGAATGCGATTCACAAGATAACCTCCCGCTTTACCAGTTCCCTCTGGAATTGCCCAAACATGAGTCAGAGATGTAAAATATCAACACTGGTTGGCACTCTATATCAGCAATAATCAAACTGCAGCCAGTGGGCCAAATCCTGCCCACCACCTTCTTTTATAAATAAAATGTTATTGAGACACAGCCATGCCCAGTTATTTACATATTGTCTATGAATGCTTTCATGGAACAGATTGAGTAGTTGCAACAGAGACAATGCTCAAAACTTAAAATATTTGCTGTTACTCTACAAAAACTTTTTGGTGATCCCCATTTTAAAATAATCTTGTATGATTTATTATTTATGAAGGAAAGGCAATTTTCCCAAGGTCACAGAGGAACTGAGTTAAGATTTCTTGCCTCTCATTCCACTATTTCCACCATGCCACAAAGCTTCTGTAGGCACATTTTGGTCTGCCCTGACTCTGCTCTCAAGGGATGGAGAATTCCAAAGAGAACCTCTTTTGGGTGACCAAATGGTGATGGCAATCCATTATTGTTTCCCCTGTCTCTCATTAATAAACTCAGCATGTCCCACCTCCTTTATCCCCACCATTCCTGCCTACAGGCAGAAGGACCCAAAGAGGCACCAGGCTACCCTGGTCAGTACCAACCTACATCTCTCCTCACTCCAAACTGTCATCGCAGCCATTTGGAACCACAGACTGGAGCCATGCCCCTGCCTAGATGGCAGGGTATTCCCATAACCAGCAGACTGTGTGCAGTGGCCAGGGGATCAAGCTGGAGGAGAAACTGCAGGGCAAGTTATTTGTTCTCTGAGTATCTTTGGAGACCATGGTCTTATTTATGTTGTCTTTCTTTTCCCCCAGGACCTCCTCTATTGCCGGTCTCCTCAGTGACATAACCGGGAAGTCCTTAGCCCTTCTTGTCTGAGTGCTGGAAGCCTCATGTGAAAAGTGTGCCTGATAGGTTATATGAGCTTAGGAAAGGAGTTGTGAGAGAAGATTTGGAGTGAGTGTCTGACTTTTCGCAACCTCATGGACTGTAGCCTGCCAGGCTCCTCTGTCCATGAGATTTCCCAGGCAAGAATAATGGAGTGGGTTGCCATTTCCTTCTCCAATCCCAACCAGGGATTGAACCTACGTCTTCTGTGTCTCCTGCTTGGCAGGCAGATTCTTTACCACTGAGTCACCTAGGAAGCCCTAATGAACCAATACGGATACATTATTATTAATGAAAGTCTGTAGCTTATATCAGGGTACATTCTGTGTTGTATAGTTTATGGGTTTTAAAAAATGTATAGTGACATGTGTACACCATTATAGTGCCTTTCAGAATATTTTCAAAAGCTTAAAAATACTTGCAGGCCTCCTATTTATCCCTCTTCTGTTCCCTCAGAATCTCTCAAAGCCAAGGATTTTTTTTTTTTTACTATCTCTTTAGTTTTGCCTTTTTCCAGAATTCCATAAGATTTGTATCATACAGTATGTACCTTTACAAACCACCTTATTTTGCTTAGCATAATGCTTTTAAATTTCCCCCACATCTTTTTGTGTCTTCGTATCTCACTTCTTTCTATTGTTGAATAATATTCCATTGTTTGGATGTACCAGAATTTGTTTATCAATTCACCTATTCAAAGATAGTTTGGTTGCTTCCAAAATTTGGCAATTATGCACAAAGTTTCTGTAAATATCTGTGTGTAGGCTTTTCTGTAGACATAAGTTGTCAACTAGTTGGGTAAATACTAAGAGGCTTGGTTGCTAGATCATGTGGTAAGAGTATGTTTAGCTTTGTAAGAAATTGAAGAACTGAATAAGCCATTTCCAAAGTGGCTTTACCATTTTCATTTCTACCAGCAATGAGTAAGAGTCCTGTTGATCCATATTCCTATTGTCAGGGTATCGGTTTTAGCCATTCTAATAGGTGTGTAGTGGTATTTCATTGTTGTTTTAATTTTCATTTCCTTAATGAAGTATGCTGATATTGGGTATTTTTCATATCTTCATGTGACATCTTAATGGATTCTCCTCACCAGGACAGCTACTGGTTAATTTCTCAGTGTTCCCCCCTGCCATACAATACAATTACTGCAATTTTTTGCACAAATAATGTTTTGCATGTTCATGGCTTTGAATGCTCAACCTAACATTTCTTATTGGTGTCCAGAGAACAAACAGAGGAGTTATTCCTTGATAGGAGAGACAGCTCCTCCAGCAAGATGGAAGAAAAGGATGGTGGGAGCAGATATGTGCATGTACGTGCTGGATATAGATGTGTTTTAAATTTTAGTGTCTTGAATTTCTGTGAGTTTCTTACTGATTAGTTCTGATTTAGCAGGCAAGATTTTCTGTCAAAGTTAAATAGGTAGGTTCTTGAATCAAGGTTGAAGGTTTGAATAGGGTGTGTACATGAAGCATTAATTAGGTGGAATGGGAGAATGAGCTGACTTGAGCAGATGTGTAAACTTGCTGGGCTCTGTTGGTAGTCTAGGTTGATAATCATTTAATGGCACCACTCTGCTCCCCTGGTGAGTACCTAAATCTAGTTGTTAATTTGGTTTATAATAATGTGGGGATGGGTCAGAAAGAATGGAGGAAAAGATTTAAAGGATTTGAGAACACTTAGAAGAAATTTAGGGCTTCCCAGGTGGCGCAAGTAGTAAAGAACCTGCTTGCCAATGCAGGAGCCATATGAAACACAGGTCCGATCCCTGAGTCAGGAAGATCCCCTGGAGGAGGGCATGGCAACCCACTCCAGTATTCTTGCCTGGAGAATCCCATGGACAGAGGAGCCTGGCAGTTTACAGTCCATAGGTTCCCAGAGTCAAACACGATTGAAACAACTTAGCAGCAGCAGCAGCAAAAGAAATTTATTATTAATATAATGAAGAGCATGGAATCTAAACTTAATTTTAAGCACACAAGGTGGGTTGGTGATTTAGAAAGAAACTTGTAGTGTTATTAGATTAACCATCCTAGCGAGGTTGAAAAATAAGCTTCGTTAACCCATACTTGGACAAGTACTTGTGACTAGACAGTGGGATGTTTGAATTAATGAATACGAAAGTGGAGAAAGGAAATGGTTATGAGAGTGCATAACTACAGTGGGGTTAAGGGAAAGGCAACTGAGTTTAGGAGGAAATAGAGTCAAGAGCACAGGATGAAGAATTAAGTTTTCCACGTGGACACCGAAGTCCCTATGGTACTAGTGTAATGACTTGCATGCGTTTTTGAGAGAATTGAGAGGAACTTAAGACAGCACTGAAGAGTAGAAGGGAGATAGCATGAGTCTCAAAGCAGCACTAGTCTTTAAGAACACGAATGAGCGTTATTTTGGGGGAAAAAAAAAAACTGGGAAATATTTGGAAATAAAAATGGCCCCCAAATGGGCTTTAAAATATGAAGAGCTTTAAAAACTTTAAAATATGAAGAGCTTCTACAAGTTCCAAATATATGGCACCAAAGTATCAATGAACAAAAATACTTAACTGGAGGATTTTGTTTTTTATCTCTGTATGATAAATCCTACAAAGGCACCTATCTTGTTCACTCTTGTATTGCATAGTGCCTGGCATAGAGTATGTTACCAATGAAAAAATTTAACTTTGTCAAAAAAAAGAACAGTAAATAATTATTAAAGTATGGAAATTTTGCATCAATAAAAATTATATGGAAATAGAAAATAGCCATAACAATTTATTTCTTTTGAACATTGTATATTTAAATATAATCCAGAACATATACAGAAGTTTATACATAACTATATTCATCAAAGAATATTTTCTTATTGAAGTATATTGTGTTACTTCCAGGTGTGCATTATGATTTTCAGATTATTTTCCATTATAAGTTATTACAAGATGCTGAATATTGTTGGGTCTTCCCTGCTGGCACAGATGTAAAGAATCTGCTGGCAATGTATGCGACCTGGACTCAACTCCTGGGTCGGGAAGATCCTCTGGAGAAGAGAATGGCAACCCCCTGCAGTATTCTTGCCTGGGAAATCCCATGAACAGAGGAGCCTGGCAGGCTACAGCCCAAGTCATGAGTCAGACATGACTTAGTGACTAAAACACATTGGTTCATTAAATGTAACAAAGTACCACACTAATGCATATGGTAATAAGGAAAACTCTCTGATCAAGGGAGGAGGAAAGGGGTAAGAGATATACAGGAACTCTCTGTTCTTTCCACTCAATTTTTCTGTAAACCTAAACTTACTGTTAAAAAATATATTAATTTTTAGCAATCTTTGAAATTAAAATAGTGGATTGTTTAAACAGCTTATTAGATAGAGCTAAAGAGATCTGATAAAGCTAGACAGTGTATTGAAGAGCAGAGTCATTACTTTGATGACCAAGGTCCATATAGTCAAAGCAATAGTTTTCCCAGTAGTCATGTATGGATGTGAAAGTGGAATTGGGAAGAAGGCTGAGTGCCAAAGAATTGATGCTTTTGAACTGTGGTGTTGAAGAACACTCTAGAGACTTCCTTGGACTGCAAGGAAATCAAGCTGGTCAATCCTAAAGGAAATCAAACCTGAATATGCATTGGAAGGACTGATGCTGAAGCTGAAGCTCCAATACTTTGGCCACCTGATGTGAAGAGCCGACTCATTGGAAAAGACCCTGATGCTGGGAAAGATTGAAGGCAGGAGGAGGAGACAACAGAGGATGAGATGGTTGGATAGCATCACTGGCTCATTGGACATGAATCTGAGCAAATGCTGGGAGATACTGAAGGACAAGGAAGCCTGGTGTGCTGCAGTCCATGGGGTTGCAAAGAGTTGGACATGACTTAGTGACTGAACAACAGCAACAACAACAAAGGGATCATTAGAAACTTAAAAATAGATTAGAATAAGACATCCTGCACAGTGGGGGAAGGAAAGGTTAGGAGAAATTGTGAAAGTAGCATTGACATATAAACACTATCATGTGTAAAATAGATAACCAGCAGGAAGCTGCTACATAACACGGGAAGTTTAGTTTGGTGCTTTGTAATGATCTTGAGGGGTGAAATGAGGGGGATGAGAGGCTCAAGAGGGAGGGGGAATATATATATAAATATGACTGATTCATGTTAATGTATGACAGAGAACACCACAACTCTGTAAAGCAATTATCTTCCAAAGAATAAAATAAAGGGGAAAAAAAAGGAAAAATGTGTCCCAATATGACACAAAGAAATAGAGTTACAAAATAATAATGAAGGGTTAAATTTCTTGTAGAAAAGAAATAGAATATAGAGCTTTTAAAAAAAATATTGTTTCCTAAGAAATGTAACTGGACTACAGTCATCAGTTAAAATTCAAAAATTATCAGATATTATGGAAAAAATAAAATTTTATGTGGTTTAAAAGTCATAAGCTTTAAAACCATATAGGCACACAATGCTTTGGAGAAAGGATATAAAATTGTTTACTAAGAAAACAGTAACCAATAGAAAACCTACTCAGTTATATTCATATTCAACTAAATAGTATACTTACAATTTCAAAAGCGCTAAGAAGATCAGTTGTTCCAGAGCAAAACTTACAAGAATTACAAGAAACTGGAAAATAATAATTACTGTGAGAAAAATAACTCTTTTCCCAATAATTGTTGAATATTTTAAATTGGTATATATATATATAAAGTTTGAACAATACAGCTAATAAGCTTCTTCTTCCTCATTCCTTAACTCATATGACATGTTAGAAAGTTTCCAACAGTTTTATTGCATAACCAACACATTATATAATGTTACAGAAAAAAAGTTAACTATACCTGTGCAGAAAGATGTAATCATATAAAAACTGAAAAACATACTAAAATTTAATAATTATGCCTCAGTTTTCTGTTTATTGGTCATTGAAGTTTGTTTTCTTTATTTTGCTTAGTTTTGTTTATTTATTTACATAGATTCTTGAAAATTAAATATAAAAGTGTATACCATAAAAAAAGAAGACAAATCTAAGACTAATAGTCAAACCTTAGATTGAAGAAAATAGACCAAGTTTAAAACAATGAAACCCACAAAGGAAAAGAATGATGGATTTGAAAATATTTTATTTCTTTCTTTAAGTAAAACAAAAGATAACCAAAGAAAGAAAATTAAAGAAATTAAAATTTAAACAACCTGAGAAAATACTTTCAATAAATATTAATACCTTGGGGAAGTTATATATCCTCTCTGAGCTTCAAACTACAAGTCTGTAAAAAGGAAAGAATAGAAACAATAACAAGTCTGAACTGACATGACAATTAAATAAGGTGTAAAATGTTTTGCGCAAATTCAATAAATAGTTGTTACTATTAATCCACAAAGAAATACAATATGCAATAATCACAATATAAATTCTTCAAGGTGTCTATTAATAAATTCAAAGTAAAGGAAAATGAAAAAATGATTTTACCATATCACACAGCAAATTTCTAAAAATAGAACTATTTACTAAATGCTAGTAGTGTGTTTGTTGCTCAGTTGTGTCTGACCCGGTGATCCTATGACTGTAGCCCACCAGTTTCCTCTGTCCATGGAATTTTCCAGGCAAGAATACTGGAGTGAGTTGCCATTCCGTTCCCCAGGAGATCTTCCCAACCCAGGGATCAAACCCAGGTCTCCTGCATTGCAGGCAGATTCTTTAACGTCTGAGCAACTAGGGAAGCTAGTAAGGGTGCAATAAATTTTGACATGTATTTCTGACAAGAGTAAAAATTAATAGTAACTTCTCTAGAAGCAATTTTCCAATGTGCCAGATGAGTCTAAAATCTTGATATCCTTCCTTAAGGCTAAAATCATGCAAAGCTTGGGACTTCCCTGGTGGTCCAGTAGCTAAGACTCCACACCCCTAATGCAGGGGGCCTGAGTTCACTCCCTGGTCAAGGAACTAAATGCCACATGTCACAACTAAGATATGAATATGTATGTAGTTATAGTTGTTACATAAATTCATAAATTTATATACATAAATTCTGGATGATTATACACCAAAATGAACAACAAATTTCTCTGGGTAGTAAAATCATGTGCAAGTTTAATCTTCATCTTATTACTTTTCTATAGAATATTTATTTAAAAGAAAATGTTTTCAAAAGAAGTATAAACAATATGGTCTCATGTTGTAGAGAGAGTAGTACTTCACCTTGAGATGAAGTGGTTGTAATGACCTCACTGGGTAGGTGACACCAAGCTGAGCCTTGAAAGAAATGGTGTGAATTCATTAAAAGGTCAAGAAAAGTAGAGGGCATTCCAGGCAAGTGGATCATTTAGGAAAAATGTACCAAGACACCTGAAAACATGGCTGAACATGGAGAAGTTAGAGATATGCAGTTCCTTGAGACAGAATCATAGATTGCGTGAAAGTGACATGGAAATAGTTGCTGGTAAGGAAGCCTGCATTTATTCTGTACCATTTTGAGGGGAATGATCTGAGAAACAATCCCCAAAAGTCAAAATTTAGAAGTATAGCACCTCTTCACGCCCATCATACTTTGAGTAAGCATATGAAGAAATGAAGGTTTTACATGAGTGTCCAGAGATGTGTGAGATGTCTTGGGACTTAACAGCCCAAGACAGAAAGCCTACTTTTTTTTTCATCTAATTGGGACTTAATATTACATTTGACTATTCCCAAAGTTGAACTGAATATTAATGAGTTAGACATGACTGCCAAAGAACAACCTGTCCACTCCCAAATAATAAGATGTAAGTGTTTCAGTCAATCCACAGGCACAGCTTTCAGACTGATTAGAGAGGTAAGGCTCAGAGGCTCAAGTAAGTTGCTCCAGAGCCCATAACTCCATGAGTCATTTTTCCTACTGACTCAGTACTAGTTCTCTTGTTCACTGCTGCCAAAGTACATCTCATGGAGGATCACAGTTTCTGAGAAACCAGTCTCTGTCATCCCCAAAGTCATTTCTGCTTATTAAACAACATATAAACCACTTGGTCTCGTATCTGTTTCGTCTTGACTCCATAAATGATGGGATTAAGCATAGGTGGAGCAAGCATGCTGATGTTGGCCAGTAGGATGTGGATGTGTAGTGGGATGTCATGTCCAAAGCTCTGAGTGAGGACTGAGAATGTCCCAGGCCCATAAAAAAGGATGATGATGCAGACATGGGAGCCACATGTGTTGAGAAGCTTTGTGACGAGCCTCTTGGGAAGCGATGAGGAAGACAGCACAGAGAATCAGACCATAGGAAACAAAAATGAGGGGAATATCTAGGATCACTTTTGACATCAAGACAAAAAATCCATACCAGATGTCTACTTGGATGGCATCACAGGCATACTTGGCCAAGAAAATGTGTTCACAGAATGTATGTGGGATGATGTTATTTCTGCAAAAGTGCAGCCTCTTTAGAAGAAATACCATGGGGAAAATTGTACAATGTGCTCTCAAGAAAACAGCCACACCAATTTTCCCTGTCACAGAGTCGGTGAGTATTGTGGTATATCTCAGTGGGTAACATATTGCAATGTAGCGATCAAATGCCATAGTTAGCAAGATGCCTGACTCAGAAATGAAGGAGGAATGCTGAAAGTAGAGTTGGGCAATGCAGCTACTAAGAGAGATTTCCCAACTGTCACACCAGAAAATGGCCAATGCCTTGGGTTCTGTGGTTGAGGCAAAGACAATGTCAACTGCAGCCAACATACAGAGGAAAGATACATAGGTTCATGGAAGCTGCTCTTGATGAGGATGATGAAGATGAGCAGACCATTTCCAAGGAGGGCAAAGACATAGGAGATGAAGAAGGGGATGGAAATCCACATGGGTAGGTCTTCTCGGCCTGGAATGCCCAGAAGATAGAAGACTATATGGTTAACATCAGTGTGGTTGCAGCCATTCAGTCCTAAGACAGGCTAATGTGGACTTATCCTGAATTTCTCCTAATAGAAACAAAGAGAAATACAAGTTACATATGTTTTTCTAGGTTTTCTGCTTAATTATATCAAATTCAGTTCAGTTCAATTGCACAGTCGTGTCCAACTCTTTGTGACTCCATGATTTGCAGCACGCCAGGCCTCCTTGTCCATCACCAACTCCCAGAGTTCAGCCAAACTCTTGTCCATCGGGTTGGTGATGCCATCCAGCCATCTCATCCTCTGTCGTCCCCTTCTCCTCCTGCCCCCAATCCCTCCCAGCATCAGGGTCTTTCCAATGAGTCAACTCTTCGCATGAGGTGGCCAAAGTACTGGAGTTTCAGCTTTAGCATCTGTCCTTCCAAAGAACACACAGGACTGATCTCCTTTAGGATGGACTGATTGGATGTCCTTGCAGTCCATGGAACTCTCAAGAGTCTTCCCCAACACCACAGTTCAAAAGCATCAATTCTTCAGTGCTCAGCTTTCTTCACAGTCCAACTTTCACATCCATACATGACCACTGAAAAAACCATAGCCTTGACTAGACGGACTTTTGTTGGCAAAATAATGTCTCTGCTTTTGAATATGCTCTCTAGGTTGGTCATAACTTTCCTTCCAAGGAGTAAGAACCTTTTAATTTCATGGCTGAAATCACCATCTGCAGTGATTTTGGAGCCCCAAAAAATAAAGTCTGCCACTGTTTCCATTGTTTCCTCATCTATTTCCCATGAAGTGATGGGACCAGATGCCATGATCTTAGTTTTCTGAATGTTGAGCTTTAAGCCAACTTTTTCACTCTCCTCTTTCACTTTCATCAAGAGGCTTTTGAGTTCCTCTTCACTTTCTGCCGTAAGGGTGGTGTCATCTGCATATCTGAGGTTATTGATATTTTTCCCGGCAATCTTGATTCCAGATTGTGATTCTTCCAGCCCAGCGTTTCTCATGATGTACTCTGCATAGAAGTTAAATAAGCAGGGTGATAATATACAGCCTTGACGTACTCCTTTTCCTATTTGGAACCAGTCTGTTGTTCCATGTCCAGTTCTAACTGTTGCTTCCTGACCTGAATATAGGTTTCTCAAGAGGCAGGTCAGGTGGTCTGGGATTCCCATCTCTTGAAGAGTTTTCCACAGTTTATTGTGATCCACACAGTCAAAGGCTTTGGCATAGTCAAGAAAGCAGAAATAGGTGTTTTTTCTGGAACTCTCTTGCTTTTTCGATGATCCAGCACATGTTGGCAATTTGATCTCTGGTTCCTCTGCCTTTTCTATATCCAGCTTGAACATCTGGAAGTTCACGGTTCACATACTGTTGAAGCCTGGCTTGGAGAATTTTGAGCATTACTTTACTAGTGTGTGAGATGAGTATAATTGTGTGGTAGTTTGAACATTCTTTGGCATTGCCTTTCTTTGGGATTGGAATGAAAACTGACATTTTCCAGTCCTGTGGCCACTGCTGAGTTTTCCAAATTTGCTGGCATATTGATTGCAGCACTTTCACAGCATCATCTTCCAGGATTTGAAATAGCTCAACTGGAATTCCATCACCTCCACTAGCTTTGTTCATAGTGATGCTTCCTAAGGCCCACTTGACTTCACATTCCAGGATGTCTGGCTCTAGGTGGGTGATCATGCTAAGTCACTTCAGTCATGTCTGACTCTTTGCGACTCTATGAACTGTAGCCTTCCATCTCCTCTTTCTATGGGATACTCCAGGCAAGAATGCTGGAGTGGGTTGCCATGTCTTCCTTCAGGGAGGGGATCTTCCCAACCTAGGGATCGAACCCACATCTCATGTCTCTGGCACTGTTAGGAAGGTTATTTACCTCTAGCACCACCTGAGAAGCCCAATATCATATAGGAAAATCCAAATGAACTTCTTGGCCAACCCAAAAATATTAGTAACTATAGTTAAAATGATATCTATTAGATCTCTAGAAGTTATTCATCCTACATAACTGGAAAATTGTACCCTTTGTATGTGAATGTTCAGAGATGACACAAGATACCTCAAAGGATGATAACCTCAACAAAAATAGTTGAAGAAATTAAAAGCCAGAACACAATACTCATCCATCATCTAATAAATCTAGTGATGTGAAGGATACATGAGTTTGGAAACTCACAAGTTCTGGGTAGGATGAAGTTTGCTCAGTCAAACATGACACACATTCTCTGTTGCTTTGACGGCAGAAAATATAAATTCTGAAAACTTCCTGGTGAACTTGCACTGGAAATAGAATTCACTAAGCTATTTTCTAGTATCCGGTTTACCATAGTGTTTCCACCCACCAATTCTATAGCTCATGTCATCCATCACTACAAAAACTGAAAACCGTTTGTCCTCCAAAGTTATTTCTGCTTTGGGAAAAATATGTGGGCCATCTGCTGTTGGATTTCCTTCATCTTGTTCCCATAAATGATGGGGTTCAGCATAGGTAGAGCCAGAACACAGACATTAGCCAAAAAGATGTGAATATGAGGTGGAATGTGATGACCAAACCTCTGAGTCAGTGTTGTGAAGATGGCAGGTCCATAAAAGAGAATAATGATGCATACATGGGAGCCATACATGATGAGAGCTTTGTGACAAGCATCTTGGGAAGACATGTGGAAGCCAGTATAGAGAATCAGCATGTAAGAAACAAAAATTAGCAGGGTATTTAAAACCACTGTTGACATTAGGACAGAGAAGCCATACCAGATATTCACTCAAATGTCATTACAAGCATATTTGGCCAAGCCAATGTGTTCACAATAGGTGTGTGGGATGAAATTATTTTGGCAGAAAGTCAATCTTTTCCAAAGAAATACTATAGGGAAAATCATACAATAACTTCTCAGAAAGATGATAACACCAATTTTCCCAATCAATGTATGTATAAGAATAGTGGTGTATATCAATGGGTAGCATATGGCAATGTAGCAGTCAAATACCATCACCAGCAAAATCCCTGACTCAGACATGAAAGTGCAATGGATGATGAAGAACTGAGTGATGCAGTGATCCAGGGAGATCTCCCCAACATGGAACCAGAAGATGGTCAAGGCCTGAGGGATTGTGCACATGGAGAGGACAAGGTCTGTTCCAACCAGCATGCAGAGGAAGAGGTACGTGGATTCAGGGAGGCTGCATTTTGTAACAATGATAAAGATGAGGAGGTTATTCCCCAACATAGCAAGGACATAGGAAATTAAGAAGGGGATGGAAATCCACATGTGCTGGACCTCAAGGCCAGGGATGCCCAGCAAGTGGAAGACTGTGTGACTGACACCAGTGTGGTTTAAGGTAAGCATATCTGGGGCAACTTTTAGAGACATCACCTCATACTCACAGACAGAGCAGACAGAAATGAAAATCCAGATTTTCCTGGAATATTCTTTGTGAAGTCACAAAGACTTTTGGCATATCTTGCACACTCCATCTTCTGTGAACACATGCAAATATGAAATATGAAAAGTCAACAACATATGTTCTCTGTTTCAGTGAGTGATAGTCTCATTAAAAGATAGGCATATCTCCAGATAATCAAATAAAACATGCTATTGTATATATTTCTCCTACAAACAGAAGATTATGAACATTAAGTGGAAATCATTATATGTATCTAGAAAGATTATAAGAAGAGGTTTCTTGAATTTGAACTTGAACTTCACCTTGGTGGTTAGTTTATTATAAGGAGAAGAATGAAAAAAGAGGAATCAACAGAGGAAAAGTGGGTATTCAGATAGAAGTATAGCATATCCATGAACACAGCTTGTTCATATCCAGGCGACTGTGCATAGAGGATACTGAAGAGAGCAGGATAGGTTGAAGTACTGGAGATTTGGCCTAATTGATGAATGTGAGATTTGAAATCTCTCATACACACTTGTGAATTGATTCAAGAGATATTTTAAGGGGTAACATGACAGGGCCTGTGTGTCTGAGGTGAGACACTCCTCTGGCTTATACTTTAGGGACCTAAGTTAACATGTGACTGAAATTGGAAAATAGGGCATTGACATTTGGAAGATTTTTTCAGCTGGTGGAAATATTGTCATCTGGTTCTTAGTGTTCATTCATTCATTCATTAATCTGGTCAGTAAGGAAGCAGAAACAAATTTTCAGGCACCACACTACAAACTGGGGCTATAGAAAAATAGTAATTTGCCTGAGTCCTATTGGCCTTTTGTTTGAGAGAAAACTAATCTACAAGCATGTCCGTTGAAGAATTGGAGACAAACGTTAATTCCCCCTAACAAGTTCAGTTCAGTTCAGTCGCTCAGTCGTGTCCGACTCTTTGCGACCCCATGAATCGCAGCACGCCAAGCCTCCCTGTCCATCACCAACTCCCGGAGTTGACTCAGACTCATATTCATCAAGTTAGTGATGCCATCCAGCCATCTCATCCTCTGTCATCCCCTTCTCCTCTTGTCCCCAATCCCTCCCAGCATCAGAGTCTTTTCCAATGAGTCAACTCTTCGCATGAGGTGGCCAAAGTACTGGAGGTACTAACAAAGGGGTATTTTAAACTTTCTAGCTCCGTAGCTAAGTTGTATCTTACGCTTATCAAAAATAAGTCTTTACTTCTAATGTTTCTTTCTGAGGAGGAAAATCTACTCCAATTTGCATCCTCACATGCTGGGAGAAAGTGTTCTGCCATCAGATTCAGCAATCCTAGGAGTCCAGTCAGCTGGCTGAGTCAGGGCACTCTCTCCTCAAGGGCACACGGCTGCTCTGGAGAAGATTCTCTGCAGCCAGAGCCGCTGACATCCCACAGGAAAACAGGTGGGATGACAGCAGAGGGACGTGAGGGCAGGTGTGTGACTCAGAGGTGATTAGGAAAGGGAACCAGAAAAATAGCAGGAAGGAAGAGGATGAGGATGACACAAATCAACAAAGGCAGGACTGGTCTGGAGGGCAAATTATGAAAGCTCCAAGTAATTGGGGAAAGCGAGGAGCAAAGAAAATTTTATAAACTGGGGCCGGACAAGCAATGCCAAGAAGCTCAGTGCTCAATTTCCCTGTGACATTGGTCCTCCAACCAAGTTAGAGTACCTTGGTCTGACACAAGTCCAGGAGGCTCCTGCCCTGTAGTTCTCTTGTCACACCTGCCTGAGAGGTTCCTGGTCCAATTCCTATGTCCTGTTTTAGGAGTCTAGGACAGATCTCTGTCATTGTCAGGGCTTTTAACATGTTTGAAAAAATGTCTTTTTTCTAAGTCAATATCTCTTCTGTTTTCTGATGTCTGGTTGAATTATTAGGACCCTTGTCATATATTGGATCACTTTACATTCTTTATAAACCTTCATTAACCTCAGCTGCCTATAGACTCTCCACTTCCCTTCCCAAACCTTACCCTCCACATGGGCTGTAACCAACTAGTTTGATGCCTCTGATTTTTGCCAGGCATTCTGCACATATGTTAATAGCCTCCAAGAGGCTTGCCCCTCTGGCCTGTCTAGGACATAAGACCAGCCCAGTCTTTATCTTGGTCCTGGAACCACCCCACCCTTGGGCATCTAATTGACTCACCACCCTTTCCTGAGTCCTCTGGAACAGACATTAAGACTGGTGATGAAAGTCAGTTTGTTGGGGTCTGGACACTTGGCTGTTTATTCGCTGACAGGAGAGCCCTTGGGGGGAGCACTTACATCATAGCCCCAGGGACAGCTGTCTCCACCAGCTGTGCCTCCTACCAAATGGCCGAGATCCAGTCCTCAAGTTCATCCATGCACCACGCCGCCCCTCAGCCTTTCCCCCCTGTTTCCTCTCCTGCTCTCCCCACATGCTCAGATCTTCACTTCACACTGAGTGTTCATTTTTAGGATGTTTTACAACAAAAGTCTCTCCCAGTAAAACCAGCTTTTCCACAGTCCTGTTTTAATACCTACACTGCCATTAAATATTGAGTTAATGAATATTAAGAAGAGGTGAGGGAGAGGGTGGGATGATTTGGGAGAATGGCATTGAAATATGTATAATATATATGAAACGAGTCACCAGTCCAGGTTCGATGCATGATACTGGATGCTTGGGGCTGGTGCACTGAGATGACCCAGAGGGATGGTATGGGGAGAGAGGAGGCAGGAGGGTTCAGGATGGGGAACACATGTATACCTGTGGCAGATTCATTTTGATATATGGCAAAACCAATACAATATTGTAAAGTTAAATAAATTTAAATTAAAAAAAAAGAAGAAGTGGCAAGAATACACAGAAGAACTGTACAAAAAAGATCTTCATGATCCAGATAATCATGATGATGTGATCACTCACCTAGAGCCAGACATCCTGGAATGTGAAGTCAAGTGGGCCTTAGAAAGCATCACTATGAACAAAGCTAGTGGAGGTGATGGAATTTCAGTTGAGCTATTTCAAATCCTGAAAGATGATGCTGTGAAAGTGCTGCACTCAATATGCCAGCAAATTTGGAAAACTCAGCAGTGGCCACAGGACTGGAAAATGTCAGTTTTCATTCCAATCCCTAAGAAAGGCAATGCCAAAGAATGCTCAAACTACCGCACAATTATACTCATCTCACACGCTAGTAAAGTAATGCTCAAAATTCTCCAAGCCAGGCTTCAGCAATATGTGAACCGTGAACTTCCTGATGTTCAAGCTGGTTATAGAAAAGGCAGAGGAACCAGAGATCAAATTGCCAACATCCGCTGGATCATGGAAAAAGCAAGAGATTTCCAGAAAAACATTTATTTCTGCTTTATTGACTATGCCAAAGCCTTTGACTGTATGGATCACAATAAACTGTGGAAAATTCTGAAAGAGACGGGAATACCAGACCACCTGACCTGCCTCTTGAGAAATGTGTATGCAGGTCAGGAAGCAACAGTTAGAACTGGACATGGAACAACAGACTGGTTCCAAATAGGAAAAGGAGTACGTCAGGGCTGTATATTATCACCCTGCTTATTTAACTTATATGCAGAGTACATCATGAGAAATGCTGGACTGGAAGAAACACAAGCTGGAATCAAGGTTGCCAGGAGAAATATCAATAACTTCAGATACGAAGATGACACCACCTTTATGGCAGAAAGTGAAGAGGAACTCAGAAGCCTGTTGATGAAAGTGAAAGTGGAGAGTGAAAAAGTTGGCTTAAAGCTCAACATTCAGAAAATGAAGATCATGGCATCCGGTCCCATCACTTCATGGGAAATAGATGGGGAAACAGTGGAAACAGTGTCAGACTTTATTTTGGGGGGCTCCAAAATCACTGCAGATGGTGACTGCAGCCATAAGATTAAAAGATGTTTACTCCTTGGAAGGAAAGTTATGACCAACCTAAATAGCATATTCAAAAGTAGAGACATTACTTTGCCAACAAAGGTCCGTCTAGTCAAGGCTATGGTTTTTCCTGTGGTCATGTATGGGTGTGAGAGTTGGACTGTGAAGAAGGCTGAGCGCCAAAGAATTGATGCTTTGAACTGTGGTGTTGGAGAAGACTCCCGAGAGTCCCTTGGACTGCAAGGAGATCCAACCAGTCCATTCTGAAGGAGATCAGCCCTGGGATTTCTTTGGAGGGAATGATGCTGAAGCTGAAACTCCAGTACTTTGGCCACCTCATGCAAAGAGTTGACTCATTGGAAAAGATTCTGATGCTGGGAGGCATTGGGGGCACGAGGAGAAGGGGACGACAGACGATGAGACAGCTGGATGGCATCACTGACTTGATGGATGTGAGTCCGAGTGAACTCCAGGAGCTGGTGATGGATAGGGAGGCCTGGCGTGCTGCAGTTCATGGGGTCGCAAAGAGTCCGACATGACTGAGCAACTGAACTGAACTGAACTGAACTGATGCCAATCCCATACTGTTCTGATCGATACAGCTTGGTAATAGTGTTTAAAATAACTACAGAATTATAGGTAGTTGTAAAAAACAATATAAAGAGTAGCCCCTCATACAATTCACCTAATTTTACCCAAGAGTAACATCTTGTATAACTATAGTAGAATATCTAAACAAAAAAATTGACATTAATAAAATCCACATATTTTATTTAGATGTTAAACATTTTACATGCACGTATTTCAAGGGAGTGGTTCTGGGCAATTGTATCACATGTATAGGTTTGTATAAGCATCAGCACAATCAACAGTGTTCCTGCCGGGCTGTACACAGGCTTTTGAAACCTGTGCTTGCTCAGCTTTAAGATGGAAGAAAAGAGGACTTCCCTGATAGCTTAGTTGGTAAGGAATCCACCTGCAATGCAGGAGACCTGGTTCAGTTCCTGGGTTGGGAAGATCTGCTTTAGAAGGGTTAGGCTACCCACTCCAGTATTCTTGGACTTCCCTTGTGACTCAGCTGGTAAAGAATCTGTCTTCAATGTGGGAGACCTGGGTTCGATCCCTGAGTCAGGAAGATCCCCTGGAGAAGAGAAAGGCTACCCACTCCAGTATTCTGGCCTGGAGAATTCCATGGACTGTATAGTCCATGGGGTCGCAAAGAGTCAGACACGACTGAGTGAATTTCACAAAAAAAAAAAAAAAAAAAAAAGATGGAAGAGTCCAGAGTCAGCAACAGAGACGTCAATGGTATAATGGATGGGGAACTTAAATGTCTGAAGCAAGTTCCTTTCGTGACACCCCACAGTAAGCGGGGGTGACAGGAAGAATGCGATGGCAAACTTTGCTCCCTGGAGAAGAGGAGATTACTAGTTAGAGGGGAATTGACATCAGATGGGCTCATTAGTTACCAGGAAACCAGGAAAGGGGAATGTCCCCTCACTGTCCTTTTGATAAGAACAACAACTATCTGGGGCCTGGGGAAAGTACGTAGGAAGGTCAGTTGTATGAGTAGGGTGTAGGTAAAGAGGCACTGGTTGGGCAGGGGATGTACAGAGAATAGAGGAGGCTGACATGACATCTTGCTGGAGACCCAGAAATTAGACTCATTTCCCAGTGAGGCCAGTGTTGTGGCTCAGTCCTCGAAAAAATTTCTGTTTACTAGGACTGGGGAGGAAATGTAAGGCATCTAACAGTCACAATACAGGAGACATCATGACAAGCAAAATACAAGTAGTAATCACATCTGAGATAATACTACACCCACCTGTGGTTTTTTGTCCTGGTCTGCAACAATAGTCAGAAAATTCAAGTTTTCAGTAAAACCAGAACATTTGCAAAGTCATATATATAAGACCCACCTCTGAACCACAGCTACTCCATTTTGAATTTCAAACGTGTTCCCTTCCTCAATAACCAAAGCAGCTGTACAATGCATGTCTGAAAGGCCACAAAACAGGATGCTCTGGTCAGCAAAATTTAAGTTAAGCTATGCAGAAGCCAGAATGACTTTCCCAGACCTCAGTAGGGCAGAGGTTTCCACCATTTCCCTTTTTGACTAAAAACCTTCCAATAGAAAACACTTCTGATAAGAATATGAATTCAGAGATGCTGGGGTGCTGACTGCTACACCAGGTTCAGATCATGTTCATCGGTGCTAAACCCCCTTTATATTCACCCAGTCATTCATGTTGGGGGAAAACTAATCAGAATGCATGAGACTGAGACATATGTTAATGAGGAAACACTTTAGAGGCCATACATTTGTTTTAACTTTTTATTTTGTGTTGAGGTATAGCCAATTAATAATGCTGTGATAGTTTCAAGTGAACAGTGAGGGGACTCAGTCATACATATACATGTATCCATTCTCCCCCAAACTCCCCTCCCATCCAGGCTGCCACATAACATTGAACAGAGTTCCATGTGTTATACAGTAGGTCCTTGTTAGTTATCAACTGTAAATATAGAAGTGTCTACAAGTCGATCCCAAACTCCCTAACTATCCCTTCTCCCCATCCATCCCCCCAGAAATCATAAATTTGTTCTCTAAGTCTGTGAGTCTCTTTCTGTTTTGTATATAAGTTCATTTGTGTCATTTCTTTTTAGATTTCACATATAAAGAATGTCAGACGATATTTCTCCTTCTCTGAAATTACCTCACTCATTATGACAATCTCTAGGTCCATCCATGTTGCTGCAAATGGCATTCTTTCATTCCTTTTAATGGCTGAGTAATATATACATATCACATTTTTTTATCCATTCCTCTGTTGATGGACATTTAGGTTTCTTCCATGTCTTGGCTATTGTAAACAGTGCTGCAATGAACATTGGGGTGCATGCATTCTTTCGGATGTTTTTCTCTAGATATATGCCCAGCAGTGGGATTGCAGGGTCATATGGTCGCTGCATTTTTAGTTTTTTAAGGAACTTCCGTACTATTCTTTATAGTGACTGTACCAATTTATATTCCCACCAATGGTTTAGAAGGGTTCCTTTCTCTCCACACCCTCTCTAGCATTTATTATTTGTAGAGTTTTTTTACGATAGCCATTCTGACTGGTGTGAGGTAATATCTCATCATAGTTTTGATTTGCATTTCTCTAGTAATTAGCAATGTTGAGCATCTTTTCATGTGTTATACATGTTATGCCATACACAGCAGCAGCAGCAAGTCTCATGTTCCTTTGAGGTGGAACAGTTTTTTGAGTGTGCTCAGAATCAGGGTGACCTTAAGCTTTGTGAGGGTTTCACAAAACCTTGTGAAACATTGGTGAACAGGTTAGCTTAATCAAGAAGTTCCTATCAAAGATGTGAAAAATCATCTCTCATGCCCACATTGGTTTAACATTACAAATATAATTGATAGTGAAGATTTAAAGTGTGAAACCACCAGGTAAACCTCTCCTCAATCATTAATAACTTTTGTGCTTCCTCGGGATTGCTGAGGAAGAGGGTTTTCTCATTCTATGGAAGTTCATTGAGATGGTATTGAGTTTGGGGCTACACAGATGTTTGTGGTCTCTTAAACATGCTTTTCTGATGTCACTGGTGTGAATTCATTAGAATAAAATGTTTTTCTTTCCAAAAATATTTTGTCAAAATTTGACAAATGTAAACTGTATATTTATAAAGTATACAATCAGATGATTTGATATATAAATATATCAAATATACATATACATATATAGCAAAATAATACAATCAAGTTAATGAACATATTCATCACCCTTTTCATAGGTGCAATTTGTGTATTATGTATATGAGTGTGTGTGGTGAGAAAACATAATATCAACTCTCAAGTTAACAAATTTCAAATATACAATATAGGATTATTAAATATAGAAACAATGCTATCCATTAGGCTCCAGAAGTTATTCACCCTGCCCAACTGACAAATTGTACCCTTTTTATGTGATTGTCCAAGGATGTCACAAGACGTCTCAAAGAGTGGGAAACTCAGTCAGGAATGGTTGAAGAAATTCAAAACCAGAAATCAGTACTCATTTCATCTTTTACCAAATCAAGCTAATGACATGAAGGATACATGATTTAGAAGTTCACAGGCTCTATGTAGGACACACCATGCTCAGTCAAATATTGTACTACTCTCTGTTGCTTTGACAGCAGAAGATGTAAACTCTGAAACCTACCTTGTGACCTCCCCTGAAAACAGAATTCACCAAGACATTTATGTTTCAGTTTATCAATAGTGTTTCCACTCACCACATATGTAGTCCATATCATGAACAGCTAGAGATGATGAAAAGTCTGTTCCTCCTTTGGCGTTATTTCTGCTTTGGAAAAAATGTGTGAGCTACCTGCTCCCGGATTTGCTTGGTCTTGATCCCGTAAATGACAGGGTTCAGCATAGGTGGAGCCAGAACACAGACATTAGCCAACAAGATGTGAATATGAGGTGGAATGTGATGACCAAACCTCTGAGTCAGGATCGTGAAGATGGCAGGTCCATAAAAGAGAATGATGATGCAGACATGAGAGCCACATGTGTTGAGAGCCTTGTGGCGAGCGTCTTGGGAAGACATGTGGAAGACAGCATGAAGAATCAGCACATAGGAAATAAAAATTAGCAGGGCATCTAAAACCACTGTTGACATTAGGACAAAGAGTCCATACCAGATGTTCACTCGAATGTCATTACAAGCATATTTGGCCAAGCCAATGTGTTCACAAAAGGTGTGGGGTATGATGTTATTTTGGCAAAAATTCAATCTTTTCAAAAGGAATACTATGGGGAAAATTGTACAATAGCTTCTCAGAAAGATGGTAACTCCTATTTTCCCAATCAGTGTGTGTGTAAGAATAGTGCTGTATCTTAGTGGAAAGCATATGGCAATGTAGCGGTCAAATGCCATCACCAGCAAGATCCCTGACTCAGACATGAAAGTGCTGTGTGTGATGAAGAACTGAGTGATGCAGCGATCCAGGGAGATCTCCCCAGCATGGAACCAGAAGATGGCCAAGGCCTGAGGGACTGTGCACGTAGAGAGGACAATGTCTGCTCCAGCCAGCATGCAGAGGAAGAGGTACATGGGTTCATGAAGGTTGCGCTTTGTGAGGATAATGCAGATGACCAGACTGTTTCCAAAGAGGGCAATAGCATAAGAAATGAAGAAGGGGATGGAGATCCATATGTGCTGATCCTCAAGGCCAGGGATGCCCAGCAAGCGGAAGATAGTGTGGCTAACACTAGTGTGATTTAAAGTCATCATGTCTAGAAATACCACTGAATACATCACTTCTTATTCACATACAGAGATAAAAACACAGATTTTCCTAATCTTGGTGAAAGCAGCAGATTTTGGCATATTCCGTACTTCTGCCTTCTTGGAACATGCAAATAATAAGACATATACAAAGGTGAATAGGCTATGTTCTGTAGCCTCAAATGCTACTCTAGTTAAAGGATATACAGGTTTCCAACTAGTCAAATAAAAAGATATTGCTGTATGTCTTTTCCTACCAACAGATGGGTATCAATATACAGCAGGGACCATGGTACATCTCTGGGAAGGCAGTAGCAAGATTGTAATTAAACTTGACATGAAGGAGTTTATCATATAGCAAAGAAAGAAAAGAAAAAGATGTATTCTTGAAACATTTTCAGGCAGGGTGGCTTAGGCATAGAGAATACTGGAGAAGGTATGGGAGGATTTGTACAGGAAGATTTTTCCTGATTGTGAAGGACATTTATCACAGCTTTACATTTAGACTCAACCATTTACATGGGGAGCAGCCATTAGATGTCATGAAGTTATCAGTTTAGAACAGTTGATCTAGTTTTTAAAATTATCTATGGAGGTTTACCGGAACAGTAGTTGATGAAACAGGATTCTAAATAGCCAATGGTGTTCCTGGAGTAAAATGGATCTGAACCTAACACTGAAGGGAGAATTAAACTAATATCTATTATGCATCTGCTTTATGCCAGCAGCTGCAGTCATCACTTAGTATATGCTACTTTATATATTTTTACACTGCCATGTTGACTATCCATTCAAGGAACTGGATATTATCTCCATTTCACTCTTAAGGAATATGAGACTCAGCAAATGTGAATTATTTGCCAAATATCCCAAGGAAATAATTAATAGATATGAAATTTGAAAATTGTGCGTTTACCACATACAGGAACCTCACTGGTGAAGAGGGTCAAAAGACCTTAAGAGGTGCCATTGACAAGGCCTGTGTGCCTGAGGTGAGGCAGTCCTCCAGCTTACATCTTAGAAAACTAAGTGTAGAAATGACTGAAACTGAAAAAAGAAAGGTATCACTTCTCAGAATGAGGAGGGAGGGCTGCATGATATTTAAAGTCTTTTTGCATGCAGAAATTGAACATTTCTTTCTTAGTACACTTTGATTCATTAATTAAATCAGTTATTCAGGTAACATATTTTGAGCAAAAACTATTTTCAGCTGCTATATCACTAACCAGGGATAGAGGGGGGAAACAGGAATTTTTAGAGTCTTATAATATATACTTATGGTTTAAAGAGGGGCAAATTGTAAATAGACAGGTTTTAAGAAGTGGAGACAAATGTGAATTCCTTCTATTGAATGAGTATCTTAAAATATTTGTCTCATAGGATTGATCTTATACTCACTATAAACATTGTATTTTCAACTCCAGTTACCCTGGATGCTTCTAATTTTCCTATTTGGGGAGGAAAATCAACTCCTATAACCATGGCTGGGTGCTGGGAGAAAACGTTCTGTCATTAGAGTGATCAGTCATCAGTTGGCCTTGGGTCTAAAACTGTTGGGCTTCTCAGGTGGCTCTAGTGGTAACGAATCTGCTTGCTAATGCAGGAGATGTAAGATATGTGGGGTTCGATCCCTCAGTCAGGAAGATATCCTGGAGGAGGGCATGGCTACTTCAATATTCTTGCCTGCAGAATCCCCATGGACAGAGAAGCCTGGCAGGCTAGAGTCCATAGGGTCACAAAGAGTCAGACATGACTGAAGCAACTTAGCATGTACACTGAAACTGTTTCCCATTGAGCACATGCTCCCCTCTGAGATTCTCTCCAGTGAGGGCAGCCTGTCTCTTGTAGGAAGTGGAAAATCAGAGAGCAAGGGGAGAGCACCAAATAGAAACGATGGTACTTGTGAGTCCCACAGCCTGATTAAAAAAAAAAAAAAAAGGAAAATAGATAAAGGCAAGAAGGAAGAAATCAGGAAAGACAAATCAACAAGGTAGGGCTTCAGTGGAAAGTGAAAGTGAAAGTCGCTCAGTTGTGTCCAACTCTTTGTGACCCCATGGACTATATAATTCTCCAGGTCAGAATACTAGAGTGGGTAGCCTTTCCCTTCTCCAGCAGATCTTCCTGACCTAGGAATTCAACCAGGCTCTCCTCCATTGCAGGCAGATTCTTTACCGAGTTATCAGGGAAGCCCTAGAGCATTGCAAAAGTTCACCACAGCCAGGAAGTGGAGACAGGGACTAAGAGGGAAATATTTAAAGTCAGAGCCATAGAAAGAAGCCAGAAAGCTAGGGTTAGGGAATTTCCCTATGGGACTGGTGTCCCAATGGAGTGACTTCAGTCTGAAACAAGTTAATTCTTAACACCCTACTCAAATGCCTCCTCCTATTTCTCACACACAGGCAAGTCTCCCTGGTAGCTCCCCAAAGCCCCTTCCCACACCCTACCTGGGGAAATCCCACACAGATCCTTCTCATTTTCAACATCTTTCTCATATTTTGCCAAGAGTGATCTACTTTAAGACCATTTGTTTTCTATTTATTATGTCAAGCCTAATTCTATGGCACCTGTTATTTAATGAATGATATCTCCTTTTCTAAGGCAGAGAAAAGGCAGAAGAACCAGAGATCAAATTGCCAACATTCACTGGATCATCAAAAATGCAGGGGAGTTCCAGAAAAATATATATTTCTGCTTTATTGACTACACCAAAACCTTTGACTGTGTGGATCACAACAAACTGGAAAATTCTTAAAGAAATGAGAATACCAGACCACCTCACCTGCCTCCTGAGAAACCTGTATGCAAATCAAGAAGCAACAGTTAGAATCAGACATGAAACAATAGCCTGGTTCCCAAATAGGGAAAGGAGTGCATCAAGGCTTTATATTGTCACCCTGTTTATTTAACTTATATGCAGAGTACATCATGAGGAATGCTGGGCTGGATGAAGCACGAGCTGGAATCAAGGTTGCCAGGAGAAATATCAATAACCTCAGATACGCAGATGACACCACACATGTCAGAAGCAAAGAACTGAAGTTGATGAAAGTGAAGAGCAGAGTCAAAAAGCTGGCTTAAAACTCAACATTCAAAAACCTAAGATCGTGGCATCTGGTCCCATCACTTCATGGCAAATAGATGGGGAAACAATGTAAACAGTAACAGACTTTATTTTGGGGCTCCAAAATCACTGCAGATGGTGACTGCAGCCATGAAATTAAAAGATGCTTGCTCCATAGAAGAAAAAGCATGACCAACCTAGACAGCATATTAAAATGCAGAGGCATTACTTTGCTGACAAAGGTCCATCTAGTCAAAGCTATGGTTTTTCCAGTAGTCATGTTTGGATGTGAGAGTTGGGCTATAAAGAAAGCTGAGCACCAAAGAATTTATGCTTTGAACTGTGGTGTTGGAGAAGATTCTTGAGAGTCCCTTGGACTGCAAGGAGATCAAACCAGTCAATCCTAAAGGAAATCAACCCTGCATATTCATTGGAAGGACTGATGCTGAAGCTGAAGCTCCAGTACTTTGACAGCCTGATGTGAAGAACCGACTCATTTGGAAAAGACCCTGATGCTGGGAAAGACTGAGGGCAAGAGGAGAAGAGGGCAGCAGAGGAGGAGATGGTTGGACGCCATTACCAACTCAATGGACATGAGTTTGAGAAAGCTCCAGGAGTTAGTGATAGACAGGGAAGCCTGGCATGCTGCAATCCATGGGATTACAAAGAGTTAGACATGACTGAGTGACTGAACTGAACTGATCTGCTAATTTGCTAACTTCACCTGGTTCATATACTCTCAACCTCCCTTTCCAGATCTCACCCTTCACTTCTGCTAGAAGCACCTCTGTTTAGTGTCATTCCACACATATTAACATCCTCCAAGGGTCCTGCCCCTCTAGGCTGTTTAGGACATAACACCTGCCCAATCCTTACCTTGATCCTTAAACTGTCTCTACCTGTAGACGTCTAATCACTCCCTGGCCTTAGAATGAATCCTCAGGAACAGACGTTCAATGGGATATATAAGTCAGCTAGTTGCATGGCAGGATTTGGGCTGTTTATTCTCCTTGATGTGAGCCCTTGAGAGCAGCACTTATCCCAGGACTCCAGGGACAGAACTGTCTCCACCAGCCTCACCCTCTTCCCAAATGAGCTGTCTCTAAGACACCTTCACATCTTCTTCACTTCCTCCTGCTCCTTTTCTCTCTCTTACTTCTTTCAGATGCTCTGATAAAAAAAAGGTTTTTCACCTAAGCTAGTCTTTTAAAAAAAAATCAAGGGCATATAAATTTAATGTGATAAATGCTGTTTTGATAAACTGAAATGAGGCTGTCAATGTGAGTCTAGTGCTAAACCCTGTAGCTCAGATTCTCTTGAGTTTAGCAAGCCTCATCAACTCTGTCCCCTATGGTAACTCATCACGACTTTTCTCTATTCTAATTACTGTAAAAGTAGGATGTCATTTTGTCCTTTATCTTGCACTGGACATCATTTACATGTGAATTCTGCCTGCGTTCTCTTCTCCTTTGGAAATTTCAAGTAAAATAATAATTGCTACTTGGCTCCACTGTGTTCATAAACACAAATGATAACCCTGAGTTTGCCTACTAATGAAAATTACCCTTAAGCTTATCTTTACTTGGTACATTTTTAAAAAACAATATAAAGTTTTTATTTTGTATTGGGGTATAGTGGATTAACAGTTTTGTGATAGTTTCAGGTGAACAGTGAAGGGACTGTGTTAAATCTATTTTCAGTAAAAATATGAAGCTTACAGTTAATATGTACCAACAATTTTTGACATTTCTTCTTCATGAAATAGCTTGAAATTGAAAATATTAGTTGCTCAGTCATGTCCGGCTCTTTCCGACCCCATCAACTATAGCTCACCAGGCTCCTCTGTCCATGGAATTCTTCAGGCAAGAATACTGGAGAAACTAGCCCTTCCCCTCCCCAGGGGATCTTCCCAACCTAGGAATTGAACCCAGGTCTCCTGCATTGCAGGCAGACTTGGTATTTACCACCTGAGCCACCAGGGAAGCCCATGAAATAGTTTACACTAAAGTTATACCCATCCTCAGCTTTTCCATGAGTTTCAAATTTTAGAGACATGAATAATGATATTGTTGCCTAAGGATATATAATTATATGTACTTAGTGCTTAACAGACCACATGTAAATCAAAATAATTTTGACATGCTCATATTTGCCTGCCTCCTTTGGCTACACTCAAGATTTTCCCTTCAATATTGCTTTTTATATCAATATTCATGGGCCTAAGCATAGCTTCTTGTTTTTATGCTCCTTGAGGTTGGCTGAATCTTCAGATCTGTAAATATCTTTTTATGAGTTTGGAAATGTTCCACAATTCTTTCTCCAAAAAAATATTTTCAGTCCCGTTCTTCCTCTTATTTTATTTGAAACCCCAGCTCCACATTAGATATTTTGACATTTTTCCCTCAGTAGAAGGGGAAGAGGGTGACAGAAGATGAGATGGTTGGATGGCATCACCAATTCAATGAACATGAACTTGGGCAAACTCTGGGAGATGGTGAGGGACAGGGAGGCCTGGTGTGCTGTAGTCCATGGAGTCACAAAGGGTTGGACATGACTTAGTGACTGAACAACAACAACAGCAAAGTCACCCAGGACTTGATGCCATTGTTCATCAGAACCAAGAATATTTCACTACCCAGGAGTAAGGAACCACTTTTCACAGAAGCACAGTACTCAACAAATGAATGTTTTTAGCATGAAGAAAGTTCTCGTTAGGAAAAAATGCTTTTCTCCATGGAAGCCATTTGTCTTCAACAATAAGAAACCAAGGCACTCACTTTGTAATAGGTTTCCCTGGTGGCTCAGACAGTAAAGAATCTGCCTGCAATGCAGGAAACCCATGTTCGATCCCTGGGTCTGTAAGATCCCCTGGAGGAGGAAATGGCAGCCCTCTCCAGTATTCTAGCCTGGGGAATTCCATGGACAGAGGAGCCTGACAAGCTAACTTCCATGGGATAGCAAAGAGCCAGACGCGACCTAGCAACTTTCACTTTCACTTTGTAATATGCATTCCTTACCACGAATGAGACGACACTTTTCTTTAAATTTGAAGGTTTATTTCATTTTATTACATTTAATGAGTTATTTGAACAAATCGTGCCAGAATTTTAGTAATAAATACAATTCATTATGCACCCTGAGTTTCTATTAAAGTTCGCATTAGAAAAGGACATCCGATCTTAAAAATAAAAATATTTTGAAGTTCAAACATTCAATACAAACCTAGCTCACTAAAAAAAAAAAATCACATTTATACACATGCCAAAAAAGCAAAAGGATTGTTATCACTATAAATGGATAAAACAGACACTGTTTTTCATTTTCTGAAATATCGTTCAACAGTTCACTTGTCCAGCAACCTTTTATGAGCCTTGGCTTGTTGATCATTAAAATGGAGTCACTGAGGTTGACTTCTTTGCATAGATGTGTGAACACTGAATTATTCCTTTGAAGGCAAGTCTCCACACTATTCAAACTCAAATTGAAAGGACTTTGATGCCTACTTACAGTTCGTTTTCTGTTTGCCATGAAATCTTTTTATCCTCCACTTCTTGCCTGAGTGGGATGCACCTGAAAAAAAAAAAATCATACAGACAGCTTTTAGTATAAAAGAACTTTGAAGACCCTTCTCAGAGAAAATATCCACTAGCCCAAAAGTCTATACTAAAGTTCTTACTGACAAGGGAGCTGAAAATCACCTAAGATCTTCAGTAGAACAGACTGTGTGCAGAAAGCTCCTTCCTGTTTTCTGCTTTGCTGCCGGGAGCAGCTCAGCCAGACTGCTTTGCATGTCATCAGCCTGCTGGAGACCCTGGCAGAGCTCACAGGTGATCAAAGCACCAAGGCTGGCTGCCTTCAGCGTGTCCTTTATATCCAAGTTGATCACATGCACAGGCTGCCAGGGCTTCTGTTCTCTATCACACAGATCTTTCACCACCATTTTATACACTCTCTCAGCACAGGTGAAGATGACATCAAAGGGATCTGGGCACTCTTGAAATAGTTCTGGACAAGGCTTAATTATCTCATTTCTCCCCAGTATGTGAAACACCCCACTGCTGCTATAGCATACCTGGTCTTTGAGGAGAAGGTCTTTGCACATCTACTCATATGTGGTGGAGAAATCATAGACCACAGGGAGGGTGCCAGTCCTGGGAGTGTCATACAGGATTCCACTCCAAAAGACTTGACATTGAATCCTTTCTTCTTGAGGATGCTGTGGGCTTCCATGCTCTTGTTCATGTTGCTCATACAGACCAAGCCATGCTGAATGGGGAGGAGGGCATGATGGTGGCCACTTGAGATTCCAGCTGCATGGGTGGGCTTCAGGGCCCAAGGGAACTCTGAAACCAGGGAGATGAGCACCTGAGTCCAGCTCTTGTAACTAGTATAGTGTCAAAGAAGAGACCAGATTTATATGCAGTCATCACCCTGAAGTGGGTAGAGAACTCTTGTTTGATGAATGGGTTAACTCTTGAATGATTGGGTTTGGATAGTGGATTTAGACTAGAGAACTAGATTCAGTCATCTGAACAATCTGGTGTTAAATTATCTTTAACAACTAATTCTGGGCAAGGGTGTCACTACCCTGTGGCTGTGTTTTGAAATCTCCACTTATGAAAGAAATGCAAAAAGGCAAAATGGTTGTCTGAGGAGGCCTTACAAATAGCTGTGAAAAGAAGAGAAGCAAAAGGCAAAGGAGAAAAGGAAAGATATACCCTTGAATGCAGAGTTCCAAAGAATAGCAAAGAGAGATAAGAAAGCGTTCTTCAGTGATCAGTGCAAAGAAATAGAGGAAAATAACAGAATGGGAAAGACTAGAGATCTCTTCAAGAAAATTAGAGATACCAAGGGAACATTTCATGCAAAGATGGGCACAATAAAGGACAGAAACGGTATGGACCTAACAGAAGCAGAAGATATTAAGAAGAGGTGGCAAGAATACACAGAAGACCTATACAAAAAAAGATCTTCATGACCCAGATAATCACAATAGTGTGATCACTCACCTAGAGCCAGACATCCTGGAATGTGAAGTCAAGTGGGCCTTAGGAAGCATCACTACAAACAGAGCTAGTGGAGGTGATGGAATTTCAGTTGAGCTATTTCAAATCCTAAAAGATGATGCTGTAAAGTGCTACACTCAATATGCCAGCAAATTTGGAAAACTCAGCAGTGGCCACAGGACTGGAAAAGGTCCGTTTTCATTCCAATCCCAAAGAAAGGCAATGCCAAAGAATGCTCAAACTACCACACAATTGTACTCTCATTTCACACGCTAGCAAAGTAATGCTCAAAATTCTCCAAGCCAGGCTTCAACAATACATGAACTGTGAACTTCCAGATGTTCAAGCTGGATTTAGAAAAGGCAGAAGAACCAGAGATCAGATTGCCAACATCCACTGGATCATCAAAAAAGCAAGAGAGTTCCAGAAAAACATCTACTTCTGCTTTATTGACTACGCCAAAGCCTTTGACTGTGTGGATCACAACAAACTGTGGAAGATTCTGAAAGAGATGGGAATACCAGACCACCTGACCTGCCTCCTGAGAAATCTGTATGCAGGTCAAGAAGCAAGAGTTAGAACTGGACATGGAACAAAAGTCTGGTTCCAAATCTGGAAAAGAGTACATCAAGGCTGTATATTGTCACCCTGCTTATTTAACTTATATGCACAGTACATCATGAAAAATGCTGGACTGGATGAGGCACAAGCTGGAATCAAGATTGCTGGGAGAAATATCAATAACCTCAGATATGCAGATGACACCATGCTTATGGCAGAAAGTGAAGGACTAAGAGCCTCTTGATGAAGGTGAAAGATGAGAGTGAAAAAGTTGGCTTAAAGCTCAACATTCAGAAAACTAAGATCAGAGCATCTGGTCCCATCACTTCATGGCAAACAGATGGGGAAACAATGGAAACAGCGAAGACTTTATTTTGGGGGGCTCCAAAATCAGTGCAGATGGTGACTGCCGTCATGAAATTAAAAGACGCTTGCTCCTTGTAAGAAAAGTTATTACCAACCTAGACAGCATATTAAAAAATATAGACATTACTTTGCCAACAAAGGTCTGTCTAGTCAAAGCTATGGTTTATCCAGTATTCATGTATGGATGTGAGAGTGGGACTATAAAGAAAGCTGAGCACCGAAGAATTGATGCTTTTGAATGGTGGTGTTGGAGAAGACTCTTGAGAATCCCTTGGACAGCAAGGAGATCCAACCAGTCCATCCTAAAGGAAATCAGTCCTGAATATTCATTGGAAGGACTGGGGCTAAAACTCCAATATTTTGGCCACCTGATGCAAAGAACTGACTCATTGGAAAAGACCCTGATGCTGGGAAAGATTGAAGGTGGGTGGAGAAGGGGATGACAGAGGTTGAGATGGTTGGATGGCATCACCAACTCAATGGACATGAGTTTGAGTAAACTCCAGGAGTTGGTGATGGACCGGGAGGCCTGGGGTGCTGCAGTCTATGGGATTGCAAGAGTTGGACATGACTGAGTGACTGAACTGAACCGAAGTTATGATATTAGGCAAAATGCCCAGACTATTCCCAAGCTTGTCATCAGCCCTTCCAGTGACCCGAGAACATGCATATGAAAAACATGTTTGAAATTTCCAAGCTTACACTTCATTCAATTACAAGAATTGTTCCACATTTCTTTCCTACAACTGACGCTCTAGAATTGTAATTGTGTTAAATCACAGGAAGATACACATAGTTTTGCCCATAAAGTAATAAAATTATTCACCTGTGTAAAAAGGGAACTCCTGGAAAACATCCCTGCAGATAATATTTCAGGAGTTCCAAGAATACCACCTACCCTCCATTTGATTTTCTCTAATTCATGATGATTCTCCAGGGACTGGAGCAGCCACCACTAACTTTCTCATGTCTTCAAGTAGAGAGCTGTCTGACCATTCTATACTGAAATATAGTCATTTTTAGTTACATTCCTTTGTTAGTTTGCAGAATTAACAGAGCAAAGGATATTGATCTAAAAATTATAAACAAGACATCAAACAATAAGGACAGTCCTGTTCCTTCAAAATGGTGCAAGAGAAACATTCATTTAGTACATCACAGATTTTATGTCCCTGTTCCTCCAACAGTTAGAGTGATTGTCATATTCATAGTCCTACCTTAGAAAACACACTTGGTCTTCTCAAAGTGTGAATCTCAGACCCAGGGCATTAACATCAATCTGGAATGTGTGAGAAAGGCAACTTTGGACCCCAGACCACCAAATCAGAAACTCTGGGAGTGGAGACCAGAGGCCTGTCATGCACAAAGCCCTTCGGATGATTGCGATGTACACCATGACTTGAGAGCAACTGCCTCAAAGCAGGAGTTTCTGAGCCTCGACTGGAACTTGGAAGTCCCCGGGAATTTGTACAAAGAATGGCTTCAAGAATACAAGGGAAGCAGAACATTTGTAAGAGAAATGTCTTACAAACACCAGGCATAAATGGAAAAGCTGTCACAACTTAAATATAGTGTGAAATTTTATTACAGTCAGTGACCCAGACTTGAGGGAATCCTATAAGTCATGAAGAACTAGATCTTGGGCCTGAACTGAATAGCGCGAATGGAAATAGATCAGGGCCTTATGGGCCTTCCCGGCCAGGTCTTCAGTCAGCCTCTGTCTGTGAAAACAACTTTAGTCAAAAAATAACCTTAGGAACTTCCCTGGTAATTCAGTGGTTAAGAGTCTCTCTGCCTGTTCAGGGGGCACAGGTTTGATCCTTGGTCCAGGAAGATTCAACATGCCAAAGGACAATATAACCCATTGGCCACAACTATTAAACTGGCGTGCTGCAATTACTGAAGCCTGCCCACCTAGAGCTGGTGCTTCAAACCAAGAGAAACCTGCACACTGCAAGGAAGAAAATTCACAGAGCATGGAGGACCCAGCACATTCAAAAATAAAGAAAAAGAATAAGCTTAATCACAGAAGTGAGAAAAGGCAGAAACAAAGGAAAACAGTCTAACAAAACTAAATAATAGTTTAGTCACTAAGGATAGTTAAGTATCTTTAGTTCTCCCTTAAGTGCTGTAGATAATATTCTGAGACATATCCTGTGAGCTGTCTTGTAGATACTGAAACACCTGCCCCGTGGGTTAACTACACAATGACTAGGCATTTGCCATGACATTTGCTGTTTTTGTTGTTTAGTCACTAAGTTGCTAAGACTCTTTTGCGACTTTGTGGACAGTAGCTGCCATGCTTCTCTGTCCGTGGGATTTTTCAGGCAAGAGTACTGGAATGGGTTGCCATTTCCTTCTCCAGGGAATCTGCCTGACCCAGGGAATGAACCTGTGTCTCTTGTATTACAGGCAGATTCTTTACCACTGAGCCACCAGACTGGCCCCATCCATGATATAAGCTTCCACAATTTTGAAATTGCTCATAAGGAAAGAGGAACAAACCAACCATTGAACTGAAGATTAACTGGACTTAAAAAATCAAGATGACGCAGATCAAATCAGCTCATGACCAATGTCAAGATGACTATCATAGCTGTTTCTACATGTAGCCCCTTCCCTCTGTCTATAAAAACTCTTGCCCACTGATTGTCAGAGGGGCAGAGTCAGTCTTTGCAGAGGAGTCTGTCCTTCTCCCTGAACTACACTCTCCTGCCCCCTCCACCTGGTTGCCAGGATGCAAAATAAACTTTCCTTTCCACTAAACTTGCCTCTTTATTGGCTTTTGAGCAGTAAGCAGCCAGAACCCACTTTCAGTTACAAAACTCTAATCAAAATCAGAGGGGAGGACTATGTTTCGAAAGGATTTAGCAAACACTTTAAGCCAACCTTGAAGACTAGCGCACAAATTGGTGCCATATAATGTGACCAAGGTAAAGGGAGGAAGCTGAGAGTCAGCCATGGTTTGCTCTCTTCTTCAGTAGAAGCAGACCGTGTGCAGAAAGCTCCTTCCTGTTTTCCTCTCCACTGCCAGGAGCAGCTCAGCCAGACTGCCTTCCATGTCCTCTGCCTGCTGGAGGCGTTCGCAGAGCTCACAGATGATCAGAGACCCAAGGGTGGCGTCCTCCGTGTTGTCGTCCATGTCCACGTTGATCACGTGCACAGGCTGGCAAGTCTCCTGCTCTCGGACCCACAGCTCTTCTATCACCCGGTCATAGACCTTCTCCTCGCAGGTGAAGATGACATCAAAGTGATCTCTGCACTCTTGAAATCTTTCCGGGCGAGGCTTGATTCTCTCGTTTCTTCCCAAGATGTGCAAGATGCCGTTGCTGGTATAGCGTTCTCGGTCTATGCGCACAAGGTCCTTGCGCATCTGTTCATACGTGGTGGAGAAATCATAAACCACAGGGAGGTTGCGCGCAGTTCCTGGGAGCCTGACTCGGGATCCGGCTCCAAAAGACCTGACACTGAAACCTTTCTTCCTGAGAATGCTGTGGGCCTCCATGCTCCTGTTCATGTTGCTCATGCAGACCACAGCCACCTTGAGGGGGGAGAAGGACATGGCGGAGATCACCTGGGACTCCAAACAGATAAGTGGAATTCAGAGGCTGAGGGGACTCTGAAACTTGGGAGAGGATGGCCTGGGCCCAGCTCTTCCAGAGTATTAGTGTCAAAAAACAGAACGTTTTTATACGGAGGCACTAGCCCTAGATGAGTGGAGATCTCTTCATTGGTGATTGGGTTAAATCTTGAGTGACTGGGGTTTCGTTCTGTTTTTCTGGTATAAAGTTTATTGAATTATACTTTCGTATGTACACATATCCATAGGGAACATATCCACAGAAACTCAAGAGCCCCCTCAGGCCACCTTTTAGCTTGAGTGATTGGGTTTGGATAGTGGATGCTGAACAGAGAACGCAATCCAATCACCAGAACAATCCAGTGATTAAATCACCCAACTTCTACCTCAAACTTGTGCCTACCCCCAACAGCCATCACAGAGCATTTTGCAATCTCCAGTTAACCCCTTCATTGCTTGTACATATAGTGCTAGTTTTGAATTTAGGCAAAGTCAATAGGCTACTCACAGACTTGAAATTTTCAAGCCTATACCTAATTTAGTGACACAAAACATCACTATGGCTATTCTATATCTTTTTCTCATATTGTTGATACTTCAGAAGTGTAACTGTGTTAAACTGTAGGAAGATATCCATATTTCTGCTCCTAAATTTATAAGATTATTCACCAGAGTCAAATCAACCTCTGGAAACATTTCTTTTTTTTAATTTAAATTTATTTATTTTAATTGGAGGCTAATTACTTTAAAATATTGTATTGGTTTTGCCATACATCAACATGAATCTGCCACGGATGTACACTTGTTCCCCATCCTGAATTTCCCTCCCACCTCCCTCCCCGTACCATCCCTTTGGGTCATCCCAGCGCACCAACACCAAGCATCCTGCATCAAACCTGGACTGGCATTTTTCACAAGTTACAAAGAACACTTTTCTTTTTGCCCATTGACATTTTTTCAATTCATAATGATTCTAGAGAGAGTTGATCAAACTCAATGTCCTTTAGCACATCTCTCAAGTACTGCTCTGAGCACTCCCTCAGTTCAGTTCAGTTCAGTTCAGTCACTCAATCGTGTCTAATTCTTTGTGACCCCATGAATCACAGCACGCCAGGCCTCCCTGTCCATCACCAACTCCCGGAGTTCACTCAAACTCACGTCCATTGAGTCAGTGATGCCATCCAGCCATCTCATCCTCTGTCGTCCCCTTCTCCTCCTGCCCCCAATCCCTCCCAGCATCAGAGCCTTTTCCAATGAGTCAACTCTTTGCATGAGGTGGCCAAAGTATTGGAGTTTCAGATTGAGCATCAGTCCTTCCAATGAACACACAGGACTAATCTCCCTTAGGATGGACTAGTTGGACCTCATTGCAGTCCAAGGGAGTCTCAAGAGTTTTCTCCAAAACCACAATTCAAAAGCATCAATTCTTTGGCACTCAGCTTTCTTCACAGTCCAACTCTCACATCCATACATGACCTCTGGAAAAACTATAGCCTTGACTAGATGGACCTTTGTTGGCAAAGTAATATCTCTGCTTTTCAATATGCTGTCTATAGTTGGTGACAACTTTTCTTCCAAGGAGTAAGCATCTTTTAATTTCATGGCTGCAATCAACATCTGCTGTGATTTTGGAGCCCAAAAGGATAAAGTCTGACACTGTTTCCACTGTTTCCCCATCTATTTCCCATGAAGTGAGACCAGATGCCATGATCTTAGTTCTCTGAATGTTGAGTTTTAAGCCAACTTTTTCACTCTTCTCTTTCACTTTCATCAAGAAGCTTTTGAGCTCCTCTTAATTTTCTGCTGTAAGGGTGATGTCATCTGCATATCTGAGGTTATTGATATTTCTCCCAGCAATCTTGATTCCAGCTTGTGCTTCTTCCAGCCCAGAGTTTCTCATGATGTACTCTGCATAGAAGGTAAATAAGCAGGGTGACAATATACAGCCTTGACGTACTCCTTTTCCTGTTTGGAACCAGTCTGTTGTCCCATGTCCAGTTCTAACTGTTGCTTCCTGATCTGCATATAGGTTTCTCAAGAAGCAGGTCAGGTGGTCTGGTATTCCCATCTCTTTCAGAATCTTCCACAGTTTATTGTAATCCACACAGTCAAAGACTTTAGCATAGTCAGTAAAGCAGAAATAGGTGTTTTTCTGGAACTCTCTTGCTTTTTTGATGATCCAGTGGATATGGGCAATTTGATCTCTGGTTCCTCTGCCTTTTCTAAAACCAGCTTGAACATCTGGAAGTTCACGGTTCATGTATTGCTGAAGCCTGGCTTGGAGAATTTTGAACATTACTTTATTAGAGTGTGAGATGAGTACAATTGTGCAGTAGTTTGAGCACTCTTTGGCATTGCCTTTCTTAGGAATTGGAATTAAAACTGACCTTTTCCAGTCCTGTGGCCACTGCTGAGTTTTCCAAATTTGCTGGCATACTGAGTGCAGCACTTTCACAGCATCATCTTCCAGGATTTAAAATAGCTCAACTGGAATTCCATCGCCTCCACTAGCTTTGTTCATAGTGATGCTTCCTAAGGCCCACTTGACTTCACATTCCAGGATGTCTGGCTGTAGGTGAGTGATCAGGATATAAAACATTTAAGTACTTCTCATAAACATATGAATAATTGATTAATAAAATAATAGAGACAAAAATTGTAAATAAGACACTGACTAGGAAGAGAATCCTTGTACTGCAAAAGGGTGCAAGAGAAATAGCTAATTGTTAATTGGTTCAATCTGATTGTAAATGTATCTCATCACGAGAAAAGCAGAAGTGATTAGATCAAATTAACCACTAAATCTCAGCAACACTGTGGCCACCCAATGAGAGTAATTTTTTTCTGTCTTATATACTATTATTTAATTCCCTACATTATTTTATTTAATTTTTTAACACCAAAAACATTTTTTATTGGGGTACAGCTGATTAAAATGTTGTGACACTTTCAGATGAACAGCGAAGGGACTCAGCCATATATATACATAAATCCATTCTCCCTCTCCCCTCCAGGCGGGCACATAACATTGAACAGAGTTTCAAGTGCTATACAGTTGATTTTTGCTGGTTATCTTTTTTAAATATAGCAGAGTGTACACGACCTTCCCAAAGTCCTTAACTATCCCTTCCCCACCGGCAACCAGGAATTCATTTTCTAAGTCTGTGAGTCTGTGTCTGCTTTGTAAGTAAGTTCATTTGTATCATTTCTTTTTAGATTCCAGATATAAGGGATGTCATATGATATTTCTCCTTCTCTATCTGACTTACTTCACTCAGTATGACAATCTCTGTCCATCTATATTGCTGCAAATGGAATTATTTCATTATTTTTAATGACTGGATAATATTTCATTATATATATGTATATATATTATATATATATACACACACACACATTTTATACACACACACACACACACCCCTCATGATCTTTATCCATTCCTCTGTCTATGGACTTTTAGATTGTTTCCACGTCTTGGCTATTGTAAACAATGCTACAATGAATATTGGGGTGCATGTATCTTTTGGGGCCATATTTTTCTCTGGATAAATGCCCAGGATTGGGACTGCAGAGTCATATTGTAGCTCTGGGCTTCCGTTGTGGCTCAGCGGGTAAAAAATCTGCCTGAAGTGCTGGAGACCTGGGTTCAGTCCCTGGGTTGGGAAGATACTCTGGAGAAGGGAAGGGCAACCCACTTCAGTATTCTTGCCTGAAGGGTTCCATGGGCAGAGGAGCCTGGCAGGCTATAGTCCACGGGGTCTCAAAGAGTTGAGACTGAGCAACTAACACTGTGGTAGCTCTATTTTTAATTTTTAAAGGAACCTCCGTACTGTTCTCCATAGTGGCTGTACCAATTTACATTCCCACAAACAGTGCAGGAGTGTTCCCTTCTCTTCATACTCTCTCCAGCATTTGTTTGTGGATTTTGTTGTTGTTGTTGTTGTTGTTTGATGATAGCCATTCTGACCAGTGTGAGGGGATATCTCACTGTAGTTTTGATTTGCATTTCTCTATTTTTTTAATTTTTTTCAATTCATTTATTTTTATTGGAGACTAATTACTTTACAATATTGTATTGGTTTTGCCATACATCAACATGAATCTGCCACAGGTGTACACGTGTTCCCAATCCTGAACCCCCCTCCCACCTCCCTCCCCATACCATCCCTCTGGGTCATCCCAGTGCACCAGCCCCAAGCATCCTGTATCCTGCGTCAAACCTGGAGTGGTGATTCGTTTCTTATATGATATTATACATGTTTCAATGCCATTCTTGAACATCTTTCCCCGCACCTTTTGGCCATCTGTATGTCCTCTTTGGAGAAATATCTATTTCAGTCTTCTGCCCATTTTTTGAGTGAGTTTTTTGTTTTGATGCTATTAAGTGTCATAAGCTGTTTGTAAATTTTGGAGACTAATCCCTTATCAGTCACATCATTTGCAAATAGGTTTCCCAATCTTTGGATTGTCTTTTTGTTTTGTTTATTGTTTCCTTTGCTGTGCAAAAGCCTTTAAGTATGTCCCATTTATTTTTGCTTTTATTTCCATTATTCTAGGAGATGGATTGAAAAAGATGCTGGTGTGATTTATGTCGAAGAGTGTTCTGCCTATGCTTTGCTATAAAAGTTTTATAGTGTTGGTCTAACACTTAGGTCTTTAATCCATTTTGAGCTTATTTTTGTGTATGGAGTTAAGGAATGATCTATTTCATTTTTTTTTTCATGTAGCTGTCCAGTTTTCCCTGCATCATTTGTTGAAGCAACTATCTTTCCAATATTATGTAGTCTTGCCTCCTTTGTCATAGATTAATTGACTATAGGTACATGGGCTTATTTCTGGGTTTTCTATCCTGTTCCATTGATCTACATTTCTATTTTTTGTGCCAGTATCATACTGTTTTGATTCCTGTAGCTTTATAGTACAATGGGCACCCAGTGGAAGTTTTTAATACCTAGATCTGGCCCTGTGGTTTTGCAAAGTGAATGAAAGATGAAACTGATGAGAATTTTACAGTTATCTCAGGGATCAGCTCAACTAGGTGATCTATAAAATGTTACAATGCTGCAGTGAACTATTGATGATTTGCCCAAAAGGCTATTTTAAATTTTTTAACTGACAGTCAATGAAACTTTACCTATAACTGTAATATTGTTGTGCTAAGATACAGTTGGATATTCTTTAAATGAAACTGTAAATCATAAGATTGTGCAAATTTAGCCCTATAATTCACAAAACTTTTCACCAGTACAAAAGTCACATCTGGACTACATCCCTGCTGATCATTTATTAGTGTTTCAGCAACACAGAATTTTCTGTATTTTATATTTGGAAGGAGAACCAAAATCTCTTGGTATTGGTAAGAAAGTGCTCCAAAATGAAACCAAGAGGCCAATGCAGGAGTAGGACTTCTCCATGTCTCAGTCTGGACTAAGTCTGATGAACTCGTGCAGAATATCTGCCAGATACTCAAGATACTTATTGGATCCTTGCCCTAAAAAGAACTTGTGAAAGCAAATCCACCTATTGGTAATGACCATGAAATATCTCATGATATGTTAAGGACAAATATTGATAATTTATTTTTTTATTGAAGTATAGCTGAGAGAAGGAAATAGCAACCCTCTATTCTTGCCTGGTGCATCCCATGGACAGAGGAGCCTGTTGGGGAGTCCATGGGGTTGCAAAGAATTGGACGGGACTTAGAAACTAAACAACATAATTGATTTATAATGTGCCAATCTGCTGTATAAAGTGACTCTGCTGCTGCTGCTAAGTCGCTTCAGTCATGTCCGACTCTGTGTGACCCTATAGACGTCAGCCCACCAGGCTCCCCCATCCCTGGGATTCTCCAGGCAAGAACACTGGAGTGGGTTGCCATTTCCTTCTCCAATGCATGAAAGTGAAAAGTGAAAGTGAAGTCGCTCAGTCGTGTCTGACTCCTAGCAACCCCATGGACTGCAGCCTACCAGGCTCCTCTGTCCATTACACATATACACATTTTTATATTCTTTTCCACTATGGTTTATCACAGGACATTCAATAGAGTTTCCTGTGCTAATCATTAGGACTTTGTTGTTTATCCATTCTAAATGTAATAGTTTTCATCACCAACTCCAAATTCCCAGTCCATCCCTCTCCCTTCCCCCTTCCCCTAAGCACAGACATCTGTTCTCTATGACTAGGAGTCTGCTTCTGTTTTGTAGATATGTTCATTTCTGTCATACTTTAGATTCCACCTGTAAGTGATACCATATATTTAGCTTTCACTTTGACTTACTTCACTTAGTATGAAAATCTCTAGTTGCATCCATGTTGCTGTAAATGGCACTTTTCCTTATTTTTAATGGCTGAGTAGTATAGAATTGTGTATATGTCCACATCTTCTTTATCCACTCATCTGTCAGTGGACATTTAGTTTGTTTCCATGTTTTGGCTGTTGTGGACAGTGCAGCTATGAATATAGAGATGCACGTATTGATGTATTGTTATATTGTTAATTATAGTTTTGTCTGGGTATATTCCCAGGAGTGGGAGTGCAAGAAAATCAGGAATTGGTGAAAGCTTCTGCCTACTTTCATGCTTTCAAATACAGCTCTATGTGACCATTTGCACCTGCTGTGCTGTGCTTAGTCGCTCAGTTGTGTCTGACTCATTGTGACCCCATGATCTGTAGCCTGCCAGACTCCTCTGTCTATGGGGATTCTCCAGGCAAGAATATTGGAGTGGGTTGCCATGCCCTCCTCCAGGGATCTTCCCAACCCAAGGATCAAATCCAGGTCTCCCGCATTGCAGACTGATTCTTTACCATCTGAGCCACCAGGAAGCCCAAGAATCCTGGAATGGGTAGCCTATCCCTTCTCCAGGGGATCTTCCTAACCCAGGAATTGAACCAGCTGAGCTACCCGGGAAGCCCAAGCATTTGCATACAGAAATGCAATACATTTAAAATTATTTTCATTTTCATATATCTTAATTTTTAAGTGAATGTTATATACTTGAAAGTGAAAAGTGAAAGTGAAGTTGCTCAGTCGTGTCCGACTCTTTGGGAGCCCATAGACTATAGCCTACCAGGCTCCTCTGTCCATGGGCTTTTCCAGGCAATAGTACTGGAGTGGATTGCCATTTCCTTCTCCAGGGGCTCTTCCCAACCCAGGGCTCAAACCCAGGTCTCCCACATTGTAGACAGACGCTATACTGTCTGAGCCACCAGGGAAGTCCAGACACTTAGAAATTATAAAAATACCAAACAAAAAGGACAGATAAACATATGACTTTATACTTCTGCAGGGACAAAAATCTATGAAGCAACACACTATCTTTTAATGCTTCTCTTATGGGAGGTGGTTGTGAATTGCTAATTTTCTGAAATCATTATACCCTCTAAAGCATTGCTTCTCCAAGTGTATTCTCCAGACCACTAGCTTTAGCATCAAATAGAAACTTGAGGAAAATGTAAATATGGACCCCAGACCCACTGAGTCAGATACTCTGAGGGTGGAGCACAAATCTATGTTATGACAATCCCCCCAGGTGATTCTATGCCCACCAATGCTTGCAGACAACCTGAGGCAGACAATTCTGAAAATACAAAGTCCCATCTTTACTTCTTAGGTACACGACTACACATTAGAAGTTTCTGGGGAGTTTTAACAATTGTTAGATTTGGGGAAATTTTAATTCCTGGTGTCTGGTGGTGGGAACTAGATAGCAATATTTCCTCAAACTAACCAGGTGGATCTAACATCCAAATTTGAGAATCTTTTACCTTAAGCTGCTGCTGCTGCTGCTGCTAAGTCACTTCAGTCATGTCCAACCCCATAAGACGGCAGCCCACCAGGCTCCCCCGTCCCTGGGATTCTCCAGACAAGAACACTGGAGTGGGTTGCCATAAGCAATGTTACTCAAATCACCTGTATTCAAATAACCTAGCAGGTTATTTTAGGATCATCCTAACATGAAATTTCTGATTTATTAATCCAAAGTGAGATCCAAGAGTATACACTTCCAACAAACTCCCAGAGGATGCCAAAGCAGCTAGACTAAGAACCTACTTTGAACCCTAAAGCCCTAAAAGTTGTACAAAAGGAAGTCAATACCAGGACGCTTCAGGTCTGAGGGTTAATGAATGGGCTTTCAAATTCGGTATCTTAAAGGAAATGTCTTCCATTTTTCAAACTTTGCATACCTGATGTGCCCTCAAGTCTCTGCTGCTGCTCTCTGCTGCTGCTGCTCATTCCACTCGAGAATCTAAACAGATAGGGAAAGGAAGACTACCTGCAAAACACACATCTGATCAAGAGTAACTCATGCTTAAATACTTAAATGGCTTCCTTGTTTAGTGAAAAATGAAAATGGTTCTAATCTTACCTGTTAGAAAGACATGATGAGGATCTTTTAGTCCTTTCAGTTCCTTGAAGGTAGCAGGCTCTATCTAGCCTCAGTATCTTTGCACAAGCTGTGTTCCCTCCCTTCAAAGTTCTCTGTCTCAACCTTCATCTACAAACACCTTCTAAGTAATCTATTCAGCTGTTAGATCAAGCCTAAACTCTTCCATCAAAGAACCCTATGTTCCCTCCCAGTCTCACACGGCTTTTCCTTTGAAATCCCGAAGAACTCAAAAGTGCCTACACTTATATGAAAGCTGATTGTTATTTTAATTCCTCAATGGATTGAAATATCTGGAAGATAGGGATTGTAAGTGCTTAGGCTTACTTCCTTCCCCGGTGGCTCACTGGTAAAGAATCCACCTGCCAATGCAGGAGAACTGGGTGTGATCTCTGGGTTGGGAATATCTCCTGGAGGAGGAAATGGCAACCCACTCCAGTATTCTTGCCTGGGAAATCCCATGAACAGAGGAGCCTGGAGGGCTACAGTCGATGGGGTCAAAAAGAGTCGAACACAACTGAGCATGCATGCATCTTATCTAGCACCCAACATAATGTCAAGCTCATAAAGTCATCCAATAAATATTTGTTGAATTGATTGATGAAAAGCAAGTTTTTTCTAATTCTAATATGCTGAAATAGCACATACATACTTCTTAGCAAAAATTTGAAATAGATTTTGTACTAAAACCTATTTACTTAAGAATCTCTTTTTGTAATGGGAAATGTAGCAGCAGGAATTGATCGAATGCTTATAATAATTTGACACATTGCTGACACCTCCAGTGTCCAAATTTTGAGTCTACTTAATTTGAATCTAAGTACACACACCAAATCCTAAGGGTGAAATCACCATAATTTTACTTTCTTTATTCAAAGTCAGATCATGACTTATTAACATTCTCAAACAGCCACTATGAACATCAGTTAGTGTCTAAATCTCTAGTGTGAATAATGCTGTTGTTGTTTAGTCACTAAGTCGTGTCTGTTTTCAACCCCATGGGAGCCCACCAGGCTCCTCTGTCCGTGGTATTTCCCAGGCAAGAATACTGGAGTGTGTTGTTATTTCCTTCTCCAGGGGATTTTCCCAATCCAGGAATCACACCCACATCTCCCGCATTACAGGTAGATTCTTTACAATTCAGCCACCCTCCTCTACCTGCTTAAGGTCTCTGCCTGAGCCTAAACATTAAACTGACAGGAAACAGATGAAGCAGACAGAAAAGTGTACAAGATTTATTCAATATTTCCCTGTGTATGAGGACCTTCACAACAGAATGAAGCCCTAAATAAGTGACCAGACCAAAAAGCTCTTATATTTTTAAGACAGAGAAATAATAATAACTTTGTGACGAATTGTCAAGACACAGGGCTTTGAGTGAGGCACAGTAAGTTGTGGGTAAGTGACTAGAGAATATATGGTGCAGGAGTCAGGAACGGGGGAAATAAGAATTATTTTATCAAACTTGTTTTTTTCAGACCCATTTCAGCATGGCTTCCCAGTCTCTGCAAACGAAGACAGTCTTCTGCTGCTGCTACAGGGAGATCACCTTTCTCCTGGGAAATTGTATAACCTGTTTTTAAGTAGAAAAAGTGATCAGAGAGCCTTCCTGTCATTCATGGTTTTCCAAGCACCCCTGGAGAAGGGAAAGGCTACCCACTCCAGTAGTCTGACCTGTAGAATTGCATGGACTGTACAGTCCATGGGGTCACAAAGAGTCAGACATGACTGAGCGACTTGTACTTTCACTGTCTTTTTCACTCCAAATAATCATTATTCCAAAAGTGACCTATTTGGGAATGGCAAGTCCTGAGCTCCTTCATATTCAAGGCCTTTCCTGGGTCACCTTGCCTGTCTCTTAAGGACCCTCTCTTACCCCTCATATTCTACTTCTCAGACTGCCTACTTGCTATTTCCAAGTCCTTTGACCTGGGAAACTCTTGCTACTGGTCAACATTCAGCGCAGGAATCAGCTCCTATAGGACAACTCCTCCCACTTCCAGCTGGGCAAAGTGACCGTCCTTTGTCTCACAATGTTCCACAGTGTTGTCTACATGATTTATCACAAGGCATTTTAATTGCTAGCTTTTTTGTCTGCACTAATGTATGGCCTTCCTAAGAGAGGGGGAATATGATATTTATTTCTGTATCTCCAGATTTTAGCTTAGATCTGGTAAGTTATAAAGTAAGCATCCATTAATGTTTGTTGAGTCACTCTTTTTATTTACAGCTTTTAGTTTATTTGTTTAAGGTGTGGTTATTGAGAAATATGGGCTTTCCTGGTGGCTCAGACAGTAAAGAATTTGCCTGTAATGCAGGAGGCCCAGATTCGATCCCTGGGTCAGGAAGATCCACTGGAGAAAGGAATGACTACCCCCTCCAATATCCTTGCCTGGGGGATCCCATGGACAGAGGAGCCTGGCAGGCTAGAGTCCATGAGGTCACAAAGAGCTGGACATGACTGAGCGGCTAACACTACCACGACTAGACTATTAGAAATATATGTCTAAATATGTGGTAATCCTGAGAGTGTTTTTATATAAAAGGCTTGAATCCATTTATACAGTTAACCCTTTCCATACCTGTGGTAGTTGGGGTGGCTTGTGTTGTTTCTAAGCAAGTAGCCGGGGCAGGGAGGTGGGATGACATTTGGGTTTGTGGGCACTATTCAGGCTGAAATACAGATTCAAAGGCCCAGAGTAGGTGAAGGGAAAATCCACATGTGAGACAACTTAAAGCACTTTTCTTGGGTGTTACTCTGGATGGCCACTTCACCCTGAACTTATGGCCATTTTTGTCCTTGTCCTGCCTTTGTGTTACATGCAAAGAGACTTTGTGGCAGTTGTGTAAGCTCCATCTCTATGGAATGTGTTTCCTGGGCACAATTATATCAGTTCTTTCAAAGGGAATGGTGTAGCCTTGGGTTCATGCAATGGTTCTGGTCATATTACCTGTGTGTCTAGCACAGACTCTATTCTATCTTCTAATATAACATGCTGCTGAAGAAGGAACCGGGAATAATGCATGTTGTAGTTCCTAGATTCAGGAGTTGTTTACAATCAGGCAGCTCAATAGACTGTCATGGGTTTCCCTTGCCCAAGAGTCAGTGTCATACCAGTGTACTCTCCCTGGTTAAAAATAGGAACCACATTTCCTGTGTTCACAACCAGTGCTCCACAGGCATTTCTCCTTTTCTTTTCAGATATTAACACTTACTCTTATGATTCACAACTTATAGATGTAAGTTATGGACAAGTTAGATAATGGCACACACAAAAATGCTTTCACTAATATTTCACTTTTTTTAAATGTACAACTACATAAATGTCTGCCTATATTTATGAGCAGGCTTCCCAGGTGGCTTAGTGGTAAAGAATCCATCTGTCAAAGCAGGTAATGCAGAAGATGCAGGCTCAACCCCTGGGTCAGGAAAATCTCATGGAGAAGGAAATGGCAACCCACTCCAGTATTCTTGCCTGGAGAATCTCATGGATAAGAGCAGCCTGGCAGGCTCCTCTATGGGATTGCAAATGCCAGACACAACTAAATATTTATGCACATATTTATGGATATGTTCATTTTTAATCCTCTTAATACCAAATTATTTACCTATCCAGTGGCTGTGTTTAGGGGAACTCTTTTTGTTCCTTCATCATTTAGCTATAATTTACCAATATAAAGTTAATACTTCTAAGGCAAACAATGTATTATTTTAATACATTTATTTTGACATGATTAAGAAATCAAGCCAATTAACATATTCTATACCCTTAACTACATTTTATGTCTGTATGTGGTGAGAAAACTTAAGATCAAACTGCTTAAAATTTCAAATATATAATATAATTACAATGCTATCCATTATATCTCTAGAAGTTATTCATCTTGCATAACTGACAAAGGTACCCTTTGTATGTGATTGTCCAGGGATGTCACAAGATGTCTCAAAGGGTGAGAAACTCAGTGAGGAATAGTTGAACAAATTTAAAATCAGAACACTGTATTTATTTCATCTATTACCAAGTCAAGACAGAGACATGAAAGATAAATGGCTTTGGAAATTCACAGGCTCTGTATAAGACATAGCATGCTCAGTCAAACATGGTGTTACTTTCTCTGTTGATCTGACTGCACAAGATGTAAGTCCCAGAACCTTCTGGAGAACTTCCACTGGAATAGAATTCACTGTTTCCTAGTATCCAGTTTACCACTAGGGTTTCCACCCACCAATTCTACAGCTCACCTCATGGATACCTACAAAAGCTGAAAATTCTGTTCATCCTCCAAAGTTATCTTTGCCTTGGAATAAATATGTGAGTCACCTGCTCCAGATTTGCTTAGTCTTGATCCCATAAATGATGGGGTTCAGCATAAGTGGAGCCAGAATGTAGACATTAGTCAACAAGATGTGGATATGAGGTGGAATGTACCGACCAAACCTCTGAGTCAGGGTTGTGAAGATTCCAGGCCCATAAAAGAGAATGATAATGCAGACATGGGAGCCACACGTGTTGAGAGCCTTGTGACAAACATCTTGGGAAGGGATGTGGAAGAAAGCATGGAGAATCAGAATGTAGGAAACAAAAAATTAATAGTACATCTAAGACCACTGTTGACATTATGACAGAGAGTCCATTGCAGATGTTCATTCTAATGTCATTACAAGCATATTTGGCCAATCCAGGTGTGTGGGATGACATTATTTTGACAGGAAGTCGATCTTTTCAAAAGAAATATCTTGGGAGAAAATCATACGGTGAACTTCTCAGAAAGATGATAACACCAATTTTCCCAATCAATGTATGTGTAAGAATAGTGGTGTATCTCACAGGGTAGCATATGGCAATGTAGCAGTCAAATGCCTTCACCAGAAAAATCCCTGACTCAGAATGAAGATGAAATGGATGAAGAAGAGCTGGGTGATGCAGCAATCCAGGGAGCTCTCCTCAACACCGAACCAGAAGATAGCCAAGGCCTGAGGGACTGTGCATGTGGAGAGGACAATGTCTGCTCCAGACAGCATGCAGAGGAAGAGGTACATGGGGTCATGAAGGTGCCATTCCATGAAGATAATGAAGATCAGTAGGCTGTTCAAAGCAGGGTGATGACAGAGAAAATGAAACAGGGGTTGGAGATCCACATATGCTGCTCATCAAGGCCAGGGTTGCCCAGCAAGCAGAAGGCTGTGTGGCTAACACTAGTGTGGTTTAAAGAAAGCATATATGTGGAGACTACCAGAGACATCACCTCAAACTCTCAGACAGGATGAAAATTCAGATTTTCCTGGAATATTTTTTGTGAAGTCACGAAGACTTTTGACATACCTCACACACTTCATCTGTGAACATGTAAAAAAGAAACATGAAAAGCTAGTAGGGTATATTCTGTGCCTCAGTGAGTGATAGTCTAACTAAAAGTTATTCACATCTCCAGAGTATGGAGAGATGAGAACTCTTCTACACTGCTGGTGCGAATGTAAGTTTGTGCAACTGCTATGGAGAACAGAATGGATATTCCTTCAAAAAGCTAAAAACAAAGCTATCACATAGCCCTGCAATCCTATTCCTGGGCATATATCTGGAGAAAAAAACACCATCCGAAAGGATACATGCACTCTAATATTCATTGCAGCACTGTTTACAATAGCCAAAACATGGAAGCAACCTAAATGCCCATCAACAGAGGAATGGATAAAGAAAATATTGTACATATATGCAATGGAATATTACTCAGCTATTAAAAAGAATGAAATAATGCCACTTACAGCACATGGATGGATTGGATTGTCATACTAAGTGAAGTAAGTTGGACAGAGAAGGAAAAATAAAACATGGTATCCCTTATATGCATAATCTTAAAAGAAATGATACAAATGAACTTATTTACAGAACAGAAACAGATTCACAGATTACAGAATGAATTTACAGTTGCCAGGGAGAAAGGGAACTATCACATTGTTAATCAGCTGTGAAAGGAAAGTGAAAGTGAAAGTCCCTCTGTCATGTCTTACTCTTTGTGACCCCATGAATTATACTGTCCTTGGAATTCTCCAGGCCAGAATACCAGAGTAAGTAGCCTTTCCCTTCTCCAGGGGATCTTCCCAACCCAAGGATCAAACCCAGGTCTCTGGCAAAACCAACTTTGTACTTACAATGTCATTAAATATTGAGTTAAATTAATGAAAATTAAAGTTATTTTCAATCTGCTCTATCAATGCCTACAATTATTATGTAAAGATGATTTTCAAATTTTTGTCCTTCATATAAAGATGATTTGAATTATATTTATCCCTAGAGTTGTCATAAGATCCATATTATGGAGTTATATATCATGAGTCTTCATTTTTTCCTGAAAGTATGAAAATGTCCATGCACAGTTTGTAGAAACCTTGTGACTCCTGACCTTTGTAATGTATTTAATTTCATTTGCCAGCCTAGATTATCATTCCATTTACTTCTTATTCACCAAAAATTCACATTTATGAGTGTTGAGGGGAAAAAATGCTAATGCTTTTTGTGTATTCTTTTAAAGTAGTTTTACCTGCTCACTGTGAATGCATACATAAACTTTTTAACTTAAAAATAACTTTATATTCAACAAATTATACAAATACTCTTATACATTATTGTTTCTCAAGACAGAGGATGAAATTAATATCACCTTCAAAAAAATTTGTGTTTTGTTATAACTACACACAGCTTTTTAATAAACCAATTCTAAATCACATAACTGTACCTTTTTTATTTGTTTGGTCAAACACCCCTATACTGTTCAGTGTCCCTTACTGAAATGTGTAAAATAAAACTTGACTTTGTTGAACTGCAGGTTTATTTCTGGGGCTCTTACTGATTGGTAAGGACAATGTCACTAATCTCCAACTTCTCAACCCAGTATTTTACCCAAGTTTAATTGTTTTTGACAGCCAGACATTGCTCTGAGCATTGTGATCATGTACTTCCAGCCATAGGAGAAATAAAAATCATTAATTTTGCTGAAATAAACTTTATAGAAATAGCTCTGCTAGATAAAACCTTGAGCAAAATTTTAATTCATACTGATGTCTTAATTTAACAAATTTTCATCTAATTGGTTTCAGTGTAATAAAACACATAAATGATTCTAATATCTATGATGTGTATTTTCTTAACCTTCATACATATATGACCTGGTCAGGAACAAATTGAATATATACTTTCTAGTCTCAAGAATCTCTCCTCTATGAAAAATACTCTCTTAGGAATTTTTTTAACCCATGTGTTATTTGAAAATATTAATATTTTGTTTAATCTCTTAAGTATTAAGAGATTTTCAAGCTAACTTTCTATTATTGATTTCTGGTCTAAGAATATACTTTATAAGATTGACATTTTTAAAATATGTTAAGGTGTGCTTTATGGCCCAGAATGATGTCTAGCATGTCAAATATTCTATGTGAGCTTGAAAATAATCTTTGTTCTGCTATGATTGAAAAGACTGTTCCACAAATGTGTACTAGATCAAGTCAGTTCATAGTTTTGTCCTGACAACTAAATGTTCATGGATTTTCGGACAGCCTGGTCTATCAATTAGTCAAAGAAAGGTGATAATGCCTCCAACTATAATAGTGGATTTGTCTCTTTCTTCATGCAGTTTTATCCAGTTTTGGCTCACATATTTTGGCCTTCTCTTGTCAAGGACATATATGTTTCAATTGTTATGTCTTCTTGAAGAATCAACCATTCTGTCATTATATAATGCACTTCTTTATTCCAGATAATCTTCGTTGTTCTGAAGTGCACTTTATCTCAAGCAAACAGAGCTACCTCAGCTTTCTTTTGTTTAGTGTTTGCAAGGTATATCTTACTCTATCATATTATTTTTAACTCATCTGATTCTTTACAGTTAAGATAGGTTTCTTGTAGACAACATACAGATGGGTTTTTCTTCATTGTGGTAAAAAAAAAAAAAAATGAGATCTACTGCTTAGCAGAATTTTAAATGCACAGTACAGTGTCATTAACTCTAAGCACAATGTTGTTCAGGAGATCTCTTAGAACTTTTTCATCTTGTGTGACTGGAACTATACCCCCCTGAACAGCAATTGCCGATTCCCCTCTCCCCAGTGCCTGGAAACCAGGATTCTACTTTCTGTTTCTATGAGTTTGACTATTTAAACACCTCATATAAGCAAAATCATGCAGTATTCGTCCTCCTATGACTGGCTTATTCCACTTAGCATGGTGTCCTTGAGATCCATTCGTGTTTTTACAAATGGAGAAATTTTCTTCTTTCTCATGAATGAATAATATTCCCGTGTGTGTGTGTGTGTACCACATCCCCCTTATGCATTCATGATACATGGACACTTATGATATTTCCATATATGGCTATTGTGGATAATGCTGCAATGAACATGACAGTACAGATATCTCTTTAAGATCCTGATTTCAATTATTTTGGCTAGACATCCAGAAATAGGTCTGCTAGATCATCTAGTAGTTTTATTTTTAATTTTCCAAGGACCATCCATACTATTTTCCACAGTGACTGAACCAACTTACATTTCCAACAGTAGTGCACAGTGTTTCACTTTTACCCTCATCCTCACCAGGGTTTGACCTTTCTTTTTTATTAAATAGCCATTTAAGCAAGTGTGAAGTGACACATAAATGTCATTTTTATTTTGATTCATTGATGATTAGTAACATGGAGAACCTTTACATGGACCTGTTGGCCATTTGTATGTCTTCTTTCGAAAAATGTATATTCAGCCCATGAGCCCATTTTTAAATCAGGTGGTTTGGAATTTTTTGCTATTCAGTTGGACGAGTTCCCTACATATTTTGGATGATAACCTCTTCCAAGATATGTTCTACAAAATATTTTCTCTCATTCCATACTTTGATTTTTATTCTTATTTTGTTAGGTGCTTCTTCTGTGCAGAGCATTTGAGTTGATGTAGTCTCACTTTTGATTTTTGCTTTTGTTATTTGTGTTTTTAGTGCCATCCATTAAAACTCATTGCCATGACCAACTCAAGGAGTTGTTTCTCTGTTCTCTTTTAGGAGTTTTATGGTTTGGGTTTGATGTTTATGTCTTTAATCCATTTGAGGGGATTTTTTTTTTTTGAGTGATGTAAGATAAGAGTACAATTTCATTTTTTCCTCCTAATTATCCAGTTTTCCTAATACCATTTATCATAGAGTCTATTTTTTCCCCATTGACTGTAGATGACCATACATGCAAGAGTTTATTTCGTGTCATCGATGAAGCCTGTGTGCTCAGAGTAAGGCACGCCTGCTCACATCTTAGTTTAGAACAAAGTTTAGAAATGACTGAAATTGTAAAAGAAAAGCATTACTGCTGGCATGCAAAACCATTATATTTAGAAGGTTATTCTAGAAGTAGAAAGTTTACTCTGTATTGGCTAGTGTATTTTCCTTCATTGACCAACACAGACATTCAGAAGTATATTTGGAACATTAACTATTTTTAAGCACCACATTACAATCTGGGGATGCAGAAAAATTTGGGAAACTTCCAGAATCCTAGAGACTTCAGGTTAACAGAGAAGCAAATTTTAAGTTGGTGATTTTAGAAAATTGGAGATAAAAGTTGATTCTCTCTGAAGAGAGTCTATCTTAGGATATCTATCTCAGTACTGTTATATCTTAGGCTCAGGAACACTATCTTCCATCCCAGGTTACCTCTCTTGCTACCTCTGCTTTTACTTTGAAGTGAGAAAAATCATCTCCTATTTCCATCCTCGCAGCAATGAAAGAAATTTTTCTACTCTTAACTTACTGGTCAAGGGAGCCCCGTCACTGGCCTTGACACAGGAAACTCTCTAGAGCATAAGGCTGCTCGGTGAGGAGGAAGAAGCCAAAAAGTCACATTTCTACACAGACAGGGGCTTGAAACACAGGAGATGATAGTCCTAATGACAGTCATGTGTTTGGATAAAAGGGGAAAAAAAGGAAGTGTCTGTTTCTGTTTTTAACTTCAGGAAAAGACCAAAGCCATGGAACCCAGGGTTATTTGTCAGGTTGCTCTTCTGATAGAACAACTTTGGTTTAATACATGTTCCTCCTAGATTCCTCCTATAAATCCCCTTCAAATGCCTCATCTCCCATGCTTTCCTCTGAAAGCCAAGAAAGCCTGCTTAAGAAAACCTAAAAGTCTCTTCTTTCCATCCCCTGCTTTGGGAACCCCAGCAAAGACTCTAGTAATCCTTGGGACTCTTCTCATTTTTGCCATGACATATCTGCAGGCTAAGTCAGTATCTCCAGCCTGGTAGAATTATTGGGCTACCTGTCATTTTTTGGAAGGTGTCTCTTTATTTACAAAATTTCAGGAACATCAGACAGACCATGTACTTCTGCCTCCCTTCCCAGACCTCACCCTCCACTGCAACTATAAATAACTAGATTTGGACTTCCTTGGTGGTCCAGTGGTTAAGAATCTACCTGCCAATGCAGGAGACACAGTTTCAATCCCTGGTCTGGGAAGATCCCACATGCCAGGGAGCAACTACTGTCCTGTGCCACAACTACTGAGCCTGAACCCTAGAACCCCAGAGCCACAGCTACTGAGCCTGCCTGCTGCAACTACTGAAGCCCATGTGCCAAGAGCCTGTCTCAAACTCATGCCCATTAAGTCAGTGATGCCATCCAATCATCTCATCCTCTGTCGTCCCCTTCTCCTCTTGCCTTTAATATTTCTCAGCAGCAGGGTCTTTTGAAATGAGTCATCTCTTTGCATCAGGTGGTCAAAGTATTGAAGTTTCAGCTTCAGCATCAGTTCCTCCAGTGAATAGTCAGGATCAATTTCCTTTAGGATTGACTGTTTTCATCTCCTTGTAGTCCAAGAGTCTTCTCCAATACCACAGCTCAAAATCATCAATTCTTCAGTTCTCAGCCTTCCTTATGGCCCAACTTTCACATCCATACATGACTACTGGAATACCATACCTTTGACTATATGGACCTTTGGCGGCAAAGTAATGTCTCTGATTTTTAATACACTCTCTATGTTGGTCATAACTTTTCTTCCAAGGAGCAAGCATCTTTTAATTTCATGGCTGCAGTAACCATCTGCTGATTTTGGAGCCCAAGAAAATAAAGTCTGTCACTGTTTCCATTGTTTCCTCATCTCTTTGCCATGAAGTGATGGAACCAGATGCCATGATCTTAGTTTTCCAAATGTTGAGTTTTAAGCTATATTTTTCACTCAGCCCTTACCTTGGTTCTTAAACCACTCCTGTCTGTTGCTATCTAATTCACTCACTGGCCTTAGACCGAGTCTTCAGGAACAGACATTCAATTGGAAATGAAATTTACCTTGCTGCATAGTAGAATTTGGACTCTTGAGGGAAGCACTCGCACCAGGGCTCCAGGGAAAGAACTGTCTCCACCAGCCTCGCCCTCTTTCCAAATATGCTGATTCAGTTCTTCCCCACTTCTTCTGGTTCCCTTTCTCTCTTGCTTATCTCTAGATACCCAATACAAAAATCATTCACCATGTGAACCAACCTTCCTACAACAGAAATATAAATACCTATAATTAAAATGGGCTCATGGTTTTTAAATTTTCATTCTTCATGGAAAGGATTAATGAAATTCACATGAGTTTCAAAGCCCAGAGTCACAAATACTGATGTTTATCTCTGTATCTAAGAGTTCATAAATGTACTAACCTAGCAGTTAATAGGATACATGGGAGTCTTGATTGCCTTAGACACGTTTCTATTTCATTTGCCTAATTAACTCCTTTGCAGTCAAGATTCTTCACTTTTTCATAATTTTCTTTTTTTTACTTTACAATATTGTATTGGTTTTGCCACACTTCAACATGCATCCACCACGGGTGTACACGTGTTCCCATCCTGAACCCCCCTCCCACCTCCCTCCCCATACCATCCCTCCGGGTCATCCCAGTGCACCAGCCCCAAGCCTCCTGTATCCTGCATCGAACCTGGACTGGCGATTCGTTTCTTATATGATATTATACTTACGCAGAGCTTCCTTAGTTTTTAGTGTCCTTGAAATTCACTGAGATTTTTGAATATGGAAATTGATTGGTTTTACCTCATTTGGATATATTAGGGAATTATTTCTTAGAAAACCTTGGCAAAACTAATACAATTATGTAAAGTTTAAAAATAAAATAAAATTAAAAAAAAAAAAGAAAAGAAAACCTTTTTCTCTCTTCTCATTTCAGTTGGAAATCCCAACAACAACACATATGTTAGACCTTTTGACATTGTTGCATCACCATTTGAAAGTCTTTTTATTTTTCTGTATTTTTCCTGTCTTCTCAAGTTGGATAATTCTACTGAAAGATCTATGGTCTATTTCTGCAAGTAGGGTTACCTAGATCAAGGGATAAATGCATTTGTAGTTTTGTCCTATATAGAAAGAGTCCTGTTGAACACATTATGCTACCTTTGAATACTAACAGCCATATGAAAGTAACTCTGTCCTCACAAATTTGCTTGTAGACTATCATCTCAAGTCTTAGAACATTTGTCAGTCTGATAGTGTGTCACGTGTGGCTGACGATCTGCACAAATGGATGCCAATGATTCTTCCCTCTGCTGTCCTTACAAGCCAATTCTTCCATCATGGAGTGAGTGGGTGAAAGTGAGTGAAATTTGCTCAGTCGTGTCTGACTCTTTGTAACCCCATGGACTGTAGCCCACTAGGTTCCTCTCTTCATGGAATTCTCCAGGCAAGAATACTGGAGTGGGTTGCCATTCCCTTCTCCAGGGGATCTTCCCAACCCAGGGATCTAACCTGTGTTTCCCGAATTACAGGCAGATTCTTTACAGTCTGAGCCACCCACTCTGTTACACCTGTGATGGCCTCGTGACTCGCTTTAGCCAATGGAATGAGGTGGAGGTATTATCCTCTGCCTAAAGGATTTACAAAGGTCCGTCTAGTCAAGGCTATGGTTTTCCCTGTGGTCGTGTATGGATGTGAGAGTTGGACTGTGAAGAAAGCTGAGCGCCGAAGAATTGATGCTTTTGAACTGTGGTGTTGGAGAAGACTCTTGAGAGTCCCTTAGACTGCAAGAAGTTCCAACCAGTCCATTCTGAAGGAGATCAGCCCTGGGATTTCTTTGGGAGGAGGGATGCTAAAGCTGAAACTCCAGTACTTTGGCCACCTCATGCAAAGAATTGACTCATTGGAAAAGACTCTGATACTGGGAGGGATTGGGGGCAGGAGGAGAAGGGGACGACAGAGGATGAGATTGCTGGATGGCATCACTGACTCAATGGACGTGAGTCTTGGTGAACCCTGGGAGTTGGTGATGATCAGGGAGGCCTGGCATGCTGTGATTCATGGGGCCGCAAAGAGTCGGACACGACTGAGCTACTGAATTGAACTGAACTGAACTGAAAGCAGGAACAACAGTCTGAATGTGAATATATAATCAAAAAACAACATCAGGGTAGACTGGACTTGGGAAGTGAAGGATTTGAAATAAATACTTACAAATGAAGCTGCTGCTGCTGCTAAGTCGCTTCAGTCATGTCCGACTCTATGTGACCCCATAGACGGCAGCCCACCAGGCTCCCCCATCCCTGGGATTCTCCAGGCATGAACACTGGAGTGGGTTGCCATTTCCTTCTCCAACAAATGAAGCTACTGACACACTATTATTGTTAGGCTGTTGACCCTTGGACTATAAAGTATTTCTGTCATTTTTGGATTTTTTAAACTGTTACTGTAAACGTGCACAAATATAGAAAACAAAACGAATGGCTTAACAAATTCCTTTCTCTTTTTTTTTCAACTTTGTAATTGGACGATAATCACTTTACAATGTTGTGTTAGTCTCTACAACAGCATGAAAAGCTGTATGTATACATATATCCCCTCCCTCTTGAGCTTCCCTTCCACCCCTCATCCTACCCTCTGGGTCATCCCAGGGCACTCATAAGCTCCCTGTGCTATACAGCAGCTTCCCATTAGCTATTTTACACATGATAGTGTATATTATAGGACTTCCCTGGTGGCTCAGATGGTAAAGAATCCACGTGCAATGCAGGAGACGTGGATTTGACCCCTGGGTTGGGAAGATCCCCTGGAGGAGGGCATGGCAATCCACTTCGGTATTCTTGTCTGGAGAATCCCCATGGACAGAGGAGCCTGACAGGTTACAGTTCATGGGGTCACAAAGAGTTGGACACAACTGAAAGAGAAAGCACAGCACAGTGTGTATAAATGTCAATGCTACTCCCTCAATTATAAGGCAAACATCACCCAGGCCAAGAAATAAAACTTAGTCAAACACACTGCAGCAATGTCCATGTGCCCAGTCCCAGTCACAAAGCCATCACTGGCACACCTAACCTTCCAAGTTACATGTACATTCATATCTTTCTGCAATTTGCACCCAAATGCTGCCATTTCATCTCAACAATCTCTGAATATTCCATTTGCCTCTGTGTCTTAACTGGTACTATGTTTGTCTACTCAAGAAACCACTTTATTTTCAGTAACACATCTAAATCTTTATTTCCCATTCCTCATAATTAGACAGAAAGATATTGTTAGTTACCATTGCAACTTACAAACATAACTTCCACTCCCTTTATCAAAATGACCAATAGCAGTGGTGTTCATGCCACATGGGAAGTATCCTCCCACAGTATTTAACTAACACCTGATCTAGCCCCATCCTCCCCACACCTCGATATCTTTTAACAGCACACCTGGAGGGCCACAGAGAATTTAGCAGTCTTCTGGTCCGAACTCCGGCTGCTTTTGGTGGATCTGAAGCTAGAAAGACCTTTCCACAATGAGAAGCATCCTCAGTTCAGTTCAGTTCAGTCGCTCAGTCGTGTCCGACTCTTTGCGACCCCATGAATCGCAGCACGCCAGGCCTCCCTGTCCATCACCAACTCCCGGAGTTCACTCAAACTCACGTCCATTGAGCTGGTGATGCCATCCAGCCATCTCATCCTCTGTCATCCCCTTCTCCTCCTGCCCCTAATCCCTCCCAGCATCAGAGTCTTTTCCAATGAGTCAACTCTTCGCATGAGGTGGCCAAAGTACTGGAGTTTCAGCTTTAGCATCATTCTTCCAAAGAACACCCAGGCTGAACTCCTTTAGAATGGATTGGTTGGATCTCCTTGCAGTCCAAGGGACTCTCAAGAGTCTTCTCCAACACCACAGTTCAAAGCATCAATTCTTTGGCACTCAGCCTTCTTCACAGTCCAACTCTCACACCCATACATGACCACAGGAAAAAACATAGCCTTCACTAAACAGACCTTTGTTGGCAAAGTAATGTCTCTGCTTTTGAATATGCTATCTAGGTTGGTCATAACTTTTCTTCCAAGGAGTAAGAATCTTTTAATTTCATGGCTTCAGTCACCATCTGCAGTGATTTTGGAGCCCAAAAAGACAAAGTCTGACACTGTTTCCACCGTTTCCCCATCTATTTCGCATGAAGTGATGGGACCAGCAGCCATGATCTTCATTTTCTGAATGTTGAGCTTTAAGCCAAGTTTTTAACTCTCCTCTTTCATTTTCAGCAAGAGGTTTATCAGTTCCTCTTCACTTTCTGCCATAAGGGTGGTGTCATCTGCATATCTGAGGTTATTGATAATTCTCCCGGCAATCTTGATTCCAATTTGTGCTTCTTCCGGCCCAGGGTTTCTCATGATGTACTCTGCATATAAGCTGAATAAGCAGGGTGACAATATATAGCCTTGATGTACTCCTTTCCCTATTTGGAATCAGTCTGTTGTTCCATGTCCAGTTCTAACTGTTGTTTCCTGACCTGCATATAGGTTTCTCAAGAGGCAAGTCAGGTGGTCTGGTATTCCCATCTCTTTCAGAATTTCCCACAATTTATTGTGATCCACACAAAGGCTTTGGCATAGTCAGTAAAGCAGGAGTAGACGTTTTTCTGGAAATCTCTTGCTTTTTCCATGATCCAGCAGATGTTGGCAATTTGATCTCTGGATCATCTGCCTTTTCTAAAACCAGCTTGAACATCTGGAAGTTCACGGTTCACATATTGCTGAAGACTGGCTTGGAGAATTTTGAGCACTACCTTACTAATGGGTGAGATGAGTGCAATTGTGCAGTAGTTTGAACATTCTTTGGAACTGCCTTTCTTTGGGAGTGGAATGAAAACTGACCTTTTTCAGTCCTGTGGCCACTGATGAGTTTTCCAAAATTGCTGGCATATTGCATGCAGCACTTTCACAGCATTAACTTCAGGATTTGAAATAGCTCCACTGGAATTCCATAACCTTCACTAGCTTTCTTCGTAGTGATGCTTTCTAAGGCCCACTTGACTTCTCATTCCAAGATGTCTGACTCTAGGTGAGTGATCACACCATCGTGATTATCTTGGTCATGAAGATCATTTTTGTACAGTTCTTCTGTGTATTCTTGCCACCTCTTCTTAATATCTTCTGCTTCTGTTAGGTCCATACCATTTATGTCCTTTATCGAGCCCATCTTTGCATGAAATGTTCCCTTGGTATCTCTAATTTTCTTGAAGAGATCTCTAGTCTTTCCCAGTCTGTTGTTTTCCCCTATTTCTTTGCATTGATCACTGAGGTAGGCTTTCTTATCTCTTCTTGCTATTCTTTGGAACTCTGCATTCAGATGCTTATATCTTTCCTTTTCTCCTTTGCTTTTCGCTTCTCTTCTTTTCACAGCTATTTTTAAGGCCTCCCCAGACAGCCATTTTGCTTGTTTGCATTTCTTTTCCATGGGGATGGTCTTGATCCTTGTCTCTTGAACAATGTCACGAACCTCATTCCATAGTTCATCAGGCACTCTGTCTATCAGATCTAGTCCCTTAAATCTATTTCTCACTTCCACTGTATAATCATAAGGGATTTGATTTAGGTCATACCTGAATGCTCTAGTGGTTTTCCCTACTTTCTTCTCAGACAGTAAAGCGTCTGTCTACAATGCGGGAGACCCAGGTTCGATCCTGGGTTGGGAAGATCACTTGGAGAAGGAAATGGCAATCCACTCCAGTACTATTGCCTGGAAAATCCCATGGACAGAGGAGCCTGGTAGGCTACAGTCCATGGGGTCGCAAAGAGTCAGACATGACTGAGCGACTTTACGTTCACGTTCAAGTCTGAATTTGGCAATAAGGAGCTCATGATCTGAGCCACAGTCAGCTCCCGATCTTATTTTTGCTGACTGTATAGAGATTCTCCATCTTTGACTGCAAAGAATATAATCAATCTGATTTCGGTGTTGATCATCTGGTGATGTCCATGTGTAGAGTCTTCTCTTGTGCTGTTGGAAGAGGGTGTTTGCTATGACCAGTGCATTCTCTTGGCAAAATTCTATTAATCTTTGCCCTGCTTAATTCCATATCCAAGGCCAAATTTGCCTGTTACTCCAGGTGTTTCTTGACTTCCTACTTTTGTATTCCAGTCCCCTATAATGAAAAGGACATCTTTTGGGAGTGTTAGTTCTAAAAGGTCTTGTAGGTCTTCATAGAACCATTCAACTTCAGCTTCTTCAGTGTTACTGGTTGGGGCATAGACTTGGATTACTGTGATATTGAATGGTTTGCCTTGGAAACGAACAGAGATCATTCTGTCGTTTTTGAGATTGCATCTAAGTACTGTATTCAGACTCTTTTGTTGACCATGATGGCTACTCCATTTCTTCTAAGGGATTCCTGCCCGCAGTAGTAGATATAATGGTCATCTGAGTTAAATTCACCTATTATAGTCCATTTTAGTTCACTGATTCCTAGAATGTCAACGTTCACTCTTGCCATCTCCTGTTTGACCAGTTCCAATTTGCCTTGATTCATGGAACTAACATTCCAGGTTCCTATGCAATATTGCTCTTTACAGCATCAGACCTTGCTTCTATCACCAGTCACATCCACAGCTGGGCATTGTTTTTGCTTTGGCTCCATCCCTTCATTCTTTCTGGAGTTATTTCTCCACTGATCTCCAGGAGCATATTGGGCACCTACTGACCTGGGGAGTTTCTCTTTCAGTATCCTATCATTTTGCCTTTTCATACTGTTCATGGGGTTCTCAGGGCAAGAATACTGAAGTAGTTTGCCATTCCCTTCTCCAGTGGACCACATTCTGTCAGACCTCTCCACCATGACGTGCCCATCTTGGGTGGCCCCACAGGCATGGCTTAGTTTCATTGAGTTAGACCAGGCTGTGGTCCTAGTGTGATTAGATTGACTAGTTTTCTGTGATTATGGTTTCAGTGTGTCTGCCCTCTGATGCCTCTTGCAACACCTACCATCTTACTTGGATTTCTCTTACCTTGGACGTGGTGTATCTCTTCATAGCTGCTCCAGCAAAGTGCAGCCACTGCTCCTTACTATGTCGAGGGGTATCACCTCACTGCCACCCCTCCTGACCTTGAATGTGGAGTAGCTCCTCTAGGCCCTCCTGTGCCCATGCAGCCACCGCTCTTTGGAATGGGGTTGCTCCTCCTAGCCACCGCCCCTGGCCTCTGGTGTGAGGTAGCTCCTTGTGGCCGCTGCCCCTGGCCTCGGGTGTGGGGTAGCTCCTCTTGACTGCTCCTGTGCTCTCACAGCCTGGCACTCTCGGCCGCCACCCCTGACCTCAGACGCAGGTTAGCTCCTCTCGGCCACTGCCCCTGACTGTAGACGTGGGGTAGCTCCTGCCAGCCGCCGCCCCCAACCTCGCACCAGAAGCATCCTAAGATACTGATAAAAGGAACGTCCAATAATGGAGATCAGAACTCGGCGTCCTGGGATCCCACACACCACAAGTGAGACCAGAAAATGCCTTTGGAATGCCACTAGCAGCTCTCAGTCCTGGCTAAATTCTATATGTAACATCCACAGCTCCATGTAAATGACCTCTGAGTTCTGATCACCTCCTCTAATCTGTCTCTGACTTTCCAGGCAAGGAAGCCCCAGGTACTGCAGGGTTTGAGAGGAAATGTGGGCCCAGGCAGCCTCCAAGCAACCTTTTAAGTTAAGTCATGTCCGACTCTTTGCGAGCCCATGGACTGCGGCATGCCTGGCCTCCCTATCCATCACCAACTTCCGGAATCTACTCAAACTCATGTCCATTGAGTTGGTGATGCCATCCAACCATCTTGTCCTCTGTCACCCCCTTCTCCCCCTGCCCTCAATCTTTCCCAGAATCAGGGTCTTTTAAAATGAGTCAGTTCTTCACATCAGGTTTTACTCACATACTATTCTCATTCTTAGCAACTCCAGCAACCAACACATTTCCAACTCAGTGTCCACAATGTTCAGGGTTTGATGTCTTCCTCAACTACATTTTTTAAAGATTTTTTTTTGATGTGGAACATTTTTCTTAAGTCTACTGAATTTGTTTCAATACTGCTTCTTTTTTTTTTTTTTTTTTTTTTTTTTTTTTGGCTTTGAGGGATGTGGAATCTTAGCTCCTTAAGCAGGGCTGAAACCTGTACCCCCTACATTGGAAGGTGAAGTCCCAACCACTGGACAACCAGGGAAGTCCCTCAATTTTTTTTTTCTAACTCTTCAATAGACATCAACTTCTACAGTTCCATTGAGACATATACCACTAGATCAAAATATAAACAATAAATTCACCACCATTAAAGTTCTAACTTTCCAATCTTTTTTATATTTTTATAAGCTATAGGGCTTCCCTGGTGGCTCAGCAAGTAAAAGATCCACCTGCTAATGCAGGAGATGTGGGTTTGACACCTGGATTGGGAAGATCCTCTGGAGAAGGAATGGCAACCCACTCCACTATTCTTGCCTGGGAAGTCCCATGGAGAGAGGAACCTGGCCTACTACAGTACACAGTGTTGCAAAAGAGTAATAAACAACTTAGCGACTAAACAACAGAGAGGATTCTTAAACCATGTTCCAAAAATTTTTTAATTCAGTACCATTCTTTTTAATTTATTCAAGTACACTTTATATTTTTTAAGTAAGTAAATTCTATTTTTAATTTCTTTTACACTGCAAAAGAATACAATGTTGTATTAGCTTCTACTGTACAACAAACTAAATATCTCCACTTTTTTAGGATTCTTTTCCCATATAGGTCATTAGAGACTTTCAGAGAGTTCCTTGTGCTAAAGTAAGTCCTTATTAGTTAACTATTTTATGCACTTTATATTTTGTAATTCATCACTATAATCTCTCCATCTAAGCACCTGCAGCATTTTAATCCTCTGTCATATTTGCCTTGCCTGTATGAACAAAGAGGAACTCAGAAACATATTACATTTTCCTCAAAATGGGTATTCTGGTGAAAATAATATCAGCTGGATAATACATTTCTATATTCAGAAGAACATCCAACACTACCTAAAAACCTACTTCAATTTGGTGTTCCCATCACATGAAATGAGAGCCTCAATAGATTATCCCCTCCAGTCACCAATCCTGACCCTGAGTACCCACCAGCAGCAGAAAGACTAATGATAAAGCCCAAGGAATCTACCAGGAAAGAAACCCTTATGCTCCTACCACCAGCACTGCCACATGCAGATATACACATAATCACCTGTGGTGAAAGAAAATTGAGTGTTTCTAAATTACTACCCTCTCTCCTCTTCAGCAAGTCTTCTTATTTCACTTCAACATCTCTCTTGATCCCACATCTCCTCCACCTGTCCAAAGCCACAACCCTACTCCTGGGTCCACTCTTTACCTCAGGCATTACTGTACTAGCTGGTACGTCTCCAGGTCCACCCTTCACTCCAATATGCCTACAATGTGTGGAAAAAGTCATCTACTTGGTGACATAGCAAATAACCTAATTCAATCATGCCAACTCCCTCTCCTTTATTTTCTCCTTTAAGATACACAGGCCTTGGTGTTACTGCTGATCACAACCAAGAATAATTCATTTCCCAATAGTGAGGATGCACTTTCAGAGGAGCATAATACTCAAAACAATGAATACTAAGCATGAACAAAATTCTTTGAGGAAAGAATGCTTTTCTCCCTGGAATTTATATCAGTTCAGTTTAGTTCAGTGGCACAGTCGTATCCGACTTTTTGTGACCCCGTGGTGTGCAACACGCCTTGTGCAGGACTTCCTTGTCCATCACCAACTCCCAGAACTTACTTAAAATCATGTATTGAGTTGGTGATGCCATCCAACCATCTCATCCTCTGTCATCCCCATCTCTTCCCACCTTCAATCTTTCCCAGCATCAGGGTCTTTTCAATTGAGTCAGTTCTTTGCATCAGGATGCCAAAGAATTGGAGTTTCAGCTTTTTTAGCATCACTCCTTCCAATGAATATCCAGGACTTATTTCCTTCAGAATTGTCTGGTTGTATCTCCTTGCAGTCCAAGGGACTCTCAAGAGTCTTCTCCAACACCACAGTTCAAAAGAATCAATTCTTTGGCACTCAGCCATCTTTATGGTCCGACTCTCACATTCATAGGAGACTACTGGAAAAACCATAGCTTTGAGTAGATGGACCTTTGTTGGCAAAGTAATGTCTCTGCTTTTTGATATGCTTTCTAAGTTTTTCAATTTTTTTTTCCCAAGGAGCAAGCATCTTTTAATTTCATAGCTGCAGTGATTTTGGAGCCCAAGAAAATAAAGACTCTCACTGTTTCCATTGTTTTCCCATCTATTTGCCATGGAGTGCTGGAACCAGATGCCATAGTCACAGTTTTTTGAATGCTGAATAGTAAGCCAGCTTTCTCTCTCTCCTCTTTCACCTTCATCAACAGGCTCTTCAATTCCCCTTTGCTTTCTGCCATAAAGATGGTGTCATCAGCATATCTGAGGGTATTGATATTTCTCCCTGCAATCTTGATTCCAGCATGTGTTTCATCCAGCTTGGCATTTCACATGATGTACTCTTCATAGAAGCTAAATAAGCAGGGTGACAATATACAGCCTTGACATACTCCTTTCCCAATTTGGAACCAGTCTGGTTCTAACTGTTGCTTCTTGACCTGCATACAGGTTTCTCAGGAAGCAGTAACAGTGTCTGGTATTCCCATCTCTTGAAGAATTTTCCACAGTTTGTTGTGATCCACACAGTCAAAGCCTTTACTGTACTGTAGTCAATGAAGCAGAAGTAGATATTTTGATACTTAGTGATTAAAGTATTATTATTTAGTCGTGTTAGATGGACTGTTCTCCTTTATTTCTGTATTCTCCTGCTTCATGATTAAACTTATCCTTTAGCTAATTTTTTTCACAGACAAAACCAAGCAGAGGACATAGTGGGGAAAGACCACAGGGTCCTGTTCTGTTTCACTTTGACCGCAAGATCTTGCTATACAAGGTTTGTTAGACACCTTCAGGTTTGTGTCACTACTCTAATAACATTTCATGCTGTATGTAGCTTCTGACTACCTTTTCATTTATGCATGGTGTTTCTTTGACAAGATTTTTCTCCTTTGAATGTCCTGCTTCCCTTGTATTCTTGATGTCCTGTTTTGAACAAATTCTCACAGCTTCCAAGTATCAATCGAGGCTCAGAAACCCCTGCTTTGAGTCAGTTGCTCTCAAACCTTGGTGTACATTGCAATCATCTGAAGGGCTTTGTACATTCCAGATCTCTGGGATCCACTCCCAGATTTTCCAATTTGGTGGCCTGAGGTCCAAAGTTAACTTACCCCACATTCTGGGTCAATGTTAATGTCCTGGCTTTGGGACTCATACTTGGAGAAGATAAAGTATGTTCACTGAGGTAGGATTCCTTCAATGTGACAAATACTACAATTGACAGAGGCACAGAGACAAAAATCTGTGAGTTTCTAAATGGATGCTTCTTCTGAACGATTTTAAAGAGACAAGACTGTGTCTCCTTACTGTTTGGTGTATGGTTCATAATTTTTAGGTCTATAACCTTGATAGGTCACCTCTCCAAACTGACAAAAGAAACGGAATTTAAAATTGCTATATTTCAGCATAGAGTGTTCAGAGAGAGCTGTACTTGACAACATGGGAAAGCCGTGGAGGTGGCTCCAGTCCCTGAAGGAACATCATGAACTCAAGAAAATCAAATGGAGGATGTGTGTGTTTTGAAGCTCCTGCAACACTAACAGGAGGGATGTTTTCCAAACAGTTGCTTTGTACACTGGTGAATCATGCTATTATTCATGGGCAAAATTATGTGCTTCCCCCATAATTTAACAAAATTACAATCCTATTTTATCAATTGTAGGATATAAATATGAAACAACTCTTGCAATTATACATATAATGAATTTACTGTAAGTTTGAAAACTTCAAACACACTTTTCATATGCATGTTCTTGGTTCAGTAGAGAGAATAATGACAAGCTTGGAAGTAGCCCAGACACATTGTCTTATATGCATAGTAGCCTCTTCCAAATGTGGCCCAGAGGATGAAGTGGAGACTACAAAACACTCCCACTAGGGATCCAGACCAGGGTGGAGAGCAGACGTTCAGGTAATTGAATTACCAAACTTAGCCTCATATACACAGGCACATACAGGGTTAACTGTACCTGGCAAAGGACTCTGGGGTGGCAAGGAAGCCGGATGGGCACCTCTTGGCAGTCAAATTGGGTGATTGGATCACCGGGTTGTTCTGGTCACCCCATTGGGTCCACTATCTCAATCCAATCACTCAAGAGTTAAGCCAATCACCAAATTAAGAGGTCTCCGCCCACCTTAGGCCCATGCCTCCATATGAAGGCCTTCTCTCTTCTCTGATTCAAATGCTCAAAAATGCACAAAAGTGGACCCAGCCGGTCATCTCCCTGGCCTTAAGAGTCCCTCTCAGACCCTGAAGTCCTCCTGTCCAGCTGGAGTCCCAGCAGGCTGCTTCCATGCCCTCCTCCCCGCTCAGGGTGGCCGTGGTCTGCATGAGCAATGTCAACAGGAGCATGGAAGCCCACCACATCCTCAGCAAGAACGGGTTCCATGTCAGGTCTTTTGGAGCCGGATCCCACGTGAGGCTCCCAGGAGGGGCACACAAGCCACCAGTGTACTACAACTTCTCCACGTCCTATAAGAAGATGCACAGTGACCTCTCCTCTAAAGACCAAAAGCTCTACAAGAGGAATGGAGTCTTACACATCCTGAAAAGAAATGAGAGAATCAAGCCTGGCCCAGAAAGGTTTCAAGAGTGCCCAAATCCCTTTGACATCATCTTCACCTGTGGGCAGAGGGCCTATAACCGGGTGGTGGCCGACCTGTGTGCCAGGGATCAGGAGACCTGGCAACCTGTACCGGTCGTCAACGTGGACATAGACGACACCATGGAGGCAGCCAGCCTTGGAGCCTCGATCATCTGTGAGCTCTGCCAGGGTTTCCAGCAGGCAGATGACATGCAAAGTCATCTGGCCGAGCTGCTCCAGGCAGTTAAGGAGAAAACAGGAAGGAGCTTTCTGCACACAGTCTGCTTCTACTGAGGAAGCATCTTGGCTGGTTTCAGCTCCTTTGTCAGTAAGAACCCGTGCCTGGACTCTTGAGCTGCTGGGTATTTTCTGGGAGAGGCTTCTTCAAAGCCGTTTCTGCTAAAGGCCGTCTCTGTATGATCTGTTGTCAGGTACACCCCACCCAGTGAAGGAGGTGGAGGAGGAGAGCATCGCATGGCATGGGGAACATGGAACACTGGTAGACATGCCAACCCTTCCAATGTGGGGAACGACAGTGTGGAATTGGACCTGGAAGGAAGAACTCAGTGCTCACAGGGTTCTGCAAAGATGTTAATCTTGAAGACTCTCTTTTCTGGATGGACAATCAAGGCTGATCACAGAGCCAGGGACAAGCAATATATTGAAGGATATTCTGAGAAAAAGGAACAATGTCTATTTTATTGATCTATATGGATACTAATTTCGTTTTGTCCTTTCGGCGTGGTATATGGATACGATGGGTTGTTTTTTCTTAAGTGGGATGGGAATAACATTGAGTAGAAATTATATTGAATTCAAAATATTTTTGCTTTTTGATTGTATGTCTTTGACGAATGCCTGCTTTATTAGAAACTTAGGGTAGATCATGTGTAGCTTTTTTGGTGGAAAATCCAAGCATGATTTGTTTAATCCAATAGCGTATTTATGAAATAAAATTATAAATTGGTGTAGTCCATGGTCACATTTATTACTAAAATCCAAGCCCTATCTGTTGAACTATGTAGCTTATTTAAATAAAACAAAATGAAATAAATCAAAATAACTCTTTAATTTAAGAAAAGGTATCCTCTATGACCCACTTCCCAGAATATTGGAAATAAAAGCAAAAATAAACAAATGGGACCTAATTAAACTTAAAAGCTTCTGCACAACAAAGGAAACTCTAAGCAAGGTTAAAAGACAGCCTTCAGAATGGGAGAAAATAATAGCAAATGAAGCAACTGACAAACAACTAATCTCAAAAATATACAAACAACTCCTGCAACTCAATTCCAGAAAAATAAACGACCCAATTAAAAAATTGGTCAAGGAACTAAATAGACATTTCTCCAAAGAAGACATACAGATGGCTAACAAACACATGAAAAGATGCTCAACATCACTCCTTATCAGAGAAATGCAAATCAAAACCACAATGAGGTACCATTTCATGCCAGTCAGAATGGCTGCTATCAAAAAGTCTACAAGCAATAAATGCTGGAGAGGGTGTGGAGAAAAGGGAACCCTCTTACACTGTTGGTGGGAATACAAACTAGTACAGCCACTATGGAGAACAGTGTGGAGATTCCTTAAAAAACTGGAAATAGAACTGCCTTATGATCCAGCAATCCCACTGCTGGGCATACACACTGAGGAAACCAGAAGTGAAAGAGACACGTGTACCCCAATATTCATCGCAGCACTGTTTCTAATAGCCAGGACATGGAAGCAACCTAGATGGCCATCAGCAGATGAATGGATAAGAAAGCAGTGGTACATATACACAATGGAGTATTACTCAGCCATTAAAAAGAATACATTTGAATCAGTTCTAATGAGGTGGATGAAACTGGAGCCTATTATACAGAGTGAAGTAGGCCAGAAAGAAAAACACCAATACAGTATACTAACGCATATATATGGAATTTAGAAAGACGGTAATGATAACCCTGTATGCGAGACAGCAAAAGAGACACAGATGTATAGAACAGTCTTTTGGACTCTGTGGGAGAGGCAGAGGGTGGGATGATTTGGGAGAATGGCATTGAAACATGTATAATATCATATATGAAATGAATCACCAGTCCATGTTCGATGCAGGATACAGGATGCTTGGAGCTGGTGCACTAGGATGACGCAGAGGGATGGCATGGGGAGGGAGGTGGAAGGGGGGGTTCAGGGAACATGTGTATACCTATGGTGGATTCATGTTGATGTATGGCAAAACCAATACAAAGCTGTAAAGTAATTAACCTACAATAAAAATAAATAAATTTATATAAAAAGAAAAAAGAGAAAAAGTGTCTTCTCATTTCTGGCAGGTGATGGATCTTACCAACTGGGTGTCCTGATTTCCTTTTTTTCAAAGCCTATAAATCCCATGTAGAAAATCATTCTTTTCTCTTGAGAATTTACTTCTTGCTTCAAACATTTGTTGTTTTGTGTTTTGTGTTCCTCCGAAAATGGATCTTCATTGCTTGTCAGTGAAACATTCTTGGTTCTGATCAGCTGTGCCACCAAGTCCTGTGTGACTCACAGGAGAAAATAAAAGAGAGGTAGTTGGGATGGTGAAGTAGTTTACTCACTATCAGAAAGTAAGTGTGGACTTTGTTATCTGTGTAGGCGACATGGAGTGCCATGGGTCTGGAGGGATTAGGGAGTACAGGACACCCTGAGGACAGGAGTGCACTGAGGAGTAGGGAGGTGGCTCTGCCTAGGGGGAGAAGCTGTGGGACCAGAGGCAGGTGCTGGAGTTGAAAAGACTTGATGAAGAGAAGAGAGAGGGATGGATATAGAAGCACTCTCAATTTCTGTCTTTCCCCATATGTGAGCAGGTGCATCTATATTGAAGGGGGCAGTGGTAGGGAGATGATGGTTTTCTTTCCTGGTAGACTCAGTGGTATTCAAGATCAGTCTCTCATCTGATGGGGGATAGTCACGGTCAGGAATGGAGAGGGAGTAGGAGTCGGCTGAGATCATCTTTTCCAATGATGGGATCACAAAATTGAAGTAGGGAGATTTAGGAGCCCTTTGAAAGAAAGAGAAATGATTTGTCTAGGTGAACTTATTTTGCCAGAAAATCCACATGCAGAAAAAGCTGTTGGTTGAATTCCTGTCTGTAGGGATATGCAGGAGGCAAATATGAGACAGTGCAACTGGTTCAAAGTGCTGTAGATGTTACACAGGAGGGACTATAGTAATGCCACTTAACATAGTAGGTATCCATGGAAAAATAAAGGGAATGGAACTGGATGAAATGCATGCTGAAGCATAGTTTGTCTAAGAGCTATTAGAGTTGAAAAAAATAAAAGATTGGAACGTGGGTGGTTGAAGGTTGGTGAATATCCTGCTTTGGATTTTGATGTAATGGCAGAGATCTGGGTGGAAGTATGGAAATTGCTGTCACAGGGGAGTGTGGAGAAAAAGGCAGCTGGGGAAGAAGTGACAATACCAGATTTTGTCGGTGTTGAATGGGTGATGTGTGCACTTGTAGGGTTTGTTAAGTATTTGACCTGTATTTCTTGATTTTACATCCAGAATTGACAGAATATGGGCTTCCTCAGAGTGGTAAGTCCAGAAAGACAGAAGATAACTTTGAGAAGAGATTGTGTCTACAGGATTGATTTTAAGAAATAAAAAAAGAAAGAAAAGAGGAAGTAATCATAAAAAAGATGTTGACGTCATTCAAAAGAGAACTGACTCTAAAGGAAATCAATCTTCGTTTAAATGAAAACATATTCAAGGTTATCTCAAGGTGAAAAACAGGGACGGTGTCCAGTTAAATAGTGCTCAGAATTGGCAGAAAGTGAAAGAAACCGTGCCCTGTGTCTGCCACCGTGCAGACATCAGGAAGGCTTATGGAGTGACACAGGAGCACTGCTCTAGCACTAAGAGCTCAACTGTTGGCTGCCACAGTGCTGGCATGCTGATATGTGCGGGAATGCTGAACAGTGGGGGCATGCTGTCCCCACCCTGAGTCTCAGAGTTAAATTCAGGAGCACACAAAGCAGATCACAAGTAGAGGTTTTCACCACTGTGTGACCCTAGAGCCATCCTATGAAGAGAAAAGACCATGATGAAATAACTTCCTCCTGTAGTATCATGAATGTAGTTTGGACTCTGAGATCTTTCTTCTCTCTCTCTCTCTCTCTCTCTCTCTCTCTCTCTCTCTCTTTCTCTCAGGTCTCAGGCAGTGAATATTAAAAAACATTTTCACATCATATTTGAGAGCTGACTACCTTTTCAGGTATGCCTGGCCTTTTCTCTAATCTGACTTTTCTCTTCAGAATATTCAACCCCCCATCTAGAGGCAGTGCTTCTCAGGGACTTCCGAGGTCCAGTCAAGTTTCTGAAATCTCTGTTACTAATCAACTTGCTCCCAATCTTTAGTGCACATCCCTGTGATCCAATTCAGTGGTCTGGGAGTCAATTCCCAGGTTAAACAAGCTCCCCTTCAGTTCATGCTGATGCTCTGGGGGGTCACACTTTGAGTAGACTTGGGCTGTTTACTGACGTAGGACTCTTTGCACTCGGAGAATCACTGCAATGGACAGAACATTCAGTCTGTGGCTCTATGAAGAGATCTTTGCCCTCGCCATTTGAAGAGACAGCATTAAGTCTCCTTAGTGGTCAATGTCCCGGCCCCAAGTTTAATATCTGTACAGTTGCTTCACCAGCTATGCAAATGGAGAAAAGCAATGAAAAGGCTTCTACTTTGAGTATGGAGTGCTCAGACTGAGCTGCTTTTGGAGACAAGATAAGGGAGGAAGATCTGTTCGGTTTGCTCCAGAATTCTGATGAATTGAAGGAAAGAGAAAGGAGAAAATGTGGTGTTCTTGCAACTTGTGAAACCCTATCAAATGGCAGCCATATTTTCCAGAGGTTGCTATTGACATTGGTGCATGCTTTTCTTGACTGATAGGAAGAACCATGAATGCCTTCCTAGGATTTAGCACAACTGCTGTACTGGAGTATCAACTCTAACATGAAAATCTGGGGAATAACCACTGTGATTCTTTGCCTTATTGGATTAGGAGGCTCACGAATCTCAAAGACCTTTTCCACATGCATGTCTTCAGCTCTTTGGAAGGCTGGTGAGAAGCCAGTGAGTAGTCTAGTTGTTTTGCCTGATACCAATTCTAGCCCCATACACACAGGCACAGATAGGGTTAACTGGAGACGGCAAAATGCTCAGGAGGGGGTGGGGGTTGTGTGGGCACCCATTGAGGTTGGGTGATTGCATCACTGGGATTATTCTGAAAACAGCACTAGGTTCTCTGCTCCCAGCCCACTGTTCAAATCCAATCAGTCAAGAGTTAAGCCAATCATCAATCAAGATCTCTCCTCCCACTGAGGACAAGTGCCTCCATATAAATGCCCTCTTTCTTCTTTGAGTCTAACACTCCTTGGAAGAGCTGGACCCAGTCGGTCATCCCCTGGCCTTCAGAGTTCCCTCAGCCCCTGAAGTCCAGGCGTCTGGCTGGAGTCCCGAGTGGCCGCCACCATGCCCTCGTATCCGCTCAGTGTGGCTGTGGTCTGCATGAGCAACATGAACAGGAGCATGGAGGCCCACCACATCCTCAGGAGGAAAGGATTCCGAGTCAGGTCCTTCGGAGCTGGGTCTCGAGTCAGGCTCCCAGGAAGGGCATGCAACCTCCCCGTGGTTTATGATTTCTCCACCACCTATGAGGAGATGCGCAAGGACCTTGTGCGCAAAGACCGACAATGCTATAACAGCAACGGCATCTTACACATCTTGGGAAGAAACAAGAGAATCAAGCCTCGCCCGGAAAGATTTCAAGAGTGCCGAGATCACTTTGACCTCATCTTCACCTGTGCGGAGAGCGTCTACGACAGGGTGGTGGAGGAGCTGTTGGTCCGAGAGCAGGAGACCTTTCAGCCTGTGCACGTGATCAACGTGGACATGGCCGACAACGCGGAGGACGCCACGCTTGGGTCTTTCATCATCTGTGAGCTCTGCGAACGCCTCCAGCAGGCAGACAACCTGGAGGACTCTCTGGTCGAGGTGCTCCTGGCAGCCGAGCGGAAAACTGGCAAGAGCTTTCTGCACACGGTCTGCTTCTACTGAGGATCTTGTCTGCTTGCAGCTCCTCTTGGTAAGCACTTGTGTCTGGACATTGGGCTAGGTGGTATTTTCTGTCAGAAGCGGCTTCCAAGGCCTTTCTGCTAAAAGGCATCTACATGACTTTGTCCAGGTACACTCCAGCCTGGGAAGGAAGTGGAGAAGGAAATCGTTTTCTGCCAAAGTAACGTGAACGCCCTGGAGGCATCCAAACCCTTCCATGGTGGGGGACGATGGTATGGATTCTTGACATGGAAGGAACACTTCAGGGCTCACAGGGCTCTGTGAGGAAGTTAACCTAGAGACATCAAGAGACGAAGATTTAAAATGGACAAGTGATGTGCTGAAGGACATTCAGGGAAGAAGAACAAACAAACCCCACACCATTTCCATTCCATCATTTCTTTTTACTTCATCATTTTAATACAAATTCCTTTTGTCGTTTTGGTATTGTGCATCAGTATAAATGAATTTTTCTTTTTAGTGAGATAGGATTATATTTAATATTTGAACTTTAAAAATCTAATTTTAGATTGTATATATTTTGGTAACTGCTAGTTTCATAGAAACTCAAGTTTTATAATAGTAGGCATTGATTGCTAAAATGTGAGCACGATCTGTTCAATTCAATATTCATGAAATGAAATAAAAGCTTCTAGTTTATAGAAAATGGATCTCCTAATTTTTGGTAGGGGTTGGATCCTGCAAAAGAAACACCTTGGTTTCTTACTGTTCAAGCTGAATGAATTCCACAGAGTAAAGCACTCTTTCCTCAAGCAGATTTTCTTCATGCATAAAAGGTTCATTGAATATTGAACTCCTCTAAACGTGGATTCTATGTGTAGGGAAGTGAATCATCTTGGGTCTGACCAGCAATGACACCTAGGCATGTGTAACTTACAGCAGAAATTAAAGGAAGGGGGAGTTGACCTGGTTGAATGAGGTATCTTGCTATGTCAGAAGGTTGATGTGGACTTTATTTACAGAGCAAAGGCAGGATGGACCAAGGGTGTACCTGGAGGCATGGGATGAGCTAGTAGAGGATTTCCCCAGGAGAAGTGTGGATTGAGCAGTAAGGTGGATGCTCTGGACAAGGGGAGAAGCTGTGAGATCATAGCAAGATGGTGGAGTTGAAGGATGGAACATGCTGAAGAGGAGAGGGAGAGGGAAGAATTGAGAAGCAATGTCAATTTTCTGTCTTTCCACGCTGGTGACTGGGTGTACTTATCCACATGGGGCAGTGCTGGCGATAGGGAGGTGAGGGTTTCTTTCTGGGTAGATTCAATGAGCTTCAGGGTCAGTCTTTCATCTGATGTTGAGGCAGGTAGGGCAGGAATGGGAAAGGGATCCGATAGTGTGTTGAGATGATCATTTCCAATGATGGGGACACAAAATGGAAATAGGGAATGTTGGGGACCCTTTATAAGAGAGAGAAATGATCTGTCCAGGAGATCTTACTTTTGTCAGAACATTCACTGGAAGGAATTGAGAAAATATTTTCGGTTGATTTCCTGTCTGTAGAGGAATGGAGGAGGCAAATATGATAAAGCATGTAAAAGTGCAGCTGGTGTTCCAAAGGAGTGACTCCAGTGATGAAACTCAACATAGAAAGTGTCCATGGAAAAGTTAAAGGGAATGGAACTGGATGAAATGGATGGTGGGACATGGTTTGTCTAAGAGTCCTTAGAGCCTCAAAAATAACAAAGATTGGAGGGTTGACAGTTGAAGGTTGATGAGTGTCCTGCTTCAGGTTTAGATGTAGTGCAGAGATCTGGATGGATCTTGGGAAGTTGCTGTCTTGGGGGAGGGTGTAGACAAAAGCAGTTGGGCAAATGTAACAACACTGAATATCTTTGGTATTGAATGAGTGATCTTTGTGCTAGTTGGGTTTGCTATGAATGGGACCTGTTCTAGTGACTTCACATAAAGAATTGTCAGGAGAATAGGAACCCTCTCATGCCAACATGACATGCCAACCCTTCCAATGTGGGGAACGATGGTGTGGAACTGGACCTGGAAGGAAGGACTCAGTGTTCACAGGGTTCTGCAAGGAGGTTAATCTCGAGGACTCTCTTTTCTGGATGGACAATCAAGGCTGATCACAGAGCCTGGGACAAGCAATGCATTGAAGGATATTCTGAGAAAAAGGAACAGTTTCTATTTTGTTGATCCATATGGATACTGATTTCCTTTTGTCCATTTGGCATGATGTGTCGATACGACAGGTTGTTTTTTCTTAAGTGGGATGGGAATACGTTGAATGGAAATTATATTGAATTGGAAATATCTTTGCTTTTAGAGTGTTTGTGTTTGATGAATGCCTACTTTATTAGAAACTCAGGGTAGATCATGTGTGGCTTTTTTAGGGGAAAATCCAAGCATGATTTGTTTAATCCAATAGCTTATTTATAAAATAAAATTAGAAATCACTGTAATCTGTGGTTGCATTTATTACTAAAATGGAAGCCCTATCTGTTGAACTATGTAGCTCATTTAAATAAAACAAAATGAAATAAATCAAAATAAAACTCTTTAATTTAAGAAAAGGTGTCTTCTCATTTGTGGTAGGGGATGGATCTTACCAACTGGGTATCTTGATTTCCTTTTTTTCAAAGCCTATAAATCCCATGTAGAAAAGCATTCTTTTCTCTTGGGAATTTACTTCTCGCTTCAAACAGTCATTGTTTTTTTGTTTTGTGCTCCTCTGAAAATGCATACTCATTGCTCGGCAGTGAAACATTCTTGGTTCTGACCAGCTGTGCCACCAAGTCCTATGTGACTTCCAGGAGAAAACAAAGGAGAGGTAGCTGGTATGGTGAAGTAGTTTACTCACTATCAGAAAGTAAATGTGGACTTTGTTATCTGTGTAGGTGGCATGGAGTTCCATGGATCTGGAGGGATCAGGGAGTACAGGACATCCTGAGGACAGGAGTGCACTGAGGACAATGGAGGTGGCTCTGCATAGGGGGAGAAGCTGCAGGACCACAGGAAGGTATTTGAGTTCAAAAGACAAGACTTGATGAAGAGAAGAGAGCGGGATGGATATAGAAGCACTCTCAGTTTCTGTCTTTCCCCATATGTGAGCAGGTGCATCTATATCTGAAGGGGGCAGTAGTAGGGAGATGACAGTTTTCTTTCCTGGTAGAGTCAGTGATATTCAAGATCAGTCTCTCATCTGAGGGTGGACAGTCATGGTCAGGAATGGAGAGGGAGTAGGAGTCAGCTGAGATCATCTTTTCCAATGATGGGACCACAAAATTGAAGTAGGGAGATTTAGGAGCCCTTTGAAAGAAAGAGAAATGATTTGTCCAGGTGAACTTATTTTGCCAGAAAATCCATATGCAGAAAAAGCTGTTGGTTGAATTCCTGTCTGTAGGGATATGCAGGAGGCAAATATGAGACAGTGCAACTGGTTCAAAGTGCTGTAGATGTTACACAGGAGTGACTACAGTAATGACTCTTAACATAGTAGGTATCCATGGAAAAATAAGGGGAATGGAACTGGATGAAATGCATGCTGAAGCATAGTTTGTCTAAGAGCTATTAGAGTTTAAAAAAATAAACAAAAGATTGGAAGGTGGGTGGTTGAATGTTGGTGAATATTCTGCTTCGGATTTTGATGTAGTGGCACAGATCTGGGTGGAAGTATGGAAGCTCCTGTCACAGGGGAGTGTGCAGAAAAAGGTAGTTGGGGAAGAAGTGACAATACCAAATTTTGTTGGTGTTGAATGGGTGATGTGTGCACTTGTAGGGTTTGTTAAGTATTTGACCTGTATCTATTGATTTTACATCCAGAATTGACAGAATATGGGCTTCCTCAGAGTGGTAAGTCCAGAAAGTCAGAAGATAACTTTGAGGAGAAGAGATTTTGTCTACAGGATTGATTTAAAAAAAAAAAAAAGAAAGAAAGAAAAGAGGTAGTAATCATAAAAAAAGATGTTGACATCATTCAAAAGAGAACTGACTCTAAAGGAAATCAATTTTCATATAAATGAAAACATATTCAAGGTTATCTCAAGGTGAAAAACAGGGATGGTGTCCAGTTAAATAGGGCTCAGATTTGGCAGAAAGTGAAGGAAACCGTGCCTGTAAGGTCTCCTCTACCAGCACTGCAGACAGAGCACTGCTGTAGCACTAAGAGCTCAACTGCTGGCTGCCACAGTGCTGGCACGCTGAACAAGAACCCCCCTTCCCCACCCTGAGTCTCAGAGAGAAATTCAGGAGCACACAAAGCAGATCACAAGTAGAGGTTTCTGCCACTGTGTGACCCTAGAGCCATCCTATGAAGAGAAAGGACCATGATGAAATAACTTCCTCCTGTAGTATCATGATTGTAGTTTGGGCTCAGAGATCTTTCTTCTCTTTCTCTCTCTCTCTCTCTCTCTCTCTCTCTCTCTCTCTCTCTCTCATCTCAGGCAGTGAATATTAAAATACATTTTCACATCATATTTGAGAGCTGACTACCTTTTCAGGTATGCCTGGCCTTTTCTCTAATCTGGCTTTTCTCTTCAGAATATTCAACCCCCCATCTAGAGGCAGTGCTTCTCAGGGACTTCCGAGGTCCAGTCAAGTTTCTGAAATCTCTGTTACTAATCAACTTGCTCCCAATCTTTAGTGCACATGCCTGAAATCCAATTCAGTGGTCTGGGAGTCCAATTCCCAGGTTAAACAAGCTCCCCTTCAGTTCATGCTGTTGCTCTGGGGTCCACACTTTGAGTAGACTTGGGCTGTTTACTGACATAGGACTCTTTGCACTCAGAGAATCACTACAATGAACTGAACACTCAGTCTGTGGCTCTATGAAGACAGCATTAAGTCTCTTTAGTGGTCAATGTCCCAACCCCAAGTTTAATATCTGTACAGTTGCTTCACCAGCTATGCAAATGGAGAAAAGCAATGAAAAGTCTTCTATTTTGAGTATGGAGTGTTCAGACTGAGCTGCTTTTGGAGACAAGATAAGGGAGGAGGATCTGTTTGGTTCACTCCAGAATTCTGATGAATTGAAGAAAAGAGAAAGGAAAAAATGTGGTGTTCTTCCAACTTGTGAAACCCTATCAAATGGCAGTCATATTTTCCAGAGGTTGCTTTTGACACTGGTGTGTGCTTTTCTTGACTGATAGAAAGACCCATGAATGTCTTCCTAGGATTTAGCACACTGCTCTCAGTTCAGTTCAGTTCAGTCGCTCAGTCATGTCCGACTCTTTGCAACCCCATGAATTACAGCACACCAGGCCTCCCTGTCCATCACCATCTCCCAGAGTTCACTCAAACTCATGTCCATCAAAGGCTTGGGCATAGTCAATAAAGCAGAAGTATATGTTTTTCTGGAACTCTCTTGCTTTTTCTATGATCCAGAAGATGTTGGCAATTTGATCCCTGGTTCCTCTGCCTTTTCTAAAACCAGCTTGAACATCTGGAAGTTCACGGTTCACAACTGCTCTGCTGGAGTATCAACTCTAACATGAAAATCTGGGGAACAACCCCTGTGATTCCTTGCATCATTGGATTAGGAGGCTCAGGAATCTCAAAGACCTTTTCCACATGCATGTCTTCAGCTCTTTGGAAGGCTGGTGAGAAGCCAGTGAGTAGTCTAGTTGTTTTGCCTGATACCAATTCTAGTCCCATACACACAGGCACAGATAGGGTTAACTGGAGATGGCAAAATGCTCAGGAGAGGGGGTGGGAGTTGGGCGGGCACATAGTGGCATTGAGGTTGGGTGATTGCATCACTGGGATTGTTCTGAAAACAGCACTAGGTTCTCTGCTCCCAGCCCACTGTTCAAATCCAATCAGTCAAGAGCTAAGCCAATCATCAATCAAGATCTCTCCTCCCACTGAGGACAAGTGCCTCCATATAAACGCCTTCTTTCTTATTTGACTCTAACACTCCTTGGAAGAGCTGGACCCAGTCGGTCATCCCCTGGCCTTCAGAGTTCCCTCAGCCCCTGAAGTCCAGGCATCTGGCTGGAGTCCCGAGTGGCCGCCACCATGCCCTCGTATCCGCTCAGTGTGGCTGTGGTCTGCATGAGCAACATGAACAGGAGCATGGAGGCCCACCGCATCCTCAGGAGGAAAGGATTCCGAGTCAGGTCCTTCGGAGCTGGGTCTCGAGTCAGGCTCCCAGGAAAGGCAGGCAACCTCCCTGTGGTTTATGATTTCTCCACCACCTATGAGGAGATGCGAAAGGACCTTGTGCGCAAAGACCGACAATGCTATAACAGCAACGGCATCTTACACATCTTGGGAAGAAACGAGAGAATCAAGCCTCGCCCGGAAAGATTTCAAGAGTGCCGAGATCGCTTTGACGTCATCTTCACCTGTGCGGAGAGCGTCTACGACAGGGTGGTGGAGGAGCTGTTGGTCCGAGAGCAGGAGACCTTTCAGCCTGTGCACGTGATCAACGTGGACATGGCCGACAACGCGGAGGACGCCACGCTTGGGTCTTATCATCTGTGAGCTCTGCAAATGCCTCCAGCAGGAAGTTACCTGGAAGACCCTCTGGTTGAGGTGCTCCTGGCAGCCCAGTGGAAAACAGGCCAGAGCTTTCTGCACATGATCTGCTTCTACTGAAGATCTTGTCTGGTTTCAGCTTCTTAGTCAATAAGAACCTGTGCCTGGATATTGGGCTAGGCGGTATTTGCTGTGCAAGGATCTCATAGCCCTTTTTGCTCAAAGCCATCCTTATGATTTTTTTCAGGTGCACCCCACCCAAGCAAGGAAATGCAGGGGAAAAGCGTTATATGGATAATAGAACTTGAGTCACCGGGAGCCATCAAAAACCTTCCAATGTGAGGGATGATGGTGTGGGGACTTGACTTGGAGGGAACAGTTCAGTGCTCACATGGCTCTGCAAGGAAGTGAACCTGAAGGACTCTGCTTTTCAGATCAACTAACGAAGGCTTATAATGGAGTGGTGGACGTGTTTTGTTCAGTATAATCAGGAAAGAAACTTGTTTATTTCATCATTTTAAAACAATATCCTTTTTGCTCTTTTGTAGTTTTATATAAATACATAAATTTTTATTGAGATGTCATTCTGGTGAATTGTTTTTACTTAGAAATATATTTATATTTAGATTGTATGTATTTTACTAATGCCAATCTTAAGAGAAACTGTAGATTATGGGCGGCATTTACTAAAATCCTGGCATGATTTTTTCAATTAAATAGCTCATGACATTAAGTAAAATAAATTAAAACACTCTGAATTATAGAAAAAGTGTCCTCTTGTTTGTGGTAGTGCAGGGATCTTACAAAGTGAGCCCTCTGGTTTCTTATTGTTCAATCCATGTGAATTCCATGGAGAAAAAGCTTTCTTTCCTAAGAAGTTATTTCTCCATGCTAGTTGAGTTCCTATCTGTTTGGGCAAGGGATGGCAAAATGACAGACGAGTAAAATGCTGCAGGTACTGCAATGGAGAGATTAACAGTGATTAATTATAAAATATAAAGTGTATATAAAATAGAAAACCAAAAAGGACCTTTTCTGGGCTTCCCAGGTGGTGCTAGTGGTAAAGAACCCAGTTGCCAATGCAGGAGACATAAGAGATTCAGGTTTGATCCTTGGCTCGGGAAGATCCCCGGAAGCGGGCATGACAACCCACTCCAGTATTCTTGCCTGGAAAATCCCATGGACAGAGCAGCCTAGTGGGCTACAGTCCATGGGGTTGCAAAGAGTCCAATATGACTGAGCGATGGAGCATGCACGTGCTCAAGGACCTTGTCTATAGCACAAGGAACTCCTCCACTCTGTCGTGACCTATATAGATATATATGGATAAAAAAGGTTGAAAAGAGGGAATATATATGAGTGTGTGTATATCTGATTCACTTTCTTGCACAGTAGAAACTAAAATAACATTCTAAATCAACTATAGACCAAAAAATATTTTTTTAATTTACTTAAAAACATACAATGTGTCTGTGAATAAATTAAAACAAATGTGATGGGAGATAAAGTACATTGTGGAACGTGATTTGTCTAAGTCACCATAAAGGTCATAAAAATATAAAAGTGTTTGGGGAGTTAGAACTTTAAGGTTGGTGAATTTAGTGGTTCACATTTTGATCTAGTGGTAGATTTCTTGTGGAACTATAGAAGCTGGTGTCTCTTGTAGAGTTAGAAAAATGCAGATGAGGAAGTTGTCAAAACCCTGAACATTGTGGGCATTGAGTGGGTGAACTTTTGGTTGCTGGAGTTTCTGTGAATGAAAACAGAAGGTGAGTAAAAGTTTCCTGGGAGGCTGCCTGGGCTCATGTTTCCTCCTGAAACGCGCAGCACCTGGGGCTTCCTTGTGTGGAGAGTTGGAGACAGATTAGAGAGGGTGATGGGAACACAGAGATCATTTACGTGGAGTGGTGGATGTTACCTACAGAATTTGGCCAGGACTATAAACTGCTGGTTGGATAAGGGCATAGCAACCCACTCCACTGTTCTTGCCTGGAGAATCCCATGGACAGAGGAGCCTGGCAAGCTACAGTTCATAGTGTCGCACAGAGTCAAACGTGACTGAAGTGACATAGCATGCATGCACTCATGAACTGCCGGCTGCATTCCAAAGGTATTTTCCAGACTTCCTCAAGGTGATTGCAGTCCCAGGATGCTGAGTCCTGATCTTTGTCATTGGATGGTCCTTTTACCAGCCTCTCAGGATGCTCCTCACAGTGGCAAGGTCTTTTCAGCTTCAGATCCACCAAAATCAGCCACAGTTTGGACCAGAGTGCTGGTACATTCTCTGCGGAACTTCTGGCACTCCATTAAAAAAAAAAAAAAAACCGGAACTGGGGGGCTGGGACTAGAACAGGTGTTGTTAAATACACTGAGAGAATCATTTCCAGGTGGTATTAACACCACTGGTGTTGGTGGTTTTGCTAAAGGAAGGGGAAATTTGTCATTTTCAATGATAACTAACAATAATATGTTTCTAAGTGTGAGGAATGGAAAAATAAAGAATTAGATGTGCTACTGGGCATACAGTGGTTTTTTCTTGACTAGACAAACATAATTCCAGTTAAGACACAGAGGCAAATGACATATTCAGACGGTTGTTGTAGGTGAAATGGCAGCATTTGAATGCAAATTGTTGAAAGACATGAATGTACATGTAATTAGATATGTTAAGTATGCCAGTGATAGCTTTGGGACTTTTTGACAGGGCACGTGGACATGGCTGTGGGTATGTCAGAGCAAGTTGTATTTCTTGATCTGGATGATATTGGACTTTATAGTCCAAGAGCCAACAGCCTAACAATATATGTGTCAGTAGCTTCATTCATAATTTATTTATTTAAAATCCTTCATTTCAGTTGTTTCTTGATTTATATCCCCCTCTGACTGTTGTTCCTGCTTCACTTCACTCTAAATCCACAGGGCAGAGGATATAATACTTCCACATTATTCCACTGGCCAAAGAAAGACATGAGGTGTTCACAGGTACAAGGGAGTGGGGAACAGACTACACCTCATGGAGGACAAATTGGCTTGTGTGGACAGTGGAGGGGTTGGTAGGGAAAGATTATTGGTATGCATTTGTGCAGATAGTCAGCCTTATTTGGAAACACTATCTGATTGAAAATGTCTGAAAGCTTGACAATATAGTCTGAAGGCATCGTGTGAGGACTAAGTTACTCTCAAATATTGCTGGGAGTCATGAAAAATAGTATAGCCTGTACAAAGGGAATTTTTCCACACAAGACAAAACTATAAATGCATTTACCCCTGGACCAAGGTGCCCCCACTTGCAAAAATGGACCATAGATCTTTCAACAGAGTTATCTAACTGGAGAAGAGAGAGAAAATACAGAAAAATAGAAAGACCTTTTTTAAAATATATATATTTTTAATTGGAGGATAATTGCTTTACAATGTTTTGTTGGTTTCTACCATACAATGTGAATCAGCCATAAGTATACTTATATCCCTTCCCTCTTAAGCCTCCCTCCTGCCTCCTCCCTGTTCCACTCCTCTAGGTTATCACAGTGCACCACGCTGACCTCCCTGTGTTATACACCAGCATCCACTAGGTATCTATTTTAAAAATGGTTGTGCATATATGTCAACACTACTCTCTCAATTTGTCCTACCCTCTCCTTCTCCTGGGCTTTTCTGGTTGCTCAATGGTAAAGAATCCACCTGCAATGTAGGAGACACAGGACACCACTACGCATCTTGTTGTGGTTCTTTCATTACATCTTTAGTTGTGGAGATGCTTTTCTGCTGGTCTTAGGGTCATTTTCATTGATAGCTGTTCCGTAAATGGTTGCAATTTGGGATTGCCCATGGAAGCAGGTGAGCTTAGGGTCTCCTGACTCTGCCACGTTGGCTACACCTCTACATATATCAGTGAGTTTTTTACATATGCTTGCTCAGTGTACTCTTACATATTTGTACTGTATTTGCTCTTGTGTTGAATACTTTCTTCCAAACAGTTGATAATATAAATAAAATGAAAGAATTAGTAAACATTTGCTATGTTTAATGTTTTGAAAGGATAAAGATTTACTGATACATACACTCATTATTTATGGTCACATTATGTTAATGGTGAATACATATGAATTTTAAGATATATATGAATTTTATAATTGTCTAAAAAGCAAAAATATGATGAAAGCTACAACATAGCAGCAAATGGCAGGAAAATGTCTGAATGAGAGGAATAAAACAAGTGTAGCCATTCAAAGCATAGAATACCCTAGTAAATAAGAGTTTAACAATTACCCAGGAAAGGTCACTGTTTCCAGGGCATTACATTCTAACCTCCAGCCTAGGAGTAGGGAGGTGAACTAATCTAGTTATGAATTCTATGTATAAGAAAGTGAACTAAGACCCCAAAGGCAGTGATATCTAATGAGTTATTAAAGACATTGCAAGAAACATTTACAAACCCATCCCTGATAAAATTGCTCTATGACAACAGGACACAGAGTTATTTGATTAGTATTTCCACTGTACCCTTCCATGTCTTGATACAAAAGCTAACCTAAAGCATGATGAGCATTATTGAGGAAAGCACAAGGGTAGTTTCCATTATTATAGTCATATCTGCTTTGGAAACAGCAAATGAACTACCAGGTCCCGAATCTGCTTCATCTTAATCCCATAAACCTTAAGATTTAATGTAGGTGGAATGAGAATATAGACATTGGCCAGAAGAATGTAAATATTGAGTGGAATGTGGTATCCAAACCACTGAGTGAGAACTGAGAAGATCCCAGGTCCATAAAAGAGAATGATGACACAGATATGGGAGCCACACGTGTTGAGAGCTTTGTGAGGAGCATCTTTGGAAGTGATGTGGAGGACAGCATGGAGAATAGGCATATATGAAACAAAGATTAGCACAACATCTAAGACCAAGGTCGACATTAGGACAAAACATCAAACCATATGTTCTATGTTAAATCGCTCAGATGTGTTCAATTCTTCGCGACCCCATGGACTATACAGTCCATGGAATTCTCCAGGCCAGAATACTGGAGTGGATAGCCATTTCCTTCTCCAGCGTTTTGTTGGATATCATTGCAGGAAATGTTTGCCAGGACAATGTTTACAAGCAGTGTTTGGGAGGATGTTACTTTTATAAAAAGTCAGTCTTTTCAGAAGAAATATTACAGTAAAACTGTACAATAACTTCTTAGGAAGATGGATATATGAATTTTCCCTATCAGTGTATGTGTAAGAACAGTGGTGTATCACAGGGGTTAGCGTATGGCAGTGTAGCAGTCAAATGCCATCACCAGCAAGATCCCAGACTTGTAAATGGAAGAATACCTGAGAAATGCAGCGATCCAGGGAGAGGTCTCCAGCATGGAACCAAAGGATCGCCAAGACCTGAGGGACTCTGCACGCAGAGAGGACAAGGTCTGCTCCGGACAGCATGCAGAGGAAGAGGTACATGGGTTCATGGAGGCTGCACTCGGTGAGGATAATGAAGAGGAACAGGCTATTTCCAAGCAAGGCAGCGGCATAGGAAATAACAAAGGGGATGGAAATACACATGTAGTGGTCTTCAAGGCCAGGGATGCCCAGCAAGCAGAAGACTGTGTGGCTAGCACCAGTGTGGTTTAAGGTCCTCATATTTGGGAAGTTCTTCCAGAATCTCATGCCTATTCATGGAGACAGAGGAAAATCAAAAATATATGCAAACTTTTCTTTTGTATTGTCACTTGATTTTGGTTCCTACTTCATCCCATTCCATTCTGATGATGTCAGGAATTTTGGATATATATATAAATAAAGATAAGTAAGGTATGACTTGCTATCTGAATGAAGCCTTAATTTCAGGAGCAAGATAGACCCATAAAGCAGTAGAGAAAATTAAATGAGTATGGTAATGATTAACATCTTTTTGTCCAAAATTAAGCCAATACACAAACAGAATGGAAAGAATAATTTACTCTGTATTTGTGTTGGTTTTAAGAATGAGTTGTTTTTTTTTAACTTACCTAGGAAAATAGTTTTGTGACTCTATGGGTAGGGAATTAAGGGTGGAGCAGAACAAAGGCTTTCCCTGAGCAGGTAGCTATGTCCTATTGTTTTGACTACAGAATAAAGAGTAGGATAGTGTAACATGAGTTTTCAAAGTGTTTTTGAAACCTCATCAATATTTAATGTGTCCCTTGTCAATTTCTTTCTAGGCAACAGTGAAAAAATTCTGGTAATGACCTAAAACACTTGTGCACCATGTATCCAGGCCAGCTGAAGGCTGAGGAGTTCATAATATAGTCCCGTTATCTATTGTACTGCATAAGAAAGAGGAGTTGTGAGGTCACATGGAAGGAGGAGCAGTGGGCCCAAATTCTAAGAGCTCTTGGAGAGGAAGAAAGAAAGGTTCAATTGTTTCAGTTTCTAGAAGAAACACAGGTGGTTTTAGTGGACAGAGGTCTCTTTCCCCCGTGAATCAATATCCAAAATTGCTATTTGTAAAAGGAGTGTTTTTATACTATGAAGGCCAAACTCAAGGGACTACACTTTCCATGCCCTCTCTCACTATGACTGAAGTTGATTCCCATGTCCATCTGCATTCTCAAGAGAGGAGCTTGGTGCAAAACTCAGGGAGTTGCAAATTCAGGAATCCATGAAATAATGAAGTATATTGATCAACAACTTTCAAGATCTGCATGTTTTTTAATATTTTATTTTATTTTATTTTATTTTTATTTTATTTAACTTTACAATATTGTATTGGTTTTGCCATATATCAAAATGAATCTGCCACAGGTATACATGTGTTCCCCATCCTGAACCCTCCTCCCTCCTCCCTCCCTGTACCATCCCTCTGGGTCGTTCCAGTGCACCAGCCCCAAGCACCCAGTATCGTGCATCGAACCTGGACTGGAAACTCATTTCATATATGACATTATACATATTTCAATGCAATTCTCCCAAATCATCCCACCCTCTCCCTCTCCCACAGAGTCCACAAGACTGTTCTATACATCCATGTCTCTTTTGCTGGCTCTTATACAGGGTTATCGTTACCGTCTTTCTAAATTCCATATACATGCGTTAGTATACTGTATTGGTGTTTTTCTTTCTGGCTTACTTCACTCTGTATAATAGGCTCCAGTTTCATCCACCTCATTAGAACTAATTCAAATGTATTCTTTTTAATGGCTGAGTAATACTCCATTGTGTATATGTACCACAGCTTTCTTATCCATTCATCTGCTGATGGACATCTAGGTTGCTTCCATGTCCTGGCTTTTAGAAACAGTGCTGCGATGGACATTGGGGTACACGTGTCTCTTTCAATTCTGGTTTCCTCAGTGTGTATGCCCAGCAGTGGGATTGCTGGATCATAAGGCAGTTCTATTTCCAGTTTTTTAAGGAATCTCCACACTGTTCTCCATAGTGGCTGTACTCGTTTGCATTCCCACTAACAGTGTAAGAGGGTTCCCTTTTCTCCACACCCTCTCCAGCATTTATTGCTTGTAGGCTTTTGGATCGCAGCCATTCTGACTGGTGTGAAATGGTACCTCATAGTGGTTTTGATTTGCACTTCTCTGATAATGAGTGATGTTGAGCACCTTTTCATGTGTTTGTTAACCATCTGTATGTCTTCTTTGGAGAAATGTCTATTTAGTTCTTTGGCCCATTTTTTGATTAGGTAATTTATTTTTCTGGAATTGAGGTGTAGGAGTTGCTTGTATATTTTTGAGATTAGTTGTTTGTCAGTTGCTTCATTTGCTATTATTTTCTCCCATTCTGCATTTTTTAATAGGGCATAACTGAAGATCCAGCACACAGTAAATCACAAAGAGTGTTCTCTGCCCTTCCAGGATTGATACTTCTCACCTCTGAATTTATTTGACATATTGGGAAAATCCTCTCTTATTTTTATTCCTGTACCTTTTAAGTAGTGACTAAAGTTGTCCTAAAAATATAATCGTGGAACAGAAACTCAGTAGAGGTGTGTGAAGATGTTCCTGCTGTGGGCAGCTACTAAAGCCAGGTCAGTCTGTGACCAAACAGCCATTTTGAGAATAGATCATTCCCTGAGGAAGCCCATCCTCCTGAAGGAGATGGAAGACACCAAAATAGACATGAAAATGCCATTGGGGGGCGGGGGGATAATGCGTGTGCCATATGCTGAGAAGCTTGTAGCAAAAAAAGGTTATAAAAGTGAAGCAACATAAATGTTAAGTCATTATAAAGAGGAGCCAATGAGGACCAGCTTAGAGATGATGACGGACACTGGATATTTGGGAGTAAAGAGGAATTTTTCTTCTAGGAGCCAGAGGAGAGATGCTGAGGAGCTCAATGTTTGTGACATGGTCTATGGGTACATTGTGAGTACTGGGAATTTTCCTAGGGACATAGATGCTGATGGCAGTCATTTTGGGGAGCTCATTCTACTATGAGGACACTGCTTCTGGCAAATATCATTTTAGAGTCCTCACTCTAGTCTATTATCATCGAGGGCATACCTGCCCACCGGTAAGCTGGCACAAGCTTTGGGCCTCCCTGGTCCCCACACCAGCAACCCTGGGACCCAGCCCCATGCACCAGCAGGATGGCACCCCTTTCAACTCCCCACAGCCAGCCCATGCAGCCAATGGCCATGAAATATGACCCTGCCCACCAGTGAGCCAGCTCCAACACCAGGACCCCTCAGGCCCTGCAGCCAGCAGCAACAGAACTTTGTTCCACATTCCAATGGGCTGGCAGCCATCACATGAGGCAGGGCCTAGAAGCCAATCATGCTGGGAGCCAGACCTGCCTATGAACACACCCACAATATTTAACCCTGCCACAACAAAAGGGCCCAAGCAGTTCACATGCAGGACATGTGCAGAACACATATTAATAGTTCTGGTGACTGGAGGGTGGTGTGCTGCTAGGTCCATTAGGACATCTTCATAACGCTACTTCTCCAATATCAAGAAACACAGCTGACCTACCTACTATATAGAAATAAACAAAATGAATTAGGCAAAAGGAGAAGAGAGAAGAATGTTACTGACAAAGGAACAAGAAAATCTCCAGAAGAAGAATAAGCCAAGTGGAGATAAGAAATTTACACAATCAAGAGTTCAAAGTAATGATCTAAAGATGCTCAAAGGAAAAAGAATGGATGAACACAGTGAGAAGTTTAACAAAGAGAACGTATAAAGAAGAAGCAAAGAGAGCTGAAGAATATAATAACTGAAATTAAAAATATATGAGAAGAATAAACAGTAGATTAGATGATACATAGGAAGTAATCAGTGAACTGGAAGACAGTAGTGGAAAGCACTTCAGATGAAGAAAAAAATGCATTAAATAAAATGACCTGTGGGACAATTTCAAGTACACTAACATTTGCATTATAGGAGTCTCAGGAGCAGAAGAGGGATAATGAGGGGAAAGAACTTATCTGAAGATATAGTAGCTGAAAACCTTCCTAACCTGGGGAAGGAAACAAACATCCAGGTCCCTGAAGCACAGAGTCCCAAACAAGATGCACCCAAAGACATCCACATCCAACCTCATTTTAATTAAAATGGAAAAAATTTAAAATAAAGAGAGAGTCTTAAAAGCAGCAAGATAAAGGCAACTATTCATAACTACATACAAAGGAACTCCCATGAAACCATCAGGTGACTCTTCAGCAGAACCTTTGCAAGTCAGAAGAGAGTGTGGCATAATAATATTCAAAGTAATGAATGGAAAAAAAAAAACAAAATACTGTACCTCACAAGGCTACTCTCAGATTTGAAGATGAGATAAAGTTTTTTACAAACAAGCAAAAACTAAAGGAGTTCAGCACCATGAAACCAGCTTTATAATAAAAGTTAAAAGGACTTCTTTAAGAAGAAAAGAAAATATTGCAATTAGAAATGTGAAAATTACAAAGAAAAAATCTCAATGGTACATGAAACACAGAGGTAAAGTAGTTTATCAACAATTTATAAAGCTAACAGGAAGGTTAAAAAAAGAAAAGGAAAGACTTGCCTGGTGGTCCAGCGGTTGTGAATCTGCTCACCAATGCAGGGACACAGAGTGGATCTCTGGTCTGGGAAGATACCACATGTCACAGGGCAACTAAGCCTGTGAGCCACTACTGAAGCCCCCATGCCCTAGAGTGCATGCTCTATAAGAGAAGCCATGACAACCTGAAGCCCTAATACTAAAATGAAGAGTAGCCCCTGCTCTCCACAACTAGGAGAGTCCATGAGAAGCAACAAAGACCCAGTGCAACCAAAGAGGGGGCGGAGGTGGGTGGGGGAGGTGTTGGGAGGTGCAGTGCAAAATAGCCTTGAAGGAGAAGGTCCTTGGGGAAATGGCGAAGGGCCAGAAGTCCCCAGGCATTGTGTACTGATAGCTGAAAAACATTTCCTGCCTTTGGCTATGCTCGGCGCTAAGAATTAACGATTAAGCATTAAAGATGTTGCTTGAGAAAATGGGTCACGGAATAAACGCATGGGTCGTTAAGAACACGCTGGTCCTTGAAGTATCTTTTACTGATTATATCTTAGCCTTGTACGTGCTCTGCTGGCTGTATGCTCTAGGCTCTTTGTTCCTTACTCCTATAAAAGGCTGGACTGCAGAAATAAAGTTGTCAGTCCTTGCAGAGACTCTCCGAGTGTTGTTCTTTCAGGTTCACCGTTTCCAAGTCCCGGGAAGAAAATTCCCACAAAAGGCAAAATGAATAAAATTGTATATCCAAATAAGTTATTAGGGAATAAATAAAACAAAAAGATGTAAAATATAATGTCAAATAATAAATGAATGTGTATGGGAAGGAGAGGGGGATGCAGAGTTATTAAAATGGACTTGAATTTAAGATTGTTGTTGATGTTCAGTCACTAAGTCATGTCCAACTCTTTGTGGTCTCATGGACCACACCATTACAGGCTTCCCTATCCTTCACTGTTCCCCAGACTTTGCTCAAACTCGTGTCCATTGTGTCAGTGATACCATCCAACCATCTCATCCTCTGTTGCCCCCTTCTCTTCCTGCCCTCAATCCTTCCCAGCATCAGAGTCTTTTCCAATGAGTCAACCCTTCGCATGAGGTGGCCAAAGTATTGGAGTTTCAGCTTTAGCATCAGTCCTTCCAAAGAACACCCAGGACTGATCTCCTTTAGAATGGGATGGTTGGATCTCCTTGCAATCCAAGGGACTCTCAAGAGTCTTCTCAGAAAAATAAACGATCCAATCAAAAAATTGGCCAAAGAACTAAATAGACATTTCTCCAAACAGGACATACAGATGGCTAACAAACACATGAAAAGATGCTCAACATCACTCATTATCAGAGAAATGCAAATCAAAACCACAATGAGGTTCCATTTCATGCCAGTCAGAATGGCTGCGATTCAAAAGTCTACAAGCAATAAATACTGGAGAGGGTGTGGAGAAAAGGGAACCCTCTTACAGTGTTGGTGGGAATGCAAACTAGTACAGCCACTATGGAGAACAGTGTGGAGATTCCTTAAAAAACTGGAAATAGAACTACCTTATGACCCAGCAATCCCACTACTGGGCATACATAGTGAGGAAACCAGAATTGAAAGAGACACTGTACCCCAATGTTCATCACAGTACTGTTTATAATAGCCAGGACATGGAACCAATTTAGATGTCCATCAGCAGATGAATGGATAAGAAAGCTGTGGTATGCATACACAATGGAATATTACTCAGCCATTAAAAGGAATACATTTGAATCAGTTCTAATGAGGTGGATGAAACTGGAGCCTATTATACAGAGTGAAGTAAGCCAGAAAGAAAAACACCAATACAGTATACTAACGCATATATATGGAATTTAGAAAGATGGTAATGATAACCCTGTATAAGAGCAAGCAAAAGAGACACAGATGTATAGAACAGTCTTATGGACTCTGTGGGAGAGGGAGAGGGTGGGATGATTTGAGAGAATGGCATTGAAACAAGGATAATATCATATATGAAACGAATCACCAGTCCAGGTTAGATGCATGATACAGGATGCTTGGGGCTAGTGCACTGGGATGACCCAGAGCGAAGGTAGGGGAGGGAGGTGGGACAGGGGTCCAGAGTGGAAACACGTATATACCTGTGGTGGATTTATGTTGATGTATGGCAAAATCAATACAATATTGTAAAGTAATTAGCATGCAATTAAATAAATTTATATTTTAAAAAAAGAGTCTTCTCCAACACCACAGTTCAGAAGCATCAATTCTTCAGCACTCAGCTTTCTTCACAGTCCAACTCTCACATCCATACATGACCACTGGAAAAAACATAGCCTTGACTAGATGGACCTTTGTTGGCAAAGTAATGTCTCTGCTTTTCAATATGCTATCTAGGTTGGTCATAACTCTCCTTCCAAGGAGTAAGCATCTTTTAATTTCGTGGCTGCAATCACCATCTACAGTGATTTTGGAGCCCAAAAAAATAAAGTCTGACACTGTTTCCACTGTTTCCCCATCTATTTGCCATGAAGTGATGGGACCAGATGCCATAATCTTCGTTTGCTGAATGTTGAGCTTTAAGCCAATTTTTTCACTCTCCTCTGTCCTTTCATCAAGAGGCTCTTTAGTTCCTCTTCACTGTCTGCCTGCCATAAGGGTGATGTCATCTGCATATCTGAGGTTATTGATATTTCTCCCAGAAATCTTGATTCCAGCTTGTGCTTCTTCCAGCCCAGAGTTTCTCATGATGTACTCTGCATAGAAGTTAAATAAGCAGGGTGATAATATACAGCCCTGATGTACTCCTTTTCCTATTTGGAAGCAGTCTGTTGTTCCATGTCCAGTTCTAACTGTTGCTCCCTGACCTGCATACAGGTTTTTTAAGAGGCAGGTCAGGTGGTCTGGTATTCCCATCTCTTTCAGAATTTTCCACAGTTTATTGTGATCCACACAGTCAAAGGCTTTGGCATAGTCAATAAAGCAGAAGTATATGTTTTTCTGGAACTCTCTTGCTTTTTCGATGATCCAGCGGATGTTGGCAATTTGATCTCTGATTCCTCTGCCTTTTCTAAAACAAGCCTGAACATCTGAAAGTTCACGGTTCACGTACTGCTGAAGCCTGGCTTGGAGAATTTTGAGCACTACTTTACTAGCATGTGAGACAAGTGCAATTGTGCAGTAGTTTGAGCATTCTTTGGCATTGCCTTTCTTTGGGAGTGGAATGAAACCGACCTTTTCCAGTCCTGTGGCCACCGCTGAGTTTTCCAAATTTGCTGGCATATTGAGTGCAGCACTTTCACAGCATCATCTTTCAGGATTTGAAATAGCTCAACTGGAATTCCATCACCTCCACTAGCTCTGTTCATAGTGATGCTTCCTAAGGCCCACTTGACTTCACATTCCAGGATTTCTGGCTCTAATTGAATGATCACACCATCGTGATTATCTGGGTCATGAAGATCTTTTTTGTACAGTTCTGTGTATTCTTGCCACCTCTTCTTGCCGCTTCTGCTTCTGTTAGGTCCCTACCATTTCTGTCCTTTATTGAGCACATCTTTGCCTGAAATGTTCCCTTGGTATCTTTGATTTTCTTGAAGAGATCTCTAGTCTTTCCCATTCTGTTATTTTCCTCTATTTCTTTGCATTGATCGCCAAAGGCTTTCTTATCTCTCCTTGCTATTCTTTGGAACTCTGCATTCAGATGCTTATATCTTTCTTTTCTCCTTTGCTTTTTGCTTCTCTTCTTTTCACAGCTATTTGTAAGACCTCCCCAGACAGCCATTTTGCTTGTTTGCATTTCTTTTCCATGGGAATGGTCTTGATCCCTGTCTCCTGTACAATGTCACGAACCTCCGTCCATAGTTCATCAGGCAGTCTATCTATCAGATCTAGTCCCTTAAATCTATTTCTCACTTCCACTGTATAATCATAAGGGATTTGATTTAGGTCATACCTGAATGGTGTAGTGGTTTTCCCTACTTTCTTCAATTTAAGTCTGAATTTGGCAAGAAGGAGTTCATGATCTGAGCCATAGTCAGCTCCCAGCCTTGTTTTTGCTGACTGTATAGAGCTTCTCCATCTTTGGCTGCAAAGAATATATTCCTATACTGTAATTATTTTTTTAAGTAGGTTAAATTAAGATTTTAGTTAGAGTTTCAATATCAAACTCTCAAAAATTAATAGAATGAATATACAGAGAAGGAAACGGATATAGTAGACCTGAAAGGCACTGTGAACCAATTCAATATAGTTGAAATTTATACAATTTTCACCCGCATTTTTCACAGTAGCATACAAATTCTATTCAAGCCCCTATAGACTGTAAACTAGGAGACCCTGGAATATATCTAGGGACATAAAGCAAGGTGAAAATTTTCATGGTTTAAAGGTATTGAAATCATACAAAGTCTGTTCTCTTATCACTGTGAAATTATGTTAGAAATCAATATTAAAAGATATTTGAAAATAACCCACATATTTTCAAGTGCAATGTGACATTTACCAAGAGAGATATTCGACTTAGCCATCGAAAGCCTCAATAAGTCAGACTGAAAAAAGCACCAAGGGTGATTGCAATGAAGAAAACATTTAAATAAGAAATTAGAATCAAAATGAGAAATTAATATTAAAGATACCTTAAATAAAATCCCTTGTATTTAGAAATTAAATGTCCGCTTTTAAATGATGGGTGTATCTAAGAGGCCATAACAAGGAAAATTAAAAATTATTTGTAATAGAATAAAGAGGAAAAGAGAATTTGACAGAATTTGTTCATGCAGCTGAAGCTGCTCAATGCAATTAAATACAATATGGGCCTAGAATAAGGTATGAAAACAAATAATGGACAGTATCATAAAATTTTGTGAAATTTGAACAAAATCTGTACTTCAGCTAATAATATTGTATCATTTGTTAATTTCCTGTTTTTTTAACAGCAAAGTATTTCTTTATATTCTCAAAATTAGTATTTTCGAGCCTTATGCAAGTTTTTTTTTAATCACTAAAATAATAAATTTTCGAATGTTAACAGTAAAGCTAGATGTCAAAATACATGGACCTATAAAGCTTTGAAAGAATATAAATTAGAAATCTAACATTCTATACATACTAAGTCAAACAAGTGGGATCAAAATGTCATAAATTTTTTTACCTAGGCAAAATTCATAAATTTTCTAAACTATATATATTATGCATGCTATATATATGGATATATGTATGTATGTAAAAGCTTTCCTACTGCCCTTGATAAAGGCTTGAGAAAGAACAACAACATCAAAAAGAGACAGAGAAATTGAAAAACAAACTAAATGAAATGGGAGCACTGAATATGAAATAGAAAAAGTGAAACAAATTAGATAAAAGTAAAAGATCATCATCTAGTCCACTTGTTTTTAAACATGCTTGCTTATTAGAAACACATCTGGTGTTTTGTAGAAGAGCAGTAGTACCTAGACATTTGTATTTTTCAAAATATTTCAAGATAATCCTGATATGCATCTGGACTTTAAAAAGTGATTACAAGTTTTTCTATTAAATGGTAGTTTTAGTGAAATAGAATTGTATTATTTTCTGTTGACCAATCATGATACAATGATATTAAGTGAATAATAGTTGCATAATCACAATAGTAAAGATGTTTATCAGTTTTCACAATCAATAGCCAGACCAAAACAAAAAAATAGAAGATAATTACAATTGCAAGCCATAATGGAAACATGATTAATCTAACAGAATAAAATAATTACATACAATTTGGGGGGTGAAATAGAGTGATGTGGTATGTGGAAGTACATACATGCACATGTTTTCATCTGCCCAGCCAATTCGTCTTTTGGTTGGTGCATTTAATCCATTTACAATTATGGTGATTATCAATATGTATAATCCCACTAACATTTTCTTAACTGCTTTGGGTTTATTTTGTGTAGGTCTTTTCCTTCTCTTGTGTTTCCTGCCTAGAGAAGTTCCTTTAGTATTTGTTGTAAAGCTGGTTGGGTGGAGCTGAATTCTCTTAACATTTGCTTGTCTGGAAAGATTTTAATTTCTCCACCAAACCTAAACGCAAGTCTTGCCGGGTAGAGTATTCTTGGTTGTAGTTCTTCCCTTTCTTCACTTTAAATATATCATGCCATTTTCTTCTGGTTTGTAGAGTTTCTGTTGGAAATCATATTTACTTTTCATCCTATAATAAATGAAATGGTTTATAATTTTGCTTTAAATTATTTGCTACTAGTATTTAAAAATATAGTTTGTTTTTTAAACTTTTATCCTAAAACCTTGCTAAATCTGTTTCAGTGTTGTATGGATTGTTAGCATTTTATATATACTCAATCATTTCATCTATTAATAATCTATTAACAAATAGTGGCTTATTAATAGTGAGCACCACTGAAGTGATGCTTTTGAACTGTGGTGTTGGAAAAAAACTCTTGAGAGTTCCTTGGACTGCAGGGAGATCCAACCAGTCCATCCTAAAAGAAATTAATCCTTAATATTCATTGGAAAGACTGATGCTGAAGCTGAAACTCCAATCCTTTGGCCACCTGACACGAAGAACTGACTCATTTGAAAAGACCCCAAAGCTGGGAAAGATTGGAGGCAGGAGGAGAAGGGGATGACAGAGGATGAGATGGTTGGATGGCATCACCGACTCAATGGACATGAGTTCGAGTAAACTCTGGGAGTTGGTGATGGACAGGGAGGCCTGGCATGCTACAGTCATTGGGGTGGCAAAGAGTCGGACACGACTGAGTGACTGAACTGAAATAGCGGTTTAATTGTCCCTTTCCAACCCGAATATCTTTTGTTTATTTCATTTTTAAAAGTGCATTTCCCATTCACTCAGTGAACGACACCTTGATTGCTTCCAGGTTTTGGCAGTTATAACTAAAGCTGCTATAAATGACCATGCACCAGTTTTTTGTGGATATACATTTTTAGTTCATGTGGGTAAATATCAAGATGTGCAACTGCTGGACTGTATGGTAAGAGGATGTTTAGTTTTGTAAGAAGCTGCTTGTCTTCCTAAGTGGCTGTACCATTTTGAATTCCCACCAGCAATGAATGAGAATTCCTGTTACTATACATCCATGCTGGAATTTGCTGCTGTCAATGTTTTGGATTTTCTCCATCTCATTAGGTGTGCAATGGCATCTCATTGTTGTTTTAATTTGCAGTTCTGAAGTGATTATGATATCATTTTATCCCAAAAGAAAGTGAAAGTGAAGTCACTCAGTCGTGTCCGACTCTTTGCGACCCCAGGGACTGTAGCCTACAACGCTTCTCCGTCCATGGGATTTTCCAGGCACGAGTACTGGAGTGGGTTGCCATTTCCTTCTCCAGAGGATCTTCCCAACCCAGGGATCAAACCTGGCTCTCCCACATTATAGGCAGATGCTTTACCATCTGAGCCACCCAAATCCAACGTCATCTGGATTTTCTCTTCTGTTGTCCTCTAGGAGTTTTAGAATTTTGCATTTTCTATATAGTTTTTATATAGAAAATCCTAAAGGCTCCACTAAAAAACTATTAGAACTTATCAATGAATTTAGTAAAGTTGAAGGATACAAAGTCAACTTAAAAAAGACAGTTGCATTTTTATACACTAACAATGAACTATTTGAAAAAGAAATAAAACAATCATGCTTGCAATAGAAAAACAGTAAAATACTTAGGAAGAGATCTCTCCAAGGATGTGAATATTTCTACACTGAAAACTCCAAAACTGTGGTAAAATAAATTGAAGGAGACAAACAAATGGAAAGCTTGTTCATGGACCAGAAGAACTGATATAGTTAAAGTGTCCATACTACATAATGCCGTCCACAGTTTCTTTTCAATGCATTGAAATATTCCAGTCACATTTTCCATGGAAACAGAAAAAAGCCCTAGAATTTGTATAAAACGAATAAAAAACAAAAGACACAACATCGTGAAACAGTTATTAACCAATTTAAAAAATAAGTTTAAAGAAAGATAATATCAGGAAAAAAAGGATGCTGACTACCCATAGCAATCCTGAGGGGAAAAAAAAAGACAAATAATTGTGGCAAGTCAATTCAATGGAGGAAACAATAGCCCCTTTTCATGAACCGTTCTGGGAAAACTAGATAGCCACAGACAAAAGAAGAGAAACCCCTACTTTTCACTATATATAAAAATTTGGTCAAAATGGATCAAAAACGTAAATATAAGTGTTAAATCTATAAAAATCTTACAAGAAAGCAGTTATAAGTCTGTTATTGAGTCCTAGCTCACTCTGCTTGCAGCATGACAAGTCAGTAAATCTAAGAAATTTGTTGAGGCAAAGAACAACAACTTTATTCAGAAAGCCAGAAGACTGAGAAGATGGCAGACTAATATCTCAAAATAATAATTTTATTTGGGGTCTGGATGCCAGGTTCTTTTATAAAACAGAGCAGGGGAGGAGCTGAGGAAGTAAAGAAAAAAGGCCATTTTCCTTGCAACTGTCTCCTGGAATGGTCAGCCTCCAGGAAGGGATGGTGTTCAGGCAGAGGGGCAGGGTTCCTTGAGGCAGGCCATTATGTGTAGACAGTATCCTTTTAGTAAACAAAAGCAATGGGAAGAAAAGTAAAAAAATTAGGCATGATACCAAAGCACAAACAAAACAACATAAAATTAGATAAATTCAACCTTATTAAAAGTGAAAACTTTTCTACTTAAAAGCACATTATCAAGAAAGTGAAGAGACAGTCCCTTGAATAGGAGAAAATATTTTCAAATTACCTATCTGCTAAAGGTCTAGTATCTAGAATATATTAATAACCATTATGATTCAACAACTAAAACAAATAGCTCAGTTAAAAACTATATGATTCCATTTGTGGGGCATTTTGGAAAAGGCAAACTGCTGGATCGTGGAAAAAGCAAGAGAGTTCCAGAAAAACATCTATTTCTGCTTTATTGACTATGCCAAAGCTGTTGACTGTGCAGATCACAATATACTGTGGAAAATTCTGAAAGAGATGGGAATACCAGACCACCTGACCTGCCTCTTGAGAAACCTATATGCAGGTCAAGAAGCAACAGTTAGAACTGGACATGGAACAACAGACTGGTTCCAAATAGGAAAAGGAGTACATCAAGGCTGTATATTGTCACCCTGCTTATTTAACTTCTATGCCGAGTACATCATGAGAAACGCTGGACTGGAAGAAACACAAGCTGGAATCAAGATTTCTGGGAGAAATATCAATAACCTCAGATATGCAGATGACACCACCCTTATGACAGAAAGTGAAGAGGAACTAAAGAGCCTCTTGATGAAAGTGAAAGAGGAGAGTGGAAAAAGTTGGCTTAAAGCTCAACATTCAGAAAACGTAGATCATGGCATCTGGTCCCATCACTTCATGGGAAATAGATGGGGAAACAGTGGAAACACTGTCAGACTTTATCTTTTTGGGCTCCAAAATCACTGCAGATGATGATTGCAGCCATGAAATTAAGAGATGCTTACTCCTTGGAAGAAAAGTTATGACCAACCTAGATAGCATATTCAAAAGCAGAGACATTACTTTGCCAACACAGGTCCATCTAGTCACGGCTATGGTTTTTCCAGTAGTCATGTATGGATGTGAGAGTTGGGCTGTGAAGAAAGCTGAGCGCCAAAGAAATGATTCTTTTGAACTGTGGTCTTGGAGAAGACTCTTGAGAGTCCCTTGGATTGCCAGGAGATCCAACCAGTCCATTCTGAAGGAGATCAGCCCTGGGATTTCTTTGGAAGGAATGATGCTAAAGCTGAAACTCCAGTACTTTGGCCACCTCATGCGAAGAGTTGACTCATTGGAAAAGACTCTGATACTGGGAGGGATTGGGGGCAAGAGGAGAAGGGGACGACAGAGGATGAGATGGCTGGATGGCATCACTGACTCGATGGATGTGAGTCTGAGTGAACTCCGGGAGTTGGTGATGGACAGGGAGACCTGGTGTGCTGTGATTCATGGGGTTGCAAAGAGTCGGACACGACTGAGCAACTGAACTGAACTGTAGCATAGAAAACAGATAAAAGGCTCCCAAGGTTAGTGGAAATAGTTGACTAGGAAGGGGAACCTGGGTGTGTTTTGGTAGGATGATGGAACTCAATATCTTAACTGCTAAGACACTTCAGTTGTGTGCAATTCTTTGTGATCCTATGGGCCATAGCCCACCAGGCTCCTCTGTCTATGGGATTCTCCAGGCAAGAATACTGTAGTAGGCTGCTGTGCCCTCCTCCAGGAGATCTTCCCAACCCAGGAATCAAACCTGGTCTCTTACATCTCCTGCGTTGGCAGGCAGGTTTTTGACCACTAGCACTACCTGGGAAGCCCCTCACACAGCTGAGGTGCATATCAAGGGAATGATTTCAGTGAGCCCAGACTTTTGCATCTTCCCTTATATAGAAAAGAACTAAATTCCTTATCTCGAGGTACCTGTTTTGTTTTGTTTTTTTAATCAACAGTAATCTTTGAGGTTCCTGACTACCTACCCTTAGTTGCAAAACTTCTATATACTCTGGCTCCTCCACTCGCTTCCTTGGAGGAGTTTCTCAGAACTATCTGGAAATCTGCCTCCTGGGTTGCAGTCCTCATTTTGCCTCAAATAAAGCTTAACTCCAAACATTGTACAAATATTTTTCAACATTTAAAGCCAATAAAAATATAATTTAGTTGAAAATGGTATCTTACCTTTGCATATTGCTATTGGATTTTATTCAGTTTTTGGAAATGATGGATTATCTTACAATTTATAAGATGTATATTTAAAATTTTTTTGTGCATAAAAAACAGATTCAACCTGACTGCAATTCAGTTGCTCATATATGCAGTAAAAATTTTCAGAATCTGTTTTTACAGTGTACATTAAGGACACAAAATATAGCAGATGCTTATTAATGCTTAATTTCATAACAATTTTATTTATACTGTCAGTTACACAGATGTAAATATTCAAAAAGAATCCACTAGTCTGCTAGAACACAGTATGCCATGTAGCAGTATATTATACAAAGATTCATATAAACCTTAACATTCAACATTCAAAACATTCAAAAAAATTTGGGGCTCCAAAATCACTGCAGATGGTGACTGCAGCCATGAAATTAAAAGATGCTTGCTCTTTGGAAGAAAAGTTATGACCAACCTAGACAGCATATTAAAAAGTAGAAACATTACTTTGTCAACAAAGGTCTGTCTCGTCAAAGCTATGGTTTTTCCACTAGTCGTGTATGGATGTGAGAGTTGGACTATAAGGAAAGCTGAGCACCAAAGAAGTGGTGCTTTTGAACTATGATGTTCAAGAAGACTCTTGAGAGTCCCTTGGACTGCAAGGAGATCCAACAAGTCCATCCTAAAGGAAATCAATCCTGAATATTCACTGGAAGGGCTGATGCTGAAGCTGAAACTCCAATACTTTGGCCACCTGATGTGAAGATCTGACTCCTTGGAAAAGATCCCAATGCTGGGAAAGATAGAAGGCAGGATGAGACAGGGACAAAGGAGGATGAGATGGTTGGATGGCATCACTTAATCAATGGACATGAGTTTGAGCAAGCTCTGGGAGTTAGTGATGGACAGGGAGGCCTGGTGTGCTGCAGTCCATGGGGTTGCAGAGTCGGATATGACTGAGCAAATGAACTGAACTAACATTTATATAATGTCCTTGATGTCAAAGTAACACACTTGTTATATGACATTGAATAAAAAAGGAAGGCATAGAGTATTCACAAAAATCATATGTGAAAATATGCTTAAATGACAAAATATTCTGTAGTTATTAACTATTTTGTTTAGTGGGTATAATTGGTGATCACAGACAGAGTGCCTGATGAACTATGGATGGAGGTTCGTGATATTGTATAGGAGATGGGGGTCAGGACTATCCCCAAGAAAAGAAATGCAAAAAAGCAAAATGGCTGTCTGAGGAGGCCTTACAAATAGCTGTGAAAAGAAGGGAAGTGAAAAGCAAAGGAGAAAAGGAAAGATATACCCATTTAAATGCAGAGTTCCAAAGAGTAGCAAGGAGAGATAAGAAAGCCTTTCTCAGTGATCAGTGTAAAGAAATAGAGGGAAAAAATAGAATGGGAAAGACTAGAGATCTCTTCAAGAAAATTAGAGATACCAAGGGAACATTTCGTGTAAAGATAGGCTCAATAAAGGACAAAAATGATAGGGACCTAACAAAAGCAGAAGACATTAAGAAGAGGTGGCAAGAATACACAGAAGAACTGTACAAATAAGATCTTCACGACCAAGATAATCATGATGGTGTGATCACTCATCTAGAGCCAGACATCCTGAAATGTGAAGTCAAGTGGGCCTTAGGAAGCATCAGTACAGAGCTAGTGGAGGTGATGGAATTCCAGTGGAGCGATTTCAAATCCTGAAAGATGATACTGTGAAAGTGCTGCACTCAATATGCCAGCAAATTTGGAAAACTCAGCAGTGGCCACAGGACTGGAAAAGGTCCATTTTCATTCCAATTCCAAAGAAAGGCAATGCCAAAGAATGCTCAAACTACCGCACAATTGCACTCTTCTCACACGCTAGTAAAGTAATGCTCAAAATTCTCCAAGCCAGGCTTCAGCAATATGTGAACTGTGAACTTCTACATGTTCAAGCTGGTTTTAGAAAAGGCAGAGGAACCAGAGATCAAATTGCCAACATCTGCTGGATCATGGAAAAAGCAAGAGAGTTCCAGAAAAACATATACTTCTGCTTTATTGACTATGCCAAAGCCACTGATTGTGTGGATCACAATAACCTGTGGGAAATTCTGAAAAAGATGGGAATACCAGACCACCTGACCTGCCTCTTAAAAAATCTGTATGCAGGTCAGGGAGCAACAGTTAGAACTGGACATGGATCAACAGACTGGTTCGAAATAAGAAAAGGAGTACATCAAGGCTGTATATTGTCACCCTGCTTATTTAATTTCTATGCAGAGTGCATCGTGAGGAATGCTGAGCTGGAAGAAGCACAAGCTGGAATCAAGATTGCCGGGAGAAATATCAATAACCTGAGATATGCAGATGACACCACCCTTATGGCAGACAGTGAAGAGGAACTAAAGAGCCTCTTGATGAAAATGAAAGTGGAGAGTGAAAAAGGTGGCTTAAAGCTCAACATTGAAAAAACGAAGATCATGGCATCTGGTCCCATCACTTCATGGGAAATAGATGGGGAAACAGTGGAAACAGTGTCAGACTTTATCTTTTTGGGCTCCAAAATCACTGCGGATGGTGATTGCAGCCATGAAATTAAACGATGCTTACTTCTTGGAAGGAAAGTTATGACCAACCTAGACAGCATATTAAAAAGCAGAGACATTACTTTGCCAACAAAGGTCCGTCTAGTCAAGGCTATGGTTTTTCCAGTAGTCATGTATGGATGTGAGAGTTGGACTGTAAAGAATGGTGAGCACTTAAGAATTGGTGCTTTTGAACTATGGTGTTGGAGAAGACTGTTGAGAGTCCTTGGACTGCAAGTAGATCCAACCAGTCCATCCTAAAGGTGATCAGTCCTGGGTGTTCATTGGAAGGACTGATGTTGAAGCTGAAACTCCAATACTTTGGCCACCTAATGCAAAGAGCTGACTCATCTGAAAAGACCCTGATGCTGGGCAAGATTGAGCGCAGGAGGAGAAGGGGATGACAGAGGATGAGATGGTTGGATGGCATCTCGATGGACATGGGTTTGAATAGACTCCAGGAGTTGGTGATGGAGAGGGAGGCCTGGCGTGCTTTGGTTCATGGGGTCACAAAGAGTCAGACACAACTGAGCAACTGAACTGAACTGAACTGAAAGTGTTCTTTGTTATTTTGTCTTTTAAAATCAGCAGACATTTTTAAAACACTAACCATAATTATTCAAATGCTAAATTAAGTAGAAACCAAACATTAAAATAATGTTAATTTTGTTTGATTTTTAAACACTTCCGAGGCACACTAGGAAAACAGCGGGAAAAGAAGAATCAAAGGAAAAGAGTCATATTTCAACCACTTAAGGAAGCATATGTAAACTAAAAATAATGGATAGGAAAAATGAGGAAATGTTTTAATAAGCATTACTTTCTCAGACAACTGAAAAATTTGAAATATCCTGCATGTTAATAATAGTCAAATGGCTAGGTGAATTATGGTTCTTCCATGAACTGGTTCATTTTATAACCAGCTGAAATTATGTTAAAAATATATTATAAATAATTATAAATATATGTATGTAAAATGTATGTAAAATATAAATAGATTTCACATAAATTATGTTTGTAGTCTATATGAAATAAAGTTTTGGATATGTAAGTTCAGTTCAGTCATTCAGTCGTGTCTGACTCTTTGTGATCCCATGGACTGCAGCACACCAGGCTTCCCTGTCCATCATATCTTTTTGCTTTTTCATACTGTTCATGAGGTTCTCACGGAAGAAGGCAATGGTACCCCACTCCAGTACTCTTGCCTGGAAAATCCCATGGATGGAGGAGCCTGGTAGGCTGCAGTCCATGGGGTCGCTAAGAGTCGGACGTGACTGAGCGACTTCCCTTTCACTTTTCACTTTCACGCATTGGAGAACGAAATGGCAACCCACTCCAGTGTTCTTGCCTGGAGAATCCCAGGGACGGGGGAGCCTGGTGGGCTTCCGTCTATGGGGTCGCACAGAGTCGGACACGACTGAAGTGACTTAGCACATGAGGTTCTCAAGGCAATAATACTGAAATTGTTTGCCATTCCCTTCTCCAGTGTTTCATCAGAACTCTCCACCATGACCTGTCCAACTTGGGTGGCCATACACGGCATGGCTCGTAGTTTCATTGAGTTAGACATGTAAAAATAAGTGTAAAAATCAAAGAAAAAAAGGTGAACCACAGTGGCAAATGCAATATGTGTAACTTCTTTATGCATTTCATTATCTATGATCATTTATCTATCTCAGATAATATAATGGATACTTAGGAAGTAATATTTAGAGAATGCTGAGCCTGCTCTTGATTGGGAAATGAACAGTAAATAAAAAATTACATATGAGAAATGCTTTTTGAAAAGAGTATGGCTTTTTAAAATGCTTTTTGACAAGACTACTGGCTAAATTATAGTACATCTTTGTATAAAAACAATGGAAAGATGATAAAAATGCCTGCAGACGTGTACAGTTGGTTGGTTTTTTTTTTTTTTACAGTTGGTTTTTAAAGAATTTTTTTGAGAGTTATATTTATTTGGCAGGAATTTTTAGGACTTCAAGCCTGAGGAGGCAGTGTGTCAAATAACCCTGAGAGAACTGCTCTGAGGAGGCAAGGTAGGAGGAAGCCAGGTTATATAGAAGTTTTGCAACCAAGGGCAGGTGGTCTGAATGACAAAAGATAATTGTTAATTTAAAAAACCCAGATATACCAAGTTAAGGAATTTAGTGCTTGTCTATATAGGAAGATGCAAGAGTCTGGGCTCACTGAAATCATTCCTTTGATATGCAGCTCAGTTATCTGCAGACACTATCCTGTGTTTTCATATCCTGAGTTTTCTCAGGGCTCATTGGCTCACCATCCTTGGTGGCTGCAATTGCTAATGACTAGAGATGTACAGTTTTAGCATGGGCATATGTCTACATTACTTTGCTAAGTGAGAAAGGTACATTCTGGAATAGTAAGTGGAATATAGTCCAAATTAAAAAAAATTATTTACCTGCACACAAATACACCATAGAAAACATATAGCAATCTTTTGTAAGATATTAGCAGTTATTATCTCCATTTGATAAGAAATGAGTAATTTTATACAGCTTTTATTTCTAATATATTGTCTGATGTGGAATGAGAGAGAATCTTCAAGAATGAGAGCTGTTTGGCTGTGTGAAATATTTCTCATGTGTCATGTAGAATGAATATTGACCATTGAATTCGGCAGGGTAGAGGTCACTATAACATGCGTGCAACATAAAGGGAAAATTATTTGTATGAGATTAAAAAATAGAAAAGTATCAAAACCTGAATATATAGAGAGCTCTTTCAGGTGTTTTTCTGTGATGGAAACAGTGAAAGAAGAAGGAGAAGGAACAGAGGAGGAGGAAAAGGAGACAAGAAAGAGGAGGAGGAGCAAGAGGAGGAAAAGAAGGGATACAGAGGAAAAGAAATGGGGAAATATATGGATGCCAGTGGTTTTTGAATGCTAGTTTCCCTCCATCCCTCCCTCTGAAACTTTCCTTTCCTTCCTTCCTTCCTTCTCTGTCCTTTCTCCCTCCCTCCTCTGAACCTGGCTTCCTCCCTCCCTTCCTTCTGATAGAAAAAGTAACAGAATGAATGTGGATAGAGGTGAGCCTGTGAAAATTAAAACTTTGTGATAGAGCAAACAAAGGGAAGAATATACACAGCCATGCCCCAAAATAGATAGGAGGAATAAGAACTGCATAATTATGTCACGGCATGCAACAAACCAGGACGGGAAAGTATAATCTAGCGATTATCCATAATTTGTCTTTTTCCAAATACCTATCTAGACTAAGAATGAATTAAGAAGGTGAGCTGGTTTATTTTTCAGACTCTGAGTGAGAAATGTTGATAAAACAGTAGTTTTGCTTCCATTTCCAAAGTCATATCTTTTTTTGACACAAAACCTGAGATACCTGGTCCCGGATCTGTTTAGTTTTGATCCCATAAATGATGGGATTCAGCATAGTAGGAGCCAGAATGCAAACATTGGCCAGTAAGACATGGACATGGGGTAAGATATGACGTGCAAATCGAGGAGTGAAAGCTGAGAAGATCCCAGGTCCATAAAAGAGTATGATGACACAGACATGGGAGCCACATGTATTGAGAGTTTTGTGGCGAGCATCTCGAGAAGGGATGCGGAAAACAGCATGGAGAATAAGCATATATGATACAAATATTAGCACAACATCTAAGGTCACTGTTGACAATAGGACAAAAAATCCATACCAGAAGTTTACTCGTACGTCATCACAGGAAAATTTGGCCACGGCGATGTGCTCACAAACAGTGGTTGGAAAAATGTTACTTTTACAAAAAGTTAGCCTTTTCAGAAGAAATATTATTGGGAACATTGTACCATAACTTCTCAAAAAGATAGTCACACCGATTTTCCCTATCAGTGTATGTGTAAGAATAGTGGTGTATCTCAGCGGGTAGCATATGGCAATGTAGCAGCCAAATGCCATCACCATCAAGATGCCTGACTCTGAGATGAAGGTGGAATGGATGAAGAAGAGTTGAGTGATGCAGCGATCCAGGGAGATCTCCCTCGCATTGAACCAGAAGATGGCCAAAGCCTGAGGGACTGTGCATGTGGAGAGGACAAGGTCTGCTCCGGACAGCATGCAGAGGAAGAGATACATGGGTTCGTGGAGGCTGCGCTTGGTGAGGATAATGAAGATGAGCAGGCTGTTCCCAAGCAGGGCGATGACATAGGAAATGAGGAAGGGGATGGAGATCCACACATGCTGGTCCTCAAGGCCAGGGATGCCCACAAAGTAGAAGACTGTGTGGCTAACACCAGTAGGGTTAAAGACAGTCATACCTGGAGCAGATGACTAGGACCTCACCCCCTGTTAACAGACACAATCAAAATTTCAGACTGTACTCAGAGTTCATGGCATCTATCTGATTCTTTTCCACAGTGAGTGAGCCAGGAACAATATAGGATGGGAAGATGAACAAGATATTATCTGTAAAATGAGGTAATAATCTCACAGAGAAAATGAATGTTTAAATAGTTAACTATATATGGTAAAGAAAGATAATAGTAGAACCAAGAAAAAATACTATGGGAACCAGATGGAATGAATAATTCAGTCTATTTGGCTATGGGATGTCATTGGATGGAGGTCAGTTAGGTGGGGAATGACATGAAGTCTTTTGGGAGTTTAAGGATAAGCTTCTGTCATAGAAATATTTAATGCATTTACATATTTTTAAAAGCATTAAGTATTTTAAACAGTTTGCAACCCTGTATGGTTGTGTGATCAATCACATCTACATGCAATGGTAAAAAGATAAAAGCAAAAGTATTTTGGCTGTGATTACAAGTTAAGGAGCTTGGATGCTATCCTGGGAGGAGTTAATTATTATGAGTTTTTAAATTGGAGAACATTAGATATCACTCTGCTTACTTAACACCAGACAAAGGTCTTAATATTTTCAAATGTCTGCTTTGGTTCCCCTAAACAGTTTACTCTTGATGCTGTAATTTTCTTCCCTTCTCTAAAGTTTATACAATATCAGTAAATAACTTACTTACGTGCTTCAAACGCAGTCTTCATAGAATACAATGTGATGAATCAAGGAGGACTCTGAGAGCTGGGCATCAGGGAGCAGAGATTTTTATGCATTTGCCTGAAGACTCTGGGGAAGGCTGTTGCCCCAAGGGACCCAGTTTTAAAGCTGTATTTCTATCAACACCCTTTCCATTGTATCCACATGAGTAAAGTTATTATGGTTCTCTGTATCTGTCAAAACCAACCCCTCCTCCACAACTTTTCATCCTTGAATTGGGTGTGTACCTACATTATTTTCAATAAATGAGATATTTATGTCATTATGAAATGGAGCAGGATCATATGGTCCTTGTCCCTTCCCATGTCCTCTGCCTGCCTTTTGCCTGAGGGAAACCTTAATCAAAGAATACATTTAATCAGAGAAATGCTAAAACAAAGGAAAACTGTCTAAGGAGACTAATAATAATGCAGTCATCAAGCATAGTCAAGGACCTTCAGTTCTTTCTCAAGGGCTGTGGACAATCTGAGCCATATCCTGTGAGCTGTCTTAGAGATACTAAAACCCGAGGTGGAGAAATTACCTACATGATGAGCAGACTGTACCTAGGACATGAGCTTCCACAATTCTGAGAATTGACCTCAAAGGAATTGAAACTAATGGACCCCAGAACTGAAGATTAACTGTACCTAAAGCATTCAAGAAGATGCTGGTCAGACCATTGTGACTATGCTGTTTTTGCATGTAGTGCCACACCCCCACACCCCCATGCCCTGCGCCTGCCTGTCTATGAATTCTCTCACCCCCTGCTTGTCAGTGGGGGGAGTTGGCCTTTGGACAGATATCTGCCACCCCTCTCCCCCAGTTGCAGGCATCTGAAATAAAGCAACTTTCCTTTCCAGAACCTGGCCTGTTTACTGCCTTTTGAGCAGCGAGCAGCCAGACCCCACACACCATACACTCCTTTTGGTAACAATTACTTTAACTATTCCTGTTTCTATTTTAATGAGAATTAGTAAATATTAATCCTATCTTAATCAGCACAAAAAGACTATCAAATATTCAGGTTATTTTAAGATCACTTATTCCTAAGAGTTTTTCTTTGTAATTTTGACAAAATTAATATGAAATCTGTACCTTACTTTCATATCATTTTCTATTCTAGAAACTGAAATAATGAATTTTAATTGCTAATGTGAGATAATTTAATGGCCTTATTAAAATTTTCATGTCTTTTATGTACTTAAGTGTTAGGCTATAATGAAGAAATAATCTTGACCCTCCTCTTTTTTGGCTGCCTTCAAATCTATAATGAAGACTCAGTTACCACATTTCCCTGTATCTTTTTTTCTGGTAATATATCTCAACCTTCAACATATTCTCTGTTTTATCTTTATTAAATTATCCCAAGTAAGTAGTTATATTTATATTTGTAAAGAAGAGACTACTCTGTATGTGCATGTATAGGATTATAAATTCATAGATTTCAATTTAACATGGTGGATTGAGCTTATACAGGAAAACTCCACACCTACTTAACTTACAGAAATATTTGATAAAATATACATATTTTATTAAGTGCTTTTTAGATATTATTAAAACACATAAAAGCTACATTAATTATTTTTGTTGTTCAATTGCTCAATCTTGTGTGATTCTGCGACCTCATGGACTGAAGCACGCCAGGCTTTCCTGTCCTTCACTATCTCCCAGAATTTGTTCAAACTCATGTCCATTGAGTTGATGATGCCATCCAACCATCTTGTCCTCTACTGCTCCCTTCTCCCGCCCTCAATCTTTCCCAGAATCAGGGTCTTTTCCAATGTGTTGGATCTTTGCATCAGGTGGCCAAAGTATTGGAGCTTCAGCTTCAGCACCAGTCCTTCCAGTGAATATTCACAGTTGATTTCCTTCAGGATTGACTGCTTTGACCTCCTTGCTGTCCAAGGGACTTTCTAGAGTCTTCTCCAGCACCACAGTTCGAAAGCATCAGTCCTTCAGTGATCAGCCTTATTTACGGTCAAAATTATTAAAACACATAAAAGCTACATTAATAAATTATAAATTCCAGTAAAACTTTCATTTAGATTCAGCCACTATTAGTATTTGGCCACATTTCCCTACCTCTTTGCCTCCTCCCCAAACTCCCGCCCCCTCCGCTCCTGGCCCTGTCTCTCTCTCATTCTTAGTCTGATTTTTCTGTTGTGCCATTTAGCAAAATATGCAGTGTCATGACCCTATATTTAGCTGTAACTTCTTAAGGATAATCTCTTACATATATAGCAGTTCAAAGACCAAATCACAATATTTCGCATTGATACAACACTATAATCCAAAATATAGAACATAGTCAAAAGTCACCAATTGTCCACAAATTCTTCTTCAGAGTGATTATTTTTTTTATCAGATTTACATATCATATCAAATTGTCACATACTTACTTTCCTTCCCAAAGAAGGAGAGTCCAGTCAAGTGACATCCCAGGGACTGTCAATGTCCAGCCAAGTTTCAGAAACCTCTGCCATGGGTAAGTCTTTGGTGGACATCACACCATCCAAAGGGCTTTGTATGTCACAAATCTCTGGGCTCCACTCCCAGATTTTCTCATTTTGTGGTGTGGAGTCTAAAGTTGCCTTTTTCACATATTCCAAGTTGATGTTAATGCTCTGAGTCTGGGATTCACACTTTGACAAGGCTGAGTGTGTTTACTGAGATTGCAGTGTGACAATCACTATGTTGATGGAGACACAGAGATATAAAATATTTGGCTTTCTAAGTGGATGTTTTTCCTGCACCATTTTGAAGGGACGGGACTGTCCCTCCTTACTGTTTCGTGTTTCATTTATAATTTTAAAGTCTATATTCTGATGCTGGGAGGGATTGGGGGTAGGAGGAGAAGGGGACGACAGAGGATGAGATGGCTGGATGGCATCACTGACTCGATGGACGTGAGTCTGAGTGAACTCCGGGAGTTGGTGAAGGACAGGGAGGCCTGGCATGCTGCGATTCATGGTATCACAAAGAGTCGGACACGACTGAGCGACTGATCTGATCTAATCTCTGATCTGATTCTTTGCTAGGTCAATGGTGCAAAGTAACCAAAGAAATGGAACAAAAAATTGCTGTATTTCAGTATAGAGTGGTCAGACAGAGCTCTCCCTGAAGACATGGGAAAACCAGTGGAGGCTACTCCAATTCTTGGAGAATTATCATTCAAGAAAGGATGTGTAATGTTGTAACTCCTGCACACACTATCAGGAGGGGTGTTTTCTAGGAATCACTTTTTACACTGGTGAATCATTTTACTACTTATGGGTAAAACTATCTGTATCCTCTCATGATCGATAGTTACAATTCTAGAGTATCAATTATAGGAAAGAAAGAAAAACAACACTTGTAATTTTATGTATAATTAAATTAAGTGTAAGCTTCAACATTGCAAACATGTTTTTCACATGCATGTTCTCAGGTCATTGGAGGGGGCTGGTGACAAGCTTGGGAGTAGTCTAGGTATTTTGCATTTTGCCTAAGATCAATAGTAGCCCCACCCACAATTGAACCCAAGGACTAAGTGGAGATTTCAAAACACACTCATGGGGTAGCCACACCCTTTTGGAAAATTAGATTTTTAGGTGATAATCACCAGATTGTTCTGATGCCTGGACTGATCCTCTGGTCAGAGCCCACTATTCAAATCCAATTACTCAAGAGTTAACCCAATTATCAATCAAAAGTTCCCCTCCCACCTGGGGTAGGTGACAATCTGTTCTTTGACACTAGATTAGTCTGAAGAACGTGACCTAGGCTGACTTCTCCCTGGCTTCTGCCCTTAAGAGACTCTAAGCCCACCCATCAGCCTGGAGTTCCAAGTGGCCAACATAATGTCATCCTCCACACTCAGGGTGGCTGTGGTCTGTATGAGCAACATGAGCAAGAGCATGGAAGCCCACAGCATCCTCAAGAAGAAAGGATTCAACGTCAGGTCTTTTGGAGTGGGATCCCGTGTGACACTGCCAGGACTGGCACCCAACCTCCCTGTGGTATATGATTTCTCCACCACATATGAGCAGATGCGCAAGGACCTTCTCTGCAAAAACAGAATGCACTACAGGAGCAATGGGGTGTTACAGATTTTGGGGAGAAATGAGAGAATCAAACCTGGCCCTGAAAGATTTCAAGAGTGCAGAGATCCCTTCGATGCCATCTTCACCTGTACTGAGAGTGTGTATAAAGTGGTGGTGAAAAATCTGTGTGCTAGAGAACAGAAGACCTGGCAGCCTGTGCATGTGATCAACGTGGAAATAGAGGACACCATGGAGGCAGCCACACTTGGAGCTCTGATCATCTGTAAGCTCTGCCAGGGTCTCCAGCAGGAGGACGATATGCAAAGCAGTCTGCCTAAGCTGTTCCAGGGAGTGAAGAAGAAAACAGGCAAGAGCTTTCTGCACACTATCTGCTTCTACTGAAGATCTTGGCTGGATTCAGTTCCTTTGTTGGTAAGAACTTGTGCCTGGACTTTTGGGCTAGCTGGTATTTTCTGTGAGAAGAGTCTTCAAAGCCCTTTTAACTCAAAACCATCTGCATGATTTTTTTCAGGTATACCCCACCCAGGGCAGGAAGTGGAAGAGAACATCATTGCATGGCACAAGAAACATGGACTACCAGCAGACACCTGAATGCTTTCAATTGGATAGATGATGGTGTGGGTACTTAATCTGGAAGCTCACATGGCTCTGCAAGGAATTTAACATGAGGACTCCCTTTTCCCGATGGACAAGCCAAGGCTGATCACGGAGTGCCAGACAAGTGATGTGTTGGATATTCCAGCAATACAAAACAAACAAAAAACATTTTCTACTCCATTTATTTATAGTGATAAAATTTTCCTTTTGCTCTTTTGGAGTGGTATACAAATGTGAGTTCTTTTTTTTTTTTTTTTTTTTAGTGAGTTAGGATTGTATTGAATGTTTGAACTTAGACCTATGTTGTTTTTAGGTTGTATGTTCTTTCACTGATGCTGACTTTCATAGAAACTCAGGATAGATAATTGGTGGCTTTTATTACTAAAACCCTGGCATGATCTGTTCAATTAAATAGTTCATTAAGTGAAATAAAATGAAATAAAACCTCTAATTTAAAGAAAATGTGTCTTCTCATTTGTGATAGGGGATGGACCTTACCAACTGAGCCTTTTGGTTTCTTATTGCTCAAGCTATATAAATTCCACAGTATATATTCCACCACATATAATACATATATTCCACCAGATATAATGGTCATCTGAGTTAAATTCATCAATTCCAGTCCATTTTAGTTCTTTGATTCCTAAAATGTCGATGTTCATTCTTGCCATCTGTTTGACCACTTCTAATTTATCTTGATTCGTGGACCTAACATTCTAGGTTCCTATGCAACATTGTTCTTAATAGCATCAGACTTTACTTCCATCACCAGTCACATCCACAACCGCACATTGTTTTCACTTTGGCTCTGTCTCTTCATTCTTTTGGAGAAGGAAATGGCAACACACTCGTATTCTTGCCTAGAGAATCCCGTAGACAGATGAGCCTGCTGGGCTGCTGTCCATAGGGTCGCACAGAGTCAGACATGACTGAAGAGACTTAGCATGCATGCATGCACTGGAGAAGGAAATGGCAACCCACTCCAGTATTCTTGCCTGGACAATCCCAGGGATGGGCTGCCATCTATGGGGTCACACAGAGTCAGACACAACTGATTTTCTCCACTGATCTCCACTAGCATATTGGGTACCTACTGACCTGGGGAGTTCATCTTTTGGTCTCCTATATTTTTGCCTTTTCATACTGTTCATGGGGCTCTCAAGGCAAGAATACTGAAGTGGTTTGCCATTCCCTTCTCCAGTGGACCACATTTTGTCAGAGTTCTCCACCATGATCTATCCATCTTGGGGGGCCCTATATGGCAGGGCTCATAGTTTCATTGAGTTAGCCAAGGCTGTGGTCCATGTGATCAGTTTGATTAGTTTTCCATGACTGTGGTTTCCATTCTGTCTGTCCTCTGATGGAGAAGGATAAGAGGCTTATGGAAGCTTCCTGTTGGGAGAGACTGACTGTGGGGGAAACTGGGTCTTGTTCTGTTGAGTGAGACCATGCTCAGTAAATCTTTAATCCAATTTTCTGTTGATGGGTGGGGCTATTTTCCCTTCCTGTTTTTTGACCTGAGATCAAACTATGGTGGAGGTAATGAAGATAATGGCAACTTCCTTCAAAAGGTGCCATGCACACACTGCCACACTCAGTGCTCCTGACTCTGCAGAGGGCCACAACTGATCCACACCTCCAGCAGACACTCTTGGACACTCACAGGCAAGTCAGGATCAGTCTCTGTGGGGTCACATCTCCTTTCTCCTGGGTCCTGGTGCACACAAGGCTTTGTTTGTGCCCTCCAAGAGTCTGTTTCCCCAGTCCTGTGTAAGTTCTGGCGGCTCTATGTTGGGGTTAATGGCGACCTCCTGCAATAGAGCTTATGCCATACCCAGGTCTGCTACACCCAGAGCCCCTGCCCTTGTGGCAGGCCACTTCAGGAGACAAACACTCAAAGGCAGGTCTGGCTCAGCTTCTATGGGTTCTTCTGGTTGCACAAGGTTGTGTTTGAGCCTTCCAAGTGTCTCTGGTGGGTATGGGATTTGAGTCTAAATGCGATTTTGCCCCTCCTACTGTCTTGTTCAGGGCTTCTCCCTTGCCCTTGGATGTGGGGTATCTTTTTTTGGTGGGATCCAACATTCTCCTGTAAATGGTTATTCAGCAGCGAGATTTTTGAGTTCTCACAGGAGAAGATGAGTGCAAGTGGGCCCAAAAGCTCATAGTCAACAAAAGAGTCTGAAATGTAGGACTTGGATGCAATCCCAAAAATGGCAGTGTGATCTCTGTTTGTTTCCAAGGCAAATCATTCAATATCACAGTGATCTAAGTCTATGCCTCAACCAGTAATGCTGAAGAAGCTGAAGTTGAACGATTCTATGAAGACCGACAAGACCTTCTAGAACTAACCCCAAAAGTTGTCCTTTTCATTATAGGGGACTGGAATGCAAAAGTAGGTAGTCAAGAGATACCTGGAGTAACAGGCAAATTTGGCCTTGGAGTACAAAATGAAGCAGGGCAAAGGTTAATAGAGTTTTGCCAAGAGAACACACTGATCATAGCAAACACGCTCTTCCAACAACACAAGAAAAGACTCTACATATGCACATCACCAGATGGTCAAAACTGAAATCAGATTGATTGTATTCTTCACAGCCAATTATGGGGAAGCTCTATACAGTCGGCAAAAACAAGACTGGGGGCAGACTGTGGCTCAGATCATGAACTGCTGCTGCTGCTGCTGCTGCTGCTGCTGCTGCTGCTGCTAAGTTCCTTCAGTCGTGTCCAACTCTGGGCGACCCCATAGAAGGAAGCCCACCAGGCCCCCCGTCCCTGGGATTCTCCAGGCAAGAACATGGGAGTGGGTTGCCATTTCCTTCTCCAATGCATGAAAGTGAAAAGTGAAAGGGAAGTCGCTCAGTCGTGTCTGACTCTTAGCGACCCCATGGACTACAGCCTACCAGGCTCCTCCATCCATGGGATTTTCCAGGCAAGAGTACTGGAGTGGGGTGTCATTGCCTTCTCTGAGATTATGAACTCCTTATTGTCAAATTCAGACTTAAATTGAAGTAGGAAAAGCCAATAGACCATTCTGGTATGACCTGAATCAAATCCCTTATGATTATACAGTGGAAGTGACAAATAGATTCAATGATTAGATATGATAGAGAGAGCACCTGAAGAATTATGGACAGAGGTTTGTGACATTGTACAGGAGGCAGTGATCAAGACCATTGCCAGGAAAAAGAAATGCAAAAGGGCAAAATGGTGTTCTGAGGAAGCCTTACAAATAACTGAGAAAAGAAGAGAAGCTGAAGGCAAAGGAGAAAAGGAAAGATATACCCATTTGAATACAGAGTTCCAAAGAATAGCAAGGAGAGATAAGAAAGTCTTCCTCAGTTATCAATGCAAAGAAATAGAGGAAAACAATAAAATGGGAAAGACTAGAGATTTCTTCAAGAAAACTACAGATAACATGGGAATATTTCATGCAAAGTTGGGCACAATAAAGGACAGAAATGGTATGAACCTAACAGAAGCAGAAGATATTAAGACTTGGCAATAATACACAGAAGAACTACACAAAAAAGATCTTCATCCCAGTGCACCAGCCCCAAGCATCCTGTATCCTGCATCGAACCTGGACTGACGATTCATTTCTTATATGATATTATACATGTTTCAATGCAGATTCATGTTGATGTATGGCAAAACCAATACAATATTGTAAAGTAATTAGCCTCTAATAAAATAAATAAACTTTAAAAAAAAAGAGAGAGAGAGAGACTTAAAAAAAAAAAAGAAAGAAAGAAAGGTTAAGTGATACCCAGAACTTTCCTGGTGGTCAGTGGCTAAAACTCTGTTCTCTATGCTGGGTGAAGCCAAATAAATAAATAAATATTTATTTTAAAAAAAAAAAGATCTTCACAACCTAGATAATGAAAATTAAATAGAAAATGCAAAATTCTAAAACTCCTAAATGACAACAGAAGAGAAAATTCAGATGATGTTGGATTTGGTAGTAACTTTTATGATAAGAAAATATCATGGGGAGGGAAGAGGGAGGAGGGTTCAGGATGGGGAACACATGTATACCTGTGGCAGATTCATTTCGATATATGGCAAAACCAATACAATATTGTAAAGTTAAATAAAATAAAATTTTTAAAAATATATATAAATAAATGCAAAAAAAAGAAATAAAAGTCAACATTCTGCCATAAAAAAAAAAAAAACTCAACTACTTAAAAGAAGGTATTAACTCTGCACACTTTGACTTGCATGATTCCCACAAGGAAACCTTGATGTATCCAAATTTAAAAAATAAAAATAAAAAAAAAGAAAGAAAATAGCATAATCACGGCAGAACTGAAAATTAAAACAACAATGAGATGCCATTGCACACCTAATGAGATGGAGAAAATCCAAAATGTTGACAGCAGCAAATGCCAGCATGGATGTATAGTAACAGGAATTCTCATTCATTCCTGGTGGGAATTCAAAATGCTACAGCCACTTAGGAAGACAAGCAGCTTCTTACAAAACTAAGCATACTCTTACCATACAGTCCAGCAGCTGCACTTCTTGGTAAATACCACATGAACTAAAAATGTATATCCACACAAAAAAAACTGGTGCATGGTCATTTTAGCAGCTTTAGTTATAACTGCCAAAACTTTGAAGCAATCAAGGTGTCCTTCACCGAGTGAATGGAAAATACACTATTAAAAATGAAATAAAAGATATTCAGGTTGGAAAAGGACACTTAAACCACTATTTCAGTTCAGTCGCTCAGTCATGTCTGACTCTTTGTGACCCCAATGACTGCAACACACCAGGCCTCCCTGTCCATCATCAACCCCTGGAGTTTACTCAAACTCATGTCCATTGAGTCAGTGATGCCATTCAACCATCTCATTCTCTGTCGTCCCCTTCTCCTCCTGCCTTCAATCTTTCCCAGCATTGGGGTCTTTTCAAATAAGTCAATTCTTCCTGTAAGGTGGCCAAAGTATTGGAGTTTCAGCTTCAGCATCAGTCCTTCCAATGAATATTCAGGATTGAGTTCTTTTAGGATGGACTAGTTGGATCTCCTTGCAGTCCAAAGGACTGTCAAGAGTCTTCTCCAACACCACAGTTCAAAAGCATCACTTCTTTGGTGCTCACTATTAATAAGCCACTATTTATTAATAGATTGTTCGCAGATGGAATGATTGAGTATATAGAAAATGCTAACAATCCATACAACACTGAAAAAGATTTAGCAAGGTTTTAGGATAAAAGTTTAAAAAACAAACCATATTTTTAAATACTAGTAGCAAATAGTTTCGGAGAAGGCAATGGCAACCCACTCCAGTACTCTTGCCTGGAAAATCCCATGGATGGAGGAGCCTAGTAGGCTGCAATCCATGGGGTCGCTAAGAGTTGGACACGACTGAGAGACTTCACTTTCACTTTTCACTTTCATGCATTGGAGAAGGAAATGGCAACCCACTCCAGTGTTCTTGCCTGGAGAATCCCAGGGACGGGGGAGCCTGGTGGGCTGCCATCTATGGGGTTGCACAGGGTCTGACACGACTGAAGCGACTCAGCAGCAGCAAATAGTTTAAAGCAAAATTATAAACCATTTCATTTATTATAGCACAAAAGTAAAGATGATTTCCAACAGAAACTCTACAAGCCAGAAGAAAATGGCACGATATATTTAAAGTGAAGAAAGGGAAGAACTACAACCAAGAATAATCTACCCAGCAAGACTCACATTCAGGTTTGGTGGAGAAATTAAAATCTTTCCAGACAAACAAAAGTTAAGAGAATTCAGCACCACCCAACCAGCTTTACAACAATTTCTAAAGGAACTTCTCTAGGCAGGAAACACAAGAGAAGGAAAAGACCTACACAAAATAAACCCAAAGCAATTAAGAAAATGGTAGTGGAATTATACATATTGAAGTGAGTGAAGTCGCTCAGTCAGTCCGACTCTTTGCAACCCCATGGACTGTAGCCCACCAGGCTCCTCCATCCATGGAATTTTCTAGGCAAGAGTACTGGAGTGGGTTGCCATTTCCTTCTCCAGGGGATCTTCCTGACCCGGGGTCTCCCGCATTGCAGGCAGACACTTAACCGTCTGAGCCACCAGGGAATCCCTTACATACTGATAATCACCTTAATTGTAAATGGATTAAATGCACCAACCAACAGACAGATTGGCTGGGCAGATGAAAACATGTGCATGTATGCACTTCCGCATACCACATCACTCTATTTCACCCCCCAAACTGTATTATTTTATATTGTTAGATTAATCATGTTTCCATTATGGCTTGCAATTGTAATTATCTTCTACTTTTGTTTTGGTCTGGCTATTGATTGTGAAAACTGATAAACATCTTTACTATTGTGATTATGCAACTATTATTCACTTAATATCAATGTATCATGATTGGTCAACAGAAAATAATACAATTCTATTTCACTAAAACTACCATTTAATAGAAAAACTTGTAATCACTTTTTAAAGTCCAGATGCATATCAGGATTATCTTGAAATATTTTGAAAAATACCAATGTCCAGGTACTGCTGCTTTTCTACAAAACACCAGATGTGTTTATAATAAGCAAGCATGTTTAAAAATGAGTGGACTATATGATGATCTTTTACTTTTATCTAGTTTGCTTCACTTTTTTTATTTCATATTCAGTGCTCCAATTTCATTTAGTTTGTTTTCCAATTTCTCTGTCTCTTTTTGATGTTATTGTTCTTTCTTAAGCCTTTATCAAGTGTAGTAAGGAAGCTTTTATATACATACATATACCCATATATACAGCATACATAATATATATATTTTAGAAAATTTATGAATTTTGCTTAGCTAAAAAAAATTATAACATTTTGATTCCACTTGTTCAACTTAGTATGAATAGAATGTTAGATTTCTAATTTATATTCATTAAAAATTTTATAGTTCCATGTATTCTGGCATCTAGTATTACTGTTAACATTCTAGAAAATTTATTATCTTCAATTCAGTTCAGTTCAGTCACTCAGTCATGTCCGACTCTTTGCAACACCATGAACTGCAGCACGCCATGCCTCCCTGTCCTTCACCAACTCCCGGAGCTCACTCAGACTCACGTCCATCGAGTCAGTGATGCCATCCAGCCATCTCATCCTCTGTCGTCCCCTTCTCCTTCTGCCCCCAGTTCCTCCCAGCATCAGTCTTTTACAATGAGTCAACTCTTCGCATGAGGTGGCCAAAGTACAGGAGTTTCAGCTTTAGAATCATTCCTTCCAAAGAAATCCCAGGACTGATCTCCTTCAGAATGGACTGGTTGGATCTCCTTGCAGTCCAAGGGACTCTCAACAGTCTTCTCCAACACCACAGTTCAAAACCATCAATTCTTTGGCGCTCAGCTTTCTTCACAGTCTGACTTTCACATCCATACATGACTATTGGAAAAACAATAGCCTTGACTAGATGGACATTTGTTGGCAAAGTAGTGTCTCTGCTTTTGAATATGCTATTTAGGTTGGTCATAACTTTTCTTCCAAGGAGTAAGCGTCTTTTAATTTCATGGCTGCAATCACCATCTGCAGTGATTTTGGAGCCCAAAAAAATAAAGTCTGACACTTTTTCCACTGTTTGCCCATCTATTTCCCATGAAGTGATGGGACCAGATGCCATCATCTTCATTTTCTGAATGTTGAGCTTTAAGCCAACTTTTTCACTCTCCTCTTTCACTTTCATCAAGAGGCTTTTCAGCTCCTCTTCACTTTCTGCCATAAGGGTGGTGTCATCTGCATATCTGAGGTTATTGATATTTCTCCCGGCAATCTTGATTCCAGCTTGTGCTTCTTCCAGTCCAGAGTTTCTCATGATGTACTCTGCATAGAAGTTAAATAAGCAGGGTGACAATATACAGCCTTGACGTACTCCTTTTCCTATTTGGAACCAGTGTATTGTTCCATGTCCAGTTCTAACTGTTGCTTCCGGAGCTGCATATCCGTTTCTCAAGAGGCAGGTCAGGTGGTCTGGTATTCCCATCTATTAGTGATTTAAAAAAAAAAAAATTTGAATGAGTCTTCAAAATTCTAATCCAATATTGAGAATATAAAGAAATACTTTGCTGTTAAAAAAAAAAAAAAAAAAAAAAAACAGGAAATTAACAAGTGATACAGTATTATTAACTGAAGTACAGATTTTATTCATCAAATTTTGTACATCTTCCCTCATAGCTCAGTCGATAAAGATTCTGCCTGAAATGTAGGAGACCTGGGTTCAATTCCTGGGTTGAGAAGATCCTCTGGAAAAGAAAATGGCAACCCACTCCAGTGTTCTTGCCTGGAAAATCCCGTTGACAGAGAAGCCTGGTGGGCTACAGTCCACGGGGTCGCAAGAGTCACACATGACTTAGCGACTAAACCACCACCACCACCACAGATTTGGTTCAAATTTCACAAAATTTTATGATACTGTCCATTATTTGTTTTCATATCTTATTCAAGATCCCATATTGTATTGAATTGCACTGAGCAGCTTCAGCCTCATGAAACAAAGTCTGTCAAATTCTGTTTTCACTTTTATTCTATTACAAATAATTTCTAATTTTCCTTGTTATGGCCCTCTTAGATACACCCATCGTTTAAAAGCGGACATTTAATTTCTAAATAAATTTCTAAAAGGGATTTTATTTAAGGTATCTTTAATATTAATTTCTCATTTTGATTCTAATTTCTCATTTAAATGCTTTCTTCATTGCAGTCACCCTTGGTGCTTTTTTCAGCCTAACTTATTGAGGCTTTCAAAGGCTAAGTTTAAAATCTCTCTTGGTAAATGTCACATTGCACTTGAAAATATGTGAGTTATTTACAAATATCTTTTAATGATTTCTAACATAATTTCACAGTGATAAGAGAACAGATTCTGTATGATTTCAATACCTTTAGAACATAAAAGTTTTGCACCTTGCTTTATGTCCCTAGATATTTTCCAGGGCTTCCTAGTTTACAGTCTATAGGCACTTGAATAGAATTTGTATGCTACTGCTGTGTGAAAATTGTATACATTTCAAATATTTTGAATTGGTTCACAGTGCCTTTCAGGTCTACTATATCCTTCTCCTTCTCTGTATATTCATTCTATTAATTTTTGAGAGTTTGATATTGAAACTCCAACTAAAATCTTAATTTACCTACTTAAAAAAATAAGTACAATATATAGAGGAACTACATGTATTTCCCAAGTCTCCTGTAAATGTGTTATCATACTTTCATAATTTAAAAAAGATAAAAATTTTTAAAAATAAATATATTGTAGTAAAGTCATTTTAAAAGGTAGACATGATAAATTACCCCAAAATTTAAACAAGTTAATAGCTGTATGTGGGAAAGAAAAGGGACATGGTCCAGTTGGAAGGGTGGTCAACTGAGCAGAAAGCAGCTTTGAAAGAGCAAAAAGTCTAATGACCCTGAAGAGCACTGGGAAGTATTAATAGACGTGGGGTACTTCTGCAGCCTGTCAATGAGTCTCAGGGATTGCTAACAGAATGCTTACAAAACCTACTGAGTTCTATGGTTTTTCCGGTAGTCATGTACAGATGGGACAGTGGGACCATAAAGAAGGCTGAGCTTCGAAGAAGTGATGCTTTTGAACTGTGGTGCCAGAGAAGACTCTTGAGTGTCCCTTGGACAGCAAGGAAATCAGTCAATCCTAAAATATATCAACCCTGAATATTCTTGGAAGGACTGATGCTGAAGCTGAAGCTCCAATACTTTGGCCAGTTGATCTGAAGAGCTGACTCATTGGCAGACTCTGATGCTGGGGCGGATGGAGGGCAGGAGGAGAAGGGGGTGACAGAGGATGAGATGGTTTGATAGCATCACTGACACAATGGACGCAAGTTTAAGCAAACTCTGGGAAATAGTGAAGGATAGGGAAGCCTGCAATGGTGTGGTCCATAGGCCACAAAGAGTTGGACATGACTTAGTGACTGAACAACAATAACAATCTTAAATTCAAGTCTATTTTAATAACACTGCAAACCCCCCCCCAACACACATATTCATTTACTATTTGACATCATATTTTACATCTTTTTGTTTTATTTGTTTCCTAACAACTTATTTGGATATACAAAATTTTACTCCTTTAGTCTTTTATTTTCCTTGGTTGCACTGGGTCTTTGTTGCTGCTCATGGACTTTCCCTAGTTGTGGAGAGCAGGGGCTACTCTTCATTTTAGTATGAGGGCTTCTCATTGCTGTGGCTTCTCTTGCTATAGAGCATGTGCTCTAGGGCATGGTGGCTCCAGCAGTTACTGGCTCACAGGTTTAGTTGCCCTGAAATGAGGTATTTTCCCAGACCGAGGATCCACTCTATGTCCCTGCATTGGTGGGCAGATTCACAACCACTAGACCAGCAGGGAAGTCTCTCCTTTTCTCTTTGTAACCTTCCTGTTAGCTTTTTTAAAAAATATAAATTTATTTATTTTAATTGGGGGCTAATTACTTTACAATATTGTATTGGTTTTGCCATACATCAACATGAATCTGCCACAGGTGTACCTGTTAGCTTTATAAATTGTTGATATACTACATTACCTCATATTTGATGTACCATTGAGATTTTTCCTTTTGTAATTTTCACATTTCTAATTGCAATATTTTCTTTTCTACTTAAAGAAGTCCTTTTAACTTTTATTATAAAGCTGGTTTGCTGGAGCTGAACCTCTTTAGTTTTTGCTTGTTTGAAAAACTCTTTATCTCATTTTCAAATCTGAAAATAGCCTTGCCAGGTACAGTATTTTGGTTTTTTCCATTCATTACTTTGAATATTATTATGCCACACTCTCTTCTGACCTGCAAAGCTTCTGCTGAAGAGTCACCTGATGGTGTCATGGGAGTTCCCTTGTATGTAGCTATCAGTAGTTGTCTTTATCTTGCTGCTTTTAAGACTCTCTCTTTATTTTTAATTTTTTCCATTTTAATTAAAGTGTGCGTGGATGTGGACATCTTTGGGTGCATCTTGTTTGGGACTCTGTGCTTCAGGGACCTGGATGTTTGTTTCCTTCCCCAGGTTAGGAAAATTGTCAGCTATTATATCTTCAGATAAGTTCTTTCCCATCATTATCTCTCTTCTGATTCTAGACTCCTATAATGCAAAAGTGTACTTGAGATTGTCCTAGAGGTCACTTAAAACTTCATTTTATTTAATGCTTTTTTTTTCCTTCATCTTAAGTGCTTTCCACTACTGTGTCTTCCAGTTCACTGATTTCTTCCTTTTTTCAGTTCAGTTCAGTCACTCAGTCCTGTCCGATTCTTTCCGCCCCCATGAACTGCAGCACACCAGGCCTCCCTGTCCATCACCAACTCCCGAGTCTACCTAAACCCATGTCCATGAGGTGGTGAGCTAGGGGTCTTCCTATTCCATCATCTTGGCCATGAAACATAGTACAAATTTAATTCAAGTCTGTTTAAATTACAAAGAAATGCTTTTGTGTAATATGTTTTTAAAATAATTAACTTGTAAATCTTTAAATTGTGCTGATTGAAAACAGGATTGATATTTATTAATTTCCATAAAAATAGAAACAGAAATATTTGGAGTAGTAATACTAACAATTGATTTATTAGAAATAAGTGACACTGGATGCTTGGGGCTGGTGCACTGGGATGACCCAGAGGAATGGTACAGGGAGGGAGGAGGGAGGGGTGTTCAGGATGGGCAACACATGTACACCCATGGAGGATTCATGTTGATGTATGGCAAAACCAATACAATATTGTAAAGTAATTAACCTCCAATTGAAATAAATAAATTTATATTTAAAAAAAGAAATAAGCATGTGAGCATATCTGATCAAGGGATGTACAGAGAAAAATAGTGGAAAACGAAGGCTTAAAGAGACCTAAAGACATAATCCACATATGTGGGATAAAGAGTTGTTGTTGAAAAGGCAACTCGAAATCTGGTCTCCCTAGGGTGATAGCTGCCCCTGAGGCTTTCAGGCAAATGTATAAAAGCTCAGTTCCTGGCACCCATCACTCTGAGAACCCTGTTCTGACTTAACCCATTTTAGCCCATGTGAATTCCACTGAAGCAGGTGACATTTATTATTGCTGTGGAGTGATATTTCAGGCAATAAGACCATTATAAGACTAGATGTTATGTAGCCTAAAGAAAGTGTTGAAAATATTAGGACCATTGTCTAGAGTAAAGGAAACAGATTAGAGAGACAAAAGCAGTTGTGTGCTGGATCCACTTGTACCTGCCCCTTTGCCCATTCCTTGCAAACTCCACACTCAGTGATATCTTGCAGCATGAAATACACCTTCAGTTCAGTTCAGTTCAGTTGCTCAGTCGTGTCCGACTCTTTGCAACCCCATGAATCACAGCATGCCAGGCCTCCCTGTCCATCACCAACTCCCAGAGTTCACTCAGACTCAGGTCCATCGATTCAGTGATGCCATCCAGCCATCTCATCCTCTGTCGTCCCCTTCTCCTCCTGCCCCCAATCCCTCACAGCATCAGAGTTTTTTCCAATGAGTCAACTCTTCGCATGAGGTGGCCAAAGTACTGGAGTTTCAGCTTCAGCATCATTCCCTCCAAAGAAATCCCAGGGCTGATCTCCTTCAGAATGGACTGGTTGGATCTCCTTGCAGTCCAAGGGACTCTCAACAGTCTTCTCCAACACCACAGTTCAAAACCATCAATTCTTCAGCGCCTAGCCTTCTTCACAGTCCAACTCTCACATCCATACATGACCACAGGAAAAACCATAGCCTTGACCAGACGGACCTTTGTTGGCAAAGTAATGTCTCTGCTCTTGAATATGCTGTCTAGGTTGGTCATAACTTTCCTTCCAAGGAGTAAGCGTCTTTTAATTTCATGGCTGCAGTCACCATCTGCAGTGATTTTGGAGCCCAAAAAGATAAAGTCTGACACTGTTGGCACTGTTTCCCCATCTATTTCCCATGAAGTGATGGGACCAGATGCCATGATCTACGTTTTCTGAATGTTGAGCTTTAAGCCACCTTTTTTCACTCTCCACTTTCACTTTCATCAAGAGGCTTTTTAGTTCCTCTTCACTTTCTGCCATAAGGGTGGTGTCATCTGCATATCTGAGGTTATTGATATTTCTCCTGGCAATCTTGATTCTAGCTTGTGCTTTTTCCAGTCCAGCGTTTCTCATGATGTACTCTGCATATAAGTTAAATAAGCAGGGTAACAATATACAGCCTTGATGTACTCCTTTTCCTATTTGGAACCAGTCCGTTGTTCTATGTCCAGTTCTAACTGTTGCTTCCTGACTTGCATACAGATTTCTAAAGAGGCAGGTCAGGTGGTCTGGTATTCCCATCTCTTTCAGAATTTTCCTCAGTTGATTGTGACCCACACAGTCAAAGGCTTTGGCATAGTCAATAAAGCAGAAGTATATGTTTTTCTGGAACTCTCTTGTTTTTTCCATGATCCAGTGGATGTTGGCAATTTGATCTCTGGTTCCTCTGCCTTTTCTAAAACCAGCTTGAACATCAGGAAGTTCATGGTTCACATATTGCTGAAGCCTGGCTTGGAGAATTTTGAGCATTACTTTACTAGCATGTGAGATGAGTGCAATTGTGTGGTAGTTTGAGCATTCTTTGGCATTGCCTTTCTTTGGGATTGGAATGAAAATGGACCTTTTCCAGTCCTGTGGCCACTGCTGAGTTTTCCAAATTTGCTGGCATATTGAGTGCAGCACTTTCACAGCATCATCTTTCAGGATTTGAAATAGCTCAACTGGAATTCCATCACCTCCATTAGCTTTGTTCGTAGTGATGCTTTCTAAGGCCCACTTGACTTCACATTGCAGGATATCTGGCTCGAGGTCAGTGATCATATCATTGTAATTATCTGGGTCGTGAAGATCTTTTTTGTACAGTTCTTCTGTGTATTCTTGCCACCTCTTCTTAATATCTTCTGCTTCTGTTAGGTCCATGCACTTTCTGTCCTTAATCGAGCCCATCTTTGCATGAAATGTTCCCTTGGTATCTCTAATTTTCTTGACGAGATCTCTAGTCTTTCCCATCCTATTGTTTTCCTCTATTTCTTTGCATTGATCACTGAAGAAGGCTTTCTTATCTCTCCTTGCTATTCTTTGGAACTCTGCATTCAGATGCTTGTATCTTTCCTTTTCTCCTTTGCTTTTCGCTTCTCTTCTTTTCACAGCTATTTGTAAGGCCTCCCCAGACAGCCATTTTGCTTGTTGGCATTTCTTTTACATGGGGATGGTCTTTATCCCTGTCTCCTGCACAATGTCACGAACCTCATTCCATAGTTCATCAGGCACTCTATCTATCAGATCTAGTCCCTTAAATCTATTTCTCACTTCCACTGTATAATCATAAGGGATTTGCTTTAGGTCATACCTGAATGGTGTAGTGGTTTTCCCTACTTTCTTCAATTTAAGTCTGAATTTGGCAATAAGGAGTTCATGGTCTGAGACACAGTCAGCTCCTGGTCTTGTTTTTGCTGACTGTATAGACCTTCTCCATTTTGGCTGCAAAGAACATAATCAATCTGATTTCGGTGTTGACCATCTGGTGATGTCCATGTGTAGAGTCTTCTCTTGTGTTGTTGGAAGAGGGTGTTTGCTATGACCAGTGCATTTTCTTGGCAAAACTTTATTAGTCTTTGCCCTGCTTCATTCCGTATTCCAAGGCCAAATTTGCCTGTTACTCCAGGTGTTTCTTGACTTCCTACTTTTGCATTCCAGTTTCCTATAATGAAAAGGACATCTTTTGGGGGTATTAGTTCTAAAAGGTCTTGTAGGTCTTCATAGAACCATTCAACTTCAGCTTCTTCAGCGTTACTGGTTGGGGCATAGACTTGGATTACTGTGATATTGAATGGTTTGCCTTGGAAACGAACAGAGATCATTCTGTCGTTTTTGAGATTGCATCCAAGTACTGCATTACGGACTCTTTTGTTGATCATGATGGCTACTCCATTTCTTCTGAGGGATTCCTGCCTGCAGTAGTAGACATGATGGTCATCTGAGTTAAATTCACCCATTCCAGTCCATTTGAGTTCACTGATTCCAAGAATGTCAACATTCACTCTTGCTATCTCTTGTTTGACCACTTCTAATTTCCCTTGAATCATGGACCTGACATTCCAGGTTCCTATGCAGTATTGCTCTTTACAGCATTAGACCTTGCTTCTATCACCAGTCACACCCACAACTGGGTATTGTTTTTGCTTTGGCTCCATCCCTTCATTCTTTTTGGAGTTATTTCTCCACTCATCTCCAGTAGCATATTGGGCACCTACTGACCTGGGGAGTTCCTCTTTAAGTATCCTATCATTTTGCCTTTTCATACTGGGGGAGTACATACACAGAAATTGGCAAGCACTGCAAATCAGGACTATTTATTCATTTACTTATTTATCTACATACTAGGTATATATATGTGTATTTGAGCTGGGTTACCAGCACACCACTGAACCACTGTCATAAATATGAGCTGTCCCAGTAGGATGGAAAGTGCTGTCTGGGAAAGGAGAGCGTAAAGAAGTGGGAACCATCATTAGCTCTCACTGTGCCAGGGATCCCTAAGTCCTTCCAGAGGAGGTTCTATGTTGGCCCAGATCCTCAGTGGTGTCAATATCTGAGGCATTAAAGAGAGTTATTCACGGCCACCCCGAACTGATCCTTCAGCACACCTACCTGATATTTGCCATTTGTTCGCTTTGTTAAACACTTTGAGAAGCTACACTTTGCCTTGATATGCTGAGGTCTAGAACTGCACAAAGGAAAAAGACAATTCCCAGACCACAGAAAATTTAAAATCAATAAGGGAAACACGGTCAGGTAATCAAATTTTCTCCTATTCCTGAGATACGTGTTTTGATGATTAGATCCCTTGTGAAATCAGAGGAAATAAATGACATATGGGGAGAAGACTTTCGCAAGCATATGGTTGACATAGTGGGCAGATGGTGAACAGTATCCTGAGTAGGGTCAGCTCTCTCGGGAACACAGCAGGCAGAAGCAAGTAAATTCTCCATGATACTGAAGCTCTCTGGATCCAGCCTGGGGGAACTGGCATGAGGCCGGTTTGGAGAAGTTGCTTTAGATTTGATTCAGTAAACAAATAGCTATCAGTACTCACAATGTACCCATAGACCACACCACAAACATTGAGCTCCTCAGCATCTCTCCTCTGGCTCCTAGAAGAAAAATTCCTCTTTACTCCCAAATATCCAGTGTCCATCATTATCTCTAAGATGGTCCTCATTGGCTCCTCTTTATAATGACTTAACGTTTACGTTGTTTCATTTTTATAACCTTTTCTTGCTACAAGCTTCTCAGCATATGGCACACACATTATCTCCCCGCCCCTCAATGGCATTTTCATGTCTATTTTGGTGTCTTCCATCTCCTTCAGGAGGATGGCCTTTCTCAGGGCACAATCTATTCTCAAAATGGCTGTTTGGTCACAGACTGACCTGACTTTGGCAGCTGACCACAGCAGGAACATCTTCACACACCTCTACTGGGTTTCTGTTCATGATTATATTTTTAGGACAACTTTAGTCATTACTTAGAAGGTAACAGGAATAAAAATAGGAGAGGAATTTCCCAATCTGTTAAATAAATTCAGAGGTGAGAAGTATCAATCCTGGAAGGGCAGAGAACACTCATTGTGACTTACTTTGTGCTGGATCTTCAGTTATTCCCTGTTAAAAATGCAGATCTTGAAAGTTGTTGATCAGTATACTTCATTATTTCATGGATTCCTGAATTTGCAACTCCCTGAGTTTTGCACCAAGGTCCTCTCATGAGAATGCAGATGGACGTGGGAGTCAACTTCAGTCATAGTGAGAGAGGGCATGGAAGATGTAAGCCCTTGAGTTTGGCCTTCATAGTATAAAAACACTCCTTTTACAAATAGCAATTTTGGATATTGATTCATGGGGGAAAGAGACCTCTGTCCACCAAACCACCTGTGTTTCTTCTAGAAACTGAAACAATTGAACCTTTCTTTCTTCCTCTCCAAGAGCTCTTAGAATTTGGGCCCACTGCTCCTCCTTCCATGTGACCTCACAACTCCTCTTTCTTATGCAGTACAATAGATAATGGGACTATATTATGAACTCCTCAGCCTTCAGCTGGCCTGGATACATGGTGCACAAGTGTTTTAGGTCATTACCAGAATTTTTTCACTGTTGCCTAGAAAGAAATTGACAAGGGACACATTAAATATTGATGAGGTTTCAAAAACACTTTGAAAACTCATGTTATACTATCCTACTCTTTATTCTGTAGTCAAAACAATAGGACATAGCTACCTGCTCAGGGAAAGCCTTTGTTCTGCTCCACCCCTAATTCCCTACCCATAGACACAAAACTATTTTCCTAGGTAAGTTAAAAAAAAAAAACAACTCATTCTTAAAACCAACACAAATACAGAGTAAATTATTCTTTCCATTTTGTTTGTGTATTCACTTAATTTTGGACAACAAGATGTTAATCATTACCATACTCATTTAATTTTCTCTACTGCTCTATGGGTCCATGTTGCTTGTGAAATTAAGGCTTCATTCAGAAAGCAAGTCATACCTTACTTATCTTTATATATCCAAAATTCCTGACATCATCAGAATGGAATGGGATGAAGTAAGAACCAAAATCAAATGAAAATTCGAAAGAAACGTTTGCATATGTTTTTTATTTTCCTCTGTCTCCATGAATAGGCATGAGATTCTGGAAGAACTTCCCAAGTATGAGGACCTTAAACCACACTGGTGCTAGCCACACAGTCTTCTGCTTGCTGGGCATCCCTGGCCTTGAAGACCACTACATGTGGATTTCCATCCCCTTTGTTATTTCCTATGCCTCTGCCTTGCTTGGAAACAGCCTGTTCCTCTTCATTATCCTCACCGAGCACAGCCTCCATGAACCCATGTACCTCTTCCTCTGCATGCTGTCCGGAGCAGACCTTGTCCTCTCCATGTGCAGAGTCCCTCAGGCCTTGGCGATCCTCTGGTTCCATGCTGGAGAGCTCTCCCTGGATCGCTGCATTTGTCAGGTATTCTTCCTCTCTTCCACTTTCATTTACGAGTCTGGGATCTTGCTGGTGATGGCATTGCAATATGCTACCCCCTGTGATACACCACTGTTCTGACACATACACTGATAGGGAAAATTCATATATCCATCTTCCTAAGAAGTTACTGTACAGTTTTTCCTGTAATATTTCTCCAGAAAAGACTGACTTATTATCAAAATAACATCCTCCCAAACACTGCTTGTAAGCACGTTGTCCTGGCAAACATTTCCTGCAACGATATCCAACAAAATGCTGGAGAAGGAAATGGCTATCCACTTCAGTATTCTGGCCTGGAGAATTCCATGGACTGTATAGTCCATGGTGTCGCGAAGAGTTGAACACATCTGAGCGACATTCACATAGAACATCTGATTTGATTTTTTGTCCTAATGTTAACCTTGGTCTTAGATGTTGTGCTAATCTTTGTTTCATATATGCCTATTCTCCGTGCTGTCCTCCACATCCCTTCCCAAGATGCTCCTCACAAACTCTCAACATATGTGGCTCCCATATCTGTATCATCATCCTCTTTTATGGACCTGGGATCTTCTCAGTTCTCACTCAGTGGTTTGGATACCACATTCCACTCAATATTTACATTCTTCTGGCCAATGTCTATATTCTCATTGCACCTACATTCAATCCCACGGTTTATGGGATTAAGACCAAGCAGATTCGGGACCTGGTAGTTCATTTGCTGTTTCCAAAGCAGATATGACTATAATAATGGAAACTACCCTTGTGCTTTCCTCAATAATGCTCATCATGCTTTAGGTTAGTTTTGTATCAAGACGTGGAAGGGTACAGTGGAAATACTAATCAAATAACTCTGTATCTTGTTGTCATAGGCCAATTTTATCAGGGATGGGTTTGTAAATGTTTCTTGCAATGTCTTTAATAACTCATTAGATATCACTGCCTTTGGGGTCTTAGTTCACTTTCTTATACATAGAATTCATAACTAGATTAGTTCACCTCCCTACTCTTGGCTGGAGGTTAGAATGTAATGCCCTGGAAACAGTGACCTTTCCTGGGTAATTGTTAAACTCTTATTTACTAGGGTATTCTATGCTTTCAATGGCTACACTTGTTTTATTCCTCTCATTCAGACATTTTCCTGCCATTTGCCCCTATATTGTAGCTTTCATTATACTTTTGCTTTTTAGACAATTATAAAATCCATATATATCTTAAAATTCATATGTATTCACTGTTAACATAATGTGAACATAAATAATGAGTGTATGTATCAGTAAACCTTTATCATTATAAAACATTAAACATAGCAAATGTTTACTAAATCTTTCATTTTATTTATATTATCAGCTATTTGGAAGAAAATATTCAACACAAGAGCAAATACAGTACAAACATGTAAGAGTACACTGAGCAAGCGTACGTAAAAAACACACTGATATATGTAGAGGTGTAGCTAACGTGGCAGAGTCAGAAAACCCTAAGCTCACCTGCTTCCATGGACAATCCCAAATTGCAACCATTTACAGAACAGCTATCAATGAAAATGACCCTAAGACCAGCAGAAAAGCATCTCCACAACTAAAGATGTAATGAAAGTACCACAAGATGCGTAGTGGTGTCCTGTGTCTCCTGCATTGCAGGAGGATTCTTTACCAATGAGCATCCAGAAAAGCCCAGGAGAAGGAGAGGGTAGGACAAATTGAGAGAGTAGCATTGACATATATGCACCCCCATTTGTAAAATAGATAGCTAGTGGGATGCTGCTGTATAACACAGGGAGGTCAGCGTGGTGCACTGTGATAACCTAGAAGAGTGGAACAGGGAGAAGGCAGGAGGGAGTCTTAAGAGGGAAGGGATATATGTATACTTATGGCTGATTCTGGAGAAGGCAATGGCACCCCACTCCAGCACTCTTGCCTGGAAAATCCCATGGATGGAGGAGCCCAGTGGGTGCAGTCCATGGGGTCGCTGAGTCGGACAAGACTCAGCGACTTCACTTTCAGTTTTCACTTTCTTGCATTGGAGAAGGAAATGGCAACCCACTCCAGTGTTCTTGCCTGGAGAATCCCAGGGACGGGGGAGCCTCGTGGGGTGCCATCTATGGGGTCACACAGAGTCGGACACAACTGAAGCGACTTAGCAGCAACAGCAGCAGCATGGCTGATTCACATTGTCTTATGGCAGAAACCAAAAAAACATTGTAAAGCAATTATCCTCCAATTAAAAATATATTTTTTTAAAAAGGTCTCTCTATTTTTCTGCATTTTCTCTCTCTTCTCCAGTTGGATAACTCTGTTGAAAGATCTATGGTCTATTTTTGCAAGTGGGGGCACCTTGGTCCAGGGGTAATGCATTTGTAGTTTTGTCTTGTGTGGAAAGATTCCCTTTGTACAGGCTATACTATTTTTCATGACTCCCAGCAATATTTGAGAGTAACTTAGTCCTCACAATGATGCCTGCAGACTATATTGTCAAGCTTTCAGACATTTTCAATTGGATAGTGTTTCCAATAAGGCTGACTATCTGCACAGATGCATACCATAATCCTTCCCTACCCAACCCCTCCACTGTCTACACAAGCCAATTCCTCCTTCATGAGGTGCGATCTGTTCCCCACTCCCTTGCACCTGTGATCACCTCATGACTTTCTTTGGCCAGTGGAGTAATGTGGAAGTATTATATCATCTGTCCTGTGGATTTAGAGTGAAGTGAAGCAGGAACAACAGTCATAAGGGGGATATAAAATCAAGAAACAACAGGTAGGGGTAGGGATTTGGGAAATGAGGGATTTTAAATAAATTGATTTAAATAAATTGATTATGAATGAAGTTACTGACACTTATATTGTTAGGCTGTTGGCTCTTGGAATATAAAGTATTTCTGTCATTTGGGGATTTTTTTTAATTGTTATTGTAAATACACACACAAATACATAAAACAAAACAAATGCACAGCCTAACAAATTCTTGTAAGGCAAATATCACCCAGATCATGAAATACAACTTGCTCTGACATACCCACAGTCATGTCCACATGCCCCGTCAGAGTCCCAAAGCTATCACTGGCATACTTAACATATCTAATTACATGTACATTCATGTCTTTCAACAATTTGCATTCAAATGCTGCCATTTCACCTACAACAACCGTCTGAATATTTAATTTGCCTATGTGTCTTAACTGGAATTATGTTTGTCTAGTCAAGAAACCACTGTATGTCCAGTAGCACATCTAAATCTTTATTTTTCCATTCCTCACACTTACAAACATATTATTGTTAGTTAGCATTAAAAATGACAAATTTCCCCTCCCTTTAGAAAAACCACCAACACCAATGATGTTAATACCACCTGGAAACTATTCTTTCACCGTATTTAACAATAATGGCACCCAGCTCCAGTACTCTTGCCTGAAAAATCCCATGGATGGAAGAGCCTAGTGTGCTATAGTCCATAGGGTCACGACTGAGCAACTTGACTTTCACTTTTCACTTTCATGGATTGGAGAAGGAAATGGCAACCCACTCCAGTGTTCTTGCCTGGAGAATCCCAGGGAGGGCGGAGCCTGGTAGGTTGCCATCTATGGGGTCGCATAGAGTCAGACACGACTGAAGTGACAGCAGCAGCAGTTCTAATCCCAGCCCCCCAGTTCCGGGTTTTTTTTTTTTTTTAATTTTATTTTATTTTTAAACTTTACATAACTGTATTAGTTTTGCCAAATATCAAAATGAATCCGCCACAGGTGTACATGTGTTCCCCATCCTGAACCCTCCTCCCTCCTCCCTCCCCATTCCATCCCTCTGGGTCGTCCCAGTGCACCAGCCCCAAGCATCCAGTATCGTGCATCGAACCTGGACTGGCAACTCGTTTCATACATGATATTTTACATGTTTCAATGCCATTCTCCCAAATCTTCCCACCCTCTCCCTCTAAAGAGACACTGATGTATAGAACAGTTTTTTGTTTTTTTTTTTTAAAGGAGTGCCAGGAGACCTGCAGAGAACTTAGCAGCGCTCTGGTCCAATCTGTGGCCGACTTTGGTGGATCTGAAGCTGAAAAGACATTGCCATAGTGAGGAGCATCCTAAGAGGCTGGTAAAAGGACCATCCAATGATGAAGATCAGGACTCAGCATCCTGGAACTGCAATCACCTTGAGGAAGTTTGGAAAATACTTTTGGAATGCTGCCGGCAGTTCATGAGTGTATGCATGCTAAGTCACTTCAGTCACGTCTGACTCTGTGCAATGCTATGGACTGTAGTCTGCCAGACTCCTCTGTCCATGGGATTCTCCAGGCAAGAACAGTGGAGTGGGTTGCTATGCCCTTATCCAACCAGCAGTTCATAGTCCTGGACAAATTCTGTAGTAATATCCACCGCTCCATGTAAATGATCTCTGCATTCTCATCACCCTCTCTAATCTGTCTCCAACTCTCCACACAAGGAAGCCCCAGGTGCTGCGCATTTCAGGAGGAAACATGAGCCCAGGCAGCCTCCCAGCAAACTTTTACTCACCTTCAGTTCTCATTCACAGAAACTCCAGCAACTAAAAGTTCACCCACTCAATGCCCACAGTGTTCAGGGTTTTGACAACTTCCTCATCTGCATTTTTCTAACTCTACAAGAGACACCAGCTTCTATAGTTCCACAAGAAATCTACCACTAGATCAAAATGTGAAACACTAAATTCACCAACCTTAAAGTTCTAACTCCCCAAACATTTTTATATTTTTATGACCTTTAAGGCGAATTAGACAAACCACATTCCACAATATACTTTATCTCCCATCACATTTGTTTTAATTTATTCACAGACATATTGGATGTTTTTAAGTAAATTAAAAATATATATATATATTGGTCTATAGTTGATTTAGAATGTTATGTTAGTTTCTACTGTACAAGAACTAGTGAATCAGTTATACACACACTTATATATATCCCCTCTTTTCAACCTTTTTTATCCATATATATCTATATAGGTCACTACAAAGTGGAGAAGAGTCCCTTGTGCTATAGAAAAGGTCCTTGAGCATGTGCATGCCCCGTCGCTCAGTCATATTGGACTCTTTGCAAACCCATGGACTGTATCCCACTAGGCTCCTCTGTCCATGGGATTCTCCAGGCAAGAATACTGGAGTGGGTTGCCATGCCTGCTTCCGGGGACTTCCAGACCCAAGGATCAAACCTGAATCTCTTATGTCTCCTGCATTGGCAACTGGGTTCTTCACCACTAGCACCACCTGGGAAGCCCAGAAAAGGTCCTTATTAGTTATCTATTTCATATACACTTTATATTTTGTAATTAATCACTGTATCTTTCCATTGCAGTACCTGCAGCATTTTACTCCTCTGTCATTTTTGCCATCCCTTGCCCACCGGATAGGAACTCAACTAGCATGAAGAAAGAACTTATTAGGAAAGAAAACTTTTTCTCCATGGAATTCACATGGATTGAATAATAAGAAACCAGAGGGCTCACTTTGTAAGATCCCTGTGCTACCACAAACAAGACAACACTTTTTCTATAATTCAGAGGGTTTTATTTCATTTTACTTAATGTCATGAGCTATTTACTTGAAAAAATCATGCTGGGATCTTAGTAAATGCCACCCATAATCTTAGCTGTTTCTCTTAAGATTGGCATTAGTAAAAGACATAAAATTTTTTTTAAGTTTAAAATATCGTATTGGAAAAAAAAGACATACAATCTAAATATAAATATATTTCTAAGTAAAAACAATTCACTAGAATGACATCTCAATAAAAATTTATGTATTTATATAAAACTACAAAAGAGCAAAAAGGATATTGTTTTAAAATGATGAAATAGACAAGTTTCTCTCCTGATTATACTGAACAAGCACTTCCAGCATTCCATTATAAGCCTTCATTAGTTGATCTGAAAAGCAGAGTCCTTCAGGTTCACTTCCTTGCAGAGCCATGTGAGCACTGAACTGTTCCCTCCAAGTCAAGTCCCCACAGCATCATCCCTCACTCTGGAAGGTTTTTGATGGCTCCTGGTGATTCAAGTTCCATTATCCATATAATGCTTTTCTCCTGCATTTCCATGCTTGGGTGGGGTGCACCTGAAAAAAATCATAAGGATGGCTTTGAGCAAAAAGGGCTATGAGATCCTTGCACAGCAAATACTGCCTAGCCCAATGTCCAGGCACAGGTTCTTACTGACTAAGAAGCTGAAACCAGACAAGATCTTCAGTAGAAGCAGATCATGTGCAGAAAGCTCTTGCCTGTTTTCCACTGGGCTGTCAGGAGCACCTCAACCAGAGGGTCTTCCAGGTAGTCCACCTGCTGGAGGCATTTGCAGAGCTCACAGATGATAAGACCCAAAGGTGGCATCCTCGGGGTCATCATCCATATGTCAATAAGAGGGTTCCTATTCTCTTGACAATTCTTTATGTGAAGTCACTAGAACAGGTCCCATTCACAGGGAACCCAACCAGCACAAAAATCACCCATTCAATACCAAAGATATTCAGTGTTGTTACATTTGCCCAACTGCTTTTGTCTACACCCTCCCCCAAGACAGCAACTTCCCAAGATCCATCCAGATCTCTGCACTACATCTAAATCTGAAGCAAGACACGCATCAAATTTCAACTGTCAACCCTCCAATCTTAATTATTTTTGCAGCTCTAAGGACTCTTAGACAAACCATGTCCCACCATCCATTTCATCCAGTTCCATTCCCTTTAACTTTTCCATGGACACTTTCTATGTTGAGTTTCATCACTGGAGTCACTCCTTCAGAACACCAGCCCCACTTTTACATGCTTTATCATATTTGCCTCCTCCATTCCTCTACAAACAGGAAATCAACCGAAAATATTTTCTCAATTCCTTCCAGTGAATGTTCTGACAAAAGTAAGATCTCCTGGACAGATCATTTCTCTCTCTTATAAAGGGTCCCCAACATTCCCTATTTCCATTTTGTGTTCCCATCACTGGACATGATCATCTCAACACACCATCGGATCCTTTTCCCATTCCTGCCCTACCTGCCTCAACATCAGATGAAAGACTGACCCTGAAGCTCATTGAATCTACCCAGAAAGAAACCCTCACCTCCCTACCGCCAACACTGCCCCATGTGGATAAGTACACCCTGTCACCGGTGTGGAAAGACAGAAAATTGACATTGCTTCTAAATTCTTCCCTCTCCCTCTCCTCTTCAGCATGTTCCATCCTTCAACTCCACCATCTTCCTATGATCCCATAGCTTGTCCCCCTGTCCAGAGCGTCCACCTTACTGCTCAATCCACACTTCTCCTGGGGAAATCCTCTACTAGCTCATCCCATGCCTCCTGGTACACCCTTGGTCCATCCTGCCTTTGCTCTGTAAATAAAGTCCACATCAACCTTCTGACATAGCAAGATACCTCATTCAACCAGGCCAACTCCCCCTTCCTTTAATTTCTGCTGTAAGTTACATATGCCTAGGTGTCATTGCTGGTCAGACCCAAGATGATTCACTTCCCTACACATAGAATCCACGTTTAGAGGAGTTCAATACTCAATGAACCTTTTATGCATGAAGAAAATCCGCTTGAGGATAGAGCGCTTTACTCTGTGGAATTCATTCAGCTTCAACAGTAAGAAACCAAGGTGTTCCTTTTGCAAGATCCAACCCCTACCAAAAATTAGGAGATTCATTTTCTATGAACTAGAAGCTTTTATTTCATTTCATGAATATTGAATTGAACAGATCGTGCTCACATTTCAGCAATCAATGCCTATTATTATCAAACCTGAGTTTCTATGAAACTAGCAGTTACCAAAATATATACAAAATAAAATTATATTTTTAAAGTTCAAACATTAAATATAATCCTATCTCACTAAAAAGAAAAATTCATTTATACTGATGCACAATACAAAAATGACAAAAGGAAATTGTATTAAAATGAAGTAAAAACAAATGATGGAATGGAAATGGTGTGGGGTTTGTTTGTTCTTCTCCCCTGAATGTCCTTCAGCACATCATTTGTCCACTGTAAATCTTGGTCTCTTGATGTCTCTAGGTTAACTTCCTCGCAGAGCCCTGTGAGCCCTGAAGTGTTCACCTTCCAGGTCAAGAATCCATACCATCAACCCCCACCATAGAAGGGTCTGGATGCCACCAGTGCATTCATGTTACTTTGGCAGAAAAAGATTTCCTTCTCCACTTCCTTCCCAGGCTGGAGTGTACCTGGACAAAGTCATGTAGATGGCTTTTAGCAGAAAGGCCTTGGAAGCCGCTTCTGACAGAAAATACCACCTAGCCCAATGTCCAGACACAAGTGCTTACCAAGAGGAGCTGCAAGCAGACAAGATCCTCAGTAGAAGCAGACCGTGTGCAGAAAGCTCTTGCCAGTTTTCCGCTCGGCTGCCAGGAGCACCTCGACCAGAGAGTCCTCCAGGTTGTCTGCCTGCTGGAGGTGTTGTCAGAGCTCACAGATGATGAAAGACCCAAGCGTGGCGTCCTCCGCGTTGTCGGCCATGTCCACGTTGATCACGTGCACAGGCTGGAAGGTCTCCTGCTCTCGGACCAACAGCTCCTCCACCACCTTGTCGTAGACGCTCTCCTCACAGGTGAAGATGACGTCAAAGCGATCTCGGCACTCTTGAAATCTTTCCGGGCGAGGCTTGATTCTCTCGTTTCTTCCCAAGATGTGTAAGATGCCGTTGCTGTTATAGCGTTGTCGGTCTTTGCGCACAAGGTCCTTGCGCATCTCCTCATAGGTGGTGGAGAAATCATAAACCACGGGGAGGTTGCGTGCCCTTCCTGGGAGCCTGACTCGAGACCCAGCTCCGAAGGACCTGACTCGGAATCCTTTCCTCCTGAGGATGCGGTGGGCCTCCATGCTCCTGTTCATGTTGCTCATGCAGACCACAGCCACACTGAGCGGATACGAGGGCATGGTGGCGGCTACTTGGGACTCCAGCCAGATGCCTGGACTTCAGAGGCTGAGGGAACTCTGAAGGCCAGGGGATGACCAACTGGGTCCAGCTCTTCCAAGGAGTGTTAGCCTCAAAGAAGAAAGAAGGCATTTATATGGAGGCACTTGTCCTCAGTGGGAGGAGAGATCTTGATTGATGATTGGCTTAACTATTGACTGATTGGATTTGAACGGTGGGCTGGGAGCAGAGAACCTAGTGCTGTTTTCAGAACAATCCCAGTGATGCAATCACTCAACCTCAATGGGTGCCCACCCAACCCCCACCCCCATCCTGAGCATTTTTCCATCTCCAGTTAACTCCATCTGTGCCTGTGTGTATGGGGCTAGACTTGGTATCAGGCAAAACAACTACTCACTGGCTTCTCACCAGCCTTCCAAAGAGCTGAAGACATGCATGTGGAAAAGGCCTTTGAAGTTCCTGAGCCTCCTAATCCAATGATGCAAAGGATCACAGTGTTTGTTCCCCAGATTTTCATGTTAGAGTTGATACTCCAGTACAGCAGTTGTGCTAAATCCTAGGAAGGCATTCATGGTTCTTCCTATCAGTCAAGAAAAGCATGCACCAATGTCAAAAGCAACCTCTGCAAAATATGACTGCCATTTGATAGGGTTTCACAAGTTGCAATAACACCTCATTTTCTCCTTTCTCTTTCCTTCAACTCATCAGAATTCTGGAGCAAACAGAGCAGATCCTCCTCCCTTATCTTGTCTCCAAATGCAGCTCAGTCTGAGCACTCCATACTCAAAATAGAAGCCTTTTCATTGCTTTTCTCCATTTGCATAGCTGATGAAGCAACTCTACAGATATTAAACTTGGGGTCAGGACATTGACCACTAAGGAGACTTAATGCTGTCACTTCAAAATGGCGAGGGCAAAGATCTCTTCATAGAGCCACAGACTGAATGTTCTGTCCATTGTAGTGATTCTCCAAGTGCAAAGAGTCCTACATCAGTAAACAGCCCAAGTCTACTCAAAGTGTGACCCCCAGAGCATCAGCATGAACTGAAGGGGAGCTTGTTTAACCTTGGGAATTGGACTCCCAGACCACTGAATTGGATTGCAGGGACATGCACTAAAGATTGGGAGCAAGTTGATTAGTAACAGAGATTTCAGAAACTTGACTGGACCTCGGAAGTCCCTGAGAAGCATTGCCTCTAGATGGGGGGTTGAATATTCTGAAGAGAAAAGCCAGATTAGAGAAAAGGCCAGGCATACCTGAAAAGGTAGTCAGCTCTCAAATATGATGTGAAAATGTTTTTTAATAGTCACTTCCTGAGACCTAACTCATCCTGCCTGGAAAAACAGAGAGAGAGAGAAGAAAGATCTCAGAGCCTGAACTACATTCATGATACTACAGGAGGAAGTTATTTCATCATGGTCCTTTCTCTTCATAGGATGGCTCTAGGGTCACACAGTGGCGAAAACCTCTACTTCTGATCTGCTTTGTGTGCTCCTGAATTTCTCTCTGAGACTCAGGGTGGGGACAGGGGGTTCTTGTTCAGCGTGCCAGCACTGTGGCAGCCAGCAGTTGAGCTCTTAGTGCTAGAGCAGTGCTCCTGTGTCATTCCATAAGCCTTCCTGATGTCTGCAGTGCTGGTAGAGGAGACCTTACAGGGCACGGTTTCTTTCACTTTCTGCCAATTCTGAGCGCTATTTGACTGGACACTGTCCCTGTTTTTTTCACCTTGAGGTAACCTTGAATATGTTTTCATTTATATGAAGATTGATTTTTTTCTCTTTTTTTAATTTTATTTTATTTGTAAACTTTACAATATTGTACTAGTTTTGCCAAATATCAAAATGAATCCGCCACAGGTATACCTGTGTTCCCCATCCTGAACCCTCCTCCCTCCTCCCTCCCCATACCCTCCCTCTGCGTCGTCCCAGTGCACCAGCCCCAAGCATCCAGTATCGTGCATCAAACCTGAACTGGCAACTCATTTCATACATGATATTATACATGTTTCAATGCCCTTCTCTCAAATCTCCCCACCCTCTCCCTCTCCCACAGAGTCCATAAGACTGATCTATACATCAGTGTCTCTTTTGCTGTCTCGTACACAGGGTTATTGTTACCATCTTTCTAAATTCCATATATATGCGTTAGTATACTGTATTGGTGTTCTTCTTTCTGGCTTACTTCACTCTGTATAATAGGCTCCAGTTTCATTCACCTCATTAGACCTGATTCAAATGTATTCTTTTTAATGGCTGAGTAATACTCCGTATGTACCACTGCTTTCTTATCCATTCATCTGCTGATGGAAATCTAGGTTGCTTCCATAACCTGGCTATTATAAACAGTGTTGGGATGAACATTGGGGTACACGTGCCTCTTTCAATTCTGGTTTCTTCTGTGTGTATGCACAGCAGTGGGATTGCTGGATCATAAGGCAGTTCTATTTCAAGTTTTTTTTTAAGGAATCTCCACACTGTGCTCCATAGTGGCTGTACTAGTTTGCATTCCCACCAACAGTGTAAGAGGGTTCCCTTTTATCCATACCCTCTCCAGCATTTATTGCTTGTAGACTTATGGATAGCAGCCATTCTGACTGCTATGGTACCTCATTGCAAATGGTGAAATGGTACCTCATTGTGGTTTTGATTTGCATTTCTCTGATAAGGAGTGATATTGAGCATCTTTTCATGTGTTTGTTAGCCATCTGTATGTCTTCTTTGGAGAAATGTCTATTTAGTTCCTTGGCCCATTTTTTGATTGGGTCGTTTATTTTTCTGGAATTGAGCTGCAGGAGTTGCTTGTATATTTTTGAGATTAGTTGTTTGTCAGTTGCTTCATTTGCTATTATTTTCTCCCATTCTGAAGGCTGTCTTTGCACCTTGCTTAGAGTTTCCTTTGTTGTGCAGAAGCTTTTAAGTTTAATTAGGTCCCATTTGCTTATTTTTGTTTTTATTTCCAATATTCTGGGAAATGGGTCATAGAGGATACATTTTCTTAAATTAAAGAGTATTATTTTGATTTATTTCATTTTGTTTTATTTAAACAAGCTACATACTTCAACAGATAGGGCTTGGATTTTAGTAATAAATGTGACCACGGACTACACCAATTTATAATCTTATTTCATAAATGAGCTATTTGATTAAAAAAATCATGCTTGGATTTTCCCCAAAAAAGCTACACATGATCTACACTGAGTTTCTAATAAAGCAGGCATTCGTCAAAGACATACAATCTAAATGCAAAAATATTTCCAATTCAATATAATTTCCACTCAATGTATCCCATCCCACTTAAGAAAAAACAATCTGTCCTATCAACACACCATGCTGAAAGGACAAAAGGAAATTAGTATCCATATAGATCAATAAAATAGACACTGTTCCTTTTTCTCAGAATATCCTTCACTGCATTGCTTGTCCCAGGCTCTGTGATCAGCCTTGATAGTCCATCCAGTAAAGAGAGTCCTCGAGATTAACCTCCTTGCAGAACCATGTGAGCACTGAGTTCTTCCTTCAAGGTCCAGTTCCACACCATTGTTCCCCACATTGGAAGTGTTGGCATGTCTATGGGTGTTCCATGTTCCCCGTGCCATGTGATGCTCTCCTCCTCCACCTCCTTCACTGGGTGGGGTGTACCTGACAACAGATCATACAGAGATGGCCTTTAGCAGAAACGGCTTTGAAGAAGCCTCTCCCAGACGATACCCAGCAGCTCAAGAGTCCAGGCATGGGTTCTTAACGACAAAGGAGCTGAAACCAGCCAAGATGCTTCCTCAGTAGAAGCAGACCGTGTGCAGAAAGCTCCTTCCTGTTTTCTCCTTCGCTGCCTGGAGCAGCTCGGCCAGACGACTTTGCATGTCGTCTGCCTGCTGGAGACCCTGGCAGAGCTCACAGATGATCGAGGCTCCAAAGCTGGCTGCCTCCAGGGTGTCGTCTATGTCCACGTTGACGACCGGTACAGGCTGCCAGGTCTCCTGATCCCTGGCGCACAGGTCGGCCACCACTCGGTTATAGGCCCTCTGCCCACAGGTGAAGATGATATCAAAGGGATCTGGGCACTCTTGAAACCTTTCTGGGCCAGGCTTGATTCTCTCATTTCTTTTCAGGATGTGTAAGACTCCATTCCTTTTGTAGCGCTTTTGGTCTTTAGAGGAGAGGTCGCTGTGCATCTTCTTGTAGGACGTGGAGAAGTCGTAGAGCACGGGTGGCTTGTGTGCCCCTCCTGGGAGCCTCACGTGGGATCCGGCTCCAAAAGACCTGACATGGAACCCATTCTTGCTGAGGACACGATGGGCTTCCATGCTCCTGTTGACATTGCTCATGCAGACCACGGCCACCCTGAGTGGGGAGGAGGGCATGGCTGCAGCCTCTTGGGACTCCAGATGGACAGGAGGACTTCAGGGTCTGAGGGGGACTCTGAAGGCCAGGGAGATGACCGGCTGGGTCCACTTTTGAAATGAGCATTTGAATCAGAGAAGAGAGAAGGCCCTTATATGGAGGCATGGGCCCAAGGTGGGCGGAGACCTCTTGACTGGTGATTGGCTTATCTCTTGAGTGATTGGATTTAGACAGTGGACCCAATGGGGTGACCAGAACAACCCGGTGATCCAATCACCCAATTCAACTGCCAGGAGGTGCTCATTCGGCTCCCTTGCCACCCTGGAGTCCTTTGCCAGGTACAGTTAACCCTGTACGTGCCTGTGTGTATGAGGCTAAGATTGGCAATTCAATCACCTGAAAGTCTGCTCTCTACCCTGGTCTCCTCCCGTGTGGGAGTGTTTTATAGTCTCCGCCTCATCCTCTGGGTCACATTTGCAAGGGGCTACTAAGCATATTAGACTTATCCAGACTACTTTCAAGTTTGTCATCATTCTCTCTAGTGACCTGAGAACATGCATGTGGAAAGTATGTTTGAAGTTTTCAAACTTACAGTTAATTCATTATACATAGAATTGCAGTAGTTTTTTCATATTTATTTCCCTCAGTTGATAATCTAGAATTGTAATTTTGTTAAATTACAGGGGAAACAGATAATTTTGCCCATAAATAATAAGATTCACCAGTGTACAAAGCAACTGTTTGGAAAACATCCCTCCTGTTAGTGTTGCAGGAGTTTTAAAACACGCACATCCCCCATTTTATTTTCTTGAGTTCATGATGTTCCTTCAGGGCCTGGAGCCACCTCCATGGCTTTCCCATGTTTTCAAGTACAGCTCTGTCCACTCTATACTGAAATATAGTAATTTTCAATTACATTTCTTTTGTCAATTTACAGAGTTGACATAGCAAGTATATAGACCTAAAAATTATGAACCATACACCAAACAATAAGGAGAGACAGTCTTATTCTTTCAAAATGGTTCAGGAGTAACACCCATTTAGAAACTCACAGATTTTTGTCTCTGTGCCTCTGTCAATTGTAGTGATTGTCATATTGAAGGAGTCCTACCTCAGTGAACACACTTGATCTTCTCCAAGTATGAATGCCAAAGCCAGGACACTAACATTGACCCAGAATGGTGGGTAAGGTAACTTTGGACCCCAGGCCACCTAATCGGAAAATCTGGGAGTGAAGCCCAGAGATCTGGGATGTACAAAGCCCGTCAGATGATCACAATGTACACCAAGGTGTGAGAACAACTGACCCAAAGCAGGAGTTTCTGAGCTTTGATTGATACTTAGAAGCTGTGAGAACTTGTTCAAAACAGGGCATCAAGAATACAAGGGAAGCAGGACATTCAAAAGAGAAAAATCTTGTCAAAGAAACACCAGGCATAAATGAAAAGGTAGTCAAAAGCTACATACAGCATGAAATTTTATTAGAGTAGTGACACAAACCTGAATGGGTCTAACAAACCTTGTATAGCAAGATCTTGGGGTCAAAGTGAAACAGAACAGGACCCTATGGTCTTTCCCCACTATGTCCTCTTCCTGCCTTTGTCTGTGAAAAAAATTAGCTAAAGGATAAGCTTAATCAGTGAAGCAAGAGAATGCAGAAATAAAGGAGAACAGTCCATCTAACAAGACTAAATAATAATAGTTGAATCATTAAGTATCAAAGCATCTACTTCTGCTTCATTAACTACAGTAATCCTTTGACTGTGTGGATCACAACAAACTGCGGAAAATTCCTAAAGAGATGGGAATACCAGACACTGTTACTGCCTCCTGAGAAACCTGTATGCAGGTCAAGAAGCAACAGTTAGAGCCAGACATGGAACAACAGACTGGTTCCAATTTGGGAAAGGAGTATGTCAAGCCTGTATAGTGTCACCCTGCTTATTTAGCTTCTGTGAAGAGTACATCATGCGAAATGCCAAACTGGATGAAACACAAGCTGGAATCAAGATTGCCTGGAGAAATATCAATACCCTCAGATATGCTGATGACACCACCCTTATGGCAGAAAGTGAAGAGGAATTAAAGAGCCTCTTGATGAAGGTGAAAGAGGCGAGTGAAAAAGCTGGCTTAAAACTCAATATTCAAAAAACTATGATCATGGCATCGAGTTGCAGCACTCCATGGCAAATAGATGGGGAAATAATGGAAATAGTGAGAGCCTTTATTTTCTTGGTCTCCAAAATCACTGCAGATGGTGACTGAAGCCATGAAATTAAAAGACACCTACTCCTTGGAAGAAAAGTTATGACCAACCTAGACAGCATATCAAAAAGCAGAGACATTACTTTGTCAATAAAGGTCCGTCTACTCAAAGCTATGGTTTTTTTCAATAGTCATGTATGGATGTGAGAGTTGAACTATAAAGAAAGATGAGTGCTGAAGAATTGATGCTTTTGAACTGTGGTGTTGGAGAAGACTCTTGAGAGTCCCTTGGACTTCAAGGAGATCCAACCAGTCTATCCTAAAGGAAATCAGTCCTGAATATTCATTGGAAGGACTGATGCTGAAGCTGAAACTCCAATACTTTGGCCACCTGATGCGAAGAGCTGACTCATTTGAAAAGAACCTGATGCTGGGAAAGGTTGAGGGCAGGAGGAGAAGGGGATGACAGAGGATGAGATGATTGGATGGCATCACCAACTCAATGAACATAGGTTTGGGTGGCCTCCGGAAACTGGTGATGGACAGGGAGCCCTGGCGTGCTGCGGTTCATGAGGTTACAAAGAGTCGGACATGACTGAGCGACTGAACTGAACTGAACTTTGAGAAAATACACAGGAATTCATGATATATATCTTCCTCTGGAGCTCTGAAAAATCTATTTCAAAACTTTGCAAACCCAGGTTTTCAACTTTAACAGTAATTTCTTGTTCAACCTCCTAAGTTGAAGGACAGTCACAGAGTTGAAAGAAAATCTCTCATGTTAGGATGTCATCCAGTATAGAGCTGGAATACTGCAGTGAGTAGAAATACAAGAAAATCAATGTTTTCATGCAATAAAAACATTTCAATACTTGTTTTAGGCTTCAAATGCAGAATTTCTGAAACAACATAGATATACTAATGGATGCACCAGCATACCAACATTTAATTTTTTTTTCTAATTTTTCCTTCCACATTAAACACTGTGATTTTGTACAAGGAATTAATCTAAATTGACCACAAGTATTCAGAATTACTTTTTTCTGTCAGCTTTCTCCTCAGCTTCCTGAGTTCCAAACGCTCTTATCCCTGAAAATATCCTTGAGACACTAAAGTGGGTTCTAGCCCATAGTTCAGATTTGAACCTCAGAAATAAGCCCAGATCTGGCTGGAAGACAGTCTTGGAGTAAAAGAATGAGGAACAGTAGCCACTGTATGTTACTGTTCATGGTCCCTCAGATCTGAATGATAAGCGGCCGCCTGAGAAAACAACGTCTTTGGGCATGAGAAGGCTTGGGTTTCCTCTACCTGAATCTATGTTTCCCAAAGGGAAAAGAGAGGAGAAGTATAAATTAGGAGTATGGGGTTAACAGATACAAACTACATACAGAAAATAGATAAGCAACAAAATTTTACTATATGCCCCAGGGAACTATATTCAATAACTTGAAATAACCCAAAACAGAAAAAAATCTGGAAACATGTATATGTATGTATACAACTGCATCACTTTGCTGTACACCTGAAAACTTACACAATATTGTAAATCAACCAGACTTCGATTTTTTAAGCTTTTTTTTCCTATAGCCAGTAAGTTTTGAATGTTATAAGTGTCTTTATTATCACTTTTTTTTTTCATTTTTTAAGTCTATTCTGGAAAAAGTACATTGCCCTCAAAATTCTTATGTCTTTTTGTAATTACCCCTACAAAAAAAATCCATATTCTCCAGACACTTTTTTATGTGAAGTCAGTGGACACTCTCTTGTATTAGTATTTCTGTGGCTGAATAGTTTATGTCCAAATTACTTCAAGAACACAGGCCACAGTTTATGCCTCATGTACTTTGGGACATCAGTGAACTGAAATTTTTTAAAGCTACACGTGTTCATGTGAATTCTTTGAATTTCTTACAGAAAGTTTTGTAGTGCAGTTGTTTAACTTTTCACAGTTCATAGTTGACTCAAGATAAGGGTCCAATTTTATGTTTTTGGATGTTGATATCCAGTCTTCCCAAAACTACTGAAGAGAAACTATCCTTTCCCCATTGTGTGTTCTTGGCACCCTTGTTAAAGATGAGTGCCTGCCAGTGCCACACTGTAGCTTTCTGTATATTTTGAAATCAGGAAGTGTTATGTCTCCAGTTGTGTTCTTCTCACTCAGTATTGTTTGGCTATTCGGGGTCTTTTCAGGTTTCATATGAATTTTAGGATTATTTTTCTATTTCTATCTAAAATGGCTATGGAAAAATCTCAAACAAATAACCTAATAATACATCGAATTCAAGTAGAGAATAATAACAAATAAAGCCTACAGTTATCAGAAGGAAAGAAATCATAAAAATCAGAAGCAAAATACATGAAATAGAAATTTAAAAGAAACAATAGAAAAAAATCAATAAACTTAAAGATGGTTCTTTGAGAAAATAAATAAAACTGATAAATCTTTAGCCAGATCCATCAAGGAAAAAAAGGGGGAGAGGGCTCAAATCAATAAGAGTGGAAAATAAAAATGAAGAAGTTACAATCGACATCACAGAAATATGAAGAACCAAAAGATACTACTACAAACCACTATATGCTAATAAAGCGGACAACCTAGAAGAAATGGACACATTCTTAAAAAGGTACAATCTCCCAAGACTGAGCCAGGAAGAAATAGAATATGTGAACAGACCAATTATAAGTACTACAACTGAGTCTGCAATTTAAAAATTCCCAACAAACAGAAGTCCAGGACCAGAAGGATTCATAGGCAAATTCTATCAAACATTTAAGTAAGAGTTAGCACTTACTCTTCTTAAACTATTCCAAAAAATTGCAGAGGAGGAAACACTTCCAAACTCAGTCTATGAGGACACCATCATCCTGATACCAAAACCAGCCAAAGATATCATAAAAACAAAGAAAATTACAGGCCAATATCACTGATGAACAAAAAGGCAAAAATTCTCAACAAAATACTATCAAATCAATCAAGCAAGCAAAACATTAAAAGGATCATACAAAAAGGGATCCCTCTTACACTGTTGGTGGGAATGCAAACTAGTACAACCACTATGGAGAACAGTGTGGAGATTCCTTCAAAAACTGGAAATAGAACTGCCATACGACCCAGCAATCCCACTGCTGGGCATACACACTGAAGAAACAAGAATTGAAAGAGACACATGTACCCCAATATTCATTGCAGCACTGTTTATAATAGCCAGGACATGGAAGCAACCTAGATGTCCATCAGCAGATGAATGGATATGAAAGCTGTGGTACATATAAACAATGGAGAATTCCCCAGCCATTAAAAAGAATATATTTGAATCAGTTCTAGTAAGGTGGATGAAACTGGAGCCTTTTATACAGAGTGAAAGAAGCCAAAAAGAAAAACACCAATACAGCATACTAACACATATATATGGAATTTAGAAAGATAGTAACGATAACCCTGTATGCGAGACAGCAAAAGAGACACAGATGTATAGAACAGTCTTTTGAACTCTGTGGGAGAGGGAGAGGGTGGGATAATTTGGGAGAATGGCATTGAAACATGTATAATATCATATAAGAAACAAATCTCCAGTCCAGGTTCGATGCAGGATACAGGATGCTTGGGGCTGGTGCACTGGGATGACCCAGAGGGATGGTACGGGGAGGGAGGAGGGAGAGGGGGTTCAGGATGGGGAACACGTGTATACCTGTGGCAGATTCATGTTGATGTATGGCAAAACCAATACAATAGTGTAAAGTAATTAGCCTCCAATTAAAATAAATAAATTTAAATTAAAAAGAAAAAGAAAAGAAAAATACCAATACAGCATACTAACGCATATATGGAATTTAGAAAGATGGTAATGATAACCCTGTATGCGAGACAGCAAAAGAGACACAGATGTATAGAACAGTCTTTTGGACTCTGTGGGAGAGAATGAGAGGGTGGGGTGATTTGGGAGAATGGCATTGAAATATGCATGACATCATATATGAAATGAATCGCCAGTCCAGGTTCAATGCATGATACAGGATGCTCAGGGCTGGTGCACTGGGAGGACCCAGAGGGATGGTATGGGGAGGGAGGTGGGAGGGGGGTTCAGGATGGGGAACATGTGTACACCCGTGGTGGATTCATGTTGATGTATGGCAAAACCAATACAATATTGTAAAGTAATTAGCCTCCAATTAAAATAAATAAATTTATATTTTTAAAAAATAAATAAAATAAAAGTAATTATGCTCCAAAAAAAAAAAGAAAGCATCAATTCTTTGGTGCTCAGGTTTCTTTATAGTCCAACTCTCACATCCATACATAACTACTGGGAAAACCATAGCCTTGGCTAGACGGACCTTTGTTGGCAAGTAATGTCTCTGCTTTTTAAAATTCTGTCTAGGTTGGTCATAACTTTTCTTCCAAGGAGTAAGCATTTTTTAATTTCATGGCTGCAGTCACCATCTGCAGTGATTTGGGAGCCCAAAAAAATAAAGTCCGCCATTGTTTCCACTGAAAAAAATAAATAAATAAATAAAAGGATCATACACTATGATCAAGTAGAACTTATCTCAGGGATAAACATAGGCAGAAGACTCTGTGATATAAATCACAGCAATATTTTTTTGAATCCATCTCCTAGAGTAATGAAAATGAAAGCAAAAATAAATAAATGGAACCTAACTAAGCTCAAAACCTACTTCACAGCAAAGAAAACCATAAATAAAACAAAAAGACAACCCACACAATGGGAGAAAATATTTGCAAATGAAGTTACCCACAAGGGATTAACCTCTAAAACATAAAAACAGCTCATACAGCTCAATATGAAAAAAAAAAATCAAAAAATGGGCAAAAGGTCTAAATAAACATTTCTACAAAGAAGACATACAGATGACCCCAAAGCACATGAAAAGATGCTCAATAATGCTGATTATTAGAGAAATGCAAATCAAAACTACAATGAGGTATCACCTTACCTCAGAATGACCATCCTCAAAAAGTCTACAAACAGTAAATGCTGGAAAGAGTGTGGAGGAAAGGGAACTCTCCTACACTGTTGGCAGGAATGTAAATTGGTACAGCCACTATGGAGAACAGTACGGAGATTCCTAAAGAAACTAAGAATAGAGCTACCACGTGACCCAGCCATCCCACTCCTGTGCATATATCCAGAGAAAACCGTAATCTGAAAGGATACATGCACCCCAGTGTTTACTGCAGTACTGTTTACAGTAGTCAAGACATGGAAGCAACATAAATGTCCATCAACAGAGGACTAGATAAAGAAGATGGGACATATATACCATGGAATATTACTCAGACATAAAAAGATGAAATAATGCCATTTGCAATAACATGAATGGACCTAGAGATTATGATACTAAGTGAAGTAAGTCAAAGACAAATATCACATAATACTGCTTATATATGGAATCTAAAAATGGAATACAAATAAATTTGTTTGAAAACTGACATATTAAAAAAAAAAAAGAAAAACTGACATAGATTCACAGACATAGAAAACAAACATGATTACAAAGTGGGGGAAGGAATAAATGAGAAGTTTGGGGTTAAAATATACACAGTGCTATATATAAAACAGATAATCAATAAGGACTACTATATAGCACAGGAAAATATACTCAATATCTTATAATCACCTATAAAGAAAGAGAATGTTAAATAAATAAGGATGTATATGTTGCTGTTGTTTAGTTGCTAAGTCATGCCTGACTCCTTTGCAGGCCCATTGGACTGTAGCCCAACAGGCTCCTCTGTCCATGGGATTTTCCAGGCAAGAATACTGGAGTGGGTTGCCATTTCCTTCTCCAGGGGATCTTGCTGACCCAGAGATCGAACCTGTATCTCTTGCATCGGCAGGCAGATTCTGTACCACTGAGCCACCAGTGAAGCTCAGTATAACTGAGCAAGATCCTTTCTCTATAGTTTATTTTCTCTAATATGTAATTTTCATAAATGTAGTTTCCTACTATAAGCATCCATATAATCTTTGAATCCTAGTATGAAGGGTTACATTTCACAACGAATGCATTTTTTAACTTAATAAAAATTTATTACAAGAAAACTTCTTGCAAAAGGATTAATCTGGGAATCAATTTTATGATGACAAAGGAGAGAATATGCATGTATCTAATATAAATAGGAACTTTGTCCCACTCCCACCTTAATAATGTTATAGTTGTTTTTGTGCCTGCAGGCTCAGTAGTACAGTCGTGTCCAACTCTTTTCAACCCACTGGACTACCAGGAGTCTGCCAGGCTCCTCTGTCCATGGGATTCTCCAGGCAAGAATACTGGAGTGGGCTGTCATGCCCTCCTCCATGGGATCGTCCCAATCCAGAAGTTGAATATGAGTCTCCTATGGCTCCTGCATTACAAGCAGATTCTTTATCACTGAGCCACCAGGGAAGCCCATAGCTGTTTTTATGACTTTTTAAATAATCTGTAACTCTCTGTCACAACAAAGGATAAGTTTTCCCAGAGGACTGAATTTCAAATCTGCTTATGTTACTACCTCTCCTTTTCATGCTTTTCATAAAATGTTATTTTACTTTGTATTCTCCACCTTGAATTGAATTTTTAACCAAGGATGTATTAAAGTGTTTGGGGCTCATCAGTTTTTCAGCATCCAGTTGGTGCCTTGAAAGGGAGAAGCTTAAAAGGAATAAATATGGGGGCTGTGTGTTGGTCTCCCTCTGGGGCCCCTGAAGTGAATATGAGCACTGCAGATACTGGCAAGGGCTCCACATGCAGCGGGACCTGTGCTTTGGTGAGGCATGACCATCACAGCCAAGGCCCTGGGACCAGTGAGTCCAGAAAATGTGTTCTCCAAGCACGGTCTGTTCTTTCCAATTTTCCCCCTCTTCAGGGTGCTCTCATGAACAATTCTTTGAAGATCACACCCCACCACCACCTCCATTCTGGGACTAGAAGACTTCTTGGCAATTCGTCAGTTCTATTGGGGTGGGGGGCTGGCATCATGGGGCTGCAGAAGTTATCAGTGAGAGCCCCTGAGGGGGTAATGAAAGGAGCCCTTCACTGAACTGAAATTTGTGCCACTGAGGTAATCTTTCAAAGAATAAGAGGTTGTTTCACCACATGAGATGGATACAGTTCCTAAGTGACATTTATTGACCTTTTATGACAGTGACTTACATAGGCATGCTTGCAGAGAGCTCAAGAGACTGAGCTTTGAGGCACACAGTTTTCTCACAGTATACATTGAATTTGTTAAAGAAACTATTTGATTTCCACCAGCAACTATTCTAATCACTTTACAAATGTGATTCACTTGACAAAAATTAATTTAGCCCATGCTATGATCAAAACACTGTTCGAGGCATTTGGGAGGTATCAGTGGAAACGGGGCATTTTGAAAAAAAAATTCTGCCTTTGTGATGCTTATCGTGTTGAGAGGGGAAAGAGACAATAAACAATAAAACAAAAATAAGCAACTTGTATCAAGTGTTAGAAGACAATAAGAGCTATGGAAATAGAAAAATGTAGAGGGCAAGAGGATTGGGGGTATTAAATAAGGGTCTGAGTCAATATCCTGAGAATATGAGATTTAAGGTAAGACTAGAGGGAAGAGAGAGAGAGACAGCCAAGTCAGTCCTGGGGAACATAGTTTGGGGAAGAAAGACCAGTCATACCAACTGTCTTGGGGAGAAATCAACTATGAATTACTCAAATCTCAACAGGGAGGGTACTTCCTGGTGGTCCAGTGGTTAAGACCTCCCCCTCCAATACCAGGAACACAAGTTTGATCCCTGGTCAATAAGCTAAGATCCCATTTACCTCCTGGCCAAAAAACAAAACATAAAACATAAGCAATGTTGTAACAAAATCAATAAAGACTTCTAAAAAGAGAGAGAGAGCAGGGAGGCAGTTGTAGCTGTGAGAGAAAGCAAGGGTTGAGTGTTACATAATCCTTCTAAATTGCATCTCCAGACCATCCAGAGTGAAACAGTGAAGAGTGCACCAACAGGCTTCATCCCTCACTGCTCAGAGGTTTACTCCGTGGGGCATGAATGTTTTGCATCGCAGGTTGTTTATATACAAGCACCAAGGGAAGTCCTTGCATAACCTCAGATATGCAGATGACACCACCCTTATGGCGAAGTGGAGAACTAAAGAACCTCTTGATGAAAGTGAAAGAGGAGAGTGAAAAAGTTGGCTTAAAACTCAACATTCAGAAAACTAAGATCATGGCGTCTGGTCCCATCACTTCATTGCAAATAGATGGGGAAATAGTGGAAACAGTGACAGAGTTTATTTCTTTAGGCTCCAAAATCACTGCAGATGGTGACTGCAGCCATGAAATTAAAAGATGCTTATTCCTTGGAAGAAAAGTTATCACCAACGTAGACAGCATATTAAAAAGCAGAGACATTACTTTGCCAACAAAGGTCCATCTAGTCAAAGCTATGGTTTTTCCAGTAGTCATGTATGGTTGTGAGAGTTGGACTATAAAGAAAGCTGATGTATACCTGTGGCGGATTCATTTTGATATTTGGCAAAACTAATACAGTTATGTAAACTTTAAAAATAAAATAAAATTAAAAAATAATAAAAATAAATAAAAAAAAAAGAAAGAAAGCTGAGCTCTGAAGAATTGATGCTTCTGAACTGTGGTGTTGGAGAAGACTCTTGAGAGTCCCTTGGACTGCAAGGAGATCCCACCAGTCCATCCTAAAGGAAATCAGCCCTGAATATTCATTGGAAGGACTGATGCTGAAACTGAAAGTCCAATACTTTGGCCACCTGATGCAAAGAACTGACTCATTGGAAAAGACCCTGATGCTGGGAAAGATTGAGGGCAGGAGCAGAAGGGGACGACAGAGGATGAGAGGGTTGGATGGCATCACCGACGCAATGGACATGAATTTTAGTAAACTCCAGAAGTTGGTGATGGACACGAGGCCTGGCGTGCTACAGTCCATAGGATCACAAAGAACTGGACACTACTGAGTGACTGAACTGAACTGTAAGGGCAGTCCAGCAACAGCCTCAACAGGGAGGCCCCCAGGTGGAGCCCGGAGGCTCACAGCACAGGCTGGAGAGGTGCTGCCAGGCTGTGTGAAGCTGGACAAAGCTGCTGGCCCCAGCAGCCACTGTAAAAGAAGCTAGAAAAAGAAGTGGATGAGCCAGGAGGATCTGAAATGGTGCATGAAAGATTCCTGGCTCAGTACTCATAGATATTGATTTACACATTTATAAAATTAAATTTCTTGAATAAGTGCTAGGTAGCAGGCCTCCTAGCTCTTTTCTATTTCATGTTGTATATTCACTGGCCACTATAAAATTGATACGTGGGGCTTCCCTGGTGGTCCAGTGATTAAGAATCCACCTGCCAGGGGACACAGGTTCAATCCCTGGTCTGGGAAGATTCTGCATGCCTCAGGGCAGCTAAGCCCGTGCACCACAACAAAAGAAGCCACCTCAATGAGAAACCCAGATGCACCGCAACTAGAAAGTAGCCCCTGCTCACTGCAACTAGAGAGAGCCCACCCACAGCAACAAAGACCCAGCGCAGTCAAAAAAAATGAATAAATACACGAATAAGTTTTAAGGAATAATATGTGAAAGTATGCTTGGTTTTGAAAAACATACAGAAGTAGAAAAATACATTGAAGCTTCAAAATTAAAAAAGCAAGAAAGAATATTTACAGTGTGTTCACTTTTTATAAAAGATAGAAGGGAGAAAAAAAAGAAAATGTATTTGCAATCTGCACAAGTATACCAATAAAAACTTAGGGAGGTAACCCAGAAACTACTGAGATTGATCTTCTCCAGGGAGTGGGAAGAAATGGGTGAGAAGAATAAGATGGTAACAACAGGGTAGGAAACGTGGAGGGGTGACACTTAGTAGAGTTTGTGGTTTTATGTTCTTAGAGTTCATGCAAATGTTTCACATACTCTAATTTTTAATGAACAAAAATCAAGGAGAAAATGGAGAAACCCTAATGTAGACTACAAATGGGGGCAAGTGAACCTAACTTTATTTACAATGAAAGGGACGAAAACGTAAGTTTTGAACCAATATTTTGCCTTGAAACCTCCAGGTTCTAACAAACACTGGGTTCTAGGTAGTAGATTTTGTTTCAACAGCACAATGAGTTAGCAAGTCTGAAACTACATCCTGTATATTCTAGGATTAAGCAAACATGGAAATATATTGTAGATAACTGGAGTCTGATTTTTCACTGTTAGAGAAAGAAAAGACATAAGTGGGAAGAGAGGAAGTTAAAACGAATATTGGTTGTTTGAGTGGACCTGGAGGTATGGACTCCTCTTGTTAAGATGGATAGAGAGAAGATACACAGAAAAACAGATAAGATGATTGTTCAATGTGGTTAACTATGTTTGTGTGTGTATATTTAATTATATATTTGTGTATATAGATAGAGAGAGAGAGAGTGAAGTCGCTCAGTCGTGTGTGACTCTTTTTGACCCCATGGACTATAGCCTACCAGGCTGCTCCATCCATGGAATTTTCCAAGCAAGAATACTGGAGTGGGTTGCCATTCCCCTTTCCAGAATATATAGAGTTTATATATATTAATAGATCACATACACACATATGTAAACATTCATTTTCTACTAACAAGCAACAGCATTTCTTAGAAAAATACCTTTTTACAGAGCTTGGGCAGAGAAAGTACAAGATGACCCTGGAATAGCTTGCTATGCCTTAAAGTAGGGATGTGCTCAGAGAAGGATGGGGCCATGACACAGGGACACAGGAGTCCACCTAGAGGAGCTCAAACTCAGGGGTAAGAACTGGGCAGGTGGGGGGAAGGTGGCTTCCAGAAACTCCTTAGAAGGGGCACAGACCATATGTAATTAACTGTGACATTTCAAAAACAACAGTCCTCCTCCATCTCACTTTCCCACTCTTGGGAGACAAAGGAATGCCTGTGGAGCTACTGGGAGGGGAGCCCCTGCCTTCTCTGTCTCCAGGATGGCAGTGGTGGGAGCAGCCCTGGATTCAGACTGTGGGTATCAACACTGGAAGGAAACATCAGAGGATATGGACTTCCTTGGTGGTCCAGTGGTTAAGACTCCACACTCCCAATGCAGGGCACCTGGGTTCAATTCCTGCTCAGGGAACTGGATCCCGCATGCCACAACTAAAGATCCTGCACATGGCCACAAAGATCCTGCGTGCTGCAGCTAAGACCCAGCGTGGCCAAATAATAATAATAATAAATACAATACTTAAGGAAAAAGAAGAGTATGATCTCAGGAAACAAAACACACAGCAGGGAGGGTTTTTGACCACCAGACAGCTCTGGTAAACCTGAAGGACCCCCAACTCTGGGGCAGCTGATCACATCCATCTCCTTGTTTAACACCTGCCCCACACTCACAGCACAGACGCTGACCGCTGGCCAGCACCACCAACCCACTCAACTCTGCAGTGCCTGCCTAGATGTTGGGGGAAGGGTGACAAGGTGGGACCACAGCTCGTCCAGATGTTTGTATAAGCAGCAAATCTCCTACCCCACAAACTCGCACACCTCTAGGAGCCCCCTGAATCATGGACCTGGGACAGGACTTTTTGCTCCTCTGTTTAAGAACACAGGCCAGGGCAATGCACAGACTTCAGAACTATGGAAGGCAGAGAGTTTTAATTATATTCCTCTTTGCAGCTCCAATGGGCTTCCCTGGTGGCTCAGATGCTGAAGAGTCTGCCGGCAATGTAGGAGACCCGGGTTCGATCCCTGAGTCAGGAAGATCCACTGGAGAAGGGAATGGCCACCCACTCCAGTATTCTGGCCTGGAGAATCCCATGGACAGAGGAGCCTAGTGGGCTACAGTCCATGAGGTCACAAAGAGCCAGACACAACTGAGCAACTAACACACACACAATCGCAGTGTCAATAGGCACATAGCTGGTGTCAGAGGAATCATCAGCTTTCCCCAGGTTTCACCTTCATGTAAGTGAGAACTTAGAGCCAGAATCAGCCAAGATTCCACTGCGCCAGGACCACTGCAAGGTGGCCTCATCCCCAGGTGGGTCCCAAACCTCCCTGTCATCTCACTCACCCGCCAAACAAGTCTTACTTAAAGATCTAACCCTTTGCTAGAGGTTTTGGGTTTCAGTGTAAACCAGAGTGAACCAAACTGTCTCGTGGCTCCCACAGCAACGGGATAGGGGCCCACCCCAAACCTGACCAAGGACACACACACACACACACACACACACGTCTACACCTGTAGGGGGAGAGGGGAGTAGAGATGAGGGGAACAGGACGAGTAGGAGCTAAGAGCTGCTTGCAGCAGCTGCAGGACTGCACCTGGACTGTGGCTTTTCAGGGTGACCTCAGTGAGGACTGGGGCCTGAGTTCTACCCAAGGAGAGCAGCAAGGGTCCCCCTTGGGCCCACCACCCCCAAGGAAAGGAAGCCTCTCCCAGTGAACAGTTGCATCCTTAGGGTCCCAGCTCCCTCCCTGAGTTGTCAACTCCACACTGCCCCCCACCACTTTCATAAGGGTCCTCTGGACCTTGGCATCTTCCTCTCAGCCTGGACGGCAGCACCTGCCTCGGCCACACCCATTGGCCTCTCAGCAACTAACCTCAGGCCACAAAGACACCACTCTCCTCTTCTGGTGGAGGAGAAGTTCTTCTCAGGTCCTGATGCAGTGGCACAGCAGGGTGGGTGGGAGGAAGTAAGTGCCAGAGTCCACAAATTGATCTGCTGGAACCAGTCCCACCGTGGGAGGCCTGGTAGAAGTGTTAGTGTTAGTCACTCAGTCATGTCCAACTCTTTTTGACTCCATGGGCTGTAGCCCACCAGGCTCCTCTGTCCATGGGATCCTTCAGGCAAGAATACTGGAATGGCTAGCCGTTCCCTTCTCCAGGGCATCTTCCAAGCCCAAGAATTGAACCCAGGTCTCCTGCATTGCAGGCAGATGCTTTACCTTCTGAGCCACTAGGGCAGCCTAATGGAACCCAGTCCCACTGTGGGAGGCCTGGTAGAGGATGGCCCAAATCCACAGGGCACACCAGAGGAAGAACCCCCATAGCACAAAGCCCCCGTCAGCCCTGGGGCCAGGCAGACCCACTGAAGGATGGGCAGGTCAGGTCAGGGAGCCAAGGTAATCACTGAATCATCACAGAGTCTGATACAAACCACCCAAGAAGGATTAGCTAGTTCACCAAGACGTGCAAATTTCAGTTTGCCTCCTTCAGTTTGGGGAAACAGCATTTCCCCAAATTTTGGCACTGAGGATGTGGTGCAGAACCAACTGCCGGGTCAGCTAGCCCACCCCGGCACCACCTTCACCTGTGTCTATGAGTGCCCACCATCCGGCAGCTTCCCAGCCACTCCCAGCCCTGAACATCCCATGAGGCCTAAGATTCAGGAGACCAGCCTGACTGCGCTTTCTCATGGCCCTTATAGATCAACCTCCAAGCTGCTGCTCTTGTAAGAGAACTTCCCTGTCAGTTTCAGAGCCACCCAGTGGGCCCCACAGCAGCTGAAGCTTCTTCTCACCCCTCGGATGCCTTCCCCGGAAGAAGAGGCCCCATGGACACCCTTAATAGACAGCCACACATGTGCCCCATCAAGACCCTCAGGACATGGGCTCCCACGAAGCCCTGGCCGAGGGTCTAAAGGCAGAGTCAGAACAAATTAGTCAGGAAACCTGGGCCTTCGATATTAGAGCATCACTTCCTTTTTGAGGGGCTTATGAGCATCTGAGAAGTGAAAAGGCAAAGAAGAAAAGGAAAGACATACCCATTTGAATGAAGAGTTCCAAAGAATAGCAAGGAGAGATAAGAAAGCCTTCCTCACAAATCAGTGCAAAGAAATAGAGGGAATAAATAGAATGGGAATGACTACAGATCTCTTCAAGAAAATTAAAGATATTAAGGGAACATTTCATGCAAAGATGGGCACAATGAAGGACAGAAATGGTATGGACCTAACAGAAGCAGAAGATATTAAAAAGAGGTGGCAAGAATACACAGAAGAACTATACAAAAAAGATCTTCACGACCCAGATAATCACGAAGGTGTGAACACTCACCTAGAGCCAGACCTCCTGGAATGTGAAGTCAAGTGGGCCTTAGGAAGCATCACTACGAACAAAGCTAGTGGAGGTGATGGAATTCCGGTTGAGCTGTTTCAAATCCTGAAAGATGATGCTGTGAAAGTGCTGCACTCAATATGCCAGCAAATTTGGAAAACTGAGCAGTGGCCACAGGACTGGAAAAGGTCCGTATTCATTCCAATCCCAAAGAAAGGCAATGCTAAAGAATGCTCAAACTACCGCACAATTGCATTCATCTCACATGCTAGCAATATAATGTCCAAAATTCTCCAAACCAGCCTTCAACACTATGTGAACCATGAACTTCCAGATGTTCAAGCTGGATTTAGAAAAGGCAGAGGAACCAGAGATCAAATGGTCAACATTCGTTGGATCATCGAAAAAATGAGAGAGTTCCAGAAAAACATCTATTTCTGCTTTATTTTCTATACCAAAGCCTTTGACTGTGTGGAGCACAAGAAACTGTGGGAAATTCTTCAAGAGATGGGAATATCAGACCACCTCACCTGCCTCCTGAGAAATCTTTATGCAGGTCAAGAAATCTGTATATAGTTAGAACTGGACATGGAACAACAGACTGGTTCCAAATCAGGAAAGGGGTACGTCCAGGCTGTGTACTGTCAGAGTGCTTATTTAATTTATATGCAGAATACATCATGTGAAATGCCAGGCTATATGAAGCACAAGCTGTAATGAATATTGCTGGGAGAAATATCAATAACCTCAGATATGCAGATGACACCACCCTTATGGCAGAAAGCGAAGAACTAAAGCACCTCTTGATGAAAGTGAAAGAGGAGAGTGAAAAAGTTGGCTTAAAACTCAATATTCGGAAAACTAAGATCATGGCATCCAGGCCCATCACTCCAGGGTAAATACATGGGTAAACAGTGGAAACAGTAACAGACTTTAAATGGGGAGGGGGGGCTCCAAAATCACTGCAGATGGTGACTGCAGCAATGAAATTAAAAGATGCTTGCTCCTTAAAAGAAAAGTTATGACCAACCTAGATAGCATATTAAAAAGCAGAGACATTACTTTGCCAACAAAGATCTGTCACATCAAAGCTATGGTTTTTCCAATAGTCATGTATGGATGTGAGAGTTGAACCATAAACCTGAGTGCTGAAGAATTGATGCTTTTGAACAGTGGTGTTGGAGAAGACTCTTGTGGATCCCTTGGAGAGCAAGGAGATCCCACGAGTCCATCCTAAAGGAAATCAGTCCTGAATATTCATTAGAAGGACTGATGCTGAAGCTGAAACTCCAATATTTTGGCCAGCTGATGAAAAAGAACTGATTCATTTGATAAGACCCTGATAATGGGAAAGATTGAGAGCAGGAGGAGAAGGGGATGACAGAGGATTGAGATGGTTGGATGGCATCACTGACTCAATGGACATGAGTTTGATTAAACTCCAGGAGTTGGTGATGGACAGGGAAGGCTGGCAGTCTGCAGTCCATGGGGTCACAAAGAGTCTGACATGACTGAACGACTGAAATGAAGTGAACTGAACTGAACTGAGCATCTGATGAGATAAACTACAAAAGTGCTTTGTGAGGCACTTCATGGGAAATAGATGGGGAAACAGTGGAAAGAGTGTCAGACTTTATTTTTCTGGGCTCCAAAAATCACTGCAGATGGTGACTGCAGCCATGAAATTAAAAGACAGCTTACTCCTTGGAAGGAAAGTTATGACCAAGCTAGATAGCATTTTCAAAAGCAGAGACATTACTTTGCCAACAAAGTTTCGTCTAGTCAAGGCTATGGTTTTTCCTGTGGTCATGTATGGATGTGAGAGTTGGACTGTGAAGAAGGCTGAGTACCAAAGAATTGATGCTTTTGGACTATGGTGTTGGAGAAGACTCTTGAGAGTCCCTTGTACTGCAAGGAGATCCAACCAGTCCATTCTAAAGGAGATCAGTCCTGGGTGTTCTTTGGAAGGAATGATGCTAAAGCTGAAACTCCAGTACTTTGGCCACCTCATGCGAAGAGTTGACTCATTGGAAAAGACTCTGATGCTGGAAGGGATTGAGGGCAAGAGGAGAAGGGGAAGACAGAGGATAAGATGGCTGGATGGCACCACTGGACGTGAGTCTCAGTGAACTCTGGGAGTTGGTGATGGACAGGGAGGCCTGGCAGTGCTGCGATTCATGGGGTCGAAAAGAGTCTGAAACGACTGAGTGACTGATCTGATCTGATCTGATCCCTGGTGGCCCAGTGGTTAAGAATCCACCTTGCACGGCAGGGGACTTGGGTTCAATCTCTGGTCTAGGATCTAAGATCCCACATGGCGTGGGGCAACTAAACCCAAGCATGGCAACTACCGAAGCCTATGTTCTCTGGAGCCTACATGAAACAACTAGAGAGCCCATGCTCCACAACACAAGATTCCACATGAAGTGAGGAACATCCCATATGCCAAAGATATAGATAAATAAATGTTTTTAAGAAAATGCTTTGTGAACAGTTAAAGCACCCTGCCAACACCAGGAGAGTTTAAGGGGGAAAATCCATGAAAGTGACCGGGTGCTGGACTAGCAAGAGAGGTGCTCTGGAAGCCCCCAGGGAAATTATATGGGGAATGAGACCACCCAGGAAAGATTCCAGAAAAATGGGTCCAGTACCAGTGATGGAAGCAGACTTCCCTCATAAAGATACCCAACGTGCAGCTCTGCCCTGGAGGACTCATTGCCAGGAGAGGGCCACAGGGAAGATATTAGCTGTGGCAGGAACTGGCCAAGAGAAGCAGGGACTCAGCCTGCCAACTGCTCCACCCGCAGAGGCCAGAGGAAGAAATGGCCCACGGCCTCCAGGAGGCACCAGCTCCCAGCAGGACTAGGTTCCCAGGACTGCAGCCTGGGGCTTGTGCCAGGGACAGCAAGCAGGGAACCCAGGCAACTGGGGTGTGCTTTGCCAAACAGATGGCCCTCCCTGGAAGAGGAGATGCCAGAGCCTGTGGGAACCCCAGTGGGCTGGACTTGGCACTCACAACCCCTTTACTACAGCTGAGGACCTGCCAGGTTTTGCCACTCTGTCCCCACAGTGGAGAGACCAGACACTCAGAACAGAGTTCCTCACCCTGCTGTCCCCACCCTGATCCATCAGTGATTGTTAAAAGACTTAATGCTGCATGGAAAGATGGAGACATCACTACTGATCATACAGATGCAAATCAAACCACAATGAGGTATCACACCAGTCAGAATGGCCATCACCAAAAAGTCTACAAACAATAAATGCTGGAGAGAGTGTGGAGAAAAGGGAGCCCACCTACACTGTTGGTGGGAATGTAAAATTGTACAGCCACTATGAAGAATAGTGTGGAGTTTCCTTTCAAAACTAAAAATAGAAATACCATATGATCCTGCAGGGCTTCCCTGGTGGCTCAGACAGTAAAGAATCTGCCTGCAATGAAGGAATCATGGAAGACTCTGGGTCAGGAAGATCCCCTGGAGGAGGGCATGGCAACCCACTCCAGTATTCTTGCCTGGAGAACATGGAGAGGAGGCTGGGTAGCTACAGTCCATGTGGTCGAAAAGAGTCAAACATGCCTGAAGCAACTTAGCACATACACACACCTGGTCCTGCAATCCCACTTCTGGGCATATATCCAGAGAAAACCATAAATCAAAAAGATGCATGCATTCCAATGCATGTATTGGATGCAGCACTTTACAATGGCCAACATGTGGAAGCAACCTAAATGTCCTTCAACAAAGGAATGGATAAAGATGTGATTGTACATATATACAATGGGATGTTCAGTTCAGTCGTTCAATTGTGTCTGACTCTTTGCGACCCCATGAATCGCAGCACGCCAGGCCTCCCGTCCATCACCAACTCCTGGAGTTCACCCAGACTCACATCCATTGAGTCAGTGATGCCATCCAGCTATCTCATCCTCTGTCGTCCCCTTCTCCTCCTGCCCCCAATCCCTCACAGCATCAGAGTTTTTTCCAATGAGTCAACTCTTCACATGAGGTGGCCAAAGTACTGGAGTTTCAGCTTTAGCATCATTCCTTCCAAAGAACACCCAGGGCTGATCTCCTTCAGAATGGACTGGTTGGATCTCCTTGCAGTCCAAGGGACTCTCAACGAGTCTTCTCCAACACCACAGTTTAAAAGCATCAATTCTTCGGTGCTCAGCCTTCTTCACAGTCCAACTCTCGCATCCATACATAACCACTGGAAAAACCATAGCCTTGACTAAACGGACCTTTGTCAGCAATGTCTCTGCTTTTGAATATGCTCTCTAGGTTGGTCATAACTTTTCTTCCAAGGAGTAAGTGTCTTTTAATTTCATGGCTGCAGTCACCATCTGCAGTGATTTTGGAGCCCAAAAAGATAAAGTCTGACAATGTTTCCACTGTTTCCCCATCTATTTCCCATGAAGTGATGGGACCAGATGCCATGACCTTCATTTGCTGAATGTTGAGCTTTAAGCCAACTTTTTCACTCTCCTCTTTCACTTTCATCAAGAGGCTTTTCAGCTCCTCTTCACTTTCTGCCATAAGGGTGGTGTCATCTGCATATCTGAGGTTATTGATATTTCTCCCGGCAGTCTTGATTCCAGCTTGTGTTTCTTCCAGCCCAACGTTTCTCATGATGTACTCTGCATAGAAGTTAAGTAAGCAGGGTGACAATATACAGCCTTGATGTACTCCTTTTCCTATCTGGAACCCTTCTGTTGTTCCATGTCCAGTTCTAATTGTTGCTTCCTGACCTGCATACAGGTTTCTCAAGAGGCAGGGCAGGTGGTCTGGTATTCCCATCTCTTTCAGAATTTTCCACAGTTTGTTGTGATCCACACAGTCAAAGGCTTTGGCATTGTCAATAAAGCAGAAATAGATGTTTTTCTGGAATTCTCTTGCTCTTTTGATGATCCAGCGGATGTTGGCAATTTGATCTCTGGTTCCTCTGCCTTTTGTAAAACCAGCTTGAACATCTGCAAGTTCACGGTTCACGTATTGCTGAAGCCTGGCTTGGAGAACTTTGAGCATTACTTTACTAGCGTGTGACATGAGTGCAATTGTGTGGTAGTTTGAGTATTCTTTGGCATTGCCTTTCTTGGGGATTGGAATGAAAACTGACCTTTTCCAGTCCTGTGGCCACTGCTGAGTTTTCCAAATTTGCTCGCATATTGAGTGCATCACATTCACAGCATCACAGCATTTTGAGATTGTATCCAAGTACTGCATTTCAGACCCTTTTGTTGACCATGATGGCTACTCTATTTCTTCTAAGGGATTCCTGCCAGCAGTAGTAGATATAACGGTCATCTGAGTTAAATTCACCCATTCCAGTCCATTTTAGTTCGCTGATTCCTAGAATGTCTACATTCACTCTTGCCATCTCCTGTTTGACCACTTCCAATTTGCCTTGATTCATGGAACTAACATTCCAGGTTCCTATGCAATATTGCTCTTTACAGCATCGGACCCTGTTTCTATCACCAGTCACATCCACAACTGGGTATTGTTTTTGCTTTGGCTCCATCCCTTCATTCTTTCTGGAGTTATTTCTCCACTGATCTCCAGTAGCATATTGGGCACCTACTGACCTGGGGCGTTCCTCTTTCAGTATCCTATCATTTTGCCTTTTCATACTGTTCATGGGGTTCTCAAGGCAAGAATACTGAAGTGGTTTGCCATTCCCTTCTCCAGCGGACCACATTCTGTCAGACCTCTCCACCATGACCCTCCTGCCTTGGGTGGCCCCAGGGGCATGGCTTAGTTTCATTGAGTTAGACCAGGCTGTAGTCCTAGTGTGATTAGATTGACTAGTTTTCTGTGATTATGGTTTCAATGTGTCTGCCTTCTGATGCCCTCTTTCAGCACCTACCATCTTACTTGGGTTTCTCTTACCTTGGACGTGGGGCATCTCTTCACAGCTGCTCCAGCAAAGCGCAGCTACTGCTCCTTACCTTGGATGAGTGGTATCTCCTCACCGCCACCCCTCCTGACCTTGAACGTGGAGTAGCTCCTCTAGGCCTTCCTGCGCCTGTGCAGCCAGCGCTCCTTGGGCATGGGGTTGCTCCTCTTGGCCGCCACCCCTGACCTCGGGCATGGGGTTGCTCCTTCCAGCCGCCGCCCCTGGCCTCGGGTGTAGGGTAGCTCCTCTCGACTGCTCCTGCACTGTTGCAGCCTGGTACTCTCGGCCACCGCCCCTGACCGTAGACGTGGGGTAGCTCCTCCCAGCCGCCGCCCCTGACCTCGGACCAGAAGCATCCTAAGATACTGGTAAAAGGAACGTCCAATGATGGAGATCAGAACTCAGCATCTTGGGACCCCACACACCCCAAGTGAGACCTGAAAATGCCTTAGGAATGAAACCAGCAGCACTCTGCTGCTGCTGCTGCTAAGTCACTTCAGCCACGTCTGACTCTGTGAGACCCCATAGATGGCAGCCCACCAGGCTCCCCTATCCCTGGGATTCTCCAGTCAAGAATACTGGAGTGGATTGCCATTTCCTTCTCCAATGCATCAAAGTGAAAAGTGAAAGTGAAGTCACACAGTCATGTCCGACCCTTCACGATCCCATGGACTGCAGCCTACCAGGCTCCTCCATCCATGGGATTTTCCAGGCAAGAGTACTGGAGTGGGGTGCCATTGCCTTCTCCGACCAGCAGCTCTCAGTCCTGGCTGAATTCTATAGGTAACATCCACAGCTCCATGTAAATGATCTCTGAGTTCTGATCATCTCCTCTAATCTGTCTCCGACTTTCCAGGCAAGGAAGCCCCAGGTGCTGCAGAGTTTGAGAGGAAATGTGGGCCCAAGCAACCTTTTAAGTTAAGTTAAGTCATGTCTGACTCTTTATGACCCCATGGACCGCAGCACGCCTGGCCTCCCTATCCATCACCAACTTACGGAGTCTACTCAAACTCATGTCCATTGAGTTGGTGATGCCATCCAACCATCTCATCCTCTGTCATCCCCTTCTCCCCCTGCCCTCAATCTTTCCCAGAATCAGGGTCTTTTCAAATGAGTCAGTTCTTCGCATCAGGTTTTACTCACATACTATTCCCTTTTTGGATGTGGAACTATTCCACTTTTTTGGATGTGGAACATTTTTTTTAAGTCTACTGAATTTGTTTCAATACTGCTTCTTTTTTTTTTTTTTTTTTTTTTTTTTGGCTTTGAGGGATGTGGGATCTTACCTCCTTTAAGCAGGGCTGAAACCTGTACCCCCTACAATGGAAGGTGAAGTCTCAACCACTGGACAACCAGGGAAGTCCCTCAATTGCTTTTTTCTAACTCTACAATAGACATCAACTTCTACAGTTCCATTGAGACATATACCACTAGATCAAAATATAAACAATAAATTCACCACCATTAAAGTTCTAACTTCCCAATATTTTTTATATTTTTATAACCTATAGGGCTTCCCTGGTGGCTTAGCAGTAAAAGATTCACCTGCCAATGCAGGAGATGTGGGTTTGACACCTGGATTGGGACGATCCCCTGGAGAAGGAATGGCAACTGACTCCACTGTTCTTGCCTGGGGAATCCCATGGAGAGAGGAACCTGGCCATCTACACTACACAGTGTTGCAAAAGAGTAATAAACAACTTAGCAACTAAACAACAGAGAGGACTCTTAAACAATGTTCCAAAACCTTTTTATTTCAGTACCATTCTTTTTAATTTATTCAAGTACACTTTATATTTTTTAAGTAAGTAAATTCTATTTTTAATTTCTTTTACACTGCAAAAGAATACAATGTTGTATTAGCTTCTACTGTACAACAAACTAAATCAGTTATATATATATATATATATATATATATCCACTTTTTTAGGATTCTTTTCCCATATAGGTCATTGGAGACTTTCAGAGAGTTCTTTGTGCTAGAGTAAGTCCTTATTAGTTAACTATTTTATACACTTTATATTTTGTAATTCATCACTATAATCTCTCCATCTAAGCACCTGCAGCATTTTATTTTATTTTATTTTATTTTATTTTATTTTTAAACTTTAAAAAATTGTATTAGTTTTGCCAAATATCAAAATGAATCCGCCACAGGTATACATGTGTTCCCCATCCTGAACCTTCCTCCCTCCTCCCTCCCCATACCATCCCTCTGGGTCGTCCCAGTGCACTAGCCCCAAGCATCCAGTATCGTGCATCAAACCTGGACTGGAAACTCGTTTCATACATGGTATCATACATGTTTCAATGCCATTCTCCCAAATCTTCCCACCCTCTCCCTCTCCAACAGAGTCCGTAAGACTGTTCTATACATCAGTGTCTCTTTTGCTGTCTCGTACACAGGGTTATTGTTACCATCTTTCTAAATTCCATATATATGCATTAGTATACTATATTGGTGTTTTTCCTTCTGGCTTACTTCACTCTGTATAATAGGCTCCAGTTTCATCCACCTCATTAGAACTGATTCAAATGTATTCTTTTTAATGGCTGAGTAATACTCCATTGTGTATATGTACCACTGCTTTCTTATCCATTCATCTGCTGATGGACATCTAGGTTGCTTCCATGTCCTGGCTATTATAAACAGTGCTGCGATGAACATTGGGGTACACGTGTCTCTTTCCCTTCTGGTTTCCTCAGTGTGTATGCCCAGCAGTGGGATTGCTGGATCATAAGGCAGTTCTATTTCCAGTTTTTTAAGGAATCTCCACACTGTTCTCCATAGTGGCTGTACTAGTTTGCATTCCCACCAACAGTGTAAGAGGGTTCCCTTTTCTCCACATCCTCTCCAGCATTTATTGCTTGTAGGCTTTTGGATCGCAGCCATTCTGACTGGTGTGAAATGGTACCTCATAGTGGTTTTGATTTGCATTTCTCTGATAATGAGTGATGTTGAGCATCTTTTCATGTGTTTGTTAGCCATCTGTATGTCTTCTTTGGAGAAATGTCTATTTAGTTCTTTGGCCCATTTTTTGATTGGGTCATTGATTTTTCTGGAGTTGAGCTGTAGGAGTTGCTTGTATATTTTTGAGATTAGTTGTTTGTCAGTTGCTTCATTTGCTATTATTTTCTCCCATTCTGAAGGCTGCCTTTTCACCTTGCTAATAGTTTCCTTTGATGTGCAGAAGCTTCCCATTTGTTTACTTTTGCTTTTATTTCCAATATTCTGGGAGGTGGGTCATAGAGGATCCTGCTGTGATGTATGTCAGAGAGTGTTTTGCCTATGTTCTCCTCTAGGAGTTTTATAGTTTCTGGTCTTACATTGAGATCTTTAATCCATTTTGAGTTTATTTTTGTGTATGGTGTTAGAAAGTGTTCTAGTTTCATTCTTTTAAAAGTGGTTGACCAGATTTCCCAGCACCACTTGTTAAAGAGATTGTCTTTAATCCATTGTATATTCTTGCCTCCTTTGTCAAAGATAAGGTGTCCATAGGTGTGTGGATTTATCTCTGGGCTTTCTATTTTGTTCCATTGATCTATATTTCTGTCTTTGTGCCAGTACCATACTGTCTTGATAACTGTGGCTTTGTAGTAGAGGCTGAAGTCAGGTAGGTTGATTCCTCCAGTTCCATTCTTCTTTCTCAAGATCGCTTTGGCTATTCGAGGTTTTTTGTATTTCCATACAAATTGCGAAATTATTTGTTCTAGCTCTGTGAAGAATACCGTTGGTAGCTTGATAGGGATTGCATTGAATCTATAAATTGCTTTGGGTAGTATACTCATTTTCACTATATTGATTCTTCCAATCCATGAACATGGTATATTTCTCCATCTCTTAGTGTCCTCTTTGATTTCTTTCACCAGTGTTTTATAGTTTTCCATATATAGGTCTTTAGTTTCTTTAGGTAGATATATTCCTAAGTATTTTATTCTTTCCGTTGCAATGGTGAATGGAATTGTTTCCTTAATTTCTCTTTCTGTTTTCTCATTATTAGTGTATAGGAATGCAAGGGATTTATGGGTGTTGATTTTATATCCTGCAAATTTACTATAGTCATTGATTAGTTCTAGTAATTCTCTGGTGGAGTCTTTAGGGTTTTCTATGTAGAGGATCATGTCATCTGCAAATAGTGAGAGTTTTACTTCTTTTCCAATTTGGATTCCCTTTATTTCTTTTTCTGCTCTGATTGCTGTGGCCAAAACTTCCAAAACTATGTTGAATAGTAACGGTGAAAGTGGGCACCCTTGTCTTGTTCCTGACTTTAGAGGAAATGCTTTCAATTTTTCACCATTGAGGATAATGTTTGCTGTGGGTTTGTCATATATAGCTTTTATTATGTTGAGGTATGTTCCTTCTATTCCTGCTTTCTGGAGAGTTTTTATCATAAATGGATGTTGAATTTTGTCAAAGGCTTTCTCTGCATCTATTGAGATAATCATATGGTTTTTCTTTTTCAATTTGTTAATGTGGTGTATTACATTGATTGATTTGCGGATATTGAAGAATCCTTGCATCCCTGGGATAAAGCCCACTTGGTCATGGTGTATGATCTTTCTAATGTGTTGTTGGATTCTGATTGCTAGAATTTTGTTAAGGATTTTTGCATCTATGTTCATCAGTGCACCTGCAGCATTTTAATCCTCTGTCATATTTGCCTTGCCTGTCTGAACAAAGAGGAACTCAGAAACATATTATATTTTCCTCAAAATGGGTATTCTGGTGAAAATAATATCAGCTGGATAACACATTTCTATCTTCAGAAGAACATTCAACACTACCTAAAAACCTACTTCAATTTGGTGTTCCCATCACATGAAATGAGAGCCTCAATAGATTATCCCCTTCAGTTACCAATCCTGACCCTGAGTACCCACCAGCAGCAGAAAAACTAATCATAAAGCCCAAGGAATCTACCAGAAAAGAAACCCTCACGTTCCTACCACCAGCACTGCCACATGCAGATATATACACATAATCACCTGTGGTGAAAGAAAATTGAGTGTTTCTAAATTACTACCCTCTCTCCTCTTCAGCAAGTCTTCTTATTTCACTTCAACATCTCTCTTGACCCCACATCTACTCCACCTGTCCAGAGCCACAACCCTTCTCCTGGGTCCACTCTTTACCTCAGGAATTACTGTACTAACTGATATATCTCCAGGTCCACCTTTCACTCCAATATGCCTACAATGTATAGAGAAAGTCATCTACTTGGTGACATAGCAAATAACCTAATTCAATCATGCCAACTCCCTCTCCTTTATTTTCTCCTTTAAGATACACAGGCCTTGGTGTTACTGCTGATCACAACCAAGAATAATTCATTTCCCAATAGTGAGGATGCACTTTCAGAAGAGCATAATACTCAGAACAATGAATGTTAAGCATGAACAAAATTCTCTTGAGGAAAGAATGCTTTTCTCCCTGGAATTTATATCAGTTCACTTTAGTTCAGTGGCACAGTCATATCCAACTTTTTGCGACCCCATGGTGTGCAACATGCCTTGTGTAGGACTTCCTTGTCCATCACCAACTCCCAGAGCTTACTCAAAATCATGTCCATTGAGTTGGTGATGCCATCCAACCATCTCATCCTCTGTCGTCCCCATCTCCTCCCACCTTCAATCTTTCCCAGCATCAGGGTCTTTTCAAATGTGTCAGTTCTTGGCATCAGGAGGCCAAAGAATTGGAGTTTCAGCTTTAGCATCACTCCCTCCAATGAATATCCAGGACTTATTTCCTTCAGAATTGGCTGGTTGCATCTCCTTGCAGTCCAAGGGACTCTCAAGAGTCTTCTCCAACACCACAGTTCAAAAGAATCAATTATTCGCACTCAGCCATCTTTATATGGTCCGACTCGCACATTCATACATGACTCCTGGAAAAACCATAGCTTTGAGTAGACAGACCTTTGATGGCAAAGTAATGTCTCTGCTTTTTGATATGCTAAATTTTTCAGGTTTTTTTTTTTTCCCAAGGAGCAAGCATCTTTTAATTTCATAGTTGCAGTCACCATCTGCAGTGATTTTGGAGCCCAAGAAAATAAAGGCTCTCACTATTTCCATTGTTTCCCCATCTGTCTGGTTCTAACTGTTGCTTCTTGACCTGCATACAGGTTTCTCAGGAGGCAGTAACAGTGTCTGGCACTGAATTTTGTCAAAGGCTTTCTCTGCATCTATTGAGATAACCATATGGTTTTTACTTTTCAATTTGTTAATGTGATGTATTACATTGATTGATTTGCAGATATTGAAGAATCCTTGCATCCCTGGGATAAAGCCCACTTGGTCATGGTGTATGATCTTTTTAATGTGTTGTTGGATTCTGATTGCTAGAATTTTGTTAAGGATTTTTTTACATGGAGAAGAGAAGAGGGAGGAGGGATTTAGAGGTGACCCGAATGAGATGAGGTGGAATCAATAGAGGACAGAGTGGGCTAGCCAGTAATCACTTCCTTATGTGCACTCCACAACTGGACCGCTCAGAGATGTTCATGGAGTTATACAGAGAAGAGAAGAAGGAGGAAGGAGACAGAGGTGGCCAGGAGGATAAAAGGGGGGAATGAAAAGGAGGGAGACAGATCCAGCCAGTAATCAGTTCCCTAAGTGTTCTCCACCGTCTGGAACACACAGAAATTCACAGAGTTGGGTAGAGTAGAGAGGGGGGAGGAGACACAGGCGACCTGGTGGAGAAAAAGGAGAGTTCAAAGGGAGAGAAAGCAGTCAAGCCAGTAATCTCACTCCCTAGTGAAAAATGGGTCCTGAAGATTGGGTTCTTAAAGGTACAAAATTGGTAACAAATACATAAAAGCAAAAATTAAAAATCTAGAGTTTGTAATTTCAAAAATATGATGTTAAAGAAAAGAAGAAGGGAAAGAAAGCGAGAAAAAAAAAAAAAACAAGGTCGCAAAAATTATAAAGAAAATAGAGGTACAAAATTGATAACTAATACCAAAAAGCAAAAGTTAAAAATCTAGAGTAGAGTTTGGAATTTCAAAAATACAATGTTAAAAAAAGAAGAAAAAGAAAGAGAGAAAAAAAAAAAAAAAACAAAGTCGCAAAAAATTATAAAGAAAATACTAGTACAAAATTGATAACAAATACCAAAAAGCAGAAATTAAAAATCTAGAGTAGAGTTTGGAATTTCAGATATACAATGTTATATAAAATAAGAAGAGAAAGAAACAGAGAGAAAAAAAAAAGTTACAGAAATTATAAAAAAAACTATAGGTACAAAATTGATAACAAATACCAAAAAGCTAAAATTAAAAATCTAGAGTAGGGTTTGGAATTTCAAAAATACAATGTTAAAGAAAAGAATAAAAAAAAAAGTCAAAAAAATTATGAAATATATATATATGAAGTTTGCTTTAAAAAAAGAAGGATCTTCTTTTTTTGCAAAGTAATAGGTTATAAAAGTGAAAATTAAAGGAATAATAGAGGACTTAAATTTTTTTTTTAATTAAGAAAAAAAAAGAAAGAAAGAATGATCGTAAAAATAGTAAAAATATATCTAGGACTTTCTCTGGTTTTGATGTGAGTATTGTGGGTTCAGTTCATTTTGGGCTAGTTCCTTCATCTGACATATATTTCTCAAGATCTATAGGCCCCTTCCTATGTAGTTGGTACTAACCACAGGGTTTTAATCTATTGCCTGTAGCTTCCAAGGCGGTTCCCTCTGTTTTAGCTTCTTCTGTTTGCTGGTCTCTTCTGTTTGTCTGGTTTCCACCCTGACACAAAGGGGACCATGGAGGACACTTTTTTTTTTTTTTAGGCTCACTTGTTCAGTCGCACTGTGGGGAGGGAGGGAGGGATGCTGCAAACAAATAACACTGGCGTGTGCTCGCAGTGCCTCAGCCACACTGGGTCTGCCCCCGCTCACAGTGCGCGTGTAGCCTCCCTGTCCACACTGCTCAGGTTCTAGGTTGCTCTGCCAGGAACCATCCGTGGCCGGCCCTGGGCTGCCTGTACCTACCAGGTCCAAGCCGCTCAGGTTCAGGCACTCTGGTAGTCCTCAGAGGCCCAGACTCGGTTGGGCCTGCGTTTTGTGCTCTTCCCAGGTCCGAGCAGCTCAGGTGATGAGGTGTTTGGTGAGCGCGATTGCTGTGACTTATCGCCTCCCCGCCGCTCATTTATCTAGGTGTACAACCGGCGCACCTTCTCAGGCAGATGTTGACCGTCCAGACCCCCAAGAAGTTTTAGTTAGCAAAGAAGCCTGCCTACAGTTTTATAGATAATGTCTCTCTGGGGCTGCGATTGCCCCCTTCCGGTTCTGGCTGCCTGTCACCGGAGGGGGAAGGTCTGCAGCCGGCTATCTCTGTTCAGTCCTTTGTTCCGTGTGCGGGCCTGGTGGTGTCTTAGGTTAGGGCTGGCTTTTCGCGTGGTAGATATCCCAGAGTCTGGTTTGCTTGACCAAATTATTTCACTCAGATAGCGCTCAGGGTATTCAGGCCAGATCTTTACTCTAAGTGATGCAGCCGGCACCGCTCCTCCCTGCCCAACCCCCTCTTGCTAGTGGCGTGTGCAGGCGTCTGCGTTGCTTCTCCGCTGGGGGAGTTACTGTAGGGCTCGCAATCTGCGGGTTTTAATTGTTTATTTATTTTTCCTCCCTGTTATGTTGCCCTCTGCGCTTCCAAGGCTCAGCACAGATGCGGCAGTGAGAAGGTTTCCTGGTGTTTGGAAACTTCTCTCTTTTTAAGACTCCCTTCCTGGGATGGAACTCCGTCCCTCCCTCTTTTGTCTCTTTTTTTGTCTTTTATATTTTTTCCTACCTCCTTTCGAAGACTTGGGTTGCTTTTCTGGGTGCCTGATGTCCTCTGCCGGTATTCAGAAGTTGTTTTGTGGAATTTACTGGGTGTTTAAATGCTCTTTTGATGAATTTGTGGGGGAGAAAGTGTTCTCCCCATCCTACTCCTCCGCCATCTTAGCTCCTCCCCTCTATGCCTGGAGTTTCTTTGACAAGATCTTTCTCTTTTGAATGTCCTGCTTCCCTTGTATTCTTGATGCCCTGTTTTGAACAAATTCTCACAGCTTCCAAGTATCAATCGAGGCTCAGAAACCCCTGCTTTGAGTCAGTTGCTCTCAAACCTTGGTGTACATTGCAATCATCTGAAGGGCTTTGTACATCCCAGATCTCTGGGCTTCACTCCCAGATTTTCCAGTTTGGTGGCCTGGGGTCCAAACTTACTTTACCCTACATTCTGGGTCAATGTTAATGTCCTGGCTTTGGGACTCATACTTGGAGAAGATCAAGTGTGTTCACTGAGGTAGGATTCCTTCAGTGTGACAATCACTACAATTGACAGAGGCACAGAGACAAAAACTCTGTGAGTTTCTAAATGGATGCTTCTTCTGAACGATTTTGAAGAGACAAGACTATGTCTCCTTACTGTTTGGTGTACAGTTCATAATTTTTAGGTCTATAACCTTGATAGGTCACCTCTCCAAACTGACAAAAGAAATGGAATTTAAAATTGCTATATTTCACTATAGAGTGTTCAGAGAGAGCTGTACTTGACAACATGGGAAAGCCGTGGAGGTGGCTCCAGTCCCTGAAGGAACATCATGAACTCAAGAAAATCAGATGGAGGATGTGCATGTTTTGAAACTCCTGCAACACTAACAGGAGGGATGTTTTCCAAACAGTTGCTTTGTACACTGGTGAATCATGCTATTCTTTATGGGAAAAATTATGTGCTTCCCCTATAATTTAACAAAATTACAATTCTAGATTATCAATTGTAGGAAATAAATATGAAACAACTCTTGCAATTATACATATAATTAATTTACTCTAAGTTTGAAAACTTCAAACACACTTTTCACATGCATGTTCTCTGGTCAGTAGAGAGAATGATGAAAAGCTTGGAAGTAGCCTGGACACATTGTCTTATATGCATAGTAGCCTCTTCCAAATGTGGCCGAGAGAATGAAGTGGAGACTACAAAACACTCCCACCAGGGATCCAGACCAGGGTGGAGAACAGACGTTCAGGTAATTGAATTACCAAACTTAGCCTCATATACACAGGCACATACAGGGTTAACTGTACCTGGCAAAGGACTCCGGGGTGGCAAGGAAGCCGGATGGGCATCTCCTGGTAGTTGAATTGGGTGATTGGATCACCGGGTCGTTCCAGTCACGCCACTAGGTCCATTATCTAAATCCAATCACTCAAGAATTAAGCCAGTCACCAAAGAGGTCTCTGCCCACCTTGGGCCCATGCCTCCACATGAAGGCCTTCTCTCTTCTCTGATTCAAATGCTCATTTCAAAAGTGGACCCAGCCAGTCATCTCCCTGCCTTCAGAGTCCCCTCAGACCCTGAAGTCCTCCTGTCTAGCTAGAGTCCCAAGAGGCTGCAGCCATGCCCTCCTCCCCACTCAGGGTGGCTGTGGTCTGCATGAGCAATGTCAACAGGAGCATGGAAGCCCATTGCATCCTCAGCAAGAATGGGTTCCATGTCAGGTCTTTTGGAGCCAGATCCCACGTGAGGCTCCCAGGAGGGGCACGAAAGCAACCCGTTGCTCTACGACTTCTCCACGTCCTATAAGAAGATGCACAGCGACCTCTCCTCTAAAGACCAAAAGCGCTACAAAAGGAATGGAGTCTTACACATCCTGAAAAGAAATGAGAGAATCAAGCCTGGCCCAGAAAGGTTTCAAGAGTGCCCAGCTCCCTTTGATGTCATCTTCACCTGTGGGCAGAGGGCCTATAACTGGGTGGTGGCCGACCTGTGCGCCAGGGATCAGGAGACCTGGCAGCCTGTGCCGGTCATCAACGTGGACATAGACGACACCCTGGAGGCAGCCAGCCTTGGAGCTTCCATCATCTGTGAGCTCTGCCAGGGTCTCCAGCAGGCAGATGACACGCAAAGTCGTCTGGCTGAACTGCTCCAGGCAGCGAAGCAGAAAACAGAAAGGAGCTTTCTGCACATGGTCTGCTTCTACTGAGGAAGCATCTTGGCTGGATTCAGCTCATTTGTCAGTAATAACCCGTGCCTGGACTCTTGAGCTGCTAGGTATTTTCTGGGAGAGGCTTCTTCCGTTTCTGCTAAAGGCTATCTGTGTATGATCTGTTGTCAGGTACACCCCACCTAGTGAAGGAGGTGGGGGACAGCATCACATGGCACGGGGAACATGAAACACCCATAGACATGCCAACCCTTCCAATGTGGGGAATGATGGTGTGGAACTGGACCTGGAAGGAAGAACTCAGCGCTCACAGGGTTCTGCAAGGAGGTTAATCTCGAGAACTTTCTTTACTGGATGGACTATCAAGGATGATCACAGAGCCTGGGACAAGCAATGCAGTGAAGGATATTCTGAGAAAAAGGAACAGTGTCTATATATTGATCTATATGGATACTAATTTCCTTTTGTCCTTTCGGCATGGTGTATCAATACTACTGGTTGTTTTTTCTTAAGTGGGATGGGAATACATTGAATGGAAATTATATTGAATTAGAAATATTTTTGCTTTTAGAGTGTTTGTCTTTGATGAATGCCTACTTTATTAGAAACTCAGGGTAGACCATGTGTGGCTTTTTTAGGGGAAAATCCAAGCATGATTTGTTTAATCCAATGGCTTATTTATGAAAAAAAATTAGAAATCATGACTCAGAGGGATGGTATGGGGAGGGAGGAGGGTTCAGGATGGGGAAAATGTGTATACCTGTGGCGGATTCACGTTGATATATGGCAAAATCAATACAATATTGTAAAGTTAAAAAATAAAAAAAAAAGAAGAAAGAGGAAAAAAAAAAAGAAATAAACATAGCCCATGGTCACATTTTTACTAAAATCCAAGCCCTATCTGTTGAACTATGTAGCGTATTTAAATAAAACAAAATGAAATAAATCAAAATAAAACTCTTTAAGAAAAGGCGTCTTCTCATTTGTCATCGGGGATGGGTATCTTGATTTCCTTTTTTCAAAGCCTATAAATCCCATGTAGAAAAGCATCCTTTTCTCTTGAGCTTTACTTCTCGCTTCAAACATTCACTGTTTTGTGTTTTGTGCTCCTCTGAAAATGGATCCTCATTATTTGGCAGTGAAACATTCTTGGTTCTGACCAGCTGTGCCATCAAGTCCTGTGTGACTCACAGGAGAAAATAAAGGAGAGGTAGTTGGGATGGTGAATTAGTTTACTCACTATCAGAAAGTAAGTGTGGGCTTTGTTATCTGTGTAGGTGGCATGGAGTGCCATGGATCTGGAGGGATCAGGGAGTACAGGACATCCTGAGGACAGGAGTGCACTAAGGAGTAGGGAGGTGGCTCTGCATAGGAGAAGCTGTGGGACCAGAGGCAGGTGTTGGAGTTGAAAAGACAAGACGTGATGAAGAGAAGGGAGAGGGATGGATATAGAAGCACTCTCAATTTCTGTCTTTCCCCACATGTGAGCAGGTGCATCTATATCTGAAAGGGGCAGTGGTAGGGAGATGACGGTTTTCTTTCCTGGTAGAGTCAGTGGTATTCAAGATCAGTCTCTTCCCTGAGGGTGGACAGTCATGGTCAGGAATGGAGAGGGAGTAGGAGTCAGCTGAGATCATCTTTTCCAATGATGGGACCACAAAATTGAAGTAGGGAGATTTAGGAGCCCCTTGAAAGAAAGAGAAATGATTTGTCCAGGTGACCTTATTTTGCCAGAAAATCCATATGCAGAAAAAGCTGTTGCTTGAATTCCTGTCCATAGGGATATGCAGGAGGCAAATATGAGAGAGTACAACTGGTTCAAAGTGCTGTAAATGTTACACAGGAGAAACTATAGTAATGTCTCTTAACATAGTAAGTATCCATGGAAAAATAAGGGGAATTGAACTGGATGAAATGGATGCTGAAGCATAGTTTGTCTAAGAGCTTTTAGAGTTGAAAAAATAAACAAAAGATTGGAAGGTGGGTGGTTGAAGGTTGGGGAATATTCTACTTTGGATTTTGATGTAGTGGCAGAGATTTGGGTGGAAGTATGGAAGCTCCTGTCACAGGGGAGTGTGAAGAAAAAGGCAGCTGGGGAAGAAGTGACAATACAAATGTTTGTTGGTGTTGAATGGGTGATGTGTGCACTTGTAGGGCTTGTTAAGTACTTGACCTATATCTATTGATTTTACATCCAGAATTGACAGAATATGGGTTCCTCAGAGTGGTAAGTCCAGAAAGACAGAGAACAGAAGAGATTTTGCCTACAGGATTGAATAAAAAAGAAAGAAAAGAGGTAGTAATCATAAAAAAGATGTTGACATCATTCAAAAGAGAACTGACGCTAAAGGAAATCAATCTTCATATAAATGAAAAATATTCAAGGTTATCTCAAGCTGAAAAAACAGGGATGGTGTTCAGTTAAATAAGGCTCAGAATTGGCAGAAAATGAAGGGAACCCTGCCCTGTAAGGTCTCCTCTACCAGCACTGCAGACATCAGGAAGGCTTATGAAGTGACACAGGAGCACTGCTCTAGCACTAAGAGCTCAAGAGTTGACAGCCACTGTGCTGGCACGCTGAACAAGAACCCCACTTCCCCACCCTGAGTCTCAGAGAGAAATTCAGGAGCACACAAAGCAGATCAGAAGCAGAGGTTTTCACCACTGTGTGACCCTAGAGCCATCCTATGAAGAGAAAGGACCATGATGAAATAACTTCCTCCTGTAGTATCATGAATGTAGTTCAGGCTCTGAGATCTTTCTTCTCTCTCTCTCTGTTTTTCCAGGCAGGATGAGTTAGGTCTCAGGCAGTGACTGTTAAAAAACATTTTCACATCATATTTGAGAGCTGACTACCTTTTCAGGTATGCCTGGCCTTTTCTCTAATCTGGCTTTTCTCTTCAGAATATTAAACCTCCCATCTAGAGGCAATGCTTCTCAGGGACTTCCGAGGTCCAGTCAAGTTTCTGAAATCCCTGCTATTAATCTACTTGCTCTCAATCTTTAGTGCACATCCCTGCGATCCAATTCAGTGGTCTGGGAGTCCAATTCCCAGGTTAAACAAGCTCCCCTTCAGTTCATGTTGATGCTCTGGGGGTCACACTTTGAGTAGACTTGGGCTGTTTACTGACATAGGACTCTGCACTCAGAGAATCACTGCAATGGACTGAACACTCAGTCTGTGGCTCTATGAAGAGATCTTCACCCTCGCCATTTTGAAGTGACAGCATTAAGTCTCCTTAGTGGTCAATGTCCCGACCTCAAGTTTAATATCTGTACGGTTGCTTCATCAGCTATGCAAATGGAGAACTCAATGAAAAGGCTTCTATTTTGAGTATGGAGCGGGAAGACTGAGCTGCTTTTGGAGACAAGATAAGGGAGGAGGATCTGCTCGGTTTGCTCCAGAATTCTGATGAATTGAAGAAGAGAAAAAGGAGAAAATGTGGTGTTCTTGCAACTTGTGAAACCCTATCAAATGCCAGTCATATTTTCCAGATGTTGCTTTTGACATTGGTGCATGCTTTTCTTGACTGATGGGAAGAACCATGAATGCCTTCCTAGGATTTAGCACAACTGTTCTCAGTTCAGTTCAGTTCAGTTCAGTCGCTCAGTCATGTCCGACTCTTTGCCACCCCTGGCTGTAGCACGTCAGGCCTCCCTGTCCATCACCAACTCCCAAAGTTCACTCAGATTCACGTCCATCGAGTCAGTGATGCCAAGCAGCCATCTCATCCTCTGTCGTCCCCTTCTCCTCCTGCCCCCAATCCCTCCCAGCATCAGAATCTTTTCCAATAAGTCAACTCTTCTCATGAGGTGGCCAAAGTACTGGAGTTTCAGCTTTAGCATCATTCCTTCCAAAGAACACCCGGGACTGATCTCCTTCAGAATGGACTCGTCAGATCTCTTTGCAGTTCAATGGACTCTCAAGAGGCTTCTCCAACACCACAGTTCAAAAGCATCAATTCTTCAGCACTCAGCTTTCTTCACAGTCCAACTCTCACATCCATACATGACCACTGGAAAAACCATAGCCTTGAATAGATGGACCTTTGTTGGCAAAGTAATGTCTCTGCTTTTGAATATGCTATCTAGGTTGGTCATAACTTTTCTTCCAAGGAGTAAGCTTCTTTTAATTTCATGCCTGCAGTCACCATCTGCAGTGATTTGAGCCTCAAAAATAAAGTCTGACACTGTTTCCACTGTTTCCCTATCATTTTCCATGAAGTGATGGGACCAGATGCCATGATCTTCATTTGCTGAATGTTGAGCTTTAAGCCAACTTTTTCACTCTCCTCTTTCACTTTCGTCAAGAGGCTTTTCAGTTCCTCTTCATTTTCTTCCATAAGGGTGGTGTCATCTGCATATCTCAGGTTATTGATATTTCTCCCAGCAATCTTCATTCCACCTTGTGCTTCTTCCAGCCCAGCGTTTCTCATGATGTACTCTGCATAGAAGTTAAATAAGCAGGATGACCATATACAGCCTTGATGTACTCCTTTTCCTATTTGGAACCAGTCTGTTGTTCCATGTCCAGTTCTAACTGTTCCTTCCTGACCTGCATATAGGTTTCTCAAGAGGCAGGGCAGGTGGTCTGGTATTTCCATCTCTTTCAGAATTTGCCCGATTATTGTGATCCCCACAGTCAAAGGCTTTGGCATAGTCAATAAAGCAGAAATAGATGTTTTTCAGGAATGCTCTTGCTTTTTTGATAATCCAGCAGATTTTGACAATTTGATCCCTGGTTCCTCTGCCTTTTCTAAAACCAGCTTGAACATCTGGAAGTTCACGGTTCACAACTGCTCTGCCGGACTATCAATTCTAATATGAAAATCTGGGGAACAATCACTGTGATTCTTGCATCATTGGATTAGGAGGATCAGGAATCTCAAAGACCTTTTCCACATGCATGTCTTCAGCTCTTTAGAAGGCTGGTGAGAAGCCAGTGAGTAGTCTAGTTGTTTTGCCTGATACCAAGTATAGCCCCATAAATACAGGCACAGATGGAGTTAACAGGAGAAGGAAAAATGCTCAGGAAGGGGTGGGGTTTGGGTGGGCACACAGTGACATTGAGGTTGGGTGATTGCATCAATGGAATTGTTCAGAAACCAACACTGGGTTCTCTGCTCCCAGCCGATCATTCAAATCCAATCAGTCAAGAGTTAAGCCAATCATCATTCAAGATTTCCCCTCCCACTGAGGATAAGTGCCTCCATATAAATGCCTTCTTTCTTTTTTGACTCTAACACTCCTTGGAAGAGCTGGACCCAGTTGGTCATCCCCTGGCCTTCAGAGTTCCCTCAGCCCCTGAAGTCCAGGCGTCTGGCTGGAGTCCCAAGTGGCCGCCACCATGCCCTCGTATCCGCTCAGTGTGGCTGTGGTCTGCATGAGCAACATGAACAGGAGCATGGAGGCCCACCGCATCCTCAGGAGGAAAGGATTCCGAGTCAGGTCCTTCGGAGCTGGGTCTCGAGTCAGGCTCCCAGGAAGGGCACGCAACCTCCCCGTGGTTTATGATTTCTCCACCACCTATGAGGAGATGCGCAAGGACCTTGTGCGCAAAGACCGACAATGCTATAACAGCAACGGCATCTTACACATCTTGGGAAGAAACGAGAGAATCAAGCCTCGCCCAGAAAGATTTCAAGAGTGCCGAGATCGCTTTGACGTCATCTTCACCTGTGAGGAGAGCGTCTACGACAAGGTGGTGGAGGAGCTGTTGGTCCGAGAGCAGGAGACCTTCCAGCCTGTGCACGTGATCAACGTGGACATGGCTGACAACGCGGAGGACGCCACGCTTGGGTCTTTCATCATCTGTGAGCTCTGCGAACGCCTCCAGCAGGCAGACAACCTGGAGGACTCTCTGGTCGAGGTGCTCCTGGCAGCCGAGCGGAAAACTGGCAAGAGCTTTCTGCACACGGTCTGCTTCTACTGAGGATCTTGTCTGCTTGCAGCTCCTCTTGGTAAGCACTTGTGTCTGGACATTGGGCTAGGTGGTATTTTCTGTCAGAAGCGGCTTCCAAGGCCTTTCTGCTAAAAGCCATCTACATGACTTTTTCCAGATACGCTCCAGCCTGGGAAGGAAGTGGAGAAGCAAATCTTTTTCTGCCAAAGTAACATGAACGCCCTGGAGGCATCCAAACCCTTCCATGGTGGGGGACGATGGTATGGATTCTTGACCTGGAAGGAACACTTCAGGGCTCACAGGACTCTGCGAGGAAGTTAACCTAGAGGACTCCATTATCCACATCAAGAGACCAAGGTTTACAATGGACCAGTGATGCCTTGAAGGACATTCAGGGAAGAAGAACAAACAAACCCCACACCATTTCCATTGCATCATTTCTTTTTACTTCATCATTTTAATACAATTTCCTTTTGTAATTTTTGTATTGTGCATTAGTATAAATGAATTTTTCTTTTTAGCGAGATAGGATTATATTTAATGTTTGGACTTTAGAAGTCTATTTTTAGTTTAGAAACTCAGGTTTGATAATAGTAGGCATTGATTGCTAAAATTTGAGCATAATCTGTTCAATTCAATATTCATTAAATGAAATAAAAGCTTCTAGTTTATAGAAAATGGATCTCCTAATTTTTTGTAGGGGTTGGATCTTACAAAAGGAGCACCTTGGTTTCTTACTGTTCAAGCTGAATGAATTCCACAGGGTAAAGCGCTCTTTCCTCAAGTGGATTTTCTTCATGCATAAAAGGTTCATTGAGTGTTGAACTCCTCTAAACGTGGATTCTCACACGCTAGTAAAGTAATGCTCAAAATTCTCCAAGCCAGGCTTCAGCAATACGTGAACCATGAACTTCCAGATGTTCCAGCTGGTTTTAGAAAAGGCAAAGAAACCAGAGATCAAATTGCCAACATCTGCTGGATCATGGAAAAAGCAAGAGAGTTCCAGAAAAACATCTATTTCTGCTTTATTGACTATGCCAAAGCCTTTGTGTGGATCACAATAAACTGTGGAAAATTCTGAAAGAGATGGAAATACCAGACCACCTGACCTGCCTCTTGAGAAATCTATATGCAGGTCAGGAAGGAACAGTTAGAACTGGACATGGAACAACAGACTGGTTCCAAATAGGAAAAGGAGTACATCAAGGCTGTATATGGTCATCCTGCTTATTTAACTTCTATGCAGAGTACATCATGAGAAACGCTGGGCTGGAAGAAGCACAAGGTGGAATGAAGATTGCTGGGAGAAATATCAATAACCTGAGATATGCAGATGACACCACCCTTATGGAAGAAAATGAAGAGGAACTGAAAAGCCTCTTGACGAAAGTGAAAGAGGAGAGTGAAAAAGTTGGCTTAAAGCTCAACATTCAGCAAATGAAGATCATGGCATCTGGTCCCATCACTTCATGGAAAATGATAGGGAAACAGTGGAAACAGTGTCAGACTTTATTTTTGAGGCTCAAATCACTGCAGATGGTGACTGCAGGCATGAAATTAAAAGAAGCTTACTCCTTGGAAGAAAAGTTATGACCAACCTAGATAGCATATTCAAAAGCAGAGACATTACTTTGCCAACAAAGGTCCATCTATTCAAGGCTATGGTTTTTCCAGTGGTCATGTATGGATGTGAGAGTTGGACTTTGTAGAAAGCTGAGTGCCCAGCCATTAAAAGAATACATTTGAATCAGTTCTAATGAGGTGGATGAAATTGGAGCCTATTATACGGAGTGAAGTAAGCCAGAAAGAAAAACACCAATACAGTATACTAACACATATATATGAAATTTAGAAAGATGGTGACGACAACCCTGTATGCAAGACAGCAAAAGAGACACAGATGTATAGAACAGTCTTTTGGACTCTGTGGGAGGTGGGGGGGATGATGTGAGAGAATGGCATTAAAACATGTATAATATCATATAAGAAATGAATTGCCAGTCCAGGTTTGATGCAGGATACAGGAAGCTTGGGGATGGTGCACTGGGATGACCCAGAGGGATGGTATAGGGATGGAGGTGGGAGTTGGGTTCAGGATGGAGAACACGTGTACACTCGTGGCAGATGCATGTTGATATATGGCAAAACCAATACAATATTGTAAGGTAAAAGATAATAATAATAACAATTTTTTAAATTAAAAAAAAAAAAGAAAGCTCAGTGATGAATAATTGATGCTTTTGAACTGTGGTGTTGGAGAAGACTCTTGAGAGTCCCTTGGACTGCAAGGAGATCCAACCAGTCCATTCTGAAGGAGATCAGCCCTGGGTGTTCTTTGGAAGGAATGATGCTAAAGCTGAAACTCCAGTACTTTGGCCACCTCATGCGAAGAATTGACTCATTGGAAAAGACTCTGATGCTGGGAGGGATTGGGGGCAGGAGGAGAATGGGACAACAGAAGTTGAGATGGCTGCATGGCATCACTGACTCAATGGACGTGAGTCTCAGTGAACTCCGGGAGTTGATGGACAGGGAGGTCTGGCGTGCTAGGATTCATGGGGTGGCAAAGAGTCGGACACAACTGCGCAAATGAACTGAACTGAACTGAAACTTGGATTCTATCTATAAGGAAGTGAATCATCTTGGGTCTGACCAGCAATGACACCTAGGCTTGTGTAACTTACAGGAGAAAGTAAAGGAAAGGGGAGTTTGCCTGGTTGAATGAGGTATCTTGCTATGTCAGAAGGTTCATGTGGACTTTATTTACAGAGCAAAGGCAGGATGGAGCAAGGGCGTACCTGGAGGCATGGGATGAGCTAGTAAAGGTTTTCCCAAGGAGAAGCGTGGATTGAGCAGTAAGGTGGACGCTCTGGACAGGGGGAAAAGCCATGGGATCATAGGAAGATGATGGAGTTGAAAGGACAGAACATGCTGAAGAGGAGAGAGAGGGAAGAATTTAGAAGCAAAGTCAGTTTTCTGTCTTTCCACACTGGTGACAGGGTGTACCTATCCATGTGGGGCAGTGCTGGCGGTAGGGAGGTGAGGGTTTCTTTCCAGGTAGATTCAATGAGCTTCAAGGTCAGTCTTTCATCTAATGTTGAGGCAGTCAGGGCAGGATTGGGAAAGGGATCAGATGGTGTGTTGACATGATCATCTCCAATGATGGAAACACAAAATGCAAATAGGGAATGTTGGAAATTTCTCTCCCTTTATAAGAGAGAGAAATGATCTGTCCAGGAGATCTTACTTTTGTCAGAACATTCACTGGAAGGAATTGAGAAAATATTTTTCATTGATTTCCTGTCTGTAGAGGAATGGAGGAGGCAAATATGATAAAGCATGTAAAAGTGCGGCTGGTGTTCCAAAGGAGTGACTCCAGTGAGGAAACTCAACATAGAAAGTGTCCATGGAAAAGTTAAAGGGAATGGGACTGGATGAAATGGATGGTGGGACATGGTTTGTCTAAGAGTCCTTAGAGCTGAAAAAATAACAAAAGATTGGAGGGTTGACAGTTGAAGGTTGATGAGTGTCCTGCTTCAGATTTAGATGTAGTGCAGAAATCTGGATGGAACTTGGGAAGTTGCTGTCTTGGGGGAGGGTGTAGACAAAAGCAGCTGGGCAAATGTAACAACACTGAATATCTTTGGTATTGAATGGGTGATCTTTGTGCTGGTTGGGTTTGCTATGAATGGGACCTGTTCTAGTGACTTCACATAAAGAATTGTCAGGAGAATAGGAACCCTCTCATTGACATATGGACGACGACCCCGAGGATGCCACCCTTGGGTCTTATCATCTGTGAGCTCTGCAAATGCCTCCAGCAGGTGGACTACCTGGAAGACCCTCTGGCTGAGGTGCTCCTGGCAGCCCAGTGGAAAACAGGCAAGAGCTTTCTGCATACGATCTGCTTCTACTGAAGATCTTGTCTGGCTTCAGCTTCTTAGTCAGTAAGAACCTGTGCCTGGACATTGGGCTAGGCAGTATTTGCTGTGCAAGGATCTCATAGCTCTTTTTGCTAAAAGCCTATTTTTTTTCAGGTGCACCCCACCCAAACAAGGAAATGCAGGGGAGAAGCGTTATATGGATAAAGGAACTTGAATCACCAGGAGCCATCAAAAACCTTCCAAGGTGAGGGATGATGGTGTGGGGACTTGACTTGGAGGGAACAGTTCAGTGCTCACATGGCTCTGCAAGGAAGTGAACCTGAAGAACTCTCTTTTCAGATCAACTAACGAAGGCTTATAATGGAGTGGTGGGTGTGTTTTGTTCACTATAATCAGGAAAGAAGAGGGGAGGAGCCAAGATGGCGGAGGAGTAGGACGGGGAGAACACTTTCTCTCCCACAAATTCATCAAAAGAACATTTAAACGCCAAGTAAATTCCACAAAACAACTTCTGAAGGCCAGCAGAGGACATCAGGCACCCAGAAAAGCAACCCAAGTCTTTGAAAGGAGGTAGGAAAAAATATAAAAGACAAAAAAAGAGACAAAAGAGGGAGGGACGGAGTTCCATCCCGGGAAGGGAGTCCCATCCCAGGAAAGGAGTCTTAAAAAGAGAGAAGTTTCCAAACACCAGGAAACCTTCTCACTGCCGAATCTGTGCTGAGCTTTGGAAGCACAGAGGGCAACATAACAGGGAGGAAAAATAAATAAACAATTAAAACCCGCAGATTGCGAGCCCTACGGTAACTCCTCACAGCGGAAAAACAGCGCAGACGCCTGCTTCCGCCATTAGCAAGTGGGGGCTGGGCAGGGAGGCGCAGTGGAGGCTGCATCACTTAGGGTAAGGACCTGGCCTGAATACCCTGAGCGCTATCTGAGTGAAATAATTTGGGCTAGTAAACCAGACTGTGGGATATCTACCACGCGAAAAGCCAGCCCTAACCTAAGACACCGCCAGGCCCGAGCACGGAACAAAGGACTGAACAGAGATAGCCGGCTGCAGACCTTCCCCCTCCGGTGACAGACAGCCAGAACCGGAAGGGGGCAATCGCAGCCCCAGAGAGACATTATCTATAAAACTGTAGGCAGGCTTCTTTGCTAACTAAAACTTCTTGGGGGTCTGGACGGTCAACATCTGCCTGAGAAGGTGCGCCGGTTGTACACCTAGATAAACGAGCGGCGGGGAGGCGATAAGTCACAGCAATCGCGCTCACCAAACACCTCATCACCTGAGCTGCTCAGACCTGGGAAGGGCACAAAACGCAGGCCCAACCGAGTCTGGGCCTCTGAGGACTACCAGAGTGCCTGAACCTGAGCGGCTTGGACCTGGTAGGTACAGGCAGCCCAGGGCCGGCCGCGGATGGTTCCCGGCGGAGCAACCTAGAGCCTGAAAAGTGTGGGCAGGGAGGCTACGCGCACTGTGAGCGGGGGCAGACCCAGTGTGGCTGAGGCACTGCGAGCACACGCCAGTGTTATTTGCAGCATCCCTCCCTCCCAACAGCGCGACTGAACAAGTGAGCCTAAAAAAAAAAAAAAAAGTATCCTCCACACGCCAGTGTTATTTGCAGCATCCCTCCCTCCCAACAGCGCGACTGAACAAGTGAGCCTAAAAAAAAAAAGTATCCTCCACCATCCCCTTTGTGTCAGGGCGGAAACCAGACACTGAAGAGACCAGCCAACAGAAGAAGCTATAACAGAGGGAACTGCCTTGGAAGCTACAGGCAATAAATTAAAACCCTGTGGTTACTACCGACTACATAGGAAGGGGCCTATAGATCTTGAGAAATATAAGTTGGACCAAGGAACTAGCCAAAAATGAACTGAACCCACAATACTCACAACAAAACCAGAAAAAGTCCTGGATATATTTTTACTATTTTTACAATCATTCTTTCTTTCCCCTTTTTTTTTTAATTTTTTTAAAAAATTTTAAGTCCTCTATTATTCCTTTAATTTTCACTTTTATAACCTATTACTTTGCAAAAAAAAAAGAAAAAAGGCCCTATTTTTTTTTTACAGGAAACTTCATATATATATTTTTTATAACTTTTGACCTTGTTTTTTTTCTTCTTCTTCTTCCTCTCTTTAACATTGTATTTTTGAAATTCCAAACTCTACTCTAGATTTTTAATTTTAGCTTTTTGGTACTTGTTATCAATTTTGTACCTATAGTTTTTTTTATACTTTCTGAGACTTTTTTTTTTCTGTTTCTCTTCTTCTTTTATATAACATTGTATATCTGAAATTCCAAACGCTACTCTAGATTTTTAACTTTTGCTTTTTAGTATTAGTCATCAATTTTGTACCTATATTCTCTTTATAATTTTCACGACCTTGTTTGTTTTTGTTTGTTCGTTTTTTCTCTCTTTCTTTTCCTTCTTCTTTTCTTTTTTTTTATTCTTCTTTTCTTTAACATCGTATTTTTGAAATTCCAAACTCTACTCTAGATTTTTAATTTTTGCTTTTATGTATTTGTTACCAATTTTGTACCTTTAAGAACCCAATCTTCAGGACCCATTTTTCACTAGGGAGTGAGATTACTGGCTTGAATGCTGTCTCTCCCTTTGGACTCTCCTTTTTCTCCACCAGGTCACCGGTGTCTCCTCCCTAACCCCTCTCTACTCTACCCAACTCTGTGAATTTCTGTGTGTTCCAGAAGGGCAGAACACTTAGGGAACTGATTACTGACTGGATCTGTCTCCCTCCTTTTCATTCCCCCCTTTTATCCTCCTGGCCACCTCTGTCTCCTTCCTCCTTCTTCTCTCCCCTGTATAACTCCATGAACACTTCTGAGTGGTCCAGTTGTGGAGTGCACACAAGGAAGTGATTACTGGCTAGCCCACTCTGTCCTCTGTTGATTCCACCGCATCTCATTCAGGTCACCTCTAAATCCCTCCTCCCTCTTCTCTTCTCCATGTAACGCTGTGAACCTCTCTGGGTGACCCTCACGGTAGAGAAACTTTTCATCTTTAACGTAGATGTTTTATCAATGGTGCTGTATAGAAGGAAAAGTTTTGAAACTACTGTAAAAATAAGACCAATAACTGGAAGCAGGAGGCTTAAGTCCAAACCCCGACTCCAGGGAATTCCTGACTCTAAGGAACATTAATTGACAGGAGCTCATCAAACGTCTCCATACCTAAACTGAAACCAAGCACCACACAAGGGCCAACAAGTTCCAGGGCAAGACATACCAAGAAAATTCTCCAGCAATAAAGGAACACAGCCCTGAGCTCTAAGATACAGGCTGCCCAAAGTCACCCCAAAGCCATAGACATCTCATAACTCATTACTGGACACTTCATTGCACCCCAGAGAGAAGAAATCCAGCTCCACCCACCAGAACACCGACACAAGCCTCCCTAACCAGGAAACCTTGACAAACCACCTGTACAAACCCACACACAGCGAGGAAACGCCACAATAAAGAGAACTCCACAAACTGCCAGAATACAGATAGGACACCCCAAAATCAGCAATTTAAACAAGATGAAGAGACAGAGGAATACCCAGCAGATAAAGGAACAGGATAAATGCCCACCAAACCAAACAAAAGAGGAAGAGATAGAGAATCTACCTGATAAAGAATTCCAAATAATGATAGTGAAATTGATCCAAAATATTGAAATCAAAATGGAATCACAGATAAATAGCCTGGAGACAAGGATTGAGAAGATGCAATAAAGGTTTAACAAGGACCTAGAAGAAATAAAAAAGAGTCAAAATATAATGAATAATGCAATAAATGAAATTAAAAACACTCTGGAGGCAACAAATAGTAGAATAACAGAGGCAGAAGATAGGATTAGTGAATTAGAAGATAGAATGGTAGAAATAAATGAATCAGGGAGGATAAGAGAAAAACAAATTAAAAGAAATGAGGACAATCTCAGAGACCTCCAGGACAATATTAAACGCTACAACATTCGAATCATAGGGGGTCCCAGAAGAAGAAGACAAAAAGAAAGACCATGAGAAAATACTTGAGGAGATAATAGTTGAAAACTTCCCTAAAATGGGGAAGGAAATAATCACCCAAGTCCAAGAAACCCAGAGAGTCCCAAACAGGATAAACCCAAGGCGAAACACCCCAAGACACATAGTAATCAAATTAACAAAGATCAAACACAAAGAACAAATATTAAAAGCAGCAAGGGAAAAACAACAAATATCACACAAGGGAATTCCCATAAGGATAACAGCTGATCTTTCAATAGAAACTCTTCAAGCCAGGAGGGAATGGCAAGACATACTTAAAGTGATGAAAGAAAATAACCTACAGCCCAGATTATTGTACCCAGCAAGAATCTCATTCAAGTATGAAGGAGAAATCAAAAGCTTTTCCGACAAGCAAAAGCTGAGAGAATTCTGCACCACCAAACCAGCTCTCCAACAAATACTAAAGGATATTCTCTAGACAGGAAACACAAAAACGGTGTATAAATTCGAACCCAAAACAATAAAGTAAATGGCAACGGGATCATACTTATCAGTAATTACCTTAAACGTAAATGGGTTGAATGCCCCAACCAAAAGACAAAGACTGGCTGAATGGATGCAAAAACAAGACCCCTACATATGTTGTCTACAAGAGACCCACCTCAAATCAGGGGACACATACAGACTGAAAGTGAAGGGCTGGAAAAAGATTTTCCATGCAAATAGGGACCAAAAGAAAGCAGGAGTAACAATACTCATATCAGATAAAATAACTTTAAAACAAAGGCTGTGAAAAGAGACAAAGAAGGTCACTACATAATGATCAAAGGATCAATCCAAGAAGAAGATATAACAATTATAAATATATATGCACCCAACACGGGAGCACCACAATATGTAAGACAAATGCTAACAACTATGAAAGGAGAAATTAACAATAACACAGTAATAGTGGGAGACTTTAATACCCCACTCACACCTATGGATAGATCAACTAAACAGAAAATTAACAAGGAAACACAAACTTTAAACGATACAATAGACCAGTTAGACCTAATTGATATCTATAGGACATTTCATCCCAAAACAATGAATTTCACCTTTTTCTCAACCACACATGGAACCTTCTCCAGGATAGATCACATCCTGGGCCATAAAGCTAGACTTGGTAAATTCAAAAACATAGAAATCATTCCAAGCATCTTCTCTGACCACAATGCAGTAAGATTAGATCTCAATTACAAGAGAAAAACTATTAAAAATTCCAACATATGGAGGCTGAACAACACGCTGCTGAATAACCAACAAATCACAGAAGAAATCAAAAAAGAAATCAAAATTTGCATAGAAACTAATGAAAATGAAAACACAACAACCCAAAACCTGTGGGACACTGTAAAAGCAGTCCTAAGGGGAAAGTTCATAGCAATACAGGCATACCTCAAGAAACAAGAAAAAAGTCAAATAAATAACCTAACTCTACACCTAAAGCAACTAGAAAAGGAAGAAATGAAGAACCCCAGGGTTAGTAGAAGGAAAGAAATCTTAAAAATTAGAGCAGAAATAAATGCAAAAGAAAAAAAGAGACCATAGCAAAAATCAACAAAGCTAAAAGCTGGATCTTTGAAAGGATAAATAAAATTGACAAACCATTAGCCAGACTCATCAAGAAACAAAGGGAGAAAAATCAAATCAATAAAATTAGAAATGAAAATGGAGAGATCACAACAGACAACACAGAAATACAAAGGATCATAAGAGACTACTATCAACAATTATATGCCAATAAGATGGACAACGTGGAAGAAATGGACAAATTCTTAGAAAAGTACAACTTTCCAAAACTCGACCAGGAAGAAATAGAAAATCTTAACAGACCCATCACAAGCACGGAAATTGAAACTGTAATCAAAAATCTTCCAGCAAACAAAAGCCCAGGTCCAGACGGCTTCACAGCTGAATTCTACCAAAAATTTAGAGAGGAGCTAACACCTATCCTGCTCAAACTCTTCCAGAAAATTGCAGAGGAAGGTAAACTTCCAAACTCATTCTATGAGGCCACCATCACCCTAATACCAAAACCTGACAAAGATCCCACAAAAAAAAGAAAACTACAGGCCAATATCACTGATGAACATAGATGCAAAAATCCTTAACAAAATTCTAGCAATCAGAATCCAACAACACATTAAAAAGATCATACACCATGACCAAGTGGGCTTTATCCCAGGGATGCAAGGATTCTTCAATATCCACAAATCAATCAATGTAATACACCACATTAACAAATTGAAAAAGAAAAACCATATGATTATCTCAATAGATGCAGAGAAAGCCTTTGACAAAATTCAACATCCATTTATGATAAAAACTCTCCAGAAAGCAGGAATAGAAGGAACATACCTCAACATAATAAAAGCTATATATGACAAACCCACAGCAAACATTATCCTCAATGGTGAAAAATTGAAAGCATTTCCTCTAAAGTCAGGAACAAGACAAGGGTGCCCACTTTCACCGTTACTATTCAACATAGTTTTGGAAGTTTTGGCCACAGCAATCAGAGCAGAAAAAGAAATAAAGGGAATCCAAATTGGAAAAGAAGTAAAACTCTCACTATTTGCAGATGACATGTTCCTCTACATAGAAAACCCTAAAGACTCCACCAGAGAATTACTAGAACTAATCAATGACTATAGTAAATTTGCAGGATATAAAATCAACACCCATAAATCCCTTGCATTCCTATACACTAATAATGAGAAAACAGAAAGAGAAATTAAGGAAACAATTCCATTCACCATTGCAACGGAAAGAATAAAATACTTAGGAATATATCTACCTAAAGAAACTAAAGACCTATATATGGAAAACTATAAAACACTGGTGAAAGAAATCAAAGAGGACACTAAGAGATGGAGAAATATACCATGTTCATGGATTGGAAGAATCAATATAGTGAAAATGAGTATACTACCCAAAGCAATTTATAGATTCAATGCAATCCCTATCAAGCTACCAACGGTATTCTTCACAGAGCTAGAACAAATAATTTCGCAATTTGTATGGAAATACAAAAAACCTCGAATAGCCAAAGCGATCTTGAGAAAGAAGAATGGAACTGGAGGAATCAACCTACCTGACTTCAGCCTCTACTACAAAGCCACAGTTATCAAGACAGTATGGTACTGGCACAAAGACAGAAATATAGATCAATGGAACAAAATAGAAAGCCCAGAGATAAATCCACGCACCTATGGACACCTTATCTTTGACAAAGGAGGCAAGAATATACAATGGATTAAAGACAATCTCTTTAACAAGTGGTGCTGGGAAATCTGGTCAACCACTTTTAAAAGAATGAAACTAGAACACTTTCTAACACCATACACAAAAATAAACTCAAAATGGATTAAAGATCTAAACGTAAGACCAGAAAGTATAAAACTCCTAGAGGAGAACATAGGCAAAACACTCTCTGACATACATCACAGCAGGATCCTCTATGACCCACCTCCCAGAATATTGGAAATAAAAGCAAAAGTAAACAAATGGGAAGCTTCTGCACATCAAAGGAAACTATTAGCAAGGTGAAAAGGCAGCCTTCAGAATGGGAGAAAATAATAGCAAATGAAGCAACTAATAAACAACTAATCTCAAAAATATACAAGCAACTCCTACAGCTCAATTCCAGAAAAATAAATGACCCAATCAAAAAATGGGCCAAAGAACTAAATAGACATTTCTCCAAAGAAGACATACAGATGGCTAACAAACACATGAAAAGATGCTCAACATCACTCATTATCAGAGAAATGCAAATCAAAACCACTATGAGGTATCATTTCACACCAGTCAGAATGGCTGCAATCCAAAAGTCTACAAGCAATAAATGCTGCAGAGGGTGTGGAGAAAAAGGAACCCTCTTACACTGTTGGTGGGAATGCAAACTAGTACAGCCACTATGGAGAACAGTGTGGAGATTCCTTAAAAAACTGGAAATAGAACTGCCTTATGATCCAGCAATCCCACTGCTGGGCATACACACAGAGGAAACCAGAAGGGAAAGAGACACATGTACCCCAATGTTCATCGCAGCACTGTTTATAATAGCCAGGACATGGAAGCAACCTAGATGTCCATCAGCAGATGAATGGATAAGAAAGCAGTGGTACATATACACAATGGAGTATTACTCAGCCATTAAAAAGAATACATTTGAATCACTTCTAATGAGGTGGATGAAACTGGAGCCTATTATACAGAGTGAAGTAAGCCAGAGAGAAAAACACCAATACAGTATACTAACACATATATATGGAATTTAGAAAGATGGTAACAATATCCCTGTGTACGAGACAGCAAAAGAGACACTGATGTATAGAACAGTCTTATGGACTCTGTTGGAGAGGGAGAGGGTGGGAAGATTTGGGAGAATAGCATTGAAACGTGTAATATCATGTATGAAACGAGTTGCCAGTCCAGGTTCGATGCACGATACTGGATGCTTGGGGCTGGTGCACTGGGACGACCCAGAGGGATGGTGTGGGGAGGGAGGAGGGAGGGGGGTTCAGGATGGGAAGCATATGTATACCTGTGGCGGATTCGTTTTGATGTTTGGCAAAACTAATACAGTGTTTCAGGTTTAAAAATAAAATTTAAAAAAAAAAAGGAAAGAAACTTGTCTATTTCATCATTTTAAAACAATATCCTTTTTGCTCTTTTGTAGTTTTATATAAATATATAAATTTTTATTGAGATGTCATTCTAGTGAATTGTTTTTACTTAGAAATATATTTATATTTAGATTGTATATCTTTTACTAATACCAATCTTAAGAGAAACAGCATAGATTATGGGTGGCATTTACTAACATCCCAGCATGATTTTTTCAATTAAATAGCTCATGACATTAAGTAAAATGAAATAAAACCCTCTGAATTATAGAAAAAGTGTCTTGTTTGTGGTTGTGCAGGGATCTTACAAAGTGAGCCCTCTGGTTTCTTATTGTTCAATCCATGTGAATTCCATGGAGGAAAAGCATTCTTTCCTAAGAAGTTCTTTCTTCATGCTAATTGAGTTCCTATCTGTTTGGGCAAGAGATGGCAAAAATGACAGACGAGTAAAATGCTGCAGGTACTGCAATGGAGAGATAACAGTGATTAATTACAAAATATAAAGTGTATATAAAATAGAAAACCAATAAGGACCTTTTCTGGGCTTCCCAGGGGTACTAGTGGTAAAGAACCCAGTTGCCAATGCAGGAGACATAAGAGATTCAGGTTTGATCCTTGGCTCGGGAAGATCCCCGGAGGAGGGCATGGCAACTCACTCCAGTATTCTTGCCCGAAGAATCCCATGGACAGAAGAGCCTAGTGGGCTCCAGTCCATGGGGTTGCAAAGAATCTGATATGACGAGTGATGGAGCATGCACGTGCTCAAGGACCTTTTCTACAGCACAAGGAACTCTTCTCCACTCTGTAGTGACCTATATAGATATATATGGATAAAAAAGGTTGAAAAGAGGGGATATATATGAGTGTGTGTATATCTGATTCACTTTCTTGTACAGTAGAAACTAAAATAACATTCTAAATCAACTATAGACCAAAGAATATATATTTTTAATTTACTTAAAAACACCCAATGTGTCTGTGAATAAATTAAAACAAATGGGATGGGGGATAAGGTAGATTGTGGAACGAGGTTTGTCTAAGTTGCCTTAAAGGTCACAAAAATATAAAAATGTCTGGGGAGTTAGAACTTTAAGGTTGGTGAATTTAGTGTTTCACATTTTGATCTAGTGGTAGATTTCTTGTGGAACTATAGAAGCTGGTGTCTCTTGTAGAGTTAGAAAAATGCAGATGAGGAAGTTGTCAAAACCCTGAACATTGTGGGCATTGAGTGGGTGAACTTTTAGTTGCTGGAGTTTCTGTGAATGAGAACAGAAGGTGAGTAAAAGTTTGCTGGGAGGCTGCCTGGGCTCATGTTTCCTCCTGAAACGTGCAGCACCTGGGGCTTCCTTGTGTGGAGAGTTGGAGACAGATTAGAGAGGGTGATGAGAACGCAGAGATCATTTATGTGGAGTGGTGGATGTTACCTACAGAATTTGTCCAGGACTATGAACTGCTGGCTGGATAAGAGCATAGCAACCCACTCCACTGTTCTTGCCTGGAGAATCCCATGGACATAGGAGCCTGGCAGGCTACGGTCCAAAGTATCGCACAGAGTCAGACGTGACTGAAGTGATGTATAATGCACGCACTCATGAACTGCCGGCTGCATTCCAAAGGCATTTTCCAGGCTTCCTCAAGGTGATGACCTAAATCAAATCCCTTATGATTATACAGTGGGAGTGAGAAATAGATTTAAGGGCCTAGATCTGATAGATAGAGTGCCTGATGAACTATGGAATGAGGTTCGTGACATTGTACAGGAGACAGGGATCAAGACCATTCCCATAGAAAAGAAATGCAAACAAGGAAAATGGCTGTCTGGGGAGGCCTTACAAATAGCTGTGAAAATAAGAGAAGCAAAAAGGAAAAGAGAAAAGGAAAGATATAAACATCTGAATGCAGAGTTACAAAGAATAGCAAGAAGAGATAAGAAAGCCTTCTTCAGCAATCAATGCAAAGAAATAGAGGAAAACAACAAAATGGGAAAGACTAGGGATCTCTTCAAGAAAATCAGAGATACCAAAGGAATATTTCATGCAAAGATGAGCTCCATAAAGGACAGAAATGGTATGGACCTACCAGAAGCAGAAGATATTAAGAAGAGATGGCAAGAATACACAGAAGAACTGCAAAAAAGATCTTCACGACCCAGATAATCACGATGGTGTGATCACTCACCTAGAGCCAGACATCCTGGAATGTGAAGTCAAGTGGGCCTTAGAAAGCATCACTACGAACAAAGCTAATGGAGGTGATGGAATTCCAGTTGAGCTATTCCAAATCCTGAAAGATGATGCTGTGAAAGTGCTGCACTCAATATGCCAGGAAATTTGGAAAACTCAGCAGTGGCCACAGGACTGGAAAAGGTCTGTTTTCATTCCAATCCCAAAGAAAGGCAATGCCAAAGAATGATCAAACTACCACACAATTGCACTCATCTCACACACTAGTAAAGTAATGCTCAAAATTCTCCAAGCCAGGCTTCAGCAATATGTGAACCATGAACTTCGTGATGTTCAAGCTGGTTTCAGAAAAGGCAGAGGAACCAGAGATCAAATTGCCAACATCTGCTGGATCATCAAAAAACCAAGAGTGTTCCAGAAAAACATCTATTTCTGCTTTATTGACTATGCCAAAGCCTTTGACTGTGTGGATCACAATAAACTCTGGAAAATTCTGAAAGAGATGGGAATATCAGATCACCTGATCTGCCTCTTGAGAAATTTGTATGCAGGTCAGGAAGCAACAGTTAGAACTGGACATGGAAAAACAGACTGGTTCCAAATAGGAGAAGGAGTTCGTCAAGGCTGTATATTGTCACCCTGCTTATTTAACTTATATGCAGAGTACATCATGAGAAACACTGGACTGGAAGAAACACAAGCTGGAATCAAGATTGCCGGGAGAAATATCAATAACCTCAGATATGCAGATGACACCACCCTTATGGCAGAAAGTGAAGTGGAACTCAAAAGCCTCTTGATGAAAGTGAAAAAGGAGAGTGAAAAAGTTGGCTTAAAGCTCAACATTCAGAAAACGAAGATCATGGCATCCAGTCCCATCACTTCATGGGAAATAGATGGAGAAACAGTGGAAACAGTGTCAGACTTTATTTTTCTGGGCTCCAGAATCACTACAGATGGTGACTGCAGCCATGAAATTAAAAGACGCTTACTCCTTGGAAGGAAAGTTATGACCAACCTAAATAGCATATTGAAAAGCAGAGACATTACTTTGCCAACAAAGGTTCGTCTAGTCAAGGCTATGGTTTTTCCTGTGGTCATGTATGGATGTGAGAGTTGGACTGTGAAGAAGGCTGAGCACCGAAGAATTGATGCTTTTGAACTGTGGTGTTGGAGAAGACTCTTGAGAGTCCCTTGGACTGCAAGGAGATCCAACTAGTCCATTCTGAAGGAGATCAGCCCTGGGATTTCTTTGGAAGGAATGATGCTAAAGCTGAAACTCCAGTACTTTGGCCACCTCATGCAAAGATTTGACTCATTGGAAAAGACTCTGATGCTGGGAGGGATTGGGGGCAGGAGGAGAAGGGGACGACAGGGGATGAGATGGCTGGATGGCATCACTGACTCAATGGACATGAGTCTGAGTGAATTCCGGGAGTTGGTGATGGACGGGAAGGCCTGGCATGCTGCGATTCATGGGGTTGCAAAGAGTCGGATACGACTGAGCGACTGATCTGATCTGATCTGATCAAGGTGATTGCAGTCCCAGGATGCTGAGTCTTGATCTTCGTCATTGGATGGTCCTTTTACCAGCCTCTTAGGATGGGGTCGCGAAGAGTTGGACATGACTGAGCGACTTCACTTTCACTTTTCACTTTCATGCATTGGAGAAGGAAATGGCAACCCACTCCAGTGTTCTTGCCTGGAGAATCCCAGGGATGGGGAGCCTGGTGGGCTGCCGTCTATGGGGTCGCACAGAGTTGGACACGACTGAAGCCACTCAGAAACAGCAGCAGCAGGATGCTCCTCACAGTGGCAAGGTCTTTTCAGCTTCAGATCCACCAAAATCAGCCACAGTTTGGACCAGAGTGCTGGTACATTCTCTGCAGGACCTCTGGCACTCCGTTTAAAAAAAAAAAAAAAAAAAAAAAAACAGAACTAGGGGGCTGGGACTAGAACAGGTGTTGTTAAATATGGTGAGAGAATCGTTTCCAGGTTGTATTAACACCACTGGTGTTGGTGGTTTTCCTAAAAGGAGGAGAAATTTGTCATTTTTAATGCTAACTAGCAATAATATGTTTCTAGGTGTGAGTAATGGAAAAATAAAGATTTAGATATGCTACTGGACATACAGAGGTTTTTTCTTGACTAGACAAACATAATTCCAGTAAAGTCACAGAGACAAATGACATATTCAGATGGTTGTTGTAGGTGAAATGGCAGCATTTGAATGCAAATTGTTGAAAGACATGAATGTACATGTAATTAGATATGTTAAGTATGCCAGTGATAGCTTTGGGACTCTTTGATGGGGCACGTGGACATGGCTGTGGGTATGTCAGAGCAAGTTGTATTTCTTGATCTGGGTGTTATTGGACTTTATAGTCCAAGAGCCAACAGCCTAACAATATATGTGTCAGTAGCTTCATTCGTAATTATTTAAAATCCCTCATTTCAGTTGTTTCTTGATGTATATCCCCCTTCTGACTGTTGTTCCTGCTTCACTTCACTCTGAATCCACAGGGCAGAGGATATAATACTTCCACATTATTCCACTGGCCAAAGAAAGTCATGAGGTGATCACAGGTGCAAGGGAGTGGGGAACAGACTGCACCTCATGAAGGAGGAATTGGCTTGTGTGGACAGTGGAGGGGTTGGATAGGGAAGGATTATTGGCATGCATTTGTGCAGATAGTCAGCCTTATTGGAAACACTATCCAATTGAAAATGTCTGAAAGCTTGACAATATAGTCTGAAGGCATCGTGTGAGGACTAAGTTACTCTCAAATATTGCTGGGAGGAATGAAAAATAGTATAGCCTGTACAAAGGGAATCTTTCCACATAGGACAAAAGTACAAATGCATTTACCCCTGGACCAAGGTGCCCCCACTTGCAGAAATAGACCATAGATGTTTCAACAGAGTTATCCCACTGGAGAAGAGAGAGAAAATACAGAAAAATAGAGAGACCTTTTTTAAAATATATATTTTTAATTGAGGATAATTGCTTTACAAGGTTTTGTTGGTTTCTGCCATACAATGTGAATCAGCCATAAGTATACATATATCCCTTCCCTTTTAAGTTTCCCTCCCGCCTCCTCCCTGTTCCACTCCTCTAGGTTATCACAGAGCACCATGCTGACCTCCCTGTGTTATACAGCAGCATCCCACTAGCTATCTATTTTACAAATGGTGGTGCATATATGTCAACACTACTCTCTCAATTTATCCTACCCTCTCTTTCTCCTGGGCTTTTCTGGTTGCTCAATGGTAAAGAATCCGCCTGCAATGCAGGAGACACAGGACACCACTACGCATCTTGTTGTGGTTCTTTCATTACATCTTTAGTTGTGGAGATGCTTTTCTGCTGGTCTTAGGGTCATTTTCATTGATAGCTGTTCTGTAAATGGTTGCAATTTGGGATTGCCCATGGAAGCAGGTGAGCTTAGGGTCTCCTGACTCTGCCACGTTGGCTACACCTCTACATATATCAGTGAGTTTTTTACATATGCTTGCTCAGTGTACTCTTATATGTTTATACTATATTTGCTCTCGTGTTGAGTACCTTCTTCCAAACAGTTGATAATATAAATAAAATGAAAGAATTAGTAAACATTTGCTATGTTTAATGTTTTGAAAGGATAAAGATTTACTGATACATATGTTCATTATTTATGGTAACATTATGTTAACGGTGAATACATATGAATTTTAAGATATATATGAATTTTATAATTGTCTAAAAAGCAAAAATATGATGAAAGCTACAACATGGGGGCAAATGGCAGGAAAATGTCTGAATGAGAGGAATAAAACAAATGTAGCCATTCAAAGCATAGAATACCCTAGTAAATAAGAGTTTAACAATTACCCAGGAAAGGTCACTGTTTCCAGGGCATTACTAACCTCCAGCCTAGGAGTAGGGAGGTGAACTAATCTAGTTATGAATTCTATGTATAAGAAAGTGAACTAAGACCCCAAAGGCAGTGATATCTAATGAGTTATTAAAGACTTTGCAAGAAACATTTACAAACCCATCCCTGATAAAATTGCTCTATGACAACAAGATACAGAGTTATTTGATTAGTATTTCCACTGTACCCTTCCACATCTTGATACAAAAGCTAACCTAAAGCATGATGAGCATTATTGAGGAAAGCACAAGGGTAGTTTCCATTATTATAGTCATATCTGCTTTGGAAACAGCAAATGAACTACCAGGTCCCGAATCTGCTTGGTCTTAATCCCATAAACCGTGGGATTGAATGTAGGTGCAATGAGAATATAGACATTGGCCAGAAGAATGTAAATATGGAGTGGAATGTGGTATCCAAACCACTGAGTGAGAACTGAGAAGATCCCAGGTCCATAAAAGAGGATGATGACACAGATATGGGAGCCACACGTGTTGAGAACTTTGTGAGGAGCATCTTGGGAAGGGATGTGGAAGACAGCACGGAGAATAGGCATATATGAAACAAAGATTAGCACAACATCTAAGACCAAGGTCGACATTAGGACAAAAAATCAAACCAGATGTTCTGTGTGAAAGTCGCTCAGATATGTTCAACTCTTCGCGACCCCATGGACTATATACAGTCCATGGAATTCTCCAGGCCAGAATACTGGAGTGGATAGCCATTTCCTTCTCCAGCGTTTCATTGGATATCGTTGCAGGAAATTTTTGCCAGGACAATGTTTACAAGCAGTGTTTGGGAGGATGTTACTTTTATAAAAAGTCAGTCTTTTCAGAAGAAATATTACAGGAAAACTGTACAATAACTTCTTAGGAAGATGGATATATGAACTTTCCCTATCAGTGTATGTGTAAGAACAGTGGTGTATCACAGGGGGTAGCATATGGCAATGTAGCAGTCAAATGCCATCACCAGCAAGATCCCAGACTTGTAAATGAAAGTGGAAGAGAGGAAGAATACCTGACAAATGCAGCGATCCAGGGAGAGGTCTCCAGCATGGAACCAGAGGATCGCCAAGGCCTGAGGGACTCTGCATGCAGAGAGGACAAGGTCTGCTCCGGACAGCATGCAGAGGAAGAGGTACATGGGTTCATGGAGGCTGCGTTCGGTGAGGATAATGAAGAGGAACCGGCTGTTTCCAAGCAAGGCAGCAGCATAGGAAATAACAAAGGGGATGGAAATCCACATGTAGTGGTCTTCAAGGCCAGGGATGCCCAGCAAGCAGAAGACTGTGTGGCTAGCACCAGTGTGGTTTAAGGTCCTCATACTTGGGAAGTTCTTCCAGAATCTCATGCCTATTCATGGAGACAGAGGAAAACCCAAAATATATGCAAACATTTCTTTCAAATTATCATTTGATTTTGGTTCCTACTTCATCCCATTCCATTCTGATGTCAGGAATTTTGGATATATATATATAAATAAAGATAAGCAAGGTATGACTTGCTATCTGAATGAAGCCTTAATTTCAGGAGCAAGATAGACCCATTAAGCAGTAGAGAAAATTAAATTAGTATGGTAATGATTAACATCTTGTTGTCCAAAATTAAGCCAATACACAAACAGAATGGAAAGAATAATTTATTCTGCATTTGTGTTGGTTTTAAGAATGAGTTATTTATGAACTTACCTTTGAAAATACTTTTGTGACTATGGACAGGGAATCAGGGGAGGAGCAGAACAAAGGCTTTCCTTGAGCAGGTAGCTATGTCCTATTGTTTTGACTACAGAATAAGGAGTAGGGTAGTATAATATAGGTTTTGTAACCTCATCAATATTTATTGTGTCCCTTGTCAATTTCTTTCTAGGCAACAGTGAAAAAATTCTGGTAAAGACCTAAAACACTTGTGCACCATGTATCCAGGCCAGCTGAAGGCTGAGGAGTTCATAATATAGTCCCATTATCTATTGTACTACATAAGAAAGAGGAGTTGTGAGGTCACATGGAAGGAGGATCTGCTGCTGCTGCTGCTGCTCAGTCGCTCAGTAGTGTCCGACTCTTAGTGACCCCATGGACTGCAGCCCACCAGACTTCTCCATCCATGGGATTTTCCAGGCAAGATTAATGGAGTGGGGGGAGGAGCAGTGGGCCCAAATTCTAAGAGCTAATGGAGAAGAAGAAAGAAAAGTTCAGTTGTTCCAGTTTCTAGAAGAAACACAGGTGGTTTAGTGGACAAAGGTCTCTTTTCCCCCTGAATCAATATCCAAAATTGCTATTTGTAAAAGGAGTTTTTTAATACTATGAAGGCCAAACTCAAGGGCATACCCTTTCAATGCCCTCTCTCACTATGACTGAAGTTGACTCCCATGTCCATCTGCATTCTCAAGAGAGGAGCTTGGTGCAAAACTCAGGGAGTTGCAAATTCAGGAATCCGTGAAATAATGAAGTATACTGATCAACAACTTTCGAGATCTGCATTTTTAACAGGGCATAACTGAGATCCAGCACAAAGTAAGTCACAAGTTCTTGGGACTTGAGTGTTCTCTGCCCTTCCAGGATTGATACTTCTCACCTCTGAATTTATTTAACAGGGGAAATTCCTCTCCTGTTTTTATTCCTGTTACCTTCTAAGTAGTGACTAAAGTTGTCCTAAAAATACAATCGTGGAACAGAAACCCAGTAGAGGTGTGTGAAGATGTTCCTGCTGTGGGCAGCTACTAAAGCCAGATCAGTCTGTGACCAAACAGCCATTTTGAGAATAGATCATGCCCTGAGGAAGGCCATCCTCCTTAAGGAGATGGAAGACACCAAAATAGTCATGAAAATGCCATTTGGGGGGCAGGGGAATAATGTATGTGCCATATGCTGAGAAGCTTGTAGCAAGAAAAGGTTATAAAAATGAAGCAACATAAATATTATGTGATTATTAAGAGGAGCTGATGAGGACCAGCTTAGAGATGATGATGGACACTGGATATTTGGGAGTAAAGAGGAATTTTTCTTCTAGGAGCCAGAGGAGAGATGCTGAGGAGCTCAATGTTTGTGGTGTGGTCTATGGGTACATTGTGAGTACTGATAGCTATTTGTTTACCAAATCAAATCTAAAGCAACTTCTCCAAACTGCCTCATGCCGGTTCCACCAGGCTGGATCCAGAGAGCTTCAGTTTCATGGAGAATTTACTTGCTTCTCCCTGCTGTGTTCCCGAGAGAGCTGACCCTACTCAGGATACTGTTCACCATCTGCGCACTATGTCAACCATGTGCTTGCGAAAGTCTTCTCCCCATATGTCATTTATTTCCTCTGATTTCACAAGGGATCTAATCATCAAAACACGTATCTCAAGAATAGGAGAAAATTTGATTACCTGACCGTGTTTCTCCTATTGATTTTAAATTTTCTGTGGTCTGGGAATTGTCTTTTTCCTTTGTGCAGTTCTAGACCTCAGCATATCAAGGCAAAGTGTAGCTTCTCAAAGTGTTTAACAAAGCGAACAAATGACAAATATCAGGCAGGTGTGCTGAAGGATCAGTTCGGGGTGGCCGTGAATAACCCTCTTTAATGCCTCAGATACTTACACCGGTGAGGATCTGGGCCAACATAGAACCTCCTCTGGAAGGTCTTAGGGATCCTTGGCACAGTGAGAGCTAATGATGGTTCCCACTTCTTTATACTCTCCTTTCCCAGACAGCAGTTTCTGTTCTACTGGGATAGCTCATATGTATGAATGTGGTTCAGTGGTGTGCTGGTAACCCAGCTCAAATGCCCATATATATATATACCTAATATGTAGATAAATAAGTAAATGAATAAATAGTCCTTATTTGCAGTGCTTGCCAATTTCTGTGTATGTACTCCCCCAAGGTGTATTTCATGGTACAAGGTGACATCATTGAGTGTGGAGTTGCATGGAATGGCAAAGGGGCAGGTACAAGTGGATCCAGCACACAACTGCTTTTGTCTCTCTAAATCTGATTCCTTTACTCTAGACAATGGTCCTAATATTTTCAACCACTTTCTTTAGGCTGCCTAACATCTAGTCTTGTAACAGTCTTATTGCATGAAATATCACTCCACAGCAATAATAAATGTCACCTGCTTCAGTGGAATTCACATGGGTTAGAATGGGTTAAGCCCCAGCAGAGTTCTCAGAGTGAAGGGTGCCAGGAACTGAGCTTTTATGCATTTGCCTGAAAGCCTCAGGGGCAGCTATCACCCTAGGGAGACCAGATTTCGGGTTGCCTTTTCAACAACACTCTTTATCCCACATATGTGGGATATGTGGGTCTCTTTAGGTCTCTTTTAGCCTTCGTTTTCCACTACTTTTCTCTATACATCCCTTGATCAGATGTGCTCACATACTTATTTCTAATAAATCAATTGTTGGTATTACTACTCCAAATATTTGTGGTTCTATTTTTATGGAAATTAATAAATATCAATCCTGTTTTCAATCAGCACAATTTAAAGATTTACATGTTAATTGTTTTAAAAACACATTACACAAAAGCATTTCTTTGTAATTTAAACAGACTTGAATTAAATTTGTATTGTGTTTCATGGCCAAGATGATGGAATAGGAAGACCCCTAGCTCTCCACCTCATGGACATGGGTTTGGGTGGACTCAGGAGTTGGTGATGGACAGGGAGGCCTGGTGTGCTGCAGTTCATGGGGTCGCAAAGGGTCAGACAGGACTGAGCGACTGAACTGAAAAAAAGGAAGTAATCAGTGAACTGGAAGACACAGTAGTAGAAAGCACTTAAGATGAAGAAAAAAAAAGCATTAAGTAAAATGAAGTTTTAAGTGACCTCTAGGACAATCTCAAGTACACTTTTGCATTATAGGAGTCTAGAATCAAAAGAGAGATAATGATGGGAAAGAACTTATCTGAAGATATAATAGCTGACAATTTTCCTAACCTGGGGAAGGAAACAAACATCCAGGTCCCTGAAGCACAGAGTCCCAAACAAGATGCACCCAAAGATGTCCACATCCACGCACACTTTAATTAAAATGGAAAAAATTAAAGATAAAGAGAGAGTCTTAAAAGCAGCAAGATAAAGACAACTACTGATAGCTACATACAAGGGAACTCCCATGACACCATCAGGTGACTCTTCAGCAGAAGCCTTGCAGGTCAGAAGAGAGTGTGGCATAATAATATTCAAATTAATGAATGGAAAAAACAAAATACTGTACCTGGCAAGGCTATTTTCAGATTTGAAGATGAGATAAAGTGTTTTTCAAACAAGCAAAAACTAAAGAGGTTCAGCTCCAGCAAACCAGCTTTATAATAAAAGTTAAAAGGACTTCTTTAAGTAGAAAAGAAAATATTGCAATTAGAAATGTGAAAATTACAAAAGGAAAAATCTCAATGGTACATCAAGTACAGAGGTAAGGTAGTATATCAACAATTTATAAAGCAACAGGTACACCTGTGGCGGATTCATGTTAATGTATGGCAAAACCAATACAATATTGTAAAGTAATTAGCCTCCAATTAAAATAAATAAATTTATATTTTTAAAAAAAGCTAACAGGAAGGTTACAAAGAGAAAAGGAGAGACTTCCCTGCTGGTCCAGTGGTTGTGAATTTGCCCACCAATGCAGGGACATAGAGTGGATCCTTGGTCTGGGAAAATACCTCATTTCAGGGCAACTAAACCTGTGAGCCAGTAACTGCTGCAGCCACCATGCCCTAGAGCCCATGCTCTATAGCAAGAGAAGCCACAGCAATGAGAAGCCCTCATACTAAAATGAAGAGTAGCCCCTGCTCTCCACAACTAGGGAAAGTCCATGAGCAGCAACAAAGACCCAGTGCAACCAAGGAAAATAAAAGACTAAAGGAGTAAAATTTTGTATATCCAAATAAGTTGTTAGGGAACAAATAAAACAAAAAGATGTAAAATATGATGTCAAATAGTAAATGAATGTGTGGGGGGGTGGGCGGGGATGCAGAGTTATTAAAATAGACTTGAATTTAAGATTGTTGTTGTTGTTGTTCAGTCGCTAAGTCATGTCCAACTCTTTGTGGCCCATGGACCACACCATTGCAGGCTTCCCTATCCTTCACTATTTCCCAGAGTTTGCTTAAACTTGCATCCATTGTGGCTGTGATGCCATCCAACCATCTCATCCTCTGTCACCCCCTTCTCCTCCTACCCTCCATCCTCCCCAGCATCAGAGTCTTTGCCAATGAGTCAGCTCTTCAGATCAACTGGCCAAAGTATTGGAGCTTCAGCTTCAGCATCAGTCCTTCCAAGAATATTCAGGGTTGATTTATTTTAGGATTGACTGATTTCCTTGCTGTCCAAGGGACACTCAAGAGTCTTCTCCAGCACCACAATTCAAAAGCATCAGTTCTTCAAAGCTCAGCCTTCTTTATGGTCCCACTCTCCCATCTGTACATGACTACCGGAAAAACCATAGAACTCAGTAGGTTTTGTAAGCATTCTGTTAGCAATCCCTGAGACTCATTGACAGGCTGCAGAAGTACCCCACGTCTATTAACACTTCCCAGTGCTCTTCAGGGTCATTAGACTTTTTGCTCTTTCAAAGCTGCTTTCTGCTCAGTTGACCACCCTTCCAACTGGACCATGTCCCTTTTCTTTCCCACATATAGCTATTAACTTGTAAAAGTTTTGGGGTAATTTATCATGTCTACCTTTTAAAATGACTTTACTGCGATATATTTATTTTTTAAAATTTTTATTTTTTTTAAGTTATGAAAGTATGATAACACATTTACAGGAGACTTGGGAAATACATGTAGTTCCTCTATATATTGTGCTTATTTTTTTAAGTAGGTAAATTAAGATTTTAGTTGGAGTTTCAATATCAAACTCTCAAAAATTAATAGAATGAATATACAGAGAAGGAGAAGGATATAGTAGACCTGAAAGGCACTGTGAACCAATTCAAAATATTTGAAATTTATACAATTTTCACACAGCAGTAGCATACAAATTCTATTCAAGTCCCTATAGACTGTAAACTAGGAGGCCCTGGGAAATATCTAGGGACATAAAGCAAGGTGCAAAACTTTTATGTTCTAAAGGTATTGAAATCATACAGAATCTGTTCTCTTATCACTGTGAAATTATGTTAGAAATCAATATTAAAAGATATTTGACAATAACCCACATATTTTCAAGTGCAATGTGACATTTACCAAGAGAGACTTTGAACTTAGCCTTTGAAAGCCTCAGTAAGTTAGACTGAAAAAAGCACCAAGGGTGATTGCAACGAAGAAAGCATTTAAATGAGAAATTAGAATCAAAATGAGAAATTAATATTAAAGATACCTTAAATAAAATCCCTTGTATTTAGAAATTAAATGTCCACTTTTAAACGATGGGTGTATCTAAGAGGGCCGTAACAAGGAAAATTAGAAATTATTTGTAATAGAATAAAAGTGAAAACAGAATTTGACAGACTTTGTTTCATGAGGCTGAAGCTGCTCAGTGCAACTCAATCCAATATGGGGCCTTGAATAAGGTATGAAAACAAATAATGGACAGTATCATAAAATTTTGTGAAATTTGAACCAAATCTGTGGTGGTGGTGGTGGTGGTTTAGTCGCTAAGTCATGTCCGACTCTTGTGACCCTGTGGACTGTAGCCCGCCAGGCTCCTCTGTCAGTGGGATTTTCCAGGCAAGAACACTGGAGTTGGTTGCCATTTCCTTTTCCAGAGAATCTTCCCAACCCAGGAATTGAACCCAGGTTTCCTACATTGCAGGCAGAATCTTTACCGACTGAGCTATGAGGGAAAATGTACAAAATTTGGTGAACAAAAAATCTGTACTTCAGTTAATAATACTGTATCACTTGTTAATTTCCTGTTTTTTTTAACAGCAAAGTATTTCTTTATATTCTCAATATTGGGTTAATTTTGAAGCCTCATTCAAGTTTGTTTATTTGTTTTTTTTTTAATCACTAAGAGATGGGAATACCAGACCACCTGACCTGCCTCTTGAAAAATCTATATGCAGGTCAGGAAGCAACACTTAGAACTGGACATGGAAAAACAGACTGGTTCCAAATAGGAAAAGGAGTACGTCAAGGCTGTATATTGTCACCCTGCTTATTTAACTTCTATGCAGAATACATCATGAGAAATGCTGGGCTGGAAGAAGCACAAGCTGGAATCAAGAGTGCAGGGAGAAATATCAATAACCTCAGATATGCAGATGACACCACCCTTATGGCAGAAAGTGAAGAGGAACTAAAAAGCCTGTTGATGAAAGTGAAAGAGGAGAGTAAAAAAGTTGGCTTAAAGCCCAACATTCAGAAAATGAAGATGATGGCATGTGATCCCATCACTTCATGGGAAATAGGTGGGGAAACAGTGGAAACAATATCAGACTTTATTTTGGGGGGCTCCAAAATCACTGCAGATGGTGATTGCAGCCATGAAATTAAAAGACGCTTACTCCTTGGAAGGAAAGTTATGACCAACCTAGATAGCATATTCAAAAGCAGAGACATTACTTTGCCAACAAAAGTCTGTCTAGTTAAGGCTATGGTTTTTCCTGTGGTCATGTATGGATGTGAGAGTTGGACTGTGGAGAAAGCTGAGTGCCGAGGAATTGATGCCTTTGGACTGTGGTGTTGGAGAAGACTCTTGAGAGTCCCTTGGACTGCAAGGAGATCCAACCAGTCCATTCTAAGTCCATTCAAAGAACATGGGTGTTCTTTGGAAGGAATGATGCTAAAGCTGAAACTCCAGTAATTTGGCCACCTCATGCAAAGAGTTGACTCACTGGAAAAGACTCTGATACTAGGAGGGATTGGGGGCAGGAGGAGAAGGGGATGATAGAGGATGCAATGGCTGAATGGCATCACCAACTCGATGGCCATGAGTTTGAGTGAACTCCGGGAGTTGGTGATGGACAGAAAGGCCTGGCATGCTGCAATTCATGGGGTCGCAAAGAGTCAGACATGACTGAGTGACTGAACTGAACTGAACTGAAGATAATAAATTTTCTAGAATGTTAACAGTAATACTAGATGCCAAAATACATGGAACTATAAGAGTTTGAACGAATATAAATTAGAAATCTAACATTCTATTCATACTAAGTTGAACAAGTGGAATGGAAATGTCATAAATTTTTTAGCTAGGCAAAATTCATAAATTTTCTAAAATATATATATTACATATGCTATATATATGGGTATATGTATGTATACCCATATATATAGCATATAAAGCTGCCTTACTATGCTTGATAAAGGCTTAAGAAAGAACAATAACGTCAAAAAGAGACAGAGAAATTGGAAAACAAACTAAATGAAATGGGAGCACTGAATATGAAATAAAAAAAGTGAAACAAACTAGATAAAAGTAAAAGATCATCATATAGTCCACTTGTTTTTAAACATGCTTGCTTATTAGAAACACATCCGGTGTTTTGTAGAAGAGAAGCAGTACCTGGACATCGGTATTTTTCAAAATATTTAAGGATAATCCTGATATGCATCTGGACTTTAAAAAGTGATTACAAGCTTTTCTATTAAATGGTAGTTTTAGTGAAATAGAATTGTGTTATTTTCTGTTGACCAATCATGATACAATGATATTAAGTGAATAATGGTTGCATAATCACAATAGTAAAGATGTTTATCAGTTTTCACAATCAATAGCCAGACCAAAACAAAAAAATAGAAGATAATTACAGTTGCAAGCCATAATGGAAACATGATTAATCTAACAGTATAAAATAAATGCATACAGTTTGGGGAGTGAAATGGAGTGATGTGGTATGCAGAAGTGCATACATGCACATGTTTTCATCTGCTCAGCCAATCTGTCTGTTGGTTGGTGCATTTAATCCATTTACAATTAAGGTGATTATCAGTATGTAAGGGATTCCCTGGTGGCTCAGACGGTAAAGCGTCTGCTTGCAATGCGGGAGACCCCGGGTCGGGAAGAGCCCCTGGAGAAGGAAATGGCAACCCACTCCAGTACTCTTGCCTAGAAAATTCCATGGATGGAGGAGCCTGGTGGGCTACAGTCCATGGGGTCGCAAAGAGTCGGACTGACTGAGCGACTTCACTAACTTCAATATGTATAATCCCTCTACCATTTTCTTAATTGCTTTGGGTTTATTTTGTGTAGGTCTTTTCCTTCTCTTGTGTTTCCTGCCTAGAGAAGTTCCTTTAGTACTTGTTGTAAAGCTGGTTGGGTGGTGCTGAATTCTCTTAACTTTTGTTTGTCTGGAAAGATTTTAATTTCTCCACCAAACCTGAACGCGAGTCTTGCCGGGTAGAGTATTCTTGGTTGTAGTTCTTCCCTTTCTTCACTTTAAATATATCGTGCCATTTTCTTCTGGCTTGTAGAGTTTCTGTTGGAAATCATTTTTACTTTTGTGCTATAATAAATGAAATGGTTTATAATTTTGCTTTAAACTATTTGCTGCTGCTGCTGCTGCTGCTAAGTCGCTTCATTCGTGTATGACTCCGTGCGACCCCATAGACAGCAGCCCACCAGGCTCCCCCATCCCTGGGATTCTCCAGGCAAGAACACTGGAGTGGGTTGCCATTTCCTTCTCCGATGCGTTAAAGTGAAGTCTCTCAGTCGTGTCCGACTCTTAGCGACCCCATGGATTGCAGCCTACTAGGCTCCTCCGTCCATGGGCTTTTCCAGGCAAGAGTACTGGAATGGGTTGCCATTGCCTTCTCCGAAACTATTTGCTACTAGTATTTAAAAATATGGTTTGTTTTTTAAACTTTTATCCTAAAACCTTGCTAAATCTGTTTCAGTGTTGTATGGATTGTTAGCATTTTCTACATACTCAATCATTCTATCTGTTAATAATCTATTAACAAATAGTGGCTTATTAATAGTGAGCACCAAAGAAGTGATGCTTTTGAACTGTGGTGTTGGAGAAGACTCTTGACAGTCCTTTGGACTGCAAGGAGATCCAACCAGTCCATCCTAAAAGAACTCAGTCCTGAATATTCATTGGAAGGACTGATGCTGAAGCTGAAACTCCAATACTTGGGCCACCTGATGCGAAGAACTGACTCATTTGAAAAGACCTCAATGTTGGGAAAGATTGAAGGCAGGAGGAGAAGGGGACAACAGAGGATGAGATGGTTGAATGGCATCACTGACTCAATGGACATGAGTTCGAGTAAACTCTGGGAGTTGGTGATGGACAGGGAGGCCTGGCGTGCTGCAGTCACTGGGGTCGCAAAGAGTCAGACGTGACTAAGCGACTGAACTGAAATAGTGGTTTAAGTGTCCTTTTCCAACCTGAATATCTTTTATTTCATTTTTAATAGTGTATTTTCCATTCACTCGGTGAAGGACACATTGATTGCTTCAAAGTTTTGGCAGTTATAACTAAAGCTGCTATAAATGACCATGAACCAGTTTTTTGGTGTATATAGATTTTTAGTTCATGTGGGTAAATACCAGGATGTGCAACTGCTGGACTGTATGGTAAGAGTATGCTTAGTTTTATAAGAGGCTGCTTGTCTTCCTAAGTGGCTATACCATTTTGAATTCCCACCAGCAATGAATGAGAATTCCTGTTACTATACATCCATGCTGGCATTTGCTGCTGTCAACATTTTGGATTTTCTCCATCTCATTACGTGTGCAATGGCATCTCATTGTTGTTTTAATGTTCAGTTCTGCAGTGATTATGATATTGTCTTATCACAAAAGTTACTACCAAATCCAACGTCATCAGGATTTTCTCTTCTGTTGTCATTTAGGAGTTTTAGAATTTTGCATTTTCTATTTAATTTTCATTATCTGGGTTGTGAAGATCTTTTTTGGATAGTTCTTCTGTGTATTATTGCCAATTCTTCTTAATATCTTCTGCTTCTGTTAGGTTCATACCATTTCTGTCCTTTATTGTGCCCATCTTTGCATGAAATATTCCCTTGGTATCTTTAGTTTTCTTGAAGAAATCTCTAGTCTTTCCCATTTTATTGTTTTCCTCTATGTCTTTGCATTGATAACTGAGGAAAGCTTTCTTATCTCTCCTTGCTATTCTTTGGAACTCTGCATTCAAATGGGTATATCTTTCCTTTTCTCCTTTGCCTTTAGCTTCTCTTCTTTTCTCAGTTATTTGTAAGGCTTCCTCAGAACACCATTTTGCCCTTTTGCATTTCTTTTTCCTGGCAATGGTCTTGATCACTGCCTCCTGTACAATGTCACAAACCTCTGTCCATAATTCTTCAGGTGCTCCGTCTATCATATCTAATCCCTTGAATCTATTTGTCACTTCCACTGTATAATCATAAGGGATTTGATTCAGGTCATACCAGAATGGTCTATTGGTTTTCCCTACTTCAGTTTAAGTCTGAATTTGACAATAAGCAGTTCATGATCTGAGCCACAGTCCGCTCCCAGTCTTGTTTTTGCCGACTGTATAGAGCTTCCCCAGAGTCGGCTGTGAAGAATACAATCAATCTGATTTCAGTATTGAGCATCTGGTGATGTCCATGTGTAGAGTCTTCTCTTGTGTTGTTGGAAGAGGATGTTTGCTATAACCAGTGCATTCTCTTGGTAAAACTCAAAAATCCACAACCCTGAAACTTACTGGCCTATAGTTTTATAATCAAAGAACAAGTGAGGAGGGGAGAACATCTTTGCTTTGCTATGATCAGTGTGTTCTCTTGGGAAAACTCTATTAACCTTTGCCCTGCTTCATTTTCTACTCCAAGGCCAAATTTGCCTGTTACTCCAGGTATCTCTTGAATACCTACTTTTGCATTCCAGTCCCCTATAATAAAAAGGACATCTTTTGGGGGTTAGTTCTAGAAGGTCTTGTAGATCTTCATAGAACAGTTCAACTTCAGCTTCTTCAGCATTACTGGTTGAGGCATAGACTTAGATCACTGTGATATTGAATGGTTTCCCTTGGAAACAAACAGAGATCACACTGTCATTTTTGGGATTGCATCCAAGTCTTACATTTCAGACTCTTTTGTTGACTAAAAGTGGCTTTTGGGCCCACTTGCACTCATCTTCTCCTGTGAGAACTTGAAAATTACAGCTCACTTCTGAATAACCATTTACAGGAGAATGTTGGATCCCACCAAAAAAGATACCCCACATCCAAGGGCAAGGGAGAAGCCCCAACAAGACAGTTGGAGGGGCAAAATCGCATTTAGACTCAAATCCCATACCCACCAGAGATCCTTGGAGGGCTCAAACAAAACCTTGTGCAATCAGGAGAACTCACAGAGGCTGAGCCAGACCTGCCTTTGAGTGTTTGTCTCCTGCAGTGGCCTGCCACAGGGGCAGGGGCTCTGGGTGTAGCAGACCTGGATATGGCATAAGCTCTCTTGGAGGAGGTCGCCATTAACCCCAACATAGAGCCCCCAGAACTTACACAGGACTGGGGAAACAGACTCTTGGAGGGCACAAACAAAGCTTTGTGTGCACCAGGACCCAGGAGAAAGGAGCTATGACCCCACAGAGACTGGCCCTGACTTGCCTGTGAGTGTCCAAGAGTTTCTGCTAGAAGTGTGGATCAGTTGTGACCCTCTGCAGAGTCGGGAACACTGAGTGTGGCAGTGTGTGCATGGGACCTTTTGAAGGAGGTTGCCATTATCTCCATTACCTCCACCATAGTTTGATCTCAGGTCAAACAACAGGGAGGGAAAATAGCCCCACCCATCAACAGAAAATTGGATTAAAAATTTACTGAGCATGGCCTCACCCAACAGAACAAGACCCAGTTTCCCCCACAGTCAGTCTCTCCCAACAGGAAGCTTCCATAAGCCTCTTATCCTTCTCCATCAGAGGACAGACAGAATGGAAACCACAGTCATGGAAAACTAATCAAACTGATCACATGGACCACAGCCTTGGCTAACTCAATGAAACTATGAGCCCTGCCATATAGGGCCACCCAAGATGGATAGGTCATGGTGGAGAACTCTGACAAAATGTGGTCCACTGGAGAAGGGAATGGCAAACCACTTCAGTATTCTTGCCTTGAGAACCCCATGAACAGTATGAAAAGGCAAAAAGATAGACCAAAAGATGAACTCCCCACGTCGGTAGGTACCCAATATGCTAGTGGAGATCAGTGGAGAAATAACTGCAGAAAGAATGAAGCTGCTGCTGCTGCTAAGTCACTTCAGTCGTGTCTGACTCTGTGTGACCCCATAGATGGCAGCCCATCAGGCTCTGTCCCTGGGATTGTCCAGGCAAGAATACTGGAGTGGGTTGCCATTTCCTTCTCCAGTGCATGCATGCATGCTAAGTCTCTTCAGTCATGTCTGACTCTGTGTGACCCTATGGAAAGCAGCCCAACAGGCTCCTCTGTCCACAGGATTCTCTAGGCAAGAATACGAGTGGGTTGCCATTTGCTTCTCTGAAAGATGAAGAGACAAAGCCAAAGCAAAAACAACGCGTGGTTGTGGATGTGACTGGTGATGGAAGTAAAGTCTGATGCTATAAAGAACAATGTTGCATAGGAACGTAGAATGTTAGGTCCACGAATCAAGATAAATTAGAAGTGGTCAAACAGGAGATGGCAAGAATGAACATCGACATTTTAGGAATCAAAGAACTAAAATGGACCTGAATTGGTGAATTTAACTCAGATGACCATTATATCTCATGGAATATATGTATTATATGTGGTGAAATATATATTGTGGAATTTATATAGCTTGAACAATAAGAAACCAAAGGGCTCAGTTGGTAAGATCCATCCCCTATCACAAATGAGAAGACACATTTTTCTTTAAATTAGAGGTTTTATTTCATTTTATTTCACTTAATGAACTATTTAATTGAACAGATCATGCCAGGGTTTTAGTAATAAAAGCCACCAGTTATCTATCCTGAGTTTCTAAGGAAATCAGCATTAGTGAAAGAACATACAACCTAAAAAAAACATATGTCTAAGTTCAAACATTCAATACAATCCTAACTCACTAAAAAAATAGAACTCACATTTGTATACCACTCCAAAAGAGCAAAAGGAAAATTTTATCACTATAAATAAATGGAGTAGAAAATGTTTTTTGTTTGTTTTGTATTGCTGGAATATCCAATACATCACTTGTCTGGCACTCTGTGATCAGCCTTGGCTTGTCCATCGGGAAAAGGGAGTCCTCATGTTAAATTCCTTGCAGAGCCATGTGAGCTTCCAGATTAAGTACCCACACCATCATCTATCCAACTGAAAGCATTCAGGTGTCTGCTGGTAGTCCATGTTTCTTGTGCCATGCAATGATGTTCTCTTCCACTTCCTGCCCTGGGTGGGGTATATCTGAAAAAAATCATGCAGATGGTTTTGAGTTAAAAGGGCTTTGAAGACTCTTCTCACAGAAAATACCAGCTAGCCCAAAAGTCCAGGCACAAGTTCTTACCAACAAAGGAACTGAATCCAGCCAAGATCTTCAGTAGAAGCAAATAGTGTGCAGAAAACTCTTGCCTGTTTTCTTTTTCGATGCCTGGAGCAGCTTAGGCAGACTGCTTTGCATATCGTCCTCCTGCTGGAGACCCTGGCAGAGCTCACAGATGATCAGAGCTCCAAGTGTGGCTGCCTCCATGGTGTCCTCTATTTCCACGTTGATCACATGCACAGGCTGCCAGGTCTTCTGTTCTCTAGCACACAGATCTTTCACCACCACTTTATACACTCTCTCAGTACAGGTGAAGACGGCATCGAAGGGATCTCTGCACTCTTGAAATCTTTCAGGGCCAGGTTTGATTCTCTCATTTCTCCCCAAAATCTGTAACACCCCATTGCTCCTGTAGTGCATTCTGTTTTTGCAGAGAAGGTCCTTGCGCATCTGCTCATATGTGGTGGAGAAATCATATACCACAGGGAGGTTGGGTGCCAATCCTGGCAGTGTCACACGGGATCCCACTCCAAAAGACCTGACGTTGAATCCTTTCTTCTTGAGGATGCTGTGGGCTTCCATGCTCCTGCTCATGTTGCTCATACAGACCACAGCCACCCTGAGTGTGGAGGATGACATTATGTTGGCCGCTTGGAACTCCAGGCTGATGGGTGGGCTTAGAGTCTCTTAAGGGCAGAAGCCAGGGAGAAGTCAGCCTAGGTCAAGTTCTTCAAACTAATCTAGTGTCAAAGAACAGATTGTCACCTACCCCAGGTGGGAGGGGAACTTTTGATTGATAATTGGGTTAACTCTTGAGTAATTGGATTTGAATAGTGGGCTCTGACCAAAGGATCAGTTCAGGCATCAGAACAATCTGGTGATTATCACCTAAAAATCTAATTTTCCAAAAGGGTGTGGCTACCCCATGGGTGTGTTTTGAAATCTCCACTTAGCCCTTTGGTTCAATTGTGGGTAGGGCTACTATTGATATTAGGCAAAATACCTAGACTACTCCCAAGCTTGTCACCAGCCCCCTCCAATGACCTGAGAACATGCACGTGAAAAACATGTTTGAAATGTCCAAGCTTACACTTAATTCAATTATATATAAAATTGCAAGCGTTGTTTTTCTTTCTTTCCTATAATTGATACTTTAGAATTGTAACTGTCGATCATAAGAGGATACAGATAGTTTTACCCGTAAGTAATAAAATGATTCACCAGTGTAAAAAGTGATTCCTATAAAACAACCCTCCTGATAGTGTTTGCAGGAGTTACAACATTACACATCCTCCATTTGATTTTCTTGAATTCATGATGATTCTCCAAGAACTAGAGTAGCCTCCACTGGCTTTCCCATGTCTTCGGGGAGAGCTCTGTCTGACCACTCTATGCTGAAATATAGCAATTTTTTGTTCCATTTCTTTTGTTACTTTGTACCGTTGACCTAGCAAAGAATATAGACTTTAAAATTATAAATGGGACACGAAACAGTAAGGAGAGACAGTCCCATCCCTTCAAAATGGTGCAGGAAAAACATCCACTTAGAAAGCCCAAGATTTTATATCCTTGTGTCTCCATCAGGATAGTGATTGTCACACTGCAATCTCAGTAAACACACTCAGCCTTGTCAAAGTGTGAATTGGGACCCAGAGCATTAACATCAACCTGGAATATATGAAAAAGGCAACTTTAGACTCCACACCACAAAATGAGAAAATCTGGAAGTGGAGCCCAGAGATCTGTGACATACAAAAAGCCCTTTGGATGGTGTGATGTCCACCAAAGACTTACCCATGGCAGAGGTTTCTGAAACTTGGCTGGACATTGACAGTCCCTGGGATGTCACTTGACTGGACTCTCCTTCTTCGGGAAGGAAAGTAAGTATGTGACAATTTGATATGATATGTAAATCTGATAAAAAAATAATCACTCTGAAGAAGAATTTGTGGACAATTGGTGACTTTTGACTATGTTCTATATTTTGGATTATAGTGTTGTATCAATGTGAAATATTGTGACTTGGTCATTGCACTGCTATATATGTAAGAGATTATCCTTAAGAAGTTACAGCTAAATATAGGGTCATGACACTGCATGTTTTGCTAAATGGCACAACAGAAAAATCAGACTAAGAATGAGAGAGAGACAGGGCCAGGAGTGGAGGGGGCGGGGGTATGGGAAGGAGGCAAGGAGGTAGGGAAATGTGGCCAAATACTAATAGTGGCTGAATCTAAATGAAAGTTTTACTGGAATTTATAATTTATTAATGTAGCTTTTATGTGTTTTAATAATTTTGACCATAAATAAGGCTGATCACCGAAGGACTGATGCTTTTGAACTGTGGTGCTGGAGAAGACTCTAGAGAGTCCCTTGGACAGCAAGGAGGTCAAAGCAGTCAATCCTGAAGGAAATCAACTGTGAATATTCACTGGAAGGACTGGTGCTGAAGCTGAAGCTCCAATACTTTGGCCACCTGATGCAAAGATCCAACACATTGGAAAAGACCCTGATTCTGGGAAAGATTGAGGGCGGGAGAAGGGGGCAGTAGAGGACAAGATGATTGGATGGCACATCAACTCAATGGACATGAGTTTGAGCAAATTCTGGGAGATAGTGAAGGACAGGAAAGCCTGGCGTGCTGCAGTCCATGAGGTCGCAGAATCACACAAGATTGAGCAACTGAACAACAAAAATAATTAATTAATGTAGCTTTATGTGTTTTAATAATATCTAAAAAACACTTAATAAAATACTTATAGTCTATCAAATATTTCTGTAAGTTAAGTAGGTGTGGAGTCTTCCTGTATAAGCTCAATCCACCATGTTAAATTAAAATCTATGAATTTATAATCCTATACATGCACATACAGAGTAGTCTCTTCTTTACAAATATAAACATAACTACTTACTTGGGATAATTTAATAAAACAGAGAATATGTTCAAGGTTGAGATATATTACCAGAAAAAAAGATACAGGGAAATGTGGTAACTGAGTCCTCATTATAGATTTGAAGGCAGCCAAAAAAGAGGAGGGTCAAGATTATTTCTTCATTATAGCCTAACACTTAAGTACATAAAAGACATGAAAATTTTAATAAGGCCATTAAATTATCTCACATTAGCAATTAAAATTCATTATTTCAGTTTCTAGAATAGAAAATGATATGAAAGTAAGGTACAGATTTCATATTAATTTTGTCAAAATTACAAAGAAAAACTCTAAGGAATAAGTGATCTTAAAATAATCTGAATATTTGATAGTCTTTTTGTGCTGATTAAGATAGGATTAATATTTACTAATTCTCATTAAAATAGAAACAGGAATAGTTAAAGTAATTGTTACCAAAAGGAGTGTATGGCGTGTGGTGTCTGGCTGCTCGCTGCTCAAAAGCCAGTAAACAGGCCAGGTTATGGAAAGGAAAGTTGCTTTATTTCAGATGCCTGCAACTGGGGGAGAGGGGTGGCAGATATCTGTCCAAAGGCCAATTCCCCCTACTGACAAGCAGGGGGTGAGAGAATTCATAGACAGGCAGGCGCAGGGCATGGTGGTGTGGGGGTGTGGCGCTACATGCAAAAACAGCATAGTCACAATGGTCTGACCAGCATCTTCTTGAATGCTTTAGGTACAGTTAATCTTCAGTTCTGGGGTCCATTAGTTTCAATTCCTTTGAGGTCAATTCTCAGAATTGTGGAAGCTCATGTCCTAGGTACAGTCTGCTCATCATGTAGGTAATTTCTCCACCTCGGGTTTTAGTATCTCTAAGACAGCTCACAGGATATGGCTCAGATTGTCTACAGCCCTTGAGAAAGAACTGAAGGTCCTTGACTATGCTTGATGACTGCATTATTATTAGTCTCCTTAGACAGTTTTCCTTTGTTTTAGCATTTCTCTGATTAAATGTATTCTTTGATTAAGGTTTCCCTCAGGCAAAAGGCAGGCAGAGGACATGGGAAGGGACAAGGACCATATGATCCTGCTCCATTTCATAATGACATAATATCTCATTTATTGAAAATAATGTATGTACACACCCAATTCAAGGATGAAAAGTTGTGGAGAAGGGGTTGGTTTTGACAGATACAGAGAACCATAATAACTTTACTCATGTGGATACAATGGAAAGGGTGTTGTTAGAAATACAGCTCTAAATCTGGGTCCCTTGGGGCAACAGCCTTCCCCAGAGTCTTCAGGCAAATGCATAAAAATCTCTGCTCCCTGATGCCCAGCTCTCAGAGTCCTCCTTGATTCATCACATTCTATTCTATGAAGACTGGGTTTGAAGCACGTAAGTAAGTTATTTACTGATATTGTATAAACTTTAGGGAAGGGAAGAAAATTACAGCATCAAGAGTAAACTGTTTAGGGGAACCAAAGCAGACATTTGAAAATATTAAGACCTTTGGTGTTAAGTAAGCAGAGTGATATCTAATGTTCTCCAATTTAAAAACTCATAATAATTAACTCCTCCCAGGATAGCATCCAAGCTCCTTAACTTGTAATCACAGCCAAAATACTTTTGCTTCTATCTTTTTACCATTGCATGTAGATGTGATTGATCACACAACCAAACAGGGTTGCAAACTGTTTAAAATACTTAATGCTTTTAAAAATATGTAAATGCATTAAATATTTCTATGACAGAAGCTTATCCTTAAACTCCCAAAAGACTTCATGTCATTCCCCACCTAACTGACCTCCATCCAATGACATCCCATAGCCAAATAGACTGAATTATTCATTCCATCTGGTTCCCATAGTATTTTTTCTTGGTACTACTATTATCTTTCTTTACCATATAATTTTCTTTAACTATATAAACATTCATTTTCTCTGTGAGATTATTACTTCATTTTACAGATAATATCTTGTTCATCTTCCCATCCTATATTGTTCCTGGCTCAGTCACTGTTGAAAAGAATCAGATAGATGCCATGAGCTCTGAGCACAGTCTGAAATTTTGATTATGTCTGCTAACAGGGGGTGAGGTCCTAGTCATCTGCTCCAGGTATGACTGTCTTTAACCCTACTGGTGTTAGCCACACAGTCTTCTACTTTGTGGGCATCCCTGGCCTTGAGGACCAGCATGTGTGGATCTCCATCCCCTTCTTCATTTCCTATGTCATCGCCCTGCTTGGGAACAGCCTGCTCATCTTCATTATCCTCACCAAGCGCAGCCTCCACGAACCCATGTACCTCTTCCTCTGCATGCTGTCCGGAGCAGACCTTGTCCTCTCCACATGCACAGTCCCTCAGGCTTTGGCCATCTTCTGGTTCAATGCGAGGGAGATCTCCCTGGATCGCTGCATCACTCAACTCTTCTTCATCCATTCCACCTTCATCTCAGAGTCAGGCATCTTGCTGGTGATGGCATTTGGCTGCTACATTGCCATATGCTACCCGCTGAGATACACCACTATTCTTACACATACACTGATAGGGAAAATCGGTGTGACCATAACTTGAGAAGTTATGGTACAATGTTCCCAATAATATTTCTTCTGAAAAGGCTAACTTTTTGTAAAAGTAACATTTTTCCAACCACTGTTTGTGAGCACATCGCCGTGGCCAAATTTTCCTGTGATGACGTACGAGTAAACTTCTGGTATGGATTTTTTGTCCTATTGTCAACAGTGACCTTAGATGTTGTGCTAATATTTGTATCATATATGCTTATTCTCCATGCTGTTTTCCGCATCCCTTCTCGAGATGCTCGCCACAAAACTCTCAATACATGTGGCTCCCATGTCTGTGTCATCATACTCTTTTATGGACCTGGGATCTTCTCAGCTTTCACTCCTCGATTTGCACGTCATATCTTACCCCATGTCCATGTCTTACTGGCCAATGTTTGCATTCTGGCTCCTACTATGCTGAATCCCATCATTTATGGGATCAAAACTAAACAGATCCGGGACCAGGTATCTCAGGTTTTGTGTCAAAAAAAGATATGACTTTGGAAATGGAAGCAAAACTACTGTATTCTCAACATTTTTCACTCAGAGTCTGAAAAATAAACCAGCTCACCTTCTTAATTCATTCTTACTCTAGATAGGTATTTGGAAAAAGACAAATTATGGATAATCGCTAGGGCTTCCCTAGTGGCTCAGACAGTAAAAAGTCTGCCTACAATGCGGAAGACCCGGGTTCAATCCCTGGGTCAGAAAGACCCCCTGGAGAAGGAAATATCAACTCACTCCAGTACTCTTGCCTGGAAAATCCCATGGGCGGAGGAGCCTGGTAGGCTACAGTCCATGGGGTCGCAAAGAGTTGGACACGACTGAGCGACTTCACTTCACTTCATGGATAATCACTAGATTATACTTTCCTGGTTTGTTGCATGCCTTGACATAATTATGCAGTTCTTATTCCTCCTATCTATTCTGGGGCATGGCTGTATATATTCTTCCCTTTGTCTGCTCTCACAAAGTTTTAATTTTCACAGGCTCACCTCTACCGACATTCATTCTGTTCCTTGTTCTATCAGAAGGAAGGGAGGGAGGAAGCCAGGCTGGGAGGAGGGAGGGACAAAGGACAGAGAAGGAAGGGAGGAAGGAAAGGAAAGTTTCAGAGGGAGGGATGGAGGGAAACAAGCATGCAAAAACCTCTGGCATCCATATATTTCCCCATTGCTTTTCCTCTGTATCCCTTCTTTTCCTCCTCTTGCTCCTCCTCCTCTTTCTTGTCTCCTTTTCCTCCTCCTCTGTTCCTTCTCCTTCTTTCTCTGTTTCCATCACAGAAAAACACCTGAAAGAGCTCTCTATATATTCCGGTTTCGATACTTTTCTATTTTTTAATCTCATACCAATCATTTTCCCTTCATGTTGCACGCATGTTACAGTGACCTCTACCCTGCCAAATTCAATGGTCAATATTCATTCTACATGACACATGAGAAATATTTCACACAGCCAAACAGCTCTCATTCTTGAAAATTCTCCCTCATCCCACATCAGACAATATATTAGAAATAAAAGCTGTATAAAATTACTTATTTCTTATCAGATGGAGATATTAACTGCTAATGTCTTACAAAAGATTGCTATATGTTTTCTATGGTGTATTTGTGTGCAGGTAAATAATTTTTTTTAATTTGGACTATATTCCACCTACTATTCCAGAATGTACCTTTCTCACTTAGCAAAGTAATGTAGCCATATGCCCATGCTGAAACTGTACACCTCTAGTCATTAGCAATTGCAGCCGCCAAGGATGGTGAGCCGATGAGCCCTGAGAAAACTCAGGATATGAAAACACAGGATAGTGTCTGCAGATAACTGAGCTGCATATCAAAGGAATGATTTCAGTGAGCCCAGACTCTTGCATCTTCCCATACATAGACAAGCACTAAATTCCTTAACTTGGTATATCTGGGTTTTTTAAATTAACAATTATCTTTTGTCATTCAGACCACCTGCCCTTGGTTGCAAAACTTCTATATAACCTGGCTTCCTCCTACCTTGCCTCCTCAGAGCAGTTCTCTCAGGGTTATTTGACACACTGCTTCCTCAGGCTTGAAGTCCTAAAAATTCCTGCCAAATAAATATAACTCTCAAAAAAATTCTTTAAAAACCAACTGTAAAAAAAAAAAAAACCAACCAACTGTACACGTCTGCAGGCATTTTTATCATCTTTCCATTGTTTTTATACAAAGATGTACTATAATTTAGCCAGTAGTCTTGTCAAAAAGCATTTTAAAAAGCCATACTCTTTTCAAAAAGCATTTCTCATATGTAACTTTTTATTTACTGTTCATTTCCCAATCAAGAGCAGGCTCAGCATTCTCTAAATATTACTTCCTAAGTGTCCATTATATCATCTGAAATAGATAAATGATCATAGATAATGAAATGCATAAAGAAGTTGCACATATTGCATTTGCCACTGTGGTTCACCTTTTTTCCTTTGATTTTTACACTTATTTTTACATGTCTAACTCAATGAAACTACGAGCCATGCCGTGTATGGCCACCCAAGTTGGACAGGTCATGGTGGAGAGTTCTGATGAAACACTGGAGAAGGGAATGGCAAACAACTTCAGTATTATTGCCTTGATAAACCCATGAACAGTATGAAAAAGCAAAAAGATATGATGGACGGGGAAGCCTGGCGTGCTGCAGTCTATGGGATCACAAAGCATCAGACACGACTGAGTGACTGAACTGAACTTGCATATCCAAAACTATATTTCATATAGACTACAAACATGATCTATGTGAAATCTATTTATACTTTACATACATTTTACATACATATATTTATAAATATTTACAACATAGTTTTAACATAATTTTAGCTGGTTATAAAATAAACCAGTTGATGGAAGAACCATAATTCACCTAGCCATTTGACTATTATTAACATGCAGTATATTTCAAATTTTCAGTTGTCTGAGAAAGTAATGCTTATTAAAACATTTCCTCATTTTTCCTATCCATTATTTTTAGTTTACACATGCTTCCTTAACTGGTTGAATTATGACTCTTTTCCTTTGATTTTTCTTTTCCCATTGTTTTCCTGGTGTGCCTCAGAAGTGTTTAAAAATCAAACAAAACTAACATTATTTTAATATTTGGTTTCTACTTAATTTAGCATTTGAACAATTATGGTCAGTGTTTTTAAAATGTCTGCTAATTTTAAAAGACAAAATAACAAAGAACCACTTTCAGTTCAGTTCAGTTCAGTTGCCCAGTTGTGTCTGACTCTTTGCGACCCCATGAACCGCAGCACGCCAGGCCTCCCTCTCCATCACCAACTCCTGGAGTCCACCCAAACCCATGTCCATCAAGTCGGTGATGTCATCCAACCATCTCATCTTCTGTTATCCCCTTCTCCTCCTGCCCTCAATCTTTCCCAGCAACAGGGTCTTTTCAAATGAGTCAGCTCTTTGCATCAGGTGGCCAAAGTATAGGAGTATCAACTTCAACATCAGTCCCTCCAAAGAACACCCAGGACTGATCTCCTTTAGGATGGACTGGTTGGATCTCCTTTCAGTCCAAGGGACTTTCAACAATCTTTTCCAACACCATAGTTCAAAAGTATTAATTCTTAGGCGCTCACCTTTATAATCCAACTCTCACATCCATAAATGACCACTAGAAAAACCATAGCCTTGACTAGACGGACCTTTGTTGGCAAAGTAATGTCTCTGCTTTTTAATATGCTGTCTAGGTTGGTCATAACTTTCCTTCCAAGGAGTAAGTGTCTTTTAATTTCATGTCTGCAATCACCATCTGCAGTGATTTTGGAGCCCCCCAAAATAAAGTCAGCCACTCCTTCCACTGTTTCCCCGTCTATTTGCCATGAAGTGATGGGACCAGATGCCATGATCTTCGTTTGCTGAATGTTGAGCTTTAAGCCAACTTTTTCACTCTCCTTTTTCACTTTCATCAAAAGGCTCTTTAGTTCTTCTTCACTTTCTGCCGTAAAGGTGGTGTCATCTGCATATCTGAGGTTATTGATATTTCTCCCGGCAATCTTGATTCCAGCTTGTGCTTCTTCCAGCCCAGCGTTTCTCATGATGTATTCTGCATAGAAGTTAAATAAGCAGGATGACCACATACAGCCTTGACGTACTCCTTTTCCTATTTGGAACTAGTCTGTTGTTCCATGTCCAGTTCTAACTGTTGCTCCCTGACCTGCATACAGGTTTCTCAAGAGGCAGGTCAGGTGGTCTGATATTTCCATCTCTTTCAGAATTTCACACAGTTTATTGTGATCCCCACAGTCAATGGCTTTGGCATAGTCAATAAAGCAGAAATAGATGTTTTTCTGGAACTCTCTTGCTTTTTCCATGATCCAGCAGATGTTGGCAACTTGATCTCTGGTTTCTCTGTGTTTTCTAAAACCAGCTTGAACATTTGGAAATTCACAGTTCACATATTGCTGAAGCCTGGCTTGGAGAATTTTGAGCATTACTTTCCTAGTGTATGAGATGAGTGCAAGTGTGCGGTAGTTTGAGCATTCTTTGGCATTGCCTTTCTTTGGGATTGGAATGAAAACTGACCTTTTCCAGTCCTGTGGCCACTGCTGAGTTTTCCAAATTTGCTGGCATATTGAGTGCAGCACTTTCACAGCATCATCTTCCAGGATTTGAAATAGCTCAACTGGAAGTCCATCACCTCCACTAGCTCTGTTCATAGTGATGCTTCCTAAGGCCCACTTGACTTCACATTCCAGGATGTCTGGCTCTAGATGAGTGATCACACCATTGTGATTATCTTGATCATGAAGATCTTTTTTGTACAGTTCTTCTGTGTATTCTTGCCACCTCTTCTTAATGTCTTCTGCTTTTGTTAGGTCCCTACAATTTCTGTCCTTTATTGAGCCCATCTTTGCATGAAATATTCCCTTGGTATCTCTAATTTTCTTGAAGAGATCTCTAGTCTTCCCCATTCTATTTTTTCCCTCTATTTCTTTGCAATGATCACTGAAAAAGGCTTTCTTATCTCTCCTTGCTACTCTTTGGAACTCTGCATTTAAATGGGTATATCTTTTCTTTTCTTCTTTGCTTTTTGCTTCCCTTCTTTTCACAGCTATTTGTAAGGCCTCCTCAGACAGCCATTTTGCTTTTTTGCATTTCTTTTCTTGGGGATAGTCCTGACCCCCATCTCCTATACAATATCACGAACCTCCATCCATAGTTCATCAGGCACTCTGTGATCACTAATTATACTCACTAAACAAAATAGTTAATAACTACAAAATATTTTGTCATTTAAGCATATTTTCACATATGATTTTTGTGAATACTCTATGCCTTACTTTTTTATTCAATGTCATATAACAAGTGTGTTCCTTTGACATCAAGGACATTATATAAATGTTAGTTCAGTTCGTTCGCTCAGTCATATCCGACTCTGCAACCCCATGGACTGCAGCACACCAGGCCTCCCTGTCCATCACTAACTCCCAGAGCTTGCTCAAACTCATGTCCATTAAATCCGTGATGCCATCCAACCATCTCATCCTCCTTTGTCCCTGTCTCACCCTGCCTTCTATCTTTCCCAGCATCAGGATCTTTTCCAAGGAGTCAGATCTTCACATCAGGTGGCCAAAGTATTGGAGTTTCAGCTTCAGCATTAGTCCTTCCAATGAATATTCAGGATTGATTTCCTTTAGGATGGACTGGTTGGATCTCCTTGCAGTCCAAGGGACTCACAAGAGTCTTCTCCAACATCATAGTTCAAAAGCACCACTTCTTTGGTGCTCAGCTTTCTTTATAGTCCAATTCTCACATCCATACACGACTAGTGGAAAAACCATAGCTTTGACGAGACAGACCTTTGTTGGCCAAATAATGTCTCTGCTTTTTAATATGCTGTCTAGGTTGGTCATAACTTTTCTTCCAAAGAGAAAGCATCTTTTAATTTCATGGCTGCAGTCACCATTTGGAGCCCAAAAAATTTTTGAATGTTTTGAATGTTTAATGTTAAGGTTTATATGAATCTTTGTATAATATACTGCTACATGGCATACTGTGTTCTAGTAAACTAGTGGATTCTTTTTGAATATTTACATCTGTGTAACTGACAGTATAAATAAAATTGTTATGAAATTAAGCATTAATAAACATCTGCTATATTTTGTGTCCTTAATGTACACTGTAAAAAATAGATTCTGAACATTTTTATTGCATATATGAGCAACTGGATTGCAGTCAGGTTGAATCTGTTTTTTATGCACAAAAAAATTTTAAATATACATTTTATAAATTGTAAGATAATCCATCGTTTCCAAAAACTGAATAAAATCCAATAGCAATATGCAAAGGTAAGATACCATTTTCAACTAAATTACATTTTTATTGGCTTTAAATGTTGAAAAATATTTGTACAACGTTTGGAGTTAAGCATTATTTGAGGCAAAATGAGGACTGCAACCCAGGAGGCAGGTTCCCAGATAGTTCTGAGAAACTCCTCCAAGGAAGCGAGTGGAGGAACCAGGGTATATAGAAGTTTTGCAACTAAGGATAGGTAGTCAGGAACCTCAAAGATTACTGTTGATTAAACAACAAAACAAAACAAGTACCTCGAGGTAAGGAATTTAGTTCTTTTTTTTTTTTTTAAACTTTACATAATTCTATTAGTTTTGCCAAATATCAAAATGAATCCGCCACAGGTATACATGTGTTCCCCATCCCGAACCCTCCTCCCTCCTCCCTCCCCATAGTTCTTTTCTATGTAAGGGAAGATGCAAAAGTCTGGGCTCACTGAAATCATTCCTTTGATATGCACCTCAGCTGTGTGATGGGCTTCCCAGGTGGTGCTAGTGGTCAAGAACCTGCCTGCCAATGCAGGAGATGTAAGACACCAGGTTTGATTCCTGGGTCGGGAAGATCTCCTGGAGGAGGGCACAGCAGCCTACTACAGTATTCTTGCCTGGAGAATCCCATGGACAGAGGAGCCTGGTGGCCTGTGGCCCACAGGATCACAGAGTCGCACACAACTGAAGTGACTTAGCAGTTAAGATATTCAGTTCCATCATCCTACCAAAACACACCCAGGTTCCCCTTCCTAGTCAACTATTCCCACTAACCCTGGGAGCCTTTTATCTGTTTTCTATGCTTATATTTTGCCTTTTCCAAAATGCCTCACAAATGGAATCATAGAGTTTTTAACTGAGCTATTTGTTTTAGTTGTTGAATCATAATGGTTATTAATATATTCTAGATACTAGACCTTTAGCAGATAGGTAATTTGAAAATATTTTCTCCTATTCAAGGGACTGTCTCTTCACTTTCTTGATAATGTGCTTTTAAGTAGAAAAGTTTTCACTTTTAATAAAGTCGAATTTATCTAATTTTATGTTGTGTTGTTTGTGCTTTGGTATCATACCTAATTTTTTTACTTTGCTTCCCATTGCTTTTGTTTACTAAAAGGATACTGTCTACACATAATGGCCTGCCTCAAGGAACCCTGCCCCTCTGCCTGAACACCATCCCTTCCTGGAGGCTGACCATTCCAGGAGACAGTTGCAAGGAAAATGGCCTTTTTTCTTTACTTTCTCTGCTCCGCTCCTGCTGTTTTATAAAAGAACCTGGCATCCAGACCCCAAATAAAATTATTATTTTGAGATATTAGTCTGCCATCTTCTCAGTCTTCTGGCTTTCTGAATAAAGTTGTTATTCCTTGCCTCAACAAATTTCTTAGATTTACTGGCTTGTCATGCTGCAAGCAGAGTGAGCTAGGACTTGATAACAGATTTATAACTGCTTTCTTATAAGATTTTTATAGATTAAACACTTGTATTTACGTTTTTGACCCATTTTGACCAAATTTTTATATATAGTGAAAAGTAGGGGTTTCTCTTCTTCTGTCTGTGGCTATCTAGTTTTCCCAGCACAGTTCATGAAAAAGGGCTATTGTTTCTCCATTGAATTGACTTGCCACAATTATTTGTCTTTTTTTCCCCCTCAGGATTGCTATGGGTAGTCAGCATCCTTTTTATCCTGATATTCTCTTTCTTTAAACTTATTTTTTAAATTGGTTAATAACTGTTTCACGATGTTGTGTCTTTTGTTTTTTATTTGTTTTATACAAATTCTAGGGCTTTTTTCTGTTTCCATGGAAAATGTGACTGGAATATTTCAATGCATTGAAAAGAAACTGTGGATGGCATTATGTAGTATGGACATTTTAACTATATCAGTTCTTCTGGTCCATAAACAAGGATAGCTTTCCATTTGTTTGTCTCCTTCAATTTATTTTACCACAGTTTGGGAGTTTTCAGTGTAGAGATATTCACATCCTTGGAGAAATCTATTCCTAAGTATTTTACTGTTTTTCTATTGCAAGCATGATTGTTTTATTTCTTTTTCAAATAGTTCATTCTTAGTGTATAAAAATGCAACTGTCTTTTATAAGTTGACTTTGTATCCTTCAACTTTACTAAATTCATTGGTAAGTTCTAATAGTTTTTTAGTGGAGCCATTAGGATTTTCTATATAAAAATTATATAGAAAATGCAAAATTCTAAAACTCCTAAAGGACAACAGAAGAGAAAATCCAGATGACGTTGGATTTGGGTGGCTCAGATGGTAAAGCATCTGCCTACAATGCGGGAGACCCAGGTTTGATCCCTGGGTTGGGAAGATCCTCCAGAGAAGGAAATGGTAACCCACCCCAGCATTCTTGCCTGGAAAATCCCATGGATGGAGAAGCGTTGTAGGCAACAGTCCGTGGGATCGCAAAGAGTCGGACACGACTGAACAACTTCACTTTCACTTTCTTTTGGGATAAAATGATATCATAATCACTGCAGAACTGCAAATTAAAACAACAATGAGATGCCATTGCACACCTAATGAGATGGAAAAAATCCAAAACATTGACAGCAGCAAATGCCAGCATGGATGTATAGTAATAGGAATTCTCATTCATTGCTGGTGGGAATTCAAAATGGTACAGCCACTTAGGAAGACAAGCAGATTCTTACAAAATTAAACATCCTCTTACCATACAGTCCAGCAGTTGCACATCTTGGTATTTACCCACATGAACTAAAGATGTATATCCACACGAAAACTGCTGCATGGTCATTTATAGCAGCTTTAGTTATACCTGCCAAAACCTGGAAGCAATTAAGGTGTCGTTCACTGAGTGAATGGAAAATGCACTATTAAAAATGAAATAAACAAAAGATATTTGGGTTGGAAAGGGACAATTAAACCACTATTTCAGTTCAGTCACTCAGTCATGTCCAACTCTTTTCGACCCCAATGACTGTAGCCTGCCAGTCCTCCCTGTCCATCACCAACTCCCAGAGTTTACTCGAACTCATGTCCATTGAGTCAGTGATGCCATCCAACCATCTCATCCTCTGTCATCCCCTTCTCCTCCTGCCTCAAATCTTTCCCAGCATCAGGGTCTTTTCAAATGAGTCAGTTCTTCGTGTCAGGTGGCCAAAGGATTGGAGTTTCAGCTTCAGCATCAGTCTTTCCAATGAATATTAAGGATTGATTTCTTTTAAGATGGACTGGTTGGATCTCCCTGCAGTCCAAGGGACTATCAAGAGTCTTTTCCAACACCACAGTTCAAAAGCATTACTTCTTTGGCACTCACTATTAAAAAGCCACTATTTGTTAATAGATTATTAGCAGATGAAATGATTGAGTATATAGAAAATGCTAACAATCCATACAACACTGAAACAGATTTAGCAATGTTTTAGGATAAAAGTTTAAAAAATAAACTATATTTTTAAATACTAGCAGCAAATAGTTTAAAGCAAAATTTTAAACCATTTCATTTATTATAGCACGAAAAGTAAATATGATTTCCAACAGAAACTCTACAAGCCAGAAGAAAATGCCACCATATATTTAAAGTGAAGAAAGGAAAGAACTACAACCAAGAATACTCTACCCGGCAAGACTCGCGTACAGGTTTGGTGGAGAAATTAAAATCTTTCCAGACAAGCAAAAGTTAAGAAAATTCAGCACCACCCAAGCAGCTTTACAACAAATACTAAAGGAACTTCTCTAGGCAGGAAACACAAGAGAAGGAAAAGACCTACACAAAATAAACCCAAAGCAGTTAAGAAAATGGTAGTAGGATTATACATATTGATAATCACCATAATTGTAAATGGATTAAATGCACCAACCAAAAGACGAATTGCCTGGGCAGATGAAAACATGTGCATGTACGTACTTCCACATACCACATCACTCCATTTCACTCCCCAAACTGTATGTAATTATTTTATATTGTCAGATTAATCATGTTTCCATTATGGCTTGCAATTGTAATTATCTTCTATTTTTTGTTTTGGTCTGGCTATTGATTGTGAAAACTGATAAACATCTTTACTATTGTGATTATGCAACCATTATTCACTTAATATCATTGTATCATGATTGGTCAACAGAAAATAATACAATTCTATTTCACTAAAACTACCATTTAATAGAAAAGCTTGTAATCACTTTTTAAAGTCCAGATGCATATCAGGATTATCTTGAAATATTTTGAAAAATACCAGTGTCCAGGTACTGCTGCTCTTCTACAAAACACCAAATGTGTCTCTAATAAGCAAGCATGTTTAAAAATAAGTGGACTATATGATGATCTTTTATCTAGTTTGTTATGCAGCATAAAGAAAGTGGTTGAAAATATTAGGACCATTGTCTAGAGTAAAGGAAACAGATTTAGAGAGACAAGAGCAGTTGTGTGCCGGATCCACTTGTACCTGCCCCTTTGCCATTCCATGCAACTCCACACTCAGTGATGTCACCTTGTACCATGAAATACACCTTGGGGGAGTACATACACAGAAATTGGCAAGCACTGCAAATCAGGACTATTTATTCATTTACTTATTTATCTACATATTAGGTATATATATGTGCATTTGAGCTGGGTTACCAGCACACCACTGAACCACATTCATACATATGAGCTGTCCCAGTAGAACAGAAACTGCTGTCTGAGAAAGGAGAGTGTAAGAAGTGGGAACCATCATTAGCTCTCACTGTGCCAAGGATCCCTAGAGCTTCCAGAGGAGGTTCTATGTTGGCCCAGATCCTCACCGGTGTAAGTATCTGAGGCATTAAAGAGGGTTATTCACGGCCACCCCGAACTGATCCTTCAGCACACCTACCTGATATTTGTCATTTGTTCGCTTTGTTAAACACTTTGAGAAGCTACACTTTGCCTTGATATGCTGAGGTCTAGAACTGCACAAAGGAAGAAGACAATTCCCAGACCACAGAAAGTTTAAAATCAATAGGAGAAACACGGTCAGGTAATCAAATTTTCTCCTATTCTTGAGATATGTATTTTGATGATTAAATCCCTTGTGAAATCAGAGGAAATAAATGACATATGGGGAGAAGACTTCCGCAAGCACATGGCTGACATAGTGGGCAGATGGTGAACAGTATCCTGAATAGGGTCAGCTCTTTCAGGAACACAGCAGGGAGAAGCAAGTAAATTCTCCATGATACTGAAGCTCTCTGGATCCAGCCTGGGGGAACCGGCATGAGGCCGGTTTGGAGAAGTTGCTTTAGATTTGATTCAGTAAACAAATAGCTATCAGTACTCACAAGGTACCCATAGACCACACCACAAACATTGAGCTCCTCAGCATCTCTCCTCTGGCTCCTAGAAGAAAAATTCCTCTTTACTCCCAAATATCCAGTGTCCGTCATCATCTCTAAGCTGGTCCTCATCGGCTCCTCTTTATAATCACATAACATTTATGTTGCTTCATTTTTATAACCTTTTCTTGCTACAAGCTTCTCAGCATACGGCACACACATTACTCCCCTGCCCCCCAATGGCGTTTTCATGTCTATTTTGGTGTCTTCCATCTCCTTCAGGAGGATGGGCTTCCTCAGGGAATGATCTATTCTCAAAATGGCTGTTTGGTCACAGACTGACCTGGCTTTGGTAGCTGCCCACAGCAGGAACATCTTCACACACCTCTACTGGGTTTCTGTTCCACAATTGCATTTTTAGGACAACTTTAGTCACTACTTAAAAGGTACAGGAATAAAAATAGGAGAGGGTTTTCCCAATCTGTTAAATAAATTCAGAAGTGAGAAGTATCAATCCTGGAAGGGCAGAGAACACTCATTGTGACTTACTTTGTGCTGGATCTTCAGTTATGCCCTGTTGAAAATGCAGATCTTGAAAGTTGTTGATCAAAATACTTCATTATTTCACGGATTCCTGAATTTGCAACTCCCTGAGTTTTGCACCAAGCTCCTCTCTTGAGAATGCAGATGACCTGGGAGTCAACTTCAGTCATAGTCAGAGAGGGCATGGAAAGCGTAAGCCCTTGAGTTTGGCCTTCATAGTATAAAAACACTTCTTTTACAAATAGCAATTTTGGATATTGATTCAAGGGGAAAAGAAACTTCTGTCCACTAAACCACCTGTGTTTCTTCTAGAAACTGAAACAATTGAACCTTTCTTTCTTCTTCTCCATTAGCTCTTAGAATTTGGGCCCACTGCTCCTCCTTCCATGTGACCTCACAACTCCTCTTTCTTATGTAGTACAATAGATAACTGCTACTGCTAAGTCACTTCAGTCGTGTCCGACTCTGTGCGACCCCATAGACAGCAGCCCACCAGGCTCCCCCATCCCTGGGTTTCTCCAGGCAAGAACACTGGAGTGGGTTGCCATTTCCTTCTCCAATGCATGAAAGTGAAAAGTGAAAGGGAAGTCGCTCAGTCGTGTCCGACCCTCAGCAACCCCATGGACTGCAGCCTTCCAAGCTCCTCCATCCATGGGATTTTCCAGGCAAGAGTACTGGAGTGGGGTGCCATTGCCTTCTCCGACAATAGATAACGGGACTCGATTATGAACTCCTCAGCCTTCAGCTGGCCTGGATACATGGTGCACAAGTGTTTTAGGTCGTTACCAGAATTTTATCACTGTTGCCTAGAAAGAAATTGACAAGGGACACATTAAATATTGATGAGATTTCAAAACTCATATTATACTATCCTACTCTTTATTCTGTAGTCAAAACAATAAGACATAGCTACCTGCTCAGGGAAAGCCTTTGTTCTGCTCCTCCCCTGATTCCCTATCCATAGTCACAAAAGTATTTTCAAAGGTAAGTTCATAAATAACTCATTCTTAAAACCAACATAAATACAGAATAAATTATTCTTTCCTTTCTGTTTGTATATTGGCTTAATTTTGGACAACAAGATGTTAATCATTACCATACTCATTTAATTTTCTCTACTGCTTTATGGGTCTATCTTGCTCCTGAAATTAAGGCTTCATTCAGATAGCAAGTCATACCTTACTTATCTTTATTTATATATATATATATCCAAAATTCCTGACATCACCAGAATGGAATGGGATGAAGTAGGAACCAAAATCAAATGATAATTCGAAAGAAACATTTGCATATATTTTTGAATTCCTCTGTCTCCATGAATAGGCATGAGATTCTGGAAGAACTTCCCAAGTATGAGGACCTTAAGCCACACTGGTGCTAGCCACACAGTCTTCTGCTTGCTGGGCATCCCTGACCTTGAAGACCACTACATGTGGATTTCCATCCCCTTTGTTATTTCCTATGCCTCTGCCTTGCTTGGAAACAGCCTGTTCCTCTTCATTATCTTCACTGAGCACAGCCTCCATGAACCCATGTTCCTCTTCCTCTGCATGCTGTCCGAAGCAGACCTTGTCCTCTCTGCGTGCAGAGTCCCTCAGGCCTTGGCGATCCTCTGGTTCCATGCTGGAGACCTCTCCCTGGATTGCTGCATTTGTCAGGTATTCTTCCTCTCTTCCACTTTCATTTACAAGTCTGGGATCTTGCTGGTGATGGCATTTGACCACTACATTGCCATATGCTACCCCCTGTGATACACCACTGTTCTTACACATACACTGATAGGGAAAGTTCATATATCCATCTTCCTAAGAAATTATTGTACAGTTTTCCTGTAATATTTCTTCTGAAAAGACTGACTTTTTATAAAAGTAATATCCTCCCAAACACTGCTTGTAAACATTGTCCTGGCAAAAATTTCCTGCAACGATATCCAACGAAACGCTGGAGAAGGAAATGGCTATCCACTCCAGTATTCTAGCCAGGAGAATTCCATGGACTGTATAGTCCTTGGGGTCGCAAAGAGTCGAACACATCTAAGCGACTTTCACACAGAACATCTGGTTTGATTTTTTGTCCTAATGTCGACCTTGGTCTTAGATGTTGTGCTAATCTTTGTTTCATATATGCCTATTCTTCGTGCTGTCCTCCACATCCCTTCCCAAGATGCTCCTCACAAAGTTCCCAACACATGTGGCTCCCATATCTGTGTCATCATCCTCTTTTATGGACCTGGGATCTTCTCAGTTCTCACTCAGTGGTTTGGATACCACATTCCACTCCATATTTACATTCTTCTGGCCAATGTCTATATTCTCATTGCACCTACATTCAATCCCACGGTTTATGGGATTAAGACCAAGCAGATTCGGGACCTGGTAGTTCATTTGCTGTTTCCAAAGCAGATATGACTATAATAATGGAAACTACCCTTATGCTTTCCTCAATAATGCTCATCATGCTTTAGGTTAGCTTTTGTATCAAGATGTGGAAGGGTACAGTGGAAATACTAATCAAATAACTTTGTATCTTGTTGTCATAGAGCAATTTTATCAGGGATGGGTTTGTAAATGTTTCTTGCAATGTCTTTAAGAACTCATTAGATATCACTGCCTTTGGGGTCTTAGTTCACTTTCTTATACATAGAATTCATAATTAGATTAGTTCACCTCCCTACTCCTAGGCTGGAGGTTAGAATGTAATGCCCTGGAAACAGTGACCTTTCCTGGGTAATTGTTAAACTCTTATTTACTAGGGTATTCTATGCTTTGAATGGCTACACTTGTTTTATTCCTCTCATTCAGACATTTTCCTGCCATTTGCCCCCATGTTGTAGCTTTCATCATATTTTTGCTTTTTAGACAATTATAAAATTCATATATATCTTAAAATTCATATGTATTCACCGTTAACATAATGTTACCATAAATAATGAACATATGTATCAGTAAATCTTTATCCTTTCAAAACATTAAACATAGCAAATGTTTACTAATTCTTTCATTTTATTTATATTATAAACTGTTTGGAAGAAAGTATTCAACATGAGAGCAAAGACAGTACAAAAATGTAAGAGTACACTGAGCAAGCATACGTAAAAAACACACTGATATATGTAGAGGTGTAGCCAATGTGGCAGAGTCGGAAGACCCTAAGCTCACCTGCTTCCATGGGCAATCCCAAATTGCAACCATTTACAGAACAGCTATCAATGAAAATGACCCTAAGACCAGCAGAAAAGCATCTCCACAACTAAAGATGTAATGAAAGAACCACAACAAGATGCATAGTGGTGTCCTGTGTCTCCTGCATTGCAGGCAATTCTTTACCATTGAGCAACCAGAAAAGCCCAGGAGAAAGAGAGGGTAGGACAAATTGAGAGAGTAGCGTTGACATATATGCACCACCATTTGTAAAATAGATAGCTAGTGGAATGCTGCTGTATAACACAGGGAGGTCAGCGTGGTGCTCTGTGATAACCTAGAGGAGTGGAACAGGGAGGAGGCAGGAGGGAGGCGTAAGAGGGAAGGGATATATGTATACTTATGGCTGATTCACATTGTATGGCAGAAACCAACAAAACATTGTAAAGCAATTATCCTCAATTGAAAATATATATTTTAAAAAAGGTCTCTCTATTTTTCTGTATTTTCTCTCTCTTCTCCAGTGGGATAACTCTGTTGAAACATCTATGGTCTATTTCTGCAAGTGGGGGCACCTTGGTCCAGGGGTAAATGCATTTGTAGTTTTGTCCTGTGTGGAAAGATTCCCTTTGTACAGCCTATACTATTTTTCATGACTCCCAGCAATATTTGAGAGTAACTTAGTCCTCACACGATGCCTTCAGACTATATTGTCAAGCTTTCAGACATTTTCAATTGGATAGTGTTTCCAATAAGGCTGACTATCTGCACAAATGCATGCCAATAGTCCTTCCCTACCCAACCCCTCCACTGTCCACACAAGCCAATTCCTCCTTCATGAGGTGTGGTCTGTTCCCCACTCCCTTGCACCTGTGATCGCCTCATGACTTTCTTTGGCCAGTGGAATAATGTGGAAGTATTATATCCTCTGCCCTGTGGATTCAGAGTGAAGTGAAGCAGGAACAACAGTCAGAAGGGGGATATATACATCAAGAAACAACTGAAATGAGGGATTTTAAATAAATTAATCATGAATGAAGCTACTGACACACATATTGTTAGGCTGTTGGCTCTTGGATATAAAGTCCAATATCACCCAGAGCATGAAACACAACTTGCTTTGACAGACCCACAGCCATGTCCACGTGCCCTGTCAAAGAGTCCCAAAGCTATCACTGGCATACTTAACATATCTAATTACATGTACATTCATGTCTTTCACCAATTTGCATTCAAATGCTGCCACTTCACCTACAACAACCGTCTGAATATTTCATTTGCCTCTGTGTCTTAACTGGAATTACATTTGTCTAGTCAAGAAACCACTGTATGTCCAGTAGCACATCTAAATCTTTATTTTTCCATTCCTCACACTTACAAACATATTATTGTTAGTTAGCAGAGAAGGCGATGGCACCCCACTCCAGTACTCTTGCCTGGAAAATCCCGTGGATGGAGGAGCCCAGTAGGCTGCAGTCCGTGGGGTCGCTCAGAGTCGGACATGGACTGAGCTACTTCACTTTCAGTTTTCACCTTCATGCATTGGAGAAGGAAATGGCAACCCACTCCAGTATTCTTGCCTGGAGAATCCCAGGGACAGGGGAGCCTGGTGGGCTGCCGTCTATGGGGTCGCACAGAGTCGGACACGACTGAAGCGACTTAGCAGCAGTAGCAACAGCATTAAAAATGACAAATTTCCCCTCCCTTTAGCAAAACCACCAACACCAGTGGTGTTAATACCACTGGAAACTATTCTCTCACCATATTTAACAACACCTGTTCTAGTCCCAACCCCCCAACTCCGGGGTTTTTTAATGGAGTGCCAGAAGTCCCACAGAGAATGTACCAGCACTCTGGTCCAAACTGTGGCTGATTTTGGTGGATCTGAAGCTGAAAAGACCTTGCCACTGTGAGGAGCATCCTGAGAGGCTGGTAAAAGGACCATCCAATGACAAAGATCAGGACTCAGCATCCTGGGACTGCAATCACCTTGAGGAAGTCTGGAAAATACCTTTGGAATGCTGCCAGCAGTTCATGAGTGCGTGCATGCTACGTCACTTCAGTCATGTCTGACTCTGTGCAAGGCTATGGACTGTAGCCTGCCAGGCTCCTCTGTCCAGGGGATTCTCCAGGCAAGAACAGTGGAGTGGGTTGCTATGCCCTTATCCAACCAGCAGTTTATAGTCCTGGCCAAATTCTGTAGGTCACATACCACTCCACGTAAATGATCTCTGTGTCCCCATCACCCTCTCTAATCTGTCTCCAACTCTCCACACAAGGAAGCCCCAGGTGCTGCGCGTTTCAGGAGAAAACATGAGCCCAGGCAGCCTCCCAGCAAACTTTTACTCACCTTCTGTTTTCATTCACAGAAACTCCAGCAACTAAAAGTTCACCCACTCAATGCCCACGATGTTCAGGGTTTTGACAACTTCCTCATCTGCATTTTTCTAACTCTACAAGAGACACCAGCTTCTATAGTTCCACAAGAAATCTACCACTAGATCAAAATGTGAAACACTAAATTCACCAACCTTAAAGTTCTAACTTCCCAAACATTTTTATATTTTTATGACCTTTAAGGTGACTTAGACAAACCACATTCTACAATCTACTTTATCCCCCATCCCATTTGTTTTAATTTACTCACAGACACATTGTATGTTTTTAAGTAAATTTTAAAAATATATATTTTGGTCTATAGTTGATTTAGAATGTTATTTTAGTTTCTACTGTACAAGAAAGTGAATTAGTTATACACACACTCATATATATCCCCTCTTTTCAACCTTCTTTATCCATATATATCTATATAGGTCACTACAGAGTGGAGAAGAGTTCCTTGTGCTATAGACAAGGTCCTTGAGCACGTGCATGCCCCATCACTCAGTCATATCAGATTCTTTGCAACCCCATGGACTATAGCCCATTAGGCTCCTCTGTCCATGGGATTCTCCAGGCAAGAATACTGGAGTGGGTTGCCATGCCCGCTTCCTGGGACTTCCAGACCCAAGGATCAAACCTGAATCTCTTATATCTCCTGCATTGGCAACTGGGTTCTTTACCACTAGCACCACCTGGGAAGTCCAGAAAAGGTCCTTATTGGTTTTCTATTTTATATACACTTTATATTTTGTAATTAATCACTGTTATCTCTCCATTGCAGTACCTGCAGCATTTTAATTGTCTGTCATTTTTGCCATCCCTTGCCCAAACACATAGGAACTCAACTAGCATGAAGAAAGAACTTTTTAGGAAAGAAGGCGTTTTCTCCACGGAATTCACATGGATTGAACAATAAGAAACCAGAGGTCTCACTTTGTAAGAACCCTGCACTACCACAAACAAGAGGACACTTTTTCTATAATTCAGAGGGTTTTATTTCATTTTACTTAATGTCATGAGCTATTTAACTGAAAAAATCATGCCAGGGTCTTAGTAAATGCCACCCATAATCTATGCTGTTTCTCTTAAGATTGGCATTAGTAAAAGACATACAATCTAAATATAAATATATTTCTAAGTAAAAACAATTCACTAGAATGACATCTCAATAAAAATTTATATACTTATATAAAACTACAAAAGAGCAAAAAGGATATTGTTTTAAAATGATGAAATAGACAAGTTTCTTTCCTGATTATACTGAACAAAACATGTCCACCACTCCATATAAGCCTTCATTAGTTGATCTGAAAAGCAGAGTCCTTCAGGTTCACTTCCTTGCAGAGCCATGTGAGCACTGAACTGTTCTCCAAGTCAAGTCCCCACACCATCATCCCTCACATTGGAAGGTTTTTGATGGCTCCCAGTGATTCAAGTTCCATTATCCATATAATGCTTTTCCCCTGCATTTCCTTGCTTGGGTGGGGTGCACCTGAAAAAAATGATAAGGATGGCTTTTAGCGAAAACGGCTTTGAGATCCTTGCACAGCAAATACCGCCTAGCCCATTGTCCAGGCACAGGTTCTTACTGACTACGATACTGAAGCCAGACAAGATCTTCAGTAGAAGTAGACCGTGTGCAGAAAGCTCTTGCCTGTTTTCCACTGGGCTGCCAGGAGCACCTCAACCAGAGGGTCTTCCACATAGTCCACCTGCTGGAGGCATTTGCAGAGCTCACAGATGGTAAAAGACCCAAGGGTGGCATCCTCGGGGTCGTCATCCATATGTCAATGAGAGGATTCCTATTCTCCTGACAATTCTTTATGTGAAGTCACTAGACACAGGTCCCATTCAGAGCAAACCCAACCAGCACAAAGATCACCCATTCAATACCAAAGACATTCAGTGTTGTTACATTTGCCCAACTGCTTTTGTCTACACCCTCCTCCAAGACAGCAACTTCCCAAGTTCCATCCAGATCTCTGCACTACATCTAAATCTGAAGCAGGACACTCATCAACCTTCAACTGTCAACCCTCCAATCTTTTGTTATTTTTTCAGCTCTAAGGACTCTTAGACAAACCATGTCCCAAAATCCATTTCATCCAGTCCCATTCCCTTTAACTTTTCCATGGACACTTTCTATGTTGAGTTTCATCACTGGAGTCACTCCTTCGGAACACCAGCCGCACTTTTACATGCTTTATCATATTTGCCTCCTCCATTCCTCTACAGACAGGAAATCAACCGAAAATATTTTCTCAATTCCTTCCAGTGAATGTTCTGACAAAAGTAAGATCTCCTGGACAGATCATTTCTCTCTCTTATAAAGGGAGAGAAATTTCCAACATTCCCTATTTGCATTTTGTGTTCCCATCATTGGAGATGATCATCTCAACACACCATCTGATCCCTTTCCCATTCCTCCCTGACTGACTCAACATCAGATGAAAGACTGACCTTGAAGCTCATTGAATCTACCTGGAAAGAAACCCTCACCTCCCTACCACCAGCACTGCCCCATGTGGGTAAGTACACCCTGTCACCGGTGTGGAAGGACAGAAAATTGACATTGCTTCTAAATTCTTCCCTCTCTCTCCTCTTCAGCATGTTCTGTCCTTTCAACTCCACTATTTTCCTAGGATCCCACAGCTTCTCCCCCTGTCCAGAGCTTCCACCTTACTGCTCAATCCACACTTCTCCTCGGGAAATCCTCTACTAGCTCATCCCATGCCACCAGGTCCACCCTTGCTCCATCCTGCCTTTGCTCTGTAAATAAAATACACATCAACCTTCTGACATAGCAAGATACCTCATTCAACCAGGCCAACTCCTCTTTTCCTTTATTTTCTCCTGTAAGTTACACAAGCCTAGGTCTCATTGCTGGTCAGACCCAAGATGATTCACTTCCCTACAGACAGAATCCACGTTTAGAGGAGTTCAATACTCAATGAACCTTTTATGCATGAAGAAAATCCGATGGAGGAAAGAGCGCTTTACCCTGTAGAATTCATTCAGCTTGAACAGTAAGAAACAAAAGTGTTCCTTTTGTAAGATCCAACCCCTACCAAAAATTAGGAGATCCATTTTCTATAAACTAGAAGCTTTTATTTCATTCCATGAATATTGAATTGAACAGATTATGCTCAAATTTTAGCAATCAATGCCTACTATTATCAAACCTGAGTTTCTATGAAACTTGCAGTTACCAAAATACATACAATCTAAAAATAGATTTCTAAAGTTCAAACATTAAATATAATCCCATCTCACTAAAAAGAAAAATTCATTTATACTGATGCACAATACAAAAATGACAAAGGAAATTGTATTAAAATGATGAAGTAAAAACAAATGATGCAATGGAAATGGTGTGGGGTTTGTTTGTTCTTCCCAGACTGTCCTTCAGTGCATCACTGGTCCATTGTAAATCATGGTCTCTTGATATGGATAATGGAGTCCTCTAGGTTAACTTCCTCGCAGAGCCCTATGAGTCCTGAAGTGTTCCTTCCATGTCAAGAATCCATACCATCGTCCCCCACCGTGGAAGGGTTTGGATGCCTCCAGGGCGTTCATGTTACTTTGGCAGAAAAAGATTTCCTTCTCCACTTCCTTCCCAGGCTGGAGCGTATCTGGAAAAAGTCATGTAGATGGCTTTTAGCAGAAAGGCCTTGGAAGCCGCTTCTGACAGAAAATACCACCTAGCCCAATGTCCAGACACAAGTGCTTACCAAGAGGAGCTGCAAGCAGACAAGATCCTCAGTAGAAGCAGACCGTGTGCAGAAAGCTCTTGCCAGTTTTCCGCTCGGCTGCCAGGAGCACCTCGACCAGAGAGTCCTCCAGGTTGTCTGCCTGCTGGAGGCGTTCGCAGAGCTCACAGATGATGAAAGACCCAAGCGTGGCGTCCTCCGCGTTGTCGGCCATGTCCACGTTGATCACGTGCACAGGCTGGAAGGTCTCCTGCTCTCGGACCAACAGCTCCTCCACCACCTTGTCGTAGACGCTCTCCTCACAGGTGAAGATGATGTCAAAGCGATCTCGGCACTCTTGAAATCTTTCCGGGCGAGGCTTGATTCTCTCGTTTCTTCCCAAGATGTGTAAGATGCCGTTGCTGTTATAGCATTGTCGGTCTTTGCGCACAAGGTCCTTGCGCATCTCCTCATAGGTGGTGGAGAAATCATAAACCACGGGGAGGTTGCGTGCCCTTCCTGGGAGCCTGACTCGAGATCCAGCTCCGAAGGACCTGACTCGGAATCCTTTCCTCCTGAGGATGCGGTGGGCCTCCATGCTCCTGTTCATGTTGCTCATGCAGACCACAGCCACACTGAGCGGATACGAGGGCATGGTGGCGGCCACTTGGGACTCCAGCCAGATGCCTGGACTTCAGGGGCTGAGGGAACTCTGAAGGCCAGGGGGTAACCGACTGGGTCCAGCTCTTCCAAGGAGTGTTAAGAGTCAAAGAAGAAAGAAGGCGTTTATATGGAGGCACTTATCCTCAGTGGGAGGGGAAATCTTGATTGATGATTGGCTTAACTCTTGACTGATTGGATTTGAACGGTGGGCTGGGAGCAGAGAACCTAGTGCTGTTTTCAGAACAATCTCAGTGATGCAATCACCCAATTCGATGCCACTATGTGCCCACCCAACCCCCATGCCCCTCCTGAGCATTTTTCCATCTCCTGTTAACTCCATCTGTGCCTGTGTTTATGGGGCTACACTTGGTATCAGGCAAAACAACTAGACTACTCACTGGCTTCTCACCAGCCTTCCAAAGAGCTGAAGACATGCATGTGGAAAAGGTCTTTGAGATTCCTGAGCCTTCTAATCCAATGATGCAAGAATCACAGTGGTTGTTCCCCAGATTTTCATGTTAGAGTTGATACTCCAGTAGAGCAGTTGTGCTAAATCCTTGGAAGGCATTCGGGTTCTTCCCATCAGTCAAGAAAAGCAGGCACCAATGTCAAAAGCAACCTCTGGAAAATATGACTGCCATTTGATAGGGTTTCACAAGTTTCAAGAACACCACATTTTCTCCTTTCTCTTTTCTTCAATTCATCATAATTCTGGAGCGAACCGAGCATTTCCTTCTCCCTTATCTTGTCTCCGAAAGCAGCTCAGTCTGAACACTCCATACTCAAAATAGAAGCTTTTTCATTGCTTTTCTCCATTTGCATAGCTGATGAAGCAACCGTACAGATATTAAACTTGGGGTCAGGACATTGACCACTAAGGAGACTTAATCCTGTCACTTCGAAATGGTGAGGGCAAAGATCTCTTCATAGAGCCACAGACTGAATGTTCTGTCCATTGCAGTGATTCTCTGAGTGCAAAGAGTCCTATGTCAGTAAACAGCCCAAGTCTACTTAAAGTGTGACCCCCAGAGCATCAGCATGAACTGAAGGGGAGCTTGTTTAACCTGGGAATTGGACTCCCAGACCACTGAATTGGATCGCAGGGACGTGCACTAAAGATTGGGAGCAAGTTGATTAATAACAGAGATTTCAGAAACTTGACTGACCTCGGAAGTCCCTGAGAAGCACTGCCTCTAGATGGGAGGTTTAATATTCTGAAGAGAAAAGCCAGATTAGAGAAAAGGCCAGGCATACCTGAAAAGGTAGTCAGCTCTCAAATACGATGTGAAAATGTTTTTTAACAGTCACTGCCTGAGACCTAACTCATCCTGCCTGGAAAAACAGAAAGAGAGAGAAGAAAGATCTCAGAGCCCAAACTACATTCATGATACTACAAGGAGGAAGTTATTTCATCATGGTCCTTTCTCTTCATAGGATGGCTCTAGGGTCACACAGTGCTGAAAACCTCTACTTCTGATCTGCTTTGTGTGCTCCTGAATTTATCTCTGAGACTCAGGGTGGAGACAGGGGGTTCTTGTTCAGCGTGCCAGCACTGTGGCAGCCAGCAGTTGAGCTCTTAGTGCTAGAGCAGTGCTCCTGTGTCATTCCATAAGCCTTCCTGATGTCTGCAGTCCTGGTAGAGGAGACCTTACAGGGCAAGGTTTCCTTCACATTCTGCCAGTTCTGAGCCCTATTTAACTGGACACCATCCCTGTTTTTTCACCTTGAGATAACCTTGAATATGTTTTCATTTATATGAAGATTGATTTTCTTTAGAGTCAGTTCTCTTTTGAATGATGTCAACATCTTTTTTATGATTACTACCTCTTTTCTTTCTTTTTTTTTTTTAAATCAATCCTGTAGACAAAATCTCTTCTTAAAGTTATCTTCTGTATTTCTGGACTTACCACTCTGAGGAAGCCCATATTCTGTCAATTCTGGATGTAAAATCAATAAATACAGGTCAAATAAACCCTAACAAACCCTACAAGTGCGCACATCACCATTCAACACCAACAAAATTTGGTATTGTCACTTCTTCCCCAACTGCCTTTTTCTCCACACTCCCCTGTGACAGGAGCTTCCATACTTCCACCCAGATCTCTGCCACTACATCAAAATCCGAAGCAGAATATTCACCAACCTTCAACCACCCACCTTCCAATCTTTTGGGTTTTTTTTTTTTTCAACTCTAATAGCTCTTAGACAAACTATGCTTCAGCATGCATTTCATCCAGTTCCATTCCCCTTATTTTTCCATGGATGCTTACTATGTTAAGAGTCATTACTGTAGTCACTCCTGTGTAACATCTACAGCACTTTGAACCAGTTGCACTGTCTCATATTTGCCTCCTGCATATCCCTATGGACAGGAATTCAAGCAACAGCTTTTTCTGCATATGGATTTTCTGGCAAAATAAGGTCACCTGGACAAATCATTTCTCTTTCTTTCAAGGGGCTCCTAAATCTCCCTACTTCAATGTTGTGGTCCCATCATTGGAAAAGATGATCTCAGCTGACTCCTACTCCCTCTCCATTCCTGACCGTGACTGTCCATCCTCAGATGAGAGACTAATCTTGAATACCACTGACTCTACCAGGAAGGAAAACCGTCATCTCCCTACCACTGCCCCCTTCAGATATAGATGCACCTGCTCACATGTGGGGAAAGACAGAAATTGAGAGTGCTTCTATATCCATCCCTCTCTCTTCTCTTCATCAAGTCTTTTCAACTCCAGCACCTGCCTCTGCTCCCACAGCTTCTCCCCCTATGCAGAGCCACCGCCCTACTTCTCAGTGCACTCCTGTCCTCAGGATGTCCTGTACTCCCTGATCCCTCCAGATCCATGGCACTCCATGCCACCTACATGGATAACAAAGTCCGCACTTACTTTCTGATAGTGAGTAAATTACTTCACCATCCCAACTACCTCTCCTTTATTTTCTCCTGTGAGTCACATAGGACTTGGTGTCACAGCTGGTCAGAACCAAGAATGTTTCACTGCCAAGCAATGAGGATCCATTTTTGGAGGAACACAAAACAACAAACGTTTGAAGCCAAAAGTAAATTCTCAAGAGAAAAGAATGATTTTCTACATGGGATTTATAGGCTTTGAAAAAAAGGAAATCAAGACACCCAGTTGGTAAGATCCATCCCCTACCACAAATGAGAAGACACCTTTTCTCTTTTTTCTTTTTATATAAATTTATTTATTTTAATTGCAAGTTAATTACTTTACAATTTTGCACTGGTTTTGCCATACATCAACATGAATCCACCACAGGTATACACATGTTCCCCATCCGGAACCCCCCCTTCCATCTCCCTCCCCGTACCATCCCTCTGGGTCGTCCCAGTGCACTAGCCCCAAGCATCCAGTATCATGCATCGAACCTGGACTGGTGATTTGTTTCATATATGATATTATACATGTTTCAATGCCATTCTCCCAAATCATCCCGCCCTCTGCCTCTCCCACAGAGTCCAAAAGACTGTTCTATACATCAGTGTCTCTTTTGCTGTCTCGCATACAGGGTTATCATTACCATCTTTCTAAATTCCATATATATGCATTAGTATACTGTATTGGTGTTTTTCTTTCTGGCTTGCTTCACTCTGTATAATAGGCTCCAGTTTCATCCACCTCATTAGAACTGATTCAAATGTATTCTTTTTAATGGCTGAGTAACACTCCATTGTGTATATGTACCACTGCTTTCTTATCCACTCATCTGCTGATGGATGTCTAGGTTGCTTCCATGTCCTAGCTATTATAAACAGTGCTGTGATGAATATTGGGGTACATGAATCTCTTTCCCTTCTGGTTTCCTCGGTGTGTATGCCCAACAGTGGGATTGCTGGGTCGTATGGCAGTTTTATTTCCAGTTTTTTAAGGAATCTCCACACTGCTCTCCATAGTGGCTGTACTAGTTTGCATTCCCACCAACAGTGTAAGAGGGTTCCCTTTTTGTATGGTCCTTTTAATGTTTTGCTTGCTTGCTTGAATTGATAGTATTTTGTTGAGAATTTTTATATTTATGTTCATCAGTGATATTGGCCTGTAATTTTCTTTGTCTTTATGATATCTTTGGCTGGTTTTGGTATCAGGATGATGGTGTCCTTGTAGACTGAGTTTGGAAGTGTTTCTTCCTCTGCAATTTTTTGGAATAGTTTAAGAAGAATTAGGTGCTAACTCTTATTTAAATGTTTGATAGAATTTGCCTGTGAATCCTTCAGGTCCTGGACTTCTGTTTGTTGGGAATTTTTAAATTGCAGACTCAGTTGTAGTACTTATAATCAGTCTGTTCACATATTCTATTTCTTCCTGGCTCAGTCTTGGGAGATTGTACCTTTTTAAGAATGTGTCCATTTCTTCTAGGTTGTCCACTTTATTGGCATATAGTGGTTTGTAGTAGTCTCTTTTGGTTCTTTGTATTTCTGTGATGTTGATTGTAACTTCCTCATTTTTATTTTCCACTCATTGATTTGAGCCCTCTCTCCCCTTTTTTTCTTGATGGATCTGGCTAAATATTTATCAGTTTTATTTATTTTCTCAAAGAACCATCTTTAAGTTTATTGATTTTTTTTCTATTGTTTCTTTTAAATTTCTATTTCATGTATTTTGCTTCTGATTTTTATGATTTCTTTCCTTCTGATAACTGTAGGCTTTATTTGTTATTATTCTCTACTTGAATTCGATGTATTATTAGGTTATTTGTTTGAGATTTTTCCATAGCCATTTTAGATAGAAATAGAAAAATAATCCTAAAATTCATATGAAACCTGAAAAGACCCCGAATAGCCAAACAATACTGAGTGAGAAGAACACAACTGGAGACATAACACTTCCTGATTTCAAAATATATAGAAAGCTACAGTGTGGCACTGGCAGGTACTCATCTTTAACAAGGGTGCCAAGAACACACAATGGGGAAAGGATAGTCTCTCTTCAGTAGTTTTGGGAAGACTGGATATCAACACCCAAAAACATAAAATTGGACCCTTTTAATTTCATGGCTGCAGTCACCATCTGCAGTGATTTTGGAGACCAAGAAAATAAAGGCTCTCACTGTTTCTATTGTTTCCCCATCTATTTGCCATGGAGTGCTGGAACTCGATGCCATGATCATAGTTTTTTGAATATTGAGTTTTAAGCCAGCTTTTTCACTCTCCTCTTTCACCTTCATCAAGAGGCTCTTTAATTCCTCTTCACTTTCTGCCATAAGGGTGGTGTCATCAGCATATCTGAGGGTATTGATATTTCTCCAGGCAATCTTGATTCCAGCTTGTGTTTCATCCAGTTTGGCATTTCGCATGATGTACTCTTCACAGAAGCTAAATAAGCAGGGTGACACTATACAGGCTTGACATACTCCTTTCCCAAATTGGAACCAGTCTGTTGTTCCATGTCTGGCTCTAACTGTTGCTTCTTGACCTGCATACAGGTTTCTCAGGAGGCAGTAACAGTGTCTGGTATTCCCATCTCTTTAGGAATTTTCCACAGTTTGTTGTGATCCACACAGTCAAAGGCTTTATTTGTAGTTAATGAAGCAGAAGTAGATGTTTTGATACTTAATGATTCAACTATTATTATTTAGTCTTGTTAGATGGACTGTTCTCCTTTATTTCTGCATTCTCTTGCTTCACTGATTAAGCTTATCCTTTAGCTAATTTTTTTTCACAAAGACAGGCAGAGGACATAGTAGGGAAAGACCATAGGGTCCTGTTCTGTTTCACTTTGACCCCAAGATCTTGCTATACAAGGTTTGTTAGACCCCTTCAGGTTTGTGTCACTACTCTAATAACATTTCATGCTGTATGTAGCTTCTGACTACCTTTTCATTTATGCCTGGTGTTTCTTTGACAAGATTTTTCTGTTTTGAATGTCCTGCTTCCCTTGTATTCTTGATGCCCTGTTTTGAACAAATTCTCACAGCTTCCAAGTTCCAATCGAGGCTCAGAAACCCCTGCTTTGAATCAGTTGTTCTCACACCTTGGTGTACATTGTGATCATCTGACGGGCTTTGTACATCCCAGATCTCTGGGCTTCACTCCCCAGATTTTCCGATTTGGTGGCCTGGGGTCCAAAGTTACCTTACCCATCATTCTGGGTCAATGTTAATGTCCTGGCTTTGGGACTCATACTTGGAGAAGATAAAGTATGTTCACTGAGGTAGGACCCCTTCAATGTGACAATGACTACAATGGACAGAAGCACAGAGACAAAATCTGTGAGTTTCTAAATGGGTGTTACTCCTGAACCATTTTGAAGGAATAAGACTGTCTCTCCTTATTGTTTGGCGTATGGTTCATAATTTTTAAGTCTATATCCTTGCTATGTAAACTCTGTAAATTGACAAAAGAAATGTAATTGAAAATTACTATATTTCATTATAGAGTGTTTGGACAGAGCTGTACTTGAAAACATGGAAAAGCCATGGAGGTGGCTTGAGTCCCTGGAGAAGCACCATGAATTGAAGAAAATCAAATGCAGGATGTGTGTGTTCTTGAAACTCCTGCCACACTAACAGGAGGGATGTTTTCCAAACAGTTGCTTTGTACATTGGTGAATCTTGTTATTTGTGGCCAAAATTATGTGTTTCTGCTGTAATTTAACAAAATTACAATTCTAGATTATCAACTGAGGGAAATAAATATGAAAAAATGATTGCAATTCTATGTATAATGAATTAACTGTAAGTTTGAAAACTTCAAACATACTTTCCACATGCATGTTCTCAGGTCACTAGAGAGAATGATGACAAACTTGAAAGTAGTCTGGATAAGTCTAATATGCTTAGTAGAAGCAGAGACTATAAAACACTCCCACATGGGAGGAGGCCAGGGTGGAGAGCAGATATTCAGGTGATTGAATTGCCAATCTTAGCCTCATACACACAGGCACGTACAGGGTTAACTGTACCTGGCAAAGGACTCTGGGGTGGCAAGGGAGCCAGATGGACACCTCCTGGCAGTTGAATTGGGTGATTGGATCACCGGGCTGTTCTGGTCACCCCATTGGGTCCACTATCTCAATCCAATCACTCAAGAGTTAAGCCAATCACCAATCAAGAGGTCTCTGCCCACCTTGGGCCCATGCCTCCATATAAAAGCCTTCTCTCTTCTCTGATTCAAATGCTCATTTCAAAAGTGGACCCAGCCGGTCATCTCCCTGGCCTTCAGAGTCCCCCTCAGACCCTGGAGTCCTCCTGTCCAGCTGGAGTCCCAAGAGGCTGCAGCCATGCCCTCCTCCCCACTCAGGGTGGCCGTGGTCTGCGTGAGCAATGTCAACAGGAGCATGGAAGCCCACCACATCCTCAGCAAGAACGGGTTCCATGTCAGGTCTTTTGGAGCTGGATCCCACGTGAGGCTCCCAGGAGGGGCACACAAGCCACCCGTGCTCTACAACTTCTCCACATCCTATAAGAAGATGCACAGTGACCTCTCCTCTAAAGACCAAAAGCGCTACAAAAGGAATGGAGTCTTACACATCCTGAAAAGAAATGAGAGAATCAAGCCTGGCCCAGAAAGGTTTCAAGAGTGCCCAGATGCCTTTGACTTCATCTTCACCTGTGGGCAGAGGGCCTATAACTGGGTGGTGGCCGACCTGTGCACCAGGGATCAGGAGACCTGGCAGCCTGTGCCGGTCATCAACGTGGACATAGACGACACCCTGGAGGCAGCCAGCCTTGGAGCCTCGATCATCTGTGAGCTCTGCCAGGGTCTCCAGCAGGCAGATGACATGCAAAGTCATCTGGCCGAGCTGCTCCAGGCAGCGAAGGAGAAAACAGGAAGGAGCTTTCTGCACACGGTCTGCTTCTACTGAGGAAGCATCTTGGCTGGTTTCAGCTCCTTTGTCGGTAAGAACCCGTGCCTGGACTCTTGAGCTGCTGGGTATTTTCTGGGAGAGGCTTCTTCAAAGCCGTTTCTGCTAAAGGCCGTCTCTGTATGATCTGTTGTCAGGTACACCCCACCCAGTGAGGAGGTGGAGGAGGAGAGCATCGCATGGCATGGGGAACATGGAACACTGGTAGATATGCCAACCCTTCCAATGTGGAGAATGATGGTGTGGAACTGGACCTGGAAGGAAGAACTCAGTGCTCACAGGGTTCTACAAGGAGGTTAATCTCGAAGACTCTCTTTTCTGGATGGACAATCAAGGCTGATCACAGAGCCTGGGACAAGCAATGCATTGAAGGATATTCTGAGAAAAAGGAACAATGTCTATTTTATTTATCTATATGGATACTAATTTCCTTTTGTCCTTTTGGTGTGGTGTATCGATATGATGGGTTGTTTTTTCTTAAGTGGGATGGGAATACATTGAGTGGAAATTATATTGAATTGGAAATATTTTTGCATTTAGAATGTATGTCTTTGATGAATGCCTGCTTTATTAGAAACTCAGGGTAGATCATGTGTAGCTTTTTTTGGGGAAAATCCAAGCATGATTTGTTTAATCCAATAGCGTAATTATGAAATAAAATTATAAATTGGTGTATTCCATGGTTGCATTTATTACTAAAATCCAAGCCCTATTTGTTGAACTATGTAGCTTATTTAAATAAAACAAAATGAAATAAATCAAAATAATACTCTTTAATTTAAGAAAAGGTATCCTCTATGACCCACTTCCCAGAATATTGGAAATAAAAGCAAATATAAACAAATGGGACCTAATTAAACTTAAAAGCTTCTGCACAAGAAAGGAAACTCTAAGCAAGGTGAAAAGACAGCCTTCAGAAGGGGAGAAAATAATAGCAAATGAAGCAACTAATAAACAACTAATCTCAAAAATATACAAGCAACTCCTGCAGCTCAATTCCAGAAAAATAAACGACCCTATCAAAAAATGGGCCAAGGAACTAAATAGACATTTCTCCAAAGAAGACATACAGATGGCTAACAAACACATGAAAAGATGCTCAACATCACTCATTATCAGAGAAATGCAAATCAAAACCACAATGAGGTACCATTTCACCCAGTCAGAATGGCTGCTATCCAAAAGTCTACAAGCAAGAAATGCTGGAGAGGGTGTGGAGAAAAGGGAACCCTCTTACACTGTTGGTGGGAATGCAAAGTAGTATAGCCACTATGGAGAACAGTGTGGAGATTCCTTAAAAAACTGGAAATAGAACTACCTTATGATCCAGCAATCCCACTGCTGGGCATACACACAGAGGAAACCAGAAGGGAAAGAGACACGTGTACCCCAATGTTCATCGCAGCACTGTTTATAATAGCCAGGTTATAGAAGCAACCTAGATGTCCATCAGCAGATGAATGGATAAGAAAGCTGTGGTACATATACACAATGGAGTGTTACTCAGCCATTAAAAAGAATACATTTGAATCAGTTCTAATGAGGTGGATGAAACTGGAGCCTATTATACAGAGTGAAGCAAGCCAGAAAGAAAAACACCAATACAGTATACTAATGCATATATATGGAATTTAGAAAGATGGTAATGATAACCCTGTATGCGAGACAGCAAAAGAGACACAGATGTATAGAACAGTTTTTTGGACTCTGTGGGAGAGGCAGAGGGTGGGATGATTTGGGAGAATGGCATTGAAACATGTATAATATCATATATGAAATGAATCACCAGTCCAGGTTCGATGCATGATACTGGATGCTTGGGGCTGGTGCACTGGGACGACCCAGAGGGATGGTACGGGGAGGGAGATGGAAGGGGGGGTTCCGGATGGGGAACATGTGTATACCTGTGGTGGATTCATGTTGATGTATGGCAAAACCAATACAATATTGTAAAGTAATTAGCCTCCAATTAAAATAAATAAATTTATATTTAAAAAAATAAAAGTAATTATGCTCCAATAAAAAGCATCAATTCTTTGGCGCTCAGCATTCTTTATAGTCCAACTCTCACATCCATACGTAACTACTGGGAAAACCATAGCCTTGGCTAGACGGACCTTTGTTGGCAAAGTAATGTCTCTGCTTTTTAAAATTCTGTCTAGGTTGGTCATAACTATTCTTCCAAGGGGTGTACATTTTTTCATTTCATGGCTGCAGTCACCATCTGCAGTGATTTGGGAGCCCAAAAAAAGAAAATAAAGTCTGCCACTGTTTCCACTGAAGTAAATAAATAAAAGGATCAAACACTATGATCAAGTAGAACTTATCCCAGGGATAAACATAGGCAGAAGACTCTGTGACATAAATCGCAGCAATATCTTTTTGAATCCATCTCCTAGAGTAATGAAAATGAAAGCAAAAATAAATAAATGGGACCTAACTAAGCTCAAAACCTTCTTCACAACAAAGAAAACCATAAATAAAACAAAAAGACAACCCACACAATGGGAGAAAATATTTGCAAATGAAGTCACCCACAAGGGATTAACTTCTAAAACATAAAAACAGCTCATACAGCTCGATATGAAAAAAAAATCAAAAAATGGGCAAAAGGTCTAAATAAACATTTCTACAAAGAAGACATACAGATGATCCCAAAGCACATGAAAAGATGCTCAATATTGCTGATTATTAGAGAAATGCAAATCAAAACTACAATGAGGTATCACCTTACATCAGTCAGAATGACCATCCTCAAAAAGTCTACAAACAGTAAATGCTGGAAAGAGTGTGGAGGAAAGGGAACCCTCCTACACTGTTGGCAGGAATGTGAATTAGTACAGCCACTACGGAGAACAGTATGGAGATTCCTAAAGAAACTAAGAATAGAGCTACCACATGACCCAGCCATCCCACTCCTGTGCATATATCCAGAGAAAACCGTAATCTGAAAGGATACATGCACCCCAGTGTTTACTGCAGTACTGTTTACAGTAGTCAAGACATGGAAGCAACCTAAATGTCCATCAACAGAGGACTGGATAAAGAAGACGGGACACATATACCATGGAATATTACTCAGACATAAAAAGGTGAAATAATGCCATTTGCAACATGAATGGACCTAGAGATTATGATACTAAGTGAAGTAAGTCAAAGACAAATATCACATAATACTGCTTATATATGGAATCTAAAAAAGGAATACAAATAAATTTGTTTGAAAAACTGACATAGATTCACAGACATAGAAAACAAACATGATTACAAAGTGGGGGGAAGGAATGAATGAGAAGTTTGGGGTTAAAATATACACAGTGCTATATATAAAACAGATAATCAATAAGGACTTACTATATAGCACAGGAAAATATACTCAATATCTTGTAATCACCTATAAAGGAAGAGAATGTTAAAAAATAAATAAATAAATAAGGATGTATATGTTGGTGGTGTTTAGTTGCTAAGTCATGTCTGACTCCTTTGCGGGCCGCTTGGACTGTAGCCCAACAGGCTCCTCTGTCCATGGGATTTTCCAGGCAAGAATACTGGAGTGGGTTGCCATTTCCTTCTCCAGGGGATCTTGCCGACCCAGGGATTGAACCTGTATCTCTTGCATCGGCAGGCAGATTCTTTACCACTGAGCCACCAGTGAAGCTCAGTATAACTGAGCAAGTTCCTTTCTCTATAGTTTATTTTCTCTAATATGTAATTTTCATAAATGTAGTTTCCTACTATAAGCATCCATATAATCTTTGAATCCTAGTATGAAGGGTTACATTTCACAACGAATGCATTTTTTAATTTAATAAAAATTTATTGCAAGAAAACTTCTTGCAAAAGGATTAATCTGGGAATCAATTTTATGATGACAAAGGAGAGAATATGCATGTATCTAATATAAATAGGAACTTTGTCCTACTCCCACCCCAATAATGTTATAGTTGTTTTTGTGCCTGCAGGCTCAGTAGCACAGTTGTGTCCAACTCTTTTCAACCCACTGGACTACCAGGAGTCTGCCAGGCTCCTCTGTCCATGGGATTCTCCAGGCAAGAATACTGGAGTGGGCTGTCATGCCCTCCTCCATGGGATCGTCCCAATCCAGGGGTTGAAAATGAGTCTCCTATGGCACCTGCATTACAAGCAGATTCGTTATCACTGAGCCACCAAGTAAGCCCATAGCTGTTTTTATGACTTTTTAAATAATCTGTAACTCTCTGTCACAACAAAGGATAAGTTTTCCCAGAGGACTGAATTTCAAATCTGCTTATGTTACTACCTCTCCTTTTCATGCTTTTCATAAAATATTATTTTATTTTGTATTCTCCACCTTGAATTGAATTTTCAACCAAGGATGTATTAAAGTGTTTGGGGCTCATCAGTTTTCAGCATCCAGTTGGTGCCTTGAAAGGGAGAAGCTTAAAAGGAATAAATATGGGGGCTGTGTGTTGGTCTCCCTCTGGGGCCCCTGAAGTGAATGTGAGCACTGCAGATACTGGCAAGGGCTCCACATGCAGCGGGACCTGTGCTTTGGTGAGGCATGACCATCACAGCCAAGGCCCTGGGACCAGCGAGTCCAGAAAATGTGTTCTCCAAGCACGGTCTGTTCTTTCCAATTTTCCCCCTCTTCAGGGTGCTCTCATGAACAATTTTTTGAAGATAACACCCCACCACCACCTCCATTCTGAGACTAGAGGACTTCTTGGCAATTGGTCAATTCTATTGGTGGGCGGGGGTGGGCGGAGGGGGCGGGCGGGGCGCAGCTGGCAACATGGGGCTGCAGAAGTTATCAGTGAGCGGCCCTGAGGGGGAAATGAAAGGAGCCCTTCACTGAACCGAAATTTGTGCCACGGAGATGATCTTTCAAAGAACAGGAGGTTGTTTCACCACATGAGATGGATACAGTTCCTAAGTGATATTTATTGAGCTTTTATGACAGTGACTTACATAGGCATGCCTGCCTGCAGAGGGCTCAAGAGACTGAGCTTTGAAGCACAGTTTTCTTACAGTATACATTGAATTTGTTTAAGAAACTATTTGATTTCCACCAGCAACTATTCTAATCACTTTACAAATGTGATTCACTTGACAAAAATTAATTTAGCCCATGCTGTGATCAAAACACTGTTCTAGGCATTTGGGAGGTTATCAGTGGAAACGGGGCATTTTGAAAAAAAAATCCTGCCTTTGTGATGCTTATCGTGTTGAGAGGGGAATAAACAATAAAACAAAAATAAGCAACTTGTGTCAAGTGTTCGAAGATAATAAGAGCTATGGAAATAGAATAGAGGGTAAGAGGATTGGGGGTATTAAATAAGGGTCATCACATTAACAAATTCAAAAATAAAAACCATATGATTATCTCAATAGATGCAGAGAAATCCTTTGACAAAATTCAACATGCATTTATGATAAAAACTTTCCAGAAAGCAGGAATAGAAGGAACATACCTCAACATAATAAAAGCTATATATGACAAACCCACAGCAAACATTATCCTCAATGGTGAAAAATTGAAAGCATTTCCCCTAAAGTCAGGAACAAGACAAGGGTGCCCACTTTCACCATTACTATTTAACATAGTTTTGGAAGTTTTGGCCACAGCAATCAGAGCAGAAAAAGAAATAAAAGGAATCCAAACTGGAAAAGAAGAGGTAAAACTCTCACTGTTTGCAGATGACATGATCCTCTACATAGAAAACCCTAAAGACTCCACCAGAAAATTACTAGAACTAATCAATGAATATAATAAAGTTGCAGGATATAAAATCAACACACAGAAATCCCTTGCATTCCTATACAAAAATATAATATGATATATATTATCATATATCAAAAATAATAATGATAAACTAGAAAGAGAAATTAAGGAAACAATTCCATTCACCATTGCAAAAGAATAAAATACTTAGGAATATATCTACTAAAGAAACTAAAGACCTATAAATAGAAAACTATAAAACACTGGTGAAAGAAATCAAAGAGGACACTAATAGATGGAGAAATATACAATGTGCATGGATTGGAAGAATCAATATAGTGAAAATGAGTATACTACCCAAAGAAATTTGTAGATTCAATGAAATCCCTGTCAAACTACCAATGGTATTCTTCACAGAGCTAGAACAAATAATTTCACAATTTGTATGGAAATACAAAAAACCTCAAATAGCCAAAGCAATCTTGAGAAAGAAGAATGGAACTGGAGGAATCAACCTGCCTGACTTCAGGCTCACTACAAAGCCACAGTCATCAAGACAGTATGGTACTGGCACAAAGACAGAAATATAGATCAATGGAACAAAATAGAAAGCCCAGAGATAAATCCACGCACCTATGGACACCTTATCTTTGACAAAGGAGGCAAGAATATACAATGGATTAAAGACAATCTCTTTAACAAATGGTGCTGGGAAAACTGGTAAACCACTTTAAAAGAATGAAACTAGAACACTTTCTAACACCATACACAAAAATAAACTCAAAATGGATTAAAGATCTAAACGTAAGACCAGAAAGTATAAAACTCCTAGAGGAGAACATAGGCAAAACACTCTCTGACATACATCACAGCAGGATCCTCTATGACCCACCTCCCAGAATATTGGAAATAAAAGCAAAAATAAACAAATGGGACCTAATTAAACTTAAAAGCTTCTGCACATCAAAGGAAACTATTAGCAAGGTGCAAAGACATCCTTCAGAATGGGAGAAAATAATAGCAAATGAAGTAACTGACAAACAACTAATCTCAAAAATATACAAGCAACTCCTACAGCTCAATTCCAGAAAAATAAGTGACCCAATCAAAAAATGGGCCAATGGCCCATTTTGAGATTAGTTGTTTGTCAGTTGCTTCAAATCTACCTAATTCTGTGTCCAAAAATTTTTGAAGTCATAAAATAAGAGTCTTCTTGTGAAAGTGAGGAAGGTAGGAAGGAAGAAGTAAGAGAGGGAAGGTGGGAGGGAGAAAGGAAAGAAAAAATTTAAAGCATAGAGCACCTCTGATAAATGTTTGTTTATAACAAACAATAGAAATAATGTAGAAAATTTCTGAAAATTTTCTTAAATTGTTTTTAGCAAAATGCCCAAGAAGTGGTATTTGAAGAGAAAAAGATTTTTGCTTTACATTTTATACCCTTCTATTCCATTTTTTTCTTTTAAATAGACATGTAAACATATAATTTTTAAAAGCTAACTTATTAAAAAAAAAAATGGGCCAAAGAACTAAATAGACATTTCTCCAAAGAAGACATACTGATGGCTAATAAACACATGAAAAGATGCTCAACATCACTCATTATCAGAGAAATGCAAATCAAAACCACAATGAGGTACCATTTCACACCAGTCAGAATGGCTGCGATCCAAAAGTCTACAAGCAATAAATGCTGGAGAGGGTGTGGAGAAAAGGGAACCCTCTTACACTGTTGATAGGAATGCAAACTAGTACAGCCACTATGGAGAACAGTGTGGAGATTCCTTAAAAAACTAGAAATAGAACTGCCTTATGATCCAGCAATCCCACTGCTGGGCATACACACAGAGGAAACCAGAATTGAAAGAGACACATGTACCCCAATGTTCATCGCAGCACTGTTTATAATACCCAGGACATGGAAGCAACCTAGATGTCCATCAGCAGATGAATGGATAAGAAAGCTGTGGTACATATACACAATGGAGTGTTACTCAGCCATTAAAAAGAATACATTTGAATCAGTTCTAATGAGGTGGATGAAACTGGAGCCTATTATACAGAGTGAAGTAAGCCAGAAAGAAGAACACCAATACAGTATACTAACGCATATATATGGAATTCAGAAAGATGGTAACAATAACCCTGTATACGAGACAGCAAAAGAGACACTGATGTATAGAACAGTCTTTTGGACTCTGTGGAAGAGGGAGAGGGTGGGATGATTTGGGACAATGGCATTTAAACATGTATAATATCTTATATAAAACGAGTCACCAGTCCAGGTTCGATGCATGATATTGGATGCTTGGGGCTGGTGCACTGGGACGACCCAGAGGGATGGTATGGGGAGGGAGGAGGGAAGAGGGTTCAGGATGGGGAACACATGTATACCTGTGGCGGATTCATTTTGATATATGGCAAAACCAATACAATATTGTAAAGTTAAAAAATAAAATAAAATTTAAAAATAAATAAATAAATAAGGGTCAGAGTCAATATCCTGAGAACATGAGATTTAAGGTAAGACTAGAGGGAAGAGTGAGAGCCAAGTTGGTCCTGGGGAACATAGTTTTGGGAAGAAAGACCAGTCATACCAATTGTCTTGGGGAGAAATCACCTCTGAATTATTCAAAAACCAGCAAGGAGGGGACTTCCCTGGTGATCCAGTGGTTAAGACCTCCCCCTCCAATACCAGGAACACAGGTTTGATCCCTGGTCAAGAAGCTAAGATCTCATTTACCTCCTGGCCAAAAAACAAAACATAAAACATAAGCAATGTTGTAACAAAATCAATATTAAGACTTCTAAAGAGAGAGAGAGAGCAGGGAGGCAGTTGTAGCTGTGAGAGTAAGCAAGGGTGAGGGTTACATAATCCTTCTAAATTGCATCTCCAGACCATCCACAGGTGAAACAGTGAAGAGTGCACCCACAGGCTTCATCCCTCACTGCTCAGAGGTTTACTGCATGGGGCATGAAAGTTTTGCATTGCAGGTTGTTTATATACAAGCACCAAGGGCAGTCCTTGCATAACCTCAGATATGCAGATGACACCATCCTTATGGCAGAAAGTGAAGAACTAAAGAGGCTTTTGATGAAAGTGAAAGAGGAGAGTGAAACAGTTGGCTTAAAACTCAACATTCAGAAAACTAGGATCATGGCATCTGGTCCCATCACTTGGTGGCAAATAGATGGGAAACAGTGGAAACAATGACAGACTTTATTTCTTTGGGCTCCAAAATCACTGCAGTTGGTGACTGCAGCCATGAAATTAAAAGATGCTTACTCCTTGGAAGAAAAGTTATGACCAACTTAGACAGCATATCAAAAAGCAGAGACATTACTTTGCCAACAAAGGTCTGTCAACTCAAAGCTATGGTTTTTTCAATAGTCATGTATGGATGTGAGAGTTAGACTATAAAGAAAGCTGAGCGCTGAAGAATTGATGTTTTTGAACTGTGGTGTTGAAGAAGACTCTTGAGAGTGCAAGGATATCCAACCAGTCCATCCTAAAGGAAGTCAGTCCTGAACATTCATTGGAAGGACTGATGCTGAAACTGAAAGTCCAATACTTTGGCCACCTGATGTGAAGAACTGATTCATTGGAAAAGACCCTGATTCTGGGAAGGATTGAAGGCAGGAGAAGAAGTGGATGGACAGAGGATGAGATGGCTGGATGGCATCACCAACTCAACGGACATGGATTTTAGTAAACTCCAGAAGTTGGTGATGGACAGGGAGGCATGGCGTGCTGCAGTCCATGGGGTCTCAAAGAGTCAAACACGACTGAGTAACTGAACTGAACTGAACTGAACTGTAAGGGCAGTCCAGCAACAGCCTCAACAGGGAGGCCCCCAGGTGGAGCTCAAAGGCTCACAGCACAGGCTGGAGAGGTGCTACCAGGCTGTGTGAAGCTGGACAGAGGTGCCAGCCTCAGCAGCCATTGTCAAAGAAGGTGGAAAAAGAAGTGGATGAGGCAGGAGGATCTGAAATGGTGCATGAAAGATTCCTGGCTCAATACTCATAGATATTGATTTACACATTCATAAAATTTAATTTCTTGAATAAATGCTAGGTAGCAGGCCTCCTAGCTCTTTTTTATTTCATGTTATATATCCATTGGCCACTATCAAAGTGATATGTGGGGCTTCCCTGGTGGCCCAGTGATTAAGAATCCACCTGCCAGGGGACACGGGTTCAATCCCTGGTCTGGGAAGATTCTGCATGCCTCGGGGCAGCTAAGCCTGTGCACCACAGCAAAAGAAGCCACCTCAATGAGAAACCCAGATGCACTGCAACTAGAGAGAGCCCACCCACAGCAACAAAGACCCAGCACAGCCAAAAAATGAATAAATACACGAATAAATTTTTAAAAACTAATATGTGAAAGTATGCTTGGTTTTGAAAAACATACAGAAGTAGAAAAATATTATGGTGTGCTCACTTTTTATGAAAGATAGAAGGGAGAAAAAAAGAAAATGTATTTGCAATCTGCACAAGTGTAAAAAAAAAGGAGGGGGAGGTAACCCAGAAACTACTGAGATTGATCTTATCCAGGGAGTGGGTAGAAATGGGTGAAAAGAATAAGATGGCAACACAGGGTAAGAAAGGTGGAAGGGTGACACTTAGTAGAATTTATGGTTTTATGTTCTTAGAGTTTATGCAAATGTTTCACATACTCTAATTTTCAATGAATAAAAATCAAGGAGAAAACGGAGAAACCCTAATGTAGAATACAAATGGGGGCAAGTGAACCTAACTTTATTTACAATAAAAGGAATGAAAAGGTAAGTTTTGAACCAACATTTTGCCTTGAAACCTCCAGGTTCTAACAAATACTGGGTTCTAGGTAGTAGATTTTGTTTCAACAGCACAATGAGTTAGCAAGTCTGAAACTACATCCTGTATATTCTGCTGCTGCTGCTGCTAAGTTGCTTCAGTCGTGTCCGACTCTGTGCGGCCCCATAGACAGCAGCCCAACAAGGCTTCCCTGTCCCTGGGATTCTCAAGGCAAGAACACCGGAGTGGGTTGCCATTTCCTTCTCCAATGCATGAAAGCGAAGAGTGAAAGTGAAGTCGCTCAGTCGTGTCCAACCCTCAGCGACCCCATGACACATAGCTGGTGTCAGAGGAATCATCAGCTTTCCCAGGTTTCACCTTCGTGTAAGTGAGAACTTAGAGCCAGAATCAGCCAAGATTCCACTGCACCAGGACCACTGCAGGGTGGCCTCATCCCCAGGTGGGTCCCAAACCTCCCTGTCATCTCATTCACCCGCCAAACAAGTCTTATTTAAAGATCTAACCATTTGCTAGAGGTTTTGGGTTTCAGTGTAAACCAGCATGAACCAACTGCCTCGTGTCTCCCATAGTAACGGGATAGGGACCCACCCCAAACCTGACCAAGCACACACACACACACACAAACACACACACACACACACACACACACCTACACCGGAAGGGGGAGGGGGGAGTAGAGACTAGGGGAACAGGACGAGTAGGAGCTGAGGGCTGCCTGCAGCGGCTGCAGGACTGCACCTGGACTGTGGCTTTTCAGGGTGACCTCAGTGAGGGCTGGGGCCTGAGTTCTACCCAAGGAGAGCACCAAGGGTCCCCCCTTGGACCCACCACCCCCAAGGAAAGGAAGCTTCTCCCAGTGAACAGTTGCATCCTTAGGGTCCCAGCTCCCTCCCTGAGTTGTCAACTCTACACTGCCCCCCACCACCTTCATAAGGGTCCTCTGGACCTTGGCATCTTCCTCTCAGCCTGGATGGCAGCACCTGCCTGGGCCACACCCATTGGCCTCTCAGCAGCTAACCTCAGGCCACAAATACATCATTCTCCTCTTCTGGTGGAGGAGAAGTTCTTCTCAGGTCCTGATGCAGTGGCACAGCAGGGTGGGTGGGAGGAAGTAAGCCCCAGAGTCCACAAATTGATCTGCTGGAACCAGTCCCACGGTGGGAGGCCTGGTAGAAGTGTTAGTGTTAGTCATTCAGTTATGTCCAACTCTTTGTGACCACATGGACTTTAGCCCACCAGGCTCCTCTGTCCATGGGATCCTCCAGGCAAGAATACTGGAATGGCTAGCCATTCCCTTCTCCAGGGCATCTTCCCAGCCCAAAAATTGAACCCAGGTCTCCTGCATTGCAGGCAGATGCTTTACCTTCTGAGCCACTAGGGCAGCCCTGATGGAACGCAGTCCCACTGTGGGAGGCCTGGTAGAGGATGGCCCAAATCCACAGGGCACACCAGAGGAAGAACCCCCATAGCACAAAGCCCCCGTCAGCCCTGGGGCCAGGCAGACCCACTGAAGGATGGGCAGGTCAGGTCAGGGAGCCAAGGTAATCACTGAATCATCACAGAGTCTGATACAAACCACCCAAGAAGGATTAGCTAGTTCACCAAGTCCTGCAAACTTCAGTTTTCCTCCTTTAGTTTGGGGAAACAGCATTTCCCCAAATTTTGGCACTAAGGATGTGGTGCAGAACCAACTGTTGGGTCAGCTAGCCCACCCCGGCACCACCTTCACCTGTGTCTATGAGTGCCCCTCGTCTGGCAGCTTCCCAGCCACTCCCAGCCCCGAACGTCCCATGAGGCCTAAGATCCAGGAGGCCAGCCTGACTGCACTTTCTCACGGCCCCTATAGATCAACTGCCAAGCTGCTGCTCTTGTAAGAGAACTTCCCTGTCAGTTTCAGATCCGCCCAGTGGGCCCCACAGCAGCTGCAGCTTCTTCTAACCCCTCGGATACCTTCCCCGAAAGAAGAGGCCCCATGGACACCCTTAATAGACAGCCACACATGTGCCCCATCAGACCCTCAGGGCACGGGCTCCCACGAAGCCCTGGCTGAGGGCCTAAAGGCAGAGTCAGAACAAATCGGTCAGGAAACCTGGGCCTTCGATCTTACAGCATCACTTCCTCTTTGATGGGCTTCTGAGCATCTGAGAAGTGAAAAGGCAAAGAAGAAAAGGAAAGACATACCGATTTGAATACAGAGTTCCAAAGAATAGCAAGGAGAGATAAGAAAACCTTCCTCACATATCAGTGCAAAGAAATAGAGGGGAAAATAGAATGGGAAAGACTACAGATCTCTTCAAGAAAACTAGAGATATTAAGGGAACATTTCATGCAAAGATGGGCTTGATAAAGGATGGAAATGGTATGGACCTAACAGAAGCAGAAGATATTAAGAAGAGGTGGCAAGAATACACAGAAGAACTGTACAAAAAAGATCTTCACAACCCAGATAATCACGATGGTGTGAACACTCAACTAGAGCCAGACATCCTGGAGTGTGAAGTCAAGTGGGCCTTAGGAAGCATCACCATGAACAAAGCTAGTGGAGGTGATGGAATTCCAGTTGAGCTATTTCAAATCCTGAAAGATGATGCTCTGAATGTGCTGCACTCAATATGCCAGCAAATTTGGGAAACTCAGCAGTGGCCACAGGACTGGAAAAGGTCCATTTTCATTCCAATCCCAAAGAAAGGTAATGCCAAAGAATGCTCAAACTACTGCACAATTGCAATCATCTCACATGCAAGTAAAATAATGTTCAAAATTCTCCAAGCCAGGCTTCAACAGTATGTGAACCATGAACTTTCAGATGTTCAAGCTGGATTTAGAAAAGGCAGAGGAACCAGAGATCAAATGGCCAACATTCGTTGGATCATCGAAGAACAAGAGAGTTCCAGAAAAACATCTATTTCTGCTTTATTGACAATGCCAAAGCCTTTGACTGAGTGGAGCACAAAAAACTGTGGAAAATTCTTCAAGAGATGGGAATATCAGACCACCTCACCTGCCTCCTGAGAAATCTTTATGCAGGTCAAGAAATCTGTATATAGTTAGAACTGGATATGGAACAACATACTGGTTCCAAATCAGGAAAGGAGTACATCCAGGCTATGTACTATCAGAGTGCTTATTTAACTTACATGCAGAATACATCGTGTGAAATGCCGGGCTGTATGAAGCACAAGCTGTAATGAATATTGCTGGGAGAAATATCAATAACCTCAGAGGTGCAGATGACACCACCCTTATGGCAAAAAGCAAAGAACTAAAGCACCTCTTGATGCAAGTGAAAAAGGAGAGTGAAAAAGTTGGCTTAAAACTCAATATTCAGAAAACTAAGATCATGGCATCCAGGCCCATCACTCCAGGGTAAATACATGGGGAAACAGTGGAAACAGTAACAGACTTTATTGGGGGGGGTTCCAAAATCACTGCAGATGGTGACTGCAGCCATGAAATTAAAAGACGCTTGCTCCTTGAAAGAAAAGTTATGACCAACCTAGACAGCATATAAAAAGCAGAGACATTACTTTGCCAACAAAGATCTGTCGCATCAAAGCTATGGTTTTTCCAATAGTCATGTATGGATGTGAGAGTTGGACCATAAAGCTGAGTGCTGAAGAATTGATGCTTTTGAACTGTGGTGTTGGAGAAGACTCTTGAGGATCCCTTGGACAGCAAGGAGATCCCACGAGTCCATCCTAAAGGAAATCAGTCCTGAATATTCATTGGAAGGACTGATGCTGAAGCTGAAACTCCAATCCTTTGGCCAGCTGATGCAAAGAACTGATTCATTTGAAAAGACCCTGATAATGGGAAAGATTGAGAGCAGGAGAAGGGGATGACAGAGGATTGAGATGGTTGGATGGCATCACTGACTCAATGGACATGAGTTTGATTAAACTCCAGGAGTTGGTGATGGACAGGGAAGCCTAGCGTACTACAGTCCACAGGGTCACAAAGAGTCAGACATGACTGAGCGACTGAAATGAACTGAACTGAACTGAACTGAGCATCTGATGAGATAAACTACAGAAGTGCTTTGTGAGGCACTTTCTTGGTGGCCCCGTGGTTAAGAATTCACCTTGCATGGCAGGGGACTCAGGTTCGATCTCTAGTCTAGGATCTAAGATCCCACATGGCGTGGGGCAACTAAACCCAAGCGTGCAACTACCGAAGCTTATGTTCTCTGGAGCCTACATGACACAACCAGAAAGCCCACGCCCCACAACAAAAGATTCCACATGAAGTGAGGAAGATCCCATATGCCAAAAATATAGATAAATAAATGTTTTTTAAAAAAAAAAAAAAAAAGAAAGTGCTTTGTGAACAGTTAAAGCACCCTGCCAACACCAGGAGAGTTTAAGGGGAAAAATCCAGTAAAGTGAACAGGTGCTGGACTAGCAAGAGAGGTGCTCTGGAGGCCCCCAGGGAAATTCTACAGGGAATGGGACCACCCAGAAAAGATTCCAGAAAAATGGGTCCCTGCCAGTGATGGAAGCAGGCTTCCCTCATAAAGATACCCCATGTGCAGCTCTGCCCCAGAGGGCTCATTGCCAGGAGAGGGCCATGGGGAAGATATTAGCTGTGGCAGGAACTGGCCAAGAGAAGCAGGGACTCAGCCTGCCAACTGCTCCACCCGCAGAGGCCAGAGGAAGAAATGGCCCACGGCCTCCAGGAGGCACCAGCTCCCAGCAGGACTAGGCTCCCAGGACTGCAGCCTGGGGCTTGTGCCAGGGACAGCAAGCAGGGAACCCAGGCAACTGGGGTGTGCTTTGCCAAACAGATGGCCCTGCCCAGGAGAGGAGATGCCAGAGCCTGTGGGAACCCCAGTGGGCTGGACTTGGCACTCACAACCCCTTTACTACAGCTGAGGACTTTACTACAGCTGCCAGGTTTTGCCACTCTGTCCCCACAGTGGAGAGACCAGACACTCAGAACAGAGTTCCTCACCCTGCTGTCCCCATCCTTATCTATCAGTGATTGTTAAAAGACTTAACGGTGCATGGAAAGATGGGAGACATCACTACTGATCATACAGATGCAAATCAAACCACAATGAGGTATCACACCAGTCAGAATGGCCATCACCAAAAAATCTACAAACAATAAATGCTGGAGAGAGTGTGGAGAAAGGGGAACCCTCCTATATTGTTGGTGGGAATGTAAAATTGTACAGCCACTATGAAGAACAGTGTGGAGTTTCCTTAAAAAACTAAAAATAGAAATAACATATGATCCTGCAGGGCTTCCCTGGTGGCTCAGACAGTAAAGAATCTGCCTGCAATGAAGGAATCATGGAAGACTCTGGGTCAGGAAGATCCCCTGGAGGAGGGCATGGCAACCCACTCCAGTATTCTTGCCTGGAGAACTTCATGGAGAGGAGCCTGGGTAGCCACAGTCCATGTGGTCGAAAAGAGTCAGACACACCTGAAGCGACTTAGCACATACACACACCTGGTCCTGCAATCCCACTCCTGGGCATATATCCAGAGAAAACCATAAATCAAAAAGATGCATGCATTCCAATGCATGTATTGGATGCAGCACTTTACAATGGCCAACATGTGGAAGCAACCTAAATGTCCCTCAACAAAGGAATGGATAAAGATGAGATTGTACATATATACAATGGGATATTCAATTCAGTTCAGTTCAGTCGCTCAGTCGTGTCCGACTCTTTGCGACCCCATGAATTGCAGCACGCCAGGCCTCCCTGTCCATCACCAACTCCCGGAGGTCACTCAGACTCACGTCCATCAAGTCAGTGATGCCATCCAGCCATCTCATCCTCTGTCATCCCCTTCTCCTCCTGCCCCCAATCCCTCCCAGCATCAGAGTCTTTTCCAATGAGTCAATTCTTCGCATGAGGTGGCCAAAGTACTGGAGTTTCAGCTTTAGCATCATCCCTTCCAAATAAAAAAGAATGAAATTGGACTTCCCTGGTGTTCCAGTGGTTGGGAAACTACATTTCCACTGCAAGGAGTATGGGTTCCATTTCTGGTTGGGAAAGATCCTGCATGCTTTGCAGTGTGGCCAAAAATTAGGGAAAGAAATGAAATAATGACATTTGCAACAACATGGATCGACCTGAAGATTATCATACTGAGTGAAGTAAGTCAAACAGAGAAAGATAAAATCTCATACGATATCACTCATATGTGGAATCTAGGGAAAAAAAAGGGTAAAAATGAACTTATCTACAAAACAGAAATAGAGTCACATGTAGGAAACAAACATGGTTGCTGCTGCTACTGCTGCTAAGTCGATTCAGTCGTTGTCTGACTCTGTGCGACCCTACAGACGGCAGCCCACCAGGCTCCCCCGTCCCTGGGATTCTCCAGGCAAGAACACTGGAATGGGTTGCCATTTCCTTCTCCAGTGCATGAAAGTGAAAAGTGAAAGTGAAGTTGCTCAGTCATGTCCAACCCTCATCGACCCCATGGACTGCAGCCTTCCAGGCTCCTCTATCCATGGGATTTTCCAGGCAAGAATACTGGAATGGGTACCCATTCTCTCCTCCAGGGGATCTTCCCAACCCAGGGATCAAACCCAGGTCTCCCACCTTGCTGAACTATATAGGAAAATAATCCAAAAAAGAGTGGAATGTACATATATATATATATGCATATATGTATATATATATATGACAGATTCATTTTGTTATACAATACAACATTGTAAACCAACTATACTCCAAGAATAGGAATTCTCCAAGGACAGAAGATATAGCACCTTTTACAAAAGCAAAAACAAACAAACTTAACAACAGATACAGTTCACAGCGGAGGCAGGAGCTCCCACAAACTGCCAAATGAGAGTAACTCTGGCACCACCCCGCAGCCACAGCCTCAGGGGCCCATGAGTGCATCTGGGAACTCCAGCACCATCCCTGGGGAAGAGGTCTTCCCATCAAGGTCCAGGTGCACACCCCAGTCAGTGGACACACAGAGACAGGGTCAGCCAAGGGACAGCAGTGCTGACCGTGTGTGAGCCAGTGAGCCCCAGCTTGACCAATGATGGGGCCCAAGGTGGCTGGGGGTTCTTTGGGACCTCGGGGCTCCAGCCATTTCCAAACAGTATCTAATAGTAGTAACTGGTACTGCCATACATGGTACAGAGGCTAAATATCCAGCCTGCCCTTCCCCAGCTCGAGCTCTTCCTGACACCCTACTGCCGGTCCCCCTACGTGGGGAGCCCCCCCCAGGCAGAGGACTGGAGCATGAACCCTCCACCCACCCTGCAATCTCCTTCCCATGATCCTGAATACTAATGACACCCCAGCCTTGCCCATGACAAAGCAGGTCTCTGTCTTTGTATTTCTACCCAGCTTTATACCTTCATGGTCACAATTAGATGTGAGTCTTGTGATAAAGAGTTGGTGCCAGATAAGAATGGGGGGGCGGGGACAGAGCTTGCCAACCCCTCCAGCTGTCACTTATATAAATCTTGAAAGAACCTGAAGGTTCTCTGTCAGCCAAGAATCACTAACTGTTCAATCCCATACTCGGGTTTTACTCAGCCCTTCTTCTCCGAGCCCTCCTCATGCAGGTTCTGCTGTGAAGTACACTATACAATCTACACCTGAATGCGGAAGGAGACTCATGAGATGAAAGATCTCTGAAGGACTATTCTGCCCAAGATGCGGGTAAGGATGAAGAACTGACTTGTCCAAGGCCCTGGTGAGTGGGCGACCAAGCATATCTGACTCCTGGCTGGTGCGTTTTTCCTCATAGCACAGGTGGAGGTACAACCCTGCAGACCCAGGAGAGGGCCCTCTTCCCCTGAGCAGAAAAGAAGTGTCTCTCCTCAGTTCCTGCCAAGATGTGGGTCCTGACCAAGCATTAGGCCCGCCAAAGCCCTTGGGAACCAATACAGGCTAAAGAGAGGATCAAGGTCTTCCCTGGTGGCTCAGTGGTAAAGAATCCAAGTGTCAATGCAGGAGACACAGGTTTGATCCCTGGTACGGGAAGATCCCACACGCTGCAGAGCAACCAAGCTCACGCACCACAGCTACTGAGCCTGCACTCTAGAGCCTGGGAGCCGCAGCTACTGAAGCCCGCATGCCCTAGAGCCCATGCTCCAACAAGAGAAGCCACCGCAATGAGAAGTACATGCACCGCAACGAAGAGTAGCCCCTGCTCACCCAAACTGGAGAAAAGCCCACACAGCAATGAAGACCCAACACAGCCAAAAATAAATGATAATTAACTAAATAAATAAATAAAAATTTGAAAAAAGAGTTTAATCATTACCCATAAAACTGATATTAAAAAAAAATAAAGACAGGATCATTCTGGGCAGAGCTAAAAGTACACCAGGCTCCATGCAGGGGTTTTGTTTGTGTGGGTGGGGAGTTGTCAAAACAGTACCACTGGGGTGGGTCTCCCCAGACTCCAGACAGAACCTGCCTCCAGTGCCACCTTTGTACCTTCAGGAACAGAGTGGCCATAATTGCCACCCAAAGTGGTCAAGTGACTTTCATCACAACGGAGTCAAAAGTTACGGTGCCAGTTGTAACCTTAGAGGCTAGGCCAGGTGCAGAGGGCAACAGAGGGCCTAGAGAGCTGCCTCCCCTGCCCCATGCAAATTCTGCCTGGGAGCCACAACAGCACCGCCATCCATTCTGATACACCACATCCACTCCCTAATTCCCAAACGGCTAGCCGGCCCCCAAAGCCAGGCCTTTCCTGAGAACTCCCTCCTTCAGAGTTACCACCCTCATCATAATCTCAGAAAAGGTCCTCAAGCAGCCAACTTCAATCTTAGATGATGATGTGGGTCCTTAAAAAGGAGGTAAATTTCCTTTGCGATCCATGAACTCACACCTTAATGTTGGCCTGCACATTTGAAAGGAAAATAAAAATCATTTTATAAAATACGAGATGTTAAAGAGTTAGAGCGGTAACTCCTTTTTTTTAGCATTTATTTACTTATTTATTTGGCTGCACCAGGTCTTAGTTGCGGCGTGTGGGATCTTTTTCAGTTGTGCATGAAAACTCCTAGTTGCAGTATATGGGATCTAGTTCCCTGACTAGGGATCAAACCAGGGTCCCCTGCACTGGGAGCACAGAGTCTTTGCCACTGGACCACCAGGGAAGTCCCCAAAGAGGTAACTTCTTGACCAAATTTCATTGTTAGCCAGGACTGGACTTCTTGACCTCTTCTACATAGCAGCCAAAGCTTCCCTATCCCACCCCGGTCAAACATGACCCTGACCGAGAGCAGCAGTCTGGGGGTGCGGCTGGGGTGGGAAGGAAGAGTGGAGTAGTGCATGGTATGCAGGCTATGATTGTTAGGAAACCATCTGCAAACAGACACCAGGAGGTGCCAATGCAGACAGCAGGCAGCAGAGTCCAGAGGCAGCACAGCATGAAGTGGGTATTAGGAAAGATGAGCTATTTGCAGAGGGATAGTGCTATAGCTTTCTGGACCAACGGGACAAGGATGCATGCAGCAAAAAGGGAGACAGGCAGCACTAGGCCCCCACTCTGAATGCCTGAGGCCAAACAGAGGATCACAAGCAGAGCCCTGGTCTAGTAAGTGATGGGCACATGTTCCTGAGAGTCCACGCAGGCCCTGTGGCCACAGACTGTGCTCCCCAAGACAGTCAGGCTACTTGGGGAGCTGTGCACATCCTGAGACCCAGGATATTTTCACCGATATAGGTTAACAAGTAAAAGTACAGGCTTTAAGATGAGGCTTAGACATCCTAGATTGATTTTGTTATTTTCCCTTTGGTAAGAGGTGGAGATTAACTGGGTTTAAGGTTCAGATCAGATCAGTCCCTTAGTCGTGTCTGACTCTTTGCGACCCCATGAATCACAGCACGCCAGGCCTCCCTGTCCATCACCAACTCCCAGAGGTCACTCAGACTCACGTCCATCAAGTCAGTGATGCCATCCAGCCATCTCATCCTCTGTCGTCCCCTTCTCCTGCCCCCAATCCCTCCCAGCATCAGAGTCTTTTCCACAGAAAAAAATAGTCATTGAGAAAAATAAACTACTGCCAGCTAATAAGGTGGAAAAATTCAAGTGAGGCATCCACAGATCTTAAAGCCAAGGCCTTCTTTAGTGCCACCAGCCTCAGACAGTGGCCTCAAGCCCTCAGAGTTGCTCTTAGCTAGTGGGACCCTGCTATAAAGCAGAGGAGGCTCAGCTGGACACTCTCTGATGACCTGGATGGGTGGGATTGTGAGGGAGGAGGGTGTCCAAGAGGGAGGGATATATGTATACATATAGTTAATTCACTTCGTTGTACAGCAGAAACTAACACAACATGGTAAAGAAATATTACAATATTATTATTTAAATTTTCTTTTTAAAATATTGAGTGAGTGAAGTCGCTCAGTCGTGTCCGACTCTTTGCGACCCCATGGACTGTGGCCCTGGAGAAGGAAATGGCAACCCACTCCAGTGTTCTTGCCTGGAGAATCCCATGGACGGAGAAGCCTGGTAGGCTGCTGTCCATGGGGTCGCACAGAGTCGGACACGACTGAAGCAACTTAGCAGCAGCAGCAGGACTGTAGCCCACCAGGCTCCTCCATCCATGGAATTTTCTAGGCAAGAGTACTGGAGTGGGTTGCCATTTCCTTCTCTAAGAGATCTTCCCGACCTGGGGATCAAACCCGGGTCTCCCGCATTGCGGGCAGACACTTCACCGTTTAAAATATTTAAAAGAAATAATAATAATTTAAAGATTTTTAAATTGCAACTCAGCCGAGAGAGCAAGCATCAGGATTGGTGCTTCATCTGGCAGGCAACCCTGTGCCCTAGGTCCTACCCCACTGGCTTCTGCCCTCCCCTCAAAGTTGGAAGTTTAGCCCCAAGCCCCCTTGGTGCTCCTGCCAGGGCCCGGCTGGGTCTGGGCGGCAGCGCAGCGCTCCGCTCCTGACGGCCGCCCCTCCCGAGTCATTCCGTGGACTCAGGTGCCCCTGCGCGGCCGCAGGCGGGCGGCGCACCTGCCTCGAGCGCCCCGGGTCCCCGCGGCGGGTCCCCGAGGCCTAAAGCTCACTGGCACGCCGCCGGCCCGGCTGCTCAAGACCCCGCCAGCCTCCCCGGGGTCTCATCAGCGCGCGGCGAGCCCACTGTTTGCGAGGTGACCGGGCTCCCCGGGGCAGGGGTGGCGGCGGCCGGACTGGCAGAGCTAACGAGCCCCGCAGGAGCGAGGCGGCAGAAAGGCTCGGCGGTGGCAACCTAGCTGCCCCTAGTTGCTGGGCGCCGAGGCCGTCTCCTAGCAACGCAGACGCCGGCGGCAGCGCTTCCCCTGCCTTTTCCCACGCGCGTCCACCGCGGCCCCGCAGCTGTACACTGGGAGGCCTCCCACACTGCCCCGCGGTGCTGCTGCCACCGAGGACCGGGCTGGGAACCCCAGGACACCCTCCCCAGCCCCACCAAAACCATGACCCTAAAAGGGCAAGTCTATGGCGCCCTCAGCCGGGCTGTGTAGGCGCTCTAGCAGACTCACGAAATTGAAGGGTCTCAGGGGGCTACCTGCTAACCTCTGAACTCTGCTTATTTGGATGGGGGTCATAGGATTGCCATATGGATAAGGCGCATATTGCCCACTTACCACTAGCCAGGAGTTAGGCTGTGTGCATTGTTACACCACTTACCTCATTTAGTCTTCTTAGCAACGCTGCTGGGACCTGTCAGATGTGTACCATTATTTCCATTTCACAGATAGGAACACTGAGGCCCGGATTACATGACTTGACCCTAAGGCATAAAGCCAGGGAGCAACTCAAACCCAGGCTCTTTACTCCAGTGTTTTTACGTGTCTTCCAGGCCTCAGAATCCACAGAGACGCTCCTCAGAACAGGGACTCCCATGGCTCAATAATATGGAGAAACACTGGATATCTCCCTCTGCTTTAGTGGGAGGCTTTCAATACATTTTAGTGAGTTAGGATCTCTCAGAGAAGAAAAACTGTTTGCCTTGGTTTAATTCAGTGTTTTCCAAACTAAGTTGAAAGGGAAGCCTTTTTTTTTTTTTTTTTAAGACACTCTTATTAGCATCCTGTGGAAATGTGTTCTGTGAAATACACTGTGAACACACTTGCCTCCTTTGTTTCCAATAGAGACTCTGATAAGCAGATGTGGAAGTTCCTAAACTGACACTGAGAAGTGCTGTGGAGCTGTGAGGGCATGGTGTAGGCTAACTGTTATTATTGTTATCCTCATGTGCTTCATTGCTTTTAGAGATCCTGACTGGAGCCTTCTGGCCACACTGTAATGCTGGATACTAATAATAAACATTTACTGAGCACTTCCTATGTACCAAGCAGTGCTCTAAGTGCTTTGTATGCATTAATTTATACCTTACAACTACCCAAATGTTGTCCCCACCATGGGGAAAAAAGGCATAAGATCATGATGATTAAATAAGTCATAGATGTAAAATACTTAGAAAAAAACAGAATTACTGCAAGCATTTGCTATTATGTTTATTCCTATTTTACAGAGGAGGAAACTGAGGCACAGAAAGATTAAGTGACCTTCTCTAGGTCACACTGATAGTGAGTGGGTTAGAACCCAGGCAGGCTGGGGGCAGGGTCTATGCTGGTAACCACTATACAGTCTGCCTCTCGACCACAGGTGGACGGGAAGCCCTGGATCTGGGCCCTCATCAGCAAAGCAGACTCGCCGCGACAGCACCTCTTCCCCATCCAGGCCCACCTCCCCCATCCTGCCTGCCACAGCCAGCACCACAGGCCCCCTCATGGGAGAGACAAGGGAGCACGACTTGGAGGTAGACAACACTGGACTGGACCCTGCATGACCATTTACTGACTGGGATCTTACACAAGTGACTTAAACTATCAATTTTCTCTTCAGTAAAAAAAGAGCACCATCCATCATGGCTAATTATTAGAGAAATGCAATCAAAATTACAATGAGGTACCACCTCACACCAGTTAGAATGGCCATGACTTAGAAGTATGTATGTATAGGGTTTCCCTGGTGGTCCAGTGGTTAAGAACCTGCCTTCCAGTGCAGGGGATGCAAGTTCAAACCCTGGTCAGGGAATGAACATCCCATGTGCCGTGGGGTGACTATACCTACGTGCTCGAGAGCTGGCAAGCCACAATGACTGAGCCCTCTGGAGCCTGCGCTCTGCGACAAGAGGCACCCCCGCGTCGCAGCAGAGTCCACACACCACAACAAAGACCCAGCCAAAATTTAAAATGGATATTTGGCAAAACTAATACAATTTTGTAAAGTTTAAAAATAAAATTTTAAAAAAGGAAAAAAATTTAAAAAATAAAAAATAAAAAATAATTTTTTTTAATAAATAAAAGTTTAAAAAATAAATAAATAGAAACCTACAAATAACAAAAGCTGGAGCGGGTGTGGAGAAAAGGGAGCCCTCCTGAGCTGTTGGGAGGAATGTAAGTTGGTACAGCCGCTATGGAGAACAGTATGGAGGTTCCTCAAAAAAGCTAAAAATAGAGGTACCATGTGATCCAGCAATCTCACTCCTGGGCATATAGCCAGAAAGAACTGTAATTCAAAAAGACACTTGGCCCCAGTGTTCACAGCAGCACTTTTCACAATAGCCAAGAACCTAAATGCCCATCAATGGAAGAATGGATGAAGGAGGTGTGGTACAATTTATTACTCAGCCATAAAAAAAGAATGAAATAATGCCATTTGCAGCAACATGGGTGGAAGCCTCCCCTGACTGTTGTGCCTGCCTCCACCTCCAGACAGGACCCCTCTGCTGTGTTCCTGGCTTATCCACCCGCCTCAGCCTGCCACACCTCCTCGTCTTGAAATCACGGTTTTATTTCACAGAATTGAGCCCCAAAGGTCAGTCTCCTTCACAGCCATATCCCCAGGGCCTAGCCCACCAAGCTCAGCACACAGTAGGAGCCCAGTTAATGTTTGCTGACTTAATTATTGAATTATAACAAGAAATATAGCCAATATTAATTGAGAACCACTGAGCACTAGGCCCCATTCCAAATATTTTTGCACAGATTCTAGCTCATTTAAAACAGCCATTTGAAGCAAGCACTGTTTGTTTGCTATCTGAGGAAATGGATCCAGAGATGTGTCTGGTGGACGTGCACACAGGTTTGAACCCAGTATGTCTGGATTTGGAGCCTGTAAGCTAAGCCACAATAAACAAGTGAACAGATGAATGCCTGCCTACATACCCTCATGGTTGCCGAGAAGGACAAAAATACTAAAAGCCCTACATGTGCACAGAGGTTTATTGTTACAAAGCCCCAAAAAAAGAAGGAACCCCTGGTTCGGGACCTGCTCTTCCCAGGCCTTGGTTCCACCATCTGAAGTAAGGGTCGTACTTAATAATACCAAGGCTCTTACACACATGATGGGGCTTCTCAGAAGGCAGGGAGGAGAGCAAGAAAGGGTGGTTGAGCCAAGAGAAACCTAGAAAGAGCACAGGAGTTTGGTGTGCCCAGCAAGGAGCAGAGGGCAGGCTGGGGGTCAGCAGAGCGGGGAGGAGCCCCACTGCTGCCTCTGTGAACACTCAGGTCAGAGCTGGCTTAATTCAGCTAGGACTGGGGGTCAGAGTCAGGGTCTCAGTCAAATTAAGGGCGATAGTGACCATTCACAAGTAACCAGCAGTTTACGGTTTGCATTATCTCAGCTGTGTCTCACACCAACCCTGTGATTACGACCCCTGAGAACTACGGGCTAGAGAGGACTGAGTCTTGCCCAGGGTCACCCCGTGGGTGAGCACCCAGACCCCATCCGGCCCATCTGGTGATTGATCACTGTGAACTGCAGTAAGCCATATTCCAGAAATCACTCTGGCTCTTTAAGAAGGAACTGAGCAGGGCCCAGGTGGCAGGCCCTGGGAGAAGAGTTCAGTGAGACAGGTAGCCACTTCCACTCATTAAAAGTTTGGCCAGACAAGCAGAGTGTGCACCCGGAGGCCAGCGGAGCCCCTTGGGGCTCGGGCCACTGCCAGACCCAGCATCAGGCTCAAGCCGCTGTAATTGGGCCCCAGGTGTCCTGCTGAGCCCTGGTCTCCAGGGCAGCCTCACAGGGCACCAAGGTCCAGCTCATTATGGTCTAATTGTGGCAAATCACTGAGTCAGCCTCAGGGATGCAGAGCCATTAGCTCAGAGCAAGAAAAGTTTGAGGCGCCGCAACTTTCTCCCACACGGCCAAAACTTTCTCCATGGTGGCCCAAACTTTCCCGGCCCTGGGGGCCCAAGGTCCTTGTTGGTGCCTGGGTTTCTCCAGGATGCCCAGGCCCAGGTGTGCCACTGATCCACGGCCATCACACCAGGGCTGGTGTAACCCTCCCTTCTAGTCTGGTTGCCAGAAGCGCCTACTGGCTTCCTGGTGCCTCAGCCTGGGGAGGGTTGCCCTAGCTCGTCCTCCACTCCCACTGCCATCCCAGGACACTTGGTGGGGCAGCAGCCCTGTCCATACCTGAGGATGGGATCTGGGCACCCCCAGAGCTGAGCACCACATCCATGATGGGGGAACACGTCTGGTGGTAAACAGGACCATGGGCCCCCCATCCCCTGAGGCAGTTCCAGAGGCCCTACCTCCGTTTGCCCATCATTTCTCACACGGCCTCAGGAGGGAGGCAGGAAGGGTGATGTAAAGATGATGACAGCAACGAACAAACATTTACTATTTCTGAGCTAAATGTCTTCTAGGCATTAGTCTCTGCACCCTTCAGATAAGCCCTTGAGGTGGGAATTATTAATATCATCCCTATTTCATAGATAAGTAAACTGAGACTCAGAGATAGTAAGCTCGCACACTTCATGTAAGTTCTCCCTGTATGAGCATTTCAGCTTTGAAGTGAGACTAACTTGGGCTCCAGTCTCTGCCACTTAACTAGCTGTGCGAACATACGCATTATTTAACTTCTCTGAGACTTTGTTTCTTCATCTGTAAGTCGAGAATGTCATATCTGTTTCATGATATTGTGAGGTTAAACAGAACATCTATAAACTGCCCATCACAGTCTTGGCCCATGATAAACATTCGTTAAATGACTGATTACTTGGTGGAATGAAAAAAGCACAGGCTTTGGGACTTCCTTGGTGGCCCAGTGCTTGAGACTCAATACTCCAAATGTAGGGGGCCCTGATTCAGTCCCTGGACAGGGAGCTAGATCCTGCATGCTGCAAGTAAAAAAAGAAAGAAGAAAGAAAGAAGGGGTGGGTAAACACGGGATTTTGGAGCCAGCAATGCAAAAAAGTTTTTGCCCCCTTGATCCATGCCAGGCTCTGTCCCACTGGAGTTGCAGTGTTAGAGGCTCTCCCTGCCCTCCCCAAGCTGGATGAGACCAGGAAACAAGTGTACTGGGAGGGGAGGAGGTCAGAGGTCGGTCTGAGATGTCACTTGGCCTCTCCAAGCCCAGCTTTATCGTTTGTTAAATGATACACCTTCTCTGAAGGGTTATTGTGAGAGCTAGGTGCCAGCCCAAGCTCAGGTCCCAGCTCTGCCGCTTACTGGCTTCATGACCTTTACCTGTTTCCTTCTCTATAAACTGTGAGGGCTAACCACATAGGGGTTATGAGGATTAGAGAGAAAGTCTTAGCCAATATGTATAGAGGCTGTGCTCTGTTAGTAAGTATGCTAAATAAGTTACAGACAATACCTCATTTGATCCTTAGAACATCCTTGTGAGACTTTGCTTGTATACAGCTTCATACTGCACCTAGCCTGCGGGGTGCTCAATAAATATATGTTGAATAAATGAGTGGATGGAGATAGGCTTGGTGGTATTATTATGCCCATTTTTCAGGAGAGCATACTGAGGCTCAAAGAGAGAGCAACTTGTCAGGACCACGCAGAGCCAGGTCTCCTGTCCTGGGGTCTTGACCTCAGTGTGTTCTGACAGTTCAGGCTCACATTCTGGGGTGGGGCGGGTGTGTGCACCAAGAATGTCCAAAGATGAGGCATCTCTAGCCTGACCAGGCACAGAATGTTCCTTCCCGAGATGCAGACCCTGCAGCACAGGCCTGAAGGCAGGCAGCCTCTGCCTGATGTGGCACTTGGATGCCACCTTGTGGCTGTACTGGGCAGTGCAGGAGGCCTCATAGTGCGGAGGTTATGTCAGCCCTGCGGACAGAGAGCTGTCAATCCACAGATACTGGGTGAGGCACCCGGCCCAGACATGGAAGGAGGGAAGGCCTGGCTGTACAAAAAGCTTCTGTCGGAGACCAAAGGACCCTCAGCGCAAAATAACTTGCTTATGGGCAGGCCAGTTGGCTCAGATGGTAATGAATCTGTCTGCAATGTAGGAGACCCGCGTTCGACCCCTGGGTCGGGAAAATCGCCTGGAGAAGGAAATGGCTACCCACGCCAGTATTCTTGCCTGGAGAATCCCATGGACAGAGGAGCCTGGACTACTATAGGCCGTAGGGTTGCAAAAGAGTCAGACATGACTAAGCAGCCAACACTTCAACTTTTTCACAGAAATAAGGGCAGGGGGTGCCCATGTGTCCAACAGGGCCCTGTGGCCTCTGACCTTCTGGACCACCAACCCCAGGTGGCCCCTTACCTGCCCTCACACACACCACACACACAGGCGCCATATCAGGCCACTTGCCAGATTTCCCACTGCCATAGCCCACGGTCTTAGGGTCTGCAGCCTGGTGTCTTAGGACTGGGGTGTTTGGCACAAAGGACCCTCAGAGTGGAGAGTTCCTACTATTTCCTTAGGTATATGAGGCCCATAGTGTGTAGGTCCTGGCCAGGTGGACCCAGCACACAGGCCTCCAGGCTGTCAGGCTAGTGGATTCTCAGTAAGGACTCCCTTCTCCTACAAATCAAACAGCAGAGCAAGTACTGAGATTCAGGCATGTTGTTGCTGCTGAGTCAGTCCCTAAGTTGTGTGCAACTCTTTGCAACCCCATGAACTGCAGCCCACCAGGCTCCTCGGTCCATGGGATTTCCCATGCAAGAATACTGAAGTGGGTTGCCATTTCCTTCTCCAGGGGATCTTCCCAACCCAGGGATCAAACTCATGTCTCCTGCATTACCAGGTGGATTCTTTACCAATGAGCCATCAGGGAAGCCCCAGAGATTCGGGCATGCATTTATTCAATCTGAGACCAGCCCTCATGGACTGACAGCCTATTGAGTACTCCCTTCCTATTTCCCTTTCCTGCAAGAGGTATGGGCTACCAGCAGCCTGGACCCAGGAAAGGTTTCTCATGGGGCTGGGGACCAGAACAAGACTTGACTTCAAGCCTCAACTCTGCCACTTACTAATGCTGAGCCTTCATCAATAGCAACCTCCCTGAGACTCAGATTCTTCATCTGTAAAACGGGTTTAATGATTACCTCCTGACGAGGAATTATTTTAAATGAGATACGACATGTAATACCCCAGATGCGGGGCCTGGCCAGGGCAGATATGAGTTGAATGAGCTCCTTTCCTTCAGCCCCCACCAGCAAGAAAGAACCTAGAGGAGGCTGAAGCCCTCCAGCCACAACTGATAACAGAAGCCAAAGAGCCCATGCTTAGACAAATCATCTCACCCTTCAGAATCAGACAGCTGGTGCCCTGTCCCCCTCAGGCCCAGGCATTCCTCCTCTGGGCTCAAAGATGGACCCACAGGCAGGTCTGCTGACAAGAGTGTGCCTGGTACAGGTAACCACCCTGGCTAGGACTGCCCCTACCCCTTTCTCTACCCCCACCCTGTGCTTCACGACTGCTATTCAAGCCCCTCTCTTTAGCCAAGGCAGGGTGGACCCCAGAGTACAGAGACCAGCCCACTTCCTGCAGAGGAGAAGACTTGAAAGCTGCTCCATTGGGAAAGGAAGGCCTCTGTCCTGGGCCAAGGCCCACTGTGAAAGGTTTCCCCAGCCCCTTCCCAAGAGGAAGAGCTAAGGCTGGACAGGCCAGGGGTCTTCCTGAAGGGACAGAGAGCCATCTTCAAGACTGGACACAGCCAGACTGGGGGCCATCAGGCCAAAAGAACAAGAGGAGGGAAACTGGTCTAGTCCTGGTCCTCATCCACCACATGTGAAGAGAAGAACCTACCCCAACATTCCCAGTACAAAAGGACCCTCCAGCTCCCCAGCAACCAGAGAGGGCTCAGGAGCCAGGAGGAGCCAAGGGACCGGCTCCAGGCCCTGTTCTGTTACCAAGCAGCTTCAAGACTGCTGGCTCCAAGCCTCAGCTCCTCTGGCTGTAAAGTGGTGCCCCCTGCCTCCCAGGTGTGATGGGGAAATCAAATCAATTGAGGAACATGAAAGAGGGTAGGTCTTATGTTAGGTGTCAGCTTACATCACAAAAGTAATAATAATAGATAATAGACAGGAGGAAACTTTTGGAGCCAATGATGTTTATGACATAGATTAAGATGATGGTGTCATGGGTATATATTATACAATCAACTCTTGAACAACACAGGGCTTAGAGACACACACCGTCTACACAGTTGAAAATCCACATAAAACTTAAGAGTCGGCCCTCTGTACCCATGAATTCAACCAACTGTGAAACACTGTTGTATTTACTATTGAAGAAAATCCACATATAAGCAGACCTGTGCAGTTCAAACCTGTGTGATCCATGGGTCAATTGTACTTATCTGCAGATTCATCTGGTTGAACACATTAAACATGTACAGCTTTTAGTATGTCAATCATACCTCAGTAAAGTGTTTTTTAAAAAGCTTTCCCAATTCTGAGAAATAAGAACAAAGCAGGAGGCATAATCCTCCCAGATTTCAGGAAATATTACAAAGCTACACTAATCAAAGCAGCACAGTAGTATTGGCACATCAGATGTATAGATCAATGAAGAGAATAGAGAGTATAGAAATAAAGCCACATACCTATGGTCAATTAATCTACAAAGGACATGAGAGTGTATCAATAAAATGAAGAAAAGACAATCTCTTCAGCAAGTGTTGTTGGGAAGGCTGGACAGCTACATCTAAATCAATGAAGTTAGAACACATCCTCTCACCATACACAAATAAAAATTCAAAACGGCTTAAAGCTTTAAAGATAAGACATGATACCATAAAACTCTAGAAGAGAACATAGGCAAAACATTCTATGACATAGATTATACCAATGTTTTCTTAGGTCAGTCTCCCAGGCAAGAGAAATAAAAACAAAAATAAATAAATGGGACCTAATCAAACTTACAAACTTCTGTACAGAAAAAGAAACCATAAACCAGACTAAAAGATGATCTTGAACTGGGAGAAAATATTTATGAATGATGCCACCAACAAGGGCTTAATTCCAAAATATACAAACAGCTCATACAACTCGACAACAAAAATACAGCCCAATTGAAAAATAATCAGAAAACCTAAAAAAACATCTCTCCAAAGGCACACAGACATTTCTCCAACAGGTACACAAAAAGATGTTCAATATCACTAATTATTAAAGAAATGCAAATCAAAACTACAATGAAGTACCAGCTCATACGGGTCAGAATGGTCATCACTTATAAGTCCACAAACAACAAATGCTGGAGAGGGTGTGGAGAAAGGAGAACCCTCCTACATTGTTATTGAGAATGTAAATTGGTGCAGCCATTACAGAAAAAGCTATGGAGGTTCTTCAAAAAACTAAAAATAGAGAGAGCTACCACGATCCAGCAATCCCACTCATGGGCATATCGCTGGAGAAAAACATCGCTCAAAAGGACATATGTAGCCAATGTTCAGGGAAGCACTGTTTACAGTAGCCGAGACATGGAAGCAGCCTCAATGCCCATTGACAGAGGAATGGATAAAGATGTGGTATGTATATACAATGGAATATTATTTAGCCATTAATTTAAAAGAATTAAATAATGCAATTTGCAGCAACATGGATCAACCTGGAGATTATCACATTATCATACTAAGTGAAGTAAGTCAGACACAGGGTTGATCCCTGATCCAGGAAGATCCTGAATGCCGCAGAGCAGCTAAGCCCCGAGCCACAACTTAGCCCACGTGCCTCAACTACTGAGCCCAGCTACCCTAGAGCCCATGCCCTGCAACAAGAGAAGCCACCGCAGTGAGAAGCCTGTGCACCACACTAGAGCGTAGCCCTCGCTTGCCACAACTAGAGAAAAGTCTGCACGGCCATGAAGACCCAGTACAGCCAAAAATAAACAAACAAATAAAAAATGTTTTAATAAAATGGATAGCCAATAAGGACGTGCCTATAGCACAGGGGAAAGCTGCTCAATATTCCATAATAACTGAAATGGGAAAAGAATTCAAAAAAGTTGTTATTGTTCAGCCGCTAAGTCGTGTCCAATTCTTTGCAGCCCCATGAACTGCAGCATTCCAGGCGTCCCTGTCCTTCACTATCTCCTGGAGTTTGCTCAAACTCATGACCTTTGAGTCAGTGAACAACAGTAGACACATGTATATGTATAACTGAATCACTTTGGTGCACACCTGAAATAATACAACATTGTTAATCAACTACGCTCCAGTATAAAACAGATTTCAATAAAATAAAATAAAATTTTTCAATTAGAAAATAAATGAATATATATATGTGTGTATGCATATCTCTGAATCACTTTATTGTAATCAGAAATGAGCACAACACTGTAAGTCAACTATACTTCAATAAAATAATTTTTTAAAAAAACTTTCTAGACTATAATCACTTGAAGCTTATTAGGAACATCAGAAGTTCAATCTAGGAGAGAAAAGGCCATGAGAGGTCACCCAGTCTAGCGCCCACCTTCCATGGGCTGGGAACCAAGCTCAAGGGCGCTGCTGGCACCTGTGTCAAATCTCAAGCTTCTGGACTTGCTTCTCTACGCTGCCTCCTTCTCCCATCGGTGCCCGCATGCCAAGGCCCCGGGCGCCCATGTGCTGGTGTTATGGTTGGGGTAGGGGAAAAAGACACAGGTTAGAAGTTTCGAGGAGCCCTGCACAGGGTGGGCGATGCAGCCTAGACAGACACCTCCCCAAGTATTCCATGTGCAGGATGCTCCCACCATTCAAAAGGAGCCCACTGGAGCCACCAGCAGGCTTTCACAGGCCAGGGTGATGGGGCTCCAAGTCTCATGGGAGAGGTATGGGGAACCCTGACCCCCCTCCACTAGAGGAGAAATCTGGAGAGGAGAGTTTAGGGCTGGGGTGCCATGGGGGCCCCCAAGAAGGTGGGAGGGAGGAGAGACAGTGGACACGTGCTGCAGAGTCCTGGGTGGGAGGTGGGAGGCTACTGGGGGTCCCAGGTCAGACTGGCCTTCACAATGGGACTCAGTGCAAGTCCCAGGCTTGTGACTCCTTACACTGCAGAAACTCAAAGCAACTAGGGCAAGAGCAGTCAGGGAGGGCTTCCTGCAGCAGGTGGACCTGAGGGCCTAGAGCAAGCCCAGACTAGATGGCAGCCCTAATGACGCTTAGGAAAGGAAGGGCAGGCCCAGCAGAGGGGTGGGCGACAAGGTGCAAGCAGTTTGTCCTTGCTGGAGGGCACTGGCCCCTCCAGGAGGGGTGAGGGTGAGTGCTTTGAAAGCCAACGAGGAAGCCTGGACTTTACCAGGCTGGCAGTCCCGAGTCTCCGCAGAGAACCTTGGCCAGGTGACAAGGCCAGGTCTGCTTTCTCGAATGACCCTTCTGGTAGCAGTGCTGGAGTGGGACTGGAGGAGATGGTGGAGCTAGGTCAAGCATGAAGCTTAGAGGAGACCTGTGAATAGGCTTCAGGAGTCAGAGCAGAGAGGAGACTGCGGGTGGAATTGCCCAGACTTGGGACGGAACAGATGAAGGGGAGTGAGGGAGCGGGACAAGCAGGGCAATGTCCTGTAACTGACCCGGGCTGTGAGGTGGACTTCCTGAGAAAGCAGATGGGGAGGAGGAACCGGCAGGGCACAGGAGGGTGGGGAGCAGTGGGGTCAGGGGAGGTCACGTTGTGCTGCCCCTGGTGTGGCATCCTGGTGACAATGCACAGGGCCCCGGAGGTGCCCCCGTTCCCTTGGACACACCCCCAACCTGTGCTCTGCAGACGCAACATCGCACCCTGTCACTCAATGTCCCCACAGGAGGGTGTCCCAGCCTGAGGGGGACCCCAAGCCTGCCCCAGAAAGTTCAGACCTAAGAGGGGGTGTGATGGGAGCTCCCCAGGTGAAAAGGACACTTGAGTGGTACCTCCTCAGCCTGTACTGCTCACCCTTCTCCCCCACCCCACCCCAGCTTGTCTTTTTTCTAAGCCAAGGCTGGAAGCTCATCTCCTCCAGGAAGCCTTTGTGGCTTAGCCCTGCTCCACACACAGGGCTGAGTTCTCACCTTTCTGAGTAGCTGCTCCAGACCAGAAAGGCTCCCTGAGGGCACCCTGACTCCCCGATCCTGGGTGTCACACACACCCCTCCCTTGCTACACCCCTCTGCACCCAGAGCCTGCCCAGGCCAAGGCCACCCTCAATGTTCCTCTCTCGTTCTTTTGAACCCCACATATGGAGGCTGTCATAGGTTGAATGGTGGCCCCCCAAAAGGCCTAAGCCCTAACCCTTGGAACCTATGAATGTGACATTACTTGGGAAAAGCGTCTTTGCAGATGTGATTGGATTAGGGATCTTCATATGAGATCATCCCAGATTATCCAGGTGGGCCCTGATCCAACGGCAAACATCCTTACCAAGGCAGAGCTGGGAGAACAAGCCGAAGAAACACCAGAAGCACGGCCCTGCCCACTCCTAAGCTTAAGACCTCTGCCCTCCAGAACCAGAGGGGACAGGCTTCTGCTGGTTTAAGGCAGTTTCCAGTTAGCAGCAGTTTGTATGGCAGCCCTCGAACACTAACACGAAGGCTCAAAAACAGCGAGCAAACAGCTCAGACAGGGCCATCCTGGCCACAGTGTGTGCTGGCCCAGCTCTGCGCCCTGCAGGAGCTGCCAGTCCTGAGGGAGACAGATTGCCTGGGCTCCTGCCTCAGGCCTGGGCCCTGCCCTTCAGGAGAGTCATGGACAAATGGGGGAGCCCAGTCAGGGGACAGGAGATCCCAAGTTGGGGAGGCACAGGAGGTCCACTCAGTAGTGTGAGGAGCCCCTCCTCTTGGCAAACCTCCTCCTTGGGCCTGGGGATGAGCAGGATTTAGAGGGCCCCCACTGCTCTGAGAGCCCCCCAGCCCTGACTGCCCCCCACCCTGTGGCCACCTCTGACTGCCCTGCTGCCAGCTCCACCCTACAGTGGTGAAACAAGCCCAGGTCGGGGGAGATGCTCCTGGGCTCCAGACCACACCTCCTTGATCGGCTCTGGCCCTCGCCCCCATGTCTGAGGCTTTGGGATCAACCATGCCCACCGTCATCACCATTGCCTCCTCCTCTCTGCCTCTGTGGCTGCTTCCAGACCTTCTAGATCTGGTTCAAATGTCCCCTCCTCCATGAAGCCTTCCCTGACTGGGCCAGAGCAGTGACCAGAGATGAGGTGAGGTGGAAAGAGCCATATCTGGGTCAGATGACCCAGCCCAGCATTGCCACAGGTCTGCTGAGTGAACTTGGATAGGTGCCCTCAAGTCTCTAACTCTACATGGTCCCCTTCTAAATGCCATGTAATCTCCTTACTTTAGCAGGCCCTCTTACAACCTCTTCCCCTGCTACCAGTTCCTACCTTTCTCCCAGAAACATCGTCTAAGTACCACCTATCCTTACACGTGTACACCCGTGGCGGATTCTTGTTGATGTATGGCAAAACCAATACAATACTGTAAAGTAATTAGCCTCCAATTAAAATAAATAAATTTAAATTTAAAAAAAATAAAAACATGCAACAGTTTAAAAAAATTAAATTATTTGCCAGCAAAAAAAAAAAAAAAAAGCCTACTATGAGCACATAATAGGTAATCAATACAAGTTGCACTTCGGACTCTTGACTCCCCATCGCTGACATGTAGAGCCTGCTTGCCGGACTGACCAGCATCCTGTATCCACTCCCTGACCTGCTTTGGCAGAGCCACCCTGGGGCAGGCTGCAGCCTGAGCTTGGGGTGTGAGGACAGAATTCCCCCTGTTTGTGGTGAGTTACACCTCTTAGCTCCAAAACAGGGACCATGGGTAGCCCAGATCAATAGGAAGGGCCTGGCCTGAATGTCAGGAGACCAGGCTCCAAGCTGGCCCCATGGAGGCCCTCAGACACCAGGGAGTAGTCAGAGGGTACTGCCCATTGGCTGAGCTGGAGCCTAGGCTCCCGGGGAGACAAGTAGGGGTACATAGAGTAGCACTGTGGGAGCCCCACTGCTTCTCTCCACTTCTGCCCGACTGTGCTGGGTGAGTATCACTTCTGGGGGCAGCCCAGGGAGGCTGTGGGGTCTTCACTGGAGGCTCTGACCAGGGAGAGGGTGGCAGGAGTGGAGACAAGCAGGGCTGACACAAGGAAGGAGGACAGCTGGGCCTCACACCCCTGGCTGTCATCGCCTGTCTCTGGACAATCACATGACTAGCCCCCGTCCACACCAATGTACCCCCTCCCCAACTCCAGGTCTTCTCAGAAGGAAATCCTTTTCTTTTTCTTATCCCCCCAGAAAAATCAGTTGTTTTCTTTTTAATTTATTAATCTATTTTGGGCTGCGTGGGGTCTTAGTTACAGCATGCGGGATCTTCATTGCGGCGTGCAGGTTTCCCTCTAGATATGGCATGTGGGCTCCAGAGCTCATGGGCTCTGTAGTTCTGGCCTGGGGGATCAGCAGTTGCAGTGCACGTGGGCTTATTTGCCCCACAGCATATCCCCCCCAGAGATCAAACCTGCATCTTCTGCATTGGAAGACAGATTCTTAACCACTGGACCGTCAGGGAAGTCCCCAAAGGGAACCTTTTTCTAAACCTAATCTGGAGACTTCCTTTTTGAAACTGAGTCTCAATAGTGGAAAATCAGCCGGAGTTTAATTCATCCTCTCATTTCTACTCTGCCATCTTCTTTTTTCTCATCATTTTCTTCTACAGGACTCTCACCAAGCCCAGGTGTCTCCCTTAACGTGTGGTGACTGTGAGAGGCACCTGGGCTTTGGCATTCTAATCCCACCCCCACCAATTCTGGGCTTGATGTCATTAGGCTATTTGCACCCCACAGTCCACCCCCCCCAAATTCCAACTCTCAGGTTAGATGGCCTCTCTTCTGGGGAGATTTCCCTGCCCCATAGGCTGAGTTAACCATCTCCCTGGGCTCCACAGCTCTCTGCTTCTCCCCCTATTGGACTCCAAGCTTCTTGGGCACTGAAACCACATCTGATACACCCATGAAGCCCCCGTGCCTAACAGGTGCCCGGCACATGGTGAACATCCCAAAATATGTTGAATGAAAAAAAAAAGAATGGCTTCATACATCTGTCAGTTGTATAAACTGCCTACTAGACACTGTGACTACTAAATGAGATGGAAACTGTATGTGAACACAAAACAGAAAACAGACCATGGTAGGGCCTGAAAAATGTGTTCGTTTTTCTTCTGCTCCTTCCTATCAAAGCAACCTCAAGAAGAAAACTGTCCCTCAGAGTTAACAGAGGACACAGCTGGGACCAAGGGGCTGACACTACACAAAGAGAGGTTTCAGGCCTGACGACTGGGTGAACCACCCACTCACAGACCCACGGCATGAGATACAGTAGGAAGCATCTGGATGAGCAGCTGTGCAGGCTGAGGGCGCGCGCATCAGGGAAGGAGGTGAACGATACACAAGATGAGCCCTACAGGCTTCTGCTGGGTGTGGCTGTGAATTCATGATTCTCAATGTGCGTTTAGGTCACAGAGGCCCAGAAAAGGGATGGGAGGAGGGGCCTATCTGCCCAGGACTGGATAGTTAGAGCTTGCTACCCCCAGGCACTGGGAGGTTGGCAGTTCCCATCTACCTTTTAAGTCCCTTGGATGCAAATAGAAAATCTTCCCTCTCTGATGGCCTTCATTTCTGAGGCTCTACTCCTCACCTTCTGCGTTTTGATGTTAATGAGGCAGTTGCCCAGCGGTGAGTGCAATCCGCAGTGAGAATAGGAGCCTCTGTTATGAGATTCAGTCTATGTGGAACCGTATCTCCAAAAGAGGGTATGTTCATGCATCCCAGTGTGTGTCACTGAGTATTTCAGTGAGTCTCTGTACTTGTTTTCACACACGCCCTAAAGGATGACAGTTCTTACTCCACAGTGTGATTTGAGATGAGCTACAAGAGCTTTGGAGATGGTGAAGGCCAGGGAAGCCTGGCATGCTGCAGTCCATGGGTTCGCAAAGAGTCGGACATGACTGAGTGACTGAATGACAACAACATGAGCTACATGAGTGTGAGTGAAAATATCACGGGTTTACATGTTCATTCTTTGGGTTAGGGTATTTAATCACCCTACTGAAATGCAAATCACCCTGTAGGAGTCTACGCTAATGAATTATAAATTCTTTGTGAAATGGGCAAGTCACCAGAAGAATGTAATTTTCCAAGTTTACTTAAAAAGAGATTAAAAACCTGAGTAGATTGATTGCCATGAAAGAAATCAGAACATGTTACTAAATAACTATCATCCAAAAAAGTCTATGCCCAAATTGCTTTATTCATGAGATTTTTCCCCCCCAAACTCAAGGAATGAATAATTGCTGTTATAAAAGCTATTCTAGAAATAGAATTTTAAAAAGAAACTGAATCAATTCATCATGAAGCTGGCATAACTATGATAACAAAACCTCATAAAGAGATAAGATAGTTCCAAAAAAAACCTATAGATCTATTCTAAATAAAATACTAGCAAATTAATTTCAGTAGTATTTAAAAATATAATCACTATGTATTTTATCTATTTGTCAATGGGTCAAATTTTAAAAGCATTGGGCCATTATTATTGATGCCAAAAAAGCATTTGAAAACATTAAATACAGACTCAATTTTTTTCATTATTAAAAACTAGCAGCAGGAAGATACTTCATTAACATGAAAATAATGCCTATCTCAAACCAACAAGCAACATCATATTTAACATAGAAACAGAAGCTTTAATAAAATTGAGGGAAAATAAATACACCTTTTCTTATCATTACTTTTTAACATTATTCTAGAAGTTCTGGTTTCTGAAATGAGATGTAAAACCAGAAATGAAAGTCCAATTACTATGTTTTTAAAAGAAAAAAATAATTCTCCCTTGTGTGTGTGTGTCCAGTTGTTCACTAGTGCCTGACTCTTCGTGACCCCATGGACTGTTGCCCACGAGGCTCCTCTGTCCCAGGCAATAATACTGGAGTGGGTTGCCATTTCTTCTCCAGAGGATCTTCCTGACCCAGAGATGGAACCCGCGTCTCTTCTGTCTCCAGAATTGGCAGGCCGATTCCTTACCACTAGCACCACCTGGGAAGCCCAATTCTCCCTTAAATACCCAATAAAATCAACTGAAATGTTTTTAACTAATAAGGGAATTTTTTAAGTAGCAGTATATAAGATAAATGGACAAAATCATTAAACTTCTATATAAGCTTGTTGCCAATTCAAAAAATACAATAGAAAATTATTATATTCTCAATGATAACAAATTGCAAAATACCTAGGATTTTAACAATAAAGTATGGGATACCCATTCATTATTCAACCAATACTTACTGTCTCCTATATGTCAGGTTTGGTATTAGGTTCCTGGAGTATAAATGTGAGTGAAGTGAACAGAATTCCTACCATCACAGACCTATACAAATAACAGAAAACTGCTGAGAGACATAAATCAAGACTTGAAGACTTAGAACACCATACTTGATACTAGATTGAAAGACTGAATAATGTCAAGATTATCAGTCCTCTGAAGATTAATTCGTAGGTTTAATGAAATTCCAATTTTTAAAATGCACAATGAGATTATTTTTAGAAATTGCAAAATGATTATAAAGGTTGGGAGAATGAAACGAGAATAACAAAAAAAATTAACAAAACTACTTGTACAGATAACTTTTATTAGAAATTAAAATAAATGATAAAGTTATAGTAATCAATAAAATACAGTACTCTCTTACAACTTAGTAATAAAAGACAACTAAATTAAAAATGGGCAAAGAATTTGAATAGACACTTCTTAAAAAATACAAATGGTCAATATGCACATGAAATGATGCTCAACACCGTCAACCCTCAGAAAAACACAAACCAGGGATTTTCCTTGGTCCAGTGATTAAGACTCTGTGCTTTAAAAGTAAGAGGGACTGGTTGGATCCCTGGTCAGGCAACTAAGGTCTCACATGCCACACCACAAAGCCAACAAAGAGTAAAAGAAAAACACAAATTAAACCACTAGGATAGCTAGAATAATAAAGAGAGATAATAAGTATTAGAGAGGATATGGAGAAAATGGAACGCTCATCCATTGTTGGTGTGAATTTACAATGGTGCAGCTGCCTTGGAAAACAATCTGGTAGTTCTTCAATTGTGGTGGTTCCACAATTCCACTCCTAGGTATTTCCAAGAGAAATGAAAACATATGTTTACACAAAAGCTTGTACATGAGTGTTGAGAGAGCTTTATTCATAATACCCCAAATGTGGAAACAGCCCAAATGTCTACCAGCTGATGAGTGGATCAATAAAATAAATGGCTATGTAATATAGCCATACTATGGAATATTATTCAACCATTAAAAAAGAATGACATACTGATACATGCTATAGCGTGGATGAATCTTAAAAACATTATACTAAATGAGAAAAAACAGCCATAAAAGAGCACATGATGTATGATTCCATTAATATCAGTTGTTCAAAGTAGGCACATTCACTGACTCAGAAAGTAGATTAGTGATTGGGTTACATAGGGCTGAGGGGGTTGGGGAAAAATAGGGGTACCAGGTTTCTATTTGGGGTGATGACAATGTTGATTGTGGTAATAGTTGCACAACTCTGTAAATTTACTAAAAACAATTGACGTGTACATGTCAATGTGTGTATGTGAATTATATCTCAATAGAGCTTTAGTTTTTAAATAGCATGGTACAATTTTTTTAATTAATAAATAAATTTTAAAAATAAAAAATAGCATGGCATTGGCATAAGAACAGACTATCACTACCTATAAAACAACCACTTCACATGTAAGAACTTAATCCAGGATAAAGATTGTGACACAAAGCAGTGTAGGAAATGACACAAGAACAATTATTTCGCTCCCTGGGAGAAAAATATCAAGTTAGATCATGACTTAATGTCACATAGCAAAGTGAATTTCATGTGTATCAAAACTTAATTTAAAAAATTAAGCCGTGCTTTAAAGAAGAACAAAATACAGTGTACTATCTTTTTGATCTTTGAATGAGAATCATTCTAATAAACCAAGAAAATAACTCACAAAGAGGTGTCTAGAGATTTAATTTTATAAATTTAAAACCCTTAGTCTTAATATCATAAATAAGATAAAAATACTAACAAGGGACTTCCCTGGTGGTCCAGTGGCTAAGACTCTACACTCCCAATGCAGTGGTCCCAGGTTCAATCCCTGGTCAGGGAACTAAATCCCACATGCTGCAACTAAAGACACCATGAGCAGCAACTAAGACCCAGCACAACCTAAATAAATAACCAAATAAATATTTTTAAAACAATACTAACAAGATTTGGAAAATCTGTTTCAATGGATAAAAGGGGAAACAATGGTTTTAATATTTAAACTGTTAAGAGAAACAATCCCTAGTAGTACATGGGCAAAAGATAGGAGTAGAAAATTCACATGTGGGAACAAAATCCCACATGCCACAACTAAAAGACAGCATGCAAGTTAAAATGAGATAGTATTTTCAACCATCAAAGTATTAATTTTTTTACTCAAGGCAATTTAGTACTAGCACCAATGACAAGACTGACAACTTTCTTGGAAATCTACTTGCACCTTCATAAATGTTCATATTATATGATACCAATAATTCTACATCTAAAATCTACCTTGAAGAATTTATTTGAAATGCAAAGATTTATCCACAGATGCATATCTCATTAAATAATGAGCTTTAGTCTGTCATTTTTTCTCTAGGGATATTGGAGATTCATGAAGATCAAAACCTAGGAAAGCTGGGGCAAGCCCTAGTGGGTGCAGAAACCAGGCCTCCTGCCTCTCTTTTCTCCCCAGAGCCATCCCACTCCCCAGGGAAGATGTCATTATGGACCAACGGCAGCTCCAACCTGTCCTATACCAGCTTCATCCTGCGGGGCTTCCCGGGGCTGAAGGAGTCCCGAGCCCTCCTGGCGCTGCCCTTCCTCAGCATCTACCTGGTGATCGTCTCTGCCAATGCCCTGGTCATCCACACGGTGGTGGCCCAGAGGAGCCTGCACCAGCCCATGTACCTGCTCATAGCTCTGCTCCTGGCTGTCAACATCTGTGCCGCCACCACCGTGGTGCCTGCCATGCTGCTCAGCTTCTCCTCCCGATTCAGCCACATCTCCCTAGCTCGCTGCCTGGTCCAGATGTTCTGCATCTACTTCCTCATTGTCTTTGACTGCAACATCCTCCTGGTTATGGCCCTGGACCGCTATGTCGCCATCTGCTACCCTCTCCGCTACCCAGAGATAGTGACAGGTCAATTGCTGGCTGGCCTGGTGGGGGCGGCAGCTGCCAGGAGCACTTGCATCGTTGCTCCAGTGGTGGCGCTGGCCTCCAGGGTGCGTTTCTGCCGCTCAGATGTGATCCACCACTTTGCCTGTGAGCACATGGCCCTGATGAAGCTCTCCTGTGGGGATATCTCCCTAAACAAGACTGTGGGGCTCACTGTCCGCATCTTCAACAGAGTCCTGGACATGCTGCTGCTAGGAGCCTCCTACTCCCGCATCATCCATGCAGCCTTTCGAATTTCATCAGGCAGAGCACGTTCAAAAGCCCTGAACACCTGTGGCTCCCACCTGCTGGTCATCTTCACCGTCTACACGTCCACCATGTCCTCATCCATCGTCTACCGCCTGGCCCGCACTGCCTCCCAGGATGTGCACAACCTGCTCAGTGCCTTCTACCTGCTGCTTCCATGTCTGCTCAATCCCCTCATCTACGGGGCCAGGACCAAGGAAATCAGGCAGCACCTGGCAACTGTCTTCCAATGGGCACAACACCAGGTCCCCAGTGAGAAGCTGCAGCCCCCATCCTCACATAGGGAGCTTCCTGCCTGACTCCCCATGACTTGTAGGCCCTAATCAATCTCACTATCATGTAGGTAAATGTGCAAGTGACCCATCCCTGCTGTATGTTGGCTTTGGCTGTCTACAGTCATCTTTGAGAATCTTCTAGGCATATTCTGAAAACTGGCTATTCATCCAGAGTTCCACAGTAACCAACTTCAAAATAAGCTTCTGTCACTGGTTTCTCAATTTTCTCCCCTTCTTTCTGCATGTAGTTTTCATTCGTTCATTCATTCATTCACCAGACATCTTGTACACATACATCATGTTAGCCACACACTTGAAAGAAAAAAATTGGTTTCTCCCCTGAAAGAGGCCCCAATCTAGCAGGCTGTAAAGGCATGTAATGGTCAATAATAGCTTTATGAACAAAATTCTGTGGAAACATATAGGAAGGGCAATCATTGACATGGAACACTTCACAGAGAAGGTGAATCTAGCTTGTGTTTGAAGGATAAGGTAAGGTGTTTGCTCGAGAGGAAGGAGATGGCAAGAAAAAAGGCACTCTAGGCCAGAGGAACAGCATGGTGAGCCACAGAGGCTCACCATGAGCATAGAAATCAGAACATAGAGATCAGAAACTCCACAGCAGCCCCCACAGAGGGAGCATGGGGGTCTGGTGGGAAGTGAGGGTGGGTTGGCAGGCAGATAAGTAGAGGCCAGATGATAAAAGGCCTTATCTGTCATGATAAGGAGTTTGAGTTTTTACTCCAGGCAGCCACTGAAGACTCTGAAGCAGGGAAGTGGCAAAACCACATTTGTGATTCACAATGGTCACTCTGCAGTCACAGTCGAGTGTGGATTAGAGGGAGACAAGCCTGGAGGCTGTGACACGGGAGACAATGGTAGCCTGGACCTGAGTAGAGACACAGGGATGAAGAGAGGTGGAGAGATGGAAGGGATTCCTAAAGGTTGAATCTGTGTGTGGGAATCAGGGAGGCAGGCGGAAAACAAGGACAGAATGGCCTCACCAAAGCCAAGGGAGAAGACTGTTTTAAGAAGGTTGGAGTGGTTGGCAGGTTTCAGTCCTCTAGTGGGTCAAGGAGAATGAGGATTTGACTCAATAATATTGTGGAAGTTGATGAGTATTTTAACAAGGGCAGTTCCCTTCCTCAGGTCCTGGGGATACTATGATGAGCATAATGTGGTTCTTGCTCTCATGGGCTTTACCTTTTAGAGGAGGCATAGGCATTAGTCAATTGATGTTAATGCCTCGGAATGGTGGGGACTGAAATGAACTGCCATGATTCTGAGTGCATCAAGACAGAAGGTTATGGAGGGGAATAGACAGCAGTAGGTAGAAGGGAAGGTGGTCAAGAGGATGTGGGTAAACTTTGCAGAGTAGGAAAAAAAAAAATGTGACACTGAGAGAGGAAAAGACCTGGGTTTGATTCTTGGCTTAGCCACTTACAGGGTGAGAGGACCATGGGACAATCTTGGAATTCTCTCTGAACTTGTTTCCTCATCTGCAAAATGGAGATAATAATATTACCTGCCTCATAGGGAGAGGAGAAGTAATTAAGAGAAAATTAAAGGATGATCCTTTAAAGGAGGGACATACGGGAACAAGAGCAAAGCAGAAAATTTGGGTCTTGAGAAAAGGAACCCTCTTCTCTGGATAGAGAGAGAAGGAGTAAAGATGTATACAGAAGTGCACAGCTGTGCTGTTTCTCTAGAAACACTTAGCAGTCTGGGAACAGCTTTCACCCAGCTCTCAGCAGGGTACATCAGGACAGGAGTACTGGAGAGAGAGCCATTGAGCTGCCTGCCATCCAACTTGTGAAGGGCAGGGGAGACAGGAGGATTCTGAACAATGGAAGAAAGATGACAGGCCTAGAGGTCATCATGAGATATAAAAGTAGGGACTGTTATGTTAAGGGGAAGGAATAAGGCAGTTTGAAAGAGAGCTACTAAAATAGAAGACTTCAGACGTGGTGCATTTATGGTTGATGATCTAGGGTATGATCACTTATTCGCAGCCTGGACTGGATAGAGAACATGTCACTGATGTTGAAGAATGCAAACAACACTTAAACAAAGATGCTGGATAGATCATTTTCATGAATGATCCATACCATAGTCCAGGAGAATGGCCAGGGTTGAGAAGGAAAGTTAGCCTGAGCCAATGTCCTCTATGAAAATGGGGAAAGGATTTTGAAGTTATGGATAACAATGATGAAGGAAGGGGATACAAAATTAGGAAAACAATCATTTTAAGCAACATTAGGGAACTACTTTTTTTAATTATGTCAAGATATGGTTACCCATATCATCAGCCTTGAAAAGACTGGGAGACAGGTGTTTCCCAGCACATAGCAAGAGGCCCCTGACAGAGCCTGATGCCCTCCAGAAAAGGCCAGTGAAAGACAGGCAGGTTGGAAAGAAGATGGAAGCCCCTAGGTAGCAAGAGTGAAAGGAGGCCTAACCTGCTCTCATCTTCGCCAGTCCAACCTATATCCCAAGTTTTCCACCAGTTCTGTTTCAGAGTAACAATGTGTCATGAGTATAGCAGCCATAAGGGGGTGGGGAGTGGCATATGTCTTCGTTTTTCTTAGGAAGAACTTGGAGTGGCGAACACATGATATGAATAGGCAAGCGTGTTGGTGTGTTCACAGTGTCCTTGAAAACAGGAGAGTACAGCAGCACAGAAGTCATCCTTCTCAAGCTTGAGTGTGCAAAGAAAGAAGCATAACGAGGGCAGCACCCGGGTTGGTGGGGGAGCTGTGGTCTTTCGACATAGACGAAGGAACTGAGCTCTTTATCCTGCAGGAGGAAATAGCCTCACCCTCAGGGCACTCTTGGTCTAAGGATATACCAGCTGCTAGCACCGTCCTGCTCCACCACTCTCCTTCTCTGCCAGAAACGTTCAAGCTTGCAAAGAAGCCCAATAAATGTATCTTGATTAAATTCAGTGACCTATCATAGCCCTACGGAAAATATAAGGGAAGCAGAGGGTCACAATTCTCCCTGGTCCAAGGAGGCTACTCCTTTCTGGGTCAGATACTGCTCTGTTCCATGACTGTCCAAACCTTCCAGTATGACCTCAAAATATGACAGAACATGTCCTAATCCTCTCCATCGAGTCCCTCAAGGCCTTTCCTTCATGTTCACTGCTAGCACCTCAAGACATTGTTCAACATGGCAAAGAACAAGGGTGTTAGAGTCCATGAGACGTCGTTTTGAAACCTAGCTGTGCCTGAAGGTTGAGCTGCTTAGTCAGCATGATGAACAAAGAACAAAAGCAGACATAAAAAGAAAATATTAGCACAGAAAGCCCTCTCTGAGCTCTGCTTGCAGCTTCACTCTTCTAAAGGCAAGAGGAAGGTTTCACAGAATTAGAAGACATATACCAAAGCAGTCCCTGGTGGCTCAGATGGTAAAGCATCTGCCTACAATGCGGGAGACCTGGGTTTGATCCCTGGGTTGGGAAGATCCCCTGGAGAAGGAAATTGCAACCCACCCCAGTATTCTTGCCTGGAAAATCCCATGGACTGAGGAGCCTGGTAGGCTACAGTCCGTGGGGTCACAGAGTCGGACACGACTGAGCAACTTCACTTTCACTTTCTTTCACCAAAGCAGTCCCTTGGCATTTTATCTCTCTCTCAGTTCCATCTTTACGGTATCAAATTGCCTAACATCTTCCTGTGTGTTCGTCACTCAGTTATGTCCGACTCCTTGTGACTTCATGGACTGTAGCCTGCCAGGCTCCTCTGTCCATGGAATTCTCCAGGCAAGAATACATTGGAAGGACTGATGCTGAAGCTGAAGTTCCAATACTTTGGCCACCTGAGGTGAAGAGCCGACTTATTGGAAAAGACCCTGGTGCTGGGAAAGATTGAAGGCAGGATGAGAAGAGGGTGACAGAGGATGAGATGGTTGGATGGCATCACTGACTCAATGGACATGAGTTTGAGCAAATTTCAGGAAATAGTGAAGAACAGGGAAGCTTGGCATGCTTCAATCTATCAGGTCTCAAAGAGTCGGACACAACTTAGCGACTCTCCATGGGATTTCCCAGGCAAGAATACTAGAGCAGGTTGCCATTTCCTACATTACACTTAATTATTTTTTGGAAACATTTAAAAAAAGGTACATCTAAATGTTAAAAATCCAAACCATAAAGTTTTATAAGATAAAGAAATATATCATCACAACATTGGAGTAATGGAAGTCTTTCTAAGTAGGACACAAGTACTAACTTTTTATAAAAGAACGAAAAAAGTGATACAAACTTGACTACATAAAGGAAAGAAGTGATAAATTTGACTACATTAAAATTTAGAATTTTGGATAATCAAAAGCAGAGCTGCCACTGTTATGTAATACATTATACAGGTGGTCCACACAAAGACATCTGACAGAAGCAAGTGAAAGTTGAAATTCAGCCCACATTACACTTACCAAGCCATCAGAAAGGAGCATTTTTATAAATTGTACAAAGGTATCCAATGTACTAGACACAGTCTCAATCAAAAGATGGATGCCATAAGCAAGTGAAAAAGCAAGCCACAGATATGGGGAAGATACTTATAATACTTTATCCAACAAAGAACTAGTATCCAGAAAATATAAAGAGTAACTACAAATCAGTAAGAAAAAGACAGATAATTTAGTTTATCAGAATGTAACATAGATAGATAAAAGACAGTCACTTCAGAAAATAAGCATATGAAAAGGTATTTGTCCACACTATTTCAGAATTCAAATGTTAGTCATTTATGATTTAAGGCAGAATGAAATGCCTCACGCTAGCGCATGAATTTAAAACAGAAACTAAATGTATATTGGTCTTCCCTCGTAGCTCAGTCCTTAACGAATTTGTTTGCAATGCTGGAATCTGCTTGCAATGCAGAAGACTGGGGTTCAGGTCCTGAGTCTGGAAGATCCCCTGGAGAAGGAAATGGCAACCCACTCCAGTATTCTTCCCTGGAAAATCCCATGGACAGAGGACCCTGGCGGGCTGCAGTCCATGGGGTGGCAAGAGTCGGACATGATTTAGTGACTAAACCACCACAAATGTACTTTACAGGGTTTTTTAAATGCAAAAAGCAACAATATTTCAGTTAAGGAAACTTGATTTCTTAAGCTAAATTAGAGTTCCCACAGAGATATTGTAAAAGGACAGTGATAATTTGGCTGAACGTGGCATGGTAGTTGTATATCATGTGCGTCATCATTTTCAAAGGCACTGAAGTCACACCTGGCTGCATTAGATTGGGAGCAAAATCATTGTTGTAGATTGAGAACTATTTCACATCCACAGCTAGACTTGGAATCTTCCACAGAAGAAGGATAAAAGTAAGCCATGTGTCCTATGTCCTAGAAAATGAAGTACCTCTACAGCCTCCATCTAAAAAACTAATCATTTGCTATTATATATTCCAACTATTTCCAGTGCATTTAGTTCGCTAGTAAAGTAATGCTCAAAATTCTCCAAGCCAGGCTTCAGCAATACATGAACCGTGAACTTCCAGATGTTCAAGCTGGTTTTAGAAAAGGCAGAGGAACCAGAGATCAAATTGCCAACATCTGCTGGATCATCAAAAAAGCAAGAGAGTTCCAGAAAAACATCTATTTCTGCTTTATTGACTATGCCAAAGCCTTTGACTGTGTGGATCACAATAAACTGGAAAATTCTGAAAGAGATGGGAGTACCAGACCCCCTGACCTGCCTCTTGAGAAACCTATATGCAGGTCAGGAAGCAACAGTTAGAACTTGACATGGAACAACAGACTGTTTCCAAATAGGAAAAGGAGTATGTCAAGACTGTATATTGTCACCCTGCTTATTTAACTTCTATGCAGAGTACATCATGAGAAACACTGGGCTGGAGGAAGCACAAGCTGGAATCAAGATTACCGGGAGAAATCTCAATAACCTCAGATATGCAGATGACGCCACCCTTATGGCAGAAATTGAAGAAGAACTAAAGAGTCTCTTGATGAAAGTGAAAGAGGAGAGTGAAAAAGTTGGCTTAAAGCTCAACATTCAGAAAACGAAGATCATGGCATCCAGTCCCATCACCTCATGGCAAATAGATGGGGAAACAGTGACTGACTTTATTTTTCTGGGCTCCAAAATCACTGCAGATGGTGACTGCAGCCATGAAATTAAAAGACACTTACTCCTTGGAAGGAAAGTTATGACCAACCTAGATAGCATATTAAAAAGCAGAAACATTACTTTGCCAACAAAGGTCCATCTAGTCAAGGCTATGGTTTTTCCAGTGGTCATAAATGGATGTGAGAGTTGGACCATTAAGAAAGCTGAGCACCAAAGAATTGATGCTTTTGAATTGTGGTGTTGGAGAAGACTCTTGAGAGTCCCTTGGACTGCAAGGAGATCCAACAAGTCCATCCTAAAGGAGATCAGTCCAGGGTGTTCATTGGAAGGACTGATGTTGAAGCTGAAACTCCAATACTTTGGCCACCTGATGCGAAGAGCTGACTCATTTGAAAAGACCCTGATGCTGGGAAAGATTGAGGGCAGGAAGAGAAGGGGACGACAGAGGATGAGATGGTTGGATGGCATCACTGACTCGATGGACATGGGTTTGTGTGGACTCCGGGAGTTGGTGATGGACAGGGAGGCCAGGCGTGCTGCGCAGTTCATGGGGTTGCAAAGAGTCGGTCACGACTGAGCGACTGAACTGAACTGAGTAAAATAAAAGATATTTATGCATACTCTTTGACCCAGGAAACCGCCTCAGGGACATGAGCATCAAAATACATATACAAAGCTTTTTATATTGGCCTTGACTTCCCCGGTGGGTCAGACGGTAAAGCATCTGTCTACAATCCGAGAGACCCGGGTTCGATCCCTGGGTTGGGAAGATCCCCTGGAGAGGGAAATGGCAATCCACTCCAGTACTATTGCCTGGAAAATCCCATGGACGGAGGAGCCTTGTAGGCTACAGTCCATGGGGTCACAAAGAGTCGGACACAACTGAGCAACTTCACTTTCACTTTCAATTTATCCCTAATTAGGAAAAACCAGAAACAATATAATTGTCCCTCAGCGATGGAGTATGTAAATAGGTTATGGTACATTTATATACTGGATGCTAGCAATAAACTATAGTCACATACAACATTAATGAATTTTTCAAACAAATATTAATTTTTTCTTATTTTTCTAAATCTTTTTAGAACACAATGAACTGTATAAAGCCCAAAATATATACAAATGTATTGTGAGGTTTATAACTTATGCACAAATAAAGCAAATGACAACAATAACACAAACAGTGGAAGAGGGGCAGTGGAAGAATCTTGCTGCAAGGATCTCATACTCTTCATTGAAGTGGCACAATACTAATTAAAAGTAGGCTATGGTAAGTTAAAGATGTGTACTACAAAACCTAAGGCAAACTAAGAGGCACAGCTTGTAAGCCAACAACGAAGATAAAATGAAATCATGAAAGACAGTTACTCCAAAGAAGGTAGAAAAATTTTTCCATTGCTACCGCTTTCAAATTCCAGAGGACAAACTGGTGATGCCCCCCTGGAGGAGCCACCCCTGCCTCTGTAAGTCCTGGCTGCTCCCAGTACAACCCACACCAAAGTCATCTCCCACTCAAGCCCCTCAGTCACCCATTCTGGGAAAGTTAATGCCTCATCAATCTCAGTGTGTGCGTACATGCTCAGCACTCATGCACAAGCATATGTGTACATGCACACACACCACACTTTTCACTGTCACCCAAATGCCCCTTCCTGCCTTTGGCTGACCCCCAAATTGCAGGAGCTCCTTCCCCTCAGTGGAAGGTCATCCCAGTCAGTCATCCCCAGTCTGTTAGTCCCCTGGGATGGAAGCTTCCCTGAACCCTGACTTGCTCTCTCTGAGTCTCTAATGGCTCATCTGTAAAGTGGGGGAACCCCTCTGCAGACGTGACCACTCTGTGAGAAAAAGCTGGAGCCATAGAATTAAAAATGTTAGTATACCATCATCTCCACACAGCCTCTCTCCCTGGGGTCCTCCTTCAATTTCCTGGGTTTCTCATTGCTTTCTCCTTTGAGTCCCTGGAAATACTTACCCACTGGGAATCTCATCCTCCACTGGGAATACCCTGGAGACACAGGTCTACTTATCTATCCACCCCCTCAGCCTCATTGAGCAGTGCCTTGGAGTTGGGCACAGACCTCAGGCCTTACCTTTTCAGAGGTGATACCAAAGCCATAGCAGGCCACCACCCAACAGGAGTGTTCTACAGGCTGCCACAGTGAGGCTGGGCGTGAGAAGACAAGGGACTTATGGGGAGTTTGAGGCAGGTAAGCCTGAGATTGGCATTGAACTTCACCACTGGCAAACCTACATCACATCCCAGCTAGCATTTAACATCTATGATACTTTAAGAAAATTAGTTATTGTCTTTGAGCCTCAGTATTAATGTCTGTAAACTGGGTTAATAAATAGTATTCATCTCTTAGTGTTGCTTTGAATATTACAGATACCAAATGGAAAAGCCTTTGGAACCATGCCCGATGTGCAGTAAGTACTCAATAAATTTTAACTCATAGTATTGTTGCTGAGGCTAAGACTGGAGCCTGTCCAAAGCTATCTCATGTGTGGATGGGAAGGAAGAACTGTGATATAGACAGAAGAATCCAAGAAGACCTAGATTTGAGGCCTGGCTCTTCTTGCTAGGTGAGACTAAGCAAATCACTTGGAATCTCTGAGCCTTGATGGGGTTTGTTTTTCATTCATTCACTCATTTATTCGTTCAACCTCAAAGGGCTACTCTAAGTTAGTCGTACACGAGACTGTTTATTAAAATTCCTTGGTGCATTATGTATTCTTGCAACACAACACTTACTGAGCAGGTACTCTGCAGTGGGCTCTATGCCGGGCACTAGGACAAAGAGGAGAGAGGAGTAAGACACGGTTGCCCCACCAGCAACACCTTCAGTCTAGTGGGGAGCCTGATCAGCAATTCAGTGACTATTGCATGATAAAGGCATGTCCAGGGCCTTGCCTTCAGGGGTGAGGAGATAGATTGGAAGCTTGAGGACTGAATGAAGTTATGGAAGAGTTTATTTTCACCAGACAGACTTGAACTCCATATTCAAAGGATACGAAGGGGAGAAGTGGAAGATACCCTGAGAACGAAAGAGAGGAGAGGGACTTCCCTGGAGGGTGAGTGGTTAAGACTCCATGCTTACAGTGCAGAGGGCTTGGGTTCAATCCTTGATAGGGGAACTAAGATCCCACAAGCTGCACGGTGCAGGAAAAAAAAGAGGGCGTGGGGAGAGAAAAGAGAGACTTCTCTTTTCCTGGGAATCTTACTGGGAACAGAGGAAGAGAGAAAGATGAGCGCAGTGGAGAGGGGGTAGTTCAAGGAGCTCTTGTCTGCAGTGTTGATTCTCACAGTGGAGGAACCGCGCTTCTTTCTGCAGAAAGCACACGATGTCTGGCCTCTTCATCTCAGCCCTCTTACCTGGTCCCTCCCCTGCTACTCAGAACAATAAACTTTGCAGGGTGACTTAGCTGTGTTGGTCTTTTGCCTCTGTGTGGTGGTTTAGTCCCTAAGTCATATCTGACTCTTGCAGCCCCATGGACTATAGCCTACCAGGCTCCTCAGACCATGGGATTTTCCAGGCAGGAATACTGGAGTGGGTTGCCATTTCCTTCTCCAGGGGATCTTCCCGACACAGGAATCGAACCCCAGTCTCCTGCACCTCAAGCAAATTCCTACATTGCAAACAGATTTTAACCAACTGAGCTATGAGGGAAGCCCACAGTTGTGTCCGACTGTTTGCAAGCCCATGGACTATACAGTCCATGGAATTCTCCAGGCCTGGATACTGGAGTGGATAGCCTTTCCCTTCTCCAGGGGATCTTCCCAACCCAGGAATCGAAGTCAGGTCTCCCGCACTGCAGGCAGGTTCTTTACCAGCTGAACCACAAGGGAAGCCCAAGAATGCCGGAGTGGGTATCTTATCCCTTCTCCAGCAGATCTTCCCAACCCAGGAATCAATGGGGTCTCTGGCATTGCAGGCAGATTATTTATTGACTGAGCTATTCTTTACTGTGAAGCCTCCAAAGCAGCAGAACCTTTCGTCCTCTGGTTTCCAGAATCCCGTTTGCTCCTGGCTCTCACTCCATCTCTCTACTCTTTATGTCTCCTTCACTGACACCAGTTATTCTGTCTGTCCCTCAGGATTCTATCTCATGCCCTTAATAAAATTATCATCCCCATCTCTAGTTTCAATCCTGCATCTGAGCACTCCACTCTCATTTCCAGTTGTTGATGACTGGACATCTCTTCATTTGTGAGTTTTCACAACATCCAAATGTGTTTACTGACTGTACCTCCCAACACCCCAACCCTGTTGCTCTTTCCTCAGGTTTTAGCAGCTTCAATGTAGACATCATAGCTGAAAAAACAAAAAGAAACCTTATAATTATTGTTGATTCCTCTGTCTCTCTCCACTTCCAGTTGGTTCTTAAGTCTGATTGATCTAGAAACATCTCTGTATCTCCTTTAAGACCTTCATTAGACAGTAAACTGATCTCATCTTTCAGCCTTTTTCATCCCTTCTGCCCCTCCTTGAGGAGATTGTTATTCTATCTTTCCTCTCCTGGATGCTTTGGGGCCCAGTGTCAAAGAAGCTCTTTTACTAGTTTACTTAAGTAATCTTAAGAAACAAAACAGAAGAGCAAAGTACAGTTCACATGATGGAGATAGACCAGCCCATGCCAGCTTTTTCTCCCCCTCAAGAGACCACCCTGGGGCATTTGGGAAGAAGGAGCACAGGTCCCTGAACGTCTTCATGGCCACTGCTCCTGCAGGTTGCATTTTCCTCCTCATCCCTTTATTCTATCACAGGTCACCTCTCACCTCCTTCGCTCTCAGATTCTCAATTCCACCCCACTGGACCATCTTCAACAGAACTCCCCTAAGGATTTTTACCACCTCCCCACAAGGATTGTCTGGCCCAACCACAACAGAAGTCCACTTCCCAAAATCTGAGTTATTCTGTCTAAAACAATGCTCTAAGAGTTCCAGAAACACATTCCAGGGTGGGCCCTGGAATTCCAAATCCAATCCCTATATAGAGGGCTCCCTGTGAACTTTAGGATGTTTCTCTGTACTCTTCTGCGTATTCAGAGGATGGCTATAGTAACACCAGTATAAATACTGATTTTCAGAGACACTACATTCAAACCTCTAAGAAGGAAGAATGTTTCTTCCTAGCTGCTCTACAAGTTATGTTGTTATTGTTGTTTAGTCACTAAGTCATGTCTGACTCATGACGCCATGGACTGTACCCACCAGGCTCCTCTGTCCATGGGATTTCCCAGGGAAGAATACTGGAGTGGGTTGTCATTTCCTACTCCAGGGGATCTTCCTGACACAGGGATCAAACCCAAGTCTCTTGTGTCTCCTGCATTGGTAGGTGGATTCTTTACCACTGAGCCACCAGGGAAGCCCTACAATTTATGAGGCTTCTCTAATCTTCAAGGTTACCAGTGATAATAGGAAAATGATCAACTGCCTGGTTTGCCTGAAAACTTTCCTGGGACCCCACATGTTCGGCTCTAATGCCAGGAACACCTCAAGCACAGCAGGACAAGTTGATTATCCTGACGTTGTTAAGAGCATGCACTCCGGAGTCTGTCTGACTTCAAAGCCAGGTCTGCCATTTAACAGCTGTAGAACTAGAGTTAATCTCTCTGTGCCTCACTTTCTTTTTCAGTAAAATTAAGAAGATTGAAAAATTAATAAGTGAAAGCATTTAGAACGCTACCTGAAATAAGGTAAACCGTTACCTCAGTGTTAATTCCTCTTATCATCACACTTACAACCACCAAATGGTGCTCCCTAAGATTCCCTAAGAATCTGGGTAAGATGTGGACCTAGTACTGAATTACACATCTTTTAATATCCTAATTATACAAAAACCAGGCCAAAGCTTTGAAACTGCTGCTCTTCAGAGCCCAGCTGACTAGCTTCTTACCACCTTCTCCCTTTTCCTCATTCACCTAGTCAACAAGCAATGTTCCAGCACCCTCCCTGGGCCTGTGGTGGCTCTCTGCTTGGAGCTCCAGAGAGCACAACAGAAGTGTGCTGTTACACCTGCTCCCCCAGAACGCACATTCCGAAAGGAAAGCAAGCATTATCCACTGGGGGCAGGCCCAGGCAAGAGGCCCCTCAGCCAGTCGAGAGGGTCTTAGGAAGAGACAAGTCTCTGTGGCCTGTGCTTTGTGTCCAAGAAGACAGAAGTTCTGCTCAGCAGCTTCCTCTATCCTTGACACAGAGTGTACCCCAGGCACAAAAGGGAAACCATCATTCCTCACCGGTGCTTCACTCCAATAAACCCCTACACGGTCATTCCCAGGTTTCTTAGACCCAATGTGGGGGCTCCCCAGGCGGTGCTAGTGATAAAGAACCCGCTTGCCAATCCAGGGGACCTTCCCTGGGTTGGGAAGATACCCTGGAGAAGGGCATGGCCACCCGCTCCAGTATTCTTGCCTGGAAAATCCCATGGATAGATGAGCCTGGTATTTTCCTGACTCCCCAAAACCCCTACTTGGTCCTTCCCAGGTTTCTTAGACCAAAGATTCTTCATATACTTTTCTTCCTCCTAATCAAGGATCTTCTTCATCCTTTTTAGTGCCTCTGGGCCATCACTCCTTTTTCTTCTCTCCTACACCATACCTACTTTTTTTACTCAGCAATTGAATATAAGGAATATCACAGAAAGAGTACCCTTTTTAAAAATTTATTTGGCTGTACTAAGTCTTAGTTGTGGTATATGGGATCTAGTTCCCAGACCAGGAGTCAAACCTGGGCCCCCTGCATTGGAAGCTCAGAGTCTTAGCCACTGGACCACCAGGGAAGTCCTGATAAACAGTATCTTTAAGTTTACACCTCATGTACATAAGCTAAGAGCTCCCTGAAGACAAAGAATGTCTTTTTCATCTTTGTAGCTCCCATTACACCTGACACAATGCCTGTCTATTCCCCCAAAGAGTGGCCATAGATATGGCCATAGATACATGAAGAGGTGGATCTTCATCACAAACCCCCCAGGCCCCAAAATAGCAATAGAAATCGGCTTTCTTCCACTGATCATTTTGTTCTAACTGTCTCTGATCCCCACTTCTGGGGCCAGCCCAGAGCCAAAGCCAATGGGTGAGGATGGAAATACCAGTACCTTCAACATTTCCTACACCAACTTCTTCCTGGTGAGCTTTCCTGGATTGTTAGAGTGGAGGCCCTTCCTGGTCCTGCCTCTTACTTTCCTCTATGTGACCATCATCTCTGCCAACACCCTGGTCATCCACACAGTGGCAGCCCAGCGGAGCCTGCACCAGCCCATGTATGTGCTCATTGCCCTGCTCCTGGCTGTTAACATCTGTGCTGCTACAGCGGTGATGCCCAAAATGCTGGAAGGCTTTGTGCATTATGCTAACCCCATATCACTGCATGGCTGCCTGGCCCAGATGTTCTTCATCTACTTCACGCTCCTTCTGGACTACAACCTCCTGCTGGCCATGGCCCTAGACCGCTATGTGGCCATCTGCCACCCACTCCGCTACAGTGACCTGATGACCTCCTGTTTGCTGGGTGTGCTGGCCTTTTTCGCCCTGACACGGAGCTTGGGAGTGGCAGTGCCATTGGTGGTGCTAACCTCACGAGCTCGATTTTGCCGGACAGCAGTGATCCCACATTTCACCTGCGAGTACATTGCACTGCTGAGTATAGCTTGTGGAGACTTGACCTTCAACAACCATTTGGGGCTTGCCATGCGGTTGGCCACTGTGAGCTTTGATCTAGCCCTGCTGGGGACCTCCTACACCCGCATCATCTATGCTGCCTTCCGGATATCTTCCGGGGGAGCCCGAGCCAAGGCCTTGCACACGTGCGGCTCCCACTTACTGGTCATCCTCACCATCTACCTCTCTGGTCTCTCCACTTCCATAGTGTTCCGAGTAGCCAAGACTGTGTCTCAGGATGTCCAGAACCTTCTCAGTGCCATCTATTTGCTGCTCCCAGGAACCTTGAATCCAGTCATTTATGGGGTGAGGACCAGAGAGATCCGGCAACATATAGAAAAGACGCTCTGTGGAAAGGAACTAGCCCGGGAAGTTAGAGAGAAGCCAGAGAGGCTGCAAAATACAAGACTGAAAGGGAAGCTGCCAGGGTGAACTTCCTCAGTATGGGAGACTAGGGCTGTGACCTCTGGGAACAAGAGATAAACAGACAGTACTGAGGGACGGGCTGGAATTTCCTGAGATTACAGGCTCAACAGCGGGTTCACTGTTGGTAAACTATTCCTTTTTGAATCCTTAGAATGCTGTTTTCAATCCAATAATAAAATTGTTTTTCCCTATTTATTGCTGTTAGTTTCATTTCTCTGTCCTCTTCTCCCTGACTCCTGAGAAAGTCCCCAATAAATACCTGGATATATGGAGCTCCACTGAAGTTATATAAAGTCATGCAGATGATCATTTGCCCTGAACACACAGTTTGAAACAAGTAATATTGGACAGACCCTTCCCTGGTGCCCAATCTGTCCCAAATATGGCATAAAACTTGACATGAAGCCCAGTCTGACCAAATATCCAGGTCAGTCTTGATGCCTAGGTCCAGTCTAATGCAAGCACATGGGCTGGATTCCAGAGTTCAGGCAGTTCCAAACACAGGTGAGGCTCTGCCTGATATCCCCATCTGACACAGGCACACAGGGTCAGGCCTATCCCAGGTGTCCAGTCTAGCCTAAACAGTTCAAGTCCAGCCAAGGGGCCCAGCAGTCTGAGACACCCAAACCAGGTCTTCTCTTGGGACCCAATTTCATCCAGAGGCCAGACTAGGCCTTTATCTGTACTTGACTTTGACCCAAACCCATTGGTCAGGACACTCTTCCCATAGTACCCAGTGTGATTTATCTAAGTCACCCCTACTTGAAAGATCTCCGTAACTGTCATCTATGGAATGGAGTGTCCTTTAGGGATGTCCCCAAAAGAGGTGTCCTGTACTGTGCAGAACCAGCTGTAAACCACCCAAGTTTTCTCTTCCTTTGTCAACTGACTATATGGAATGTCCCATGAGGCCATGGTGCAGGCTGGGAGAGAAGCAGGAGTGATGGGCATTTGGGCCACTTCTTCAGTAGATTACTTGTGCATCCAGGGCCTGCTTGAGGCCAGGCTTGTATATACAACTTCCATTTGATGATGCTACTATGTAATGCTACTACGGATGCCAACTTTAGGTTTTGTGGGCAGATAATACCCAGTTCATGACAGCAGTTCAGGTTGCATAGGAACTTGATGGTCTTTAGTTAAGCAGTCTTGAGGCACAGTAAGTAGCAGCCAAAAGCTGTCTCTCTCAAGGGATCGAAAGAGGATGGTTACCGATATTTGAGGTTGCATGACAGGCTGGACATGTTGCAGAGCCTTCTTTGTTCTGGGCCCCACTCAAAACTAGCAGCTTTTAGGGTCATACAGTAAATGGGTCAAAATAACACACCCAAATGAGGAGTATGTTACCATTTTGCCTCCAAAATCCAGAGGACCACTAGGCTTTATGCCTCTCTTTCAGTTCTAAGAAGAGTCAGAACAATTTATCCCTTACCATGGAAGGAATACCTCAACATGCCTCATATCACTGACCCCTAGAAATTTCACTGATAGAGGTGCCTTAATTTTTGTCAGACTTATTACTCTGATACACAAACGTCGTACTGGTAAGTCTTTAGTAGCTGCTTCTTTTTGCTCACTAGGTCCAACCTGTACCTCAATGTAATGGAGCAGTATGATGCACCGTGGAAAGGAAAAGTGATCAAGATGAACTATAAATTATGATACTGGGCTGGAGAGCTGATATATCCCTGAGGCAGAACACATACATGGTAACCCAGACCCTTCCCTTGTATTTGATTAGGAATATCCAGTGATGGTATTCTGCATGTCTCTATTGCCACATCACCCCATGGGCTATCAGAGCTCTCTTCACTACTGAAAAGTCATGCTTAAATCTCATCAAATTAGACAACCAATGCAGGAAATTCATCTTCATTCCAATAGAACCATTTTCAGTACCAAAAACTTTATTAGTCAGGGCTCTCATTCTCCAGAGAAAATAAGGTGTGTGTGTATATATATATATTCCCTTAACCCTTGAACAATGCAAGGATTGGTTCTAGGACATACCAAGGATATGAAAATCCATGGATGTTCAAATCCCATGATACATCCATGGTTCCACATCCAGATTCAACCAAACACAGATTGTACGGAACTGTCATATTTACTGAAGAAATCCAAATGTAAGTGGGCTCATGAACTTAAAACTCATGCTGTTCAATAGTCAACCATATCTCTCCCCCCTCTCTATATATACACATATATAAAACTATGGAACTGGGAAATCCAAAATTGGCAGAGTAAGCCACCAGGATGGGGACCCAGAGAAGAGCAGATATTGCAGATCAGTCCAAGGCAGTCTGGAGGCAGAAGTCCTTCTTTCTCAGAGGACCACAGTCTTCTTCCTCGTAAGACTTTAACTGATTGGATGAGGCTACCCACATTTTGGAGGATGATCTGATTTACTCAAAGTCAATAAATTTAAATGCTAATTTCATCTAAAGAAATACCTTCATAGATCTATTTAGTGTTTGATCAAATATCTAGATACTATGGCCTAGCCAGTTGACACATAAAATCAACCATCACATTGCTTAGGCTCAGAGCAAGCCTAGAGAAGTATGAGAGTGTCCTAGCACAGAGCCAACCTGCAAAGACCTAGGAAAGCTATCAGAACATTAACTGAACATACTCTGAAGAGCAGACTTCACTGCAAAAACATTTTGGAAACGTCTCAGAATGTTTCAACAACAAAAATCACAAGCATTATAAAGAAACAGGAAAACAGTCAAAGGAACAATATAAACTGACAAAAACCACTCCAGAAAAACTCAGCCATCAGACTTTCTAGACAGACATTAAAACAACTGTCTTAAACATAATCGAAGAGCTAAAGGCAAACAATGTAGTAACAAAGATTTTGTAGTAACAAAATCAGACGATCAACAAAGACATAGGAATAAAAGGAATCAGACATTCTGGAGCTGGAAAAAGCAATAAGTGAAACGAAAATTTCACTAGAGGGGCTCAACAGCAAAGCTGAGGAAGAAGAAAGAATAAATGAACTGGAAGATAAGACAACTGAGATTAGAGGAAAAAATAGGATGAAGAAAAGTGAACAAAGCCTAAAGGACCCGTTGAGACACTAATAAAGTGGACTGAAAAATGCAACGTAGACGTCCCAGAAGGAAAAGAGGGAAAGCGGCAAAATCATTATCTGAAGTAATAATGGCTGAAAACTTCCCCAATTTAACAAAAGATGTTAATCTACTATACCAAGCAGCTCAGTAAACCCTAGTTAGGATAAATTCAGAGAGCCACACCAAGACACATTATAATCAAACTGTCAAAAGTCATTAGTACAGTTAGACAGAAGATTACCAGATATTCCAAGCACTCAACTTCTAGTACATACCCAAAAGAAGTGAAAGCAGGAATTCAAACAGACTACTTGTGCATCAGTGTTAACAGCAGCATTATTCACAACAGCCAAAAGGTAGAAACAACCTAAATGTCCATTAAGGGATGAATGGATAAACAAAATGGGGTGTATATATATATATGTGTGTATTTACATATATACATATATATATATACACACAATGAGGTATTACTCATCCTTAAAAAGATATGAAATTCTGATATGTGATACATAAATGAACCTTGAAAACATTATGCTAAGTGAAATAAGCCAGATAGAAAAGGACACATATTAAGATCCCTTCTACTTGAGATACCTAGAATAAGCAAATTTAGAGATAGAAAGTAGAATAGAAGTTACCAGGCAATGATAGGAGAAGGGGATCGGGAATTCCTTGTTTTATATATAAACTTTCTGTTTGGGATGATGAAAAAGTTCTGGAAATAGTGGTGATGGCTGTACTTTGTATATGTACTTAATGTCACTAAACTGCATACTTTAAAATGGGTAAAATGGTAACATTTAGTTATGCTTATTTTGCCACAGTTTTTTAAAAAGAGGAAAAAGGCACATATTAAAATCAGAATTCTATATGGTGTCTAAGTAATTTGTCTTAAAATTTCTTCCCTGAACTCTCAAAGAACAAAAAATGCTTTTACAAATTTGACCTTTGAAAGAAAATAAGTGACAAAATTAGTCTCACACAGTCATTTAGAAATGTTTATTATCTTTATTTCAGAATGACCTATTTAGACCATACCCAAATAAAGGCCCCATCAGCACTTCTCACAGGTTATGACTCATTTTGCTTCTATGCACACACCAAACTTTCCTTACCAAAATGGAAGTCACCAGAAAAGGGGTGCCAGATGGGTGATAAAAACCCTACTTAATCACTCCCTATTTGCAAAATGACTTCTTTTGCATTTCTAAAACATCTAGTTTGATTCCCAATATATCAATTTAAAAAAATCATTACTTTCACACGTATACAGAAACAGTACTTTAAACCACTTGATCTTTTTGCTGCAAAAAGGTCCAGCAAAGCCGTACGACTTCAAGCAAACCTACTGCACCTATCTATGCTCAAGAAGTAGTTTGGCTACTGAGGAAGTGCTGGTCTCTTCTAAGCCCTTCCTCAGGACCCACACATCAGGCATTCATCTCTGTTCTCCAAAGAGCACACCATGGCTGCTGTGTTCCTCTCCTTCTCTTCTTCTTTCGATACCTTTTCCTTATCTTTCAGCTTTTCTTTATTTAGAGTGAACTGGATTGGATTAGCAGCTGGTCTTGTCCTTAAATAATACATCCCAGTCTTCAAACCCTGAAAGGGAAGTAAGTACAACTAACTAGGAGAAGCTGTGAGAACATTAAACATTCAAGACCAATGTTTAAAACACATTTCCATAGACCAGGTCAAACTGCTTTCTAAATCTGGAATTATATCTCCTCTAGGAAGCCCCAGCTGTTTTTTTATTTGGGCTTCCCTGGTGGCTCAAATGGTAAAGAATCTGCTTGCAATGCGGAGACCTGGTTTGATCCCCAGGTTGGGGAGATCCCCTGGAGAAGGCAAAGGCTACCCACTCCAGTATTCTTGCCTGGAGAATAACATGGACAAAGGAGCCTGCTGGGCTGCAGTCCATGGGGTCGCAAAGAGTCGGACATGACTGAGTGACTAGGCACAGCACACACACAGCACAGGAAGCCCTCTCAAAAACGCTGAGAGAGAGAAGGAGACAGACAGTACCCGCTACCCTTTTCACCACTAAAACAAGCTTATCATTTTCAAAATGTCAAATATTTTTGTTCTCTAGTCTTTTTTTGTTTGTTTACGTGCACGACTTCCAAGTGTACCTAAGAAAACATGTCTGCTTTAGATTGTAACTATTTAGAGGTCTAGACCATTTCTCTGTATAAGTACAGATGACAACTATCTCATGGTTAAGAATCACCACCTTCTATTCAGTACCCCCAGTCCTGGAACACAGTACAAGTTCAATAAAAGTTTGTTAAATAAAGGATAAAATTATAATTCTATATAAATACCTAGAACATTGTTAGGGAATAAGAATACATTATAGGGACTTCCCTGATGGCTCAGGGGTTAAGACTCTGCCTCACAAATGCAGGAGACACGGGTTTGACCCCTGGTTCAGGAACTAAGATCCTACATGCTGCAGAGCAACTAAGCCTGCACCACAGCTACTGAGCCCGCAAGCACCACAACTAGAGGGTCTGAGTGCCCCAAAAAAAAGAACCTGCAAGCCACAACTAAGACCTGATGCAAGTCAAATAAATAAAAATAAATATTCTTTTTTTTAAAAAAGAACACATCATAGACTCACAGGTCTTTACCAGTTGGCAGTGACTAGCTAAATGATTGGCTTTTATTCTGTTTTAAAGCTGGGAAACAATGGGTATTTTTGAATAGGTGGTTGATGTATAGTTTTATTTTAGGAATGGTAGCAGGACACAAGCTGGCCTAGAGTAAAGATACCAGAAGCAAAGAGATCAGGTAAGAACTTGAGAATAAAGGTGGTGGTGGTGATGGAATAGAAAGAAAGGCATTTAAGAAACAGTACAAATGAACAACCAACAGCACACGGTGAATGATACATGGGAAGTAAAGGAAGGATCATAGATAACTCCTATGAGCTTACAAGCTTCGAATAAAATAATCCCACCCAAAATAAGAAAATTCAAAGTGAGAGCTTAATCTAGTGTAAACCCACATGTTAGTTTTAACATATTGGACTTAAAGTGAAAGAACTTCCAGGTGGCAATATTTAATAGGTAGCTAGAAAATAAAACTCTGTTCCAATTCTAAAGTATTCTAAGTTGGTTGACTTCCTCCACCAACCTGTTTCCAGCCGTAGAAGTGCATACTAGTGAGTTTGCCATAGTTAGGCTCAGCAATATGTATGTTCAAAGACTGGCTTTGATCAATGAAAGCGCCTCTCTCGGCGGCCATCTTGAGCACGGTTTTCTGAGAGATTTCCCACACAGTCTTATAAAGCTGCTTCAGGTCATCAGGAATTTCTGGTATGCTCTGAAAAAGGTAAAGCAGATGCTATTGTACTCTGGTTGAAGAAAGCAGTATAATTAATAGAACGATGCCCCAGGGTCTGGCTGTGATTCTACTTCCAGTCAGATCTGATCCTAGACATTCCATTTAATACAGTATGATCCTTATCAAGTTTCCTAAGACTACTCACTTCCAGTTTATGAAGTCTAATAAAACCCCATCTAACCAACAAAATATCAATCTGGTGGTAGTTATGTAAGATTCATTTTTAATTGGTTAATGGCCAAAACATTCACTGTTTTAGAGGCACTTAATAAAGGAAGGCCAGATCAAAGCTAAGCAATAAAAGACCCTTGAGTTTTGCAGAAAATACAAAAATTCAGGGCTGTAACTCACAGAAACATGACCCAAGGAAGCAATGAGACAAAAACCCTTTAAATATGGTAGGACTCCACAAACTCCACTCGAAGTCAATAGAAATAAGGCTTTCTTATTTCTTAGGTCTAGGGTTAGTGTGCATCAAAACATAGGCTGGCTAATGCTACAGTTTCCATCAGCAAATACAGAAATGTTACAGGAATCTTTATCTGTGTTGCTGAGCAGACCAATATCTAATAAGTGGCCTCTATCTACAAATAAATGCTTCTTGATTCTCAATTGCAAATATTTTATTGTTAAACACTATTTGTGGCTCTGTCTTTTGAACTATCAGTCTTCAATCTCCATCAAACTTTTTAATTAAGTTTGACTCTAATTTCAGGCTTTACATCACTGGTCTCCAAAATCTGATGCACTTTGGAATTATCTAGAGAGTCTTTAAAAAATGCTGATGCCTGAACTCTCATTCCCAGACATTTAATTGGTATGGGAACAACCTAAGCTTCAGCTTTAATAGCTCTTTAATGTATTCTAACATGCAGAGAAGTTGGGAACCATTGTTTTATAGTGCTGCACAAACAAGAGGGTAAGGCCTGGATATATGACCAGAGTGAACAGCCATTCTTTCTCTGTATTGCCTGGGATAATCGAGAAGGTACCAATGTTCAACTTAGCTCCTGAAGAGCACACTTTGGTTTTTTTGGTCATTCTGTACCTGGATGGACCCATTGCATGCAATAATCTGATTTTTCATCTCTTCATTCCACAAGCCCCGCTCAGTAAGATCTTTCAGTAAGTGAGGATTTACAATCTGAAAGGAAAAGGAGAAAAAATGTGAAGGAATAAACAACAACAGGGCCTGAAGAGGATTACACACTTGGAGTTTAACATTAGATTGCTTGGTAAATTCTATTTTTTATGAAACTGAGTGACATATCTCATCACATGAAAGCTATATTCCTCTAAAATCCTGACACCTGTTATTCAAAACATAACATATAGTACTGCAAAAGTGAAAGGAGCTAACTGCCTAAGCTGGGTATGTAGAATGATTCTTTTCTTGTTTTAAGTATGGACACAATAAATACTTGAGAAAATTATAAATGTACCCAACCCAAACCTTACAGAAATTTACTTCAGAATATTTGTAAATTCACAAATAAATATCTTTTAAATTAGTGGTTCTCAACCTGCACACAAGAATTACTTGGGAACCTCAAAAAAAAAAAAAAACAGTGGTCCTTCCCATCAGAAATTCTAAATTGTAACCAAGGCTGAGAACCACTATCTTAAAAGATACTTCTATACATTTGGAGTATCATCAACTTAAGCATGTGAGGCTACAGTATATGTGTTATAGTTTAGCACATGTAGTATAGCGTAGTATAGACATATACTACATGATTAAAGAATGGTTACACATTACATGAACTCCAATATCAACAAACTGCTTTCATACTCAACCCTCAATCCTTCATTCTTCTGACAGATATTTATAAAATGTCTATTATATGCTGAAATAACATAAATAATATTGACAGCTCACTTAATCAAAACTCTGCCAGCATTCTAAGATAGAGGGGCATCCTAAATATGAGTAGCATTTACTCCTAACATCAGGCTTCTAAAAGACTTTCCAGTAGGTCTGGTTGTAATCTTCTTACCTGAAATTCTCCTGACAAGACTCTGCGAGTGTAGATGTTACTGGTATAAGGTTCAATTGACTCATTATTTCCCAATATCTGGGCAGTAGAAGCAGTAGGCATCGGGGCAATAAGTAAACTGTTTCTTACACCATACCTGAAGAAAAGGAGATTATTAGGTGCTGGTCCTTATGCTACTATCTGTCAGGAAGACAGCTACTTTAATCAACATAGTAAAGTAGCTGCTGTAATACCATACATGCACCACACTCACATGCTGACGTTTGCATTTAACCCCTACAGGGATGCAACTCTACAGTATGCCCCTCTCCTAAATGAATGACTGATTCCTCAACAGAATTATCACAACTTTTACTCCTGACAACCTTTATCATGCCATGACTTATGCCACTTAAGAATCACAGCACTTGATACACCATCTTGCCCAAGGAAACACTCAAATGGCTGTTGGAGAGTCCCCACCTGTTACAGGTACACTCATTTAACCCTCACTCTTTTCTAAGAGACTATGTGATCACTGTGCTAGGCTCTTTAAGGAAATTTAATGATGTGAAAGTGGTAAGACCCAAACATCTATCACCACAACTCTTCTTTATACTGAATAAGATAATGAATGGAGAAAATGATGCTCAAAGTATAATATTCTTGACTTCCTCTATCACCTCATTAATTAAAGTTCCTAGATGAATGCTTACACCTTTTGAGTCCATTCAGTGCCAAAGAGAGTGCTTAAAAATGTAGTATCTGAGCTCTGAAAATCTTCAAACTGTGCTAAACACATCTTTCAAAGCTCAGCCTAGGGACTTCCCTGGTGGTCCAGTGGTTAAGAATCTGTCTTCCAATGCAGGAGATGTGGGTTTGATCTCTGGTTGAGAAACTAAGATCCTACATGCCTCAGGGCAACTCAGTCCACGTGTCTCAATGAAGAACCAGCACAGTCAAAATAAACAATAGTAGTAGTAATAAAATAGTAATAATAAAAACCTCAGCTGAAGAGATACCTATGCTAAAACATCTTTCCTGATCAGGCAGACAACACTAAGTAAAACTGTCAAATACAAGTATGTGCATTGCAAATATTTTTTATGACCTGTACCTTTACGTATATTTTATTTGTGTACATGTCTCACCTTACTTAGTTTCTCAAGCACAAAGAGCTTGCCTTTGCTGCATTCCATACCTCTAGATTCATACAGTACTTAGCACCGAGCCTCATATCCTAATGGAGTGTGTACAACTGAAATTTCAGCTTCTCTATGTCACTTTCACCAGGGCTTCCCTGGTGGCTCAGATGGTAAAGCGTCTGCCTGCAATGCGGGAGACCAGGGTTTGATCCCTGGGTCAGGAAGATCCCTGGAGAAGGAAATGGCAACCCACTACAGTACTCTTGCCTGGAAAATTCCACGGACAGAGGAGCCTGGTAGGCTACAGTCCACAGGGGTCTCAAAGAGTAAGACACAACTGAGCTAATTCACTTTCACTTTCATGTCAGTTTCTAGTTGTGAGGCATCAAGTAAACCACCAACTAGCTCATGTCTACTCCCTCAGTAAAGTGGACAGTGGTTTCCTGTCCACAGACAAGAAAATGTTTTGAAAAGTCACATACATCCAAACTATGGAATCATCTGTAATCACTAAAAACATTAAGTAGATTTGCATGTACTAAAAGAGAAAGCTCTCCAAACTAAATCACTAAATAAAAAGTCTCAGAATGTGTCAAGTTTGTAAAGTTTAAAAATAAAATAAAAAAAAATAAAAAAAAAAAAAAAAGAATGTGTCAAGTTTGATCATATCTGCAAATGAACTGAAAAAGGTCTAGAAAAATATACACCATTCATGCTGGTGATCTCTGAGAAAAGAAATAAGTTGGTTTTTTGTTTGTTTTGTAGGACAAGTGGTTGGTAGAAGAGGTATAAAAAAGGACTTTTACTTTCTATTTTATTTCTGTACTTGAACTTTATTAACAATGAATGTGTATTTATGTTGAAATTTTTATTTTAATTTTGAAACTTTAAAAAGTTATACATAAAAGACATTTAAACTACAGTATTTTGAGAAAAAAACAAAGTAAAAATAGAGTTCATGGGCATTTTTTTAAAAATCGAATTTGCATGTAAATACACATATATATACAAACCCAGAAGAAAGTCTGAGGATGACAGACAAAAAAATACAAACAGGTGGTCCTGGGGTAATTTTCATTTTACTCCCTTTTCATTTGTATATTTTTCTAAATTGTCTAACATATATTATTTGAGCAATGAAACAATCTGAAGGTAAACGGGTATATTTAAAGAGCATTTTAAAGCAACTGCTTCCTTCTGCAAACATTAAACACTATGTATATTCATTAACCTGGACATGTCAGACAGTCATGATAGAAAGCATAGAAAGCAAAAGCAACCTGTTTCAATAGAAAAACATTCTGCCTGCACTCAAATTTCTTATGTTTATTAATTGAAAAGGCCTACAGACTCAATTTTTACATTTTTCTTTCCAACAGTTTAATACATTAAACCCTCCAAAAGCTCTTTAAATTCCCTAGTGTAGTCCTATGATAATCAATTCAGTGAAAGCCATTTATATGCCCAATGTAATTAAGCAATAAATAAAAGTGGAAAACATTTAAAAAGCAAACACACTTGGAAATATGAATGCTTAATGAGAAAAAGAATTACCCATTCTTGCTAGTTAAGCCCTAAAACAACATCGACTAATAATACCTACCAAGTATTAAAATGTTTTCATTGCAGGCTACTATACATATATTGTCCTAGGAAGTATTTTCACAATAACAGTTCTATAGATAGGTCCTTTTAGTCCCATTTAAAAGAGAAAAAGATGAATTTCAGAAGATAAAATAACATACCTAAGTTTGAAAGAGGCACGATAAAAACCTGAACCCAAAGCTACTTTACATCTCTACTTACTTTGCAATCTTCTCCTTGAGAAGATTCCAGTCCCACAGGTCTGTAGGAGTAACATTCCACATATCATACTGAAGGATCTAAGGAACAAACAACCCAAATTGATGATAAATCATTCAATGATCATCTGAAACTATGACAAAAACCAAGCAAATGACTAACTGCCATGTCCCCATATCCCAACAAATGCTGTCATGTAAGGAGTATAAGGTCCAGAGATTTTCCTAGACAAATTGCTATGTAGTCATATTGATTCAAAGCAGGCTGATTAAGGCTTACCTCTTCCCCTTATCCCTGCTGAGTCCTCTCAGAAGACCCATATCATCTCTACAAACCAGGAAATTTTAACAAATGAAAGCATGTTGCTGAAATGTATTCTCTTTTTGTACAATAAAAGAATTACTCTACCCTCTACCTTCATCTTTCTTTACAGCCTTGATCTATCCTATCTCTAAATACTACCTACTTAGCTAATTAACACCTATTTTCAAACAATGTAGAGTTCCTAAATATCAGTAGGAACTGTGAGAACTAAATCTAACATCTTATTTTACAGGGAAGAGAATCATCCTACTGGGGATAAAGGCAGTGTGATGGCAGAATGCTAGGACAGCACTCAGATTCCCACCTCCTGGGGTATAGGCCCTCAAACTCTCCTCCTCTTCAGTATATACAGGACCTGGAAACACGATGGATGTCACTCACACAATTGTGACAAATGTGAAGGGTTTCTGCAGATGCAATTAAGGTTGAGAATCAGTTTAATTTTTTAGCAAAAAGGGAGATTATCCTGGGTGGCCCTGACCTGACAAATGAAAATGCCCAAATTGGTGACTGGACTGGGCTCTTGAAATGAGGGACTCTCCCTCCTACTGGCTTTGAAGCATCAAGATGCCATGAGCTCTAGAACTGCAAGGAAATGAACAACCAGGAGGGCTTGGAGGACTGTGCCTGAGATGAGATCACAGCTTCTACTGACATCTTGACTTTGAGAGACCCAGAGATTAAGCTAACCCAAGTCTGCACTCCTGACCCATGGAAATTGATACTGAATGTATGTTGTTTTAATCTGCTAAGTTTAGTTATAGAAAACTAATACCTGGGAGTTCCCTGGTGATCTAGTAGTTAAGACTCAGTGTTTTCACTACTGTGGGCTCAGGATCCCTGCTCAGGGAACTAAGATCCTGCAAGCCATGCAAGGTACCACTCCCTTCCCCACCCATCCAAAAAGAAAAAAAAAAACTAACTCAGCATTCTTCCTACATCTTTTAGCAATAATTAGTTTTAAATAAAAGAGATTAAAATAGAATATACTTTTACTCCAGAGAACAAAAGGACTATATGAGCTTCAGATGTCTGGTGTAATAGATTACAACTTTAGTGGCTTAAAATAACAAAATTTATTCTCTTGCAGTCTTGGAGGCCTGAAGCCCAAACTCAATATGTTGGGAAGGCCCCCTCCATCCCCAGGGTCTAGGGGAGATTTGGTTCTTTGCCTCTCCCAGCTTCTAGTGGCTTCAGTTCTCCTGGGCTGTGGCTACATCTCTCCAACCTCTGCCTCTATGGTTGTGTTGCTCCTTCTTCTCTGTGTCTCTTGTAAGGACAACTGTCACTGTATTTAGGGCCCATCTGGATAATCCAGGATAATCTCCTCAATTACATCTGCAAAGACCCTTTTTACACCAAATAATTTAATAGTCAGAGGTTCCAGACATTAGGATGTGAACATCTTTCTGAGGGCTACCATTAAGCCTACTACAGGAACCCATAGGCAAAGAGAAATTTCATCCGTATACTTACTCCTTTGCTGACTGGAGAGCCCTCATAGGTTTCATATGGGCCATACTCCTTGGCCAGGTCACAGCTGGCTTCCAAGGCTCCATAATAAATGGTTTCAAAGATCTGCTTATTCAATAATTGGGCCTCTGGACTCTCAAAAGGGTACCTCATCAGAATAAAAGCATCTGCCAGACCTTGTACCCCAATTCCAATGGGGCGATGGCGTTTATTTGACAAGCTTGCCTTTGAGCCAATAGATTTAGAAAAGAAAGAGATGACATTAATGAACAGTAAAACCAACATTCTGTACCAAATGACACACTCTCTATCTCAGTTTTCTCACACCATTCCAATCATTCCAATGATAACATGATGACTAGAAGACTATGATCAACTCCTTCCACCTTGGATTTCAATTATCACCAATAAGCAGAGAAATCTATTCATACCTCTGGGACAGGGTAGTAGTTAATATCAATAATTTTATTCAAGTTTCGGACAATGACTTTGGTGACTTCAGCCAACTTTGTAAAGTCATATGTGTGTTCTGATGTGACATACATATTCAGGGCCAGGGAAGCCAAGTTACAGACTGCAACCTAGAATTTGAAGAAAAAGGGTTAAGAATCACATGATTTTTATTTCAATGACACTACCCTGTAAACTTCTAAAACTTGTTGACATTCAAGTTTTAGTTTCTATCTTTGACTGCTTCCTCTTCACCATTCACCTGTTCATTTCTAAACCCCAGGACCTATTCCCATGTGTGACGGTTACATGCACCAGTGAGACAGCTTAAGATGGGGGAAGAACCATACACTCCACAGTACAAGGCTCTTTACCAGACGTATGTCATTGTGCTATAATTTTTATGTATGTCAGTAGATGTGCACTGTCTAATGCAACAGCCACTAAATAAAAACTACATGAAATTTAAAATTTTTTATTAATTGCACTAGTTATATTTCAAGTGCTCAGTAGCCACCCAATACAGAACATTTCTATCACTGTAAAAAGCTGTTCCAAATTACCCATGTCTACCTCATCGTCACTGAGACTCCAACAGCCATAACAAAGGATCCAAGTTTGAATTTTAAGAAAGCTCTTTAGGTGATTCTTACTACACTAAGTGGTGAGCTTTTTCAGGTTAGGGATCATATCTTTTTTATCCTTACATTTTCAGGACTAGCACCACCACACCTGGCATATAGCAAATGCTAAATAATAATGAATATACTTCCTTCACCGTTTTGATTATGACTCTCCCAATCCAAACTCTCAACTCCTCTCACCTAGACTCCCTCATGCCCTTCATACCTAATCAACTCTACACATCGTGACAAAGTACCCATTTTTAAAACATAGCTCGAATCACATAAGCCTGATAAATGCAAGGGAGAAAAATAAGGCAGGAAATTGGGGCTAAGGATGGAAGGAGTGCCATTTTTAAATAGAGTCATCAAGGGAGACAGCACTGAGAATGTGACATATGAAGAAAGAACTGAAGAAGTTAGAAAGCAAGTCACATGGCTCTCTGGGGAAAAGAGCATTTTACCACTCAAAACTTCTGCAGCAGGAGTATGAGAAATGGCAATGAAATTAGAAGGGTTGGAGCACAGTGAGCAAGGGGAAAAATAAGAACAGATGAGGTGGGACACTCAGTTGTGTACCATCTCACAGGGCATTATAAGGGCAGAAATGAGGTAATGATACATACTACAGCATGGACAACTGACACAAAAGGCCCAATATTACATGATTCCATTCATACGGAATGCCCACAACAGACAAATCCAGAGACATAAAATAGATCAGTGTTGCCAGGGGATGGGTGAAGAGGGGAACAGAGAGTGAATGCTAACAGGTACAAGGTTTCTTTCTGGGGTGGTAACAATGTTCTAGAATTAGTTATCAGTGATAGTTGTACAACTTTATGAATATACTAATAAAAAATCACAGAACTGTATCCTTTAGAAGGGTGAAATTTATGGTATGTGATTTATATCTCAATTTTTAAAAAATGAACAAACTCTGGATGGGTTGGAAAGTCAAAGATAAATATTGTGCAGAGAATGGTATTATCTGATTTTTTGTTTTTAAAAAAGGTCATTTTATTCTCTGTAATACAGTCTAACTATATAACAATATAAATATATGCCAATTTCCTCCAACTTAATTGTAAGTTTCTAGAGGGCAGGGACTGAGCCACATTCATTTGTATCTCAGAGCACCTAGTCTGGTGTCTTACACATGCCTGGTGGTCAGTAAACTTTGTGAAATCAAACTGCAAGCTCAGCAGTATGTTCAGCTCACTTACCATTTTCTTTGACTTTTCATCTGTCATGTTTTTAGGTCCTAGAATTCAGGATCTGTTCCTTCCTCCTCATTTAGCTTACATCCAATATCCACATAGTCTGTCATCTAACGCAACAATCTCTATAAAGTAACTTCCAACTGCTTCTCACACTAAGCCATTCTATAACCAGAATCAAGAGCTATCCTTCCCATCCTAGCAATGCTATTTTCCTTTCAAAAATCTACAAGGGCTTTCCTATGTCTGAAATATGCCAGCTTTCACATACTTTCTCTCTTCCCTCAACCACAGCCATCCCTCCTTTAATATATCTGCTCCATCACAATAAACTTACTTTCCACTCACTGCACAAAACCTATCCCTGTCTCTAATCTGTCATACCAGTGGTTCTTCCCAAATAGAAAGCTTTTTCATAAACTTCTTTTTAAAATAACCAAATCTATATCCCATTTCCAGCCTTGCCTCTTCTATGAATGGTCTTAAAGATTTGAGATGAGAATTTTGTCTCACATTCACTGAAAGGACTCTCATGCTTACTATTTTAAACTGAATACAGACTCTAACACGTTACTGTGTTTGTCCTAACTCTAACCTAAATAATTATGTATTGCTATTTTTCTCAAGAAAAGATTATTACAACAATGTGTGTGTAAGAAAAAGTCTACAGTCTTTTCTATATGGCTCAGACTAGAAGATTTTTAAGGGCACACATCATACCTCTTCCTTCCTTTATAATCTATTTCAGTGCCCTTCTGCTTACAGCAAGCTATGAACACTCCCTTCACTCAACTCAAGGGAAATCAAGTGAGAGATTCACAAACAATTCACAAACTCCTAAGATTCTTCTCTCAGTACCCGAGGCAGAAGTTCTTCTACCTACCTCATCTTTGCTGGTATACTCTACTATTTCTGTGCACAGGTTGCTGCATTTGATGGTTCCCAAGTTCTGCTGGTTGCTCTTCCGATTACAGGAATCTTTGTAGAGCATATATGGGGTACCTGTCTCTGTCTGAGACTCAATGATGGCATACCAAAGCTGCTGAGCTTTTATAACTTTGCGGACACGACCTTCTTTCTCATACCTGGAAGGCAAAGCTAGTATTATTTTAATATTCCCTAAGAAAATCTTTATTGCAGACAACATGAAGAGAAACACCAAAATATAAAATATTGAAAACTCTTAAATTTTTACTAAGTTTTGCTAAGGGAAAAAAATTAGGAATATGATACACATTTTACCATGGCTAAAGCCAGACCCACTAAATCAATAATACCTTCCATAATAAAAAGGAACAAAGACTGAAGTAGTTAAACAGTGCCATTGTGCTACAGCAGTACTCTGGTGCTATTACTTAATGAGCTTCTGACACCTGCACCCCAGTTGCTCTCAATTCCTGTGTGCAATACAAAAGCATGACTTGCTTTATCAAATGTACTTTATAATAAAGCAAATTAATAACTCTACATTAATTGTTTAGAGGATCTATTAAAATATGATTTAACTTGAACACCTATTTACATGTCCCAAAGATTTTTGTTCTGTTTCTTAATAATAATTATTATTATTAATTAATATTAAGAATATTATTCTTATTAATTAATAATAATTAATTTTGTTATATTAAAAAAGAAATATTTCCAGGGCCCACCTGGTCTGCTCCTGCACAGAAAGGGTTAACTTTTAACATTCGATTATCAGGGTACTGGGATGCGGGTGGTAAGGAAAGGCAGATTGGCAAGAGGGAGGGCGCTTAACAACAGAGAGGGACAAGCCAATGTGTAACTGCTGCTGCTGGGGGCCCTCCAAAACATCCAAAACAGAAAAGGGAGAGGGTGCCTGTCAGAGACAGAACCAGTGGTGTCCCAAGGGTTGTCACACTTCTGTTCCGCGTGTCTAATGCTCTGGAGTGATCTGTCCTTTCAGACACCTCTGTGAGGTTCCAACGTCAGGATCCATCCTTTCCTCACAGTCCCAGCACGTTCAACTCACAACACAGTTTTTAAGGAGCAGCCCCTCCCCAAGTAAGAGGAAAGCTGGAGGTCCTTCCTGAGAGGAGGGTATTCTGGGGATGAGCCACTCCTGGGGTCCCCCTTCAGTCCCTAACCAGGCGGTAAATGTGGTGCTGGGCACCCCGTTCACTGGTAAAGACCTCGAAGATGTAGGCGGTGCAGAGCAGCAGTTCCTAGGCGTCTCTGTGTCACCACCTGGAGGATGGTGAAGTTCTCCAGGATGCTGTCCATTGCATGGCGCTCCAGCAGCTGCCGCAGCTTGTGAAAAAATTCACCAGGTGCTTGCACATGGGTGAGTGCAACATGTGGTACACAAACCTCCCATCCTCCATGAGGGTGTGTTCTGTCTCCACCTTTTCCACCACCTGCTTGCCAAAGGAGTAGACCTTAAAGGAACATGCAAGGGTCACGTGGTCCAGGCTCTCATACTGGCTGCTCTCTCCACAGAAGCCACTGCTGCCGCTGGCGGCCCCACCTCCTCACCACTTGGGCCCTAGGTCAGGTCCACCCAGAACCTGACCAGGAAGAAAGTGTGGCTGGCCCCACGGTCACACAGTTCCTACAGCTCCTCTTTTTTCAGGGAATTTGTCATAGATCTGTCAGATGTCCACATTCTCGAGGCAGGGCACTCCAAGGTTGGAGCAGTGCAGGCTGATGTGTACAAACAGGTGCTGTGACCAAGTAGTGCCCAGAGCCCAAGCCTACCAGGCTGGGGGTGATGTGGCAGGTGGGGGCAAAGCAAGGGGTAAGAGGGCTTGGGAAGCTCATACCCTGGCAGAGCAGTAGATGGAGGATTCAGTGACAAGGAGAACAGTGTCTTTGAGAATGGCTTCACATCTGGAACATTCCAGGAGGGCCCAGAAGCCCTGACCTAAAATGGAAAGGGCCTGGGGCCTGAGGACTGGTGGGACCCAGTCTGGCCTGCAGGGAAGGTGCTGAGATGAGCTGGGCAAAGGACACAGTAGTCATTGTCTGGAAAGCCTTGTCCTTGGAAACCTGGTCCACATTCAGTGTCTTGAGCATCAACTGGATTTCCCCAGACTTCCCTTGGATCAAAGCCTGGACACGACTAGAGACTGTTTGCGAGTTTAGGTCTTCCATGTTCTCAGTTTGATGTTGCAGGCAATCAGTTTATCACAACCATACAACTTGACTCCATTGAACAGAATTTTCCACTGGCCACAGGATGGGTAAGTGGCCGTGGCCTCCTGGAAGCTCTGCTCAATGTCTGTACTCTAGACACCCTCTGCATCTGTCAGGGCCCTCATCGCCCCCCACCCCCTCACTGCCCTCCTCACTTCCTTCCATACTTCCTGTCCAGCCACTGCCATTGGGGGTGTTCCCCTACCTGGGCATCCTAGCCAGGGGGCTGGGGGGAGGTTTGTCATGAGTAATTTTTTTGGCCATGCCACGCAGCATGCTGGATCTTAGTTCCCCAATCGGGGATCAAATCTGTGGCCCCTGCAGTGGTAGAGTGGAGTCTTAACCACTGGACAGCCAGGGAAGTCCCTCCAAAGTTTTAAGAAAGACAAACCAAAATTTTGGTGAAGATTCAGGAAGAAAACATACTAAAACAAAATTACTAGTCACATTCTCTTCTAGATGCTTCTGAAGAATCCTAGAAACTAGGCTAATGATTGACATAGTTTTGAAATTTACATCCTATAAATAAAAGAAACAAGGTTAAAACATTATTACTTTTGTGTTTTTTCCATACCTTTCATATAGCTTCTCAAATTCTTCTCCCCAGACCTCATCCAGACCAGGACACTCATTTGGACACATCAAAGACCAGTCCTGCCAAGGGAAGAAGAGTACCAACCATAAGAAACTTCAAATAACCAATCACACATGGTCCATTAGGAATACTACAAGGGAGAGGGTGGCCTCCATAGACTGTCTTAAAATTCTGCTTCAGAAACAATATTTAGGCTCAAGTCCAAACATCTAGTTCTGCCTATTTGTTCATGACTCCTAAAGCATTTAGAGCATCTGCTTTAGAAAATAAAAATCCAAGAAGATAAGAAAGGCATCTCTTGGTCAGCATGCCTTGCTGCTGCATAACATATAGGTAGATTCTTCCTAAGCATGATTTAAGATGACTGAGGAGAAAACTCATATGAACCAAGTTGTTATTACTAACAAGTAACTATCTCTCACCTGATTAGTCTCCACTCGCTTCATGAAGAGATCTGGAATCCAAAGGGCAAAGAAAAGGTCCCTGGCACGCTGTTCTTCCTTTCCTGTGTTCTTCTTTAAATCAAGGAACTCAAAGATGTCTAAATGCCAAGGTTCCAGGTAAATAGCAAATGCCCCAGGTCGCTAAAGGTAAATAAATCATCATTCTTTTCAGAATCAGAATGAAATAAAGGAACTTCATATTTTCCAAAGCACTTCAATAATATCTTCTTGGATCTTCACTACAATTAATGAATTACATGAGATAATACAAATAAAAGTACTATAAAATATAAAGTAGTAGTATTTTTCTTACAATCCTAGGTGTAAAAAAGAACAATTAACACAAAGAAAATGTAGAACAAGAAAGACTAAATAATTTATCCAAAGTAACACAGTGAACTAGAGATGAAGCTTCCTCTTCAGCTGTCATGCAGCTCACTTTACACTCTATGATGTGTATGTAAAGCCCAAAAAATTGCTTTAACTTTGACAATAAGTTGTGCTTTTTATTAAAGATCACAAAAAGGTGGTATGTCTTAACAAGGTCCTCACAGATTCCATTAGATAGGCTAGATGGCTGCAAAGTATCCTGCTGATAACATTGGAAAAATGGCCCAATACTCTCTATTTTCCCCCTATAAAACAGGCCAAGTTTTGCTTTTTGTCTTTTTTTTTTTTTAAATAAAAACCTAGAAAAAATATTACAACCCCTTTTCAAGATTAGGTATCAACATGTGCTTAATCGCTCAAACGTGTCCAACTCTTTCCAAGCCCATGGACTATAGCCTGCCAGGCTCCTATGTCTATGGGGATTCTCCAGCCAAGAATGCTGGAATGGGTAGCCATGCCCTCCCTCCAAGGTATCAATATGAGTCACCACTTTAGAAATTCTTTGCAAATAAACTGTCTTGTAAGAAAGCTGACTAGATCACTGGCTGCCTGGAGCCAAGGATAACGTACGTATGTGTAGGAGTGATGGATGATTAATACAAAGGTACACAAGGAGACACACTGGTGTCTATGTTCTATGGCTTGACTGGTGTGATTACACAAGTATATAATCATCAAATTATATATGTATAATATATATTGTATATGTATACTTCAAGTGTCTATACTTTAAAATAAGTAAAAAGTATACACACATTAAATTGATCATAAAAGTGGAAAAAAACAGAGTTGTTAGAAACATACATAGTGAGCTATCTTATTATAGCTTATATGAGATTTTCAGTTCTGATTTCTAGGACTTTCACTCACAAAGCATACCTTGTTTCCACCTTGATCCACATATCGAGCTGTGTTGTTATATACTCTCAGCATCGGTACAAGACCATTGGAATTGCCATTAGTCTGAAAAAGAAACAGGATAAAGTCATCCAGAGGAACAAGAGGCGGTCAGCAAGGAAAAGAAGAAGATGGCTCAACAGCAGGCAAATTACTTTCTCCCAGTCTAGCGTCATCTGCTCCCCATCTCTACCTCTGCTTTGAAAACATAATGCCCAACATAAAATAAAACTGTGGAATAAATTACAAACATGTACAACATTATTTCATGGCATCTCTAGCTTACGATGAGAAATAACAACTGTAAGTCAAACGAATCCAAAATCAGGATAGTTGAATTTAAACCCCCATACTTTCAAAAGGTCATCATATAATTAAATACTTTGGGTAGAGTAAAAACCCTACCACAGTATATTTTTCCCAAAAGAATTCAAGGCAATTTATAGTAAGAATTATATGCAGTGGATAAATCAAGACAATAAGGCAAATGGAGATTCTCCAATAAATACATTCTAGAATGAAGATGAGATACCTATCAATTTTTTAAAATAATCATTCTAACCCAAGGCAAGCCTTTAAGCAGCCTAGAAAGATAATGAACACCACATAACAGAATGGTTTTCTTCTGGACTCTCTTTCTATAGGGCGAGATATTTTCTTCACCTTATAGAGGAGGAAACAAACTCAGAGAAGTAAAATAACTTCTACTAGGCCACACTACTAGTAATTAGTAGAGACAGGATTTAAATCCAGGTCTTACTCAAAATCATTACCTTTTTTCTTTTGTTTTTTAAACTGAAGTATGGCTGATCTACAATATTGTTATTAGTTTCAGGTATACAGCATAGTGATTCAGTATTTTATACTGAATGTGATTTCAGCATATTATACTCCATTATATGTTATTACAATATAATGGGTATAATTCTCTATTCTATACAGTATATCCTTTCTTAAATATTTTATATATAGTAGTTTATATATCAGTTAATGCCATATCCCTAATTTGTCATTCCCTGCTTCCCCGACCATTTGGTAACCACAAGTTTGTCTTCTTTATCTGTGAGTCTGTTTCTGTCATGCATACGCATCCATTTGCATTATTTTTAAGATTCCACCCAAAACCATGATCTTGACTCCCAGTGAATAGCGAACTAAAAGAGCTGAAATTTACCTCATAAAGTATTAATGATTAAGCTTGAACCCTGGCTCTATCACATATTAAATGACTAATCTCTGGAAGTAATTTAACTTTGTAAGCTTCAGCTTCCTCACTTGTAAAATGAAAACAACAGTGGCTGTACTCACAAAGTTACTGTAAGGAGTAAAGTTTACTGTGTTTGTAATATCTATCTATCTCATAAGGTTGTAGTAATTCACATAAAACTTATATACAACATTTAGCATATAGTAAGCAATGAATCCGAAGAATTGATGCTTTTGAACTGTGGTGCTGGAGAACACTCTTGAGAGTCCCTTGGACTGCAAGGAGATCCAACCAGTCCATTCTAAAGGAGATCAGCCCCGGGTGTTCTTTGGAAGGAATGATGCTAAAGCTGAAACTCCAGTACTTTGGCCACCTCATGCGAAGAGTTGACTCACTGGAAAAGACTCTGATGCTGGGAAGGATTGGGGGCAGGAGGAGAAGGGGACAACAGAGGATGAGATGGCTGGATGGCATCACCAACTCAATGGACGTGAGTTTGAGTGAACTCCGGGAGTTGGTGAGGGACAGTGAGGCCTGGCGTGCTGCAATTCATGGGGTTGCAAAGAGCTGGACACGACTCAGCGACTGAACTGAACTGAAGCAATGAATAATAAAAGCTATTAATATTATTTTTGCTAAAGTAAATCAGAATTCCAAAATCTGAGCTAAAAAGGACCGTGCTGCTGCTGCTGCTAAGTCGCTTCAGTCGTGTTCGACTCTGTGCGACCCCACAGAGGACAGCCCACTAGGCTCCTCTGTCCCTGGGAGTCTCCAGGCAAGAATAATGGAGTGGGTTGTCATTTCCTTCTCCAATGCATGAAAATGAAAAGTGAAAGTGAAGTCGCTCAGTCGTGCCCGACTCTTAGAGACCCCATGGACTGCAGCCTACCAGGCTCCTCCGTCCATGGGATTTTCCAGGCAAGAATACTGGAGTAGGAAAAAGGACCCTAGGGCCCAACTAATCAACCTCTAATAAGATAGAAGTAGTGAAATCACTCATTCTAAGTTGCACAGCCAGCTAGTAATTAACAGAGACCCAGGTCTCCCACACTCCCGCAAATGCCCTCTCAACCACAACCCTGGTTGTTTATGGACTTGAGTCCCTCCAGCCACATACTTTTAGTCACACAAGAGAAGCTTACCCCAGCAATGTAGCTGCCAGTAGCTCGAATACAACTCACAGCAACACCAATTCCACCAGCGGACTTGGAAATCAATGCACACTGCTTTAGAGTGTCATAAATGCCTTCAATGCTATCATCTTTCATACTCAGAAGGAAACAGCTACAGGGGGAAAAAGTCACAATTCAGCAAGGAAATGAAGGAAAGTCAAAAAACAACTACGTAATTCAAAGAGAGTAAGGCAAATAAATGATCTAAAACTTACAAATTTTTTTTTTAAGAAGGAAAAAAAAATTTTTTTAGATGTTTTTAGAAGGAAAAAGAACCAAAACCTGGATATGACACAATGAAACATATCAGCATACATTGTTTTAAAATCATCTTGCCATCTACTCTAGATGCTGAGCCTACATGAAAGTCTTAGGGATAGGTAAAAATATTAGCTTACCTATTCACCAGATTACAAATGTGCCATTATAACATTTTCTGATATAAATTCCTAAGCATACCTAACATCTTTTCAAGCCAAGAAATTTAAACATTTATGAAAAAAAAAACCCCACCAATCCAATAATGAACCAAATTTGATATGTCCATCAAAATTTAGCTCCCTTACAGTCTTTTTAAAGACAATCCTTCTACCTGTGATTTGGATCTCATCCTCCTACTCCAGGACCCTTATTCTACCAATGATTCCTTTTACCAACTTTAATATTCATCCAAACAAACAGACTTTATCTTTTGACTTTTTCTATTGAATATTCAGACATTCAGAAATAATAGAGAATTTATAACATATACTTTGTACTTACCATCTGCCTCAAGAAATTTGATACTACAAATATAACCTAATATATATATATATAACAAATATATGCTGTTTCCATGCTTTCTACGTTCCTTTAGCATTTACATATGTTCCACAATTTAAAAAAATTTCTGGTTTCATACTATTGTTCTGCAACCCGCTTTTATTTAACTCAGTGTTGTTTTAGAGAGTCATTCCTACTGATACATATAGGACCAGTTTATTTTCATTGCTGTAAGATATTCCATTGTATGAATATACCAATATATTTGTCCATTTGCCTGCTGATGGACATTTAGATTATTTCCAACTTGTTTGCTATTCTAAACAATGCTCCTGTGGAAGTTTTTAAACATATCTCCTTGTGTTTATATCTAAGGATTGTCTATAGGGTGTAAACCTAGGAAAGGAATTTCTGAGTCAAAAGATATGCATGTGTTCCACTTTACTAAAGAGTCTCCAAAGTGAATGAGTAAGTATACTATATCAATCAATGCATGAGCCTGCCCACATGCTTACCAATACTTAGTTCATCAGCCTTTTCACTTGTATCAATCTGTTGGGTATGAAATATCTCATTATGATGTTAATTTTCACTTTCTTAATTAAAAGCAAAGTTTAACATCATCTCACGTGTTTAACAGCCAATCAGTTTCTTCTACAAATTAGCCCATGTTTCTATTTGGTTTTGTGTCTTTTTCTTATAATCTTTCAACAATTAACATACATTGCAAGTTTCCTCTCACCGTCTGAAACCTTTTTCACTGTATTTGGTTTGCTGAAGTTTAAAATTTTAATGTAGTCAATTTTTCCTTTATGTTGTTTGCTTATTATATCTATTTTAAGAAACCTTTCACTCCTCTGAGGTCATATATATTCTATCAAGATGTAGGTTGATAGTTATGACATCTGCAACTCACTGTCAAATGACTTAGCCAAAAATATTTTTAATTTTAAAGACAAAAATAAAAAATACATGTATATGCAAAATATCAGTAATTTTTAAAATCTAGGCATAAGTGGGTATATGAGTGGAGTTCACTCCTTTTCTTCAAATTTTTCTAAATGTTTGAAATTCATATTAAAAAGCTGGGGAGGAAAATATTTATTTTCTCTACATGTTCTTCTAAAAGATTTTACTTTCATATTTCTATTTTCCTCTTGAATTTATTTCTGTATATGACATGAAGAAAGGAAATCTAATTATACATTTCCCTACAGGATAACCGATTTTCCTAGCACTGTTTTCCCAATGAAATGCAATGACATCTGTTATTCATCAAGTTCTCATATAATCCACAAAGTAGGGTGTTTACTCTAGGATAGATAAACATAGATTTATAGTAGTCCTGAATCTAGCAGGACTTTTTCTTCAAAACTGTCTTGCTATTTATATTAATTTCTTGTGGCTACCCTAACAAATGCCACTAACTTGGCGGCTTAAAATAGAAATTAATTCTCTCACAGTTTAGCAGGTAAGAAGCTCAGCATCAGTTTCACTGGGCCAAAATCAAGAACATTCCTCCAGAGGCTCTAGTGGAGAACATTCCTAAAGGAGCCAGCTTCTGGTCTCCTCTGCTTATAGCTACCTCACTCCAATTTCTGTCTCTATCTACACACTGCCTTCTTTTCTTCTGTATGTCTTATATTTCCCTTAGCCTCTGTCTTATAAGGATATTTTTTATTAGATTCAGGGCCCACCTGAATAATTTGGGATAATCTCCCTATGTCAAGATCTTTCTTGGAGGGGGAAAATGACAACCCACTCCAATATTCTTGCCTGGAAAATACCATGGACAGAGAAGCTTGGCAGGCCACAGTCCATGGATTTGCAAGAGTCAAAAACAACTATCTGACTAAATAATAACGTAGATTTGTCAGTTTCTGTTTTGTGGATACTCTAAGAAGCTAAATAATTAAAAGTATTATTTGTGATTAAAAAAAAAACAGATCTTAGTCATACCTGAAAGACTGTTTTTCCTTATAAGGTAACATTTATAAATTTCAGGGATTAGGATCTGGTATATTTGACCAGCACTAGATTATTCTTAGCCATTTGCTCCTCCATATAAATTTTAGAATCAGCATGTTGAAATTCTGACTGGAATTACACTGAATCTGTAGATTAACTTGGGAAAAACTGACACTGTTATAACATTAAATCCACTTATGAAAATATGATCACTCTTGATTTGTTATATAACGTCCTTCAATTACGTTTTAGAATTTTTTCCTTAAAAGCTTTGCACACCTTTCATTAGATTTATTCCTGAGTACCTTCCAGTATTATACATTTTAAAATTTAAATCTTCTTTTTTTGGTTTCGTTTTTTATTTGCTGTGTCCAACTCTTTTGCAACCCCATGGACTGTAGCCCACCAGGCTCCTCTGTCCATGGGATTTCACAGGCAAGAACACTAGAATGGGTTGCCATATCCTTCTTTAAGAGATCTTCCCAACGCAGGGATTGAACCCACGTCCTCTGCATTGGCAGGCTAATTCTTTACCACTGAGTCATGGGAAGCTCCTTAAGTCTTCTAACAGCTAAAGTACAAAAATTAAATTAATTAATGTGGAATTTATATCCAGATATTCTACTGAAGGGCTTCCCTGGTATCTCAGATGGTAAAGAATCTGCCTGCAATGCAGGAGACCCAGGTTTGATCCCTGGGTCAGGAAGATTCTCTGGAGAAGGGAATGGCTACCCAATCCAGTATTCTTGCCTGGAGAATTCCATGGACAGACGAGCCTGGCAGGCTATATAGTCCATGGGGTTGCAAAGAGTCGGACACAATTGAGCAATTAACGTACACACACACACACATTCTGCTGAAATCCTTTTACTCCTAATAACTTGTCTGTAGATGCTCTTGAGGAATCATTAGTTTCATTCCCTCATTTCCAACCTTTTTTTTTCTTATCTTACAATTACAATGCTGGCTCAGGCCTCCACTACAATGCTAAAAACAGAGGTCCAACAGGTCTAAGTTTTTAGTGGATATCTTTTACCAAAGAAAGGAAGTTATTTTCTACATCTATTTTGCTATTTTTTTATGAAAGTATTAAATGATATAAAATGTTAGGGCAATGAATTACATTAATACACTTTTTGATGTTAGCATATCCTTGAATTCCTGGGATAACCCAACTTGCTTAGGGTGTATTAGCTTTTTTTTTTTTTTTTTTTAAATAAATTACTGGACTCTGTTCCAGTGTTTCCTTTCTCAGAAAATGACACCATAATAAATCTTGTTATTTACCCATAAACTCAGGAACCACTCTTGACTCATTCAAATCACCAATTCTGTCAATTTTACCTCCTAAATCTCCTAAATCAGTCTACTTCTCTCAATCTCTACTTTCACTTCCCTAACCCAAAATACCTACTCTCATACAGACTACTACTAGAATCCTCTAATTATTATCAGAAAATACTTTATTGAGATATAATTCACATACCACACAATTTCCCATTTAAAGTGTACAACTGATGGGTTTTAGTATATTTACAGAGTTGTACAACCACCACCAGAAACAAGCTTAAAATTTCACTACTGGCATTTGTCTCTCATCAATTTGTTTACCACAATGCAATAAGAGAGTTTTCCAGAAAGTAAATCTCATTTAATGATTAAATGTTTATCAAATTAATTTTTATGTGATGAACTGTCTAGTTTCTTCCGGTCAAGGTTTATTTCCCTGGTCAAAAGCATTTTAGGATGTTAAAAGTGACTATAGGTGACACATACCTAGAAAGTTGTGGGCGGTTGGTACCAGCATTGAAGAGAGTGGGAGAGGCATGGGTAAACCACCTCTCAGAAAGAAGGTTGTAGGTTTCAATAGCAGCATCAATATCTTCTTTGTGAATCCCCACAGATACCCTCATCAACATGTGTTGTGGTCTTTCAGCCACTAAAAACAAGAGAAATTTTTCGCATGAAAACTAGGCTGAGATAGGAACTTGAGTCTAAAAAAAGGAACAACAAAAGACAATTTAAAAAATTTTATACCAATAAGCAGCAAGATTATTCATAAACTAAACCTAAAGCTTAAAGTGTTACTTAGAGTTTAAATAGAAATGTTAAGGCAAATAGCTTAAAGTTCTATTTTCAATACAATGAACAGAAAATGTAACACACAAACACATTCATGTCTCACCCTTCCCATTGATCTTCAACAAATAGGATCTCTCCAGTGTCTAGAAAAAGCAAAACAACCGAAAAACTTCCAGAGCATAGTTTTTAAAGACATAGTAGATATATCATTCACAATATGCAACTGTTTAAATCTACTCAGTTTTTAAAATAATCTTAAATGACAAGAACATCATATTTAGATTTACTAGCTTTAGCTTAGAACATTATCAATTGACTATTTTTTCAGAAAAGAATGCCTGAAAATTTCTGGAAAAAGCTAACTCTACATTAATATGTATAATGTTAATAGCAGAAGTTGTGGTATTCACTATATCATAATGGTTCATATCATTAACATTTATAAAATGCTTATAACAGCCTAGGTACTGATCAAAGCAACATACACACACAAACTTCAAGAGCATTTGATATTGAAATTTTATTATTATCCCCATTCTAAAGATGAGAAAATTGAAGGACAAAGGGATTAAGTACCTTGCTAATAAGAAATGAAGCAGTGATTTGAACCTAGGTGGTCTGACATCAGCATTCACATTCTCAATCACTATATAACACTGTTTATCAACAAAAAAGTACCTAGAAAATCACTTAGCACATAGCAGGAATTCAATAAATAGTTGTTGCATATACAGAATAATATTGAATCATTCTGGCAAATTACTTGCATAACTCCACGGGTATCCAGAAATAGTATTTGGAAAATTTGGAAACTGCAAATGAATAAGCTATCTTTCTTTAATTCAAACAATCACCACTACCCTAACCGCACTAATCCCTCAGGACCATCCCAACTCCCAACAAATTACTACCTTTATAATTATATCACTAAAACATAAACAAAAAACTGCATTTCCTAATTGAAAAAGGAATTCCCACTCATTTGAAACCCATTATTTACCTTAAAGCCAAAGTAATTATAAGAGAAATCTCGGTCATAGATAATTGCAGAATTCAGGCGCTAGTGAAGGTTTAAAAAAACAAAAACAAAAACCCATAATTAAGATAATTAGACTTATTTTCACAAAATTTGTTACCTTTCAGCCCTGATTTCAGAACTAAAATTGATACAGGATACAAGAGATAACACTAAGTATTATTGTTGTAGAATAGAAATCCATACCTAATATTAAGGAAAAAAATTACATAAATTAAGTATCCTAACTAGGTTTAAAAACACATACATTAAAAGACTAGAAGAAACATATAAGTTGTACATAAGTAAAAACATAAATGTGACTTTCCCTATTGTGCTTACAGAGTCTCTAAAAAGGGAAAGAATATGAGCATAAAAGGGACTATATTATCATCCTAAAACATGTTTTTAGATTAGCTATTAATCCAAAAGTATTGGAGCCATATAAATACTAATACATATCTTTATTTTCCATTTTAAACTGCACATAACAATATATGATAAACAATTACATTAATTCTAAGGCTAATCAAATCCATAGTCCTTTAACAGGTTTTAAACAAAATATTGCTGTGACAGTGATGTTTTAAAGCAGAACTGGCCATTGTTACAGAGCTTTTGTAGGCTATAAAGCCATTTAAAGGAAAGAAAGCAATTAGGTACTAATAATCATTTTGGACAGAGGAACATAGAGCCAATTTTTAAAAATACTATCAGTGTTGCCATATAAGGATCCATGTCCGAGGACTAGAAAAATCTATACAAAACTCCTCACTTTCTCTTAAACTTTTAAGGGCATCTTTGTTGCCAAAGGCAGATAGGGGCTTTGCATGATTAATGGAGAACTGAGATACTTGATTATCAAAATTTATATTTTAGATACAGGTTTTTGATGTCATTAATTTTTGTTTCTCACCCATCTTCAAGAGAATACACATGAACACAACTCACTCAGTTTTCTCTCAGTCTCTTTAACATGTGATACATATTTACAAATAGCCAACGAATCACTCTATTACCTTCAGTTAAAACTGATTTCTAATCTGTGCAGATATGCATGGTAAATAAATCTGTGTGCAAAAGGCCTGGCTGGATCTACCCATCTTTCCCTCTGTCCTCTGAGATGTACTTAAGAAAGGAATTGAAACACAAATGGATAATTTTTAAGTAGCTGAGCAAGAAGATCTTCCAAAATTTTATCTGAGCAACCTTTTTGGAAGTCAGTTTGGCAACGTCTACCAAAATTTTGAACGCACATACTTTTTGGCTCAGCAATTCCACTGAAAGGATTTACCTCACCAATTACTCATCTATGAGCAACTCATTACCATATGAGAATAGCGACTGCAGTGATAAATGGAAAACAAATATTCATCACTAGAGCAATTCTTACATATATATATATAATGATGATATGGCTATAGGATGGAATGCTATGCGGGTGTTAAAAAGAATAAGGTAAAATTATAAATGCTAATAAAGAACTATCTCTAAGATACACCTGTAAGTGAAAAAAATATTAGAAAGAATAGTATGCACAGTACATTACCACTAAAAGGCAAAATAAATGTACATACACCATGTGTTATAGAACAATTCTGGAAAAATACATTTTAAAATGACAAAGTGCTATTCTTTCTAGACAAGAAAACTAGGATTCAGAGAAGGAGAATTACTTTTTACCTCTATCATTTATCATAGTGTTTAAATTTTTTAAAATGTGTTCATTGCCTTAAAAAAAAAAAACCTATAAAAATTTTTTCACCAGAAAAGCATTATACATACATCTTTATTTGCCAAAACAATATCCAATGTTGACTTGGCCACCATGGGAGAGTGTTTGCCATTGTGTGGGTTTATATAGTTGAAGAGGTCTTCCATTACATCTAAAAACAAAACAACAGAAAATTAAAATACCAAAATCACTTAACAGCAAGTTCAATACTCAGGTTAACAATTTAAAAGTGGTTCTCAACTGTTTTTCATCCCAACTCACCTTAGTACCTAGCAAAGACAGTGCTCAATGGACAAATACATGTTATATAAATATACACAGAAACTTACATAAGTAAAATAAGGAAACCCTTAAAGAAATAACTTTCCAGAGTTGGAGTGAGCATATGCTCTTATAGTATAGCATATGCTCTTTGAAAAAGACTGCCAGATGATTCTAACATCTTACCCCGTTAAGGATTTATTAGGTGAAAATAAAGAAAAGCATAAATTATAATCTCAAGTTTTCTTTTATCCTAACAAAACAGAAACTCAACTTAAAATTCAAACTCTATCATCTCAAGGATTTTACTTCTATAAATGCACATTGAGTAATAAGCTCTCTCTCTTTCAGACATCATAGCAGATATTTGGTCCTCTGAGTTTACATATAATACAGACACATACAAAGCTGGCATTCTGACAATGACTTGAATCCATAGATCAATTTTGGAAGATCTGATATCTTTACTCTTATAAATCTACTGAAGAGGGAGATATAATGTTTAAAGTCCCACATAAAAGATCTGGAATTGACAGCCAAAAGATTTCTACTCTCAGTCTACCAGCTGACTTCTTACATATCACTTTTTATATACTTAACAAATTATTTAACTGTCTTTTGCCCACATTCTAAACTGTAAAATGGGAGTGATGACTAATGGTGACAAAAGACTGACTGTAACATTTTGTTTAACCTAGGAATTATCAATAATTTTTTTTTCCAACCATACCATCACCAAGCATGTAATGAGGAGCTTCAAAAAAAAAAAAAAAAAAAAAAAATAGAGAGAAAACAAAAAGATAAAGAAAAGTTTTCACTGACCCTTCCATGCAGCAGATGAGCAGCAGGGAGAAACAGGAAGTTCTAGTCTCCCTCTGCCACCAACTTGCACACTTCGCTTTTTTAAACAAGATATAACTTTTCTTTCGATACTCAAGGTTTCATTCTAGTATGCCTATACATTTTCTGAGAATACTAAATTCTTTCTTTTTCTTCTAGACTCACCACTGAATACTTTCTTGGTTTCTTTGTGCAAGTTAGAGACGGCAATCCTTGCTGCCAGGATGGCATAGTCAGGGTGCTTAGTAGTCAAGGTTGCGGCTGTCTCAGCAGCCAAAGTATCCAGTTCCACAGTAGTGACCCCACTGTATAAGCCTTGGATTACTTTCATGGTGATCTGAGCCTATAAAAGCAAAGCTAAGAATTACTTGTGCTTTTCCAAAAATCAACATCTTCCTTAAAAGAGCAATGAAGAAAACAATCAAATTTACATCAAAATAAAAGACAATTTCCTTTTATGAAAAATCATCTTTCAGAATTGTACGCTGTGGAAAATTTAGTAATGAGACTTCATAAGTGAATAGAGCTGCTAGAAAATGCATACTACATATACAATGAAGCATCCAAAGAAAGAAGGAAGGAAAGAGGGAGAGGGAGGAGGGAGAGAGAGAGGGGAGAGAGGCAGGGAGTGGGCAAGGGAGGAAGGAGTGAAGAAAAGAAGGAAATTAGTTTTAAAGTCTAAGTAGAGCTTTACAAAGATTAACAGACACATAGGGAAACAGCTGAAAACAGACCAATTTTTCTATAAGTATTTTCCCATCTTTCATTCAAATTTTCTGTATGTAATCATGGTTCAGGCCATATACTTACCTATTTTCCCCCAATTATTCCTAAGGACAAGTACAGGAAAGCAAACAAATCAAACTTTAATCAGTCTAGTGAAAGGAGATCAAAGTGTAAGTTAGAATTGGGGCTGAGCAGTTAGATACCCTTTAACACCTCCCTGGGGTGAATGGCTTCCCTGGTAGCTCAGACGGTAAAGAATCTGCCTGCGATGCTGGTTCCATCCCTGGGTCAGGAAGATCCCCCGGAGAAAGGCATGGCAACCAATTCCAGTATTCTTGCCTAGAGAATTCCATGGTCAGAGGAGCCTGGCAGGCTACAATCCTTGGTGTCACAAAGAGTCAGACACAACTGAATGCCTTTCACTTCACTTCACTTCTTTAACACTTCACAAAATATCTCAACTTTCATAATCTTCTCTGACATTTCACAATTACCTGTGGGATGGGTATTATAATTATCCCCACTTTACATGAGGTACCAGGTTACGGGGACTTGCCCAAGGTTTTTAATGTCTAAGTCTTCTGGCTCCATATCCCATTCAACCTCACTACATTTCACTGTTTTCAAGACCATACTGTAAGAGGCACCCCTTTTTAAAATACACAATGCCCAAGTCAAGAAAGACAAATTCTAAGTTGTATGTTGCTGCTGTTCAGTCGCCCAGTTGTGTCCAACTCTTTGCAACCCCATGGACTGCGGCACACCAATCTAAGTTGTATATATGTATGTATTTATTGAATCTCAAAAAAAAAAGAAAAAAAACAGATTAGGGAATCCCTGAATGTCCAGTGGTTGGACTCCAAGCTTCCACTGCAGGAGTTCAATCCCTGATGGAAACTAAGGTTGCCCAAGCTGTGTGGCCGCAAAGGAAAAAAAAAGATCAATCCAAATAGGAAAAGGAGTACATCAAGACTGTATATTGTCACCCTGCTTATTTAACTTATATGCAGAGTACATCATGAGAAACACTGGACTGGAAGAACCACAAGCTGGAATCAAGATTGCTGGGAGAAATCTCAATAACCTCAGATATGCAGATGACACCACCCTTATGGCAGAAAGTGAAGAGGAACTAAAAAGCTTCTTGATGAAAGTGAAAGAGGAGAGTGAAAAAGTTGGCTTAAAGCTCAACATTCAGAAAACGAAGATCATGGCATCTGGTCCCAACACTTCATGGGAAATAGATGGGGAAACAGTGGAAACAGTGTCAGACTTTATTTTTTGGCACTCCAAAATCACTGCAGATGGTGACTGCAGCCATGAAATTAAAAGATGCTTACTCCTTGGAAGGAAAGTTATGACCAACCTAGATAGCATATTGAAAAGCAGAGACATTACTTTGCCAACAAAGGTTCGTCTAGTCAAGGCTATGGTTTTTCCTGTGGTCATGTATGGATGTGACAGTTGGACTATGAAGAAGGCTGAGTGCCAAAGAATTGATGCTTTTGAACTGTGGTGTTGGAGAAGACTCTTGAGAGTCCCTTGGACTGCAAGGAGATCCAACCAGTCCATTCTGAAGGAGATCAGTCCTGGGTGTTCTTTGGAAGGAATGATGCTGAAGCTGAAACTCCAGTACTTTGGCCACCTCATGAGAAGAGTTGACTCACTGGAAAAGACTCTGATGCTGAGAGGGATTGGGGGCAGGAAGAGAAGGGGACGACAGAGGATGAGATGGCTGAATGGCATCACCGACTCGATGGATATGAGTTTGGGTGAACTCTGGGAGTTGGTGATGGACAGGGAGGCCTGGCGTGCTGTGATTCATGGGGTCGCAAAGAGTCGGACACAACTGAGCAACTGAACTGAACTAAATCCAACAGAAAATGAATGTCATTTCCCAGTTGACCAAAACATGCCTCTCTCAAAAAAAAAAAAAAAAGTGTAATTACTAGTTTAAAATTTATCCCAATTACATGTTAGACCTAAACTCAAGTTTCTTCTGATCATTTTCTTCTCAGCAGATAGTCATGTTCAGTAAAAGAGTAATGAAGTCTTCTAAACACTTTCTGGTGCTCCAAGGCAAGTAATCAGAACTCAGAATAAAACAACATCCATGTGCTAATAACCACTCCATATAAGCATGCAGATTTGTTCATCTACCCTAGAATGCTCATGTTGGCTCCAGCACCCTTGCACTCTGAAATGCATGCAACTGGCAACAGAATACCTAGGAGTCAAGATACCAATATTGTTCTTCCTATACTCTCACTCACTTGTACTAGTCATCCCCCTTCTCTTTGAACCTTTCTTATCTATAAAACAAGGGAGATAAAATAAGATGATCTCTCAGGTTTGTTCCAACTCTAATATTCTAAATGTAAAAGGGAAATGTAGTATTTAAATGTAAAAGGGAAATGATAATAAATACATCTTAAAGCTGTATAAAATTATTTTCTTTCGACCATTTGGTCAATTCAATATTTATCAAGCATCTAATTATGTATGTGTTAAGCATTGTGGATATCGCAAGAACAAGATACGGGCCTCCCCAACAACTCTGGGGGAGGCTAGGAACATATAGTTAAATTCTATACTAGGTGGTTAATGCTATGAGGCCAGTGCAAGGGCTACAGTAATACAGATGTTGTTCAGTCACTAAGTCATATCCGACTCTTTACGACCCCATGAACTGCAGCATGCCAGACTTCCCTGCCCTTCACCATCTCCCAGAGTTTGCTCAAACTCATGTTCATTGAGTCAGTGACGCCATCCAACAATCTCATCATTTGTTACCCCCATCTCCTCCTGCCCTCAATCTTTCCCAGAATCAGGGTCTTTTCCAATGAGTCAGCTCTTCAAATCAAGTGGTCAAAGTATCGGAGCTTCAGCGTCAGCATCACTCCTTCCAATGACTATTCAGGATAGTAATATAGATAAAATATCTAAACAAGGATGGGACAATATGAGTTTTAAGAAAAAGATTTATTAGAGACTCTATTTAGTAAGATCATTTTGAAAGTCATGTGGAATATGGATTGGAAGATGGCAAGGTGAGGAAGACCTGGAGGACAGTTTAGAGACCACTATGGACAGTAGTCTAGATAAGGGATGCTGCAGGTCTAGAGTAGAGGAGTTACAGAAGCTGAGGAGAAAAGCAGAGCAACTTGCTTATGGCTCTCCTGAATTTAAAGGTTGGCTGTGAACTCTATATTACTTTAATGTATCCTTTCCATATGGATAACAAAAAAAGCAAATTTCAAACCAATTTCTACCCAAATGACCACAATTTCAAACAAGTTTTACTACCGATTTTTGCACTTATGAATAAAATAATTTACTCAAGGAAGCCCCTAAGTGAAATGTTAATGTCAAGTTTTCCTCTTTCCTCAGCTTTATAGTTCTCTGAGAAGTCAGAATTCACAGCATAGACAAAAATTTAGGGGAAAAAGTGAATTTTTTGTTTGCTTGTTGTCTTTTTGTTTTGTTTTTTTGCCATGCCACATGGCTTAGGGACTGAACCCGGGCCACAGCAGTGAAAGCCCAGAGTCCTAATCACTGGATCACCAGGGAATTCCCAGAATAAAAAAAAGTTTTAAACAATAAATTCACATTTTACATCCAAGGCTGTAAGAGAATACCAAACCAAAATATGTATATATAGCAAGAGAGTGAAGGGGAAGAGGTAAGAGACAAGTAAATGGAATCACATGAAACAAGCAACACAAGATATAAATCCTATTTACTTACAGGATCAACAAAGTCCATATTGAGCCCATAACAAAGCTTCTGGATTCGGGATGTAATTTTGTCGAACATAACTCGCTCTTGACGGCCATCTAAAGAATCAAACCATGCAATTCGTATTAGCACTTACTAAGTTAGCAGTGCCAAAGAATCAAACATAATCAGCGTGTAAACTTTTTAAACTTGATCAAAACGAAATGCTCTTTTGTAGACAAATGACTCAGACACCCAAGAGATTCATTAAGAGATTATTTTTTCATCTTCAAAAAGGAGAGATTCTATATTGAGTCTTCCCTTACATTACATATCAGATGGATTCTTGCAATAAATTTCCCAAATGATCTGTCCCCCCCAACCCTTGTCCCAAATGACAGGCATAATTATTCTTTAAAACCTAAGTCAAAACCATGTCATTACTGCCAAGAGTGGTTTATCATCTGTTTCAGAATCAAAGTCAAATTATTACAATAGTCCACAGAATCCTACATAACCTGTCCTTTGAGCCCCCTCCTCCAGGTCACCTCCTACTGTCCCACCTGACCCTGGCAACCTTGACTGCTTACTATATATACCTCTATTAGATCTTTGCTCAATGTCAACTTCTCAATAAGGTTTTCCCCAATCACTCTATTTTAAATTCCAATGCCCCAAACACAACCTTGCCCCTCTTACGCTCCTTCTATGCTTTATTTTTCTCCAAGCACTTCTGATCATCTGACATGCTCTATATTTTACCTATGTATTTGTTTACTGTATGACTCTTTCACTAGAATATAATTTCCAAAAGGAAAAAGATTTTGTTGTGATTTATTTATCAATGTATTTATTCCCCAGTGCCCAGACCAAAGCTCAAGGCCTAGCACATAGCAGGTACTCAAATAACTATTGAATGCTAAATGATTTATAAACCTATCTCCATCCTAACACCTTCATGATAAATATGGCTTTTGTACTCTCCTAGAGTAATTAATGATTTGAATTTACTTCATACCATGTAAAGAAGTACTTCTTTCTACTTGTAACTCAAAACAATCTTCCAGAGGCAACCTCTTATTTTTTATTTTGGGGATATGGAAGCACATACATATGGACCTTATATAGTTAGTCCTTTCATGGTTTGGACTTATATCCTACAGCTCTTCCTTCTTCCTAACAAAAAGTCCGGCTGGCCCAAGGACTTTCTCAAACGTTTGATAAAGAATAATGAACAATAAGAAACTGCTAGTAACCCATTATCAATAAAAGAAGTTAGTTTTTCTTAAACACTAATACATTAACTAAGATAGCCCTTCTCTTTCTGATTACCATTGTGATCTCCTTTTCTAACCAGACTCACATATGCATTGTTTAACTCTGAAATAAAGTAAATTAGTTGGCACACACCAGGACTGAGCCCTTAATGCTCTACTAACTGGTTAGGCAGATAGGTGACCACAAGGCAGCTGAAAATCTGCAGCTGTCAAATTAATCAGGAAACTGACAAAAAGTACAAAACCAACTCTCTAAATTCACACTGGGAAGAGGAGGCGTACTAAAGGGCTAAAGGATAAGTGATTCACTGTTCTCTAGCCTATCATTTCACTTGGTCATTTTTTTTCAACCCATAAACTGATTTCATCATATCACTAATCCCTTCTTACATTATCCTCTTCTCTCAAACAAGGCCTTCCTTAATTTGGTCCCACATCTCTTCTGCTGATCCTTGTAAAAGGATCCTAATAAGGATCCTACATTCTAATAAGGCCTCCCATTCCCACATCCATATAACTGATTATACCTTACTCTGCCCAAAAGTCCTTCTTCCACCTTTCCGTACATCTAACTCCTACTCACTCTCCAACTCTCACCACATCGGTGAAACCTGCCCCAAACACTGTAACTCACATTGCCCTCTTCCTCCTGTGAAATCCTCTTGAACACTAATTGTCTGATTTCCTCTTGGGTATAAGCTGTCTTTTTAAATTCCTCTCTTCAGGAAGACTTTGCTAATACTGTAAGACTAAGTATATGCCTCTTCTGCAAGATATGAACTTTCTATTCCCTATACCTACAAAGTTCAGCTCACATATCTTCACACAGCTGGCTCTTAGTATTATTCAGAGCTCATCTGAAATGTCACCTCCCTACCCGAGGATCCAATCCAAGGTTACCTTTTCATTCATCTTTATCACATTACCCTGTTTTACCACCACCATCTCACAAACCACTATCTGGAATTAACTCATTCTTACTTGTTTCTTGTATACATTTAACTACTGTCAGTCACTCACACCAGAATGTAAACTCCAGTCAGAAAAGGAATTTAGCTTGTTTTGTTCACTGCTGAATCCATAGTACCTAACACAGTTCCCGGCATAAAAGAGATGCTGAATATAGTCAGTCCTCTGAATCCACAGGTTCCACATCCATAAACAGTATATGATCTGTGGTTGGTTGAAGCCCTGGATACTGAACTGGAATTTGCACATGAAGAATCCTCAGAGACTGAGAGATGACCATGAGACTTGAGCATACACGGATTTTGCTATCCACAACAGGTCCTAGAACCAAATGCCCCATGGATACAGGGGAACGACTGTAAATACTTTCTGAATAATTGAATGAATGGGCTGCTTAGCCTGTATTTTACATATTAGAATACTGATCATCTTATGTTAATGTTTTTGTCTATTTTTCTCAATTGATTGTAAAGATCTTTGAAAGCCAAAACTATTTCTGCCTACTCACCACAATAACCTCAGTGCCGAGCACAGTAGCCACACAGATCTGTAAAATTATACAGTGGGCTGTTAAGGGAATGAGAAAGGATGGGAAGGAAGGAGAGGAAGGGTGGTGCGGGAGAGAGAGGATCTGGAATAGAAGAGATTATCAGAGTGCAAATAGATGCTTTAGAAAGTATTATTTTGCAAACTTTGTTTCAGTTTTACGTAAATACTTACATACACATGTGTTTACTCAGTCATAATGGAAAATAATTTTACTGTGGGTTACAACCCAAAGTTTTGAAAACACTATACTGAATTTCAAAGCACATTTTACAACTCGGCTGCACTGCATTTATTCCAATGGTTCTCAACTTTTAATCTTAACCTCCTTGAGCAATACGATGCTGTCCCACCAAGAATAACTAGACAACAGATAAGAAAAATTCATCTACTATTTCCTTCTGTTATCTAATACTTTTCATATAGATTATTCCTATATCCCTAACAGCCCTAAGATCATGGAAGATGGAGATGCCTTCTCCCTCTGCTATTTACCTCATGGTGCTTGGCAAGACATTACTACATTCAGTAAGTATTTTAAGTTTACTGCAGTTGCCCTACTGAATAATTATACTACGATTGGCAAAAATTGCATGTGTTAGTCTGCTTCTATACTATCATCCCAAAAATAAGGGGAGGAGAGAATACCCTAAACAAATTAAAGATGAAAAGTAAAATTAACTTAAGTACAACTTTGTATATGAACAAGCCTTGCTGAATATTACTTGCAGTCTAGCAGCAAACCATCTGGATCAAATTATGTTCTCTGAGGGAATTAGAAACAAAATAAGACTTGCCTTTTGTTGTAGGTAGTACTTTTTAAAGGACAGTATTTGAAAGTGGACCCAAAAGGTTAAAAATGTAACACAGAGGTGTTACCCACTCCAGAGATTTATGACCACAAGTTTTTGATTCATCTGTTACAGATGTATCTTAAGAGCTTCTCATCCTTCCATATCTTTTCCTAAAGGTCTAAAAATACTGAATCGTCCCCTCTCACAGGAATCAACCAACAAAAGTACATTATGTGTTTCGGTCTTTGGTCTCAACAGCTAAAATGGGAGACTGCAGAAATGTAGAGAATGATGTTTCAAAGATATTAATGACAAGAAGGGCCATAACTCTATTTCTAGGCTGTAAATGACCTAGTTACAACCAAATCAACTACCTTCCTACTTACAACACTCATCATATTCTATATTTTAAAGTATTAGTTTGGTGCAAAAGTAATTGAAGTTTCAGACTGTAAATTTTAAATCATTATAACTAGGCTCAAACACATCTTTATTAATCAAAATAGGAACCATTACAATCAACACATTTTTGCTAATTAGAAATAAGTTCCTTTATTCCTGTAGTATAAAAATCTGTGCTTCAGGATTCGACGAACTCTTGGAAAGCATTTTCTGCCTCCTCAGGTTGTGGAAGCGTTTTGCCTGAAAACAGTTGTGGAGATGTTTTAAGAAGTGGTAGTCAGTTGGCGAGAGGTCAGGTAATGGTGGATGAGGCAAAGCTTCGTAGCCCGATTCATTCAACTTCTGAAGTGTTGGTTGTGTGACGTGCAGTCGGGCATTGTAGTGCAGAAGAATTGGCCCACTCTGTTGCCCAATGCCAGCTGTAGACGTTGCAGTTTTCAGTGCATCTCATCGATTTGCTGAGCATACTTCTCAGATGTAATGGTTTCACCAAGATTCAGAAAGCTATAGTGCACCAGAGCAGCAGCAGATCACCCAGTAGTGACCATGACCATTTTCTGGTGCGAGTTTGGCTTTGGAGCTTCTTCTCTGTTCAACCACTGAGCTGGTCATCACCAGTTGCCATATAAAATCCACTTTTCATCACATTTCACAGTTCAATCGAGAAACGGTCATTGTTGAGTAAAATAAGAGAAGATGACACTTCAAATTATTTTTTTTTAATTTTCAGTCAGCTCATGAGGCATCCATTTATCAAGTTTTTACACTTTTTCAATTTGCTTCAAATGTCAAAGGACCACAGAATGGTCGACTTTGAGTTCTTCAGCAACTTCTTGAGTGGTTGTCTAAGAGGATCAGCTTCGATGATGGCTCTCAATTGTCATCAACTTTCAATGGCTGGCCACTACACTCATCTTCAAGGCTCTCTTTGCAAAACTTCTTTAACGACCACTGCACTGTACATTCATTAGCAGTTCCTGGGCCAAAGTAATGCTTAAAATTTTCCAAGCCAGGCTTCAGCAATATGTGAACCGTGAACTTCCAGATGTTCAAGCTGGTTTTAGAAAAGGCAGAGGAACCAGAGATCAAATTGCCAACATCCGCTGGATCATGGAAAAAGGAAGAGAGTTGCAGAAAAACATCTATTTTTGCTTTATTGACTATGCCAAAGCCTTTGACTGTGTGGATCACAATCAACTGTGGAAAATTCTGAAAGAGATGGGAATACCAGACTACCTGATCTGCCTCTTGAGAAATCTGTATGCAGGTCAGGAAGCAACAGTTAGAACTGGACATGGAACAACAGACTGGTTCCAAATAGGAAAAGGAGTACGTCAAGGCTGTATATTGTCACCCTGCTTATTTAACTTATATGCAGAGTACATCATGAGAAACGCTGGACTGGAAGAAACACAAGCTGGAATCAAGATTGCCGGGAGAAATCTCAATAACCTCAGATATGCAGATGACACCACCCTTATGGCAGAAAGTGAAGAGGAACTAAAAAGCCTCTTGATGAAGGTGAAAGTGGAGAGTGAAAAAGTTGGCTTAAAGCTCAACATTCAGAAAACGAAGATCATGGCATCCGGTCCCATCGCTTCATGGGAAATAGATGGGGAAACAGTGGAAACAGTGTCAGACTTTATTTTTCTGGGCTCCAAAATCACTGCAGATGGTGATTGCAGCCATGAAATTAAAAGACGCTTACTCCTTGAAAGGAAAGTTATGACCAACCTAGATAGCATATTGAAAAGCAGAGACATTACTTTGCCAACAAAGGTCCATCTAGTCAAGGCTATGGTTTTTCCTGTGATCATGTATGGATGTAGAGTTGGACTGTGAAGAAGGCTGAGTGCCAAAGAGTTAATGCTTTTGAACTGTGGTGTTGGAGAAGACTCTTGAGAGTCCCTTGGACTGCAAGGAGATCCAACCAGTCCATTCTGAAGGAGATCAGCCCTGGGATTTCTTTGGAAGGAATGATGCTAAAGCTGAAACTCCAGTACTTTGGCCACCTCATGAGAAGAGCTGACTCATTGGAAAAGACTCTGATGCTGGGAGGGATTGGGGGCAGGAGAAGGGGACGACAGAGGATGAGATGGCTGGATGGCATCACTGACTCGATGGACATGAGTCTGAGTGAACTCTGGGAGTTGGTGATGGACAGGGAGGCCTGGCGTGCTGTGATTCATGGGGTCGCAAAGAGTCGGACACGACTGAGCGACTGATCTGATCTGATCTGATCTGGGCCAAATGCGTTGTTGATGTTGCAAGCTGTCTTTGCTGCTTTACAACCCATTTTGAACTCAAAAAAATCGCTCAAATTTACTTTTTGTCTAACATCATTTCTATAGTCTAAAATAAATATAAAAATAAATAGCAAATAATCTTCAGCAAAAAAAGCACAAAGTGAGAAATATGCATTAAAATAATGTATAACATAACCACATTTATTTAAGAATGTATTCCAATACCAAACAGCAAAGTTCAAAAATGTAAAACCGCAATTACTTCTGCACCAACCTAATTATCTCACCCACTTCTGGAGCATCTATTCATGGGCAGGTTCAGTAATAAATTTGGGCATAAAGTCCCCATCTTTGAGACACTCACAACCTAGTGGACAAAACAGTCAGTCAACCAGTATTTACTAAGTGCCTACAATTTTGAAATAACTTTAATGCTTTAACAGAGGCATATTGAGTAGACTCAAAACTTGTTCCTATCTGTCCCACATGGTTCTCTGTTAAAAGTATGCTTTGCCCTAGTCTGTCTCCTCTTAAAATTAATTTCACAGAATCAAGCAAAGGACTGACACAAAGGAAGTCCTCAGCAAGTCTAACGGAAAATGTGTCCAGGAAGAACACAAGTTCCTGGCTCTTCCCGGTCCCCACCCTGTCAGAAGATGTCTTGGCCACCCTACTCTAATTCCCTATCTCTTCCTATCAAAGGTAAAACCAACTAGTCCCGATCCCAAACTCCTCTGGGGCTACTCTTCCCAACAATGGAAACACGGAGCGACAACTCTGTGGAGATGTCTGTGTCTGAGACTGACTTTTTCACCCCACAAAAAGAGATCAGGAAGCTGGTAGGTGCCCGTATAGAATGCAGAGCCCCTGATTACCTAGCTTCCCCGGGGCCTAGGTTAGGACAGGAGACCAGCTTTTTTTTATTGTTGTGACGAACAACAATAAAACTGTTGCTGGCTACGGGTTCGAAGTCCGGCGTCACCAGCATCTAACTGGGTGACCATGCAGTCCGGAAGCCTCTCTCTGCCCGAAACGGAGCTAATAATCCCTACCTCAGGGGCTCGCGGAGAGGAATAAAGTACCGCCTGCAAAGTGCTGGGCGCACATAGTTACAACTCGCTAAGGGAAAGGTGTTACTACTCTTTAGATATGCGGCTGGATGACAGAGCCGAGGGGCGCAGATTGAAGCTCAGAGCGGGGCTGGGGACAGACTGACGAAAGGGCAGGAGGCCGAGCGGCTGACAGGGCGGGAAACCGCTGCCGGTAGCGCGGGAAGCGGCAGAAGCCTGCAGGAGCGGCTAACTGCAGGGCGGCGGCGGCCCGCGTCCCTCACCCGCCAGCCCCTCCCCGGCCTCTCACCTCGCTTGATCACATGCATCGCAGCTAGTAACTGAGGCGCTGAGGGATGCGACACGAGACTGCAGCTCTGAGGCTCCGGTGCGATCGAGAAGGTGGCCGAGCACGGAGGGTCAGGCTCGAAGGTTTGCTCGGGTGCAGGGCCTGGAATTAGGACCAGAGAGCACTTTCCTCCACAGAGCAGAGGAAGGCAATCCGAATCCGCTTCCCGCTCCCGCCAGCCGCGACGCAAAAGCAGCGCGACCAAGCTCCAGTGACGTCACGTGACGCAGCCAGCGCCGCTGCCGGCGGGCAAGGCTAGCGTAGCAGAGTCGGCCTGGCCCCACAGCCACCATGTTAAGTGTGGGCAGGGCCGAGGAGATGGCGTCTCTCCTACGGCAGCGTTGTCAGTGAACGCCCCTGGCCGGAACGCAGATATCCCGCCGCCATGTTGGATGTGGGCACAGCGGAATTCTGGGCTCAGCCCGCCAGGTCCTGCCCCGCCCCTCGAGTGTATTGGAAAAAGCAAAACTCCAACCATCCACTTTTTCTTGTCTTGACGGTTGTTAAATTATGATAACCCAAGACTGTCGTCTGAGGTGGGCTCTAGCCAGAGATAAGTAGACGGAAGCTGGGAGCCCCAGGGCCCTTCTTAGGTGCGCCTGAGTCCGGTTGGGGAGAGAGCCTTGCTATGCCAAGGAAGGGCCTTTGTATTTTATCCTGATAGAAACCGGAGCGAGCTTTGGCAGAGTTTGAGTGGGGCAAGGCTATGATCCGTTTGCTTTTAGAATTATCAAGTGGGTGGTGGCAGAGATAGGGTCAGCCGTAAGGCCTTGGGGCGGTAGAATGGACAGGACTTGGTGACCGAACGTGGGGAGTAAGCATAGGTGAGACATGACTCACAAGTCTGGTGTAGAACCTTCAGCTTTGGACTAGGCAAACTAATTTTTATGAAATCTCATGTGGCATCTCCACTGTAAAACCTTTCATTGGTTCCTTATTGCCATCAAGGTGATCCCAAGGTTCCTGTGAGGCATAGCAATACCTCAAATATATTGGTGATTTGGTTCTCATAGGGACAGAGTAAAGGGACAAAATAGGTAATTAGTTAATCCCACTAGGGGATTGTAAGTAGAATAATTATGGGAGACCCCATAAGTTAATGATTACTCAAGAAAGCAGACTTGATTAGCAACAAAACCATGCAACACAAGCATGAGACATGTCCCCAAACAATGAAACAATGATGGCATGAGCCCCACATCCTGCCCCATGAGCTCAGTAAGTTAATGATTCCCAGGACATGCTCTCTGTACACATTAAAAAAAAAAATTATGGACCTAGCTTGACTGTGTAGGAAAACACTCCCCTGCTCAACTTGGAGGAGGAGCTAATGATGTCTACTCAAGAAAGACAAAAAAAGTTCTCCTCCTCCCCGCCTTTCCTTTGATTATAAAACTGTAGCACTGTAAGCTCTTGGGGCACAGCACCCCCCCTCCCTCACCAGCCTGCTTGTAAGGTTCACAAGCATCCTATTCTAATAAATCACCTCTTATATATCACTTTGCCTCTTGCTGAGTTCTTTCTGCACTGAGACATAAAGCATCAGGAGTTCTTCAGAGCCCCCTGAAATGACACCGAATGGTTTCAGTTCCAGACCACTGCAATATAGCAAATATCATGATAAAGCAAGTCATGAAATTTTTGGTTTCCTGGTGCATATAAAAGTTACGTTTATACTATACTGTAGTCTTTTATGTGTGCAATAGCATTGTCTAAAAAAAATGCACAGCTTAATAAAAAATACATTACTGCTAAAAAACATTAACCACCATCTGAGCCGTCAACAGTGGTAATATTTTTCCAGGTGGAGGGTTTGAACTACTGCAGGAATTACCAAATGTGACATAGAAACATGAAACAAGTAAATGCTGTTGGGAAAAACATAAGACTCCCTTGCCACAAATCTTCAATTTGTAAAAAGTGCAATACTTGCAAAGTGCAATAAAATGAGATATGCCTGTAATACTAAAAGTCATAGGTGATCAGTGAAGCTATATGATAGATAGGATCAAATAGCCTAGAGGTAGGGTTGCCAGGTTAAGCTAATAAAAATTTATCCCTAACATTTCATAGGACATAATTACATTTTTAAAAGTTATTTGTCTAATATTCAAATGTAACTGAGTATCCTGTATTTCATCTGGTAACCCCACCAGAGAGTTTTGGGTAAGTGTATTAGAGTTTTATTTTCCCTTGGCAGAAGAGAAATGTCCCTTCATCCTATCTGCTATGCCACAAAGAGCACAGAGAACACAATGAGAGTCAAAGCCAGCAGAGGTTAAAATCTCCTACATGCTTTATTGGACTTCAAAGAGTCTTATGAAATAACACAGAAAAACCCATGTGAGGTTGTCCAGGGGGTACAAGGCAGTCTGCAGCCTAGAACCTCCTAAGACCAGCCCCAGGTGCCCCCACCCCAGGCCCAAAATAGGATCCCAGAGTAAAGATGGCAGGGAGTGGGGCAGAGGGAAAATACCTTTACAGCCATAGCAAAAACAGGTAAGGGAGAGAGTTGTCTAGAGGGTGGGAAGGGTGAGGGGGAAGTGGTCACACAGCCACCTTGACCTCCACCAGCTTCCTCAGCCACCCCCATCCCTAAACTGGCTGTGTCCTTGAGCCTCTAGCCCAGGCTATGCAGTAACATGAACACAGGTCTGACAGGGGGAGTATGTGGTGCAGGCACTTGGGAAGTTCAGGAGATTTCAATTTTAAAATGTCTTTTGGTTCAAATGTGACAACACTCTGCCCAACAGCTTCAGGACCCCATTAGAGCCCTCTATCATAGCTGAGGCTCCTATGGTTGGGGAGCCGACTGTCCTGAGCCTTAGGAATAATGATGCTTGGGGAGCATTTGGGCAGCATTTCTTACAGCATTTCTTACCCCTGCAGTGTGGGGCAATGAGGATAAGAGAGAAGCAGGTGTGGGTGAGAGAAGAGAGAAAAAGTGACTGCCTTGTAGCCCCCATCTCTGGCTCCTACTCATCCTCAGACTAGAAGTTGCTTCCAATCTATCCCTGAGCCTAGCCTCTCTTCAAAACTCTAGTGACTTGTTCTCTGGGAACTGGTTTTACTCCCCCATGGACCCCTGGAGTCCTAGTAAGCTCCAAGCCGAGGTTACCTCTGGCCCACCACACTTCCAGAGAGCAAACCTCAAACATTAGGTCCTAGGCCCCAGTCTGGGGCAAAGAGAACCATCGTCAGTGGCGGGGTGGGGGTGGGGGTGCAGGGATAGAGATCTGAGGCACAGGTGTCAGAAGTTACTCCCCTTTCCTCCCCCGCTAGCTGCTAGGGGAAGATGGGGAGTGGTGGGAGGGAGAAGCCTGAAAGCAGGAGACAGAGTAACAAGAAACCAAACCTCAAAACTGGGACAGCAGAGACACGGCAGCCGGACCCCAGAGGTGGTGCTGGGAGCCGAGGGCACAGCAACCAAGACATGCACTGAAGCGGAGAGGGGGTGACAGCAGCAGCCCATGTTTGGGAGGGAGGCAGGCCATGGTGGTCAGTTAATAAATAATGTTGAAGGACCCAAGGATGTGGGAGGCAGGTATGTACAGTGCCCAGGCCCCAAAGCCAGCCCCTCCCAGGCCCTGTGCTGGGGGCCAGGTATCTTGGAAGGGAGGGGAGGGGAGGCAGAAGACCAGGGAAGGACAAGTTGTCCCACCACTGCCACCCCCATCCTGCCTACTTCTTAAGAGGCTTCTTAAAGATTTTGAGGGGAAACTTCTTCCGGCCTGGGCTGGAGTCTGTCTCCTCGCCAATGGAGCCATTATCCTCCTCAGCCGCAGCCTTCTTGCCAGCCAGGTGGGGGATACGGGTATTTCGGCTAGCCTGGAGGGCTCGGCTGTCCCCAGCTGGAGATGGTGTGTCTGGGTCTGGGGGACTTGGGCTGTGAGAACGGGAAGAATCCAAATGTGGAGAGCCACTAGGTAGGGCCGGGGAACTCAGCTCCATCAGGCTGTGGGCCTTGTCCAGCCCGTGGTTCAGCGCCAGCAGTGCTTTCTTGGCCAGGGCAGGGCTGTCAGGCAGTTTCTCCACCAGAGAGCCGGGGTGGGCCCCCTCAATCAGCCGGTGGCTGCCATTGGAGGTCATGGCGCTGAGAGCCTCATCTGCAGCACGGATCATCTGAGGAGGCTTGGGGGCCAGACGCTGGCGGTCACTCATGTGGAGGGAGGACTCCGAATCGGAATGGGTCAAATCCCTGCAAGACAGGTCAGAGAGGAAGAAAGAGACACAGAGGATGGGGGCACGGGGTGGGGGGAGGGGGGCAGGGGTTGAAGACGAGAGGGACCACGGAAGAAGACAAGAGCAGGGTAGGAAAATGGGGATGAGAGAGGGGCGGGAGAGAGCAAATAGGGTACCCAGCAGGTGGGAAAGAGGGAAGAATGGGAAACAGAGGGAAGTTGACATGGCACAAGAGAGGATGTAGGAATAGGGAATAAGGATAGATTGGAGAAGAGATAAGGAGAAAAAAGTAATATGGCGGGTGGGGGGGGACATGGGAAGCAAAAGGAGAAGCAGGTAGAAATACAGAGGACCAAGGGAAAGAAAAAAAAGAGGGAAAAGTGATGGAGAGAAAAGAGAGATAAGAAGCAAAAACAAACGTCATTATACCATTAACTCTCTGGCTAAGGGCTTTCGAAGGTCTGGCCCCCACCCCTGATGAATAGCCAGGCCTTAAACCAATACAGCCATAGGCTTCAGTGCTACACGCATCCTCCTCAGCAAAACCTCTGCTTCCAGAGCTGGTTAGACTTCTTAGGACTCAACCCTAAGCTAACATACATAACTCCCATCCCACCCAGGGACACATCTAGTCTGGGCCAGGCCCTGAAGAACAGGGAAACATGCAGTCAGTGGGCCTGACCCGGACTGGGGAGAAAAAGACTAGAACAGCCTTGCAAATAATCCCTCACTGCCCTGAAAGGCCAAGATGCTGCCTCTTCCAACCCTCTCAGGATTCAAAGAAGGTCACAGAGAAGTGTTTTGGAGTTCAAAGTTGGCTGGCAGTAGGAAGACTGGGGTCTTTTTCAGAGCTCTGCTGACAGGGAGAATGTATGGAGGTGCAGAAAGACAGGATGTTGGCCTTTGAAGAGCAGTGGTTCAGAAGAGCTGCCCACTGGAAGTCCCAAGGTCTATTTCAATTTCCACCTCTGCCTGAGACTTGCTGTGTGACCTTGGACAAGTCATATAACCTTGCTGGTCCTCAATTTTGGCCAAATGAAGATAACATCAATTCAATTATTTTGCAAGACTGTTTAGAGGCCCAAGTATGTTGGCAAAGCACTTGAAAATGTAGAAAGAATTGTGGGAATGAAGATGATGAGGCCAGTCAAGCAGGAAGACCCTTCCATGGGCCACTCACAAGAGACTTCTTTGCAAGGCTGAGCTATGCGGACGTGGCACCGCACACTGGACACGCACACAGAGGTGGTCCAGCATAGCTGAGACCCTTTAAAGGCTGGCTATTCCTAAGAAGACCATGAACTAATTCTGGATGCCACCCCTCCTACCTTACAGACAGAAAGGTAGATACAGGAGTCCCCTGCCAATCCTTTAATCCTTCCACTTTCCCAGAGGCCCTAGACCCCATGGCAGAGGCAGAGGAGAGGGCTAAGGGAAATGTTTAAACATCCACATCAGAAAACTAAAGGTAAAGGGTCATGAGTGGGAGGGGAGAGGACAGCACAGCAGGACCTAGAAAGGACAAGGCTGTGGGTAAAAAATTAGGGAGGGCACCAGGCTCCAAAACCAGGCAAAAGCAGGAGGCTGGCTAATAGTTATTATAGGTTTAATTCTCAGTAGGAAACAATTAACCAAGCAGCCACTCTGTGGGCCAGTACCTTCCTGGAGACTTGGAATAGCAGAGAACAATCTCAGCTCCAATTTCCAATCCAAACACTGTTCCAGCCACCTACTCTAGTATTTTACCAAGTGTCTCCCATTTGCTTTCGTATTTCTGATGGTGCCCCTCTTCTATCTAAATGTGTCCTTATTTCTCTAAGTCCCAAGATGAACCTCTCCATACCCTGCCTTTTCCACACAGATATGAACCACTGAGCAAGGTGCCAAGGAAATTCTGGGAGCAGTCACAATGGGACAAGGGGCCTTCTAGACTGAGGAGGTGAGGATTCTAGGAGACTGCCTTTTCAATGCCAAGGAAGGAAGAGAGGTCAAGAGGCTGGGGTACACTCAGACTCACTCCTCCTGGCCTATTGCCCCATTTGGTTATAATTCCCAGCCCTCAATGCCTCCATCATCAACAAAAGCTGAGACTTCCAAAGCAAGAAAAGAACCTAGGAGGAGGCCTGGGTGGACATGTGAGGGAAAGGGCCCACTGAGCAAGCTCACTTTCCCTCCCTGAACCTCTGAGACAATTCAGGTCATGGGTGTCCCTCCCCAAAGGCTAAGCTGCCTTGGGCTCCCATCCCAAGCTACTAACCTTACTAGAGAGCCTGTTTGCCTTTAGAGATGATCCTCTGATGCATGGTGCGAAAGAAAATTCAGTAGTGAACAGGCTAGGTGGATGCAGGTATTCCTCCCCTTCCCCCCACCCACTGCCCTCAGCCTGGGCCTTTGAGCATGAGATTCACAGCATCCTCTAGTACCCCCAAACCACTTTGATCCTGTCCATCTGTACTGGGAAGGGCAGTCTCCCTGTCTAAGCTTCTGGATGAAAATGAGGATGAGGATGAAAATGAGTAACTCTGCTGAGGAAAGGAAAGGCTTTCCTTTTGTGAAAGAGAAAGGAACAGACTTCAAGGATAACCATCCAGAGGTCCAAGGCGCAGAGCTAGAAAGACTGGTATCCAGAGTGACGCAGGACCAAAAGGAAGCAACGGGGTAAGCTGCAGCTCAGAGGCCAGGACTAAACCGTGGTCACAACTTCAGAGATGACAGGTGCTTTCTGAAGGTCTTTCTGAGGGTCCTCTAAGCTTGTTCAGGCAGGGTCAAGGCTACTATCTCACCGTAGCCTGTTATCTTGAGGTGTGAGCAAGGCAAGTCCCTGTGGCTGCCAGACCAGGCTGTGGAGAAAGCCTGTCCTCAGTTCTTACACAGTTCACTTACTGAGACCTTGTGGAAGCACAAACATAACCAACAGAGCATCCTGGAATGGAAAGCCAAGGCCTAGTCTGTGTTCTGCTCCTAACTAGCTTTGGGACCTGGGGAAAATTACTTAACCTGCAGAATCTTAACTCCTTCTCTGAACAGGAGTGTTTTTATGCCTGCCTGACATAAAGCTAGCTTGTCCAAAATCCTTAAATCTGTTTCCTCCTCCCTTCTGAAGAGTAATTTTATGAAGGGTACTACAGTTTTCCTGTCACCCAAGCTAGAAACCTGGGAATCATCCTAGATGCCTCCTTCTCCTCCACCCCTCAAAGTCAGTTACCAATTAATACTCTTGTTTTTACCCCCAAACCTCATTACCTCCCCTGGTGGCCTACTGCAATGACTTCCAAGTTCTCTAGTCTCCCCATTCTTTCCTATATACAGGCTATAAAATGTTATTTCTAAAATGCAAATATGACCAATTCACTTCCTTCTAAAAGCCCCTTTGCAGTTCTCCGTCTTAAAGGGTGATGGCCCAAGCTCCTAGCCTTTCAGAGCCCTGCATCATTCTAGCCTCCTTTGCTACCCTGTCCCATCAACACATAGCCAATGTTCTAACCACACATAGATCAGATTCTCATGAACTTCCAAGCCTATATATGTGTTCCCTCTGCCTAGAATACCCAAGCTCCTTTTCCTGCACACAGGGTGTTGGCATAAATGTCATCTCTTTTGTGAAGCGTTCCACCCAGGTTCACACTGTTAGTCATTCCCTCTTCAACACCCCCATAGCACTCATCAACTGTAGAATCATTTATGTACCTCTCCCAGACCAGACCATAATTCTTGATGGCTGAGATTGTATCTTATCATCTACAAATCCCCAAGCCCAGCAGTCTGGCAGAGAGTAGGTATCCATAAATGTTTGTTGAGGGGATAAAAGAAGTGAGGACTCCACTGAGATAACGGATGTGAAAGTTTAGGCCAAAGTGCTATAGGACCGTGAGGGAGGGGGTCTGTTACTCATTTTTAGAGTCAGCAAACCCCAAGGAGAGAAGGGAAGAAAGGTGTAAGGCATTAGGCTGACCTCAAGGAGGAGTCCCAGGCTGGGAAAAGACAGGACAAGGAGAAGGTACCCCAATCCACAGTCCCCACAGCCCACCAAGCAGCAGCCAGCAGGCAAAGGCCAAGGTAAAGGCAGCAGAGAGGCACAGACGGGAAGAAGGGGAGAGAAGAGAGACAGCTGATACCCCAAGCTCTCTGAGTGCCAAGGCATCACAGCGGTGCTGCCAGAAGGGGGTGGGTCAGGGTAGGGCTCCATCTGGAGGAAATAGGAAGTGCTGTGGTGGTAATAGACAGGGTGGACATGGACGGTGGTGATGGAGGTGGTGGTGGTGGTGGTGGTTGTGGTGGTGGTGGTGGTGGTGGTGGTGGTGGCGGCGGCGGCAGAGGAGCAGGAAGAAGAAGCAGAGGCAGGTGGAGCGCTGGTCCCGAGGCCTTCAGAACTGAAAGACTGTCCAGATGAAAGGCTGCGCATTCGCCGCAGAGAGACCCGGCTTGTCAAGAAGTGGCCAGCCTCGCCCTCTACCAACCTCTGAGACCCCAGGCCATGCTGCGGCTCCGTCAGGCGCTGCCGGACACTGCTCTGCAGGCTGGGAGCTGCAAGGAGAGAGAAGAGAGTGTGAGGAAGGGCCACCTGCTCTGGGCTGGCCGGGAAACAAGTTTGCCCGTGGAGAGATGCTTGCTCGAGACCACTCTGGGTCTTTGGTCCCCAGTCTGGAGAATGGGGCACCTCCTCCCAAGAACCTCCCACCAGGGATCCTAAAGGAGGGGCCAGTTGAAAATGAGGTGCCCAGGTCAATTTCAATGGCAATTCCAATGGAAGGAGACCTAGGGCCAACATTACTAGGAAGGGAGGTGGTAAGGCAGTTAGCAGGAGGACACAGGCAGGACGGGGTAGGACAGGGGTTTGGGACAAGGTCCAGGAGGGCACAAAGAACCAGCCTTTTTAGAAAGCCAAAGTTGGGACAATAGTCACAATTCAGAAAAGGATTTATACATAAACATGTTTATCACACCTTTATTAATAATCATATGAAAGCAAAAATAAAGGAACGACGAGAAAATGGTAACACATCCAGTTACTGGAAGGTTATACAGCTATTAAAAATGCTACTTATGGGAATTCCCTGGTGGTCCAGTGGTTAGGACTTGACACTTTCACTGCCAGGACTCAGGTTCAACCCCTGAGAAACTAAGATCCCATAAGACTTGCAGTGCAGCCAAAAAAAAAGTGCTGCTTGAGAAGACTTTTAAAACACAGAAAAAGGCCTATTAAAATGCTCAGGGGAAACAAAAGGATACAGATTTTCATGTACAAGGAATACCTTGAGCAATAGAATACAAAGGACAAGAGTTTGAAACCAGGTCTTTCTATTTCTAGCTGTGACCTTGATTAACTTACTTCCCCATTTTAATTCCTAATTTATAAAATCCTGCAGAGTTGTCATGAGGCTTCAAGATAATATTTTTAAAGTACCTGACACAGTTCATGACACTCTGTAAATGACAGTGGTTACCATATCTTGACTACATAAAAAATTACTTAAAAATTCACAAACAAAAAACTGCTCAAATATGGTGGGAACTACAGGTGCCTTTTAAAAGCCCATATTTACTCTTTTTACTTTCCAAACTTCCTCTAATAAGCATTTACACAACAAAGAACCAGCTCTTGGATCAATGCTTCAAATCACGCTCTTAGAAGATGGTGGCCACCATGCCCAGAGAAGGGGTATATGGGTACCAGGTAACTTAGAGACGTGCTAGAGCATCCCTCTTGGGCTCACTGCCAGCTCAAGTTGAAAATGGAATTCACACTTTTGTTTTTTCTCCTCTGCCCTGATAGATGGGCCTCCCTTCCTTCTCCCTAAAGATGGGAGAAAGGGTCAGGTTACACGGATGGCAGAAGCCTTGGAAGGGCCACCAGGAAGAGAGCACAGTTGCATGGTGATGGAGAGCTAGCGAGGTAGGGCCTCTAAATGGCTGGTGGCTTTCAAGACATGAAAGAGAGGCTTAAGGGGAAGAGGAAACATGGAATAAGGATGGAGAAAGACAGACAGAATGGGAAGCAGAGAAAGAGAAAGGAGGAGGCGGCTCTCTCATTCCTTCTTTCCACCTCAGCCCAGCTAGATAAAGGGCCACTGCGACATCAGTTGAGCTGGGCTAAAAGGAGAAGCCGAAGCCTCTCATCACCACGGCTGTTCCCTCCAGGCCTCAGCTGAGCAGGCTGATTCTTCTCACCCCCCGAACCCTTCCCTTAAGTTAGTAGGGACTGTAGTGAAGGAACAGAGGGAACAGGCAGGGGAGTGATGCAGGCAGGAGAAGGGGCCCGTGGGGTGGGAGTGCTGGTTTAGTCCCCAAAGTCGGAAAAAACAAAAGCCCCAAAGGGGCTCCTCAAACCCGGGTATTTCCAGAGGGACTGATCGTCCGAGCCGGCGGATGCTGAGCAGAGAGAGCGGTCACTGAACCTACGCCCCATCAGCCAGGCAGCATCTAGGGTCCAACAACCAGGCCGAAAGGAGAAGAGAATCGGATTCACCGAGGGCTTCACCCTTCCCCCATGGGGTAAGGGAAGGGCCGGGGGCAAGGGGGTAGTGGCTCAGAGCTCATGAAAGTCCCTCCCAACCCGGAGAACACAAGAGTCTTTAGAGCAATACGTCAAAATCAAGTTCTACTTGCTCGTGACCTTAACCTTCTTGGGCCTTTAATGAAAGCCTTGCAAGGCATCAGTCCACAGAAAGAAGAGGCTTGGCCAGAGGCAAACTATGGCTGAAGAAACTTACAAAAACATCCAGCCTGATTAAAGATCTGGCTATCTCAAAGTGAGCCCTTAACCCAGCCCAGGTTTCCACCATCCCCCCTGCACGCATGGGATATGGGCCCAGGAAAAGAGCTTTTCCATAAAAGTCTATTCTGTTTATAGACTCTGATCCATAGAAAAATTCAGCGGGTCACTAGGGGGTGTGTCCCTTCCTTCACTGAAGAATTCCCACAGAGTGCTGTCTCCCTCGACTCTGCTCTACTCAGCTCTCACCACTTGCAGGGAGAACAGGGAGAGGGAAGACCCAGGACAGAGGTGAGAGGGGGCGGGGATGGCCAAGTTCAGGTGGAAAGGCGGAAATGCTTGTGCAGGAGATCCCTCCTGGACAAGAACATCTTTCTGGCTTGGAGGATTTGGGGCTTTAACACCGTAAGGGACTATTGCTTCCTGGGGCCTCATGTGAAAAAACAGAAAGAGACATCATTTATCTAGTTAGCAATTAAAAATAAGGAATATAAAATTAAAACAAGTAAAAGCAACAGTCAAAATGAATGCCATTTTTATGTTATGAATCACTAAAGGAGGTTATTTTTATAAAGGTAGATAGGAACAGAAGTGGGGGAAGGAGAATAAAAGGATCAAAAAAACATAGAGAGTGATGGAGACATGCTTAACACAATAGACCCATAGGGCAGATGGAGCACACAGCAAGGGAAACCACTAACAGGACAACCATAAAGGAATACCTGATGCAGGCTGTGCTTTATGAACCAAGGTAATGAGTTAAACCATCTTGGCTTCTGCCCCATATCTGGCTTAAGCACGGCAGAGACCAGCAGACTTCCCAATCTGCACATCAAAGCCTCCTTCCCTCATCCCTACCCAAGAGGTCACCTACACTGCATGGACAAGGGCGACACAATCTCCTCATCCATGTCATCCACGTCGTCAGTCATGATGAAGTGGGCGGGGTTGGGGCGCGTGCTACCCATCCAGCTGGGGTCTATGTTGAGGGCAGCCACCAGGGAATGGATGCCGGGGTTATTGACAATCTGGAAGCCACAGAGGATCTCAATCTGTTGCCAGCGGTGCAGGCGCTCCCTCAGTGCTGCTGTCACCTCGCTCAGGGCTTGCCTGGAGAGAGAAGAAAGAAAATGGGAGGCATGGGCTGGGCTTAAGCCCCAAGAGAAAGGAGGCATCTTCTCAGAGGAACAAGTTGCAGGGGCGGGGGGCAGTATGTGTATGTAAGAAGCACACTTAAATCATAGACTTAAGAGCAGTGTGGGAGGTAGTTAAGGGCTGAGGCAGGAGACCAGAGCTGTACCTCTTCCAGTGAAGAAACAGAATCGGGACTGGAGGCCCTGGACACCCTCCAACTCTGAGGATGGGATGGACATCGCCAGAGCTGGGCAGCAGGTATGACTTACTTAGCTGTTAAGATTTTGTGATCCACATCATCCAGGGAAGAGCTGTGGGCCACGTGGAAGGTGCCAAAGAGTGTGTTTCTCTTCTTTTTTATCTTCTCAGCCTGCAAAGATGAGGCCCTCAGCTTAAAAACAGCAGGGAGTAGAGGTTGGAAAAATGAAAAACATTATTTTGTGGCTGGCTCCCCCTCCTCCTAGCACAGTTTAGGAGGCATGAGAAAAAGGAAGAGAATATGGGAAAGAAAAATGGAAGCCAACGGAAGACAAAGAGTAGGGAAAGAAAGAAAACAGAAGCAATGAGAGGAGCCGAGGGATCCTGACACCAGGAGTCTGTCCCTGTGTCAGTCTGGGGCCAGCAGAGACTTCCCTCTACCTGCCTCCACCGCACCTTTCCCAAAAGGCAGGTGGAGTAGCCCTGCACCCTCGTTCCCTTCTCCAGAAGCTTGAGGACATTATTAGAAACTGTGCATCAGGAAAGGAAACAAAACGCAACACCAGGATGTCTCTTTGTCCAACAGAGGGATATAGAGAGGCAGAGAGGAGGAAAAAGGGCAAGTGAAGGGGGTGGGGCAAGGAGGAGAGAAGAGCACAGCAGGAGGGCAGGTCTCACCCCCTCCTTGGCCACCAGCAGCTGCTTCTCAGCATTTTGCTTCTTGATGTTATAGTACTGCACCTCCACCTCATGGGTCAGCTGCAGCCACTTCTGAAGGGCCTCTGGAGCATACCATGAGCTATGCGATTCCAGCTCCTTCTCTGCTTTCCTCAAGGCCTCCCGTACCTGTGAGCCAAGAGGATATGAGTCCTTACTATTACCAAGGCCCTCTCCAATGCCTCCATATGATACATCAGCCTTCTTTTCTTCCATCTCATCTAAGCTTTACCACTCTCACAAGAGGGAGAAAGGGCAAGGATTATTTTCTGTATTTTATATATAAGAAACCAAGCTAGGAGAAGGAAAGTAACCTACTCAAGGTCAACATATTTAGAAGTGTCAACCAGAAGACAAATGGAGACTTTCTTTTCTTTCTTTGATTTATTTATTTATTGCTGCCAGACTAGAGGATTCTTTTCTCACCTATTAGTCACTTCTCCTGGTCATACAGCCACTCTCAGCAATTTTCCCTGCTCTCATGAGGTACAGGTTATCTCAGCGAATGCTCTTCTTTCTGAGAGCTGGGGTCTATTCTTGAACCCAAGCCTTCACAATGTGGCAAGAAAAGCACTTGCGTGGGAGTCTGGAAATCTGACCTGGTCCCTGGTCTGTCACTCAACTGGCTGTGTGACCATGTGCTTCCTAAAGCAGATCTCGCTCAGTGTAAGGTCTTGTCCCAGGCAAATCCAAACCGTAAGCAAAGTAATGATCTCAGGAGAGAGTGAGCTCCCTATCCTGAGAGGTATGGAAAGAGCTCATGTCAGAAAGACCTTCAAAATGATTGCTACTCCAGGGGGCAACTGGCCTGAACACTCTCCAAAGGCTCCTCTAGCCCAGAGACTTTGTGATTCCCTCATTGATCAGGGTGGGTAGGCTGTAATGGGCACTCCCTACAAGGCAAGAAAATAACAAGCAAGCTTACACCTAACATGGGTATTGCCAACAGAGGCCAAGATCAGAAAGGACCAATGTATAAGCAGACATCTCCTCACTGACTTCTAAGCAAGGAGCATAAAATGAAGCAGATGGCCAAAGCACTTAAATATGAAAGGTTTGGAAAGTACTGTACATACAGAACCCATTATCTATGCTGAATTCCTTCTATCTCACCCAGGCTACCAGTATAAACAATCCCCAGCTCCCCCATCTGAATACCGGCTTTTCACTGTTCAGAATCCCAGAGAAAGGGGATTGACAGCAGTCTAATGTCCAACTTTAGCCCATGGGGAAGTATCCCACAGCAGGTCTGGGGTCCTCCCCTGAGCCTAATATAGACCAGGAGGGCCTTAGCTAAGGACAAAACACCTTCATTCCTCTGAGAGCCCATGAGAGGACCAAGCTTCACTGGGTTTTTGTTCCTTGAAAAGGAAACTACAAAATAGCCCACTCCTGGCTTTATAGATTTAAAATGAGGAACAGACATCTTAGCGACTAATACACTGAGTCTGGAAATGTAGGATCAAGTTCTACATTAAAAACAGTTGAAGGATTGGGATCAGCTAAAGAGAGAATGGAGAGAGAAGAGAGCAAGTAGATGGAAGTATGACAGTTGGGGAGGCACGTGAAAGGGCTGGTCAAACACACTCAAAAACTGTGTAATGAGAGAAACAATTACAAAACAGGGAACACGGGGATCATGAGCATTTACTGCACTCTGGAGCTGTGCAAGAGAATAGGTAGCTAGGCCAAAGAGTGGAATAAAATCTTCCATAATGTCACAATGCTTAGGAGACAAGGCATTGCAAGAAAGAAGGGATCTGACTCAAGCACACAGCCAGTCCTCTCCTCAAGAGAGCTGCAAAACTTTAAAGTTATGAGGAGTAGGAGGCCAAAGAGCTAACTTAAAAATGTCCAAGGGGCAGAAATAATCTCATAGTCATTCAGGACTGGGAAGAAATAAATTCACCAGATCTCAATAAAAAGTCAGGAAGCAGAATGCCTGAGAAACAGGGACAAATGAGGCTTGGACCAACTCTTACTAAACTACAGCCCAGTTCCGATACATTTCAGTCTCTCATTGGCTTGAGACCACCAGATCCTTACCCAGCATACCTAACTAAACCCTATATCTGACAGAAGATGAAAATCAACTGTGGCCTTTATTATTCTTTATGCACACTATCCACCATTTATTAAATTACTAGACATGAGAATAGAACAGGCAAATAGAAGTAATAATCAAGAGGAAAAACAAGCAGTCCCACAAATGATCCAGATGTTAAGAGTTATCCGTCAAGGACTTTAAGACAACTATGACTAAAATGTTAAAGAAAAATATGGGAAAATTCTGGACAGGCAACAGAATCAATAAAAGAGTAAAATGGGCATTCTAGAAAAATACATTATCTGAGAGTAGGATCCCACTGTATGAGCTAAATACCACAATGTTCTTGGCAAAATACAGGATTAGGGAACTCAAAGACAGATTAATATAAAATAACCAAACCAAAGCACAGAGGGAGGAAAAAAGAACAGAACTAAGCATAAGAGACATGTGGAATAGAGTTAAAAGGTCTAACATAAATACTGGATACCCACAAGGAGAGGCAAGAATGGAGCAGAAGCAACATGTAAACACTGCAGTGAATGTGTATTCTGCGGCTGTGGGGTAAAACGCTCTACATGCAGCAATGAGGTCAAATTGATCAGTCATGCTTAAATTTTTATATCCCTACTGATACTTTTGGCTGCTTATTATTGGGAGGAGGATGCTAAAAATCTCTAACTTTGATTATGAAATTTGTCTATTAATCTTTTTAGCTTTTCTTAACTTTTGCTTTATACACACACACACACACACACATATATACACACACACATGTATTTTAAACTATATTATTAGGTGCATCCAAATTAAAGGTTGTTATATATTACTGTTTAATTCACACATTTATCTTACATGAAATGTCCATTTTTGTCTCTAGTAATACTTTTTTCTCTATTTTGTCTGACATTAACATAGCTACCCCTGCTTTATTTTCCTTAGTGTTTATGGTATATTAGTATCTTTTCTCATCTTTTACTTTTAACCATTTTGTATCCTTATTTCTAAAGCATGTCTGTTGTAAACAGCATATAGTTGGGTTTTGTTTTTTATCCAGTCTGACATTCTTTGCCTTTTAGTTGTTTTCTGTAGTCTGCTTACATCATCCAAGTTTCAACATATTTGAAAGGACTGGAACCTGTGGTCAAAGCACATGATCTTTGAACACAGCAAAGTTAAACTGGAAATCAATGAGAAAGATAAACAGAAAAGTCCCCAAGTGTTTGACAATTAGGCAACACACTTTTAAATAACCATGGGTCAAAAAGAAATCACAATGGAAGTTAGGAAATGTTTTTAACTGAATCCCAATTTCTTAAATTAGAAGATTCCCAAATAAAGTCATCAATAAATTTATGAAAAGGTATTCAATATTATTGGTCAATAGGAAAATTAAAATTAAAATCACAACAAGATACTATTACATCTGCATCATAATGTATAAAATGAAAATGCCTAAAAATATTCAGGCTGTAGCTCAACTAGAACTCTCACACTATCACTAGTGGCAGTACAGATTGGTACAGTCATTTTGGAAAATCGCCAATTTCTTAAAACTAAATATATGAATGCCCTGTTACATATCCAAAAGAAATAAGTGATGCCCACAAAGAAGTTTTAAAAGAAAACAAACTTGCAAACAACCCAAATGTCTATCAATAAGAGAATGGATAAATAATTTATAGTATATCCATACAAGGGATTAACACTCAGCAACAGAAATAAACTAATTATCACTACATGCAATAACATGGTTGCCTCTCACAGATATAATGTTCAATGAAAGAAACCAAACACAAAAGAACACATAATGTATAATGCTATTTACATGATGTTAAAAATCAGGTGAAACTAATCTGGTTTAGAGGTTATGACTGTAGTTACCTTTTGGGTGAAGTATTGACAGGGAGAAAGGGGAAGCAGAAATGAGCCCTCTGAGTGCTTACGAGATTCTGTACCTTGACGTGGATGGTGGTTACACAGGTACATGCGTATGTAAAGCGTGCCAGCTGTATACTTACAATCTGTATATGTAAATACCTCAACTAAAAAGGGACAGAATAACTTATCACCTGTTATTCACTGTGCTTTCACAACCGCAGTGATCATTTTTGCAACTTTTCCACGACTCCTGGCCAGACCTTTGGCTCCTGCCCTTTGACCCCAGCCCCTCGGGACTGTAGACTCTCCTACCTGCTCCAACTCCTCCTCGGCATACTTCTGGCGGCTCCGCTCATTCTCCGTTCCCTCCCGCAGCTCCTTCAGCCTCTGGGCTTCCTGCTTGGCAAGGTTGATCTCATCGCGCAGCTTCTTCTCCAGGTGCACCTTTTCCACCTCCACCGTACGGTGCTCCTCCTGGGCTTTGTGCAGCCTGGAGACAATGCAGGGAGCTGGAGGAGGCCAGGCAAGGCAGTGCCCGCCAACTAGCCACAGGGCATGGCATCCAAGAGGAAGATGAAGCCTCCAGCACTCAGAATACATTCTCCCTACTCTGCCACCTGCCTGGCCCTGGTGAGGCAGCTCAGGACCAACAGAAACCATGTCATTACCCTACTTACTTGGACCATCATTCTGCTGCCAATAACAAAGGCCAGTAACAAAAGCTGTGAAGCCAAGGTTCCAGGGTATTTGAATCCTTCCTTCTAAGGTGTTGGGGAGACAGTGAAGGACAAGAGAGCCTGGAGTGCTGCAGTCCATGGGGTCACAAACAGTCAGACATGACTTACTGATTGAACAACAACCAGATGTCTCACATACTCAGATCATAACAACTACTAGTTTACAAGGTCTTCCACATTTGTCCTCCCTGCAGATAATGATATATTGTACAATTATCAGCCTGGGACAGGTATGGACACAAAGGCTTAGGAAAGGGAACAAATGGCATACAGAATTGAGACCAGAATTCTAATCTTTATGTATTCAAATTGCACAGTTACTACCCTTATACCAAGGTATCTGGAAGGTACAATCAATGTAGAATACCCTGAAACATGGACCAAAGACCCAGGGAAAGCCTGATGATGAAATATGCTGGGGGTGATGGTCATGGGGGGATTTAAGGAAGATGAGAAGGGAACTATTGAGTTGTACCTCTTGGACTCCTGAGTACCTAAATCCCAAAAGCACAGAAACATGAAATTCATGCTAAAGGGGCTGGGCAGGATTTGGGGGAGCTCCTCATGCCCCTGACCTTAAGTTCCTTCCTAAGCACATTCCTTCTCAAGGGCATCACTTATAATGAAAATATGCCCTTGGACCCACCCACACATTCCCTCTGTTTACTGACAAAATCCTTCATCCATCCAGCTAAACTTCCTTCCTTCTTCCCACTACATACCTATGTTTATTCATTCATTCATTCACCTATTCCTTCACCTAGTACTTTAAAGTGTCTACTAAATGCCAAGCCCTGTGTGACTCCTAGACATATGGAGATGAGTGAGAAGACTGTCCCTGCCACTGAGGTGCTCATGGCTTAGTCCAATATAGACAAGTAAACAGGTGCACACAGTGTGATAAGTTCTATAATAGAGAAATAAAGTGTTGGGTAGACCCAAAGGATGGGGTGATCAACTCTGCCTGAAAGGAGTAGGGGAAGGTGAGGCCTGGGTTAGACCAAGAAGAAAGAATAAGCATTAGCTGGTCCCTCTGGAAGAGGGAAAGGACTTAGCTACTGTCAGGTCTTCCTACCTGAGTAGGAACCACTATGTTACAGGATAAGAGGGGAAAGGAAGAGGAAGAAAACAAGTGATATATGGCTTAGACTTGAGGTACAGAAGAGAGAGGATAGGCTGCAGAACAAATAGGGACCACAGAAAAGAGCACTGACCACTGAGTTAATTAAGCAGGTAAACAGAAGAGGCAGAAACAGAACTGAACCTCTAAAAAAATCCCAAGTCCAGATCTGTCAATGACTGAAGCCTCAAAAGATGTGGTGACAAGTAAGGAGGGAAGAGGAAAAATGCCTAAGCTGCAAGCTTTCTGCTGACAAATTGCAGCCTTCTGCGCACTTTGTCCCTGGAGTGAAAAGGAATTGAACCTCGTCAAGGCACTCAGCAGGTGGCGCTATGTGCACAGCTAAAAACAAGTCAGGGGCGCCATTTCCAGCACAATCTCCTTGCCCTGAATATCCTCCTTTATTGTACTCTCCCATGACTCAACTGCTTGAAATTAGGGATTCAATTCTTCACTGAAATATTATCCTCTCTGAAAGCAGCCTCTTATGAAAAGTTTATGATATGCCTCTCTTCTTCATACAATAGGGAGTTCCTTTAAAGTAGAATCAAAACTGACCCATTTTGGATGTAATAGAGATGAAGATCAATAAATACTACTGGGTGAAGAAATGAGCTAATAAATGTACAATCGAGCCTGGGCCCACCCCATTTCCTTCACAGAAGACTGAGCATCTTGAAGGCGGCAATCAGTTACCATCAGAAGAAAAGCAGGCAGTCTGACCACAGCTCGGATCTACGCAGCTGTGTGACTGTGGACAAGTCTGTTCCCTGGACCAGGCCTGTTTCTTCCTTTTTAAGTGGGACTCAAAATTCCTGCCTGCCTCAAAGAATTATCTTGAAACCCAGTGAAATCTTAACTGGAATGCACATGTAGCATTACATTTACTCACCTAAAGCATCATAACTCTGGAAAAAGCTCTTTGGTGACTGGCAGTGTAGGCCTCCAAAGTAAGGAGGCACAAAGAGGCACATGGGCCCCTGTGTCAGAGGAGGATATGTGTGTGCACAGGTGTGAGCCAGTCTTGGGTTGGGAGGCGTGTGCATTCGTTTCTCAAAGTGCCACAGTGGCCAGTTAGCTCTGGAGGCCTTGGGGAGCAGAGAGGGCTGGGAGTTTAGTTTTATCCCCAAACTTGGAATGCCTCCTGCCTAGATTCTTTGCCTTTGGAATGAAAACAGTACATGTTTTTCAGACAAATGAAGAATGGGGACTGCCCACATAGCAGCATTTAGCCCCCAGTTGGAAAAGGGCCCAGGAACAAGGGGCCCAGCAAAGTAGCCAGGAATCAGCTCAAAGATAAAACTCCTCTTGCCTCCTAAAAGCCCATGGAAACAAATCTGCTAGGGGTGCCTTTACTGAGGCAGCAGCATGTGGTTAAAGAAATTCCTAATTTACTACTTATGGACACTCACCCTCTCCGAGGCTTCATTTCTTCAACTCTAAAATTGGGATAACAATACCTACCTAAGAGGGTTGTGGTGATTACAAACAATAATGCTTAAATGTACTTAACAATATCCAGTTCTTAAGAAACCATTTCCCCATCCTTCCAAAGAAAATAGTATCTATCATTTAAAAATAATAGAAAAGAGACAGGCTTCACTTCCTTTTACATGGATTCCTGCAAAGACTCCCCAACAGGAGTCCCTAGGCTGTCGGAATCATTTTCTGACAAAACACTCCTGAAGTAGGCCTCTCCTTTTCTTAAAACCAAAACAAAGCAAAAAAGTCAAATACCCACATTGATTCTCTATTGCCTTTTGCATCCTACTAATGTATGAGTCCGAAGGTACCAGGGATCTGGCCTCACTCTATACACTCAACCACAACCACCAGGTTAATCTTTCCTACCCATCTTTCAAGGCCACCTCCTCAGACTCCACATCCACTCATCTCCTGCTTCTGTGCCATTCCAGTCCTTCCAGCTGTCTTCCTACAGGCTGGCACTGAGTCACTGCTCCTTCTTAAGTGTGTGCTCTGTGGCCCAGAAGCAGTGACTTCCTTCCAATTCCCCACACAGACCTGGTTCCTAGATGTCAGGAAGTACTTAGGTCGGCTGGCAGACTGTCACCTTCCCTTCACAGCTAGATCTTCTACAATAGTTTCTAAGCCATGCTTTATTCAAACAGAACCTCAGGCTATCAGAGCTAAAATGTCCTGGTATGCTCCTAGTTCAACTCCTTTACATTACTAATGAGGAAATATATCCCAGAAAGGAAAGGGATTTACCCAGTCATACAACAGTGGGTGCTTCCCAGGTGGTGTTAGTGGTTAAGAATCCACAGGCCAACACAGGAGATGCAAGAGACATGGGTTCAATCCCTGGGTTGGGAAGATCCCCTGGAGTAGCAAATGGCACCCCATTCCAGAATTCTTGCCTGGAAGATTCCATGGGCAGAGGAGTCTGGCAGATTACAGTCCATGGGCTACAAAGAGTCAAACTGAGCATAGCACACATACAACAAGTGAGTACTCATGAGATTTAGATGCCATATAAGACAGCATGAAAGGTATTAGGAAGACAGGTTTGCGAGGTTTCTTTGGGAAACAGGGAAGGACAGTTAATTATGTCTACTTCTATGGAAAGGGAAGCAGTCAAGAGGTGGGATGGAGGATGGAATGACCCCACACAAGCTATCCAACCAGGGAAGCTCAAGACCTTCCAGCAGCTCCACACTTCTCCCTCTGAAGCTCCGGGGGAGAAAGGATAGAAATAAGCTTCTGCCCCGGGGAGGGATACTTGCCTGTGTGACTGGAACAGCAGGAACCTAGGCTCCGACACAGGCTTGGGAGGATGACACAGCCTGGGCCACCGTGTCAGCAGGGTCTCGGGAGCCAGACGGCCCACATCTCAGGTGGAAACTGGAGGCTCCCAAGAGCTGGCAGCACCAGGGTCAGGGGGCAGGGACAGGGCCTTACCTTTCCTGAAGGTCATGCAGACTCTGCTCGGCTCGGTGTAAGCCCTCCAGGTCCTTCATCATCTTCTTCATGTGCTCCTTGGAGTAACGGTTCTGGATATAGGCAAACCAGCAGCCACCCACACCAATAACGATAGACACCACCAGCATGAAGTCCTTGAGGTGGTTATGGCGGGTCACTGCCAGAGAGGAAGGGCACAGTGAGTCAGGGTGCCCACTGCCTGCTCAGCCTCGCACACTCTGCGTGTCCCCTCCTCCACAAAGCCTTCCCACTCAGGAGGAATTGGTTTCTCTTCTTAGACACACACTCGCCACACTCTGCTTATTTCTCTGCTAAGTCAAGGCCTAGTTTGGAAAGATGAGAGGCCTTAGAGCAATATAGGAAGCTCACTGGATCACACTTCCCTAATGTGCAGTGAAGAGAACTAGTGCCTTCTCAGTACATCCCAGCCATTCTGGGCTGCAGCGGGCCCATGTGCCCAGATGCAGTGGCTTCTGCCCTACAGGGTAAGAAACACTAGGATACTACAGTAGGCGGAAGAGGGGTGGCTGGTAAGGGTACAAGCAAAGTCACTAGAGCCTAAGGATTGGCTATGGGACTGAGGTTACTGCAGGAGCTGGGTCTCCCAGACCATGAGGCTATTCTAGGTGCAAGGTACAAAGACTAGATCATATAGAGGTCTGCAAGTCTCATCTACAGAGAGCATTTCTATCTAGGCTGTGGTTCAACCAGAAACCAGGTAGAATGGGAGCAGCATCAGGATGTCCTGGAACAGAGGGCCAGGTCTACCTCCAGAGAACACCTGGCGGCTATTGGTGAAGTGCCAGGGCCCTGTCCACCAACTGGGTTTCAAAGCAATGCTTTGCTCTGGAGAGAGCGACACTGAAAAGCTAAACAAGGAATAACATCAGAAGATACGAACAAATGCCGTGTCCCAAGAACTGAGCTGACCAGAAGAGGGGCAGTCCTGGAGCCTGAGACCGGTCCCCAGTGTGCCAGACCTAGGCTCTGGGCCACAGCACAGAAGACTGAAAGAGATACCAGGAGGGAAAGAGGCTGCTATTGTATGCCCCACCTGCACTGTACTCCACTAGAAATAGAGCCGCAATGGCTAAGAGAAGCCCCAGACAAGAGGAAAGAAGTAATGACCTCTTGTGCACGGTGGGTCACCTGGTGTTGGGGAAGGGGTGGTGGGACTGACAGGATCTCATTGCCCAGTAAGGGGCTGAGGGGGACCCAAAAGGACCCAGTGGAGCCACCAAGTTGGGGCAGGATCTAGACAGACAGCAGGAAGAGACACATGTAGCTGAAATTCCACCTCATGAAGCTGATGCCCACTTTGACAAAAAGGGTTATATTCATGGCTCCTCATTGAAAGGCTGAGAAATAGGACATGGGGATGGTGTGAAATCAAGGACAGATTAGCACATGCTATTTCCATCCACGGGAGGGGAGTTACTAGGCCCAGGGCGTAGCCATGTCCTTCACATGTCTATGCCAGACCATACAGAGGAACTGGTGGCTTCCTTGGTGACTCAGATGGTAAAGAATCTGCCTGCAATGCAGGAGACCAGGTTTGATCCCTGGGTCAAGAAGCTCCACTGCATAAGGGAATGACAACCCACTCCAAGATTCCCATAGACAGAGGAGACTGGTGAGCTACAGTCCAAGAGGTCGCAAAGAGTTGGACATGACTGAGTGACTAACACCTTCACAGAGCAACTGAGGGCCCTCCAACAGCCACCCTCCAGCTTCCTGGAAGGTCTACACTTGCAGCCATGCTCACGTCCCCACTCCCCTGTCCTTAGATCACAAGAAGAAATATCTCTGCAGTATAGTGAGTTGTCTTACTTTCTGGAACACACCTACCTCCTATCCAGCCTCCACCACAGGCTAGGGTACTCTTTGTCTCCCCTGTTTATTAAGGACTTTTCATCTTGGATTCCTAGGCTTTCTCACCTCCAACATCCCCAACATTCCTATCCAAAGTCTAAGGTACTACGTTCCAACAATTCTTCATGTGACTGGCTCCCTCCCCCTATTGCCTCCAACACTTTAAAGCCCTTGAGGTGGACACACACATCTCAGTTCCTTATTCTACCTTGTCCAGATCAATTTGAAATAAGATCCTGTTTTTTCCAGCTTCATATTCTCATCCAGCTCATGAATAAAAATATTGAATTACCAGGGACAAGAATAGGATCTATCCATCATCCCCTCTTCTAAGGTAATACTGTTCCACCTATCGGTACCCTCTGGATCTCTTCAGTGAATTTTGACTCCATTTAAATACATAAGCATTTATCTCCTATATCCTTCTGCCTTGTCAGATGCATAGCTGAAACTCAGACATGCTGCCTATCAACAGCCTGTGGGCTACCAAGTTTGGTGGGAAGAAAATGAGCCTCATCTGGTTGATTTACTCTGTGGCCCCTACCGATCACTTCTCTGTAGGCCAGCACCAAGCACAGCACTGACCAGCACATAGAAGCCACTTAATAAATATTTGTGGGGTTGAATCTTCACTGAAAAGCCTTAAGTGTGATATTTCCCTCTCTTTAATCCACATAAGAAGGAATTTTTTTTTTTTAAAAAGGGAAATAGAGAAAACATAAAATGTATCAGGTATTTACATTAACATTTCAAATTCTCACAACTAATCTATACAGTAGAGTATTCCCAGGCTGTAGACCAGAAAAGTGAGGTTCCATAGAGGCGCTGACTTGTCAGAGTCCATGAAAAGTGACAGATCTGGAATTCAAATTTTCTCATACTCATGCAGCAGGTATTGTTTCTGTTTATTACATGCAAACATGTCTCACCAGGGTACGCCTATATCCCCTGATCTAGCCCGAGTGCAACTATAGGAATTCCACGGCCTAAGTTTCCCCCTCAACCCTCTGGGAACTGACTGTGGCACTGCCATCAGAGAGTGAAGATCCAAAAGCTGAATGGCCAGGCCTTTGAAGTTAAAAATAAGGCCTTGTGTAGAGAAATTTTTATTTCAACAAAGGAAGCATCTTGCATGAAGTATTAGGAAGTTTGAGTTCTATCCTTGCCTCTGCCCCAATTTGTTATGAAATTCACTTCCCCCATCTCGGTCTCAGCTTCCTCAGCTGTAAAATGCATTATCACAGAATTGCTAAAAGATTAAATGCCTAGTTGTAAATGAAAGTACTTTGAGGTGTTCAGAGAAATAGATGTGAGAATTGTCAGTTCCCTTCAGTGGGGTCCACAGTCCTAGTTCAGTTCAGTTCAGTACTCAGTCGTGTCCGACTCTTTGTGACCCCATGGACTGCAGCACGCCAGGCCTCCCTGTCCATTGCCAACTCCCAGAGTTTACTCGAACTCATGTCCATTGAGTTGGTGATGTCATTCAACCATCTCATCCTCTGTCGTCCCCTTCTCCTCCTGCCTTCGATATTTCCCAACATCAGGGTCTTTTTAAATGAGTCAGTTCTTCACATCAGGTGGCCAAAGTATTGGAGCTTCAGCATCAGTCCTTCCAATGAATATTCAGGACTGATTTCCTTTAGGATAGACTGGTTGGATCTCCTTGCAGTCCAAGGGACCCTCAAGAGTCTTCTCCAACACCACAGTTCAAAAGCATCAATTTTTTGGCACTCAGCTTTCTTTATAGTCCAACTCTCACATCTATATATGACTACTGGAAAAACCATAGCTTTGACTAGATGGATTTTTGTTGGCAAAGTAATGTCTCTGTTTTTTAATATGCTGTCTAGATTGGTCATAACTTTTCTTCCAAGGAGCAAGGGTCTTTTAATTTCATGGCTGCAGGCACCATCTGCAGTGACTTTGAAGCCCCCAAAAATGAAGTCTCTCACTGCTTCCACTGTTTCCCCATCTATTTCCCAAGAAGTGATGGGACCAGATGCCATGATCTTAGTTTTCTGAAAGTTGAGTTTTAAGCCAACTTTTTCACTCTCCTCTTTCACTTTCATCAAGAGGCTCTTTAGTTCTTCTTCACTTTCTGCCATAAGGGTGGTGTCATCTGCATATATGAGGTTATTGATATTTCTCCCGGCAATCTTGATTCCAGCTTGTGCTTCTTCCAGCCTAGCATTTCTCATGATGTACTCTGCATATAAGTTAAATAAGCCTTGACGTACTCCTTTCCCAATGTGGAACCAGTCTGTTGTTCCATGTCAAGTTTTACCTCTGTTGCTTCCTGACCTGCATACAGATTTCTCAAGAGGCAGGTCAGGTGGTCTGGTATTCCCATCTCTTTAAGAATTTTCCAGAGTTTGTTGTAGTCCACACAGTCAAAGGCTTTGGCATGGTCAATAAAGCAAAAGTAGATATTTTTCTGGAACTCTCTTGCTTTTTTGATGATCCAACGAATGTTGGCAATTTGATCTCTGGTTCCTGTGCCTTTTCTAAATCCAGCTTGAGCATCTGGAAGTTCACGGTTCACATACTGTTGAAGCCTGGCTTGGAGAATTTTGAGTTCTAAGGGAATCCCTAATGGTTAACTTTATGTGTCACCTTGATTGGGCTAAGGGGTGTCTGGGTAGATGATAAAGAATTATTCCTGGGTGTGCCTGTGGAGTTGTCTTCATATGAGATTAATATTTGAATCAGTAGACTGTGTTAAGAAGGTCATCTTCATTAATGAGACCGGGCATCAACTAATTGTTCACATGGCACTAAGGGTCTGAACAGAACCAAAAGGCAGAGGAAGGGCAAATATGCTCTCCAGCTTGATTTTACACATCCATTTTTCTCTGCCCACCTATATCAGCACTCCCAGCTCTTGGTCTTCAGACTCACAGGGATTCACACCATCAGCTCCCCTGGTCCTCAGCCTGCAGACTCAGACTGAATTACAACCCCACCTTTCCTGGGTTCCAGCTTATATATGGAAGACTGTGGGACTTCTTGGCCTCCAAGATAGCGTGAATCAATTTTCATAATAAATCTTCTCATATACGTATCTATATATATATATATCCTATTGGTTCTGTTTATCTGGAGAACCTTGACTAATACAAAAATCTATAAACTACTGTGTCAGGAAAAAAGAAGGAGAAATAGGGAAACTAAGAATCTAGTATGTACCTTATTCATGATGTTCTTCTTCCTATCATAACCCGAGTCCCATTCTTCGATTCCTACCACCTTCCCAGCCCACCACAGTTTACAGAGACCTGCCCATTCCTTCTCCTCTGGACTAGGATTCCCTGACCAACCCACTCACTGGACAGCTAAAAACTTATATTTTCTCAAGGATTGCCCTGTGTGCTTTTCAGCTTTCATATCAGTCACTGTGGGTTCCTCAGGACCAGGGCACAAGACTTATTTATCTCTGTAGCCTCACACTTAGCATAGAGCCTGACCAGAGCAGGCACTTAGCAAAGGTGGAAAGGAGGCAAAAAGGAAGAAGAAAGGGAGATTCTAGCAGTAAAGGGGGGAGAAGGCAATGGCACCCCACTCCAGTATTCTTGCCTGGAAAATCCCATGGATGGAGGAGCCTGGTGGACTGCAGTCCATGGGGTCGCTAAGAGTCGGACACGACTGAGAGACTTCACTTTCACGCATTGGAGAAGGAAATGGCAACCCACTCCAGTGTTCTTGCCTGGAGAACCCCAGGGACGGGGGAGCCTGGTGGGCTGCCATCTATGGGGTCGCAGAGAGTCGAACATGACTGAAGTGACTTAGCAGCAGCAGCAGCAGCAGAAAAGGGGAGGTACAATATAAAGTGCATACAGAAGGCAAATACCAGCTCCTGGGAACAAGAAGAGTCTGGCAAAGTGGGAGTTTGATGTATGATGCAGAGAACCCAGAGCTGGTGCTCTGTGACAATCTGGAGGGATGGGGTGGGGAAGGAGGTGGGAGGGGGGTTCAGGAGGAGGGGACACATGTATGCCTATGGCTGATTCATGTTGATGTACGGCAAAAAAATCACAATATTGTAAAGTAATTATCCCCAATTAAAATAAATTAATTAAAGAAAAGAAGAAAAGTCTGGCAAGCTGTCCTCACAGCCTCTACTGGAACTCAGCTCTCAGAATCCACCTGTCACCAGTGAACACAGCCACGGACAATGAGAGCAGACATGGCTGGTGAGATGAACAGAACTAACCCAGGGAAGCTGGTTAGGGCCTGGGGAGCCAGAGGGTGGCAAAATTCCCAGGCTGAGTGCTACAAATAGATTTTAGCAAAATGAGGTCAACTGTTAACACAATCAGGCTTGAGGCAAGGGAGGAGGGTGTAAACAAATGAGATGCTGACATGTGAATGGAGTGCGGAGTGATAGAATTTTCAGGGTGCCAGTTTTCAGGGTGAGAATGTGATGCTCCAGTAATTATCACGTTCTGGAATCCCCTCTCCCCATGTATTCTATCTGCTTCTCTACTGCCCACAGTCCCCTGTGCCTGACAGATACAGATACTCACTCCTCACTGCCACAATAGGTGCTAGGAATTTCTTTTGTCATTTACATAGCCTTCTATGCTGAGGTGTCTATTTAACCTGTAAGAACTATTTCTGGGCCCTCTTTTCTTCTGATTGTAGCCCCCCAAAAAATGCCTTAGCTGCCCCACTGGTGCACAGATACTACACGGGGAGCAGTTCTCCGCACAGCTAAGCTGAGCCAGACTCTTCCCCTACTTCCCCCAAGCCTGTAGCTTATCCCCCGTATAATCAATTATACTTTCAATAAAAGAGAGGGAAATCTGAAATAACAAACAAACAAAAAAGCAGGTACAAAGGGCTGTGGATCCCCAAGGGAAAGTGGAAAGTAAGAGGGAAGGGTTGAGCATGCCCAGGAAGAGGCTGGAAAGGCATCCTAGAGAAGGAACATAACGAAAAGGAGAAAGCAGGTAAGAACAGAGCAAGCTGTGCCAGACAAACAGCCCCTCCTGCTCACTGATGACTTCCCCTATTACCTGAGCCACTGTGGAAGGAAGACAAGGTGCAGTCTTTGTCTTTTCCTCTTCACAAGTCCCCCCAACCCCCATGATTACTGTGAAGGCCTCTTTCTGCACCTTTCTCAGTACTCCTAACAGCACAAAGGGCACCCAGCCCTGAGTCCAAGACAGTGATACACACTAACAATAGCAGCTACCACTTAGGGGAAACTGGGACACAGAGAACCTTAGGAATGTGCCCAAGGTCACCAAGTGACTGAGTGATAGAGCCAGTCTGTTTGATTTCAGAGCTGGGACTCTTACATCTTGTCTCCTCTAACAGAAGTGGAGGGTGGGATAATATAGTAGAAAAGAGAGCTGAAATATAAGCTAAAAATCTAGGTTTGAGTCATGGCTCTGTTGTTTAAAACTCGCCTCATTTGAGCTTCAGTTTCTCTCTCAGTGAATCATTTGCTGCCATAATGAGAGATCAGCTGAGACCCCAAACTGAACACTGTCTTTGGGCCTCTGTGTCTCAGAGCACACCTGACATCTGGCCACCGGCACTGTCAGGAGAGCCCCAGCTGGGCCAGCCTAGAGCCAGCTCTGCTGGCAGAAGACAGGAAACACCTGTGCTGCTCTGTGGCCCACGCAGGGAGGGCCAAGCTGTCTTCCATGGTCAGGACTCCAGACTAAGCCAGTCTGATCCTCCTTCCCTCTTCCCAAGCTCTGAGGCTGCTGCGGGCAGATGGATCCACTCACTCAGCAGACCCCACAGCTACTGTAAACAAAATTGTGATTTGCAATTTCTCAAGCCTCAGACCAGCGGTGGGACTTCATTAATACTGGGCAAGGTAGCCACAACTGGCAACTGAAGCCAGCCCAGGTGCCCAGGGGGTGTTCACTGCAAGCCAGTGGGGAGGCCTGAGACCACACCATAATAGCTCACCCTGGATGCAGAACCCAGGTCCAAGCTAGCACAGGCTATCACTCTAAATTCTGCATGGGTGCTGGACAGGGAAGAGCACTGACTAGGGGTTTTAGTCCATGTGCAAATGGAAAAACAGAACCTAGGGGACTCAGGTCAAGGGATTCTCTGCAGGCACCCATCAGGGGCGGCCCACTCTTGCAGAAGTCTCCTGGCAAACAGCTTCCTAGTATCTTCCTTAGGTTCCATCTGATAATTTTCTAAATTTTTCTTTAAGAAGCATCAGCAGGAAAGTATAAAAAACAATCTCTGCCTTCAGGACAGCTGCTGGATTCATCTTAGCTCCCAGGGAACACCAATTCTGAGTTCTTAAATGAGAAAGCCAGTAAGAGCCTAAATGACCGAGACCATTTCACAGATGAGGGAAGCCAAATCTAAGCAGAAGTGAACTGCCAAAGGTCACGTGATAAGACAAGGGCTGAACACAGAGGTCCTAAAAGTACAGGATACTGGCAGTAGGGGGAAAGAACAGGCCTCCCACCTTTTACACAGAATCCTTATCAACCAAAGGGTTTCTCCCCAAAACCATGGAATGTCACAGCTGAAAGGAGTCATAAGGATCCTTCAGTTCAGTTGTTTCATGATACAAACCAGCAAATATATACTGAGAAAAACAATCTACACAAGGTCACACAGTGAGTGGCAATTTTGAAAAGAGACCAAGGTGCTTCCCTAGGTTTATAAGAAGTTCTCTAAATGGAAGTCTAAAGGTTATAAAAAATCAAGTTGTAATAATGATGATGATGATGATGGTGGGAGACATAATCCACATACTCTAAAATTCATTCTTTTAAATTAAACAATTCAGTGATTTTAGTGTATTCACAAGGTTGTGCAACCATCAGCACAATTAACTTTAGAACCTTAATCATTATCCCCAAAGAAATCCCATACCCATTATCAGCCACTTCCCATTTCCCACTCACTCTAGCCCCTGCCAGCCACCAATCTTAATTTGATCCTCATGGATTTATCTATTCTGAATATTGCATATAAATGGAATCATACAATACATGTTCTTGTAGCATGTAATCAGAACTTCACTTCCTTTTATGGTTGAGTTATATTTCATTGTGTTTATATACTACAACTATTTATCCATTCATCCATCAATGTATATATGGGTTGCTTCCACCTCAGCTATTGTGAATAATGCTGCTATGTACATGTACTTGTTTCAGTACCTGTTTTCAATTTGGGGGTACATTCCTAGGTATGAAATCGCTGAGTTATATGGTAACTATGTTTAACTTTTTGAGGAATGATGAGACTATTTTCTAAAGTAGCTGAAGCTTTCTCGTTATCACTAGAAATTTACAAATGTTCTAATTTCTCCATCTCCCTGCCAACACTTACTTTCTGTTCTTCCCTCTGTTTTCACTTTTATTGTGGCTCTCCTAGTAGATGTGAAGTATCTTCTTAACTCTAGCACCTCTGCTCTGCCTACTTCAGAAACAGTTTTCTGTTGACCTCTGACCTCCTTTAGATTAGGTTACAGGCAACCTAGAGGCTAAATGAAATGAGTCTAGGAGAAGATACTCCTGTCCTGGTATCAGCCTAACCCAATTCACTGGGGCTCCCCTTGCTGGCTCTGACCTCCAGGACCCAGTACCATGTACCCAGGATTCTGATTCTCATGCTCTCTAGACCTAGATGATTTTTCTCTTTTTTTAAATTTATTTATTTTAATTGGAGGCTAATTACTTTACAATATTGCATTGGTTTTGCCATACATTGACATGAATCCGCCATGGGTTTACATGTGTTCCCCATCCTGAACCTCCCTCCCACCTCCCTCCCCATACCATCCCTCTGGGTCATCTCAGTGAATCAGCCCCGAGCATCCTGTATCATGCATCGAACCTGGACTGGTGATTCATTTGACATATGATAATATACATGTTTCAATGCCATTCTCCCAAATCATCCCACCCTCTCCCTCTCCCACAGAGTCCAAAAGACTGTTCTATACATCTGTGTCTCTTTTACTGTCTCGCATACAGGATTGTCGTTACCATCTTTATAAATTCCATATATATGCATTAGTATACTGTATTGGTGTTCTTCTTTCTGGCTTACTTCACTCTGTATAATAGGCTCCAGTTTCATCCACCTCATTAGAATTGATTCAAATGTATTCTTTTTAATGGCTGAGTAATATTCCATTGTGATATGTACCACAGCTTTCTTATCCATTCATCTGCTGATGGGCATCCAGGTTGCTTCCATGTCCTGGCTATTATAAACAGTGCTGTGATGAACATTGGGGTACACGTGTCTCTTTCCCTTCTGGTTTCCTCAGTGTGTATGCCCAGCAGTGGGATTGCTGGGTCATAACGCAGTTCTATTTCCAGTTTTTTAAGGAATCTCCACACTGTTCTCCATAGTGGCTGTACTAGTTTGCATTCCCACCAACAGTGTAAGAGGGTTCCCTTTTCTCCACACCCTCTCCAGCATTTATAGCTTGTAGACTTTTGGATCGCAGCCATTCTGACTGGTGTGAAATGGTACCTCATAGTGGTTTTAATTTGCATTTCTCTGATAATGAGTGATGTTGAGCATCTTTTCATGTGTTTATTAGCCATCTGTATGTCTTCTTTGGAGAAATGTCTATTTAGTTCTTTGGCCCATTTTTTGATTGGGTCATTTATTTTTCTGGAATTGAGCTGTAGGAGTTGCTTGTATATTTTTGAGATTAGTTGTTTGTCAGTTGCTTCATTTGCTATTATTTTCTCCCATTCTGAAGGCTGTCTTTTCACCTTGCTTATAGTTTTCTTTGTTGTGCAGAAGCTTTTAAGTTTAATTAGGTCCCATTTGTTTATTTTTGCTTTTATTTCCAATATTCTGGGAGGTGGGTCATAGAGGATCCTGCTGTGATGTATGTCGGAGAGTGTTTTGCCTATGTTCTCCTCTAAGAGTTTTATAGTTTCTGGGCTTACATTGAGATCTTTAATCCATTTTGAGTTTATTTTTGTGTATGGTGTTAGAAAGTGCTCTAGTTTCATTCTTTTACAAGTGGTTGACCAGTTTTCCCAGCACCACTTGTTAAAGAGATTGTCTTTAATCCATTGTATATTCTTGCCTCCTTTGTCAAAGATAAGGTGTCCATAGGTGCGTGGATTTATCTCTGGGCTTTCTATTTTGTTCCATTGATCCATATTTCTGTTTTGTCCCAGTACCATAGTGTCTTGATGACTGTGGCTTTGTAGTAGAGCCTGAAGTCAGGCAGATTGATTCCTCCAGTTCCATTCTTCTTTCTCAAGATTGCTTTGGCTATTCGAGGTTTTTTGTATTCCCATACAAATTGTGAAATTATTTGTTCTAGTTCTCTGAAAAATACCATTGGTTGCTTGATAAGGATTGCATTGAATCTATAGATTGCTTTGGGCAGTATACTCATTTTCACTATATTGATTCTTCCGATCCATGAACACAGTATATTTCTCCATCTCTTAGTGTCCTCTTTGATTTCTTTCACCAGTGTTTTATAGTTTTCTATATATATGTCTTTTGTTTCTTTAGGTAGATATCGTCCTAAGTATTTTATTCTTTTCGTTGCAATGGTGAATGGAATTTTTTCCTTAATTTCTCTTTCTGCTTTCTCATTGTTAGTATATAGGAATGCAAGGAATTTCTGTGTTTTGATTTTATATCCTGCAACTTTACTGTATTCATTTACTAGTTCTAGTAATTTTCTGGTGGAGTCTTTAGGGTTTTCTATGTAGAGGATCATATCATCTGCAAATAGTGAGGGTTTTGCTTCTTCTTTTCCAATCTGGATTCCTTTTATTTCTTTTTCTGCTCTGATTGCTGTGGCCAAAACTTCCAAAACTATGTTGAATAGTAGTGGTAAGAGTGGGCACCCTTGTCTTGTTCCTGACTTTAGAGGAAATGCTTTCAATTTTTCACCATTGAGGATAATGTTTGCTGTGAGTTTGTTATATATAGCTTTTATTATGTTGAGGTATGTTCCTTTTATTCCTGCTTTCTTGAGGGTTTTTATCATAAATGGATATTGAATTTTGTCAAAGGCTTTCTCTGCATCTATTGAGATAATCATATGGTTTTTACTTTTCAATTTGTTAATGTGGTGTATTACGTTGATTGATTTGCAGATATTGAAGAATCCTTGCATCCCTGGGATAAAGCCCACTTGGTCATGGTGTATGATCTTTTTAATGTGTTGTTGGATTCTATTTGCTAGAATTTTGTTAAGGATTTTTGCATCTATGTTCATCAGTGATATTGGCCTGTAGTTTTCTTTTTTTGTGGCATCTTTGTCAGGTTTTGGTATTAGGGTGATGGTGGCCTCATAGAATGACTTTGGAAGTTTACCTTCCTCTGCAATTTTCTGGAAGAGTTTGAGTAGGATAGGTGTTAGCTCCTCTCTAAATTTTTGGTAGAATTCAGCTGTGAAGCCGTCTGGATCTGGGCTTTTGTTTGCTGGAAGATTTCTGATTACAGTTTCAATTTCTTTGCTTCTGATCTGTCTGTTAAGATTTTCTATTTCTTCCTGGTTCAGTTTTGGAAAGTTGTACTTTTCTAAGAATTTGTCCAGTTCTTCCACGTTGTCCATTTTATTGGCATATAGTTGCTGATAATAGTCTCTTATGATCCTTCATATTTCTGTGTTGTCTGTTGTGATCTCTCCATTTTCATTTCTAATTTTGTTGATTTGATTTTTCTCCCTTTGTTTCTTGATGAGTCTGGCTAATGGTTTGTCAATTTTATTTATCTTCTCAAAGAACCAGCTTTTGGCTTTGTTGATTTTTGCTATGGTCTCTCTTGTTTCTTTTGCATTTATTTCTGCCCTAATTTTTAAGATTTCTTTCCTTCTATTAACCCTGGGGTTCTTCATTTCTCCCTTTTCTAGTTGCTTTAGGTGTAGAGTTAGGTTATTTATTTGACTTTTTTCTCGTTTCTTGAGGTAAGCCTGTATTGCTATGAACCTTCCCCTTTGCACTGCTTTTATAGTGTCCCATAGGTTTTGGGTTGTTGTGTTTTCATTTTCATTTCTATGCATATTTTGATTTCTTTTTTGATTTCTTGTGTGATTTGTTGGTTGTTCAGCAGCATGTTGTTCAGCCTCCATATGTTGGAATTTTTAATAGTTTTTCTCCTGCAATTGACATCCAATCTTACTGCATTATGGTCAGAAAAGATGCTTGGAATGATTTAAATTTTTTTGAATTTACCAAGGCTAGATTTATGGCCCAGGATATGATCTATCCTGGAGAAGGTTCTGTGTGTGCTTGAGAAAAATGTGATTTTTCCATTTGCAGTTCTTACTTAACCTGTTTTTAACACACCCTTTCAGATATGGTAAATACTATTTCGATACAGACCGTGTGTATGCTACATTGCTTCAGTCATGTCTGACTCTTTGCAACCCTATAGACTGTAGCCTGCCAGGCTCCTCTGTCCATGGGATTCTCCAGGCAAGAATACTGGAGTGGGTTGCCATTTCCTTTTCCAGGGGATCTTCCTGAACCAGGGATCAAACCCACATCTCTTACGTCTTACGTCTCCTGCTCTGGCGGATGGGTTCTTTACCGCTAGCACTAGCTGTCTTAACAGTCTATTAGTATATCTCAGAAGACTAAAGAAGATTTCAGAGTGCCAAAGGCCTCCCCATAACTGCAGGGTGACATAGGAGAGCCTCTGAAAAAATAACCTAGCTTTCACTGCTGGGTTTGATTCTTCTGGTATAAACGTTTTTGCTGGTGTATACAAAGAAAGGGGGGTAGGCTGATAATAAAGAAAGTTTAATAAGGCCACTTCCCATTTTTCAAGAGTCAGCTCAAGAGTGATCCTCTCCATAAAACTTCTTGGTCTCCAACTGAAAACTCCCTACTTCGTGCTCTCATCTGAACTATGGAATGACTTACATGACTGTTATACCACTGTATCTGTTGACCATTTACTGAATTTGTTGACACTCCAATGTTCATTTAGATGGAACTTCTTGAGAGAAGAGACTGTCATTTAGTGGTGCACTGTAGGTGCTTTAAAAATGTTGGTGGATGAATAAAAGGCCATTGCTCAGTACAGAGGGTGGGCCTCACAATTAGAGCCTTCATTGTGTCATTTATTCAAAACTTATAAATGAATGATAAGAAAAAATGTGTCCTAGGACCAAAAAGGCTTCCCTGGTGGCTTACACAGTAAAGAATCCGCTTGCGATGCAGGAGAGCTGGGCTCAATCCCTGGGTTGGGAAGATCCCCTGGAGGAGGGCATGGTAACCCACTCCAGTATTCTTGCCTGGAGAATCCTCATAGACAGAGAGGCCTGGTGGGCTACAGTCCATGGGGTCGCAAAGAGTCAGACATGACTGAGTGACTAAGCATGTAGAACAGGACCAAAAAAGGCAACAAAGCAGATGAAAATGGTCTTCTCCCATGTTGCTCTGTTTCACACTTACAAAAGGTATAGACCTTCTGAAGACAAAACTATGGAGAGGTAAAAAAAAAAAAAAATCAGTGATTGCCAGGGGTTGAGGAAGAAAGAAGGATAAACAGGTGGAGCACAGAGGATCTTTAGGGCAGTGAAAAACCATTCTGTCTGACACCACACAGGTGGACACAAGTCATCATACATTTGTCCAAACCCACAGACCGCACAATACCAAGAGTGAATCTTAATGTAAACTATGGACTCTGAGTGATAATGCTGTGTCGGTATAGGTTCAGCAGTTATTACAAATGTACCACCGTGGTGAGGATGTTTTTAATGGGGAAGGCTATGCATGTATAGGGGCAGAAGCGTATGGAAAATCTCTGTACCTTCCACTCAATTTTGATGTGAACCTAAATCTACTCAAAAAAATAATGTCTAGGGACTTCCCCAGTGGTACAGTGGTTAAGACTCTGTGCTTCCACTGCACAGGCATGGGTTCAACCCCTGGTAAGGGAACTATGATCCCACATGCCATGCAGCATGGCTAAAAGAGAAAAAAAAAAAAATTTAACGTTTTAAATTAAAAAATAAAAATAGGGAATTTCTTGATGGTTAGGACTTGGGCTTTCACTGTTGTGGGCCTGAGTTTGATCCCTGGTTGGGGAACTAAGATCCCACAAGCCCTGCTGCCAAAAACTAAAATAAATAAATCTCAAAATATAATAAAATAAAAATAAAGTCTATTAAAGCTTTTTTAAACCAAAAACTTATGGACCTATCCACCTCTACTGAGACATCAGCTTGGGTACTTGTCAAAGGAAATGTCACACTGCCACTGACCCTGCCTGCCGGCAGCTTCTCTGGACTGGTGTTGGGCTTCACAGTATCCTGCTGCTGGCATCCTCCGCTGGGGTCATGCTGGTGCCCACAGCTCCCAAAGGACACAGAGTAGGCCCTAAGAGCCTTCTGGTCAAGGCAAATTTTCTAAGAAATTTTACTACTCTGTGTTGAGTTCACTTAGAATAAAAAAGGATAGCAAGGTTGATCATTCCCACCTGACAGATGTTCAGGAGCTGAAGCACCTAATCCTGGCAACTGACCCTGGGCTGAAGAGACCAACCTGCCCTAGTCCAAGGTATCTCTGTTGCTTCAGTGAAAGCCTGCTTAGCCCTGTTTGGTTGTTCAAGGACACAAAATGTTCAGCAATCAGTCCATGGCCTCTGCATGTCCAGTGACAGCAAGAACAGCTAGACAGCACTCAGCCCGCTTCAGGTTGTTATCCCTGAGCATACCATTCATATTTAGTGTCTGTATCCTCACTCAGGTTGTTTTCTCCACCTAGACTGCCTTCTCCTGCCTCCTCCATGGAATAAAGCCCTACCCATCTTTAAAGGCATAGGTCACATGCCACCTTTTTTATAGAATGCCTTCTTTAACCTTCTGATGTACCTCTGTAGAACATTCATTTTTATCCCTTTGGGGCAGACCCAGGACCTCAACCCAGCCTTGGGGTCCATGGCACATCAGCAGCCTTCCCTCTGCCCCGACTCACAGAGAGGAGGCCCAAAGAGCACCGTGTCCAGGGCCTTCAGCTGCAGCTTCTGCCGATGGCTCCGGTCTGTCATCTTCAACACAGTCCCTGTCATGGTGGTATTGGTTACAGCGAGCCTGTGGGGGCAAACAGTAGGGGCTCAGTTCCCTGCCGGCAAAGCAGAAAGGATCCTGGTAGGATTACCCACCTCCTCCAGGAACACTTCCATGAATTCTAGCTCCTGGTGCTTGCTCCCCTCTGCACTCTAGTATACAGAGTCAACACCAGTGGATCTCAACAAGTAGTAAAGAGAGCACATAACATTCACCAAGAATTTGTTCACCTTTCTCCCCATGTCCATCATCTCCTGAATATCATATTTTCTAAGGATTAACTATCTGTGACCATTCCCATACTCAACTGTAAATTTTCTGTTGTGCTTCTCCTCCCAGGGATTATCCACCAAACACCTGTCTCCACACTCCCACCTTCTATAAATGCATTCTCCTGTCCAGCCCAGGTCAAAATGTTATGCCACATGACCCAGGGATTCTGAGGGCCTCTGAATTTACCTGATCCTAACTGTCATTAAATATAAATCTGCTGACAAAGAGCATTGCATTAGTCTTGTCATCTTGTATTTGAGTAATAGTAATTGACTCTCAATCACATTACTATATTTTTTATATTCTTCAATCATACTGTTAATAATAACTTAATAAGAGAGGACCTATAAACAAGGAAATGGTATAGGAAAAACTGGACTTTGTTTCTCTTCTGCTCGAATTTAGTGGGTACAGAGGGGAGAGGAGTATAAGACATGAAAGGTTGAAAAACCACTGGTCTGGGTCCCACAAGTGAGGATGACCTACTATACTATGGTTTGTGCTCTTTTCTGATTCATAGCTTTGTTTCCCTAGATAAAGAAAAGCTTCTGACATCAGTGTGTCATTTACACTCCTGCCTGGGCATGCAGGCATAGTTACTTCTTTCTCTAGTCCTGGGAAGCAACCAAGCCCATCTATAAAACAGGCAGTGAGATACCCTGATGTGGGTGAGGGTGGGGTAGGGGTGGGGATGGTCAGGAGATTCAGTTTCTGGCCCCAGCTCCATCAATGATTCACTTGTCTGACATAAGCTGCTTAATCTCTTCCCTGGGGCCTCAATTTCCTTCTGTGTAAACTTAAGTAAATCCGATGCTTCTCACAAACTTGGGAGTTCTTGGGGCTCTCTTTAGAGCACTTCTAACAAGTGTACCGGCCTTCATCTAACTGATCAAAGTTAAGTATCACCTTTTCTACAGTCTATTTGTCAAAGAAACCTATGAATTTCTAAGCAACGAGAAATGAGAAAGGAACTAACATTTATTAAACTGCTGTGTATCTCATACTATTCTGACACTTTACATACAATACCTCATTTAGTCCCCACACTTTAGGAACCCAGTTCTTTTATTAGCAGAGACTTAGGGATAAGTAATTTGCCCACTTACACAGCAAGTAAGTGGCAAAGGCAGGATTCAACCCAAATCTGCTAGATTCATCCCATTATACCATGCTGCCTAGTGATAGGCCTAGAAAAACACCCCCACTCCACCCCACACTCCCTGCTCTGAAGGCTCCACGCTTCCTACTGTCACTGAGGCACCACAGTTTGGCTGCCTCTACCCCTGTGCCCAGCCTGGCTGGATCTGGTCTCAGATCTAATCCTAGTCATAGGATGACCAAGTAAGCTCACTACCTGAGAACTGATTCCTCATCTATGTTTTCCAGCTTAATCCAAGCCATTGCCATTCTTCAAGATGGAATGGGTCAGGGATCCACAAGGTAGGTAACACTGCTATTTCCATGAGAAAGAACCTAAATCCTGGAGCTTCATGGTTAATCATCTGTTTGATTGTCTGTCTCTTCCACTAAACACAGAGTTCCTCAAGGCAAATGTGGGGTCTAATGTGTTTCTTTGTCCTCAAGGCCCAGGAGAAAGCATGGCACAGGGTATGCTTGGTAAAGTGTTGTTAAATAGAACTACACTGAGTATTTCCAGGATGCCTATTTTCAACTACATGGGGCAAGAGGAAGATGCAGTGAAAAAAGCAGGGCATTTAGAACCAGGCAGACCTAAGTTCAAATCCCAGCTCTGCAACCTACTGGCTTTGATAAATCATAAAATATTTGAAATTCAGTTTGTTTGCCCAAAAGTTGGGATAATAATTCCTTCCTCCCAGAATAGTGGGAATCAACTGAAATAACAGGTAGGAAAGAAACTCTATAAAGGGATATACAAACATTAAGATTATTACTCTCTCTAGAGTAGGGAGAAGCCGTGAAGAAGAGGCTGCAGGCAGCAGAGGAGGGACCAGCCAGCTCAGCTAAGCCTGGACAGTACTGCCCGGTAGCTCTATGGCTAGAGGCTGCAATGTGTGGACATTCCAACAGCTTCACCTTCCCCTTTTTCCTTTGCTGAAGCTCATAACCAGATGCACCTACATAATATGACAGATTATACATAATGAGCACTTACCAGGCAGTAAGCCCTTTGAGGGGAAGGGCAACTTGTTGCCATCTTTATTCCCAGCACCCAGCACAAGTGCTTGGCACAGAACAAGTACCCAGTAAATACTGATTGAATGAATAAGTAAATGGATTAATCACTGGATGACATACAGCACTAGTTGACATAACAAGAAGTCCAAGCAGTACTCTAGCCCCTCCCCACACCACCCCAAGTCCTAGCATACTGTATCTGTAAGAGGGGCAGAGTTAGGACACAACAGTTGTTGGAACAGTCACTCCAGAGAGGAGGCTGGGGCCAATGCTAGTTGGCCCCCATCTCTGCACCATTTTTTTAGAGTAGATAAACTGTGTATGGGTAATTCAGGGGAAGTTAAAGGAGCCCTGGGGCCCCAGTGCCACGGGCAATAAAAAAGACAGCGGCTGGGGGGAGCCAGAAGAAGAAAAGAGAAGCAGCACAGGCTTTGAAGTCTACCCAGATCTAGGTTCAAATCACAGTTTTGCCTCTAACTAGCCATGTGGCCTTGGAAAAGTTACTTAGCCAGGCTTATCACCTAGACACAATAATACCTACCTTACAGGACTGATGTAAGAATTAAATGATACTGTATATAAAGTGTTGAGTAGAGTGCCTGGCATGTATTAAGCACTCAATAAATGGCAGCCATTAGTACTCTTCCCAGGATTGATAGAAATATTAAATAAGAGAATAGATGTGAAGTGCCCATTATGCTTTATAGTAAGTACACAGTAAATGTGAGAAAAGAAGTCTACAAATTCTGCACTGAAAGGAGTGAAACTTCATTTAATACATGAGAGCAACCTGAAGGCAGGCCAACCCCATCCCATTCCCTACACCCCAAGTGAGAAAACCCACTCTCCTCCTGACCTTGGCATGGCATGGCCACTGAGCTGCAGCTTCCGGAAGGTCTCCTCATACTGAGGCAGCTCCACATACGTGATCAGCCACTGCACCACCTCATCCACGGTCCAGTTGTATACTGCAGGAAGAGATAAGTAAAGCCATGATTCCGGAATGCAAGCAATGCTTGCAACTTACTGTCATAGTCACAGTGACCTTAACATTCACCACGTCTATGTGTTTTCTCCCATAAAATCCTAACAATGAAGGAATACATACAGTACTTTTTGTTTTCTTGGGCTCCAAAATCTCTGCTGACGGTGACTGCAGCCATGAAATTAAAAGACGCTTGTTCCTTGGAAGAAAAGTTATGACCAATGACCAATCTAGACAGCATATTAAAAAGCAGAGACATTACTTTGACGACAAAGGTCTGTCTAGTAGAACCTATAGTTTTTCCAGTAATCATGCATGGATGTGAGAGTTGGACCATTAAGAAAGCTGAGTACCGAAGAATTGATGCTTTTGAACTGTGGTGTTGGAGAAGACTCTTTTTTTTTTTTTTTTTTTTAATTTTATTTTATTTTAAACTTTACATAACTGTATTAGATTTGCCAAATATCAAAATGAATCCGCCACAGGTATACATGTGTTCCCCATCCTGAACCCTCCTCCCTCCTCCCTCCCCATTCCATCCCTCTGGGTCGTCCCAGTGCACCAGCCCCAAGCATCCAGTATCGTGCATCGAACCTGGACTGGCATCTCATTTCATACATGATATTTTACATGTTTCAATGCCATTCTCCCAAATCTTCCCACCCTCTCCCTCTCCCACAGAGTCCATAAGACTGTTCTATACATCAGTGTCTCTTTACTCTTGAGAGTCCCTTGGACTGCAAGGAGATCAAATCAGTCAATCCTAAAGGAAATCCACCCTGAATATTCACTGGAAGGACTGATGCTGAAGCTGAAGCTCCAATACTTTGGCCACCTGATGTGAAGAACTGACTCATTGGAAAATGAGTTTTCCAATGACTCAAGAAATGACTCATTGAAAAATCAGTTTCCCTGATGCTGGGAAAGATTGAAGGCTGGAGGAGAAGGGGACGACAGAGGATGAGATGGTTGGATGGCATCATTGACTCAATGGACATGAGTTTGAGCTAGCTCCGGGAGTTGGTGATGAGACAGGGAAGCCTGGCGTGGTGCAGTCAATGGGGTCGCAAAGAGTAGGACATGACTGAGCAACTGAACTGAACTGAACTGATAGGGAATGGATTTTTTCTTGTACTATCCTGGTGTATCTGGGATAAAATAATCCTGAATTACTATATCATGACTTCCCTGGTGGCTCAGACGGTAAAAGCATCTGCCTACGATGTGGGAGACCCGGGTTCGATCCCTAGGTTGGGAAGATCCCCTGGAGAAGGAAATGGCAACCCACTCCAATATTCTTGCCTGGAAAATCCCATGGACAGAGGGGCCTGGCAGGCTACAGTCCATAGGGTCACAAAGAGTCGGACACGACTGAGCAACTTCACTTCACTTCACTTCATATTACATTATGTATTTTTATAATAATAATAAAATGATACTAATAGAATCCATCATTTATGTAGCACTTACTTTATAACAGGAACTGTGCTAAGCACTTCACATATATTAGCTCACTAATCTTTTCAACAACCATGTAAAGGATATATACCACTTTATCCCTATTTTACAGATGAAGAAACTGAGGCACAAAAAGGTTATGTAACTTTCCCAAAATTTTCCAGCCAGGAACTGGTAAATATTGAACTCAAGCAGTCTGGCTTCATGACTTGCCCTGGCCATTATGTCATAAACATCATATGTATATAACATTCTTTAATTTATATAAGAATATACATGGAGGTTATTTATACACACACACACACACACACACACATATACATATATTCTCCCTGACACTGCAGGAAAGCTTCATACAAATCTGAGCCAAGAGATGGATCCAGATGACATCACTAAGCTCTGAATGAGATCATACCTATTCATATATTTTTCAGTTCTGTGCAAAAAATAAATTTCCCTTTTTGCTTATATCAGGTTGAAAAGATTTTCTATCACAACAGGAGTCAATTCTAACTGAAACAATTACTGAATGATCATTCATAATATGGCAAATCACATCATTACCATAAGTGGACCACTGTACCTAATCATTTCCTCAGTATTATAAGACTATGACTTTTTAAAAATGGAAACTATAAAAATAATAGTTTAAAAATATTTTAATAGTTGTGTGGTATTTAGCCACAGAGATAACAAATTTATCTCCATGTTTTGTCAAGAATCAACAATAAAGGAATAGAAGGGGACTTAATGTGCAAGGAATATGTTCAAGCCAAGAAAAGGTCAAGTGAAATCATGATGCATTATATAAAACAAAGTTTCATAGGAGCTTGAATAGAGAAAAATAGTGGGAGAACTGAGTCACCATATAGCACCCAGTAATACAGCCATGCTGAACTTAAAGAACCTTGGGTGGGAGCAGTCGGGTTTCGGCAAAAATATGTCATTTTATTGGATTTGAAATGTGCTTTTATTTAAAGTATCAGTGTGTTTTTGTTTGTTTATATTTGTACACAAATTTTATATAGCAACTTAAACTTTATTTTATGTTTGTACATATTTGAATGCTTTTAAATAAAACCAGCTTTGCAGGCCCAAGATAAATGATTTGCCTTAAAAGGAATTTGTACATTCCTCAAATTTGAAAACTACTGCTGTGAGCAGCAAGAAGCCAAAAAAGTTTTGAAGCAGAATGAAATGGTGAGATTTATTACCATCCTCTTTTAAGATCTATATCTTTCCCCAAAACTGTCCTGCATGAGATGGCTTTCTAATTTCCCCTTAATGGTCAGGAGAAATTGAAGGCAGGGACCATGTCCTTTTCTGTTTTGCTCACCTTCTTTGTCTCTAAAATAGTGCTTTTTATACAGTGGCATCAATAAAAATTTACTCAAAAAATAACTATCCTAAATGAGGCGTTCCAGAAATGTTCTGAATGTGTGCCACCAAACAGCAACAACAATCTTCCCAGACAAATATACAGCCCAGGTGGAGGTTAACTTCTGAAACACGTGACCAAAAATCAGCATTCCTCTGATTGTTGTTGTTCAGTCACTCAGTCATGTCAGACTCTTTGTGACCCCGTGGACTGCAGCATTCCAGGCTTCCCTGTCCTTCACTGTCTCCCAGAGTTTGCTCAAACTCATGTCTACTGAGTCAGTGATGCTACTGGTATTCCTCTGGTAGGCACACCTCAGATCTTAGGTTGCTTCTGCCACTCTATATAAACTAGAGAAGTTACAAGTCTGGGCCCTGTCCCTTTACCCTTCTCCTCCCCCACAGTGGAGCCCAGCACATGGTATAAAGCAGACACTCAGAAAGAACAAAACAGTGGAAGACAAAAATACTCTAATCTCTCTATGTCCCCCAAAAACCGCTGGGGCTCAGGAGAAAAGTCCTAAAGCCAAGAGACTTTGGAGGTAGCTTAGACCATTCGCAGAGGCACAGGAAAGGTTCTGTGAGAGGAAATGAGGCAGATCTAGTGCATTCAACTGCATCCTAGAAAACAAGGTTCTGGAGGCTTAGGTGGAGACTGCTTAGTCATCGCCTGGTTGAATTTCTAATTTCCAGACTAGAATACACTGGAGGGAAGAGAGAGATTAATTTCCAAGAGATATGCTCAAATCATAGGGCTTAGGAAAGGAGGGATGACAGAACAGGCATTAAAGATGTGCTGAGGAAAGTACAACGGATTGGCCTTTTATTCCTGAAAATGAATCTATCTCCACATACATTGTAAACATGACCACTTGCTATCATCCAGAGTGTTAGGTAATGAAGACCTAGCAGAGTGGCACAAGATGTGAGGTGGACAGACAAGTGTCAACCTGCAAAGTGCAGGGAACACATTCCTGCCTGTATTGTCAAAGGAGCTCGGCCTCACCCAGCATGACGTATGGAGTAGAAAAGCCATTTCATGTCTTGTTGCTTGAAAGGTCCACAGCCAGAAGTGCCACAAGAGTCTTTTGTCTACAGGGAAGACACCCTGATACAGGCCTGAGCATAGACCCTTGGCAGGCAGGAACTCCTCTGCTTGTGCCCTACACTGCAGTGGAGACAAGCAGGAGTCCGTCTAGACTAGGGTTTCTTAGTCTCTGCAGCACTGACCTTTTGGACAGGTTAATTCTTTGTTGTAGGGGGCTGCCCTATGCACTGTACGACATTTAACAACCCTGGCATCTACAGACCAGATGCCAGTAGTATGCTGCCAATCATAACAATCAAAACTGTCTCGAGATACTGCCAAATGTACTCTGGGGAACAAAACTGCCCCCGGCTGAGAACCACTGCTCTAAACACATGGCAGAAGGTCTATAAGGAGACCTCCAATGAGGATAGTCAGTCCCCACAGAGCTAAGCTTTGTGGAAAAGGACAAAGACTCCAACATATTAGGACAAACCTCAAGGCAGTTGTTTTTTGGGCTATGTGCCCACATATTATTCTGTTATCCGGCAGATGCCCTACCTAGGTAAGACTTGCCAGTATGGTGTTGCCCACTCAGAATCACTGCAGTCTGAACAAAGTAAGCCAGAGTGAGCTGTGTCCTTGTCAGACAGCAGCCCTGTGTCCCAGCATGATATCCCACCACTCAGTCAAGGCAGGGTGCCAGGACCTTGTTCCTAAGGTTCAAGTGCCTAAAAGCTAAAAATCTTGTTCTGTTTTCTCATTCCAAAAGAGAAAATGGGAAGAATCCCTGGCCCAAAGTGAGGAAGAAGGCAACACCAAGTACAGAGAGCTGTGGCTGTCAGTAAGGGGAGACAGAATTTGGCCAGGAGAGCTTAGTACCGAGAGAGATGCCAAGTGATTCACATGACCAAATCCCGGAGGACATGCAAGCAAGAGACAGTCTTCTAAAGTTGTGATTCTCTCATCCCCTTAAGCCTCTGTCCATTTGGCTCCTAAAGACATCAAAGACTACATCTCTGGGCAAAATGACAAACAATATTACACAAAATCGGAGAAGGCCAACCCCTGGAGTTTTCAGCAACACATAGTCCTTCATAAAAGAGATACACAAGGTGACTAACTTTGTAGTCTCCAACATTTTTAATGACATAATCTGCATGTAAAAAAATTCAAGCACACATTACCATATATGAATATATATTTATAAATTAGATATATATACTGATATTGCTGCTGCTGCTAAGTCACTTCAGTCGTGTCCGACTCTGTGCGACCCCATAGACAGAAGCCCACTAGGCTCCCCCATCCCTGGGATTCTCCAGGCAAGAACACTGGAGTGGGTTGTCATGTCCTTCTCCAATACTGACATTAGGTATATTGTAAAAATATATAAAACTTAAAGAACGAGACGGAGAAGGCAATGGCACCCCACTCCAGTACTCTTGCCTGGAAAATCCATGGACAGAGGAGCCTGGTAGGCTGCAGTCCATGGGGTCGCTAAGAGTCGGGAACAACTGAGCGACTTCACTTTCACTTTTCACTTTCATGCATTGGAGAAGGAAATGGCAACCCACTCCAGTGTTCTTGCCTGGAGAATCCCAGGGACGGGGAGCCTGGTGGGCTGCCGTCTATGGGGTCGCACAGAGTCGGACATGACTGAAGCGACTTAGCAACAGTAGCAGCAGCAAAGAATGAGATAAAAATAAATGTAATACAAATATACACTATTATATTTTCCTGTTGACCCCAGTTGATTGTCTTGTGCAGTTGGAAACCACTGGTCTTTGAGCCATGTAGATGCTTGAGAGAAGGGCATTTCAAGCAGATGGAAGAGTAAGTATTACTCCCTAGCACATGAGCTATAGCAATACCTCCAGGGATATACCAGAACAGATCTCTGGCCTTGGCCAATCCTTTTTCTTGTCAGAGAAAGAATAAGTAGTAAGAAATGGGCTCCTAAATCATAATGTTTTTTCCCCTGATGGACCAGTGGTGCCTCCAGATAGAGCCCCCACTCACCTTTGTAGTTTCAAACTCACAGCCCAGAACTATGTCTGGCAGAAGGGTTACCAGTACCTTCTCTGCCTCTCTTGCACACAACTGTTAGTCATTTACTTAGCTACTCAGTTAGCCTTTGGTCAGTCTTTTGTCAACCTTTTGGTCACCTCTAGCACCATGGTTAAGGATTTGGACTCTGGAACCAAGTGATTTGGATTGAATTTGAGATCTGCTATTGACTAGATGTAAGGTCATGAACAAGTTACTTTTTTCAACCTCATTCTGTCACCTATAAAATGGTGAGAATCAGAGTTCCTACATCATAAGAATGTAGTGAAGATATGAGAAGTTCCTAGCATACAGTAAGTGCTAAAAAAAAATTAGCTATTATTATCACCATTCATTCATTCACTAAGCTTTCACTGGCTTCTACTCTAATAGATCCCTGGTTGGTTACAAGATACAGAGATCAGTCTGAATGATCTCCATCATCAAGGACTATTTTCTAGAGAAGGAGACATATAGGAAATTAAATGAATATAATACAATGTGACAAGTGCTAGGTAAAAGCAATGTATGGGATGATGTGGGAGCACAGAGGAAGGAGTGACTGCCAGAGTGAATCAGAAAAGGCATCACAAAGCCTAGATTCTTATCTGGCTACTCAGGAGACAGCATTCCAAGACACCTACAGAATCTCACCAAAGGGGCCCTCCCTAAAGACAGTTTGTAGTCTAGACTTGTGATTTTTCTCTAAGTGGTTTCCTTCTGGCTCTCACTAGCAGTTTGCCATCTGAGCCTAGAATGAGGCAGATACCATGTTAGTTTTCTAACATGGAATCAATACCAAGCCTTAAACCATTATTGCAAAAAGAACCTGGCCCTTTCACCTAGGACTCATGTGATAGACCCACTAGGCCCCTGGCAAAAATCAGCTCTGCCAGTGTTCAAAAGAACATACTAGTGAACACCATCCCATAGGAAGCTACTTGGCTAGCAGAGACCAGATTAGAGAAAGACTAGCAGCATGGCTGCAGAATATTAAGAGAACCTAAAGTTTGGAATGTTGAATGAGTCAAATAACTTGTATAAGATCACACAAAGGCAGACTCCTGTCTTCTACATCCCTGCTCTGGGCCAGCTCCCACACTGTGAGTTAAAATATGGAATCATATCTTTAGGGATTGGATTCATATAGGGACTTCCCTGGTGGTCCAATGGTTAACAATCTGCTTTGGAATGCAGGGCAATCAGGTTCCATCCCTGGTCAGGGAAGTAAGATCCCACATGCCACAGAACAACTAAGCCTGCACACTGCAACTACTGAGCCCATGTACCACAACTAGAGAATCCATGCACCACAACTAAACACCTCACATGGCACAACGAACTCCTGCGTGTCATGACAAAGACCCAAAGCAGCCAAATACATTTTTCTAAAAAATATGGAATCATGTAAGATAATGCCCTCAAGCATTTTTGTGGGGAAATAAAAAGGCAGGTAGCCAAGAACTTCCAGATGTACAAGTTGGATTTAGAAAAGGCAGAGGGACCAGAGATCAAATTGCCAACATCCATTGGATCATAGAAAAAGCAAGACAATTCCAGAAAAATATCTACTTTTGTGCTTCATTGACTACGCTAAAATCTTTGACTGTGTGAATCACAACAAACTGTGGGAAATTCTTCAAGAGATGGGAATACCAGACCACCTCACCTTCCTCTTGAGAAACCTGTATGCAGGTCAAGAAGCAACAGTTAGAACTAGACATGGATCAACAGACTGGCTCCAAATTGGGAAAGGAGTATGTCAAGGCTGTATATTGTCACCCTATTTATTTCACGTATATGGAGAGTATATTATGTGAAATGCCAGGCTGGATGAAGCTCAAGCTGGAGTCAAGCCTTCCGGGAGAAATATCAATAACCACATAAATGCAGATGACACCACTCTAAAGGCAGAAAGTGAACAGGAACTAAAGAGCCTCTTGATAAAGGTGAAAGAGGAGAATGAAAAAACTGGTTTAAAACTCAACATTCAAAAAACTAAGATCACGGCATCTGGTCCCATCACTTCTTGGCAAATAGATGGGGAAAAAATTGAAACAGTGACAGACTTTATTTTCTTGGGCTCCAAAATCACTGTGGGCAGTGACTGCAGCCATGAAATTAAAAGACTCTTGCTCCTTGGAAGAAAAGCTATGACAAACCTAGACAGTGTATTAAAAACCAGAGACATCACTTTGCCAACAAAGGTCTGTGTAGCCAAAGCTATGGTTTTTCCAGTAGTTGTGTACAGATATGAAAGTTGGACCATAAAGAAGCATGCTTTCAAACTGTGGTGCTGGAGAAGACTCTTGAGAGTCCCTTGAACTGCAAGGAGATCAAACCAGTCAGTTCTAAAGGAAATCAGTCCTGAATATTCATTGGAAGGACTGATGCTAAAGTTGAAGCTCCAACACATTAGATACTTTGGCCACCTGATGCAAAGAGCTGACTCATTGCTGGGAAAGATTGAGGGCAGGAGGAGAAGGGTGCAACAGAGGATGAGAAGGATGGATGGTATCATCGATTCAATGGACATGAGTTTGAGCAAACTCCAGGAGTTAGTGATGAACAGGGAAGCCTGATATGCTGCAGTCCATGGGGTTGCAAAGAGTCAGACATGACTGAGCTACTGAACAACAAATTAAAGAAATTGATACTGTAAAAAAGAAAACAGAAAACCTTCCCACAAGGAAAACACCAGGCTCAAATTGCTTTACTGGTGAATTCTACCAAATATTCAAGGAAAAATACACCAATTCTGCATGAAGTCTTCTGAAAATTGACGAATACTTCCCAACTCATTTTATGAGGCCAGCATTATCCTGATAAAACAAGAAAAGAAAATGACAAACCAATATCCCTAAACCCCTAACAAAGGTCCACAAGTTTGAAACAAAGTTTTAGCAAATATGAAATATTAGCTTTTAATAGTGACAATCTGTAAAAAAAAAAAAAATACAAAATTGCTAAGCTGTATGCCTGAAACTAATAAAATACTGTAAATCAACTATATCTCAATTTAAACATTTTAATAGAAAAATAAAAATAATAAAATTTTAACAAGTAAAATCCAACCATATATTTAGAAAATGACCAAGTGGGGTTTATCCCAAGAATACAACTAGTTTAACATGGAAAAATCAGTCAATATAATTTATCATATTAGCAAACAAAAGCAGAAAAACCAGGCAATCAACTCTGAAAACTCACTGGATAAAATCCAACATCCAGGACTTCCTTGGTGGCTCAGTGGTAAAGAATTTGCCTGCCAATGTAGGAGACGAGGGTTCCATCCCTAATTCAGGAAGATTTCACATGCTGCGGGGCAATGAAGCCCATGCGCCGCAGCTACTGAGCCTGTGCTCTAGAGCCTGGGAGCCACAACTACTGAGCCCATGCGCCACAACTACTGAAGCCCTAGAGCCCTAGAGCCGTGCTCCTCAACAAGACAGTCCATCGCAGTGAGATGCCCACGAACCATAACTAGGCAGTAGCGCCCACTCACAACTAGAGAAAAGCCTGTTCAGCAACCAAGACCCAGAACAGCCAAAAATAAAATAAAGAAAATTTAAAAAGAAAATCCAACATCCATTCCTGACCAAAGTTCTCAGCAAACTAGGAATAGAAGGTAGCTTCCTTGATCTGACGAAAGGTTTTTATAGAAAACAAACAAAAACAACCAACCAACCAACCAAAGAGCAACAGCTAATGTTATATTTGAGGGCTTCCCTTGTAGCTCAGTTGGTAAAGTATCTGCCTGCAATGCAGGAGACCCAGGTTCAATTCTTGGGTCGGGAAGATCCCCTGGAAAAGGAAATGGCAACCCACTTCAGTATTCTTGCCTGGAGAATTCCATGGACAGAGGAGCCTGGCAGTCCATGGGGTCGCAAGAGTTGGACACACCATTATATTTAATGTTATATTTAATGGTGAAAGACTAAATGATTTCCCTTTAATATGAGAAACAAGATGAAGATGTCTGCTCTTACTGCTTCTCTTCAACACAGTACTGGAGATACTAACCAGGGCAATCAGATAAGAAAAATATTTTTAAAAGGCATCCAGGTTGGAAAAGAAAAAAATTAAACTTTCCTTACTAGCAGACACAACTGTCTAATTTGAAAATCTGATGGTCTCCTACTAGTAAGTGAGTTTAACAAGATTACAGAGTACAAGATCAATATATAAAATCAATTATGTTTTTCTTATAAAGCAACAATCAAAAATTAAATTAACATCACTTAATAGTAAAATTTGGGGTGGTCAAGTGGCACAGTGGTAAAGAATCTGCCTGCCAGTGAAGGAAACACAAGAGACAGGGATTTGATCCCTGGGTTGGGAAGATCCCCTGGAGTAGGAAATGGCAACCCATTCCAGTAATCTTGCCTGGAAAATTTCATGGACAGAGGAGCCTGGGAAGCTACAGTCTAAGGGTTCGCAAAGAGTCAGACATGACTGAGTGACTGAGCATCCACACACACAATAGTAAAATTTACATGATGTATATTTTACCACAATTTAAAAACTACTACTCACAATACAATCAAAACCTGTGAAATACTTATAAATAAATCCAACAAAAGATATGAAAGATTTGTATCCTGAAAACTGATCCTGAGAGGGACTTCCCTGGTGGTCTAGTGCCTAAGATTCCGAGCTCCGAATATAGGGGGCCCGGATTCAACTCTTGGCCAGGGAACTAGATCCTACACGCCACAACTAAGACCTGGCACAACCAAATAAATAAAATAATTAATTTTAAAAAACATGCTGAGAGAAAATGTACCTCCTAAACAAATGTAGCAATATACTCTGTCCATAGGTCAGAAAACTAAATCTTATTAAGATGTCAGCTCTTACAAACTGATCTACAGATAAAGTCCCATAGGGAATTTTTTTTTTAGAAATTGACAAGCTGAATTGAGGACAAACAGCCAAAACGATTTTGAAAAAGAAAAACAAAGCTGGAGGGCTAATACTATCTGACTGAAAGAATTACTATAAGACTATTGTAATCAAAATACCATGGTACTGACATAAAGACAAATAGATCAGTAGACAGAACAGAGTCCATACGTAAACCCACACTTATATGGACAACTGATTTTTTACAAAAAGTCCAAGGCAACGCAGTGGAGAAAAGACAGAATGTTCAACAAATGGTTCTAGAACAACTGGGACATCCATGAGCACAAAAATAACTAAAATTCATATTTAACACCATATATAAAAATAAATACAAAACAGATCATAAGCCTAAATGTAAAACCTAAAACTATAAAACTTCTAGAAAGAAATATAGTAGAAAATGCTTGCCTAAGTGTGGGTTAAGCAAAAATTCCTTACAAATAACACCAAAAGCATGATCCATAAAAGAACTAACTGATAAACTGAAGTTCAGAAAAAGTAAAACTTTCTGCTCTTTAAAAGATACTGTTAAGAGGATGATAAGACAAACCATAGACTGGAGAAAATCTTTACAAAGCATACATCTTATAAAGGCTTTTTTTTTCATAAAGGATTTATATCCAGAATATATAAAGGACTCTTAAACCTCAACAATAAAAAAAAAAAAACAAATAAACCCACAAGCCAATTAAAATATAGACATACAATTTGGACAGATAATTCACCAAAGAAGATATGTGAATGGCACATGAAAAGATGCCCAATATCATTAATCATCAGGAAAATGCAAAATAAAATCACTATGAGACAACACTATACTGTTAGAATAGCTAAAATTTAAAAGACTGACCAGGAACTTCCCTGGTGGTCCAGAGGCTAAGACTCCAAGCTCTTATGGTAGGGCACCCAGGGTTCGATCCCTGGTCAAGGAACTAGATCCCACATGCCACAACTAAGAGTTCGCATGCTACAACTAAAGATCCCATGTGTCGCAACTAAGATCCAGCACAGCCAAATAAATAAATATTCAAAAAAAAGAAAAAAGAAAGACTGATCATACCAAGTGCTAGCAAGGATGTGGAAGAACTGCAAGTCATACACTACTGGTGGGAATGTATAATGATACAACTACTTTGAAGACAATCTGACAGTTTTTTAAAAATATATACCTACCAAATGATCTAGCCATTTCACTCCTAGATACTTATCTAAAAGAAAAGAAAATATATGTCCATAGAAAAACTTGTATGTGAATGTTCATAGAAGCTTTATTTATAAGAACCGAAAACTGGATATAACTCAAATGTCTATCAGTAGATGAATGGATAAATAAATTGTGGTATATTTAGACAATGGACTGTCGCACTATTTAGCAATAAAAATAAATAAAATATTTATATATGCAACAACATGAATGAATCTCAAAACAACTACACTAAGTGAAAGAAATACATATTTAAATACCTATTATATGACTCCATGTATGGAAAATTCTATAAAATGCAAGCCTATAGTGACTGAAAGATCAGTAGTTGTCTGAGAGGTAGGAAGGGAAAGATCACAAAGGACTGTGAGAAAAATTGTAGGGGTGATGAATATATTTACTATCTTGATTGTGGTGATGGTTTCACAGTTGTATACATGCGTCAAAACTTCGAAAACCGTACACTTTAACTATATTTTATTGTCAATTACAACTCAATAAATCTCCTTTAGAAGAGGTAGTTGAGTGAAAACAGTATCATAGGAAATGCACATAAAATATATTAAAGAGGTAGAATCCTCTGGACTTGGGAACAGAAACAGGTGAGAGATGCTCAGGTTCCTTTATTAAATGGGGATGCAAGTAGGACATTTTTACCCTCAAGTGGCTATTAATATAAATAGAAAATGACTGTGGTTTGTTCAATTTTTTTTAGATAACAAAATACAACCAGCATTGATGCAATGATTTTAACACTTATCACAGTCATTTTACATTTATACTTGAAAGAATGTAAGAGAAAGAAAAAGCCAAGTGTATCTTTTTTCCCCAAAAAATGTAGCAACAAACAACTAATGGTTGAGGAATTTAACTAAATGACTTGAAGATTCACTTAGCAAAGTAATTTTTAAATAGCTAAAATAACAGAAGAAATAGATCTCTTGTCGGGTTTATGTAAAAGCAAAAAAGGTGATGTCTGCTCTTTTATATTGATCTGACTTATGAAATGGTTTGTGCTAAATTCCAATGCCACCTGGTCCCCTGTGTTATGTCAACAGAGAGGCCAGTTCTGCTGAGTTTTCTTCCTGAAACCCTTCTGGTTCTCCAATATTGCTCTACAGCTCCTGTAAAAAATCCTGTCCTACAATGAACAGCACAGATAGAACAGGAGGACAGTCAGCTTATTTTCTTATTTCCAAAAGCCTAGTAGAAAACAAACTTCCTCTCAAGACAAAGTTCTGAGTGATACTAAAAAACCAAGTTCTTTTGCTTTTATCTGGAATCATATTCCTTAGAATCAAACTTGATAGTTAAGGTGCTTTTGATCCATAAAAATGGGTAAGAAATTATTACGAAATATGCTTTGTTCAACAGACAACATCTTTTAAAACCTCATGTTCAGGAAAGGGGAGAAGAAACAGTAAAACAGCACAATTTGTTTAAAGAATGGAAGCCCCGCTTTAGAAAGTAATTCTCTTGGGTCAATGCCTCCCCTCACTACAAAGGGTATAGTTACTGTTCTCACTGGCTCAAACAAACAAACAATTCTATTTCTCAAAGATCCTACAAAATTCACTCAGCTTCTCTTCCATTAAATAACTGCCACTCCCCTTACCTCAAGGATCTTAAAGGAATTCGGATTTACCGCACCCTCCAGCACCGCTCCCCCCCAACACACATACTCTCTCACTATCACTATCATACATAAGGCTGTGGTCCAATTTGCCAATCTGATTCTCCATCCACCATATCTGACTCTTGAACAAAGACACTTAGAGATGAAAAATGAATATAGCTGAGTCATATGAGAGTTACCAGTTCAGTTCAGTTCACATCAGTCGCTCAGTAGTGTCCGACTCTTTGCGAACCCATGAATCGCAGCACACCAGGCCTCCCTGTCCATCACCAATTCCCGGAGTTCACTCAGACACACGTCCATCGAGTCAGTGATGCCATCCAGCCATCTCATCCTCTGTCGTCCCCTTCTCCTCCAGCCACCAATCCCTCCCAGCATCAGAGTCTTTTCCAATGAGTCAACTCTTCGCATGAGGTGGCCAGAGTACTGGAGTTCAGCTTTAGCATCATTCCTTCCAAAGAAATCCCAGGACTGATCTCCTTCAGAATGGACTGGTTGGATCTCCTTGCAGTCCAAGGGACTCTCAAGAGTCTTCTCCAGCACCACACTTCAAAAGCATCAATTCTTCAGCACTCAGCTTTCTTCACAGTCCAACTCTCGCATCCATACATGACCACTGGAAAAACCATAGCCTTGACTAGACTGACCTTTGTTGGCAAAGTAATGTCTCTGCTTTTCAATATGCTATCTAGGTTGGTCATAACTTTCCTTCCAAGGACTAAGCGTCTTTTAATTTCATGGCTGCAATCACCATCTGCAGTGATTTTGGAGTGCCAAAAAATAAAGTCTGACACTGTTTCCACTGTTTCCCCATCTATTTCCCATGAAGTGATGGGACTGGATGCCATGATCTTAGTTTTCTGAATGCTGAGTTTTAAGCTGACTTTTTCACTCTCCTCTTTCACCTTCATCAAGAGGCTTTTTAGTTCCTCTTCACTTTCTGCCATAAAGGTGGTGTCATCTGCATATCGGAGGTTATTGAGATTTCTCCCGGCAATCTTGATTCCAGCTTGTGCTTCCTCCAGCCAAGCGTTTCTCATGATGTACTCTGCACAGAACTTAAATAAGCAGGGTGACAGTATACAGCCTTGACGTATTCCTTTGCCTATTTGGAACCAGTCTGTTGTTCCATGTGCAGTTCTAACTGTTGCTTCCTGACCTGCATACAGATTTCTCAAGAGGCAGGTCAGGTGGTCTGGTATTCCCATCTCTTTCAGAATTTTCCACAGTTTATTGTGATGCACACAGTTAAAGGCTTTGGCATGGTCAATAAAGCAGAAATAGATGTTTTTCTGGAACGCTCTTGGATCTCTTTTCGATGATACAGCGGATGTTGGCTATTTGGTCTCTGGTTCCTCTGCCTTTTCTAAAACCAGCTTGAACATCAGGAAGTTCATGGTTCACGTATTGCTGAAGCCTGGCTTGGAGAATTTTGAGCATTACTTTACTAGCGTGTGAGATGAGTGCAATTGTGCAGTAGTTGGAGCATTCTTTGGCATTGCCTTTCTTTGGGATTGGAATGAAAACGGACCTTTTCCAGTCCTGTGGCCACTGCTGAGTTTTCCAAATTTGCTGGCATATTGAGTGCAGCACTTTCACAGCATCATCTTTCAGGATTTGGAATAGCTCAACTGGAATTTCATCACCTCCACTAGCTTTGTGCGTAGTGATGCTTTCTAAGGCCCACTTGACTTCACATTCCAGGATGTCTGGCTCTAGGTCAGTGATCACACCATCGTGATTATCTGGGTCATGAAGATCTTTTTTGTACAGTTCTATGTATTCTTGCCACCTCTTCTTAATATCTTCTGCTTCTATTAGGTCCATACCATTTCTGTCCTTTATTGAGTGCATCTTTGCATGAAATGTTCCCTTGGTATCTCTAATTTTCTTGAAGAGATCTTTAGTCTTTCCCAGTCTGTTGTTTTCCTCTATTTCTTTGCACTGATCACTGAGGAAGGCTTTCTTATCTCTTCTTGCTATTCTTTGGAACTCTGAATTCAGATGCTTGTATCTTTCCTTTTCTCCTTTGCTTTTCACTTCTCTTATTTTCACAGCTATTTGTAAGGCCTGCCCAGACAGCCATTTTGCTTTTTTGCATTTCTTTTCCATGGGGATGGTCTTGATCCCTGTCTCCTGTACAATGTCACAAACCTCATTCCGTAGTTCATCAGGCACTCTATCAGATCTAGTCCCTTAAATCTATTTCTCACTTCCACTGTATAATCATAAGGGATTTGATTTAGCTCATACCTGAATGGTCTAGTGGTTTTCCCTACTTTCTTTAATTTAAGTCTGAATTTGGCAATAAGGAGTTCATGATCTGAGCTACAGTCAGCTCCTGGTCTTGTTTTTGTTGACTGTATAGAGCTTCTCCATCTTTGGCTTTGAGTTACCAGTTAGAAGAGGCCAATGCCCCAGTCCTGGCTGCTGGGATCCCTGGAGTTGCCCTTGTTCTCAACTCTTCCTCAGCCCTACTAGTTCAGCTCTCCCTTACTTAATGACTTAACTGTGTATAATAAAGAATTTGGTTGTTTTTTATCTTAAGGTCACTTTCGTTGATGATAGGAGTATCTTTGTTATTTGTGGTGGGCCATGGATCACACTTGAGTTCATGCTAATAAGAGACTCTGAATGGGGGCTGGTCACCAGAAAGATCAACCATGTGACTAGAGGATTGGGACTTTGAGTCAAGTGACATCAGCCCAACCTTTGGGGAGGAACAGGGAGCTGGAGATTGAATTCAATCATGTGTGTCAATCAATCATGCTTATATTATAGGAGACCCCAATAAAAACTCTAGACAATGAAGCTTAGCTGAGCTTCATGGTTGCATTATGACTCATGCACCAGGAGGGTGATATGTTCTGATTCCATGGGGAGAGGGCACAGAAGCTCCACATTCAGGACCCTATAAGACCTTGCCATATGGGTGTCTGTCTTTCTTTTGCTGGTCCTAATTTTTATCCTTTATAATAAAATTACAATCATAGGCATACCACTTCCCTGAATCCTGACAGTCATTTAGTAAACTATTAAACCTGAGGGGATTGTGGGAACCCCTGCTTTTGTAGCCAGTTAGTCAGAGTACAGGTGGTCTGGAAATACCTAAAGCTTACAGCTATTAATAGTTTGGTGTCTGAAGTGAGAGTAGTCTTGTTAGGTACTGTACCCTTTTCTTATGAAGTCTGCACTAACCCTGGACAGTGAGTCACAAAATAGCATTACATTATTTCACTTAATGACTCTCTCTGCTTCATCTTCCTCATCTGTAAATGGAGACAATTGTAATAAGTGTACTCCATAAGCTTTTTGTAAGAAATAAATGAGCTAATATACGTAAAGCACTCAGAACATTGCCTGCTGCTGCTGCTAAGTCACTTAAGTCCTAGCACATGTTAAATATCAGTTTTTTAGTTGTTATTGTTGTTTTTTATTATTAAAGTTAAGAGCTGGCTAATGTAGAAATTATCGGGCTTTTTGGCTTAAATCTAAATAACTGAGAAAAGACTGGCTCCAACATTAGTCAGAAAATGTTAACAACACTAATCACATAGACGGTACTGACATTAGTTAGCTAATGTTCTGAATATAAATGACCATTGCTGATAACTACATCATCTAGCAAAACCCAGGCCAGCAAGTTTGAGCCAGTGCCAGAATAGCACATGCTTTTTGTAGCCCTGGAAATTGTAACTCCAGAGAAATTAGGAGCTTTACTTGGAATAATGAAACAAATTGTTTAGAGAAATAGTACATAAGATTTTCACTTTTAGTTTGTCAAACCATCAGGCATGACACATGGTGAGCAAATCCAAAATTGTATGTATGTATCATTTCTAGCTTAGCTATGAGCAACATCACTGCAATGAAATGCTTTTCTCTGCTCATCAGTGATGGGTACCAACTCTTAAAAACTCACTCCATCACCTTCCATCTTCCTGTCATTTAGAACATGTTTGGAAGTGTTCCAATTAGTTGCTAAGTTCAGAAATAAAGTCCTTAACCAGAAAATTGCCTTGAGCTGTTTTCTAATATTATGATTTAGTCCCTCTGTTTCTGCACTCTCTTGGTCACTTTCCCTTCCCAGTTCTTCTCTGTGGCTTTCAGAGAAGGCCAGGAATGTTCTCCCTGCCATCTTTCATTCTGAGTTCTTACTTATGACATCCACTCTTAAAACCCAGGCGCCATGGCCTCAAGTTATTACAAAAAAAAAAGAAAACTAAAATTAAATGGTAATGTTAGATTTTTTCCTGGCAGTGCTGGTATCATTCCAAAGATCATTTCTGTGCTTGATCTCTCATCAGAGACAGCCTGAATTGCTCAGGAGCCATTAAACAAAAGCACCCCAAGGAACTCAACCTCTAATGATTTCCAGTAAGCTATGTATATAGCTAAGTTATGATTCTTCTAAACTGATTTAAAAAAAAATAGAGTTAACAGGAAGTATCAGCCTGTCCATCCTACAATCAGGATTAGCATCTAGGTCTTACTGCTTAAATTACTGTTTTCCATCTACATTATAGATGATCCCTTCCAGAACTGAAATTCCATAATCCTAGGTAAGAATTTAAACAAAAATAGAAACTGCCTCATTCCTACCAAAACTGATCTCTACAGCCAGATCAGTGCTTTCAACCAAGGTGGTATGGAAAAACAATGGCCTAGAGAGCAGAAGGCCCAGGTCTAAGTCCTGGCTCCACTATTTACTAAATACAATGAACAAATAACTTTATAAATCTAGGCCTAAGGTTCCTCATCTGAAAAACCAGGGACCCTGGTGGTCACTTACGTTTAATTCTTCTTAGCATCAAGACCTACCCTCAGAGAGCCAAGGGAGAGATTGCCTCCATTCTTGTTCGTATCAAAGGACGCTAGCCACAGACACAAATGGAAAGGAGGCTAATGCACTTTTTTTCCCTTCCCTGTCAAGTCTCACACAGTTAAACATGCCCTTTCATTTGGAATTCTGAAGCAAATGCTCTAGGAAAAACAACCCCTCCCCCAAGAAAAGGTACTCTTAGTTTAGTGGGGTTTCCCAAGTGGCCCAGGAGTAAAGAAACCACCTGCCAATAAAGGAGATGCAAGAGATGCGAGTTCAATTCCTGCGTCAGGAAGATCCCCTGGAGGAGGGCATAGCAACCTACTCCAGTATTCTTGCTTGGAAAATTCCATGGACAGAGGAGCCTGGCGAGCTACAGTCCATGGGGTCACAAAGAGTTAGACACAACTGAGAGACTGAGCACACAATCATAGTTTAGCAGTCTTACACAAGAAAAGGATCTAAAGAGCTAAAGCTTTAATAAGTTCAACATGAGTCTGCAGAGTGATATGACTGCTGAAGATACCAGCAGCTAATCAGACTGCATTAACAGACACACAGGGCATCTCCATGCTGATCAAACTACACCTGCAGGTCTGCGTCCAACTCTAGGAGCCATGACCTAAGAAAGACATCAATGAAAGTATTTACAAGAAGGAGACCAAGATGAAGAGAAGGATGGGGAAAAAAAAAAAATGCTTTCTTCTCACTAGGTCTATTTTACCTGGAAGAGAAGACTCAAGAGAGAGTCTTAACTGTACTTTGACCTAACCTTTGAATCATCCAGGACTCAGCAGAGCCAGGACCAAGTGGGGATCTTCAGAAGCAAAGGGCTGCTTCAAAAAGCCAGCAGGCTCCCTGTCTCTGGAGCTGAAGCAGTCAAAGCTGGGGGATTCCTCTGGGGGATGTGGGGAACTGGTGAAGAGAGGGGTAGGGAAATAGGATGGTACTAAATCCAAAGAGTTGGGTTTGTTCTTTAGTAGAATTCTCTCACCACTACTATTCAACATAGTTTTGGAAGTTTTGGCCACAGCAATCAGAGCAGAAAAAGAAATAAAAGAAATCCAGATTGGAAAAGAAGAAGTAAAACTCTCACTGTTTGCAGATGACATGATCCTCTACATAGAAAACCCTAAAGACTCCAACCAGAAAATTACTAGAACTAATCAATGAATATAGTAAAGTTTCAGGATATAAAATCAACACACAGAAATCCCTTGCATTCCTATACACTAATAATGAGAAAATAGAAAGAGAAATTAAGGAAACAATTCCATTCACCACTGCAACGAAAAGAATAAAATACTTAGGAAGATATCTACCTAAAGAAACTAAAGACCTATATATAGAAAACTATAAAACACTGGTGAAAGAAATCAAAGAGGACACTAAGAGATGGAGAAATATACCATGTTCATGGATTGGAAGAATCAATATAGTGAAAATGAGTATACTACCCAAAGCAATTTATAGATTCAATGCAATCCCTATCAAGCTACCAATGGTATTTTTCACAGAGCTAGAACAAATAATTTCACAATTTGTATGGAAATACAAAAAACCTCGAATAGCCAAAGCAATCTTGAGAAAGAAGAATGGAACTGGAGGAATCAACCTACCTGACTTCAGGCTCTACTACAAAGCCACAGTCATCAAGACAGCATCATACTGGCACAAAGACAGAAAGAGATCAATGGAACAAAATAGAAAGCCCAGAGATAAACCCACACACCTATGGACACCTTATCTTTGACAAAGGAGGCAAGAATATACAATGGAGAAAAGACAATCTCTTTAACAAGTGGTGCTGGGAAATCTGGTCAACCACTTTTAAAAGAATGAAACTAGAACACTTTCTAACACCATACACAAAAATAAACTCAAAATGGATTAAACATCTAAACATAAGACCAGAAACTATAAAACTCTTAGAGGAGAACATAGGCAAAACACTCTCCGACATACATCACAGCAGGATCCTCTATGACCCACCTCCCAGAATATTGGAAATGAAAGCAAAAATAAACAAATGGGATCTAATTAAAATTAAAAGCTTCTGCACAACAAAAGAAACTATAAGCAAGGTGAAAAGACAGCCTTCAGAATGGGAGGAAATAATAGCAAATGAAGCAACTGACAAACAACTAATCTCAAAAATATACAAGCAACTCCTACAGCTCAGTTCCAGAAAAAGGACCCAATCAAAAAATGGGCCAAAGAACTAAATAGACATTTCTCCAAAGAAGACATACAGATGGCTAATAAACACATGAAAAGATGCTCAACATCACTCATTATCAAAGAAATGCAAATCAAAAGCACAATGAGGTACCATTTCACGCCAGTCAGAATGGCTGTGATCCAAAAGTCTACAAGCAATAAATGCTGGAGAGGATGTGGAGAAAAGGGAACCCTCTTACACTGTCGGTGGGAATGTAAACTAGTACAGCCACTATGGAGAACAGTGTGGAGATTCCTTTAAAAACTGGAAATAGAACTGCCATACGACCCAGCAATCCCACCGTTGGGCATACACACTGAGGAAACCAGAATTGAAAGGGACACATGTACCCCATTGTTCATCGCAGCACTGTTTATAATAGCCAGGACATAGAAGCAACCTAGATGTCCATCAGCAGATGAATGGACAAGAAAGCTGTGGTACATATACACAATGGAGTGTTACTCAGCCATTAAAAAGAATACATTTGAATCAGTTCTAATGAGGTGGATGAAACTGGAGCCTATTATACAGAGTGAAGTAAGCCAGAAAGAAAAACACCAATACAATATACTAATGCATATATATGGAATTTATAAAGATGGTAACAACAATCCTGTATGCGAGACAGCAAAAGAGACACAGATGTATAGAACAGTCTTTTGGACTCTGTGGGAGAGGGAGGGGGGGATGATTTGGGAGAATGGCATTAAAACATGTATAATATCATATAAGAAACGAATCGCCAGTCCAGGTTTGATGCAGGATACAGGAAGCTTGGGACTGGTGCACTGGGATGACCCAGAGGGATGGTATGGGGAGGGAGGTGGGAGGGGGGCTCAGGATGGGGAACACATGTACACCCGTGGCAGATGCATGTTGATGTATGGCAAAACTAATACAATATTGTAAAGTAAAAAAAAAAAGAAAGCCAGCAGGCTCCCTGTCTCTGGAGATGAAGCAGCCAAAGCTGGGGGATTCCTCTGGGGAATGTGGGGAGCTGGTGAAGAGAGGGGTAGGGAAATAGGATGGCTTTCAATAAGAATTCTACTAAAGAACAAACTCAGCTCTCTTTGGAGCATCTTTCCCCATTCTCAACAGAGTGACTCTACTCAGTGTTATTCAGTCTTGATACAGTCTCTTTTCAGTGACTGGACATAGAATCATTTCAGTAGTTAGCTCTTTACTAAGCATTTTTACTCATGTCCTTTAAAAGCCAAATTGCTACCCATCTTCTCTCTTCTTTAAACCTTCCAGGAACTAGCATTGACAACCAAGCTATTAATTACCTTCTGAAGACTTCCATGCCTTCCACAGGTCCTCCACGCTGATGAGCTTATCCTCACCATGGAAGGTGCTGTGTTTCACTGTTGGGTCATGGTAGTTGAGGTCTTCCCTCAGGAACTGCAAGGGAAAAGCACACAAGTCATAAGAGACCCCTGGGCGCCACACCACTAAGATCTCGTCACAGGTCACAGCACATCCCATCTGCCAGATGTACAAGTGTATCACATCATCTATGTGTCCTTCCATGGGAATACGTCCTACTTGCCAACCAGACTGCCTTTTCTTCTTTGTTACATGTTTCACTCAAGAAAAAAATATAAGAAATTCCTTCCTCATATTTTTTAATCATGGAAAAAGGAAGAGGAATTAACAACTTTGAGCGCTTATTTATACACTGAGCAACATTCCAAGAGCTTCTATTTTCTCATTTAATCTTCACAACCAATGGATTATATCATACCTATTTTACAAATGAGAACAGCAATACCCTACAAGAACACAATTTGCCCCCAAATTTTGCCTCAAAACATTGTTTAAAGAGATTAAATTACTTGCTGTGAAGATTTTAAAATATGTCCCCAAGTCTTTGACAATCCTCCCACAAAAGTTGAACTCTCCCCTTGAACACAGACTGACATTAGTGACTCATCTTCTGAAAAAGAGAATGTGGCAGCAATGATGTCGAATGACTTCCCAGGCTAGGTTAGAAACGGCAGTATAGATTCCACCTGGCTCACTCCCTTTTGGGACACATGCCTTGGGAGCACTGAGCCAACATGTAAGAAGCCTGGCCACCCTGAATCTGTCATTCTGGAGAGGTCATTTGCAGAGACTACAGAGAGCTAGCGATGCCTGAGCAGGCCCAAATGTCTGAGTCTTGCAGCCCAGGAATCAGACAAATGAGTGACTGAGACTTTAGGTTATTCTAGTCCCCAGTTTTTGAGTTACTTCACCTGATGCCAAGTGGACACAGAGGAGCTGTGCAAGAAGAGGGGGTCAAGTGACGAACGTAGGCTGATGGAAGCTATACCTAAAGGAAGGGCCAGATGCTGAGTGGAACCTCTTTAGAGAACAAAGAAGTGGGGCTGCAACCATCAAGCCTTAAGGAAAGGAAAGGAGTGTACTGTAAATATAAAGAGTCAGAACCTATAGAAACAGACCATTTCCTGTGTGACTTTGGGGCAAGCAACTCAGCATCTCTGAGCCTGTTTTCCCCTCAAAATGAGGGCTAATTATCCTTCTCACTTGAGTGTGGTAAGAATTAAATAAGTCATGTTTGCAGAAGTCATTAAACTGCCTTTGCACATGTCTTTTAATAGTCCACAGAGCATTTTATAAATTGAAACTATACTTAAAAAATCAAAGTTCACCCAAAAAGTCCAAATCTCATTGAAAAAAACAACCTAAAGTTCTAAGAACACAGAATTCCAGTGACAACTCTAGAATTTTATTTAGGAGAGGCTTAAGGGCTGCAGTTTGATGGGAAGGGAGGGTGGTGTCTAAGGGACTTGTCATAAGACTGCTTGCATAACAAGCACATTGTTTTTATGTAGATTGCTCATTAAAAATTAATATTATAATGCAAAATTTTATAAAGATGCTTTTGTTTAAATTTTACTTAAAATTAAGAAAAAATTAACTGTCCATATCAAACAATATGATGTCACAGTTGGGGCAGCTTAGAGTTGGGGGAGTGGTACTGAGGAAGATAATGAGGGCTTCTTGATCAAAGATGATACTTCTGTGCTCCCACGGCCCCTATGTATACCTTTTTCAGTCTTGTTATGGGTCTATCTCCCCTACCAAACTGTATAGCCTTTGATAGACAGTCCCAGTTACCTAGCTATAAACACAGCATTGGAAAATGTTGTGTAGAACCAGAACTCTAATGTCCAATATACTTGAAGCAGGCATTATCCCATATCACTCTGAACTGTCCCACATTCAGCTAATAGCTAAAGTCTAATTTAAGACAAAGTTTAAAAGCAACAAAAAGGCAGAAACAAAACCAAAGAGGCAACTCTCAGCTCCCACAACAAGGATTTACTATCTCAGACTCAGACCAAGCAGCTCTTCTGTCAGGAAGGTCTAAGAGGCTCCGTGAGAGTCCTGCCTCGCCAGGGGGAATGCAGCACTGGCTAGAGCTACAGCTCAGCAGCTCTCTGAAGAGCCAAGGGACCAGTTGTCACTAGGTATATTTAGTTCTGTGAGCTCAGAAAAGTGATTTCCCTGGCAGTGGCACAAAGTGTGCAACCCCACCCCAAGTGAAGCAGTAGTGAAGGGATGTGGGTGAGAGCAGACAGGAGGGGAGACACCTCTCCAGAATTCCCAAAAAAATAGGTCCATCCAGCTTCATCAGGGAACAGAATTCACTGAGGTAAAGCTGGAAGAGCAGCAGCACATCTTTGGGTGCAGGAATCAGGCAGGCCTCCCTGGAAGCAATTCTCCTCCTTCCCCTTTTCACCTTGTTCCCCACTGCTCACCCTCCATGTTTCCCAAACCACACCACACCACCTGCCCTCTCACTTCTCCAGACATACAATGTTAATAACCCACAACACACATACCTCAGGTCTGAGAAGCTTCCCAACTCTTGTTTACCCCTTGAATATCTAGCAAGGACCCACATTTTAGCTACAACAGCTCTGTACACCATTGGTACTGATTGCTGGGACATGAACATGTTGGGGGTGAAGTATCTGTTCTCAGTGAGACCAGAAGCTATTGCTCAAAGTAAGAGAGAAGGCAGTCATTTCTCACTCACCTTTATACATCTAGTCTTACACCTGACAGCCCAGCTACCATACTACTCACCAAAATGAGATTTGTAAAGTATAAATCTAATTATTCCAACATACCCACTTAAAACCCCATGACTCCCCATAACCTCCAGGATAAAGCCCTAGCTTCTTGGCCTTACATTCAAGGCCTGTTCCAATCTGGCCCATAGAGTAACTTCTCAGTCAGTTTCCTGGCCATTCCCCCTCCCTACCAAACATCTACACTCCAGGCCAGGGGTCGAGAAACTACAGCCATGGGGCAAATCCATCTTGCTGCTTGTTTTTTTAAATAAAGTTTTATTGGAATATAGACACGTCATTCATTTATGCACTGCTTTCATGCTTCAAAGGCAGAACTGAGTTGTTGTGACAAATTATATGGACAGTAAAGCCTAAAATATTGACTATCTGGCCGTTTATAGAAAAAGTATGCCAACATTTGCTCTAGATACATCAAGCCACTTCAGGTTCCTTGAACAAACCATGCTCCTTTATACTTCTAAGCTTTTACACAAGGTGCTCCATTTAATATATATCTCCTCTTCCATCTGCTGAAGAAAAAGTCTCTGCTTCTGTGAAGTTTTCCAGATCTCTCCCAAGCAAGTTAATTGCCCTATCCTATTTGTTCTCTTAGTTCTCCGGGTCATCCATCTGTGACAGTACTTATCCCATTATACCATAATTGCTATTTAATTACTCCCATTTTACTCCCCCTAAGCAACTCAAATATAGTAACTGTATTTTGTCATTTATCTCTTTATCCAGCACCTTGCAAATTCTCTAGAACACCTAAATAAATAAGTAATTCAGCTCTGTAAGCCAATCTCCAGGCATAGAGCCTGGCACAGAGCAGGGTATGGGGTTATTAAATAACTGAATGAGCGTCTCTCATTTGAGCTTGCCCTACAAGACCCAGAAGAATGCTTAGTTTACAATAGGTAGTCAATGCATATTATGTCTACTATATAGAAGAAAGAAAAGAGTCTCCAAATTGCCAGCCAATCTAAAACAAAGGTATTCATCTAGGAGCCAAGGGATTATACTGGCTTGGGTTCAATATAACATGATGGGTTCAAGCTTGGTTCTGGAGCCAGTATTATAAATGGTATTATAAATGGATTAATTCACATAAAGAACTTGGAATAGTACCTGGCACAAAATAAGCTCTCATATGTATGAACTGAGCTCCACTAAATATTAATACATTTAATATACTATAAGAGGAATATAAGGATACTAAGAACATTCAATCCTGGAGCATACTATTACAATGATGCTGATCTCTCATGTGTAAAGAAGACACAGAAGAGGTAGAAGACAGATAGTTCCTAAGTGCTTGCTATTCAATATATCAGGACCAAGTGCCAAGCAATCAGTAATAGACAAGGCACTGTAATCTACTGCCTTCTAAGGCCCTTTCTATTCTATTCAATGATTCTTACTTTGAAAGCTTTAACTCCATTTAAAATAGAAATTTCACAACCTTGGCAAGACCCTCCCTGCCTTATTTGCCATATCAACTGTCACTTCTTCCCATCCCCAGTGATAATGAAATACTTGAAATTCCCTGAAAGTACCAGTCTCTTGGCAGTTCTCACATCTTTGCACCTACTATTCCCTTAGCTAAAACACTCTCCTTCTCCTAATCATTCCAAATCATCTTTTCAGATTCAAATGACACATTAGCAACTCTGTACATGGGTAAAACTAACTTAACTCTTCCTCTTCTGTGACTCCATCATAATATGCACTTATCCTTTTTATATCCTTATCTGTTTATACAGCTATTTCCACAACCAGAGGAACATCTTCTAGGCAGCAACTTCACCTTTCCTTTTACTTCCATATATCTAGTACCCAGCACATGCAGGTATATAGAATCTCTCTGAGGTCAATAATATAGTTTAGTCCTTGTCATGGAATTCTCCTTGATGTCCTCAGGCCATGACATTGGTCATATGATGCAGATCAAACCTTAGAGGAAGCATCTAAAGTTGCAACTTACTAAGTACCTGGCCAGAATGGTAAAGACTAATAAATTTAACATCTCCAGTCTTGAAAACTATCAGGACCAAAGTATCCCTAAACAAGCCAAGGACTACTGCCTGGGGATTCTGATGAGAGGGGGATGAAAATGGATCACTAAAAATATTTCCCCAGAGAGAAAGGATTATCTTCTTAATTGGGATCAATTCTGCTATATTTCGGAGAAGGTAATGGCACCCAACTCCAGTACTCTTGCCTGGAAAATCCCATGGACGAAGGAGCCTGATGGGCTGCAGTCCATGGGGTCTCGAAGAGTCGGACACGACTGGGCGACTTCACTTTCACTTTTCGCTTTCATGCATTGGAGAAGGAAATGGCAACCCACTCCAGTGTTCTTGCCTGGAGAATCCCAGGAATAGTGGAGTCTGGTGGGCTGCCGTCTATGGGGTCGCACAGAGTCAGACACGACTGAAGCAACTTAGCAGCAGCAGCAGTAGCAGCTGCTATATTTGGGCTTCCCTAGTGGCTCAGTGGGTAAATCAGCCTGCAATGCAGGAGACTGCTTGCAATGCAGGATTACCTGGATTTGATCCCTGGGTTAGGAAGATCCCCTGGAGAAGGAAATCACAACTCAGTCCAGTATTCTTGCCTGGGAAATCCCATGGACAGAGAAGCCTAAGGGGCTACAGTCCATGAGGTCGTGAGAGTTGGACACAACTTAGCAACTAAACCACCTCTGCTATATTTATATAGGATGAATACACAGCACGGTACAGAATGTGCTATGGGTAAGAATGTTTTTAAAAACTGATGAGTTAGAGGGGACTTTTGGCTTGACAGTGTAAGGAGCTCCACAGACCCACTCTCCAGTAAAAGTAGCAAAAATTACTTTCTAACAGCAATCATTTACAGTCTCTAGAAATGGTCCTAGGGCATACAGCAAATGAAGAAACATTTGCTCAAGATCTACTAAAACTCAGGAAGAAGAGTGACAGTCTGTAGTATTTTAATTAACACTTGCTTTCTCTCTTCCTCCCCACTTTCTAATCAGTAAGACAGAAACTCCATTCCAGACTGGTGTAGCCAAGAACAGAGGGCTCCCTCTTCCCCAGGCTATCTGCTTAAGAGAAGCAGATGACAGCATGTCTCCTCCCATCTTCAGTTACCTGTTGCTAAAGCTAAGTTCTAGGTGAATCCAGCCAAGAAGTGGGCCTCCCTACTTCCACCTGCTGCTGCTGCTGCTAAGTCACTTTAGTCGTGTCCAACTCTGTGCGACCCCATGGACGGCAGCCTACCAGGCTCCCCCATCCCTGGGATTCTCCAGGCAAGAACACTGGAGTGGGTTGCCATTTCCTTCTCCAATGCATGAAAGTGAAAAGTGAAAGTGAAGTCGCTCAGTCGTGTCTGACTCCTAGCGACCCCATGGACTGCAGCCTACCAGGCTCCTCCATTACTTCCACCTAGGTCCCACTTATAGGGCAGGGACTTCACCTTGGATGCAGAGCCACAGAGGATATTGGGGAGTTGATTGCCATTTTCCTAGCTTACAAGACAGCAATTATACTCTGGGAGAGGTAAGCCAAGAAGGGTACTGCCACCCTTCCATCAAATGCTCGGCTACTAAGGTTGGGGTGTCAAAGAGAAGCCATTATCAACTGACCTTCAATTCCAGAACCAGAGCTCAGAGATTTTCCTGGTGGGAGAAGCAGGGTTTAAACAGAGAGTTTTTAACCTCCCCCCAAAGGAAATTATTTTATTTGCAACAGAATGTGAAGAAGTTCAATACTAAGGGCTCTCTGAAAAACAGTGAAAATTGTGGTGAAAGGCAATTGAGAGGAGATGGGTGGATTCATTAGAGATACAGGTTAAACTGTAGGCTCAAGAATTTGCTGATGAGAACAAGGAAAAGAGACAGCTGGGAGGAGCCCCCCTGGATTAGGAACAAATCTCTACACTGATCTCAGGAACTATCCTTTCAAATAAGCTCTAATATGATTGGATCAGTCTGTGGAGAAAACTTCTGCCCCAGGGCATTGTTGAAAGCAATAGAGTAATAATCAAATGACAACTAACAGCACTTAACAGCTGAGTGTGGCCAGGAAAAGACAGTCAAAGACAGCCCTGCCAAAACCACTGCAAAGGTGACTGCAGGCATATCCAAGGCTGCACCCTCTGAGAAGCAACATCAGAGGCTTCACATTATAAGGAGGTGGTGGGAATAGACCACTGAAATAATCTTTCTAGTCACCAAACAAGTAAATACTAAGCCTCAGAGGAGTTGGGAGTTGTAGCCAGAGTTGCTACAGTATACTATCAAAAAATCCACTAACAACATATATATTGTGCATGTATGTATATGAGTGTATATGTGTGCATGCTAAGTTGCTTCAGTTGTGTCCAACTCTTTGCAACCCCATGGACTATAGCCCGCCAGGCTCCTCTGTCCATGGGATTCTCCAGGCAAGAATACTGGAGTGTGTTGCTGTGCCTTCCTCCAAGGGATCTTATCAACCCAGGGTTTGAACCCACATTTCTTATGTCTCCTACATTGGCAGGCAGGTTCTTTCCCACTAGCACTACCTGAGGACCCCATACATATATAGATATCTCTCTCTTTCTCCCCCACCCCATATACATATATGGCATGCAAAATAAGTGTGACCCATACACCAGGAAAAAAGCACACAAGAGAAATTGTGAGAGCAACCAAATTTCAAACTTAACAGAAAAAGGCTTCAAAGTAACCACTATAAATATGTTCAAAGACAAAAGGAAACCATAAGTAAAGAAGTAAGGGAATGTGTAATGACAATGTCACATTAAATAAGGAATATTAACAGATAGAAATTACAAAAAAGAACCAAAGGGATGCTGTGGAGTTGAAAAATACAATAACTAAAATGAAAATTTCAGAAGAAGAGCTCAACAGCAGCTCTGAACCAGCAAAAGACAGAAGTAGCAAATCTGATGTTGGACTAAAAGAGACTATTACACAATCCAAAAAAACAGACAGGAAAAAAGGATGAGAAAAATGAACAGTTTCAGAGGAATGTGGAATACCACTTTGCTCACATGCATAATGGAAGGATCAAAAGGTGAGGATGGGGAGTTCCCTGGTGGCCTAGTGGTTAGGATTCTGAGCTTTCACTGCTGTGGCCTGGGTTCAATCCCTGATCAGGAAAATGAGATCCTGAAAGCCACAGAACATGGCCAAAATAAAAAGGAGAGGATGAAGAGAAAGCAGCAGGGAAAAAAATTAGGGTTTTTCCATAGCACAGGAAAACCAAACAAACTTTTTGGCCAACCCAATACAAAAAAATAACACCTGAGAATTTCCCAAGTTTATTGAAAAGCATTAATCTAGTCATCCAGAAAGTTCAACAAACTTCTAAGAGAATAGGATAACTGCAAAGAGATTCACAAACAGACACATCACAGAAAATGTTAAAAGTCAAAGGCAAAGAGAAAATCTTAAAAGCAGCAAAAAAAAAAATTCATTACACATCAAGGAAGTTAAATAAAATCAACAGCCTACTTCTCATCAAAAACAATAGATGCCATATATCCAGAGAAAAAACATGGTCCAAAAGGATACATGTACCCCAATGTTCACTGCAGCACTGTTTACAATAGTCAATACATGTTAACAACCTAAATGTCCATTGACAGAGAAACAGATAAAAAAGATGTGGTACATATATACAATGGAATATTACTCAGTCGTTAAAAAGAATGAAATAACTCATTTGTAGCAAGATGGATGGACTTATAGATCGTCATACAGAGTGAAGTAAATCAGACAGAGAAGGAGAAATACTGTATTACATCCCTTATATGCAGAATCTAAAAAGAAATAATACAAATTAACTTATTTATGAAACAGATTCACAGACTTAGAGAACAAATTTATGATTCCCAGGGGGGAAGGATAAGGGAAAGGGATAGTTAGGGAGTTTGGGATGGACAGGTACACTCTGCTGTATTTAAAATGGATAACCAACAAGGACTCCTTGTATAGCACAAGGAGTTCTGCTCAATGTTATGTGGCAGCCTGGATGAGAGGGGAGTTTGGGAGAGACTAGATACATATATATGTATGGCTGAGTCCTTTTGCTGTCCACCTGCAATGATCACAACATTGCTAATCAGTTATACTCCAATACAAAATAAAAAGTTAAAAAAAAAAAACAATTGATGCTAGAAGGCAGTGGGATGCAAATTTAAAGTGCTGAGAGAAAAAACTGTCAACCAAGAATCCTGAATTCAGCAAAACTATCTTTTAAAAGCAAAGGCATAATAAAGAAAAACAAACACTGAAAAATTTATTGCTAGATGACATACCTTATAAAAAGCCTTAAAGGAAGATCTTAAGGTAAGGGATGCCAGATAGTAATTTGAATGCACATTTTAATTGTATACCTGTGGTGGATTCATTTTGATATTTGGCAAAACTAATACAATTATGTAAAGTTTAAAAATAAAATTAAATTAAATTAAAAAAAAAGAATGATGATTAGGAAACATAAAAAAAAATAAAAAATAAATAAAGATTTTTTAAAATAAATTCATTAATTCACTTAATATATATTGAGCAGGCACTATTAATATATAATGAGCAGCACCAGGCACTATTCTAGGTACCAGGGACTTAGCAGTAAACAAAGCAGTTCCCTTGCCCTTTTGGATTAAATGATACAATTCAGAAGGGGATTACGTCCTTAAAAATAAAAACAAGCAAACAAACAAAAAAAGTCTAATGTATAATGTTATATTAAAAAAGTATGTATATATATATGTATAACATATACAAAAAAGTATAACAATGACTGAGGTGCCAGAAATGGGGTATACTTGCAGATTTCATTATTAAGTAGCATAGTCTGAGAAAGACCTCACTAATAAGAAGAATGAGAAAACACAAAATATTTGGAAACATGAGGAACTTATCAAAGAGGATACCTGGGGGAAGACTATTCCAGACAGAGGTAAGAGCTAGAACCAAGGCCCTAAGATGGGGGGCAGTGAGGGGGTGGGCGGAAGGAATGTTTGAGAAACAGCATGGAGTGTGACTGGAGTAAAAAACTAAGAAAGTGAAAGTGAAGTCACTCAGTCGTGTCCGACTCTTTGAGACCCCATGGACTGTAGCCTACGACGCTCCTCTGTCCATGTGATTTTCCAGGCAAGAGTACTGGAGTGGGTTGCCATTTCCTTCTCTAGAGGATCTTCCTAACCCAGGGATCGAACCTGGGTCTCCCACATTGTAGGCAGATGCTTTACCATCTGAGCCACCAGCGAAGTTCATGCTTAACAAAAAAAAAAATAAAATAAAATAAGGGAGATATATAAAGAGGAGGAGATCCTAATGATAAGTGGGAGTCAGGTCACATAGGACCTTGCTGACTCTTGTGTTAACTTTGGCTTTCACACTAAAGGAGAAACAAGGCTATAACAGTGTTTTGAGCAGAGGAGTGAAATGATCTCATTTACATTTTTTTAAAGCTCTCTGGCTGCTACACTGAGAATAGATTATAGACATGGTGATTTGTTAAGAGGCTGTTGCATCTCAGTGCCTGCAGGGGAGCAGTGGTGAGAAATGAATAAATTTTGGACACATTCTGAAGGTAGAACCCACTGGATTTATCAATGGATATGATGCGTGAGAGGAATTAATGGATGATTCATAATATTTTTTGGCCCAGGCAATGGAAACAATGGAGTTGCCTTCAACTGAGATGATGAAGTTGGGGAAAGAGCAGGTTTTGGATGAGGTGATATTTAGAACCTAGTTTGGGTTATGGCAAGCTTCAGATGCCTTTAAAATTCTTAGAAGAAAAGATCAGGGTAAATCACCATGATCTTGGATTTGGCAATGGATTCTTAGATATGACATCAAAAGCATACAACAATTACAAAAAAAAATTAAACTGGACTTCACTGAAGTTTAAAATTTTTGTGCCTCAAAAGACACTATCATGAAAGTGAACAGTTAACCTTAGAACGGGGTAAATATTTGCAGATGATGTACCTCATAAGGGATAAGGGACTTGGATCTAGAATGTAAAAAGAATTTTTACAACTCAATAATAAAAAGACAAATAGCCCAATTAAAAACTGGGAAAAGGATATGAATAAAACATGGATGGACCTGAAGATTATCATATTCAATACTGAGTGAAGTAGTCATACAGAGAAAGACAAATATCATATGATATCACTTATATGCACAATCTAAAAAAAATTATACAAATGAAGTTATTAACAAAACAGAAACAGACTCACAGACTTAGAGAATGAACTTACAGTTACCAGGTGAGAAGGCATGGTGGGGATAGATTGGGAGTTTGGGATTGGCATGCATACACTGCTATATTTAAAACAGATAACCAACAAGGACCTATAGTATAGCATAAGAAACTCTGCTCAACATTATGTAATAACCTAAGAAAAGAATTTGAAAAACAATAGACACATGTATATGTTTAACTCAGTTTGCTGTATACCTGAAACTAACACAAAATTTTTAATCAACTACACCCAACATGAAATAAATTTTTTTTAATTTCTCAAAAGAAGATATACAAATATCAATAAACATATGAAAAAATGTTTGGAAAAATTAATCACCAAAGGAATGCAAATCAAAACCATAATGAGATATTATTTCACATCTACTAGGATAGCTATAATTTTAAAAATCAGATAAAAACAAGTGTTAGTGAGGACATGGAGAAATTAGAACCCTCATGCACTGCTGACATGAATTTAACAACATTCAGTGACACTTTGGGAAAAGTCTGGTAGTTCCTCAAAGGGTAAACATAGAATTACTATATGACCTAGACCCAGCAATTCCACTCCTAAGTATACATTCAAGAGAAATAAAAAATCTGTCCACTGGGAATCCTCTGCTAGTCCAGCGGTAAGGACTATGTGCTTTCACTGTCACAGCCTAGGTTCTATCCCTCTGTGGGGAACTAAGATCCCAGAAGTTGTAAGGCATGGCCAAAATAACAATAATGCAAAACTTTTTAAAATTTTAAATAAAAAAATAAAAGTAAAAATCTGTCCACAAAAAACTGTACCATGGCAGAATTATTCATAATAGCCAAAAGGTAGAAACAACTCAAGTGTCCATCAACTGATGAGTGAATAGCAAAATGTAGCATGTCCATACAATAGAATATTATTTAGCCATAAAAAGGAATGAAGTTCTGATATATGCTACAACATGGATGAACCTGGAAAAAACTATATTAAGTGAAATAAGCCAGTCACAAAGAACCACATATTACATGACTCAAATATGAAATGTCTAGAATAAGCAAATCTTCAGAGACAGAAAATACATTAAGATTAGGAGACTAGGAGGCAGGAGGACAATAGCCAACGTGTACTGGTTTTCTCTCTGAGGTGACAAAAATGTTCAAAAATGGAGTCTGGTGATAGTTGCATATATCTGGGAATATATTCTGACTCTTTGCAACCCCATGGACTGTAGCCTACAACACTCCTCTGTCCATGGGATTTTCCAGGCAAGAGTACTGGAATGGGTTGCCATTTCCTTCTCCAGAGGATCTTCCCAACCCAGGGATCAAACCTGGGTCTCCCACGTTGTAGGCAGATGTTTTACCATCTGAGCCACCAGGGAAGTCCATAACTAACCATTAAATTGTATATTTTAAATGAGTACAGTATGTGAATTATATCCCAATAAAGCTGATTTTTAAAAAATGATAGGTTCAACCAGGGGCCAGGCAAACTTTTTTGTAAAGGATCAGACAGTAAATATTTTAGACTTGGTGAGTCATACAGTCTCAGTTACAACTACTCAACTCTTCTCTTCTGTGAAAGTAGCCAGGGACAAGATGTAAATGAGTAAGAGTGATTCTATGCCAATGAATCTTTACTTATGGACACCGAAATCTGAATTTCATAGAGATTTCACATGTCATGGGAGAAGGTGATGGCACCCCATTCCAGTACTCTTGCCTGGAAAATCCCATGGACGGAGGAGCCTAGTGGGCTGCAGTCCATGGAGTCGCGAAGAGTTGGACACATCTGAGTGACTTCACTTTCACTTTTCACTTTCATGCATTGGAGAAGGAAATGGCAACCCACTCCAGTGTTCTTGCCTGGAGAATCCCAGGGACAGGGGAGCCTGGTGGGCTGCCGTCTATGGGGTCGCACAGAGTCGGACACGACTGAAGCGACTTAGCAGCAGCAGCAGTCACATGTCATAAAATTCTTCCATGGGTGTTTTCCCCCAACTATTCAAAAAGTGTAAAAGCTAGTCTTAGTTTGAAAATGTTATAAAAACCAGGAAGGGGGTCGTAGAGATGCCCCTGGACTAAATGCACCTAGTTCTCCCTCCATTATGGCTTCAAGTACTAAGGAAATTTCTCTCCCTTAACAATCCCCATGAACAAGAGTCAATTTTTATTTCCTTTTCCGTTTTCTCCCCACAGCACTACCACCCCTATGCGTGGCTTTCCAAAACCCTGGGAAATACAAACCCAGCCAAGCACTCAACAGCAGGAAAACCTCCTGGACCCCATTTCCAAAATAGAACACCAACTTATACCAACTTGGTAAGAGTTTAGGGCTCACCATGTGTTCCTTATAATGGCCAATCACCGTTGGGCAGTGAGGAGGTAGAGGAAAAGGCTTGGGAACAGAGAATATAAAAGGGTAAGGCAAACTCACGTCCCCTTTTTAAGAACGCTCTGGCTCTTAATTCTAAGAGGGAGAATGTAAGCTTATGTGTCAATGAGCAATATTAAACAAAGAAATCCTTAAGAACAAAATCTCATATTAGCGCATGATGGTACCACAAGAGAAGGCAGAAGGGAGGAGTGAAGACAGGAAACCTCTATTAAGAGGCATTTGTTCATTCATTTGCCCAACCAGCATTTACTGAGCAGTGACCACGTGTCATGTCCTATGCTGGGATCTGAGGACACAGGGATTAATCCTGCTGAAAAGCACCTGGATGAGTCAGATATATGGCGGAAAGTCAGTCCTTAAAGGCAACAACTACTGTCCTATGTGGAGGAAAGGGCTATGGTTCAATCCCAGAGAAACACCTCTCCAATCCTCTTAACCCCACTCTGCCTGAGACCTCACAGTTTTCCACTGAACTAACCAGGGAGCTTGCTCACCACCCAGAGATATCAGAAGGCTTGTGAAGGAACATATGGGAAAAAAATCTCACAGATACAGACTCGAATCCCATCGGAACCACTTACTCACCACATCACTTTAAGCCTGCAAAATGTAGATGACCTCACAGTTACAATGGGGAGACAATGAGATCATAGAAGGCGCAGTCCCTCACACTTCCTACATGTAGAAGGTGCTTCATGAATGTTTCACTATTCTGAAGCTGGGTCGCTTGGCTCCTACTGTGAGAAATGATGTATCCTGGGTGAACCAGCACTCAGCCTCTGAGTTCCAGCAACTTCTAATCTCAGCCTTTCCTCCTCGAGATGTGGGACTGCTAGGTGACAAAGGGCCTAGTTCTCACCAGTCATGCCATGTTGCTGAGGCGCATGCCTACCTGACCTACACCTGCAAGGGCCTGATGCTGCTGGGCACTGAGGGAGAAGAGGACAAAGCTGGGCAATAACTACCACTACTGAAATGTTCACACTGCATTACGGTTTACAGATGCTTCTTTACATCCATTATCTTATTTGAGCCTTATGCCAGCAATCAAAGGGATGTATTGATATTACTAGTATCACTATCTTGTAGATGAAGAGACTCTTCTCTAGACACCTTCCTTCTTGAAGGAAGTGTCCCTTTTTTTTTGCCTCCTGCCTTTACTCACAAAGTTCTTCTTTCCTGGAATGCTCCTCCTTCTTTCTTCATTGGTAAACCCTGCTCTCCTTTAAAAGACCAAGTTCCAGTTTTACCTGCTCAGCAAGGCCTGCTTCTGACAAACCTTCAGTCAGAATTAGAGCCATCTCTGTTTAAAATCCTTCAAGCTCATCATCTTTGGGATGAAATCCAACTTTCTCAGTATGGCTAGAATCTGGCTGGCTCATGCCTGCATCTCCAACCACATTTTCAGCCTCTCCCTCCCTGCTCCACCATTACTTTCTATGCTCACAGTAAAAGAACCACTGAGTCACAGATCCCTAAGGACATCATACTCATTCCTTCACTTGCTATATACCCTTCTCATCCCCAGGTTAACTCCTATTCATCTCAGGCATCATCTCTTCTGAGTCATCTTTCCTGGCATCCTAGAATGGGTTAAATTCCCTATTCTGTGTTTACAGATCATGCAGTGCTCCATCTCTCACCACAATACCTACTAGGATTGAACACACAGTCTTTCTGCCTCACTAATATGTGAGCTCTCTGCAGGTAGAAAATTCATCTTCCTCATTAGTCTTTGCATACTCAGCATCCAGCACAGAGCAGACAGTAAATATGTCTAGAGAAGGAAGACAGAAAAAAAGGGTGGGGAACACAAGAACAAATAAAGGGGGTGGTGGCGATCCTGGGTCCTCAAGTGAATGAGACACTGCACTGGAAACCAGTTGTTTCTAATGCAATTAGGTACACTGAATGTGATGCACACATCGATACAGACATGCACAGAGAGGCTGGCATCAACACAAACACCAATCAAGTATGAAGACAGGCAGGACCTTGGAAGCCAGTGGCCAATTCCCCCGCAGACAGGAAGATCCAGAAGCTTACTTAATACCTGAAACAGTACTTTTCTCTCTCTTCTGGCTTGAACATTTTTGGCCGTAGACTACCCTTGCATTCTACTACCACATTATAGGGCCCAGATCCTGCCTGGACTAACAGCATCTTTGGGTCCCTGATTATACTTCTGGCTCTGTGTTTACCAGGTCCTGCACACTGTACTACACCCTCACCTTTCTCTCCTAATTTTTTGCTTCATCTTTGACCTGGTTTATGTGTCTTCTCTCAGCTCCTTCCTTGCCTCAGTGTTCCCTCCCTCCTCCACTTCTTATGCACACCACCAGGGAAGCCTTCATATGCACACAGACACACCTAAATACAAAAAGACACATACAAATACAGAAAGGCACAAAATGATGTATACACACACACAATGGCACAGACAGACATATACACATATATAGACACACACAGAGAAGCCTTACAACTAACCCCTGCCATTAATAGGACTGCCATCCAGAACAGACAAAGCAGACTCACCAACAAAGACGGAAGGAAGGAAAACAACAGTCTGCTTGGTGAGAAAGAATTTCCCTATCTATCAAAGCAAACCACCGTCTGGGTTTTCCTGGAAACATGAGCGAAGCCATCTGGGGGAGCTGCTGCTTCACCCTGTATCTGGCTAAGGAGCTGGGACAGATTGCAAACGATGCCTACTCCCTCGGATGTGTAGCTCAGCTTGTCTAGCAACAGCTACCCTTCCCTGAGTGCTGGCTGACAATGTGTCTTCTGCTACACCAGCACATGTTAGATTACCTCACCCCTATTCCTCTTGAAATTCCCACAGTCTCCTGTGCACGCCACCATTACAGCTCTGAAGATGTGATGTTGTCATTGCCAGTTTACATAACTGCCTCTCTCATTAGCCTAAGGGCTTAAGAATGGCAAAGGGTATCTTATTTCCATCTCTATTCTATTCTACAGATGAGGCAAGTGAGCCTCCAAATTACTTGGTCATACAGCTAGTACACTGGCAAGCTTGCATTTGAACTCAGGTCAGACTCCAAAGTTCATGTTTAGGCTTTTTAAAAGTCAATTTCCAAATACTTTAAGAAACCCACAAAAACACCATGAAGCCCTCATAAAAGTTAGAGCAAGGCCACAGAGTTTGGACTCAGTGGGGTTGCAGCCCGGAAGCTGACTGTGAGCCAGCCCTGGTAAGTGAATGCTACAGCCATCCATTAAGTAGGTATTTATAAGGAAAATGAGGATAGGCCCTTTCCCTAGCTGAAAGAGCAGGTTTCACCTGACGAACGATACCATTCACTTATTCATCATCCCTGTTCTGTCGAAAGGGCCCAAGCAGACTTGAGTTTGTGCTCTGTCCAAATTAAGGGCAGGGGTCAGCATGTTCCACAAGGCAGGAGATAAGATGGTGACTGCACCAGGAGATAGGCAGGGATCTAGAAGGCAAAAAACCCATGGGGTGCCTCCATATTGTAAGAGTCCTTTAAGTCAAAGAAGAAGAATTGCAGCAACATAAAGGTATACATTAAAACTTATGCTGAGGTTATTTGAATAATTGTGTGTAATTATTTTCTTCTGCCCTACTTTACATGTAGTAAACTTAAAAAAAAAAAAAAAAAAAAAAAGAACCTTCAGTCTGTCAAAATTGTTCCAAGAGGAAGCAAGGAAAATCCATGTTCAGGACTGGGTCTAGGGGAGAACTCTGCTTCTGACGGGCAGCATGGTAGCAGCAGTAGAAATTAGAGGAAGGCCCTGAGCACAAGGCAGACCCAGGAAAAATAAAACTGGGGATAATAGCCAGCTGCCTTTGACATCTCCCCTTACGGAGTTCCATATGATAAGGGGCTAGAATTTGATTCGGGTCCCTGGTCTATGGGTGAGAGGGAATTATTACTAGGGTTCTCCCCTAGCTTCCCTAGAACAACTACCAAAAAAGAGAAATGAAGGGACAGAGGGTGAGAGGAAGAGGGAAAGGAATTCTCCCAAAGGCTCTTCAGTCTGGTGTCCTCAAAGCCATCTACACCTGCCTAGAAACAGAGGCAACTTAGCTGTCAGCTAGCTAACCAGGGATCTCTGCTTCCAGAAACCATGGTAATTCAGACTTGGAAGCACCTCAGCATATCTGTCAAAGTAAGGAGAGGGAGAAATAAAGATAGAAGTCAACAGGGTTTTCAATGTGTTTTTTTATAGAGCCCTAGGGATTCTTATGTGTTGGGCTACAGAAAGGCAAGTAGGAGGTGACCACTACTTCAACCAAAGTAGTGACACTTTTACTTTTTTAACATCTTCACTGAGTTATAATTCACTACCAACTTAGTATACAATTCAAGGGTTTTTAGTAAAATCACAGAGGTGTACAACCACAAGTCTGAAATACTCTCATCAGCCTGAGGCAGATCTGAGTTGCAATAACCCCAAAAAATGGATAACTATGAGCTACTTCAGTCTCAGTTTCCTTACCGGTTATATGGAAAAATTACTATCTACCCCACAGTAGAGGTTTCTTGTAAAGATGTTGTGAGCAAAGTACCCAGCACCATCACAGCCGTGTTGGAATAGAAAAAGAAGTAGTAATACAACTGCTGCAACTAAACCACAGGCTGGGGACTCTTTATACACAAGTTCATTTCATCTTTGCCATAATCTTTCAAGGTAAGGAGTACTATCCCCATTTGACAGCAGGAAACATAAGCTTACAGAGAACTTTCCAAGGTCACCAACTATTAATTGGTGAAAGTACACCTAAAACCCTAATTTTTCTTGCTCCAATGCCTGTGCATTTCTTTGCTCAGTCACACAGCCTTTTAGCAGTCTCAGTATCTTCCTTTCTTAAACAATACCCCTCTTGTATGTCTTTCTCTAAGTCTTTCCTAATGTTTTGACTGTAGTGATTTTACCTCCATTCAGATTCTGTATGTGATTCACAGAACAGAGCTGAAGGGCAAGGAAGGGGTCACAAACATGTCTGGAGCCCAGACCCTAGCAACTCCTAGACACAGCCCACCATTGACTTAGCTGCTATCCTGGCCAGGAACTCACAAGTCAGAAGCACCCTGTCCCCCATATCATTGACCAGCTAACTCTATACTCTCACTCTGCCCCAGAGAAACAATTTAAGGAGCACACAGCAATAAGATAGGATCTTTGCTTTCAAATTAAAAAACACATAACTCATCACCTTTGTGTGTAAGGCCCTGCGACAAGCACTGTGGGAGAAGCAGTGATGGATGAGACCTGGTTCCTGTTATTGGAAGCACTCACAATCTGGAAGGACAGACAGATGAACCCAACTAATTACAATATGGAGCAGAGCAATATGCCAGATGAGGGCTTCACACCCAGTACTCTGGAGCATGGGAGAGGAAGGATTACTTCCCAATATAGGGGAACAAATAGGATTTCTTGGAGGAAACACTAAATCTAGGGCCAGTAGTTCTCAACTGGGAGAAATTCTATCCCCAGGACAACTGACACGTGCCCAGTTGCTCAGTGGTGTCTGCATAGACTGCAGCCCACCAGGCTTCTCTGCCCATGGAAAATTTCCAGGCAAGAATACTGGAGCAGGTTGCCATTTCCTCCTCCAGGGGATCTTTCCAACCCAGAGATTGAACCCCCGTCTCCTGCACTGGCAGGCAGATTCTTTACCACTGCACTACCTGAGAAGCCAACTGACAACTGGTGATAAAAAAAGTTTGGAGTTATCACAATTTGGTGGGGTTGGGAACATGGTGGCTGCTATTAGTGGCCAGTGTGTAGGGATGGTGCTAAATATCCTACAATCTGGCCCAAAATGTCAATAATGCTTGCAGCTGAAAAATCCTGATCTAGGCCTTGGTGGACAAGTAGAATTCTCACAGGCAAAACTGGGAGACAGAGTAATGCCCAGATGAGGATTTATCCAGAGCAAAGGCATAGCGATACTAGGAGCATGTTTGAGATGGCTGCAGCATAGAGTAAGAGAGAGCAGGGTAACAAGGACTAGTCAGGTGAGCTAAAGTCAGACTGCAGGAGCACTGATAGGCAGGCCAGAACTTAGTTTAGTAAGTGAAGGTAGGCCACTCTCTTATCATTTCATCATCTCTATACAGAGTTAATAAAACCTAGCTCTTAGAGTGGTTGAGAAGTAAATGAAACTGTATATGTACTCAGCTGGCAGAGGACTTGGTACATTCTATGAGTGCTCCTTTTCCACCATTATCCCTTCACAAGGTAGACTACGGTTCAGAGCTATGCTCTAGAAATTCCAGTACTAGTACAAAAAGGCAAACTTTTAGGCAATAATACAATCAAAATCATCAGGGTACAAAGCAAGTCATTCTAATAAAGTGCTATTTGAGCAATGGAGACTGCACTGCAGAAGTTAATACTGAGACGACAGAGATCAGAGGGATGAGAAAGTCAGGGAAGGTTCACGAAAAGTGAGCCAGGGCTATTCCAGAGGACATCTAAGACTAATACAGACAGAACCAGGAAGGGATGTGAGAACTTAATTCCCAGAAAGGAGAACTATCTGAGCAAAGAAAGGCACCTGGAATAAACACAGAATGACTATGACCCAAAGAAAGACAAGTGTCAGATCAGAGTGGTAGGAGGTGTGTCTAATGCTGGGAAATTTCCTGGCGGTCCAGTGGTTAGGACTCGGTGCTTTCATTGCCATGGCCTGGCTTCAATCACTGGTGAGGGAACTAAGATCCTGCAAGTTGGCAGTACAGCCAAAGGGGAAAAAAAAAAAAAAAAAGGCTAAGGCCAGATTTGAAGGGATGGCGTGCCAGGCACAGGAAGTTGGATGGAAAAATAAAAGGAAACTCAAATGTAACTTTGGAAGATCACTGACAGCATGGACATAAGCTTGGTGGAGGAGAAACTAGAGGCGAGGGAATACCGAGAAGAGTCCACAGCTACCCAGATACAAAGAAATGAGGCCACAAGCCTGAGGAGGGAATAACAATTATTATTAGTCATGATGATAACTTATGAGCATAATGCAGCTATTTATCTTCATCCAAATTAGCACATGCTGGCCACAGCACTGGCTCTGTGCGAGAAGCACACAGGGCCCTATGGACCACTGCCCCTCCAGTTCATTTCTACTGATCCTCTAGCTATCTGCAAGTGGAACTTCCAGCTGCCCCCCTTAGGGTTTAGTTTGCCCAGGCCTGGTTCCACCTGGGACCAGAGTCCATTCTTCCCCAACTCTCACAGCCTCCAAGGACCTAGCATGCCTCTTGATGGAATAATTTAAAACAGGTAAGAAGCAAGTCAACTTTCATCCTGCTGAAGTCAAGGAGATCTGATGACCCTACCACAACACAGCCTTGTTCAAAATCCTCTACCCTTCCAGATAGGTAGGAGGAAATGATAAGTTCTCACCTGCTGCTGCTGCTGCTGCTGCTGCTAAGTCGCTTCAGTCGTGTCCGACTCTGTGCGACCCCATAGACGGCAGCCCACCAGGCTCCCCCGTCCCTGGGATTCTCCAAGCAAGAATACTGGAGTGGGTTGCCATTTCCTTCTCCAATGCATGAAAGTGAAAAGTGAAAGTGAAGTGGCTCAGTCGTGTCCGACTCTTAGCGACCCCATGGATTTCAGTCGTGTCCGACTCTGTGCGACCCCATAGATGGCAGCCCACCAGGCTCCTCCGTCCATGGGATTTTCCAGGCAAGAGTACTGGAGTGGGGTGCCATTGCCTTCTCCAAGTTCTCACCTAGACCTTTTCAAAAAATAAAGGCATAGGCAGGAGGCTGAGTGAGCTGATAGAGAAGCTGTGCCCCTAGAAACATGTGTCCCTGCTCTATCACTCCCCACTTCCCTTAACATCAGCCACTTGGATGAACTATCTCCTGCAGCGGCCTGGCTCTTGGCATGTAGGCCAAGCTGCTTGGAGTGGCTCCCAGAGTCGAATGCACTGGTGCCCTGGGATGATGAGGGAACTGATTTGGTATTCTTGCAATAGAGGCTAGCCCTCACTATCTGTATCATCATGCTGAGGGAGGGATAAAACATAAATTTGGAACCTATCATATGCCAGCCTTTGTGCTTGGTGCTTTGCATACATTAACTTCTTACAACCACCATGCAGAGAGTCGCCCTCCTCAAATACTAATAGCTGAATAACTGAGGCTCAAAGAGGAAAAGTGATTTGCCTATTGTCACATAGCCAGTAAGAAGCAAAACCAAATTTTGAACACAGGCCTATCTATATCAAAATGCACGCTCTTTCTGAAGATAACAAAAACTCATGGAGACTCTTCTATAAGCCAGGCATTGCACTAAGTGTTTTATATGCACTATTTCTTTTTTAATCTTTATTTATTTGGCTGTGCCGGGTCTTAGTTGTGGCACACAGGATTTTGATCTTTCTTGCAGCATGAGGGATCTTTGGGTGCAGCATGTGGGACCTAGTTCCCTGACCAGCAATCAAACCTGGGCCCCCTGCATTGAGAGTGTGCAGTCTAGCCACTGGATCACCAGGGAAGTCCTTATGTACATTATTTCATTTAATCTTTGCAATAACTTCATGAAGTGCCTAACATTATCGCTCCACTTCTAATGAGGAAACTGATGCTTAAAAAGATTAAGTAACTTCTCAAAGTTTCCACAGCTGGTAAAGGGAGAACCAGGTTTAAACCTAAGTCTGTGACTCTGCAGCACAAGCTCTTAACCCTATGCTATATTCTATAGAAAACACAACAGGCACTAACGGAAGCTTAAGTATATTTTGCAACTTCCCAGTTCAGTTCAGTCACTCAGTCATGTCGAACTCTTTGAGACCCCCATGGACTGCAGCACGCCAGGCTTCCCCGTCCTTCACCAACTCCCAGAGCTTGCTTAAACTCATGTCCATCGAGTCGGCAATGCCATCCAACCATTTCATCCTCTGTCATCCCTTTCTCCCACCTTCAATCTTTCCCTGCATCAGTGTCTTTTCCAATGAGTCAGTTCTTTGAATCAGGTGGCCAAAGTATTGGAGCTTCAGTTTCATTATCAGTCCTCCCGATGAATATTCAGGACTGATATCCTTTAGGATTTACTGGCTTGATCTCTCTGCAGTCCAAGGGACTCTCAAGAGTCTTCTCCAACACCACAGTTCAAAAGCATCAATTCTTCAGCACTCGGCTTTCTTTATGGTCCAACTTGCACATCCATACATGACTACTGGAACAAACTATAGCTTTGACTATATGGACCTTTGTCAACAAACCAATGTCTCTGCTTTTTAATATGCTGTCTAGACTGGTCATAGTTTTTCTTCTAAGGAGCAATAGTCTTTTAATTTCATGGCTACAGTCACCATCTGCAGTGATTTTGGAGCCCAAGAAAATAAAGTCTCTCACTGTTTCCATTGTTTCCCCATCTATTTGCCATGAAGTGATGGGACCGGATGCCATGATCTTACTTTTTTGAATGCTGAGTTTTAAACCAGCTTTTTCACTCTCTTCTTTCACTTTCATCAAGAGACTCTTTAGTTCTTCTTCGCTTTCTGCCATAAGGGTGGTGTCATCAGCGTATCTGAGGGTATTGATATTTCTCCTGGCAATCTTGATTTCAGCTTGTGTTTCATCCAGCCTGGCATTTTGCATGATGTACTCTGCATATAAGTTAAAGAAGCAAGGTGACAGTATACAGCCTTGATGTACTCCTTTCCCAATTTGGAACCAGTCTGTTGTTTCATGTCTGGTTCTAACTGTTGCTTCTTGAACTGCATACAGGTTTCTCAGAAGGCAGGTAAGGTGGTCTGGTATTCCCATCCAGTTTGTTGTGATCCACACAGTCAAAGGCTTTAGCATAGTCAATGAAGTAGAAGTAGATGTGTTTATGGAATTCTCTTGCTTTTTCTATGATCCAATAGATGCTGGCAATTTGCTCTCTGGTTCCTCTGTCTTTTCTAAATCCAGCTTGAACATCTGGAATTTCTTGGTTCACGTACTGTTGAAGCCTAGTTTGGAGAATTTTCAGCATTACTTTGCTCGTGTGTGAGATGAATGCAATTGTGCAGTAGTTTGAACATTCTTTGGCATTGTCTTTCTTTGGGATTGGAATGAAAACTGACCTTTTCCAGTCCTGTGGCATTACAGCTTCCGAGGCTCATAATAGCCTATTCATCTTCATCCCCCAAAACGTGTGATCACACCCTTATGTAAGACTCCCATCTCAGACTAACAGCATGCTTGCTACAATGATATTAGTCAGTCATTCCACACACGAACATTAAAATACAAGTGTCAGATGTAGGTAGCTTTCCTGGAAATATAGAGAAAACAGAACAGCAGCAATAAGTAGCATTCACTGAGCTTGAATTGTATGTCATTGCTATGCTAGGAACACTTTTCTTAACTAACATATGATTAAATTAACTGTAGTGGAGGGGGGCAGAATATCTTCTTATGAGTTTTAGTACATATGAAAATTCTTATAACTGCCCTACAACCCAGACACAGGACAATTCTATTATCAAAAAAATTCCCTCATGCTGTCCCTTCATAATCAAACCCACCCCATATCCCTTATCCCAGGTAACCACTGATCTGGCCTCCATTCCTATAGTTTCTCAGAAAGTCATTAGATGTTATCATATATTAATAGTATGTAACTATTGGAGATGGCTTCCTTCCCTCAGCATAACGCCTCTGAGATTCCTCCATGCTGTGTGCATCAGCAGCTCACTTCTTCTATTGCTAAGTAGTTTCCCAAAGTTTGTTTTCTCCATTCACATACTGAAGGACATCTGATTTGTGTCCAATTTTTGGTGATAATGAGTAAAGCTGCTAAAACATTTGTGTAGAGGTTTTAGTACAAATATAAATTTTCATTTATCTCTGGGATAAATACCCAGAAGTAGAAATGCTGAGACACGTATTAAATTATGTTGTTCAGCTTTATAAAAACCTCTGTAAGAGTTCAAGTGACTCTTCCTCATCACAGGGTACTTGGTGTTGACCACTTTTTATTTTTTTTATTTTATTTTATTTTTAAACTTTACATAATTGTATTAGTTTTGCCAAATATCAAAATGAATCCGCCACAGGTATACATGTGTTCCCCATCCTGAACCCTCCTCCCTCCTCCCTCCCCACACCATCCCTCTGGGTCGTCCCAGTGCACCAGCCCCAAGCATCCAGTATCGTGCATCGAACCTGGACTGGCAACTTGTTTCATACATGATATTTTACATGTTTCAGTGCCATTCTCCCAAATCTTCCCACCCTCTCCCTCTCTCACAGAGTCCAACACTGATGTATTGACCACTTTTTAATTTGAGCCATTCAAAGAGGTATGTAGTGATATCTCATTGTGGTTTTGATTTGTACTTCCCTTGGTAGCTAACAAATATTGAGTATTTTTTCATATGCTTGTTTATCATCCATATGACAATAAGAATTGTTTAATGGCTCAACAAATGTCCTTTATTTTCTATGTAGGCACCACAGAAGAAAATAAAACTGCCCTCAAACTGTCTGGTCCAGTCAAGGGGCCAGTGTTTTTAGGAAGGCTCTTGTCTACACACCTCAGACTGTCAGGACAGGCTGAAATGCCATACTATGGCTGCAAATCCTTTGTCCAAAGGCAGTGTCTCCACCAGAGGTTTCAGTAGAACACAGGTCATGAATTCCCACCCTGCCAGCCTATCAGCTTTACAAAGAGGACACCAGTGTCAATAATGCCATCTTGCTCATCTGAAGGGCCCTCAATCCTTGGCTGCCTAGGATAAAAGCAAGCAAGGATAGCACTTGAGAAGCCAAACTGACTTCCTCCACACAAATGACTACATATTTTCTGTAAAATGGTGGCTGAATCTCAGTATACTATAAGTCTAATTTCATAGCTCATAGCAGAGATAGAACAATTAGAAATGAGAATGAATCAAAGAAGAGACAGGAAACTATAAAAAGAAATCACAACAATGCATACGGGAATGCGGGCACTAGGCTAACAGTGCAAGAGGCTGTGCAGGCCTGCTCCGAACGATCCAAAGAAAGTTAAGACTGTTCACAATAGTCTGTAAGAAGGAAACCTGGCCTCAAGAATGGCTAAAATTTTTAAATATCTAGAAATCGGGTTATAGTTCAGTTATCTGAAAAACTTACTGATATGAGGCTGAATAAATGAGGCCTGAATACAGTATCCTCGCATACTGCTACTAGGCTCCTTGGGTAATCAGCAGTTCTGTTAAATGGGTCATAAAAATGTCAAGTCCTTGATCACTAGCACAACCAGGGTTTCATCTCTGCTGTCTTGGAGTCCATAATCCAATGTTCCAAGCTCTGACCTGTCTACCCAATGGGTCTAGTTAGATCCTGAACTCCATATATGTTGAGACTATCTTAAACACATAGACTTTGCTAACATGACTATCTGTTTCAAAAAGAAAGTAGCCTGTAACGGATCATGAGAAACCCAGACTGGCAGGCCCCTCTGCCCACCAGAGGCCTGAGACTACAAGGAGAGCAGATGAAGAAGCCCAGGCAGGCAGAAGCTCCACTGAAAAAGAACAGCTCACCACTGGCACAGGGAAGAGCAGGGTGACAGCTTTTGTGTTATTTTAGAACAGTTTGTGCTGATGAGCTTTTTGTTGTGGTACATTCCTCTAAAAAGAACATTTTCTTCCTCCTCTCATTGACAAAGTAATTCAGCAAAAAGTGAAAAAAGAAAGAGGAGCAGATGACAAAGATATCCAGGAATTTGTGGATCTTGGAACACATCACCTTCTTGATTGTGATGCCATGCACCTCCCAGTTGGGTGGCCAGGTCCTTGGAGAGACGTCAGGAAACCTCTCAGCCTCTCTCACCACCAGGAACATGGCACTATTCCCAGCACAGACAAATAAAATTTGGGTTCTTTGAAAGCCAGTGACACTTCTAGATGTGACCAAAAGCTCAGATACGGTCATCATGGCTGTTGTCCTTAAAAACCTACAGCTGCCAGATCGTATACGTATCTCAGCCTGGTTGCCTGGGCCCCCTTTCCTCTTCAGGTTTTTGTCCTGTGGTTTTCCACCACAGTCACTCTGTCCCACCAAACCTACCGAAAATACTTCTTCCTGCCTCCACATCTTTGCTCACGCTCCTTCCTACTGCTCAGGCTGCCCCATCCCTTTCCACTCTATCCCAATTCTATGTTTCCTCTAGGAAGTCTATTTTTCTCCTCTCATTAGACATTATCTAGTTCAACCTGATCAAGGATCCCCTCAGTAGACCAATCAGTGGAGGTTTGTGTTCCACTTGCCGAGCTTCAGTGACAGGGAGTTCACGATCTACCTACCAAGGAAGCCTCTACTGTGATGAGATAGCACTGTTAGGTGATTCTTTACTCCAGAAGAATATGCCTATATTTTACTTTCCCCACAGTGGTCCTGGTTCCACCCTTAGAATAAGAGAGACAATACAGCAGTACTTAACAGCATAGGCTTTGAAATCAGATCTGTGCTCATACTCAGTGTGTCCTTGAATGAAATGCTTAACCTTTCCAAAGTTCCAGTCCTTGATGATAATACCAACTTCATAAGGCTGTTAACAAAGTTAAAAGAGTAACTATGCAAAGAGCTTAACACTGTGCCTGGCATAGAGTAAGAATTTCATTGCTAACCATTATCATCTTTTAAGCCTGATTCCTCTACTTCTATTTTATTTGAAGATAGGAATTATATTATCTGAATCTCTTCTTTTCCAGGTTAAAGTTTCTTCATTAGATTGTAAATTATACAAGGACAGATGTATTGCTATGTAATTATATGTATTTACTGTCACATTCCCCACGTCTAGAACAGTGCCTGGCACATATATAATAGATACTTATAGACACTGAATTGTACTGAATGCTCTCCATTTCATGGTTTTCACACCCCTCATCAGTCATGTCACTCCTCTGTACAGGCTTTCACTGCTTCAAGATGTTTCTGACAATGTGAAATCCAGAACTGAATTCAAAATTTAAAAGTGGACTAACCAGCAGGAAGGAGAGACCAGAATTACCTCCTTCCTCAAGATATACACCATATCACTACTAGAGATTTGGCATAATTTGGCAGCTTCACCAAAGTGCTGGCTCAAGTTGAGCCTGAAAACAACTGAAATTTTTCAGTCTTCTCACACACGATGACTTTGTACTCTGGGCTCTGTACTCTGGGCTCTTTGTACTCTGTACTTTGTACTCTGTGCAACTGGAGCTGTAGTAATGCCCAAAGGTGAAACAATAACAGGGCTCTTCCATCCAGAGATTCCTCTCACTCTTGCTGTCTGAACCACTCAACTGACTTCTAGCGGTTGCAGCCTGGAATTCAGAACGACCTTTCTAGGAACCTCTGTCTCTTCTTCACAAACAGTATAAGTTTCCAAAGGGCAAGATCTGACTGCCTTGCCTTCTCCTCCACAGGCCAGCACAGGGTTGAACACAGAGTCAGGACAGATAGGTGCCCTCCAGCTCCAGCAGGAGTATAATAAGGATGCAGGCAAACTGTACAGACCAGCCTCAGGGCTCCCTCTCCCTCTCAAACAGCACAGCTCGGTCAGCATTGTGCTTCCAGCTGGCAGGCAGACGGGGGCCGGTCCAGACACAGACAGAGAGGTAAGGCCTGCTCCTCGAGGCTGCTCTGCTGAGAATCACCTTCCCTGGTAGGGATGCGACGCTAGAGAACAAGCCAGTAGCAAGAACACCTCTCCCCAGGGAACAGCCTGTCTAGACAGCTTCAGGGACTGTTTGCACAAGAAGAGAAGAGAGGCACGCATGGTGAGGGAGCTCACCTCATCACTTTCTTCCACATCCACATCACCATTGGCATCATCATCCATCAGCTTGTGGATGCTGCGGACTGCATCAAAGCTGAGCTTCTCATCCTCACTGTGGCACAGGGGTTTGTCGATCCGGCAAAACTCTGTACAGGAAAAGCAAGAGACAATGTTACAGGGGGCTGCCGCCCAGCTCTATTACCCACCTGTCTCATTGTCCCTAGCTTCTAACACCTGACTCCACTTAACAGCGAGAAGAGTGTTTCTTATTAACTGTCTTCCCCATTTAGGAACAATGCTTTATTATCCTAATAGTTTCTTGGCAGGGAAGTCAAGCATAGGACTAGGAATACACTGGGATCTACACAAAGAGCATGAATAAATAACTCAACAAGAAAAAAAAAATACAAGTGAGAGAAAATACAAATAGTCAATGAACACAGGAAAAGGTCTCCCTAGTAATCAAAGAAATACATATTCAAAAGAAACAACAAACTAATGTAAATTAATACAATCTCTCTAGAAATAGGAAAACAGCCCATTTGTCCCAATGCCAGAGTACTACATAGTTTTCCTCTTTGTTCACTTTGTCACTGCCCCTATACATAATGCCAGTCACAGGCTACTCAGGGAAACTCTTCACATCGTATGCCTTCTCTGAGACAGCCTTCAGCTGTCTATTAGACATCTAAGGTCCTGAGCATGCCTGACACAACTGCATGGGAGGTGTGGAGTGAAGCCTCCTCTGCCCACCACCATACAGTTAGACAGCAAAAAAACCACCCAGTCTACTTCTTGACACCTAATCCTCTCATGAACCTGGAAAATGCCTAGCAGAAAGAGCCTGGAATCTAGTTGTAGCTCTATTATGTGACTCTAAGGAGATCACTTTCCTTCTTCAGGCTTCAAGTTCACTATTATTTAAAAAGACATTTTAACTAAAGTTTTTGGCATTTCTTCCAATTCCTAGAGTGTAAAATTCCTCTTTTCTTTTGACCTTGATCTTGAAAACTACTTTCTAGGTAAAATACTCTTCAAATCATCCCCAATGAAGATAGAAAAAAGATCCTGATTTCCCAAATAGAAGTAGTCACAGAAGAGGAAGCAAGGACAAGGTGAAGAAGCTGTGGCTGTGAAGCCTTCTAGAAAGCCCTGATCAGAGACCTGAAATGCTCTCATCCATCTAATCATTTACTTATCTGCTGGTCAGAAACAGAGACAAGATCGGACAGGTCACCTCTTTATCACTTGCTAGTCACTCAAATCCTTTTCAAAATGAGGAGGGATATAAATATTAAATTTTTTAAGTCTCAGATGTAACTCAATAAGAATGTGTTGACTATTGAAGCTCACAGATGTTAACGGATGTATCCCAAGTCAAAAGCCACTATAGAGGCACAACAAGAGCCCAGGCCTGCTGACTCCCAGGCCAGCACTTCACCTGCCTGCCTTTACACCAAGGTAACCAGATAGCTTTAAGTTAGTTGTATCTTCTGGAAGCCACGGATGGTAATGCTGGTAAGAACCACACTGAAAAAAATGGCTTTAGAAAAGAAAAAATAAGATAAATAGTATGCATACAAAAGAAATAAGTACCTCCATAGACTCTATGTTCCTCTACCTCTGTCCTGGCAAGCTGGAGCAGAATATGGAAGGTGGGGTAAAGGTGTGGTGGATATTGAGGGAAAAGAGTAGAAAATAGCCCAAAATTTAGGCACTGTTTCTAGTTGCCTCACCAATAAGAGCTCTTAACATGATTGCTTTATTCATGGACTCCTATCCACTACTTATCCCAAACAAACTGCAGTAAGTAATGACTAGTTTGGAGATGAAGCAAACAGCATTGAGATTAGGATAACCAACATAACATTTTTCTTCCCTTATTCCTATATTTATACTACTCAAAGGCATATATAATTGCCTATAATAGCTTTTTTGATCAGCATATGATATGCCCATTCAAACATTTATTGAGTACTGTTTATATGTCAGGGTCTATAATCAGCCCAGGGGATGAAGAGATGAAGCAGACCTCATCTTTGCTCTCAAGGAGCTCAGTTATAAAAGCAAGGGACTCTGCCAGGACCAGCTTGAGTGAGCTTCACAGTGTTGCTGTACATGCTTTTATGATAGCATTTATTGACTCATATTTAAATTATACATGCTCATGCCTGTCTTTTCCACTATACTGTGGGTATGAAATGCTTCAAAAAGTAATATATTAGATTTGAAAAAAAAGTGGGGGAAATAGGCAATTAAAATACCAAGTGCCAAGTGCCATAATAGAAAGAACTGAGGTTATGCTAAGAGTCAACAACTTATTCGGTAAAAGGCCAGGCAGTAAACAATTCAGGATTTATGGGCTATACAGTCTCTGTTTCAGCTATCCAACTCTGTCACAAAAGCAGCCAAAGACAAAACATGAGTAAGTGAACTCAACTGTGCTTCAATAAAACTTTATTTACAAAAACAGACAGTGGGCTGGATTTGGCCCTTGGACCATACTTTGCTGACACCATTTCTAGAGCTCCCTAGGTAGTACAACTGAAGCACACTGGATCAACAGATTTTTGACCCAAAACAAAGAAATCTAATCTTTTCACTAGCCTGTATCCACACACAGGATTATTTGAAGTAAAGCACTTCTATTAGGCTTTTAAAAATAATGGAAATAGTTTACCAAGCTCTAGGGACTGGGGTCTCCAGGCTGGGCCTGATTGGCCTACAACAGGTCCAACAAGTTTGGGCTTCAAACATCGGGCTCTAGTTTGTAACCTGATCAGACAGACAGGTGACTTTCGCTTCTGGCATCATTTGGCACAGAGAAAGATTAAAGGAATTGAGGATAAGGGAATACAAAGTCTTGATGCCCTTTATTGCCATGGAATCCTGTCCAGAAAAATCATCAGACAAAATTCACAAAAAATCCCTTCAATGGAGCATTGCCTATGAGGTCTCTCTTTCCTTCCTGAGATCTTTACTATCTTTCTTAATACATTCCAACCCGGCAAGGTTTCACAGACCCATCTGGAAATTACCTTTAAAAATCCACACTTTTAGCACACATTATTACTACAGTGCAAGAGCCCTGCCCTTGGAATCAGAATACATATGTCAAAATTCTGGCTTCATCAGTTACAACCATATGATATTGGACAAGTTGTTTAACTTTTCCCAGCCTCCAACATCTCACTTACAAAATAAGGATAATTAATTCTGCTGCATATGGTTTTGTGAGAATTAGGTGTTGCGAGAAGACTCTTGAGACTTCCCATGGACTGCAAGGAGATCCAACCAGTCCATTCTAAAGGAGATCAGCCCTGGGTGTTCTTTGGAAGGAATGATGCTAAAGCTGAAACTCCAGGACTTTGGCCACCTCATGCGAAGAGTTGACTCATTGGAAAAGACTCTGATGCTGGGAGGGATTGGGGGCAGGAGGAAAAGGGGATGACAGAGGATGAGATGGCTGGATGGCATCATCGACTCAATGAATGTGAGTTTGAGTGAACTCCAGGAGTTGGTGATGGACACGGAGGCCTGGCGTGCTGCAGTTCATGGGGTCACAAAGAGTCGGACATGACTGAGTGACTGAACTGACTGACTGACAATTGTTAAAGCACTTAGCATAGGGCTTGCATGAAATTGACACTCAATATATTTGTTATCTCCTTCTTTCCTGCCAGAGCAGCAAGTGAACAGTTCCCATCTTTCGCTAACTTCAGCCACTTTCCCTCTATGGACCATAAGGAGTCAAATAAAGGAAGTACAGTCCAATCAAATTGCTCAAAAGAATGTTCCTGGGTGAGCTGGCAAGTGAGTGTCTAACAATAGCCTGTCTTCCCCCATTATTTACATGTCTATCGCTGGTAACATTTATCACACAGTATTGTTGTTGTTCAGCGCTCAGTCATGTCAAACTCTTTGCAACCCCATGGACTGCAGCATGCCAGGCTTCCCTGTCCTACACCATCTCCCAGAGTTTGCTCTGATTCATGTCCATTGAGTTGGTGATGCCATCCAACCATCTCATCCTCTGTCATTTCCTTCTCCTCCTGCCTTCAATCTTTCCCAGCATCAGGGTCTTTTCCAAGGAGTCGGCTCTTTGCATCAAGTAGCCAAAGTATTGGAGCTTCTGTTTCAGCATCAGTCCTGCCGATGAATATTCAGGACTGATTTCTTTCAGGATTGACTGGTTTGATTGCCTTGCAGTCCAAGGGACTCTCAAGAGTCTTCTCCAACACCACAGTTCAAAAGCATCAATTCTTCGGCACTCAGCTTTCTTTACGGTCCATCTCTCACATCCATACATGACTACTGGAAAAATGAGAGCTTTGACTGTATGGACCTTTGTCAGCAAAGTAATGTCTCTGCTTTTTAGTATGCTGTCTAGGTTGGTCAGAGCTTTTCTCCCAAGGAGCAAGAGTCTTTTAATTCCATGGCTACAGTCACCATCCACAGTGATTTTAGAGCCCAAGAAAATAAAGTCCGTCACTGTTTCCATTGTTTCTCCATCTATTTGCCATGAAGTGATAGGACCGGATGCCATGATCTTAGTTTTTTAAATGAGTTTTAAGCCAGCTTTTTTAGTCTCCTCCTTCACATACAATGTTATAGTTGTTTAACCCATCTTCCCCATAATGGCTTGAGACCATGTACCCAGCAGCAAGAAAAAGCCAGGTTCTTGATAGATATTCAACAAATGTTTTTTGAATGAATAACTAAATACTAGTTCTACAATCATTTAAGGGATTTTTGGAGGCAGAAAAGAGAGTTTTAGGTAGAGAGAAGAGCACAAGACCAAGTTTAACTTTTTTTTATCTTAGGATCACTTTTTACACTTAAAAACTGAAACTCCCCAAACTGATTGATATTTACTATATTAGAAATTAAAATATAAACCCCATATATATTATAGAAGCATGTTTTATGAAAAAATAATTGTTTTCTGCAAAAAAAATTCATGAGGAGAGTGGGACTGTTACACATTTTTATAAATGTCTGGCTTGATAGAAACAGCTGTTACAGCCTTATTATATCTATTTCTGCATTCAGTGTGTTGTTTTGCCTTCAATCAAAACATAGATATGCAGTTGGAAAGCAGGAGTATTTTAATAATTTTTAAGATAATTGTGGTCAGTCTTCTCTGATACTTCACCAAAACTTCAACAAGTAGTAGGTTTGTTAAAGTTACAATGTGAAATCTGAAACTATAACAGGTGAACTTTTTGTACTCTGTCACAGTAAAATCCATCTTCTATCTTGTAGTCTATCTTGCATTTTGAATGGATCTTTTATCCATGGGTGATTCTGAAACAACATATCCTAATCATTTGGAAACTAGTGATTCGATGAGTTAAGCAGAGTTTCCAAATTTGACACAGTTCATTTATACAATATCAAAATAATCACAATTATAAAAAAAAAAAAAAGGCTGTAAATTTAGGGAAGCGGTCAAGTTATTGTGGCAGATACAAGTTTTCTGAAACTTTTATTTCCAATTAAAAGCTGGAAGTTTATCATTGGCAACAAATACTACCAGTTGTTCTTAAAGTAGCACACTTGCTCCATTCATTTTCAAGAAAATGTCTGCCAAAAACATAACTCTCAGTAATTGCGATTTGTCAGTTATTCTTTCAAGTAAAAATAGTGTTCCCTGAAAAAGAGAGGTAGTTTGGCTCAATTGCACAAATGCATTTCCTTGAGATAAACATCAGGCTTCGATATGCAGCGTAAGTGCTTGAAGTGTACTTCCTGTTTTATCACACAGAATACTACAGAAACAATTCAATAAATTATAAAAAATTTTTAATTCTCTATTAAAAACTTTAAAAAACCTGACAGTGCATGGAGCGGAGGGATGCAATGGTTACTGGCACAATTTTGTGACAGTCATGATTCCTGTTAAGATGCCAGCAGTTTTACCTACTAAGTTCTTCTGCACCAACAGTGCAAATGTACACAGGATGGGAAAAGCAAATACTATCTTAGTATTACTATTAAGATGGCTTTGACCTTCTGGACCCCCCCACCAAAGACCTTGGAGACCCCCAATGGTCTGCAGACCACACTTTGTGAACCATGGGCAGATAAAATGACAAAGACCTTTCCCTCAATCCAAAGCTCCTCTCCTTTCTCTAGACAGACCTAATCATTTACTGCTCTATGTTCCAAGCACTTTGTACCTAACTCTGTTATGTTAATTCTCATGCTCTGAGTTGTTCGCATGCCACAGCCAGAAAAGGGCAAGGACTAAATTTGACTCAATCTATCCCCCAGGGCCCAGTATGGCACGATCCTAATAACCACCTTGTCAAGTATGAAATCAGTAAATGCTGGCTGAATGAATGAATGCATGAATGAATGGATTCATAACAAACCATATCTTCCCAAAAGACAAGAGAATTCTTGAGTGTAGCCTCCCAATTCCCACCACCAATATCCAGTATCCACCTAATGCCTCTCCCTCTCCCAGCCACTTTCATTTCTCATCATAAACACTAACTCATCCCCAGAGAACACATATCTGAAGGCATGCAAAGCAGAGCCACTGTAGTTGAGCTGGACAATGGATTGTCTGATGTGAGACACAAGCTCAGAGGGAAAGAAGTGAGAAACAGCCATCAAGGAAGAAAGCAGAGAGAGAGAGAGAGGAGAAGGACACTGATCAGACTGTTCCTCAGTGCTTGGCTGGAACCTGGAGAATCTGGAAATGACTAAATTTTACAAACAGGGGCTTCATCTCTGAAAATAATTTCTCTCCCTTCACTCAGGCTCTGTAGTGACTCTGATGGGATCAGAATCCACACTTACCCTTAGAAAAGGCTAAAAAGAGTGTATGACTGAGAGCATGAACCCTGAGAAGACATTCAGATTTGATCAAGACCATGAGGTTGCAGAGATAAAACAGCCTGGAACCTAGAATGAGGATAGGACTGAAGAGAGAGCAGGGGACCCTCTAGACGAAAATGTAAAGGCTGAGAAGAGGAACTGGCTTGGGACCTGGAACTAGCAAGAAAGGTTTCCCCTGGAATACAGCACATAGCAAGCCTAACCACAGAGGAAAGAGGAGTCAGGTTCCTGGGCTGTGTAAAACCCAGCCTACCTGAGGGATGTTCCTATCCCTGTTAGAACATCGTGCTCAGTTGCTCAGTTGTCTCTGACTCTTTGCAACCCTGTGACTGTAGCCCACCAGGCTCCTCTGTCCCTGGAATTTTCTAGGCAAGAATACTGGAGTGAGTTGCCATTTCCTCCTCCAGGGGATCTTCCCAACCCAGGGATTGAACCCACATCTCCTGTGTCTCCTGCATTGGCAAGCGGATTCTTTACCAGTGAGTCACCTGGAAAGCCCCAATTAGAACATCACATCCTCATATCCAAGAAGAGGCCCAGCTCTTCTCAGCAGGGGGCAGGAATTGAGAAGAGCTTTCCTTCTGGACAAAGCTGGCACTGGTTTCAGCTAACTAAGCAACGTTAAGCCAAAAGGCTTCTGACCATGCTCATTTCTCCTCCAAGAGAGAACACATCAAAAATAACCTATATAGCACCAAGAGTGAACCCTATGGTAAACCACGAGCTTTGGGTATTATGATGTGTCAATGTGAGAGACTTTTTTTGGGGGGGGGCTCCAAAATCACTGTAGATGGTGAGTACAGCAATGAAATTAAGTGATGCTTACTCCTTGGAAGAAAATTATGACCAACCTAGACAGCATATTAAACAGCAGAGACATTACTTTGCCAACAAAGGTCCATCTATTCAAAGCTATGGTTTTCCTAGAAGTTGTGTATAGATGTGAGAGTTGGACTACAAAGAAAGCTGAGCACTGAAGAACTGATGCTTTTGAACTGTGGTGTTGGAGAAGACTCTTGAGAGTCCCTTGGACTGCAAGATCAAACCAGTCAATCCTAAAGGAAACCAGTCCTGAATATTCATTGGAAGGACTGATGCTGAAGCTGAAACTCTAATACTTTGGCCACCTGATGAGAACTGATTTCTTGGCAAAGACCCTAATGCTGGGAAAGATTGAAGGCAGGAGGAGAAGAGAACGACAGAGGATGAGATGGTTGGATGGCATCACTGACTCTATGGACATGAGCTTGAGCAAGCTCCGCAAGTTGGTGATGGACAGGGAGGCCTGGTGTGCTGCAGTCCATGGGGTCTCAATGAGTCGAACGCGACTGAACTGAACTGAATGTAGCACCTACTACCACCTCACATGATACATTTGTTCACTGATTTGCTTATTGTCTGTCTCCCTCCAGTATATGTAAGGTTCACAAGCAGGGACTTTTTTTGTACGCTGCAATATCCTCAAGGTCTCATATAGTGCCTGGCACATACTAGGTATTCAATATAGATTTGCTGCGTGAATGAATGTACAGATAAATGGATCTTTGCCTTTCTTAATGTACAGAATTCTCCTTTCTACCTGACTATTAAATGTTGGAGTTTCAAAGAATTTGGGTTCAGTTCTAGTCTCTCTTCTCATACTGCACTCTCTTCTAAATAATCTTATCTCTCCTCATAGCTTCAACCACCATTTGAAGAAATTACTAGGTATTACCAACTCCCAAAAAACAAAATGATGTTTCTGGTTCAAGTTTCACTTTTGGCCCACAGAAACCCAGACTCCAACTACCTACTAAACATCTCTACATGGATGTCCAAGAGGCACTTCAACTCATAATGTCTAAACCTCAACTCGTTACCTTTCCCCCAAACTTCCTACTTCACCAGTTGTTTGTATCAGAAACCTTAACATCTCACTCCCTCGGTCTGCACATTCATTCAATCACCAAACCCAGTTCAAGATTTCTCAACTATTTCAAACCTCATTCTCCACACATCATGTCACTCTCAGCAGAGATATTCTAAATACTTAATGAGCAGTCAACAGGCATGCTGGCTATAGGCAGCGCTAGCACATACCAGCTGCACACCTGCACAAGTCCTCTCACTTCCTACAACCCTTCAATGCTTTTCATTATTCTTAAGATAAAGTTCAACTTGCCTACCTGCCAGGCCCAGAACAATCTGTCACCTACTACCTTTCTGGTCTCATGTTCAGCAACTTCTCCTACTTCATGTAACCCTTCTTTGATGGGTCAAGTTTCTTCTCTTTCTACACAGCACAGGGATTCTCAGCTCTGGCAGTGTATTAGAATCACTTAAGGAGCTCTTAAACTGCTGACACGAAGGCCCCAGTATCTCTATGGTTGAGACCAAGGTATGGTTTAGGGGCAGGGTTTTTTTCTTTTTCTTCTTTAATTGAGAAATAACACACATAGGGGACTTCCTTGGTGGTCTGTTGGTTAAGAATCTACCTTGCAATGTGGAGGACTCAGGTTCCATCCCTGGTCTGAGAGGATTCTACATGCCACAGAGCAGCTAAGTCTGTGTGCCAAAATTAGAAAATCTGTGCACTGCAATGAAAGATCCCACATACCATAAGTAAGACTTGACACAGCCAAATAAATAAATACTTTAAAATAAACAGAAATAACACACATAAAATAAAGTGCATAAATAAACCTAAGGACCAGACTTCCCTTATGGTCCAGTGGTTAAGAATCCACCTGCCAATGCAAGGGACACAAGTTCAGTCCCTGTTCCAGGAATACCCCACGTGCCACAGGGCAACTGAGTCTATGCACCACAACTGCTGAGCCAGCACTGTAGAGCCCATGTTCCACAACAGGAGAAGCCACCACAATGAGAAGCCTGGGCACTGCAACTAGAGAGCAGCCCCGGCTTGCTTCAGCTTGAGAAAGCCCACGAACAGCAACAAAGACCCAACACAGCCATAAATCCATCAATCACTAAATTTTAAAAATATAAGGATCAATTAACTTATATATATATTATGTATAAGTTTATAATTATATAAACTTATATTTATATAATTATATATAATATATATATCCTTTAAACTTCCACCAAAATCAAGATATAGAGCATTCCTAACACTCTAGGAAGACTCTCTCCCTTTTCCCCTCTCCAATCAGTACTACCATGACCCCACAGTGGTAATTACTATTCTGACTTTCAACATCATAAGTAAGTTTTACCTTTTTTTTGACATTTATTAAAATGGAGCATGGGTATTTTCAGGGTACAGCTGCACACAATAAAATGTCCCAAATTTTAAGTGTAAACAGTTCAATGTGTTTGACGAACATAAGTACTCACGTAACACTAACCTGTTTAAGATCTAGAACACTTCCACTGTCACAAAATGCTCCCACTCAGTTCCTCAGTGCCAACCTTCATCCTCTTCCCCACACAATCACTGATCTGATTTCTATCATTAGAAATTAGTTTAGCCTGTTCTGGGCCTCCCTGGTGGCTCAAACAGTAAAGAATCTGCCTGCAATGCGGGAGACCTGGGTTCAATCCCTGGGTTGGGAAGATCCCCTGGAGAAGGGAACGGCTACCCACTCCAGTATTCTGGCCTGCAAAACTCCATGGACCGAAGAGCCTGGCTGGCTACAGTCTATGGGGTTGCAAAGAGTTGGACACGACTGAGACTTTCATTTGCCTGTTCTAGAACTTCAAATAAATATAATAATAACTCTGTAGTCTTTTGTGTTTGGCTTCTTTTGTTCAGTGTGATTTAAGATTCAACCCTGCTATCACATGAATCAGTAGTTTGCTCCAATTTATTGCTGAGTAGGATTCCATTGACGGAGCAGGCAATGGCAACCCACTCCAGTACTCCTGCCTGGAAAATCCCATGGACGGAGGAGCCTGGTAGGCTGCAGTCCATGGGGTCACTAAGTCAGACACGACTGAGAGACTTCACTTTCACTTTCATGCATTGGAGAAGGAAATGGAAACCCACTCCAGTGTTCTTGCCTAGAGAATCCCAAGGACGGTGGAGCCTGGTGGGCTGCCGTCTGTGGGGTCACACAGAGTCGGATACAACTGAAGCGACTTAGCAGCAGCAGCAGGAAGATTCCATTGAATGGATATACAACTTGTTTATCCATTAACCAATTTCTAGCTGTTACAAATAAAGTGTTATTAATATTAGTGTATAAATCTTTGTGTGGACACTTGTTTTCATTTTTCTTGAGTGAAAATGAGATGTTTTCTTTTCCTTAAGTTCCACTAAGGATGGAACTGCTGGGTTATACAACAAGGCCATGCTTACCTTTTTAAGTAACTGACAAACTGTTTTCCAAAGCAGTCATATCACTTTATACTCGCATCAGTAAGCACCAGGATGAGGCACCAGTCCAGTTGCTTCATATACGCTTTATCTGGTGATGCTAATGTCTAGCCCAGGTTAAAAACCACCTAGAATTCCTTTTATATGAAAGACTCTTCTCTTTCTTAAGCTGCACATTGTGACTCATACTGCTAGTCTCAGCTTAAACATTTTCTTCTTCCAAGAATCTTCTTTGATTCATCTTCTTTCCCAAACTAGTTTAGGCCCACATTATATATTCCCCAAAGTACTCTGTATTTTTCATTTCTAACATTTTTCACAATCGTGATTATGTGATACTTTGCTAAATATTTGTCTTCTTCACTACACTGTAAGCGCCACTGCAGCAGGAATCATGGCTATCTTCATGGCTGAATCCTAGCTTCTAGCACCTAGTACAAAAGTTGCGCTTCAATAAACATCTGTTGAATAAGCAAATAAATACCCAAAAGAATAAATACCCAAATACCCAAAAGAATTTGCTACACGAAGGAGCAAAATCAGAGATGAACAAATACAGTCCTTGCTCACAGAAAGTACTAGAATGAGCATAATTCATGTGCTACAAAGACACGAAGTAGAATATGGTGCAGGGTCAAGAGACCAGAGTGACAGGAGATGGCACAGCCTGAACAACAGGCAGAAGACGGCAGGGGTAGAAGCAAAGGCTATCCAAGCAAAGCAACCCAAGAGCGAGGAGCACAGTGTCTCACACAATTTGATTTATTAAAAGACTCCAAGTCAAAGGGGATTTTTTTTGCCAGTTGTGCAAAAGGTCCTGGCAAAGAACAGGTGTAACGGATATTGGGATCCCTCATCAAACTCTAACTCTACATGGCAGAGTTAGAAGAGCTTTGGTTGGCATTAAGGGCCACTGCTCACTTTACAACAAGAGTAGGAAACTGAGGCCATGAAATGGGTTTGTTCTGCCCTAGGTGGGCTGGCAAAGCAGTGTCAGAACCAGATTAGAAGATTCACTAAATTCTTTTTTTAATTTATTTCATTGAAGTATAGTTGATTTACAATGTTGTATTGATTTCTGCTGTATAGCAAAATAATTCAGTTATATATATATATATATACACATATAATTTTATGGTTTATAGATATATATATATACACACATAATTTTATGGTTTAACACAGGATATTGAACATAGTTCCCTGTGCTTTACAACAGGACCTCAGTGTTTAGCCATCCTACATCCTATATATAATCGTTTGATTCTGCTAACCCCAAATTCCCAATCTATCCATCCCCCACCCTCCTTCCCCTTTACACATACAAGTCTGTTCTCTATGTCTGTGAATCTGTTTCTGTTTCATAGATAAGTTCATTTGTGTCATATTTTAGATTCCACATATAAGTGATATCATATGGTATTTGTCTTTCTCTTTTTGACTTACTTCACTTAGTGTGATAACTTCTAGTCCATCCAGGTTGCTACAAATGGCATTATTTCATTCTTTTTATGGCTGAGTAGTATTCCATTCGGAGAAGGCGATGGCACCCCACTCCAGTACTCTTGCCTGGAAAATCCCATGGATGGAGGAGCCTGGTAGGCTACAGTCCATGGGGTCGCAAATAGTCGGATACGACTGAGCGACTTAACTTTCACTTTTCACTTTCATGCATTTGAGAAGGAAATGGCAACCCACTCCAGTGTTCTTGCCTGGAGAATCCCAGGGACGGGGGCGCCTGGTGGGCTGCCATCTATGGGGTCACACAGAGTCGGACACGACTGAAGTGATTTAGCAGTAGCAGTATTCCACTGCATATGTATACCACATCTTCTCTATCCATTCATCTGTCAATGGACATTTAGGTTGCTCCCATACCTTGGCTATTGCTAAAAGTGCTGCTATCAACATAGAGGTGCATGTATCTTTTTGAATTTTAGTTTTTTTCTAGATATACACCCAGGAGTGGGATTGCTGGGTCACATGATAACTCTATTTTAGTTTTTTCAAGAACCACCATACTGTTCTCCATAGTGACTGCACCAACTTACATGCCCACTCACAGTGTAGCAGGGTTTCCTTTTCTCCACACCCTCTCCAGCATTTGTTGTCATCTTTTTAATGAGAGCCATTCTGACTTGTGGGAGAGCCCTCACCAACATCTATGCCATGTATGTGGCAAGATTATGGCTGATAGACAAGATGAGCCTTTGCAAGAGGGCTTCTGAAAACTACTAACTCTCACTCTCCATGGCCAACAAAGCAGGGGGTGGAGGGTGGGCAGGATGGGTTCCATCAGGTTCTTTTTGTCTATTAAGGGCAATCACAGAAGCCCTAACTGAGCCTGTGCCACTCCCCAAGAAGAGTAAAACAGAACTTCCTGGGTTTGCCTTAACTTCTTCAGTGCCCAGCACTAGCCAAAGACCCCTTCTCTACTAGGACTTAGAAACCAAGTTTAAAAGACACTAGGAGGGCACTCAGTCACCCCTTTGTGTCCCATTTCTACCATCTTCCTCCTCCCAGTATTCTTTTCTTCAAATTTTGATCTAACAAGAAGCCTCTTTCCAGAGTAAGATGGCTAATCCTCAAAGTTAGTCCCCACAAAGCAGCCCATGACCTCAATAACTGAGGCTTCTGGTGCAGGAGCCTTCTTGTTGTTCTGACTCCCAGTGTATACTCCTGGGTCCCCTCCATTCTTACCCCGAATTATTAAAATATATACTGAATAACAGAAGTGGTAGATATAGGTCTTTGAATTCAACTTTCTTATACTCTGACTACTTCTAAGGATTAATTTTCTTGTCTGAAAAATCAGTAAAGTTCTTTACAAACAGTAAACCCCTATTAAAATGTCAATCATTCATTTGTCACTTCTCTAGTCTTTGCTTTTTACCTGTGAGTCTGTTGTTTCCAACTACAGCAAGAGGAGTCTGATTTTTCTGGCGTCCCTTGTTTCTGGATCAGGGCTGGGCAACACAGTACCTGGCCTAGTGACAACTGAAAGCTGTGGACTGACTTTGGAAGATCTGCTTTCTCAGCTCTGGGGTCCTAAACACCATAGGTCTTTACACTCTTTGCATTCTAAAGGTATCTGAGCCAAGAAGCATGACAGTCCCAGAGAAATTCAACACACATTTGTTCAAAAGCCACCCCAAATTCTCTGACCTGGAGCCTGACCCAAACATTCCTGTGTCCTGGCCAGTACTTGTCAGGGTCTGAGATGGCCAAAAAAATAATTACAAACAACTCAAAAGAGTGTTCTGCTAGGAAGAGTTTTCTAACAATGCTGGAGTAAGTTCCAAGGACCTGCCCAGATAGGGACTCTGCACAGTGCCCAGGGCAGATGTCCAGCCTATTAGTGGATCCTCTAGGATTACACCCTTGGGTTCAGAAGCTGGGCTGGCTCCTAACAATCATTGCTTATCACAGCAGCCCCAAGAGCACAGTGATAAATGCCTTGAAGATATAAACACTGAGGAGCCAGGCACACCATGGCGTGGGGTAAAAACAATGTGGATTCCAGTTTCCATAGCAATAAGAGGTCATCCTCAAGTCTCCCAGACCCACTGCTGGCTGGCTTACCAGAGAACACATTCCTAGGCTCCAAAAGAGACCAGGACTAGGAGAGAGCTTCTCACCATCTTTCTGCCCCATGTAAGCCACCACTTGGACAATACAAGAAGCTAACTGACCCCCCTTCCTATTTTCTTGAGAGAAGATAATCAAGAACACCTACTGAAAACCTTGGCAGTCTGAGGATCATGCCAAGAACCAGGTTCACAGCCCTTCCTCACCCGACGCAGTTCTCAGCTACGGTAGCAGAGCCGTTCCTCTGAACAGGGACTACGAGGAATGAAGCGTGTCTGAGGCTCCTCACAGTCCAGGCTCCCCGACCCTGATCCCTCATGTGCACAAGCCTGATGCAATTTCTGAGGAAGGGCCTCTCTGGCAAAGCACATTCCACCTCACAGAGAACAGAGCTCAGGTCTCGATGCGTCTTGCTGGGGTTACTACAGTAGCTTCCTCACTGATTTCTCCATCTCTGCTATAGTTTCCCTTAAACTCATCCTCTACCGAAGCACTCAGTATAATTTTTCTAAAATTCAGATCTGACCAGACCACAGTCTTGAATCAAATCACTCACAGGTTACCATAAAAACCTGTACACAAATATTTACAGAAGCTTTACATGTAATAGCCAAAAACTGGAATAGGTCTGTATGTCCTTCATTCAGTTACACTCTAGTACTTACATACTACTCAGCAATAAACAGGAATGAAGGGATGATTCACATAACTACTTGGGTGAAGTCCCAGGGAATTATGCTGAGCAAAAAGAGCCAATTCCAAAAGGTTACAAACTCATGATTCTATTTATATAACATTTTTTAAAGGACAGAATTTTAGAAATGAAGAGTAGAGGGATTAGGGACATGGAAGGGAATGGGAGGGAAGGGTGTGATTATAGAAGGACAACATGAAGGAACTTTCTGGTGGTCCGGTGGTTAGGACTCAGTGCATTAACTGCCAAGGGCCCAGATTTCATCCCCACTTGGGAAACTAAGATCTCACAAGCCATGTGGGCAGTTAAAAAAAAAAAACTAGAACAACAATATGAATGACCCTTATGGTGTCAGACTAGAACTTGGTACACACAAATACACACACACAAGTACATGCAAAACTGAGGAAATCTGAACAAGATCAGTGGGTTGTGCTAATGTCAATATTCTGGTTGTGATATACTACAGTTTATCAAAATGCTACTGTGGGGGAAGTTGCACAAAGTTTCCCAGTGATCTCCCTATATTATTTCTTAAAATCACAAATAAATCTATAATTATCTCAACAAAAATTTTAATTAAAAAAATTCTTTGTAGTGCTCCCAAGTTCCTACAACTGTGATTCCTAGCTTTTTTTTAATGAGTAATTCAAAAAAGCTCCATAAATAATAGTTGTACTTTTAGTAACCCCCAACTGAAAAATGACTGTGGAAATAACATGGATTCACAAGATACTCCTCAAGGACCTTTACAGGGCTTCAAATCTCCAAGACTGGAAACCAATGGAAACCTATGGCTCATATAATGAATATAAAAAAACAAATCACACAAGGCTCTTCAAGAGGCAGTCCCTAACCAAGTTCTCTAGCCTTATCCCTTACCACTCACTCACACACACCCCACACTCCCACCACACTAAACCACTTTCAATTACATAAATAAAATAAAAAAGGAGACTCACTTTGCAGCTCTGTACATGATGTACCCTCTGCCTGCAATATCGTTGCCCCATTCTTCACCTGACTAACTCCTACTCAAGTTTCAAGATTCTATTCAGGCTTTTTCCAGTTCTTCTAACAGGTCTCTGCACTGAATCTCCTCGGGTTAGACTAGAGCCCCTCTTGTATTCTCGTAACCCCTGTGCTGCCCTCTATCACACTTAGACCAATGACAACCTCTTGATGCCTCATTTCACTTTCATTGTTGTTTTTTGTTGTTGTTGTTGCACTGCACAGCTTGTGGAAATCCTACCGAGTTCCCCAACAAGGGATCAAACCCAGGACCCTGCAGTGGAAGCACAGAGTCCTAACCACTGGACCACCAGGGAAGTCATCTCATTATCTTAAAACAAGTAGAAAATAATATGTACCTACCTCATAAAGTTGTGCAAATTAAGTGAGTTACTACATCTAATGTATAATACTTCCAATAAAGCATGGCACATAGTAACCGTTTGATTACTACCAAGTGGTTTTTGTCTAATTGTCTAATTACTAAACTAAAAGATCCAAACAGAAACCAGTATTTGCATCCGTCTCTAGGTATATATAGCATATAGTACGTGCTTGATCAATATTTGGGAAAAGAATTAAGGGTTCTAAGTTTAGGTAAGGCGGTAGAATTTAAGTCAACAGTAGAACTGGAGATTTAGAGAATTGGAAATTTCTACTAAAAGCAAGAGGTGAATATAGGGTGCAAGCCAGGAATAAGATAGCCATCTCAGAAAAATAAGCACTATTACAGATTACTAAAAACTTGGGTGAATAAACAGAACTGAGAACTGCTAAATTATACATATCTCCTAACCCAGCTTTGACTATACTCAATTACCATGAAGAACTCCTTTGACTTGTTATTGTAACTTGTTAACATTGACCTGAAAAAGTTGCTCAACCTTTTGGAGGCACTGTTTCTTCATCTGTAAAATGTGGCATAAAAACCATAATGTTCTAAGTGTTTAAAATTATGCAAGCAAACTTTACCTTGCCCACTGATTAAAGTAAAACTAGTTTGGTCTAGATAAATGTTATGTCTTCTTACTGCCTTAAAATTTTTTTTCTCTTAAAAACTTAAATCTCTTGAATAATAACTACCAGCTGAAGGGAGAAGGAAGAGATGTATGTGAAACTGACCTATCCAACACGCCAGCTGTAGGATGTAGGTGGGTAGCTAACCCTACTCTCTCCCCAGCTCTTCATGTTTAAGGCTTGCTGGCCCTTCAAGGCCCAGGGAAAGTCCATCTCCACCAGGAAAGCTTCTTGAACCACTCCAGGTCAAAGCACTGAGCCCAATCTGGGCCAGGCACCACCTCATAAGGTTTCTTCTGCTCATAATTGAATTATATCCCAGGTGGCCTGTTAGCTCCTCTGAAGTGGGACTTGAGAGTCCTATCACTATTTCTGCAAGAACAGAATTAAGGACATTATAACTACCTAAGGGAGAAAGGGAGGATGAACAAGACAGGAACTATGCTGTGACTTCTACACATGGTGTCTCTTTTATTATTCTGTGTATTGGTACCTTTATTATCCCCAATGTAAGATGAGGAAACTGAAGCCCAGATACACTACATGATCTACTCAAGTCACATAAATGGTGAAAGTAGGGGTGGAACTAGGATATTATCTATCTACAGAATCTTAATAAGAATAAATACATATTGGTGCCCACTTGGTTACCCACCATACAGCTGGTTTGTTAGGCAATTCAGTCACACCAGCCTTCCACCTCAACTCCTTTTTGCTGCCAGTTTGGGCCTGAGATGCCGGTTAGACTTTCTTACTCTTATTTTATCTCACATGGAAAATGTGAAGGGAGCTCCCCAGGGTCCCTTCCAGGGTGGAGTATGTGGAAAAAACAGGCTAAACAAAGGGTGCTTCAGGGGGAATTAAAAAAAGGAGGCAAATATCCATACCCTATAATATCAGAGCCAGAAAGACTCACTAGTTAAATTCTCTGGTTTTACAGACAAAGATATTGAACCCTAAGAGGCAAAGTTATTTGCCTAAGGTCACACAGCTGAGTGGAGACTGAAATCCTGTCTCTCAACTTCCAAATTAGTACTCACTTTGGTCTACCCTGCACCAGGCTATGGAGACAGAACTGGAGTATGACCTGTCAGGCCTGTCACTAAGCAAAAAACCCAAACGCTGTAAACACAGGAAATGGGCTGGGATGAGGTTCAGAGGGAGTAACAATCTTTGCCAAGTTAGAAGTGTTCAAGCGTTTCCTGTCCACAGCTGTTAACTGTCACAGAAATGCTCCAGAAAGTAATACAGGCAGAAAAAAAAAAAAAAAAGGAAAGACTAAGGCCTAGAATTGACTATAAATTATTCAGGCTAACCCACTTAGTTTTACAGATGAGGAAGCTAAGACTACCCCCTAAAAGAAAAATGACTTGACCAAACTCACACCATAGAATTCAAAGATCCTTAGAAACCACTTACTTGGTTCAAATCCTTCACTTTAACGATGAAGTGTCTGAGCCCCAGAGAGGGAAAGAGCCTTGCCCAAGGTCACACAGCTAGACGTGGGTCACAGCCGGCACTGGAACTCGGGTCTTCCACCTCACAGGCCACTATGCTCACTAGTTAGAGTGAGCAAGATAAAGGGCTCTGCCTCAGATGATTTGGGTGCTATTTTGGCCTTGAAAAAGAATACAATGTGTCAGGAAACTGAAAATAAGCAGGATATTCTAATAGCTAATGAAGAATGACAAGGGCCAAACAGAGTAAGCTTAGAGGAGCCAAAACAAAAGTGGTCTGGTTGCTTAAGACTTTGGGAAACTAAGAAGTAGAAAAATATTATGGCTATTCTAGGAACTTAGAATCCAAAGGAGAACAATCAGGGAAAACAGACAGAAAAGGCCGGAAACACTAAGGGAAATCCCAAGGTAATGCTTCTTTCTTCTGTCCTAAGTCAAAATATCCAGAAAACATCACTGCAGGAGCAATCCTCGGTTCACTAGGCCACTAAGGGGTACAATAGTAATTGGCAGATTCCTGGGCCCCCATTCTACACAGCTCATGGGTATGGAGGGAACTATATTTACACAATTCCTAGCAGTTCATATATATTCAATCTTCACATCAGCCCTGCATGACAAGGACTATGATTGCCATTTAACAGATGAGGAAACTAGGGCTCAGAGAAGACAAGTCTCTTGGTCACAAAGTTAGTATTACATATGGCAAATCAAATTGTTGTTGTTGTTTAGTTGCTCAGTTGTGTCCAACTCTTTGCAACCCCATGGACTGTAGCCCACCAGGCTTCCCTGTCCATGGGATTTCCCAGGCAGGAATTCTGAAACGTGTTGCCATTTCCCACTCGAGGGGATCTTCCTGACCCAACCCACATCTCCTGCACTGCAGGTGGATTCTTTACCACCTAGCCACCAGGGAATCCAGTATTCACACTTAAACTCTCCTTCCAGAAATTCTTTGCAAATGTCTGCTGCTCCAATCCTATGGGATACAATGAGGAAATGGATATGCTCCTGGCCTACTGGCATTCCAATCAGAGATTGGAGAGTTAAGTAATTATTGTAACAACACATAACAATTTTGAATGCTTACTAATATGGCAAGTGCTATTCTAAGCTCTCCACGTATACTGCTGCATTTAATTTACACAGGAACTTAGAGAAGTGGTTACGGTTTTGTTTTTGTTTTTTTGTTTTTGGTCATGCTGCATGGCTTGCAGGATCGTCATTCCCCTACCAAGGATTAAACCTGGCCACAGTGGTGAAAGCACTGAGTCTCAACCACTGGACCACCATGGAATTCCGACATCATTACTATTATTCTCCTCATGTACAGATAGGAAAACAAGGCACAGAGAGACTGAGTAACTTGCTTAAGAGCACACAGCAAGTAAGTTGTAAAAGTAAGGATTCAAACCCAGGCAGCTTGACTCTAGACCTCATACTCTTCTTTTTTTTAATTTATCGAGTATAGTTGATTTACAGTGTTGTGTTCATTTCTACTTTACAGCAATGTGATTCAGTTATACATATATTCTTTTACATATTCTTTTCAATTATGATTTATCACAGGATATTGAATATACTAGTTCCCTGTGCTATACAGAAGAACCTCATTGTTCATCCATTCTGTACATAATAGTTTGTATCTGCTAACCCCAAACTTCCAAGCCATCTCTCTCCCAACCCTCCCTTGGCAACCACATATCGTTCTCTACATCAGTTAGTCTGTTTTGTAACTAAGTTCATTTATATCCTACTTTATATTCCACATATAAGTGATATCATATGATATTTATCTTTTTCTGACTGACTTCACTTAGTATAATAATCTCTAGCCCATCCATGTTGCTGTAAATGGCATTATTTCATTCCTTTTATGGCTGGGTAATATTCCATTGTATATATGCACCACATCTTCTTCATCCATTGATCTTTTGATGGACAATTAGGTTGTTTTCATGTCTTGACTATTGTGTATAGTGCTGCTATGAACATAGGGGTGCATGTATCTTTTTGAAGTATAGTTTTGTCTGGATATATTCCCAGGAGCGAGATTGCTGGATCATATGGCAACTCTATTTTTAGTTTTTTTAGGAACCTCCATACTGTTTTCATAGTGGCTGCACCAATGTACATTCCCACCAACAGTGTAGGAGGGTTCCCTATTTAGAGCCTATACTCTTAACAGCCACTTCCAAATAGGCAATGCCAAGGCACCTCGGTTAGGGCTCTGACAGAGGGAGGCCAGAGGCAATGGAGGGCCTTGCTGGGACAACTGTAATGAAGAATGACTATCAAGAGGCTGGAGAGCACAGAAAGGTCAGAGAAACCTGAACATCAAGAACTGGGCTACAATACAGTTATATAAAGTTTAAAAATAAAATAAAATTAAAAATAAATAAAGAAAGAAAGAAAGAAAGAACTGGGCTACAACAGTTAGTTCCTCCAGAGACAAGACTCTGGTGAGAAAAGATTTGAACGGTGACCACAGACATTATACTTATCTCCTGCTTTGATAATGGCACCTCTGTTCTGCAGAGCTTTCTCATCCAACATCTCACCAATCCTCATTACAGTCAAGGGAATCAGGCAGGGCAGAGATTCCCAATTCCACTTGACAAATAAAAATGAGAACAATAGAGCAGCAGCAATTTGTCCTAGATATGAGGTAGTGGCAGAAGAAAGTCAAGTCTCTTGACTTCTGCTCTTTCTACTAACCTACTCTGACTCTGATCAGGAAAATCCAAAACATGGTACTGAGGAAGAGTTTAAAACTCTAGATTTCTCTGAACACTCTCTTTTCATCTTACCATCACTCCTACCACTCCATTCCCTCCACCACTCACTCTACCTGCACACAGAGTTCTTGAACTCTCCTTACATATACCCATGCTCCCTCCCCTGATGCCTCAAAGTCAGTGATTCAATCAGTGAGTTATTCAACCACAAAGCCTTGACTGCTATTAGACACCATGTCCTGAGGGAAACATTCTCCTCCATCAGTTCATCCTCAGAATGCAGATGTTTAATGGCAATTAAAGAAAAGAGAGAAATGCTGAAAAAGGAAAGGCCAGGGAGAAACACCCTATTAGGGGAGAACATTTCAAATGATTCTTAAGTCTGCACAGGAGACATCAAATTTAACCCCAGCCTGAGGCCCAATCACAAAATCAATGCAGTTAATGGCTTGAGCTTTTAATAAGGAAAAGAACTAAAAATCCACCGAAAAATCTTAAATCATTCATTGATTTACTCTTCATTATTGATGTTTACCTTGTATACAACTCAGGTGCTAGACACACACACATACACACAAAACAACAACAACTTCTGCCTTCAAAAAGCCTAAGTTTTAGTTTATGCTCCATTGTTGTAGACAAAGCCATCTTTTCACTAACTCATTTGCTTCTAACGCCTATGTGAGTTTTATACATACAAGTGATAATGTGTGTTCTTCAAGTCTTAGTAATATAACTATGTGAGTTACACATAGCTACACATATGTGAGTTACACAGAAAGGAAGCATGAAGGAAAAGTATGTTTGTTCTTGATATATTTTTTCATCTATTTCAGAAAATTTTTTTAGAAACTTGAGTTGGCCTGAGGTTCCTTTTGGAAAGAGCTATGTTCAGCAGTAAATAATCTTTTTTTATTTAAAAAAAAAAATCAATAGATTTACCAGAAAAACAAGAACAAAACCTTACCTTCTAGTGGAGACAGCAGGCAATCAGGATATAAAAAAAGGGCTACAATCAAGGGAAATACCAAGTTCTGTGGAAGCAAGATGAGAAATTCTCCTTTAAGGGGCAGGGAAAGGCTTCCCAGAGAAGAATGATTGGCCATTGACTTGGCCTTAGAGAATATGGAACATCTGGATACTGGAATGCTGGATGCTTGAGTCCTGCACAGACAGGACTGGAGAGGTCTCTAAGGGCAAACTAGAGAGTCCTAGGTTGGGAATTCCCTGGATTTCCAGTGGTTAGGACTCTGCTAAGCCATGCAGCGTGGCCTAGATTCCTAGCAGAGGTGTTGCCTTGGGATAAAAGGAATACGATATAGCCCTGGATGCTTCAAAAACTATATTACCCCTCTGGGGCATCTCCTTCAGGTAAAGCTCATCAAACTCTGTAATGGCCCAAGCTCTACCCTGCACGCAAACAGACCCAAAGCTCTGAGCATAAGCTTGAGACTCTGCAAGAGGCTTCTCTATCTTGCCCTCACACACTTCTTCCTGCCTTGCACACAGCCTCCCACAGAAACCAGAGCCACCTTATCTCACAAAGAGCTCTGCTGGTGGATACCACCATTAATGGTCTTAAGACTTAAAACTTAAAGCCAGCCAATATGAGAAATTGTTTCATTCAAATGCAACCTTTAGTGATTTAACCTTGAGCAAGCCAAAGATGAAAACAAAAGTCCTTTTAATGCTTCATAAACACAGAGCAAAGCAAACAACTCATACCAAACCACAGTTCATTCAAGGGAAGCTCCAAATTTGGTAGTCCCTGCCACCCTACCGCCCCATCACCAAACCCATGTTCCAGCAAGGCCCCGCCTAGGCACACAGCACAGGCAGGCTGGAAAAAATCATGGGGCGGGGCAGGGAGGAACAGGTCCTCAGACCCCTTCCTGAAGCCCTATCCAAATGGAAGAGAGTAACTACACCTTTTCCATATCCCACCCCAGCCCCACAGAATGCCAGTTCAGCCTGGCCCTTGTGGGACTTGAAAATCTGCAAAGAAGCTAGCAAGGTGCCACCTGAGCACCACAGACCACACTTCTCGGAAAATGGGAGCTACTTTTGCAGTTCACATGATGAGACCGCCACACACAGTCTAGAAACAAGTGGCTAGTTAAGGAGCAATGCTCTGGAATAGAGAAACTGGGTCCAAGTTTGGCTCCTAACTTGATCATATTCTATATCCATTCTCACCTCCCTGAAGTCTGCAGTAATCATATCCTAACCAACCTTCAAGCCCAATCCACCTACTATGTCCTCTGGTGACACCTTCCAGTTTCCTACAGTCCTCAATCATCCTATTTTATTCGGACATTTACTTACTCATAAAAATGTGCAGTCATGTTTTTTCTATGGCAACACTGTTTACTGTGGGTACTGTGCCTCTCCCTCACCAGAACTCAAGTTCTTTGACAAGGCTGCCTAAGGCCTACACTTCTACTGCCTAACTCCACCAAGAATTGCCTCCAAATGCAACAAATCTATTATCCTAGATGATTTCATGTGGACACACCCTAAAACCCAAGCCCAAGCTCCACATTCCAAGCCCACTGCCAATTCTCCTCTCTCTCTTTCAGCCTGCACCTCCCAATCAGATCTTGTTTATCACCACTTTTGCAGGTTCACCACACTGATGACTCTTCATTAACTAGAACAGAGGTCTTCAAAGTACAGATGCCAATCCCTCAGTTAATAGATCAGCATTTTTTTTTAATTATCAAAGTTGATCAGTGTATCAAAGGGCATACACTATTTTCAAAAAGTCTTCTTTCATTTAAAGAATAGTTACAATAATTACTGGAGAAGGAAATGGTAACCAACTCCAGTATTCTTGCCTGAGAAATCCCATGGACAGAGGAGACTGGCCGGCTACTATGGTTCATGGGGTTGCAAAGAGTCGGATACAACTTAGCAACTAAAACAACAACAAACAACAATAATTATAGCAGCTAACATGTATGTAGTACTAAGTGACAATTACTATTCTAGCACTTTTTACTTTTTATCTCATTCATCACAACAACCTTACAAGGTATCATTATTATCACCTCCAGTTTTCAGATCAAGAAACTAAGGCACAGACAAGTAAACTAAGTGGTAGCATTTCGAGACAGGTAGTCTGGCTCCAGACCCAAACTCCTAGCTACTATACTACACTGCAGAGTATAAAAAGGGCTTTTCTATACATATATACACACCAGTATACAGAGCTCCAAAAAACAAAAAAAACCTTCCCTTCCCATGTCCTTTAAATAAAGCCTAAACTTCGGTTTCTTTAGCTTTACTCCTCATTGCTTCTTTCATGTGCCCTCCACTCCCACCAGACTGATAGATTCACGGGACCTGACCATTCCCATGACTCCTTTTCCCATCACCCTTCTTCCACTCTTTCCTGCCCCCAAATCCAAATCAACCTTTCAGGCTTAGCTCCTCTAGGAAGCCTCCTGGAAAAGGGGAGGAGGGACTTACTACTGGTTTTATGACCACCATATATCAGACATTATGCAGGTACTTTAGACTCATTAAACATCATTTGATCTTCACAACCTTATAAGACTGCTATTACTATGCCCATATCAAAGAAAAGAGAAAAGTATTAATAGTTCAGAGGGTTAACTTGTCAATGGCCCATAATACTAAAGCACACACTCTTTCTACACATTATACCTTCTAAGCCCCTAGAACTTATTTTCCATGTTTAAATATTTATAGGTATACAATTTGATTTTTGTATTTTATTAAAAACTGCCTCACATTATTTTCTTGTTTATAGATGTGCTTTATCTCTCCAGCTGAACTCTGAGCCTCTTACCCCAAGGACTTCCCCTATAATACCTGACACATAGCTAAGCACACAGTGGCTACAAAATTTTACCAAACCAAAGCAATGTGTCTGGCCTTAGCTAGAAGAGAGGATTCTTGTGTTCTGGGTAAAGCTGCTGAACACCTGTGCCTTAATCACATGTAACTATTAATTAATTTCTTCTAGAGCTAAGGAAAAAGTTCCCTTAACCAAGAAAATAACATAGTGAAGTCTATGAGTCACTCTTGTCAGCAATAACATGAAGATCCCAGAAAACAAGTAACAAAAAAAGAATCACGGTGGGTGGAGTGTTTTTCCCTTCTCACTTTGTAGGGAACACAATTGGGATGATGCTCTCCAACGAGTGCACACAGCTTCAGCTATGGAATGAGGGAATCCCAAAGGAAAGGCCAGCAGAACCCAGCCAGTCCTAAAGTTGCTCACAGAAAGGACCCAGAGGGCTCAGAATAATACAGTAGCAAAATACTGGCCAAGGAAACAGAATGTAGGCTCCAGTTCTGCTTCATTCACTTATTATGTATTAAACTTCATTCACTTAATATGTATTAAAAGTACTAAGGATAACAGTTGTCTAGCATGTAATTCCGGAGAAGGCGATGGCACCCCCACTCCAGTACTCTTGCCTGGAAAGTCCCATGGACGGAGGAGCCTGGTAGGCTGCAGTCCATGGGGTCACTAAGAGTCCGACACGACTGAGTAACTTCACTTTCACTTTTCACTTTCATGCATTGGAGAAGGAAATGGCAACCCACTCCAGTGTTCTTGCCTGGAGAATCCCAGGAACGGGGGACCTGATGGCCTGCCGTCTATGGGGTCGCACAGAGTCGGACACGACTGAAGCAACTTAGCAGCAGCAGCAGCAGCATGTAATTCAAACAAGCAAGTTGCTTAACTTCTCTGGACCTTGATTTCTTCACCTCTAAAAGAGGTTAAAAAAGAGTTTAAAAAAACGAGCTTACAAAAAAGATCTTCACAACCCAGATAATCATGATGGTGTGATCACTGACCTAGAGCCAGACATCCTGGAATGTGAAGTCAAGTGGACTTTAGGAAGCATCACTATGAACAAAGGTAGTGGAGGTGATGGAATTCCAGTTGAGCTATTTCAAATCCTAAAAGATGATGCTGTGAAAGTGCTGCACTCAATATGTCAGCAAATTTGGAAAACTCAGCAGTGGCCAAGGGATTGGAAAAGGTCAGTTTTCATTCCAATCCCAAAGAAAGGCAATGCCATGAATGCTCAAACTACCCCACAATTGCACTCATCTCACATGCTAGTAAAGTAATCTCAAAATTCTCCAAGCCAGGCTTCAGCAATACGTGAACCATGAACTTCGTGATGTTCAAGCTGGTTTCAGAAAAGGCAGAGGAACCAGAGATCAAATTGCCAACATCTGCTGGATCATCAAAAAACCAAGAGTGTTCCAGAAAAACATCTATTTCTGCTTTATTGACTATGCCAAAGCCTTTGACTGTGTGGATCACAATCAACTGTGGAAAATTCTGAAAGAGATGGGAATACCAGACCACCCAACCTGCCTCTTGAGAAACCTATATGCAGGTTAGGAAGCAACAGTTAGAAGTGGACATGGAACAACAGACTTCAAATCAGGAAAGGAGTCCGTCAAGGCTGTATATTGTCACCCTGCATATTTAACTTATATGCAGAGTACATCATGAGAAACGCTGGACTGGAAGAAGCACAAGCTGGAATCAAGATTGCCCGGAGAAATATCAATAACCTCAGATATGCAGATGACACCACCCTTATGGCAGAAAGTGAAGAAGAACTAAAAAGCCTCTTGATAAAAGTGAAAGAGGAGAGTGAAAAAGTTGGCTTACAGCTCAACATTCAGAAAACGAAGATCATGGCATCCAGTCCCATCACTTCATGGCAAATAAATGCAGAAACAGTGGAAAGAGTAGCTGACTTTATTTTGGGGGGCTCCAAAATCACTGCAGATGGTGATTGTAGCCATGAAATTAAAAGACACTTACTCCTTGGAAGAAAAGTTATGACGAACCTAGACAGCGTATTAAAAAGCAGAGACGTTACTTTGCCAACAAAGGTCCATCTAGTCAAGGCTATGGTTTTTCCAGTAGTCATGTATGAATGTGAGAGTTGGACTATAAAGAAAGCTGAGCACCAAAGAATTGATGCTTTTGAACTGTGGCGTTGGAGAAGACTCTTGAGAGTCCCTTGGACTGCAAGGAGATCCAACCAGTCCATCCTAAAGGCGATTAGTCATGAGTGTTCATTGGAAGGACTGATGTTGAAGCTGAAACTCCAATACTTTGGCCACCTCATGTAAAGAGCTGACTCATTTGAAAAGACCCTGATGCTGGGAAAGATTGAGGGCAGGAGGAGAAGGGGACAACAGAGGATGAGATGGTTGGATGGCATCACCAACTCAATGGACATGAGCTTGGGTAGACTCCAGGAGTTGGTGATGGACAGGGAGGCCTGGCATGCTGCAGTCCATGGGATCACAAAGAGTTGGACACGACTGAGCAACTGAACCGAACTGAAAAAGAGTTTAATGAGCACTTTCTTGCCCATTTCACAAGCTGTTTAAGTTGTCAAATGAGAAAAAGACAGAGCAACATCATGGAGAAAATACAAGGTTGTGGGTTTTCTTAACTGTGTAAAGCATACATAACACGGTGGCTCAGTCGCTCAGTTGTGTCTGACTTTTCACAGCCCCGTTCACTGTAGCCCACCAGGCTCCTCTGCCCATGGAACTTTACAAGCAAGAATATTGGAGCAGGTTGCCATTTCCTACTTCAGGGGGTCTTCCCAATCCAGGGATCAAACCTGAGTCTCCTGTGGCTCCTGCAATGCAGGCAGATTCTTTACCACTGAGCCACCGGGGAAGCCCCATACAAAACACAAGAGGCTCTATTTCATATCTGCATTTCTCTGGCTTAAGGAGAGAGCAGCTGAGGGGAAAAATGGGGAAGTGAGGTCAGTGGTAGCCTCAACTGTATCATATCACCCACTTTACTGACCCCCTGCTGGGCCCATAAGATTTCCAGAAATCACTGCCCAAAGTCAGTTCTAGAATTTGCAGGATGGAAAAGCCTAGAAGACTCATAGAATATCAGAGCTAGAAGTGCTTTTCAGATGAAATGCATCCTAACCCACATCCATTTGTCATCTTTCTTCCATCCCATGACCAGATAACTGTCATGGAACTACTGATCTTCTGAGAGCCTCAGATATCAAACAGCATTTTATAAGCCAGCCTCTCTAGTTTCAATAATTATGTTTAGAGTCCTATTGCCATGTCTGAGTCTATAAAAAATTGTTGTCTAAATTTTGTGTAGGACTCAGTTACATTAGCTATCAGGTTCCTCCATCCATGGGATTTTCCAGGCAAGAGTGCTGGAGTGGATTGCCATTTCCTTCACCAGGGGATCTTCCCAACCCAGGAATTGAACCCAGGTCTCCCGCATTGCAGGCAGACACTTTACTGTCTGAGCCACCAGGGAGGCCCAGTTACATGATAGTGTAAAAAAAAAAGTTCCTATACTCAACTTGGACCTAAACATAAAAGGAAAGAGGTACCTTCCTGAAGCGAGTATGGTGGTATTAACAGCACAGATGTTTAGTAAGAGTCCCTCCATGGAGGAAAGGGTTTCAAGATTGAGGTTCAGATGACATGGTCCAGCTGCCCCTTCTTACATCTTCTAATGCTAACCTTACTTATTCTGGATGGTGGTCTTATCATATTAAGGAATTCAGCATTTCCTCACAGTGGCCCTAGGCAGCTAGTCTCTTTTTAACAGCTGTAATGTCAAAGCGCTATCTCTGTGTGGCCCACTCCAACGACCAGGAGTTACAGTACTTCAAAAAAATCTTCCTTGTGTATTAAGGACCAGATTAAACAACAATTCAAACTACTTTAGTTAGAGAAAAATGGCCATTTTAAAAGTTATCAGCCCCTCTCTGTCTTAGAAACATCAAGTCATCTTGGGGCACATCACTGTTCCCGAGGGGCTTTTTTAGCCCCCATTAACTAAATAAATATAAGGCAAGTAGGCACATTTCACCTTTAAGGAAAAGGATGCAACAGGATCTGTGACTTGGCAAAGACCATCCCCAATACCCTTTGGTATGCAAAACTGGGGAAAATGAATATGAATATACACAGGATTCAAAGTCCTCCAGGAACAAAGACTGAAACCTTGACCACCTTTCCTTTGAGGTTCAATACTATTAGAATTTCTCAGACTGACTGAGATTTTAAGTCAAGTTAAAGGAAGGAAGAGGCAGTAACAGCCTACAGTAAGTACTCACTCCTGAGGAAAGAGAACGTCCGAATGGGTGTTCCAAACTCAATACCATAACCCAAATGATCATGGAAGAAGGCTGGCTATGAAACACTTCAAGACCCAGCCAACCAGAGACTGAACGGGCTCCCTTCTCCAGTGGATGAGTACATATGGACATGACTTGGAGGGGTCAAGCACCGCAGAGCCTAGGCCAAGTGACACTCAAGGAGAACTATCATCCTTCCTCAAAGAACCACTGTCACTTAGGCAGAACCAAGTCCCCACAGCTATACTAAATAAGGAAACAACATTCCGTGCAAAGTCCGTTTTTAAAAGCCACACTGTGTTATCATCAGCAGAAGCTAAAATATGGGGCCCACAACCAGAACAATACAATTCTCTAGTCCTCTATCTGGAACTAAGCCTGAACCCTTAGATTTCTTGAATAGTTTAACAAAGAGAAAGAGTGGGGACAAAAAGCCCCAAGAGAAACATACTAAATTTCCTGATAATTTCAGTCATTCAAGAGATTAATCTTAATATTGGAAAGACATTTGACCTTATTTGTATTTCAAGCAAATGACAAGCTGATGAGGTATTTCATATTCACTGCACTTTAATTTTTCCAAAATATGCTACACTGGTCCACCCAAAAGGCTCTGGTTATGCCTTCTGGAGCCACACAGAAAAATAAGATTTTTTTTTTTCCTCTTCCAAAGAACAGCCTTTCAAGGACAGGAAGACAATGATTACTTTTTCTCCAGGAATTCCAAACCTGGCTCCTTCAACTCCTCTTCAAAGCACTAGATTTCAAGGCCCCTCTCCACCTCACCTCCTTTACATATGCTCTGGCCTGTCCGTGTTGCCCTTACAGTGCCCAGTGCCTCTCACTGTAGCCTACCACAGACAGCAGTCTCAGAGCACGGGAGACTACTGTGTCTTATCATCTATATTTCTATATCTTGTTCTGTGAGCCTTGGAGCCAGGCCCTTTTTCAGACACTATATTATACCCTTGTTAGCAGGCTCCCTAGTCCACCCCACTCTTCATAGGCCTGGAGAGGCAAAGGCTGGGCATAGTAGTTCTGCCTACTCTGGTCTTGAGATTCTAAGGGTACTTTTAGCTGTCTCATCCCTCCCCACTGCCTACCTCTGGGCTTTGTGCTCCTCAAGACCCCTTTAGGGCTTAGACTTTAAGCCTATGTCATCTTACTCCTTAATGCACTTAATTACTTAATGCACCAGGGCAAGGCAGGCAATGGCTGGACCACGAAAGAAGAGATGGAAGGCAGAATAGCACAGCAGTTAAGAACATGGGCTCTGGAGTCAGACAGCCTAGGTTCAAATCCTGGTTCTATCACAAGTCATGAGACCTTGAACAAATCCTTTAAGTCTCTGTATCTCAGATTCCTCCTTGTAGAATGAAGACAATAATGGTACCCACTGATGGAAGCATTCTGTACCTCGATTGCAGGGGAGGTATATATATTTTTACAGAGCTGTATATATTTATCAAAACTCAAACTGAACACTTAAAATGAGAACATTTTACTCTATGTAAACTATATCTCAATAAAGTCAATTTGAAAGGCTTGAAAAAATTGTAGTAACTTCTCATAAAGGAATGTGAGGATTAAAAGAATTTTGAAATACCTAAAACAGTTTCCTGAATCACAGTAAGCACTCAAGCAATGTTATCTACTTGTAATGGAGCCAGCAAGGCTGCACCTCATCTCTATGTCCTGTGATTGCTACTGGAGAGCAAGGGAGGGGCCTGAAAACCTGAAGGCATCCTCAGCGGGCTGAGACGTGGTATTTTCCCACAAGTTTCATTACAGATCTGGCTTTCACCAGATAAAACACCAGGGTTACAAACCACACCTCTTCCATGCTCCAGCCAAGGTTGCGTTTAACACTAGGAAAGCCAAACCACAGGAATCATCACCAAAACCAAAGATATTCCAGTGAAACTGGGAGGGATCTTCTTTCTTTTGTCTCCTCTGGCTTAGCCCATGAGGTCTTCCTGGGCCAATTTAGGTTTCTGTTCAGTGCTTCACCACATCTTCCCTGAATGTCTTCCCTGCCCAGCCTATGCAGGAGGAGGGAGTGACAGAAGGAAAAGACATCAAGTTTCCTGGCTCCCTCACCCCCACCAAGTTCACAATCTACAGGAATTACAAATAGAAAGAGGAAACTGATATTAGAGGCAACGAGGCACAGGGAAGAGAACGCTCTGCAGGGAGCTGGATGACCGGTGTCTAGCCTCAACTGACACTTACTAGTCACATGACCATGAGCTAGTTCCCATGTCACTGTGAACTTCAATTTCATCCCCTATAAAATGAAGGGATAGGAATAAACAATCTCAGTCTGTGGCCTGACGATGGTAGAAAAACAAGTGTAATAGGACTTGTTTCAGGCTCTCAGTCCTGTGAGAAATCGCAGGGTGAGCCAAGTGAGCTAATGTAGAAGAACTGATTGTCTCAGACCCAGAAGATAGTAAGGGCAGCGAGTGCCTCAGGGCTGCGGCTGCTGCAGCAACAGCGATGGTGGGCAGTTCAGCCACTATTACGGGGAACAGGTTCATTTCCATTTTCTCACCTTGCACTGCCCCACAAGACCAACCCTGCAAATTAAGGATTCAGGATGCCAAGAGTGGCTCATTTCTGGCATTTCCTCCCTATTCATTCCCTGGATCAGGCCCAGGGGCCTAGAAGAACACTGTAAGGTGAAGGGCAAAGCAGGCAAAGATAACATCTATAGAGCACGACACTGTTCTCTCTGGAAATCAGCTACTGTGGTGCATGTGTGAAAGACTATGGGGCCTAGAAGATAACACAATACAGTGAATTATGCAAGAGAATCCTTTTTTAGTTTATGGAGGTACACAAGATAGTTGTACAACCATCTAATTCAGGCATCAATGTAGTTCAGTTCAAATTTCTTGATATTCTAGTCTCCCTCTGGCCCTGTGCCTGCTAAAGAGAGATGAAACCAACTCAGACTCTTGCTCTGAAGAGGCTCAAGATATGGACAGGGAAGCAGTGAGGAACATGGTACAACAGAGGCCTGTACAGAGTGCCGTGGGGGCACAAAAGTAGGGGTGCCTACCTCCACAGAGAGAAGCACTTAAAAGCAAGTCACTGAAGAGGTAACATCTAAACGGAGTCTTAAGGGACTCCCCTGGTGGTCCAGTGGTCAAGAATCTGCCTTTCAATGCAGGGGATGCTGGTTTGATCCCTGGTCAGGGCACTAAGATTCCACACACTGCGGAGCAACTAAGCCTGCACACCACAACCAGACAGTCGTGCAACAGCTGGAGAAGCCTACATGCCACAACAAAGACCCAGTGTACCCGAAATGTATAATTTATATATCGATACACTGAGCCTTGAAACGATGAGGAGGTAAACATGGAGCAGAGAAGACACAAAGGACATCGTCCCTCTTTCCTAGGGATGGAAAGGACAGAGGGAACAGAATTCAGGACCTGCAAGCAGTCTGGGGGAGTTGGAGCACAAGCTAGGTGGGTCCAGAGGCCTTCTGTTACTTAGATCCTACTTCTCAAACAGGACTGCAGAGCTGCCAAGAGAAAGGAAGGAAGGAAAGAGTACTGAAAAGCAAGTGAGGCAGTGAATACACACCCCCCACTCCCCTCCCGCCTTCCCCCAAACTCTGCCTGACACAGCCCTCTCCCACACCACACACACACCTGACAACTCCAGGAAGGAAAAGCCCTTCCCACTCTAAGGTCAGCAGCTCCAGACACCCCAAGTGAAGAGGCATGTCCTCTCCTAAAAGGGAAAACAAGAACCGCAGGTCCCTGGCAAAGGGACGTTAAATTCTAATTTACAAAGAGCCAAACAACCCTAGCAGCCATGCAACTCAGAAAGGCTGAAGGAATCGCATCTCATCACCCAAGCTCAGATCTAAGGCCTTTTTCACCCCAGCTCATCTTCAGTGAGCCATCCCCAGCCTCTGTCCTACTGAGAACATTATGGGAGCTTGAGCGAGAAAAGCAGCCCAACAAATCCAGAGCCGACTTATCCTTTAAAATGACTAGCTACAGTTATATCGTTGCCTCCTGCTAAACACAAAAATAAATTTTAGATGGGAAAAAAATGACTCTAGAGCATCTCTGAAGCAGAACACATTCCTGAGCCTCAGCCAGGCTGAGGATCCTTAGGTTACTGACACAGGGCGGCCAGGCAGATAAGTCAAATCAAACAAGGCCAAGAAAGCCATGGAAACAAGATGACACGCAAGACCTGAAGTCTATGACCATGCTGGGAAACAGCTGGGAGTGGGAGAGAAGCACGGACTTCAGTCAGACCCAAGCTCTAATTCCAAGGCACCACTCACTAGCTTCACCGAACCTTCAGTCTTCTCATCTGTAAACAAGAAGAACAATGCATTTACCTCAGAGAATTACTGAGATTATCAAATGAAGTAAAGAATATAAACCACTAGCCTGAGGCACACAGTCAGAGTTTAAATAACTTCTCTTCCCCTTACCTAGCCACAACAAAGCACTGTTACACAATTAGGGAGGCGTGACCCATTCACAACACAGTCTATATAAACAGTACACCCTGAAGTTAGGCAACCCACAATCCAAGGCAACTAGCCACTGAGACTTCTGTCCATAAGCGGAGCCACAGCTCAGAATATCAGAGCTAAAACACTACCAAAGATGCATTCAAGACAATGGATGGGCCTGGGACCACACAATCAAGTCAACTAATAAATACAAGGCACCAGGGGCACAGAACCCTGACAACCATTGTAACTCCATCTTAGCCAGAAAGCCTCTTCTATGCTCCTGCTGGGGTAAAAGCCAATTTCTTGACCTCCATCAACCTCAAATCTGTAGATGAACACAGATTAACCAAGGATCTGGCAAGCGTGAAGCCAGGGATGAAAGCAAATGCTACAGGTTTGCAGCTAAGGTCTACATCCTCTTTGCTTGACAGGTGGGACAAATACTCAAGGGCAGGCAGTGCCACTAAAGGTGTTAAGTCTTGTCACATGAGACCCAGGAGACTGAGTCCAAGACCTAGGATGACCTTAGCACCCTAGTTACCAAGGAGTAACGCCACCACTCCTGAGTGTCTCCAGGATAGGTAGAGACCATGTCTGATTGTTTTATATGTCCCCAGACACTAGCACAGTGCACGACATAAGCCACCAGCTGTAAATGGTTGCTTAATGAATGAACCTACGTGGATGTGGCCTTATCCCTATCACTGGCCTCTGAGTCTCTGCATATATTCTACCTGTGGCCTAGAATTTGCCTTTCTGAGCCCCATTACTTAGGTATTTTTTCTCAATTTTCAGGTCTGTATTTAAATGTCAACTAGTAGGGTAGTGTTGAGGTCTCTTCCGACACCCTAAACAATATTAAGTTCCCCTGCAATGTGTACCCTCTCATCACATCCCTTATTTTCCACTGCATAAGTCATCAGACTTCACTGTGATTATTGGCTTCATTTTTGCCTTCTCTGCTACACTGTAAGCTCTAGCAGAGCAGGAACCACATCTGTCTTGTTCATTATGCTGATTCCCAGGGCCTAGTGCAGTACCTGGCACAGAGGGAAAGCCCAGTGTTAGAATGACTGAACACACGAATGAAGGAATGAGAGCGCTCCAGTGCAAAATGACTCTGGAGGGACTGGGGATTCAAAACTGGCTACACAGCCCTAAGCTGTCAAAGGTTACTTTTTGACTCGAATCTTAATAGAGCCAAAAATACATGGGAAATGACAGCAGATTTGATAAACAATAGGATAAAGTAATCCCATGGATGGAGTAGACTGGTAGGCTGCAGTCCATGGGGTCACAAAGAGTCGGGCACGACTGAAGCGGCTTAGCAGCAGCAGCAACAGCAACAGCAGCAGCAGGACAAAGTACAGTTTGTTTCACAGGAAGCAGTAAGAAGAGATAAAGTAGGAGTTATGGGACTTCCCTGGTAGCTCCATGGTAAATAAAGAATCCCCTTGCCAATGTAGGAGGCTCGCATTTGATCCCTGATACAGGGGGATTCCACATGCCAAGCAGCAACTAAGCCCACGTGCCACAACTACCAGGCCTGTGCTCTAGAACCCCGGAGCCACAACTACTGAGCCCACATGCCACAACAGCTGAAGCCTGTGCGCCCTAGAGCCCGTGCTCCAAGAGAAGCCACCACGATGAGAGGCATGAACACCACAACTAGAGAGCAGCTCTCAATCGCCACTAGCAGAGAAAAGCCATGCAGGCAAACATTGTTAAAACATAAACAATGTTTTTAAAGTAGGAGTTATAAATCAGAAACCCCACCTTGGAGTGCCTTAAATGCCATACTAAGGAATATGGTTTATTAGCCTACAGGACAGCCACTATCTGACTTGAGTTCACTAAGGGCACACAGGCCTATGCTAGGTACCATCCTGCTATAGCCAACCACTGAGTTCCCTCTGATGCCCACAGACTGACAGGGCTTCTCCCCCTCCCTTCAGGCTCACCCCCATTTCTCTGAGCCACATGGACTCATTCAATAACACAGGTGCCCCCAAGGATAATTTACTAAAGAAAGTTATAAACTTTACTGTCATTTAAGAAAAACAAGATCAGAACGCCTAGATTCAAGTGTTGTTTAGCTGTGTGACAGTAGGTTAGTCAATTTTATAGAGGAGTTTTAGTAATCTCTTCTATAAAATAACAATAATAGGGACTTCTCTGGTGGTCTAGTGGTTAAGAATCTGCCTTGCAATGCAGGGGATGCAGGTTTGATCCCTGATTGGGGAGCCAAGATCCCACATGCCATGGAGCAACTAAGCTAGCGCCACAGCTACTAAGCACTCATGCCACAACTAGAGAGTCCATGCATTGCAACAAGAGATCCCACGTGTCACAACTAAGACCCAATGCAGCCAAATAAACAGATAAATATTTGGAAAAAAAAATAATGCCTATCTCACAAGGTTGTAGAGAAGGTTGAGATAACACATTCAAAGGACCTAGTTCAGTGTATTTCATATAGTGAGGGTCCAACATAGGTTTACTTAAAAAAAAAAAAGTCCTACCTAGGGCAGAAGACTATTATTTCCTCCTAAGTACTGAGCACTTTCACTTAACCTAATATAGCACAGAGACCCATAAGGCCAGAGGTTACTCATAAAGAATTGGGCCTGCCTTACCTCCTAAAAGGGGATGGGCATATTGCCCTGTTTCCATTCTCTCTCGAGCTGTCTGAGCACTGAGGAAATTACAAGCAGGCAGGCTGCTGGGAGTGGGGAGGTAAGGGAAGAGCTGAGACTCTCCCAGAACTTGAGCTCTATTAATCACCTGGTCACATGTCTACAGAGGCACAGGATTGTTGTCTATAAACTTGGTAACCAATGGACCAAGACAGGCAACTTAGGACTGGGGTATGTTCCAGACCAAAGACTGCAAAATGGGGTCCACTCTGCAGTGAGGTGTGGAGCAAACTAGAGCAATAACAACTAAGGTGTTGACTTAGGTCAACACCTTTAAGTAAGGTGCTGAATTCATACGATTCAGGGAAGGAAACTGCAGAATAAGCCCTTCACCCTCCCTAACCCTGCTAGCTTTATGTTACAGGAAACCTAAGATGGGGCTCAGTGTTCACAGGACTTTGGTTTGCCCTTGAGAATATATTTAGATGCTCACTTGAGCCCTGACTGTGTCACCTTGGACAAGTCACTACCCTCTAGGCTTGTTTCTTTTGAATACATCTGAAACTCAAGAAGGGAAGGCCAGATGATCCTGCCTTTGATGAGCTTGCTCACAAATCTTCATCACAAAGTCCCAGCCCTGATTTGTGAGAACACAAAGTCTACAACACTGTGTTCTAGAGATGGAGAGAGAACCATCTCCGGTATATTGCCCTCTGCCACCAGCCTAAGCCACTCCACCAGGAAGACAGGCAAGGACCCTTAGGAACCAAGAACAGGCCACCTCAACCTCTTAAGTCCAGCGTCAGAAGGGCCTCATCCTATGGCCCCCAGGGAGGGGCTCAGTGAATATAAACAAACAACCAGAATGTGGGTGCAAACTGTCAGTTCCCTTACAGTTTCTTCAAGAGAAGACCTGGAACAGAGGAAAAAGAAGAGAGGACAGATAGGGGAGTTAAGGGACCTGTATTTTTTGCCTTTCCCAATCTCACACCACCAAAGGCAGGACATCTGTAGGAAACTTACCTACTTAAAGTCATCAAGTTATTAGATTTAAATACACACATGTACAGAACTGTCTGTGGGTGTATGGTCTTTTCTTTATTCCACAAAAAACCTCATGAGAAAGACTCAAGAAATGATGGCTTTCTTTAAAGGAAAGAATTTAAGTCTTTGTCAGCACTTTGTGTATACTATACACACATACATACATGCAACACACAATCACAGATAATCATGCATCCCAAGGCTAAACTAAAAAGTGCACAGAGCACAGATAAGCCAAATGAGTTTAAAAGACAAAACAGCTCCCAAGCCAGTAAAATGAAACTGTTATGTGGGGTTGCTGCTGCTGCTGCTGCTAAGTCGCTTCAGTCGCGTCTGACTCTGTGTGACCCCACAGATGGCAGCCCACCAGGCTCCTCCGTCCCTGGGATTCTCCAGCAAGAACACTGGAGTGGGTTGCCATTTCCTTCTCCAATGCATGAAAGTGAAAAAATAAAAGTGAAGTTGCTCGGTCGTGTCCGACTCCTAGAGACCCCATGGACTGCAGCCCACCAGGCCCCTCCGTCCATGGGATTTTCTAGGCAAGAGTACTGGAGTGGGGTGCCATCACCTTCTCCGTTATGTAGGGTTACATATGTATTAATACACCTAAAGAAAAAAATCTATACTTCATCAGGGAGCTTTGGACAGCTGTGGAAGCTGAGAAAAAGCAGAGTCACAAATACACATACCAGCCAACATACAAATAGGTTCACTAGCAGAATGAACCCAACACTCACTCATTCCACAGTTTTACTGAGCACCTCTTATATACCAGGCACAACCACAGACCCTGGGACTAGTGACCCTAACACTGTGAAAAAGAGAGGAAAAACAAAAAAAAGAGAGGGAGCCAATGAAGTTCAAACATTCCAGTTGCTTTCCATCCCTACTATGATATGTATGCATCAGGTATGAGATGAATGCATCAGCTTGGATCAGTATCAGCCAGAGTCCTTAGTTGCAGGAACAACTTAGCTGGTAAATTCAACAACTGAAACTAATTCTGCACAGTCTAAGCAGGAAAAAATAAAAATAAAAACATTTTAAGAACAGCTCACTCACCTGGAGAAGTGGAAAACCCAGGAATGGATGCCAAGAATAATGCCTAAAATCAGGAAGCAGAACTAGGTCAGGACACCTCTGCCTCCACTGCCAATGTCCACTGTCCCTGGCCACTATGATCCAGCCTGCAACACCACTCCACTGCTGCTCCGGAATCTCGATCCTGCTACACACACCACCACCGCCACAGTCCCTGCTTCCCTACACACCAGCTCTTCAGAGTCAAAGTCCATGGTGAGTGGATCAGACCAAAAGAACCTATGAAAGTTGAAAGTTTAATCGCTCAGTCGTGACCGACTCTTTGCGACCCCATGGATTGTAGACTACCAGGCTCCTCCATCCACTCTGGATTTTCCAGGCAAGAGCACTGGAATGGGTTGCCATTTCCTTCTCCAGAGGATCTTCCAGACCCAGGGATCGAACCTGGGTCTCCCACATTGTAGGCAGACACTTTACTGTCTGAGCCACCACCCTATGGCGAGCTACAAAAGAGGCTGAAAGTAAATGTCTAACGTTTTAAGTGGAGAAATTCTTAAATACAGGAAAAGGTAATAAACATTCATTTTAGCTATCTTGGCATTATACACAAAACACTGGATTCATCTAACTAAAGACCCTAATCTAGAGTCCATGTTCAGCATAAGCTTTATGATGAGGATTTGGTGTTCCATGTTGCCACCCAACAGTAAAAACGCACTGGTCATACCAACAGACCATACCACAGGCATTCTTGAGGTTTTTCTATATTAGCCTCATGAACTTAGTTAAAAGAGTCTGCTTGAAGAGGTAAATATTCTCAGTATACCGACAAAATCTGAACCTTCAAAAAGTGAAATACTAACAAACATTCACTGAGCACTTCATATGTGCAGATACTGTCCTAAGCACTTTATATGGATTAACTAATTTTTCATAACAACCATATCTATTGGATACCATTCTCCTATATAACATAAGAGAAAACTGTGACACAGAGAGTTTAAAATAAGCATGCTTAAGAATACACAACTAATAAAACAAGGAGTCCAGAATTTGAACAAGGTAGTGTGACTCCATCTTTTTGTCAACTCCCCAAAGTAAATCCCCATTTAATGAAGCCTGTTAGGTGGCTTCTTGCTCACTGCAGTGCTTCTGGTGGGTTACAGAATGGCAGGAAGACACAGACCTATAACCTCCACTCTACGGTCCCATTCCTGATTTACTTAGATACAAACTCTTAGTGGAAGAGAGATGGTTATCCACACAGGACAAGAACAGATGAAGCATCTAAGCGAGGCTTTGTTTGGCCTGCAGATTCTCTAACCATAGCTGCTGACAGTATTATTCACACAAGATAGTCCTTGCTGGACTTCAAGCTCAATTCTTCTCAATGAAAAATCTTATAAAGGTTGCTACATACAACCTTTTATTTATATTCAGGAATTATGCCTACATTCAGAAAGAATTTACACAGACAATACATATTAATAGAGCTATCTCCAAAGTGGGATGCTCAAGACTTTCCAACAAAAGTACAGAAAGAAACGTTAAAACTCTTTTTTTAACCTGTTTTTATCCTTAAAATATAAGAATTATGCTTTACTAATATTAAGTATACAGACGAACAATGATGCCCTCTCTGAGTCTGTCAAATGTTTCTATAGCATTTATTACATATAAGATGTCCTGAGAATAGAGTGGGAGTTCCACAGTGTTTGAGGGAGAAGAGTGTCTGTCTGCACTCACTCGTGTGCTCTCAGGATACCATGACATAGGGAAGTTAATACATGTCTGACTAAATAAACTTATGAATTATGGTTTCTATTTTTTCCCCACTAAACCAACCTCCATCACACAGATAAATGATTTTAAAGGATTCTTGCAAATAAATAAATAAAAAATAATCCCCATGGGTTGAAGATAATATTAAAATTACACACAAAAATAAATAACAAGAAAGTGACAGAGCTGACCTTTCTAGTTATAATTTAAGCTCTCTATCAGCTACAGGGTAAAAACAATCTGCTGCTGCTGCTGTTGCTAAGTGACTTCAGTCATGTCTGACTCTGTGCGACCCCATAGACGGAAGCGCACCAGGCTCCTCCATCCCTGGGATTCTCTAGGCAAGAACACTGGAGTGGGTTGCCATTTCCTTCTCCAATGTAGGAAAGTGAAAAGTGAAAGTGAAGTCGCTCAGTCGTGCCCGACTCTTCGAGACCCCATGGACTGCAGCCTACCAGGCTCCTCCAGTCCATGGGATTCTCCAGGCAAGAGTATTGGAGTGGGGTGCCATCACCTTCTAATTGGTTCAAATAATAAGTTTGCCAAAAAGATTCAAAATTATTATTTTTTAATCTCTGAAAAGATGGATTTACATTTATTATTAACAATGAACTACATCCTTAGTGTATACTGTGCCTTAATATATTACACTAAATCAAGGGGTCAGCAAACATTTTCTATAAAGGGCCAGACAGTAAAAATATTAGGCTCACAGGCCATATCTCCTCTATTCTATTGTGACTAAATAACTCTGCCATTATAGTACAAAAGTAGTCATAGATAACATACAAGTGAATATGGCCTTATTTATAGAAGCAAGTGCAGTTTGCCGATCCTTGTATTAAATAAAGATGAAATAAAGCTATCATGATTAAAAATACATTTAAAAATTAAATTTAAAGATAAACCTCTATAAATATTCTGTGATGTTTAAAATCTAGAGATACTGAATTCAGTTAAGAAGTTTCTATATAGGCTTTCCACTTACTTGTGAAAACTGCAAGGCACAGATCACTGGTGAAACACTATTTCCTTCTTGCTGCAGTGAAAAGTGGGATTAAATAGGGCGTGAAAAGCAATCTTTTTAAAATTTCATTTGTAAGCAAATGTAATTTGAACAAACATTTCTTAAGATTCAAAAAAAATTACAAACTATGGAGCACGGGAGATTGCTATCCAGTAAATATAAGTTTTCCTTCATGTTCCAATTAAACACATCTGCTACATTCTGTTAAACGGTGAAATTCAAAAGGAACTGCCTTTGAAGAGCCACTAAAGGAAAAATACACAAGAAAAAATAACCTCTATAGTATAATAATTCTTTTATAAAACAAAGTTTTATTTTAAAAATTATAAATAAAGTTTTTTTGAAAATAAGTATAACCATTGATAAGGCATCTGATATAACTGTTAATTTAAAGGGATTCTAGGTGAGATTAAAGAAACAACACTCCACACACAATTTTTACAGAATCATCTATAAGGAAGCTATTGTAGCAAAGATACAACAAAGAGGAAAGTGCTGAGTGCTAGGAGATTTCCTTAAAATTATTTATTTCATTTTCAGAAAAAGATCTTTAAAATTTAGTAGTTCCATTTACTATAGCATCAAAAACACATCAAATACATACACATATATATATGGGCATGAGTGCGTGCTCAGGCACTCAGTAATGTCTGACTCTCTCTGACCCCGTGGACTGTAGCCCGCCAGGCTTCTCCGCCCATGGAATTTTCCAGGCAAGAATACTGGAGTGGGTTGCCACTGTCTACTCCAGGGGATCATCCTGACCCAGAGATCAAACACACATCTCCTGCACTGGCAGGTGGATTCTTTTCCACTATGTCACCTGGGAAGCACCACAGATGTAGATAGATACACATAAAAGAAAAGATGCTCTACTTCATTAATCATTGGGGAAACACAAATTAAAACCACAATATGAGAATACTATACACTAACCAGAATGGCTAAAATGACAAAAATAGGGAAATCCTAGGTGTTGAAAAGGATGTCAACTAGAACTCTCACGCATAGCTTGTGGGACTGTGTATTACTGTCTCCTGTTATATAACAAATACCCTAAAATTAAGTTGCTTAAAACAGTAAACATTTATTACTCACACTATTTCTGAGAGTCAGGGACAGAGAGAGTGACTTAACTGGGTGGTTCTGGCTCAGGTCTCACACAAAGATTCATAAAGGACTATGGCCACTGAAGGCCTGATTGGGGGACTTTCCTGGTGGCTTAATGGTAAAGAATCTGCCTGCCAATGCAAGAGACAGAGGTTCATTCCCTGATCCAGGAAGATCCTACATGCCATTGAGCAACTACTGAGCCTTTGCTTTAGAGCTCGGGAGCCACAACTACCGAGCCCATATGTCGCAACTACTAAAGTGGTCATGCCCTAGGGCCCGTGCTGCACAACAAGAGAAACTACCACAGTGAGAAGCCCATGCTCCACAACTAAAGAGTAGTCCCTGCTTGCTGCAACTAGAGAAAAGCCCATGCAGCAAAAAAGACCCAGCACAGCCCCCAAAATAATAATAACTAATTAATTTAATTAAAAAAAAAAAGACTTGACTGCAGCTGGAGGATCTGCTTCCAAGATGGCTCACTCCACAAACAAAGGAAAATTACAGGTCAATATTACTGATGAACATAGATGTAAAAATATTCAACAATATACTAACAAACCAAATCCAACTGTACATTAAAAGGATCATCCACTGTGATCAAGTAGGATTCATCCAGGAATGTAACAATTCTTCAATATTTGCAAATCAATCTATATGATACACCACCACATTAACAAACTGAAGAATAAAAACCATATGATCATCTCAATAGATGAAGAAAAAGCTTTTGACAAAATTCAACACCCATTTATAATCAAAGCTTTCCAGAAAGTGGGACTAGAGGGAACTTACCTCAACATAATAAAATGCCAAATATGTTTAACTCACAGCTAACATTATTCTCAGCAGTGAAAAACTGAAAGCAATCCCTCTGAGATCAGGAACAAGGCAAGGATGTCCACTGTCATCTCTTTTTTTTCAACATAGTTTTGGACGTCCTAACCACAGCAATCAAAGAAGAGGAAATAAAAGAAATCCAAATCAACGAATTCAGAAAAGTTGCAGTATACAGAATTAACACACAGAAATCTCTTGCATTCCGATACACTAAGAATGAAAGATCAGAAAGAGAAATCAAGGAAACAATCCCATTTATCATCCCAGCAAAAAGAATAAAATATCTAAGAATAAACCTACCTAAGGAGACAAAAGACCTCTATTCTCAAAATTCTAAGAAGCTAATGAAAGAAACTGGAGATGACACAAACAGATGGAAGGATATACTGTGTTCTTGAGTTGGAAGAATCAATACTATCAAAATGACTATACTACTCAAAGCAATCTACAGATTCAATGCAATCCCTATCAAATTACCAATGGCATTTTTCATAGAACTAGAACAAAAAAATTCTAAAATTTATATGGAAGCACAAAAGACCCCCAAATAGCCAAAGCAATCCTGAGAAAGAAAAACACAGTTGGAGGAATCAGACACCCTGACTTCAGACTATACTACAAAGCTACAGTAATCAAAACAGTAATGGTACTGGCACAAAAATAGAAATACAGATCAATGGAACAAGATAGAAAGCCCAGAGATAAACCTACACACCTATGGTCAACTAATCCATTACAAATGAAGCAAGAATATACAATGGAGAAAAAGTCTCTTCAATAAGTGGTGCTAGGAAAACTGGACAGCTACACGTTAAAAAAAGAAAGAAAGAAATTAGAACACTCTCTAACAACATACACAAAAACAAATTCAAAATGAATCAAAGACCTAAATGTAAGGCTGAACACTATAAAACTCTCAGAAGAAAACATAGGAACAACACTCTTTGACATAAATAGCAGCAATATCATTTTGGATCCACCTCCCACAGTAATGGAAATATAAAACAAAAATAAACATAAATATTTTGTTTATGAAAAGCAAAATAAACAAATGGAACCTAGTTAAAAGCTACTGCACAGCAAAGGAAACTATAAACAAAATGAAAAGACAACCCACAGAATGGGAGAAAATATTTGCAAATGATGCAACCCACAAGGGATTAATCTCCAAAATATACAAACAGCCCATACAGCTCTGTCAAAAAAACAAACAACCCAGTCAAAAAATGGGCTAACCAAAATTAATATTTTTCCAAAGAAGACATATAGATGGCCAAAAAGTACATGAAAAGATGCTCAACACCACTAAATATAAGAAAAATGCAACTCAAAACTACAGTGAGGTATTACCTCACACTGGTCAGAATGGTCATCATCAAAAGTCTACAAACAAGAAATGCTAGAGAGGGTGTGGAGCAAAAGGAATCCTCCTACACTGTTAGTGGGAATGTAAATTGGTACAACTGCTATGGAGTAAAGTATGGGGGTTCCTTTAAAAACTTAAAAATAGAACTACATATAATCCAGCAATCTCACTCCTGGGCAAATATCCAGAGAAAACCATAATCCTAAAGGATATATGTACCCGAAAACTCACTGCAGCACTGTTTACAATAGCCAAGACATGGAAGCAACCTAAATGTTCATCAACAGAGGAATGGATAAAGAAGATATACAATACATATATATGGTGGAATATTAGCCATAAAAAAAGAATGAAATAATGCCATTTGCAGCAATGTGGAAGGACCTACGGATTATCATACTAAGTGAAGTGAAAGACAATATATGATATTGTTTATATATGGCATCTAAAAAAAATGGTACAAATGAACTTATTTACAAAACACAAATAGAATCACAGATGTAGAAAACAAACTTATGCTTACCAGGGTATAAGTGGGAGTGAGGGAAATATTGGGAGATTAGGACTGACATATACACACAACTAGACAACATTTACAGAACTACTGTATACCACAGGGAACTCTACTCAATACTCTATAATGACCTATATAGGGAAAGAATCTTAAAAGAAGGGGGGTATACGTATAACTGATTCACTTTGCTGAACAGCAGAATTAACACAACATTGCAAATCAACTATACTCCAATAAAAATTAAAAGAAAAAAAAAGATGGCTCACACACACTCAGCAAGTCAGTGCTGGGTGTGGTCAGGAAGCCTCAGTTCTTCTCCAAGTGGGCAGTTCCATAGCCTGCTTCAGTGTGCTCACAATATATGAGTGGGCTTCTACCAGAGTGAGTGATCCAAGAGACACTGAGACAAACAAACAGTAGTACCTTTTATGACCTAGTCATTGAAGTCACACAACATCAGTTCCATGCAGTTCAGTTGTTCAGTCACGTCCAACTCTTTATAACCCCATGGACTCAGCACGCCAGGCTTTCCTGTCCATCACCAACTCCCAGAGCTTGCTCAAACTCTTGCTCAAACGTCCATCGAGTTAGCGATGCCGTCCAAACATCTCATCCTCTGCCACCCAACCATCTCATCCTCTGTCATCCCCTTCTTCTCCTGCCTTCAATCTTTCCCAGCATCAGGGTCTATTCCAATGAGTCAGTTCTTCACATCAACTGGCCAAAATATTGGATTTTCAGCTTCAGCATTAGTCCTTCCAATTAATATTCAGGACTGATTTCCTTTAGGAAATCCTTTAGGATGGAATGGTTGGATCTCCTTGCAGTCCAAGAGACTCTGACAAGAGTCTTCTCCAACACCATAGTTCAAAAGCATCAATTCTTCAGCGCTCAGCTTCCTTTATGGTCCAACTCTCACATCCATACATAAGCACTGGAACAAACCATAGCTGTGACTAGATGGACCTTTGTCGGCAAAGTAATATCTCTGCTTTTTAATATGCTGTCTAGGTTGGTCATAACTTTTCTTACAAGGAGCAAGCATCTTTTGCTGCAGTCATCATCTGCAGTGATTTTGGAATGCCAAAAAATAAAGTCTCTCACTGCTTCCACTGTTTCCCCATCTATTTGCCATGAAGTGATGCGACCAGATGCCATGATCTTCATTTTTTGAATGTTAAGTTTTAAGGCAGCTTTTTCACTCTCCTCTTTAACTTTCATCAAGAGGCTCTTCAGTTCTTCTTCACTTTCTGCCATAAGGGTGGTGTCATCTGCATATCTGAGGTTATTGAGATTTCTTCTGGCAATCTTGATTCCAGCTTGTGCTTCATCCAGCCTGGCATTTTGCATGACGTACTCTGCATATAAGTTAAATAAGCAGTGTGACAATATACAGCCTTAACGTACTTCTTTCCCGATTTGGAACTAGTCTGTTGTTCCATGTCCAGTTCTAACTGTTGCTTCTTGACCTGCATACAGATTTCTCAGGAAGCAGGTCAGGTGGTCTGGTATTCCCATCTATTTCAGAATTTTCCACAGTTTGTGATGATCTACACAGTCAAAGGCTTTGGTGTAATCAATAAAGCAGAAGTAGATGTTTTTCTGGTATTATCTTGCTTTTTCAATGATCCAGTGGATGTTGGCAATTTGATCTCTGGTTCCTCTGCCTTTTCTAAATCCAGCTTGAATGTCTGAATGTCTTGGTTCACCTACTACTGAAGGCTGGCTTGGAGAATTTTGAGCATTACTTTGCTAGCATGTGAGATGAGTGCAACTGTGCAGTAATTTGAACATTCTTTGGCATTGCCTTTCTTAGGGATTGGAATGAAAACTGACCTTTTCCAGTCCTGTGGCCACTGCTGAGTTTCCAAATTTGCTGGCATATTTAGTGCAGCACTTTTACAGCATCATCTTTTAGGATTTGAAATAGCTCAACTGGAATTCCATCACCTCCACTAGCTTTGTTCATAGTGATGCTTCCTAAGGCCACTTGACTTCGCATTCCAGGATGTCTGGCTCTAGGTGAGTGATCACACCATCATGGTTATCTGGATCATTAAAATCTTTTTTGTATAGTTCTTCTGTGTATTCTTGCCACCTCCTAATATCTTCTGTTTCTGTTAGGCCCATATCATTTCTGTCTTTTATCAAGCCCATCTTTGCATGAAATGTTCCCTTGGTATCTCTAATTTTCTTGAAGAGATCTCTAGTCTTCCCATTCTATTGTTTTCCTCTATTTCTTTGCACTGATCACTGAGGAAGGCTTTCTTATCTCTCCTTGCTATTCTTTGGAACTCTGCATTCAAATGGGTATATTTTTCCTTTTCTCCTTTGCCTTTAGCATCTCTTCTTTTCTCAGCTACTTGTAAGGCCTCGTCAGACAACCATTTTGCCTTTTTGTATTCCTTTTTCTTGGGGATGGTCTTGATCACTGCCTCCTGTACAATGTCAAGAACCTCCATCCACAGTTCTTCAGGCACTCTATCAGATCTAATCCCTTGAATCTATTTGTCACATCCATTGTATAATCGTAAGGGATTTGATTTAGGTTATACCTGAATGGGCTAATGGTTTTCCCTACTTTCTTCAACTTAAGTCTGAATTTGGCAATAAGGAGTTCATGATCAGGGTACCATACTTTGAGCATCTCTGCTTTAAACTAAGGAGAAGGCAATGGCATCCGACTCCAGTACTCTTGCCTAGAAAATCCCATGGACAGAGGAACCTAGCAGGCTGCAGTCCATGGGGGTGCTAAGAGTCGGACATACCTGAGCAACTTCACTTTCAGTTTTCATTTTCATGCACTGGAGAAGGAAATGGCAACCTACTCCAGTATTCTTGCCTGGAGAATCCCAGGGACTGGGGAGCCTGATGGGCTGCCATCTATGGGGTCGCATGGAGTCAGACATGACTGAACAGACTTAGCAGCAGCAGCAGTTCATGATCTGAGCCACAGTTAGCTCCAGGTCTTGTTTTTGCTGACTGTACAGAACTTCTCCATCTTCGATTGCAAAGAATATAATCAATCTGATTTCAGTATTGATCATCTGGTGAAATTCATGTGTAGAGTCTTCTCTTGTGTTGTTGGAAGAGGGTTTTTGCTATGACCAGTGAGTTCTCTTGGCAAAATTCTGTTAGCCTTTGCCCTGCTTCATTTTGTTCTCCAAGGCCAAATTTGCCTGTTATTCCAGGTATCTCTTGACTTCCTGCTTTTGCATTCCAGTCCCCTGTGATGAAAAGGACATCTTTTTTGAGTGCTAGTTCTAAAAGGTCTTGTAGGTCTTCATAGAACCGTTCAACTTCAGCTTCTTCAGCATTACTGGTTGGGGCACAGACTTGGATTACTGTGATATTGAACAGCTTGCCTTGGGAAAGAACAGAGATCATTCTGTTGTTTTTGAGACTGCACCCAGGTACTGCATTTTCGACTCTTTTTGTTGTTCTTTTGTTGTTCATACACCGTCACTTTCACTTTATTCTATTTGTTAGAATTGAGTTACTTAGGTCTAGCTGAGTTAAAGGAGAAAAATTAGGTTCCACCTCTTGATGGGAGGAGTATTAAACAATCTGTGGACATATTTAAAAACCAAATCCACTGACTTTGGCAAAGAATGTGGTAGTACCCACTTACCCACTGTGGAGGACCTGTATCTTACCAAGGCCTCTGTGTGCTAATCTCCTCTTACACATGCTGTGTGATTAGCATGATGTTGTCAAAGTAACAGATCAAAGTGATGTTCTATGAGATGGCCAAATGGTCCAAGTCTCTTTTGACTATATTGTGAGAAAAGTAAAAGTTTGGAAAGGTTTACATAACCTCCAGCAAAACTATGAAGGTGTAATGATATCTGTACCACATGAATACAAATGGTTTTTGGTCTTTTTTCCAACTGAGATAGAAAAGAACACATTCACCAAATCAATACCCACATACCAAATTAATCTGCTCTAGCAAAGATACCGTATCTATCCAGCAGTCATAATTGAGGATACTAAATGAAAATTACTAAAGTGGAGGGTCTCCAGAATCCATCCAGTTTTGCAAAGAGGGCAGACTAAGTAATTAAATGTAGACATAAGAGAGACCAACACCCCTGTATTCTTAAGATCCTTAATGGCAGCACTAATCTCCATCAGCTGTCACAGAATGTAATATTGCTTTTGATTCACCATTTTGGCCAGAGGAGAAAGCAACAGTTTCAAAAGCTTCCACTTGGCCTTCTCCACTTAGCTCTTATTTGACAGGTCAAGGATCTGATGTGGGTGCTACTTCAACAGTTGAGTATGTCCATCCCAATTATACATTTGAGGATAGGTCTGCGGGATAATTCTACTTCTAAAAAGAAAATAATTAGGTAAATATATGCTAACATTACACTAAGTGAAGCTAGACATGATTCCATTTACATGAAATGTCTAGAACAGGCAAATCCACAGAGAAGGGAAGTAGATTAGTGGTTGCCAGGGACTACAGAATAAGGAGTGACTGTTTAATAGGGATGATGAAAGTGTTCTGGAATTACATAGTCAGATGCTGCACAAAATTGTTTAAAAGCACTGAATTGTACACTTTAGAGTGGCAAATTTTATGTTATATGAATTTTAGCACATTAAAAAAAGTCAGTTGTTGGCTGCCTGATGACCTGGCTGGTGGATGAGGGCTGCTTTCCCCCTCACTCAATATACAACACAGAAGCCAGCTCATGGCACCGTACATTCTAGCACCCTGAGCCCTTGCAAAATGCTGAGGATAGAAATATATTTCATCACTCACATTAACCAATACATTGTGAAGCCACTTCCTCCTGTTTTCTAGGAGTCCCTATTCACATTTGAAAGGCTCATGGCTTAAAAAAACAAAAAAGTACAGTTTGGTGTCCAGGTTAAACAAGGTTCTTGGCCTCTTCAACCCCCAGCAGTGACTGGCTCTGCTACTAACCTCACTCTCTCAGATTTTCTTTTTAATTTTTTTTGGTTGCTCCGGGTCTTCACTGCTGTATATGGGCTTTCTCTAGTAGTGGCGAGCGGGAGCTACACTCTAGTTGCAGTGCATGGGCTTCTCTTGTTGCAGCACTCGGGCTCTAGAGAGTGTGGGCTCAAGAGTTCTGGCCCATAGGCTTAGTTGCCAAACAGAATGTGGGATCTTCCTGGATCAGGGATGAAACTCATATCTCCTGCATTGGCAGGCATATTCTTTACCATTGAACCACCAGGGGAGCCTATATTCTACCAGATTTGAAGGAAAATACAATCTCTTCTACAAAAAGCCAGAAAGATAGGAAGAAAGGATTCAGAAAATATCACATCTCAAACAAGTATTTGTTGGACAAATTGTCTAGCAGTTTTCAAATTATGTTCTGCAGATCCCTCCTCCCACTAAGGTATCTTGATATGATCGACTTCTTCAAGCAGAGTAGCTCTGCTTTGTTGAGTTTTAAACATTAAAAGCATGCTTTAAAAAAAAAAAAAAAAACTTTAATGGCTCAATTATGAAGCAGATATCTGTGAATTTTGCTGATTTAATTATCTCCCCACCTCCAAACCCTCTGTAAGTACGTGTACCTTGATCTTCCCTGAGGGAACCATCCCTCCCCTGCTCTCAGTCCACATGACTCCAGAGAAGCTGACCCTGATCCCTGGGTTCCATGAGTATAATATACCTGTTGGCTAATGAAAGTCCAGCATTCTTCCAACCACAGTAATACTTCAGGGTGGGCAAATGACTCAAGCCAAAATCATACCTAGGACTGCCAGCACCGTCAGGAAAGAGGTATTATCTTTCCAAAAGTGGTTGCTTAGCTGGTAGATTACATACCCAACTATCTTTGCCACTACATGGGTGGAGCCTGCCTAAGACCAAAACAAAGAAAAGCAAAGCCAAGAGGAGAGAGATTAGGTCCAAATGACATCATTCAAGTCCCTGGATCTTACTGTGTCTAAAAGTAAATGGCTTTTTAGTTACTTCAGTCTTAGGTCCCTCTTATAAGTCAGCATGAATTGTATTTCTGTCACTTGTAAAAGAGTCACAACAAATTTAAAATTATTTGCAAAAAAATATTGAAAAACCTCGATTTGGTCAATAAACCTCAAACCTTTACTATAAATCAACAGTTGGGGAAAGAATTTTTAAAAAAAGAAAAACAAAAAAAATGCTACCAGTAGACTTAGTCTCCTCCTTAATTCCACATTACATTCCCAAAATTACATAGGATTTTACAGTTTCCATTGATAACTTTGAAAGTGAAGTCGCTCAGTTGTGTCCGACTCTTTGCGACCCCATGGACTGTAGCCTACCAAGCTCCTCTGTCCATGGGATTTTCCAGGCAATAGTACTGGAGTGGATTGCCATTTTCTTCTCCAGGGGATCTTCCCGACCCAGGGATCAAACCTGTGTCTCCCACCTTATAGACAGACACTTTACCATCTGAGCCATCTCCAAAAACAAAACCACTCTGTGAGGTCAGCATTCACCTTGAAGACACTTAGGCCCAGAGAGAAGATGACCTGCAGTCATCAAATTTGAAATCAAGGCTTCTGTCTCCAAATTATACCTTTTTACTCCCCATTACTGCTTTGCATAGTTCTCAGCAAGTCATACACAAGGCTGGGAACCTGACCAGGCTCAGTACAGACTTGCCACCTGACAGCATTGTTCCCCTGACCCCTGCCAACTTTGCTCTGTTTCAGTAAGGCCTCACCCTGCTGCTTTCCACATAGCCTGAGATACAGACAAGCTCAAAGCACAGCATCCCACTGTCCGCACATAAGGGTGTGTCACTCAGCTGACTGGCAACACAAAGTCAGTAGCCTTAACTCTCAAAGTAGCCCTACAACTATCAAATGCACATCAGTAGACAGACCTTATCTAAGGAGGAAGAAATGACTCCTAAGTTATACCTATGATAAGAGAAGCTGCAATTCAGCTAACAGCAACTAATACAACTTCTGTAACTATTGGAATCTGAAGATCCAAAAATCATTACTAACTAGAAAAACCCCAATAACATACATTCAGAGTTTAAAAGTACATTAGGCTTACACTATATGCAAAAATTAATTCAAAGTGGATCAACAACCCAAGAGCTAAACCCATAAAACTCTTAGAAGAAAACAGGAATAATCTTCACTGCCTTAGATTTGGCATTGGATTCTTAGATATAATATAAAAAGCATGAGCAACAAAAGAAAAAATAGATAAATATGACTCCATAAAAATTAAAAACGACTGTGCATCAAAGAACATTATTAAGGAAGTGAAAAATCAATCTACAGAAGGGGAAGGAATATTTACAAACCATATATTTGATAAGGGTCTAGTATCCAGAATATATAAAAAATTCTAACAATTTAACTACAAAAAGACAGACAACGTAATTTTAAACAAATAAAGGACCTGGACAGACACTGCTCCAAAGAAGACCATATACATAGCCAACAAGTACATGACAAGATGTTCAACATCATTAGCATTAGAGAAATGCAAATGAAAACCACAATAAAATGTCACTTCACACTCACTAAGATAGCTGTAATTAAAACAAACAAACCGAAAAATAGCAAGTTTTGGCAAAGATATAAAGAAATGGAATCCTTATATTTGCTGATAGGAATGTGAAATGGTGCAGTTGCTATGGAAAACAGTTTTGGCAGTCTCTCAATAAGTTAAACATACATTACCATATAACCCCAAAATTCTAATCCAAGGTATATAGCCAGAAGAGTTGAAAACTGGTACTCATACAAGTACATGTACAAACATGTCCACAGCAGCACTATTCACAATAGCCAAAAAGTGGAAACAACCAAAGCATCCATCACCAGATGGATGGATAGACAAGTTGGGGCATTTTCCAGCCATATAAAGGAACAAATTTTTCTGGTACATACTACAACATGGAAGAACCTTATAAACATTATTCTTAAGGAAATAAAGCCAGACACAAAAGGATATAATTGTATGATTCCATTTATATGAAATATCTGGAATAGACAAATTCAAGGAGACAGAAAGTAGATTAGGATCTAACAATATCTAGGAGGAGGGGAAAATGGGGAGTTATTGCTTAATGGGTAAAGAGTTTCTGTCTGGGATGATGAAAAAGTTTTGCAAATAGATAGTGATGGTTGCACAACAGTGTGAATGTAATTATTGCCACAGAGTTATACACTTAAAAATGGTTAAAATTGCTAATTGAACACTATATATTTTACCACAACAATAACAAAAAACTTGAAAAAGAAAAAAAAAGAATGACATGCTGACCCATGCTACAAAATTTTATGCTAAGTTAAAGAAGCCAGGGGGCTTCCCAGGTGACGCAGTGGTAAAGAATCCACCTGCCAGTGCAGGAGATGCAAGAGACGTGGTTAGGTCCCTGGGTCGGGAAGATCCCCTGGAAAAGGAAATGGCAACCCACTCCAGTATTCTTGCCTGGGAAATCGCATGGACAGAGGAGCCTGGTGGGCTACAGTCCATGAGGTCACAAAGAGTCAGACAGGATTGAGTGACTGATTGAGCACACATGCACGCAAAGAAGCCAGAAGTAAAAGGCCACATATCATATGACTCTATATAAACATCCAAAATAGGTAAACTCATCAAGACAAAAATGCAGACTGATGGCTACGGGGGGAGGGAGAAATGAGGAGGAACTGCTGACTGGTGAGGTGTTTTACTGTGGAGTAATGGAACTGTTTTGGAACTAGACAGAGGTGGCGGTTGTATACAACACTGTAAAAGCACCAAATGGCACTGAATCGCTCAATTTAAAATGATTAATTTTATGTTATGTGACTTTCATCTCAATAAATGCATTGAAAGTACACAAGAGAACTCAGGCGATCACCTGGGAAGGAGAAATTAGGGCTAAGTAGCAAGGCAAGGCCAACAAGTTCTATGGTCTACAAATAAACACTTGTTTTAAAAAAAAGAAAGAAAGAAACAGTGAGAGCTATCTCTGGGCAGTACTGTCACAGGAGCACAGAAAAAAAACCTGTATGGCACCTGTCTTTGAAAAACTCCCAATCTATGTGGCAATAACATATAAAGCAATGACAAAGCAGTGAGATAATTAACAGAGAGAAATAGACAACTTACTGGAAGAATAACATTGGAGGGGACTGTCTGTCTATGATGGGAGAACAGAGAAGGGTTCAAAAAAGTGGTAATGCTGGAGAATAGTATAGAAGGATGAGTTTACCAGATAGAAACGGCGGAAGATATTCAAGCAAGATGAATGAGTAAAGCATGAATAAAAATAAGCAAGAAAATACGCAGGAGTCATATCATGGAATATCATGAAACCAGATTCCATCAAAGGTTGGATTTTACAATATGCAGAGAATGGGAAAGCAACAGAGATTTCTTAGCAGAGAAAGGCAGGGGTTAGATTAACTTGTTAGAAACATGACTATGGGAATTTTTCCAGTGGTTTGGTGGCTAAGACTCTGTGCTCCCAATGCAGGGGGACTGGGTTCAATCTCTGGTGAGGGAACTAGAGCCCACAGGCTGCAACGAAGACTTTGCATGACACAACAAATACCCAGCGCAGCCAAATAGGTAAGTAAATTTGTTTTTAAAGTTAAAAAAAAAAAAAAAAAAAAAAGATGACTGTGGCAGCCAGTAGGAAGGATGGACAAAAAGAGAACATGGGGCTTCCTCGGCGGCTCAGCAGTAAAGAATCTGCCTGCCACTGCAGGAGACATGGGTTCAATCCCTGATCCAGGAAGATCCCACATGCTGAGGAGCAACTAAGCCTGGTGCCACAAGTGTTAAGAGCCCAGAAACCAGGACTATTGAGCCCACACACTGAAACTACTGAAGCCTGTGAGCCTAGGGCCTGTGCTCCACAACAAGAGAAGCAGCTGCAAGAAGACCTCACACCACGAGGAAGAGCAGCCCCCAGTCGCCGCAACCAGAGAAAAGCCCGCACAGCAGCAATGAAGACAGCCCAGCCAAAAATAAATCAAAAGGGAAAGAGATCATGGATTGGACGCACACCCCTCCTGCTATGCCTAGTTCCAACCTGGACTCCCCAGGACCACCACCAACACGCCAAACCCTTACAGAGAAAAAAAAAAAAATCAGTCATAGAATGTCAGGCCCAGACCTACAAAGACTGAGGCAGGATGAAGTTCTTAGTTTTCTAACAGTAACCATTTTTAAGTGAACAGTTCAGTGGCATATAGTATATTCCAGTATATTCCCAATGCTGTGCAGCCACTGAAGTTCTTAGTTTTGGATGAGGTCCAGAAAAGCCTCTGTGGTTTCACTGAGGTCAGGCTCTACCCACACTTGCCTGGAGTCCCATGGCTGCCATCCTCTCTTCTAGCCTTTCCTGACCTGACCTGAACACAGGGCATATTGATCAGAAGCAAATTTTACCCTGTGTATCTCTTACTTAAAACTTTTCAGTGGCTCTGCTTTGCCCCAGAAAGTTTTAAATCCTGAATATGACATACAAAGCTCTCTACAACCTGGCATCTGCTTGCTCCCTCCCCTAATCTAAACACGCTGCATAAAGTCCTTTCCTCTCACTCTGTTTCCCTTGCTACTGGAGCTTGCCACATGCTCTTCTCTTTCTCTCACCCTGGTAATGGTATTGCCACCCCCATACCCTTCCCTCCTTTGCTTACCCTACCCTGGGGAAAGTTCTCATCCTATTTTCATTACTTCCTGGGAACAGCTCTGCTCCCAGCTCATTTTACCCTGGGGGCCACTCTGAGCCACACTTTGCTCTTCACTGTTCTCTGGATACATCACTGCTCATATCATACCACAGGATGACGTTTCTCTACCTCCTCTTCTTCTACTTCTGTCATATTACGAAGAAGAACTTTACCCTGAAGAATCCACTTCTGCTCCCTCTGTCTGGGCCTCCTATAAGCCCAGAGCTTCACTAGGTTTCACTCCAAAGTTATTGATATGTAGGTCTGAGTACATTGTCAAAATCAGAGACGGGAAGCAGAATGGTGGTTGCAGGCCTAGAGAAAAATGGGAATGGGGACTTACTGTTTAAATGGGTACAAAGTTTTTGTTTTACAAGAAGAAAAGAGCTTATAGGGATGGTGGTGGTGGTAATTGCACAACATTATGAATGTATTTAATACCTCTGAACTATGCATTTCATGATTAAGATGGTAAATCTTATGGGTATTTTACCATAATTTTTTAAAATTTGGGAGAAAAGTTACTGGTACCTGAGACTTAGGAGAGAGATACACTATATCCCAGTCAGCTGGGGGGGTGGCTCCTGGTCCCATTCTCCTTCACCCTCCTTTCTGAAAGAATGAGGTACCTCTATTAGGATGGCATGTGAACCCAGAGACATTTGACCCTGGAGACAGCTCTGACTACAGTCTCAGCTTACTTTGGGAACAGCTCTGATCTAGGCCTTCTCAGTCACAACACCACAAAGAAAGTCACGCTACAGGATACCCTGAAGATGGTTTGCACTCTGACTCTGGATGACATTAAACCTCAGGAAAGAAAAGTGATATGAAGCAATAAGCCCAAAATAACCTTAATGCTATTCCAAAATAGGGAAAGAAGGTCTTTCCCAGGGAGTGGGGGAGAAAATTTTCCAAATTATCATAAAACTCTTCTGATTTTCTGCATACACAAAGCCAAAAGTGTGTCAAAGCGGTGCACAGGAAGACCTCACACAAAGGCCCTTCTCCAGGTGTTTTAGGCTTCTAATTGCAGCAGCATCACAAGTATCCGTGTGCTTCCACGTGAGTGAATGAACAATGCCCAGTTTGGGCATTCAGTCCTTGCCTTTCTTCTGGTTTCTAGGCCTATGGTTTAAACACTCCATTCAGAAGCAAAGAAATAATATTTAGACTCCATCCTCCTAAAATATTTTATTTGAATTTGGCAATGTTTTAAGTGGAACAGATCTAGGCTTTCAACTTTCTAGCCATGAAATCCTAGGCACATAACTTTCCTCATTTGTAAAATGGGAATATTTTGCAGGGTTGTTGTGAAGAAAATTAAACAAATATATATAAAGCATCTGCCTGTGTACCTGGCCCAGAATATTTCATTTAACAAGTATTTACTAAGCATATGTCATGTGCCAGTCACTGAGGATTCAGCAATGAACAAAAATGACTGTTCTTATGGAACTGACAGGGAGCAGGGGGCAAAGTAAAGGGCCTGGCAAACAAACATGTTTAGAAAATGATAAATGCTACAGAGAAAAATTAATGAGAATAGAGATTAAGGTGTGCTATAGGGGAGGGTTTGCTATTTTTTAACAGAATGACTGAAGAAAGCCTCATTGAGAATATGACATTTGACCAAAGAATCTCAAGGAAATGAGATAATAGGCAACGCAGAGGGGAAAGAGGGGAGAACAAATGCCAAGGAGGCACAAGCATACCTGCATTGCTCAAAACAGAGTGTGGAAGCCAATGGGGCAGGGCAAGCAGGTGGAGAGGATAATAAGCCAGGTAACTGGAGCCTGGTCACTCTAAGGACTTTGGCTTGTTCTCCACGAGATATGGGAAACCTCTAAAGGATGCTGATCTATATGACTGGATTTACGTTCGAAAGGATTGCTCTGGCTGCTCTGAACTGTAGGCAGGCAAGGGCAGAAGCAGGAAACTAATCAAGAGGCTATTATTTCTCCAGGCAAGAGACAATGGTAGCTTGGGTCAGGGTGGTAGGAGCAGAGGCCCTGAAAAGTATCTGTTGATGTACTTTAAAAGTAGAACCAATAGAATCTGCTGACAAGAGTGAATGTTAAGTGTGAACCTGTTAAATTAAAATGCCAGTTAGACATCCAGAATGTCAATTAAGGGATTGGATATGCAAGGCTAAAGTTCAGAGGAAACATCTGAGCTAGACACACAAATTTGATAATCATCAGTTAACAGATGATAATTAAAATTGTTAAAGTGGTTTTTAATCGCCATTTACTCATTACTCAATAAATGAATTACCCAGTGAATAGTAACTGCTATTATAGCCCCTTTGTTTTCTTAAGGTGCTTGAAATACTTGTCAACTCTTACCATGAATACTTAAACTTCAGTGCCCAACCTCTAACCCCACCCCCAAGCCCTCAATTCCCTTCCTTCCTTTTGAATTTTCAAATAAAATAGAAGATAAGTGGAGGCATTGTGGTGTTAAGTGGTAAAGGCACCAACTTTAGAGTTAGACAGAATTGGGTTTGAATCCTCCATCCTCCATCTTAGCCACCTACTAGTTCCGTGACTTGTGAACCTCAATTTTCTTATCTGTAAGACAGGGCTAATATTAGCTATGTTACAGAACTGTTGTAATAATATGACATCCATTCATTCATTTGTTCAACAAATACTCGCTGAGTACTCATCACATGCTCAGCACTGCGCTTAGCACGAGAGTCACAGTAGTAAACAGGCACAGATACCGTCCTCATGAGCTTACTGCCCAAGGAGCCATAATATTTCTAAAGGACCAAACAGAAGTTTTAAATTTAAAAAATCATCTAAATCAAATAAATATGTAAAGCACCTCACATGGTGCCTGGGCAAAAAGCAAAGCTAAATAAATGACTGTACTTATTAATTTATAATTAAAGCATATCAATCTTCATAGAACTATACACTTAGAATTGAATGACTTTTAGAAATTAAAAGGTCCAATTCCCTCATTCAACAAAGAAGCAAATTAACTTACTTCACAATAAACTCATTCAGGACACCTCTTCAGTCAGGCCATATGCCAGGTATGTGGGATACAGGGCTGAGTAAAACAGTCCCTACCTTATGTCAAGTAAACAAACATGGAGGAGGCAACTTGCCCAAGGTAACCTGGGCAATCACTTAGGCTGGAAACCAAGTCTTCTAATTATCACTGTTTTGATCTTCCCACCAATCCAAAATTATTCATTTCAAATAGAAGTACTTCAGGAAGAAGACTGCCCTGTGCCAAAGAGAGTGCCGTCCTACAGCTCATTAATTCCTCTCAGGTAGTTTGTTGGAAAGGATAAGCCCCTTGGGCTTAGAAGTGGTATTTTTTTTTTTTTTTCCTCTATAAACCATCAATAACAGGCAGCACCTGGAACCTCAGAGGCTCTGGTAGGAAGTTACAGAAAGATGGAGAAAAAGAGAGTGAAAGCCTGCAGTCACTGAAGCCACTGGCTAAGCAGAAAGAAGGCAGGGCAAGGCCAGACCAAGATCTTTCTTCTTCATTCAGAGATTAAGTCGTGTTCCCTCCAAGTTAGGATCAACTTCTGAACCCTAGCTTCCCTGATAGCTCAGTTGGTAAAGAATCCACCTGCAATGCAGGAGACCCCAGTTCAATTCCTGGGTTGGAACTCCATAAGACTGAAGATCCCTTGGAGAAGGGAAAGGCTACCCACTCCGGTATTCTGGCCTAGAGAATTCCATGGACTGTATAGTCCATGGAGTCACAAACAGTTGGACATGACTGAGCGACTTTTACTTTCACTTTCTTTCTGAACCCTATCTTTGTCCCTCCGGCCCATCCATCCCTACTCTCCCTTCCAGCCCTCCTTAGAGTCTCAGCATTGAGTTACTAATAGAAGACAGCACTGTGGAGTAAAAAAAACTCATCCTGCAGTTTCACAAACCTGGGCTGAAACTTTGGCTCCACCACTAATTGTATGCTCAACTTCTCTGTTTCCGCCTCTGAAAACTGGCAACAATACATAATTTCTGGGAGTTGTGGTGAGTGTTAGAACTGCATCTACTGTTTAGATGTATCTAGAAAAACGCCTTGCATACAGAGGTTACTCAATACATGGTGCTATCATTAATTGTTATGAATGTCAAGGTCTCTCGTCTACCCTTCTAGTGACTGCAGGCTTCAGCAAAGCGCCACAGTTTAGGGATCCCACAATAATATGGAGCATTCAGAGAGCCATAGCACCTTTACTTGACCACCTTCCTCTATGTCTTGTCCCGCAACATATATCAGCTCAGGTCCCCATTCCACTCCCCAACTCTGAAAAAAATCAAAATCTTTGAGCCTGTCTACTCTGGATCCTCTTCAAAATATTACCCTCTTTCTTTCTTTCTCTTACCATTACATTTCTCAAAAGAGAAGTCTGTGCTTGCTGCCTCTAGATCCTCACCTCACATTCACTCCCTGAGCCACAGCCAACTAGCTTCTGGCTCTGCTCCTTCACTGAAACTGCCCTCACCCAGTCACCAATGACCCAGCAACCACGTTTCAGGGCTCACCCTACTTGTTCTCAGCTCCAATAAACACTCACCTCCTTCTACAAATTCTTCTCATTCCTGGTTTCCCAGATGATACTTTCTCCTACCTCTCTGCTCCTCCTCAGATGCCTTTCCCAACTTTTCTGGCTATACATATTAGAGTTCCTCTGAGGCCTACCCGCAGCCTCCTTTCATTCCCATTTTTTTGGGTTTTACTCAAGCAATTTCATCTGTTCCTCTGGTTTCCATTCTCACTTAGAAGTTACCCTTTCTATATCTACGATCAATCCTACCCTTCTCAGGAACTCCAAAACTCCTATCTTTCCCAAGTGAGTGAGTGATAGTCACTCAGTCCTGTCTGACTCTTTGTGACCCCATGGACTATAGCCTGCCAGGATCCTCTGTCCATGGAATTCTCCAGGCAAAAATACTGGAGTGGGTTGCCATTTCCTTCTCCAGAGGATCTTCCCGACCCAGAGATCTTCCCAACCGAGGGATCAAACATGGGTCTCCTGCACTGCAGGCAGATTCTTTATCATCTGAGCCACCAGGGAATTCTCCTGAATGTCACCCATGAGCATCTCAAAATGAGCATTCAGTTCGGTTCAGTTTAGTCGCTCAATTGTGTCCAACTCTTTGCAACCCCATGGACTGCAGCACACCAGGCTTCCCTGTCCTTCACCAACTCCTGGGGCTTGCTCAAACTCATGTCCATCAAGTCAGTGATGCCATCCAACCATCTCATCCTCTGTTGTCCCCTTCTTCTCCTGCCTTCAGTCTTTCCCAGCATCAAGGTCTTTTCCAAGGAGTCAGTTCTTCACATCAGGTGGCCAAAGTATTGGAGTTTCAGCTTCAGCATCAGTCCTTCCAATGAATATTCAGGGTTGATTTCCTTTAGGATTGACTGGTTTGATCTCCTCACAGTCCAAGGGACTCTCAAGAGTCTTCTCCAACACCACAGTTCAAAAGCATCAATTCTTTGGCACTCAGCTTTCTTTATGGTCCAACTCTCACATTCATCATGACTACTGGAAAACCACAACTTTGACTAGATGGACCTTTGTCGGCAAGTAATGTCTCCACTTTTTAATATGCTGTCTGTGTTTGTCATAGCTTTTCTTCCAAGGAAAGTGTCTTTTAATTTCATGGCTGCAGTCACCATATGCAGTGATTCTGGAGCCCAAGCAAAGAAAGTCTGTCACTATTTCCATTGTTTCCCCACCTATTTGCCATGAGGTGATGACACTGGATGCCATGATCTTAGTTTTTTGAATGTTGAGTTTTAAGCCAGCTTTTTCATTAACTCCCCTAAACCAGCTCTCCAGCCTGTATTTCATGTGTTAATAGCATCACAGTGCTTCCCAGGTGGCACTAGTGGTAAAGAACCCACCTGCCAATGCAGGAGATGTAAGAGACACAGGTTCAATCCCTGGTTCAGGAATATCCCCTGGAGGAGGGCATGGCAACCCACCCCACTATTTTTGTCTGGAGAATCCCAGGGACAGAGGAGCTTGATGGGGTACAGTCCATAGGGTCACAAAGAGCCAGACATGACTGAAGCGACTGAGCACACAATACCCAGACATCTAACATTTCTTCCTTTAGTCACACAATTTAAATCAACACCCATGACCACTGCCTTGCTTCCAACCTCATCATTTGCTACTGCAACAGTCTTCTGGCTGGTTTCCCTGCCTCTGGTTTAATCAATCCATTCTAATCTTCCTAAGCATAGGCATCAGAGATGTTCTAAAACACCACTCTGACCATGACATTCTCCATCTTAAATATCTACAGGAAAGCTCAACTCCAATAGGACTTAAGGTCTTCTATTCAGATTTCCTCCCAAGCAGTCCAGCATGATGAACAACTCCCCATTCCTTGAACATGAATACACTTACATATTTACAATGCACAGAATGCATTCCAGGACCCTCTCTGCCTGGCATAATTCTGGTCATTCTTAAAGACCCAGATTGAATCTCTCTGAAGCCTATGCTAACTCCTTCTTTGCCAAGCATTTAGACCCTCCTTCCTTTCTCTCTTAGTAAGTTTTTCTATGTCCCTCTATTTCAGCACTTGTGACACTATATTAATTGTACTTTCTTATGTGCTATCTTCTTCTCAGTAATTTGTGGATGGCTCAAAGACAAGGATCACGTCACATCTCTGTACCTCAGCACACCTGCCCAGTCTCTCAAGATGAGCAATCAGGGGGCTTCCCTGGTGGCTCAACATTGGTTTGATCCCTGGTCAGGCAAGATCCCACATGCCCTGGAGCAACTAAACCCGTGCGCCACAAGTACAGAGACTGTGCTCTAGAGCCCGAGAGCTACAACTACCGAAGCTTGTGTGCCTAGAGAAGGTGCACAAGAGGAGCCACGGCAATGAGAAGCCCACGCATCATAACTAGAGATAGCCCTCACTCGCTGCAACTAGAGAAAGCCTGCACAGCCATGAAGACCCAGAAAAGCCAAATAAATAAATTAAAATCTTAAAAAAAAAAAAAAAAAGATGAGCAATCAGGTTCACTATCAATTATAATAGAGGATTCTCCACCCCACCCCACCCCTTATCAGGAGAGCAAACTCTGATGTCAACAGGAAGTCTTAATAGGTTCAACTTCCCCTCTTGCAAATGCTTCCAGATGCTACTTGAACTCTTGACTCCAGAAGAGGCATTCCTGATCTGATTCCTGGGGCCCCTCTGCCTGGAATAGGCAGGGGATAGCAGAGATTCCTACAGATTAAAATTATTTGGAAAATGATTTCTAAAATGGGCTGAAATTAGAGGTAGCACTGGGAACTACCAGATCCATCTCAGAAAGTAATTTGTGAAATACCATCTTTCTACACCTTCAAAAGCAACTGAGATGATTATTACAACAAATGCGACAAGTTTTCTTGCCTTCAATTCCACTCTTCCTTAGGAAATTGCCCTGCACTAAAAGCAAAAGAGTTCCAGAAAAACATCTATTTCTGCTTTATTGACTATGCCAAAGCCTTTGACTGTGTGGATCACAATAAACTGTGGAAAATTCTGAAAGAGATGGGAATGCCAGACCACCTGACCTGCCTCTTGAGAAACCGATATGCAGGTCAAGAAGCAACAGTTAGAACTGGACATGGAAAAAAAATAAAAAATAAAAAATAAAAAAAATTAAAAAAAAAGAACTGGACATGGAACAACAGACTGGTTCCAAACAGGAAAAGGAGTACATCAGGGCTGTATATTATCACCCTGCTTATTTAACTTATATGCAGAGTACATAGGGAGAAGGCAATGGCACCCCACTCCAGTACCCTTGCCTGGCACATCCCATGGACAGAGGAGCCTGGTAGGCTGCAGTCCATGGGGTCCCTAAGAGTCAGACACGACTGAGTGACTTCACTTTCACTTTCCACTTTCATGCATTGGAGAAGGAAATGGCAACCCATTCCAGTGTTCTTGCCTGGAGAATCCCATGGACAGAGAAGCCTGGTAGGCTGCAGTCCGTGGGGTCGCACAGAGTCGGACACGACTGAAGCGACTTGGCGGTGGCGGCAGAGTACATAATGAGAAACGCTGGGCTGGAAGAACCACAAGCTGGAATCAAGACTGCCAGAAGAAATATCAAAAACATCAGATATGCAAATGACACCACCCTTATGGCAAAAAGTGAAAAGGAACTAAAAAGCCTCTTGATGAAAGTGAAAGAGGAGAGTGAAAAAGTTGGCTTAAAGCTCAACATTCAGAAAACGAAGATCATGGCATCCGGTCCCATCACTTCATGGGAAATAGATGGGGAAACAGTGGAAACAGTGTCAGACTTTATTTTTCTGGGCTCCAAAATCACTGCAGATGGTGATTGCAGCCATGAAATTAAAAGACGCTTACTCCTTGGAAGGAAAGTTATGACCAACCTAGATAGTATACTCAAAAGCTGAGACATTACTTTGCCAACAAAGGTTCATCTAGTCAAGGCTATGGTTTTTCCTGTGGTCATGTATGGATGTGAGAGTTGGACTGTGAAGAAAGCTGAGCACCGAAGAACTGATGCTTTTGAACTGTGGTGTTGGAGAAGACTCTTGAGAGTTCTTTGGACTGCAAGGAGATCCAACCAGTCCATCCTAAAGGAGATCAGTCCTGGTTGTTCATTGGAAGGACTGATGCTAAAGCTGAAACTCCAGTACTTTGGCCACCTCATGCAAAGGGTTGACTCATTAGAAAAGACTCTGATGCTAGGACAGATTGGGGGGCAGGAGGAGAAGGGGATGACAGAGGATGAGATGGCTGGATGGCATCACCAACTCGATGGACATGAGTCTGAGTGAACTCCGGGAGTTGGTGATGGACAGGGAGGCCTGGCGTGCTGTGATTCATGGGGTCACAAAGAGTCGGACACGACTGAGTGACTGAACTGAACTGACACTACCTACAAAAAGTTGCCTCACTAGCCAGAAATATATGGTGGCTTCTCACTGTATGATATATGATGGCCTAAAACTGTGTAACATGGTGAATTAAGAGCAAGGACTTTGGGGACTTCCTTGGTGGTCCAGTGACTATGACTCCTCACTCCCAATGCAGGGGGCCCAGGTCTGATCCCTGGTCAGGAAACTACATCCCACATGCCTCAACTAAGCGTTCACATGCCGCAGCTGAGAGTTCACATGCTGCAACTAAAGATCCCACAGACCACAATGAAGATTGGAGATCCCATGGGCCACAACTAAGACCGATGCAGCCAAATAAATAATCGATAAAAATTTAAAAAAATTTTTTAAAGAGCAGACTGGAAAAAATATCACCCAAGCATGAATCTTAACTTCATCATTTATCAACCATATGAGTTTGAACAAATTATTTAAATTCTACAGGTCTCAGTTTTCTCACCTTTAAAATAGGAAAATAATAGTACCTACCCTCTTAGAGCTGGTATTGAATATAAGGATTAGACATACTACTAAGAATTAAATAATGAAAAAAGAATTAAATATTAAATAAGCTTAGCATTAAAAATGCTAACAGTGCTTGGCACATGGAAAGAAATTATATATAAACATTTTTAGGTTTCAAGTCCTCTGTCATTCATAGCCTGAGACATGAACTGTTACCCTAACCCATTTCACGCTCTTCAACTCCCTGGTTCCCTATGCTTTTAACTTCTGACTTCATCAGTTATGATCCTTTCCTCCTACCCACAATAACAATCTGCTTCTGCTCAGCCTGTCCCTCAATCCTTAGCTGCAAGTTCTCCCTGGCAGTGCTATCTTCAATTTCCCAGAAACAAGCCCCCTCAGCAGAGTGCCCATGGTAGATGCCACGGCTAAGAGTAGTACAGAATATCACCTTCTCCTGAGCACTGGCTATTTATTCACTCCTACCTGCACTCAGGTCACCTGCACATCCAAATGCCTCCCTGAACTTCTGCAATACAAAAACTTTACAGTTTTGGAGACTAAGTCACACCATCTCCAGGAAGCCTGCTAGACTACAGTGACTCATACAAATGTCTGCCTTCCCTCAACTATTAAAAGCTTAATCTATAACACACACTTCCATACTCACATAATGTAATCATCTCTACTAGATTAAGTTCCTGAGGCAGGGTCTGCTTTCCAATCACTACATTCCCATCACCCTAGAACAATGACTGGATCACAGTAAATGTTTAATAAATATTTATTGAATGTAATCAATCTAACACAACTTCTGCATCTTTAAATAAGGAAACCAAGGTTGAGAAGGGAGAAGTACCGCACTTAAAGCAAAGTGAGACTGGAACCCAGAACTCCATAAGACTGAAATATTGAATGCAACCCCTGCTTACCCAACCCACTTCTTGACCAGCTGTAATTAACAAGAGAGCAAACAGATAGTTCTCTGACTGAACTCAATATTATTCCCTCAGAGCAGAGCACTGATCTCCTCCTCTAGAAGCAGTAAGCAAGGCCAACTACAGAGGTTTTACTAGCTAAATCTCCTACCATTGAGTCGGGGACATAACCAGGGACTTGTGGATTAACCAAGATCTCCAGCTTTCTGTAACAATCCCTCAGTCTATGAAAAGAAGGGGAGTCCTGGAGGTACTCTGCCAGTCAAAGGACAGTTTACCATTCTACTTCTTCAAGCCCAACTAACAGAAAATTAGGGAGCCACTTTGTGCTCATTTTACCTCTTGTGTCTCATGGAACACTGGCATTTTATGAACTATCAAAGATGGGTTGTTGGTTTTATTTGGGGGTGGGGAGAGCAGCGATTCCATGATCAAAACATGTAGAATTAGGACTTCCCTGGTGGTACAGTGGATAAGAATCCATCTGCCAGTGCAGGGGACATGGGTTCAATCCCTGGTCCAGGAAGATTTCACATGCAGAAGAGCAACTAAACTACCGAAGCCTGTGTGCCTAGAGCCTGTGCTCCACAAGAGAAGACACCACAGTGAGAAGCCCGTGCGCTGCAACTAGAGAGTAGCCCCCACTCCCCACAACTAGAGAAAGCCTACACGCAGCAACAAAGATCCAGCACAACCAAAAATTAAATAAATAAAGGAAATGAAATCGAGTTTCTTTTTTCAATGTAGAATTATTTACACTTCAATTTTTTAATGTACAAAACTCTGCATATCTTTTCTTACCATATTACAGACTCCCAGCTTTTCCAAACTTGACCTCAAAGGTCTTTTAGAGACTAATACTTACTGTCTTTTCATATGACAGTGATGCTCTAAAGAACACTTATTTTAAAAGAGTACACTGTAAAATATATAAAGGTCCTGTTATTCCACTGTTACCCAAAGTAGACAGGATCCTACAGTAGGAGAGAATCCCTAGACCACTTGGACTACTAAAACTACATTACTTCCTCCATCACAGAAAATTTGTGAGAAGGTTAGCCTAGATTCAGATCTAAGTCTGTTTGACTTTAAAGTCTGTGTCTTTCCATCATTACACTATATTTCTTGACAGTTGTTTATTCTAAAAAATCTTTATTGAGCTTCAGGTGAAATGTTAGGTACAAGGGATACAAGGAAGCATAAGCTTTAGCAATCTCTGCTTTCATGGAACTTATAACTTGGTGATGTTCACTACTATGATGGAGGGAATAGGAAAACAGGGATAGAGAGAAGGATGGGGGTAATGGGAGCTCAGGGAGACCCCAATCATTGTGGCAGGGGAAGCTGTTAGGTAAGGCTTCCCAGAGAAGTTGGTACCTTGGCTGGTCTAGAGATGAAGGACATCAGCTCTAGGGGGAAAGACCCGTTTCTACAGAAGGCCAGCTTCCAGACTATCCAATGAAGAGAGAGCAGAGAAAAGAGGGGTCTTTTTCAGGCATATAGCACTTACAGGTGCCAACCAGAGATGGCTTTAGGGAGTACAAACTAGGTCAGGCTGTTTCCAGATACAAAGTTACTCGCCAGTTGCCCTCCAGGAAACAAACCAGGCAGTTTTTACTTTGACAGAATTTTAGACCTGAAAGAAATCTTTGAAATCACCTAAATAAAGCCCACTTCATTGACAATAAGAGGTCCTAAGATAGTCTGGTTTCATTCATCCCCATAAGTTGATGATGGGAAAAACACATGTTAGACAATGATAATTATAACAGCTGACAATTAATGACAGTTTATTGTGTGTCAGAAAGTGAAAGTGAAAGTTGCTCAGTCCTGTCCGACTCTTTGTGACTATATTCTCCAGGCCAGAATACTGGAGAGGGTAGCTGTTCCCTTCTCCAGGGGATCTTCCCAACCCAGGGATCGAACCTAGGTCTCCTGCATTGCAGGCAGGCAATCTGTTAATGTTTGACATGGATTATCACATCTTAATCATCACAACAGCCCTATGAGGTGGAGATAATATGATTATCTCCAAGTTAGAGATCAGGAAGTAAGCTCAGAGAGGTTAAGTAACTTACCAAAAGCATTACTAGCAAGTGATGGGACCCAGGCAGACCAACCCCAGGGTTCATGTCCTTCATCATGCGACTAAGGTACCAACTTCTCCAGGAAGCCTTCCCTGACAACTTCCTCTCCCACCAAAAATGAGGGGGCCTCCGGTGCCCACTGCCCCCACCCTTCTATCTACCCCTTCGTCCCCATCCCCTCTATCAGAGCAGTGAGCATCACCAAATTGAGTTCCATGAAGGCAGAGATTAGCAAAACGGAAGCTTCCTTATATCTCTCATACCCAGCACTGCATTTGCAGCTCAGTGATGCCTTTAGAATAAACAACTGTCAAGGAATATAGTTTAATGATAGACACAGACTTCAAGGTCAAACAGATCTGAATCCAGGCACACTCCTTCTTAGCTGTATGATCTTAACTGTGACTTAACCACTCTGGGATTCAGAGTGGTAACATTTTTCACCATAAAACTTTCTGAGAAAACTAAGCCAAGCACCTTATAGAGTGCCTCACACACATCAATAAGAGTCACTCAATTTCATTTACCATCCTCCTCCTTTCTCCTTGTCCTACATATATCGGTAGAAAGAACACTAGTCTGGGAATCCAGAATCTAATTAGTTATAATCTTTGTTACTTCTCCTTTCTGGGCTTCAATTTTCTCAACTGCAAAGCACAGAACTATTGGTCTGGAACAAATGAAATAAAATGTACTTCACTGGTTTAAAAGCCCTGCACAGATGGAAGGAATTTTTGTCATACCACCTATCCGACTTTTAATCAGCCTTGAACCACACTGCACACTAATGTCTTGAAGCTCACAGAAGAAGAGTGATCTCTCAGAGATCAAAAACTAAAAAAGGAGAGTACATTTGCACTGTCACTAGGGGAAGGAGCCAGTCCCACTGAGGAGCTGAGGTAAGACACTGCCAAATGGCTTTGCTCCAGCAGTCCCCAGCTAATTAAGGCCTTACTCCTCTGCCTTGTCGGCCGGTGACCTCTGCAAAGGCTAGAGAACACCAAGTGCTTCACAGAAGCTCTTCTCTTAGCCAGAGTGACAAGGTATTGCCAGCTAAGGATCAGCCATAGTTTTTGCTAAGAGGTTCTTTGCCCTTGGCCTTCCTTAGAACAGAGCCAAAATAGGGAGCCCTCAGGCTGTCCTGAGGTTATCAGTTCAGAATTCCTAAGAGTCAGTCCTAAACACAGCTACCAGGACTCTGGCTCTGAAATATGTCAGATGTGACACAACTGAGGCCTGGCCAGCCAGGCCCTCTGGACAGATGAGGGAGTCCCCTCATGCTGTGGAATAAAGAGCTAAGGATAAAGGGTTCAGTCTTCCCATTCTCAGCTAGGAGTATTTCATCTTAGATGCACCCAAGGCTGTTTTGCAAGTTCCTCAGGCTTCACAGGCCCCAGAAACTTAACTGCTTCTTTTGCCTGGTGACTCAGATGGTAAAGAATCTGCCTGCAATGCAGGAGACCCAGGTTCAATCCCTGGGTCTGGAAGATCCCCTGGAGAAGGGAATAGCAACCCACTCCAGTATTCTTGCCTGGAGAATCCCATAGACAGAGGAGCCTGGGGGTCTATAGTCCATGGGGTTGCAAAGAGTTGGACACGACTGAGTGACTTTCACTTTCACTTTTTGCTCATTAAGGTAGAACTCTCACTCTGCCCCTTAAGGCTTCCTACCCCAAGCCAGGGTTTAGGTTTAAACTGTCAGTCCATTTATCTCAATCTTCAACAGTTAAAATGTACGGACCCTTTTTGTTGTTAAAGGTTTAACTGTTGGGTTGGGAAAGACTATAGGTCAAAAACAACACACATGAGGAAGTGAAGAAGTTTAAAAAGTCTTACAAATTAGTTACAGTCACTGTCCTCATTTCATAGTTCCTGGTTCATATCCTAACTGGTGCTTTTAGAGAACAACTACAAACAGATAGTCTTCAAACTATTTTCAAACAAAGTTTAAACATTGTTTCAAGCAATGCATTTTTCAAATGCAGTTAAATTAAACCCAATTAGAAGTTTCAATAGCTACATCTAATTAGGCCTCTAATGAAGTAATGGATCTAGGCAGTAAACATCAGCTCAGTTCAGTCGCTCAGCCATGACCGACTCTTTGCGACCCCATGAATCGCAGCACGTCAGGCCTCCCTGTCCATCACCAACTCCCGAAGTTTACCCAAACTTATGTCCATCGAGTCGGTGATGCCATCCAACCATCTCATCCTCTGTCGTCCCCTTCTCCTCCTGCCCCCAATCCCTCCCAGCATCATGGTCTTTTCCAATGAGTCAACTCTTTGCATGAGGTGGCCAAAGTATTGGAGTTTCAGCTTCAGTATCAGTCCTTCCAATGAATAACCAGGAATGATCTCCTTTAGGATGGACTGGTTGGATCTCCTTGCAGTCCAAGGGACTCTCAAGAGTCTTCTCTAACACCACAGTTCAAAAGCATCAATTCTTCGGTGCTCAGCTTTCTTCACAGTCCAACTCTCACACCCATACATGACCACTGGAAAACTATAGCCTTGACTAGACGGACCTTTGTTGGTAAAGTAATGTCTCTGCTGGTAAGGTAAACATCAATGGCTCCTAAAATCACTGACAAAAAGCTGATGGGAAATATTTTAATGAATAGATCAAGTGAACTCTTCCTCAATCTTAACATTACAAATAGAAAATCAGATATTTGAAAATAAACATATTTTCAAAAAAAGGAAAGAGAGAAGAAAGAAGGAAGGAAATTATTGATTCTGAATCTGATCAAGCCTTAAGATTTAAATACTAAATTTATAGGCAGTATAGAGGACTTAGGGACATGGTAAATACCATAAAGAAGGCTGAGCACCAAAGAATTAATGCTTTCAAATAGTGGTGCTGGAAAAGACTCTCAGGAGTCCCCTGAACAGCAAGGAGATCAAACCAGTCAATCCTGAAGGAAATCAACCCTGAATATTCACTGGAGGGACTAATGCTGAAGCTGAAGCTCCAATACTTTGGCCACCTGATGCAAACAGTCGACTCACTGGAAAACACCCTGATGCTAGGAAAGACTAAGGGCAAGAGGAGAAGGGGGCAACAGAGGATGATGGTTGGATGGCATCACTGACTCAATGGACACAAGTTTGAGCAAGCTCTGGAAGACAGTGAAGGACAGATTCGGACACAACTTACTGACTGAATAACAACAAGAGGGATAATCAGCAAAATCCAGAAATTGGGAAACTCTTCAGGACAAATGACTCAGTTTCTTTAATATAAAGTTGTAAGGAAAAGAAAAGAAAGAGGGGGAAGGCTATGGATTAGATGAGACTCAAGATTTAGATCAATGTGTAGAACTTCTTTGGATACTAATATGAATAAACCAATTTAAAAAAAAAAATTTTGAGTCATGAAAAATTTAAACACCAGTTGATGATATTAGTGATTATTATTATAGTTTTAAGCATAACAATGATATTGGGCTAACCCAATATTTTGCTTATTTTTTCACTAAAATGTTTGTGAATGAAATGATATGTCTTGAACTTACTTCAAAATAATCCAAGGGGGTGGGAGGATAAAATGAAACAAGAGTGGTAAGATTAGCCATGAGTATGTAATTGTATATGGAGAGTAACAGACACATCGGGGTTCATTATACTGCCTCTCTAGTTTTAGATATGTTCAAAATTTTCCATAATAAAAAATGGTTTTTTTAAAGTTAAAAAATAAGCTCAGTGCAGGGGAGTTACAGTTGTGATATGTAAGAAAAGTCCAGAGCTCTTTCCATGACTCACCTCTCCCTCAGGTGATTCCTGAGGCACCTCTGAGAAACCCTATGACCCCTTGAAACCGTTTCAAAACCACTCCTGCATTATAAGGAACACGGATACCTGGGTAAGACAGCCTGGTTTCACATCTTGGCTCTGCTGCCTTAACAGAAGTGTGACACCTTAGAGAAGGAACCCTCTGAGCCTCATTTTACCCTTGTGCAAACAGGACTAGCAATGATAGCAATGAGGATAAAAGAAAATAAGAGACTGGAATCCTTTATATTCTTATCATACATGTGATCATTATTTCTAGGACCACTAGGGAGAGAATTTGCCTTTTTTTCTTGACAGTAAAGTTCCACAACCCCCACCCCACCCTAATCTTCACGCCAATCCCTTCCAATCCTCACAAAATACACGTAAATTCTGTTAAGACGTGAGAGGCAGTGGAAAGTAAGGGCCACTCGGTGGGCAACCTCTGTGTGCCTGACCAGCTTTAGTGTGTGTGTGTGTTTGGGGGCTGGGGGGAGGGCAGGTAATGGGAAAGTGTCCTAGAGATTACTGAAAATTTACCTTGAACTTTGGATCTAGGTCTTTAAACTACAAGTCCCAACTGAAAACAATGGGTTAAACACACTGTGATGGAGGCCAACCATTAGGGGAAAAAGTTTAGTGTTAGTGACAGGGTTTAGATGCCTATTCCTGACTCAGAAGTAATAGGACCCATTCTTTTTATCAACACTTCATTTTCCTTTCATAGCTCATGTTTTGAATGACTCTGTCTATATAAACAAAGCACATTTATTGAGAAATAATTCAACATTCTCAGCTGTATTTATTATCACTATTTTCTCTTCAAAATGCTGGTTCAGACTTTAACCAACCATATGCAATTATCAGAACTTCATAACAATATTGTGAAACCACACATCTCTCCATCCTGGCCTTGATGCTTTAACACGCAGGCCTTCCAGCACGGGGCCCTGCTGCCAGCTGCTTATTTTGGCTCTGTACTTGTGTCCAAGGTCATTCACTCACTGGGCAGGTTTATGTCCTATGATGCCATCAACTGCCACTCAAAGTACCAATACGCATGAGGAAACTAATGTTGCCACACAGCACTGGCACCACTGAAACAAAAAGCAGACGCTTAAATTGTATGCAAGCATACAATTTCCATTAGGCTACTGACATACTGAAAGCAACTTAAATTCATTCATTAGTTTAAAAACAAATATTTAATAAGCATCCCTGTCTAAGACTTTATGCTAGCTGGGCCCTAAAGGCAAAACAAATAAGACATAGTTCACAGCTTCAAGGAACTATGAGGGATTCACACAAATAAACCCTTTACTGTTTCATGGATCTCCAATTTCCATAGACCACAGGCCACCAAAATTGTGCTGGAAGGGATGACATTTTTAATCCCTGATGAATATGAACAACTTGTGAAAAGCCCACCAGCCTCAAGAAATACCTCTCAAAGCACAGCCCTACTCTGGAGATACAAACTGGTCCGCTACTGGAAAATCAAGAAAAGGGTTTTGGAGATCAAGGTCTTTATCTACAATTCAACAGACATTTACTGAGTTTCTATTTTATCCATGGGTACTTGTGCTAGATAAGAAATAAGCAAACTGTGGCCCTCAGGCCAAACCCGGCCGAACACCTGTTTTTGAAGATAAAATTTTACTGGAACACAGCCATGCATGATTATTTGCATGTTGTCTGTGACTGCTTTCCTCCAACAACCTGCCACTTCAACAAAAACCGTATGGCCCATCAAGCCTGAAATATTTATTATCTGTTACTTTACAGACAATGTTTGCCAGCCTCTATGTTAAACTCTGAAGCTGCAGAAGTGTATCTGTATCTTGATCTGGCCAGTAGTTACATGGGTATACACATATGTACAAATTCATCAAGCATTTCATTCATTTTATTGTATGTATGCAATAACTTCATTTTTTTAATGAAACAAAGAATATTGAAATGTTCTTTCAAATTAAATAAATAAAGAAATTGGTCCCTGCCCTCTAGCAACTCAAAATCTGGTAGAAGGAAATAAAAGTAAACATCTGCAGCCCAATGGTGATTAGAATCATAATGGAGAGCTATACTAATTATAGTATTGGTACAGAAGAGAAAACAACAACCAAGACAGGAATGCAAGGCCAAGTCTTCATAGGGAAGATAATTCAAGTATACCTTGAAGAATGAGTAGGTATACCAGGAGGGCAGTGGAGTGCAAGAAAATTGCAGGTGAAAGAAATAGATCATTCCAGATGGAGGGAATAGCATATGCAAAGGCTCAGAACTGAAGAAAAGGGGGGGAAAAAAAAAGAACGCCTTTCAGGAATAACAAGTAACTCACAGAAACACTTTGATAAGGTGTTAGCAAAGCAATGTCAAAAGATGAGACTAGAGCAATACGAAGGGGTCAGATCATGGAAAGCCTCATATGGGGTGGCCACATAATTTATGATCTAAACAGGTTCACTTCTGAAAGAAAAGAGAACCAGAAAAAGAGCTGTAAACAAGGACTATTCCAGGAAAATATCACCATCCTATTATATACCATAGTAAAGAACTTGGACTTTGACCTACAAGGTAGGACAAGTTAATAAAGGGGTTTTTAGAAAGGAATGCCAAGATTTATGCTATAAAAAGCATAAATGTATGTGCTAAGTTGCATCAGTCATATCTAACTCTTTGTGACCCCATGAACTGTAGCCTTCCAGGCTTCTCTGTCCTTGGGATTCTCCAGGCAAGAATACTGGAGGGGGTTGCCATGCCCTCCTCCAGGGGATCTTCCCAACCCAGGAATGGGACCCTCATCTTACGTCTCCTATATTGGCAGGCAGATTTTTACCACTAGCACCACCTGTGTGAAAGTCACGCAGTCATGTCCAACTCTTTGTGACCCCTTGGAATTCTCCAGGCCAGAATACTGGAGTGGGTAGATGTTCCCTTCTCCAGGAGTTCCTCCCAACCCAGGGATGGAACCCAAGTCTCCCTCATTGCAGGTGGATTCTTTACTGTCTAAGCCAGCAGGAAAGCCCATGCTGCTGCTGCTGCTGCTAAGTTGCTTCAGTCGTGTCCAACTCTGTGCGACCCCATAGACGGCAGCCCACCAGGCTCCCCCGTCCCTGGGATTCTCCAGGTGAGAACACTGGAGTGGGTTGCCATTTCCTTCTCCAATGCATGAAAGTGAAAAGTGAAAGTGAAGTCGCTCAGTCACGTCCAACTCTTAGCAACCCCATGGACTGCAGCCCACCAGGCTCCTCCATCCACGGGATTTTCCAGGCAAGAGTACTGGAGTGGGGTGCCATTGCCTTCTCCGGGAAAGCCCATAAATGTATCTATTTAACATATACACAGAGTACTTATGTGCCAGGCCCTGCCATAAGCACTTTGCAAATATCACTTACCAATCCTCATAACACCTTGTGAGATAGATACTATTATTTTCCTCATTATTCAGATAAAAGGCACAAGCTAATGAAGTAACTTGCCCAAAGTAGCACAGTTAAAGAATGGCAGAGCCAGGATTTGAATCCAGGCAGTCAGGCCCCACAGCTTGTGCTGTTCCCCTACTCATGACTCAGAATCCTGAGTCCCCAATTGGTATTAGGCCCCTCTGTACAGGAACCCACCACACCTTACACTTCTTCGGAGCACTCAGCATACTTCTAAACATTTGTTTAAAAATCTATCTTCCTCACTAGACTACAAATTCTTTAAGGACAAGACTGAGATTATCATGTTTACCACTGTATTCCCACAGCTTGATACATTTATTAGCCCTCAGTTTAGAAATAATAACAACAGCTAACATATATTGACCACTTACTCTGTGCTAGGCACTGTTTGAAGAGCTTTAAGCATATTAATCCATTTAAAAGAGGTTGAATAACTTGTCCAAGGTCACAAAGCTATTAAGAAGTGGAGCCAGGATTCTGGATCTAGTTCAATGCTCTTAACTTTATGCTATACCACCTTTTTATTGAATAAAACTATGAATTAATAAAATTAGTGCCCCTGGTATCTAAACAGTGCCTGCCACTCAGTGGGCACTGAAAATAAATAATCCAGGTGCTAAGGAAGAGATAGCCTGTAACCACATCTCTTTCCTCCCAAAAAGGCAGCCTGGCCTACAGCATATAAGCATATATCCAGATCACTGGGGAAACAGCAACATAGACTTTGGAATTAGAACATGAACTTTCTAATTAGGTTGAGTCCCACTTCCACCAGGCTTCCCTGGTGGCTCAGTGGTAAAGAATCCTCCTGCCAATGCAAGAGACGCAGGTTCAATCCCTGGGTTGAGAAGATCCCCTGGAGAAGGAAATGGCAACCCATCCCAGTATTCTTGCCTGAGAAATCTCATGGACAGAGGAGTCTGGCGGGCTACAGTCCATGGGATCACAAAAGAGTCAGACAGGACTTAGAGACTAAACAACAACCCAATTACACCAATTACTAGATATGTGATCTTAGATTCATCATTTATAAAATGAGAATAACAATATCTACCTCACTGACTATTGTGAGAATAAGGTAAATGCAGAATTATATCTAACACATACATTTGTTTTTTATCATAATATTAACAGTATTGTTTTTATTATCAATATTATCATTAACTTTTGTTTGATTAGTGGTGGACTTAACTACCCCTCAGAGTTCCTGTAACCTCCCCCTAGGTCCCTTGAGACCCCCTCCCCAAATCTTAACAAAGTCGAGTATTTTATTATATTAATACAAGTTTAGAGCTCAAGTGGGTATTGTGCACAGAGTATTTCATGGAGCTTTAGACTTCTAACCCAAAGTCTGGAGAGATGAAAGTCCTAAGGGTGGGGTCCCAATCCCCAGTGCCTAAGCCTTGACTTTCGAAAGCAAAATAAAGAAACCATCACCTATGTTGACCAAGATGATAATGAAGGAAACTACATGAGAAAACATATTTAAATACAATATCCCCTTGAGCTTAAAATCTAAGTCAAATCTTAACTGTCAGGCTAGAAAGTCTGACTCAGTCCAAAGAGAAACCAAGAGCTTCTGTCAGTACTGCTGGGTCTAACAGGGGTGATGGAGAAAAGTCTTAGGCTTTTGAGGTGCTGTAAAACACTCTCGGAGAAGGCAATGGCACCCCACTCCAGTACTTTTGCCTAGAAAATCCCATGGACGGAGGAGCCTGGTAGGCTGCAGTCCATGGGGTCGCTAGAGTCGGACACGACTGAGCGACTTCACTTTCACTTTTCACTTTCATGCATTGGAGAAGGAAATGGCAACCCACTCCAGTGTTCTTGCCTGGAGAATCCCAGGGACGGGGAAGCCTGGTGGGCTGCCGTCTATGGGGTCGCACAGAGTTGGACACGACTGAAGTGACTTAGCAGCAGCAGCAAAACAGCCTCAGCAGTCTTTGTGACAAACTGAATTCAAAGCCTGCTGGATGCCCAGTCCTGTATTAGGACTAGAAGGATAAGATCACAGAATTGGGAAGTAGGCAGACCTCCAAATATCACCACCTGGACTGGCCCCTGCTTTCAGACTGTAATATACGCAGCTATCATTAGTCTCACTTTACAGATATGCAACTGAGGTCTGGAGACAATTAACTGACACAGCCCAGGTCAGATATTGAGAAGCAACAAGGTTAAAAAAAAAAAAAGCACCTGCACCTAGTCTCAAGGATTAAGTCTTAATGACAAGGTAAAACTCGCGAAATTGGTAAAACATGTGGTCTTGAGAAATCTGTATGCGTGTGAGGAAGCAACATGTATGCAGGACATGGAACAACAGTCTGGTTCCAAATAGGAAAAGGAGTACATCAAGGCTGTATATTGTCACCCTGCTTATTTAACCTATAGGCAGAGCACATCATGAGAAATGCTGGGCTGGATGAAGCACAAGCTGGAATCAAGACTGCCAGGAGAAATATCAATAACCTCAGACATGCAGAAGACACCACCCTTATGGCAGAAAGTGAAAAACTAAAGTTAAGCCTCTTGATGAAAGTGAAAGAGGAGAGTGAAAAAGTTGGCTTAAAGCTCAACATTCAGAAAACAAAGATCATGGCATCCAGTCCCATCACTGCTTGGCAAATAGATGGAGAAACAGTGGAAACAGTGGCAGACTTTATTTTTTCGGGCTCCAAAATCACTGCAGATGGTAATTGCAGCCATGAAATTAAAAGACGCTTACTCCTTGGGAGGAAAGTTATGACCAACCTAGACAGCATATTAAAAAGCAGAGATATTATTTTGCCAACAAAGGTCCGTCTAGTCAAAGATATGGTTTTTCCAGTAGTCATGTATGGATGTGAGAGTTGGATTATAAAGAAAGCTGAGCACCGAAGAATTGATGCTTTTGAACTGTGGTATTGGAGAAGACTTTTGAGAATCCCTTAGACTGCAAGGAGATCCAACCAGTCCATCGCAAAGGAGATCAGTTCTGAGTGTTCACTGGAAGGACTGATGTTGAAGCTGAAACTCCAATACTTTGGCTACCTGATGCGAAGAACTGACTCATTTGAAAAGACCCTAATGCTGGGAGGGGCAGGAGGAGAAGGGGACAACAGAGGATGAGACGGTTGGATGGCATCACCAACTCAATGGACATGAGTTTGTCTAAACTCCGGGAGGTGGTGATGGACAGGGAGGCCTGGCGTGCTGCAGTCCATGGGGTCACAAGGAGTTGGACACAACTGAGCGACGGAACTGAACTGAACTGAACAGGTGGTAAGGGAGATTTCTATGAGGAGCTATAGGTAAAAACAAACAAAAAACAGGTACAGAAGGCCTCAGAGTAAAAGTCCCTGCTCACAGCATCCCTCACAAAGTAAAAGGGTCCCTCTGTACTTTTATGACTCCTTTAACACCTACCATCCTATAATATCTATCTACCTATCTCTCCCATTAGATGGTCATTCCTCAAGATTATACACTTTCTATTATCTTTATCTATATCAGCAACATCCAGCCCAGGATACGGATGTTCACCTAGAAAAGGCTCAGACTAGCCCTACTCACAGACACAATACTAAAAACAAGGCACCCGTATGCTATTAGGCATCTGCCAGGGTAAGAGGCCAGATCCTCAAGAAAGAGGCTAGATGAGGCTAAGGAAAGTTAGCTTAGCCTAGTAATTTAACCTCTCACTTGTTCATCTGTAAGATACTGACAACAATAATCATCTTGGAAGATTATTTTTAAAAAAGTAAATGTCTTGACATTTGACAGAAAACAACAAAATTCTGTAAAGCAATTATACTTCAGTTAAAAAATAAATAAATAAAGTAAATTGTGCTTAGAGAACCAACATCATTGCTGGGGAGTAGGGAGAGGGAAGGATGAGGGAAAGGGTAGTTAGGGAGTTGGGATGGACATGTACCCACCTGCAATATTTAAAATGGATAATCAACAAGGACCTACTGTATAGCACGTGGAACTCTGCTCAATGTTATATGGCAGCCTGGATGGGAGGGGAGTTTGGGGGGGAAATCGATACGTATACATATGGCTGAGTCCCTTCTCTGTTCACCTGACACTATTACAACATTGTTAATCAGCTAAACTCCATTACAAAATAAAAAGTTAAGGAAAAAAGTAAACGTCTGAATGTACTTTAACACAGTACCTGAACACAGTAGGCACTCAACTGCTAGCTCCCTTCTCATACCCCTTCTGAGTTCCTATTTAAAAAAAAAAAAAAAGAAGAAGAAAACCCAACATCTATTAAACCACAAGTATTTATTTAAGTGTTGAGTACTGTGTTAAGCCTCAAGAGTAAGACGGTGATCTTATCTGAGGCTTCTTTGACGGAACATCAGCATCTAGCATGGTACCCACGATAGCTGCTTGGACCCAGTAAGCACTCACTAAACAGGGAACTTCCGAGAAGATTACTGGACACAGACCACTGATGGGTTGCTTGCCAATACAGCAAGGCCAAGCCATCTGCTCAGCTAGCCTTAGAGACATGCAGACACAGAAGAGATCAAGTCCCTGGCCAGCAGCAGGTCTACACGTGTACAGAGCCCCTCCCATAGCAGAGCCAGGCCATAGAAGTGACCAGAAAAATACAAGAAGGATCCAGAAGAGTTCCTCAAAACAGCTTGAGACACCATATGGCAACGTTCCAAACTACACTACATCTCCATGTAGAACCTGGGTTGGAATATTAAACTGAACACCCACCGTCACATTTCCTATGCTCCCCATTGAGAAGGAAGGAAAGCCTCCTTCCTTTTAGCACTGCTTGTTTAGAAAAGCTGATCTCCTGGGAAATGGCTGGGCCCATACCCTGGCAAATAGGATCTAGCAAAAGCCTGAACCCCACAAAAGCATCTCAATCATTCCACCTTGCTGGGCTCCAGGGCTGAAAATAGCCCCAAATGAAAAACAAGCTGTGTGGACTACTTATCCAGTTTCATTGCAAAGGCAGGCCTTAAGTTGGCTGAAGACGACAAACCCCTTACTCCTTAACTCAACAGGACTAGAAGCCTCACCTGTTTCCGGCCCCATAGCAACTGGCATAGCTCTGGCACATCTCAAGCTTCATCTTTCCAAAACAGCAATGGAACAAGTGCAGGACAGACAAGGGCCTTCTGCAGTCAGCTCAGCACTGCCTGAAGGGGTGGCAGGGAGAGAGAGAGCTATTCCCGAACACAGATCCTCTATTCTTTTGTCAAATCTGAGAGCAAATGAAAGACCTCCAAAGCAGCCTACACCCAAAAAAGAGAAGCATTCTATATCTCTGCTTCATCTTTCGGCAATGATCGTAAGAGGCTTCTCCACCAAGGCCTGTCTCAGGGCATATTTAAGAGTAGCTTTACAGAAATGGCAATCCACTCCAGTACTATTGCCTGGAAAATCCCATGGACAGAGGAGCCTGGTAGGCTACAGTCTATGGGGTCGCAAAGAGTTGGACACGACTGAGCGACTTCACTTTCTTTCACTTTCTTTCTTTACCTAACCCCAAGTCAGAGTCGATCAGCCTGCAGCCTTAGACACCAAGTCCACCCCTGTCCATTACACACCCTGATCCATGCCATTAGAGTTAACTGTCTCCAGGTCTGTCTCCTCCAACACATTAAGCACTTCAAGAGACAGGGCTCAGCTCTCATAACACCAGTATCTCCGGTTTTGCCCAGCACAGATTAGGAGCACAAAGGCCTGTTTGTTGTAACGGGAAAATGAGCAGGAAGTGTAACAAACAGGACAGGAAGTGTAAGGACAAGAATGTATCTGCCTTACTCTCCCTGCAGTCCCCACCCAGAACATGCTACCCTGCTGGGGCCCTAGGTTCAGACTTCCTCTCTTATCACCAACCTCACAGCCATCTCTCCCTCCTTTGGCTGTGCACAATCCTGTCTGAACCCCTGGATGCTTCCTGACATCCGAGCTGTCTGTTTCATCTCCTGGGTGTGTTTGGGAACTCCTTGAGCATAAGACCCATGGACCAGCCACAGGGTAATCCACCAATAGCTGTTTACCACGTGAAGAAAAAGAAAATCAACTTCCCTTGAGCTTTCCGCAGCTCATCTGTGAACAGGTGAAAAGTGTATCTATCACTGGCATTTCTCACCTGGTTTTACCTTTCCCACAGGCTGAGATTATCTCTCTTTCTCCATGTCCTCAGCTGGTTCCCAGGGAATTCTCCATAAAGAATTCAGGCCAAATGGTTCGGCACCTATATTTGGCCTACCACTGTGTGACACTCAGGATGTCATCAGAAAGGAGATGACAGCTCATTCTTCACATCCCACATCCCTCACGCTACAGGGGGTGACTCATCCATGCCCATCCCAGCCAAAGGCAGGCAAAGTCCCCTTGAACCAAAGCAGGACTATGCGGCACCCTCCACCCACCCACTGGTGAGCCCATGCCTAAGATCCTGTTCAGGCTCACATCTCAAACTGGGAACAGGCCCCTAAGTCCTCACCTTGGTGGGCTGAGGTCCTGGGGGGAAACTTTCAATCAGAAAAGAAAATAAATTATAACTTTTTACAACTGTGTTAAAACCAACAGTTTTTAGTACAGCCAAATTATCTTTGTTTTTATTTAGATACAATTCATCCACTTAAAGTACATAATTCAGTGGTTTTCAGCATACTCACAAAAGTCGTGCAGCCATTACTACAATTTAATTTCAGAACATCTTTATCACCCTCAAAAGAAACCCCATATCCACTAGCAGTCACTCCCCATTTTGCCTACCCTCTAGCCCATGGCAACCACTCTAATCTGTTTTCTTTCTCTCTCTCTAAATGCATATAGATATAGATATATATACCTATCTTGGGCATTTCATTTAGATGGATCATATAATATGTGACCTTTTCACCAAGCATAATGTTTTCAGGGTTCATCCACATTGTAGCATGTATCAGTACGTCATTCTATTTTATAGTTGAATAATATTCAATTATATGGATATATCACGTTTTGTTTATTCATCAGTTGATGAACACCTGGGTTGTCTCCACTTTTTAGCTATTATTAATAATGCCACTATGAACATTTGTGTAAAAGTTTTTATATACACATGTTTTCAGTTCTCAAGAGTATATACCTATAAGTGGAATTGCCGGTTCATATGGTAATTCTGTGCTCAACTAGAGATGGGTGAAATTACCTTTTAAAACACTTTAACTCACTCCTCTGCCTTCCTGTCAGGACTCTCCATGGTCAGCATACCTGCAGAAGCCCAGTGGCTACCATCTTAGCTGGTGGTTACTATATTGGACAGTAAAGATATAGAACATTCCAATCATTACAGAAAGTTCTACTGAACAGTGCTGATCTAGAATAAAATAATTAGAACAATTACAGTTAACATTTAATAGATGTTTACAAGGGATCAGACACTGCACCAAGACCTATACAGAGATTCTCTCTTTTAATCATCAAAACGACCTCATGTAAGTACCATTCCCACTTTACAGATGGGAAAATCAAGGCTTTTAAGAGTTAAATAACTTGCCTAAAGTCACACAGCTAGTAAACAGAGCCATGATTTAAATCCACAAAGTCTAACTCCAAAGTCTGTCTTTTTAACGGCTTCAATACACTCCAATGCTTATAATAAGAAGTCCAAAAAACAGCTAAGGGACATCAAAAGAAAAGTCACATCAGGATATGGGGGTGGGAGAACACTTCATTAAAGAAGCATGAAAAAGAACCATTAATCTAAATCTATTCATTCTATATTCAAGGCCTATTCAAGCACCATCTCCTTCAGAGGGTCTTCTTAAATTACTCTAGTCCACACTATTCTCTCCTTTTATGTTTTATATTCAGTTGCTCTCCAACTAGTTAAGAAATTTTCTGATTTGTCCACTCCCCAAAAACAATAATAGAGACCATGTTTCAGTCTCTTCTGTGGCCCACAGTACAGCAAAAAGCCGAACTCAAAGCAAGCAGTTCAATCTAAATGTTTCTGGAGGACTGCTGATCACTGTGTGTGCATGCGTGCTAAGTCTTTGCCGTTGTGTCTGGCTTTTTGCAACCCGATGGACTATAGCCCACCAGGCTCCTCTGTCCATGGAATTCTCCAGGCAAGAATACTGGAGTGGGTTGCCGTGCTCTCCTCCAGGGGACCTTCCCGACCCAGGGATCAAACCTGTGTCTCTTACATCTCCTGCATTGACAGGTGTCTTCTTTACCACTAGTGCCACCTGGGAAACCTGCTGATCACTATAACTTCCTTCTGTTGGATTCAGACATAGCAGGAAATAAGGTCAAAATGAGACAGAGCAAGAGCCAGAGTATAAGAAAAAGACAGAGAGAACACAAGCACGGCACTGGAGAGTAATGACATTTTTCTTCCTGGGGGCTGAGCTAACCAGTCTTCAAATTTTCTAGGCTATTCTCTTTTTTATTTTTTTAACGACCTTTTATTTTGTATAGGCGTAAGCCCATTAACAATGTTGTGATAGTTCAGGTATACAGCAAAGGAACTCAGCCATACATATACACATATCCACTTTTCCCCAACTCCCCTCCCATCCAGGTTGGCACATAACACTGAGCAGAGTTCCATGTGCTATACAGTAGGTCCTTGTATATTATCCATTTTAAATATAGCAGTGTGTACTGTTGATCCCAAACTTCCTATCTCTTCCCCCTATACCCCACTGCAACCATAATTTCATTCTTTAAGTCTGTGAGTCTGTTTCTGTTTTGTAAATAAGTTCACTTATATCATTTCTTCTTGATTCCACAGGTATGGGATGTCATACAGTATTTTTCCTTCTCTGTCTGACTTACTTCACTCAGTATGACAATCTCTATGTCCATCCATGTTGTTGCAAATGGAATTATTTCATTCTTTTTAATGGCTGAGTGATACTCCATTGTATGTATGCACCACATCTTCTTTATCCATTCATCTGCTGATGGACATTTAGGTTGTTTCCATGTCTTGGCCATTGTAAACAGTGCTGCAGTGAACATAGCGGGGGGCCACGTATCCTTTCAGACCATGTTTTTGTCCAGGAGTGGGACTGCAGGGTCATATGATAGCTCTACTTTTAGTTTTTTAAGGAACCTTCATACTGTTCTCCACAGAGGCTGTACCAAGGTACATTCTCACCAACAATGTAGAAGAGTTCCATTCTCTCCACACCCTCTCCAGCATTTTGCCAACTTACATAGAGCCCCACTTGGAGTATGGGTTTCACTCTCAGTGTGGTGAGAATTGTGGTGTTGGAGAAGTCCCTTGGACTTCGAGGAGATCAAACCAGTCCAACCTAAAGGAAACAAGTCCTGAATATTCATTGGAAGGACTGATGCTGAGGCTCAAGCTCCAATACTTTGGCCAGCTGATTCGAAGAACTGACTCATTGGGAAAGACCCTGATACTGTGAAAGATTGAAGGCAGGAGGAGAAGGAGATGACAAAGAACAAGATGGTTGGATGGCATCACCAACTCAGTGGACATGAGTTTGAGCAAGCTCTGGAAGATGCTGAAGGACAGGGAAGCCTGGCGTGCTGCAGTTCATGGGGCTGCAAAGAGTTAGGCACTACTGAGCGACTGAACAACAACTCAGCCCCTGAATGAGGGCTTCATCACCGAGTGTTCTGAATAAGGTGACAAAGCAGTTTCTACTGTAAGCCAGTCCCTTGGTCTTCAAGGTGCTGAAAACACCTGGCTGGCTCCCACACCACTCACTCATTCTCTTGACTCAAGAAAGGAAGAGCCAAGCATCAGGCTATCACCACTTAAAGTGTCCATTAACTTTCAACGTCCATTAGATCACTGAATCTTTACAATACTCCCCAGAGTCCCAAGACAGGGATTCCTGCCCACATTTTATACACAAGGAAACTCCAACCTTGAAATGTAAGTAATTGTGCTAGGTCACAAAGGTACAGAGACAAAAGAAGAACCCAGATCCTCTGATTTTTGGTCCAGGCCCCAGTGAATTGACTTAAAGAGCCATGTAATTAGAGGCTTTCTATGACCATTCTACCTAAAATAATACCCTCATCACTGTAAGCCTTTGCACTGCTTTATTTTGTTTTCTAGAAGTTATTACTATCTGAAATTATATTACATGTCTACTCATTTATTGCCTATCTTCCTATTTGACTATAAGACAACAGGGGCTATTATTCTTATTTCTATTGTGTATCAAGTGCCTAGCAGAGTTCCTGGCACACAGTAACACCTTAATATGTATTATATGAATGAATAATTCTCATGCAGCCCCAATTGATCCCCTCTACACCATTTCTGCTAAGTAAGCCTAGTATACACTCAAATTCCAGTCAATGCTCATTTCATTCAGCATTTATTAACCTTCAGTATATGCCAGGCATATGCTAGGTGATAAGGACAGAAAGGAATCAGAATACAATCCCTGACTCTCAAAATACAATCTAGTGGTTTGAAGCAGACAATGAAAAAGTGCACATTATTAGCAATTTTCACAGAAGAAGGCATCTAACTACTGGAAGAAGAAAAAAGGGCCTGGGAGAGCTTCACAGGGGAGGTGACATTTGACCTGAAGCTAGAAGAACAATTATCATTTCAGTCACCAGAGAAGGAGGGAGGGATATTCCAGACAAAAGGAAAAACATAAGCATAGGCTGAAAAGACATGAAAGATCTACGAATGTTGAAAGATCAGTGAGTAATTTTTTTTTTTAAGTTGTGGTTATTTACAATGTTTCAGGTATATAGCAAATTTATATATATATATATATCTTTTTCATATTCTTCTCCATAATAGGTTATTAAAAGATATCGAACATAGTTCCCTATGCTATAGAGTAAGTCCTTGTTATTTATCCATTTTATGTATAGTAGTACGTATCTGTTAACCCCAAATTCCCAATTTATCTTTCTCCCCATCTTTCCCCTTTGGTAACTATATGTTTTCTGTGTCTATTATTAGTGAGTGATTTTTAGGTCAAGGAAGGTTTGCCCTAAAATAATGTTTTTATAAAAGATCTAGTATCCAAAATATATAAAGAACACTGCAAATTTTATGTTAGAGTTCTCCAGAGAAACAGAACCAATAGGATAAGCATATATGTAGATGCATATATTAGAGATTTATTATGGGAATTGGCTCACACAATCATGGAAGTCAAAAATTCCCACGCTCCGCCATCGGTAATCTTGAGAATGAGGAAGCTGGTGGTATAATTCAGACCAAGTCAAAAGGCCTGAGAATGGGAGGGGGTTGAGGGAGTGCGAGCAGTGACGGCATAAGCCCCAGTCTGAGTCCAAAAGCCAGGAGCTCTGTCATATGTGCACAGGAGAAAACGGACATATCAGCTCAAATAGCAAGAATAAACTCAGCTTCCTCCTCTCTTTGTTCTATTCAGACCCTCCATGGACTAGATTATGCCCATCAGCACTGCTAAGGGTGATCTTTTTCTTTTTTTTAACATATATTTATTTATTTGTCTGTGCCGGGTCTTAGTTTTGGCATGTGGGATCTAGTTCCCTGACCAGGGATCAAACCCATGCCCCCTACATTTGGGATCATAGAGTCTTAGCCACTGAATTACCAGGGACGTCCCAAGGGTGATCTTCTTTAATCAGTCTACTGATTCAAATGCTCATAGATTCCAAAGACACCCTCACAGATACATCCAGAAATAATGTTTTATCAGTTATCTAGGCATCCCTTAGCCTAATCAAGTTCACACATAAAGTTAACCATTACACAATTCAATAACAAAAAGACAAAACCCATCTTTAAAATGGACAAAAATTTCTCCCTAAGTGATATACCAAATATACAAGTATAGGAAAAGATGTTCAAAATCATTAGTCATCGGGGAAACACAAATCAAAACCATAATGAGATACTATTTCATACCCACTAGGACGATTAAAAAAAAAAAACAGAAAACAACAAACGTTGGTGAGAATGAAGAGAAATTGGACCCCTGTATATTGCTGGTGGGGGTATAAAGTGGTTCAGCCACAGTGGAAAATAGTTTGGCAGTTCCTCAAAAACTTAAACATAGAATTACCACATGAACCAGCAATTCTACTCCTAGTATATACCCAAAAGAATTGAAAATAGGTACTCAAACAGGTACATGTACACACATGTTCTTAGCAGCACTACTTACAACAGTCAAAAGGTGGAAATAGCCCAAATGCCTAGTAACAGATGAGTAAATAAATTGTGGTATATAGATACAATGGAATATTAGCTACCCATAGAAAGGGATGAAGCACTGCTTCATTCTGCATGCTACAACATGGATGAACTTCCAAAATATTACACTACAGTAAAAGAAGCCAAACACAAAAAGTCAGAAATATGACTTCATTTATACAAAATGTCCAGAAGAGGGATAAATCCATGGAGACAGAACACAGATTGGTGGCTGCAAGGGGAGGGGAGAGGGAGGAACGGGAGCAACTACTTCATGGGTGTGGGTTTCCTGCGGGGTTATGAACATGGTTTGGAACCAGATAGACACGGCGGTTATAAAACACTGTGAATGCACTAAATACCACTGAATTGTGTATGCAAATGGTTAATTTTATGTTATATGAATTTCACATCAATTTTAAGAAAAAAATGAATGGCTCATGGCATCATATTCTAAAAGGAAAAACTCAGAAGCCACTGTTTCTATACCCCACTGCTCCTTCCTGCCCTTCCAGGAAGCTTGCCCCCCAACCTACAGCCATCCAAACCTGCCATTTTAGCAATGAGTTATGTTCCCTTGTTCTCATTTTCTAGTCATTCCCTGTGTCAAGCCGTTGAAAGTCCCCAAGGAGAAAGCAGATCTTCCTGATCCAGGAATCAAACCAGGGTCTCCTGCATTGCAGGCGGATTCTTTACCAACTGAGCTATCAGCGAAGCCAAGAGAAAGAAACTTCCTTATAAATAAGGTCCGTGGGTACCTATTCTGTTTCTCCTACAATACAAATCAGGCATGGGTGGAGCAGGGGGCAAGGGGCTGAATGACCTCTCCTGAAGCAGCAGTTTGGAGCTGTGCTATCTCTGAGAAAGGAGCTAGAAGCTGGGTGGCCAGGGAGACCAAAGACACAGGCATCACACAACAATGTGAATTTGGTTTCTTTCCTTTGGGGTAGGGACAGGAGTTCAAGAAGAATAGAGAAGTATTTAACAAACAATTTTGGAACAAAATCTCGTTTCAGAAATAACAGAAATCTCTCAATAACAAGTAGGTTCTCAACTTTTCCAAAGCAATCATTCTAATGCCCACGTCTTTCAGAAAAGCAATAAAGATTTAACTCCCAAAGTCTGACCCTGAAGCCATCCCCTAGCTAACCACAAGCTGTTTTTATTGCCCTCAGGAGGCACTGGAGACTTTGGGCTCAGCATTCAAGCTCAGTCCTGTCAGCCAAAAGGCTAAAGCGTAACAGGCATATCATCTCTGAAGCCTGGAACTCAAGCCATGAGGAGTAACCTGCAAGGGTCACAGGCACATCTTCCCCAGGCTCCTCATGCTTTATATTTATAGTTATATTGACAATAAAAGCCACCAACAAATACTTCTTTTCTTAAGGACCACTATGTGGCCTTTAATTACATTCTCACAACAGCCCTAAGGCTCATACAAAGCTTCCCTCGTGGCTCAGATGGTAAAAGCATCTGCTTGCAATGCGGGAGACTCTGGGTTGGAAAGATCCCCTAGAGAAGGAAATGGCAACCCGCTCCAGTACTCATGCCTGGGAAATCCCATGGATGGAGGAGCCTCGTAGGCTACAGTCCATGGGGTCCCAAAGAGTCAGACATGACTGAGTGACTTCACTTTCAAGGCTCATACAGATTAATGTTTTGCCTGGGGTCACAAGGCTAATAAACAATGGCAAAGCCAGATTCTAAACTCTGGTCTGCATGCTTCCAAAGTTCATGCCACTGCAGGACACAAAACTGGCCAGCATCACATACCCCACCCCAACTATTTCCTGGTTGTCCATGAGAAAATGCTCTGGCCACTCAAAATAAATAAATGCTTTCCAGTTTAACATTAATCCTAGTAGCTCTGGGACAGAATCTCTCTTAGGCAGTAGCAACCCAGGGTACTGACACTAGCAAGAAGTACCTGAGATTGCTATCTAGCCCACTCCACCATTCCCGAGGTCGCCAACCAAGCCTTCTAAAAACCTAAACATAAATATTCTTCCTTGGATAGCCCTTGAAGGTAGAAGGAGAAATGCCAGGGAGAAACGTGGAAGGCACAGCACACCAAGCTGGAAATCAGCAGACCAAAGACCTAGTCTCAGTTCTGCCCCTAATTAGTTATGTGACCTTGGGAAGTTATCTGCCTTCTTTGCATTTATTTTTCCTGCTATAATCTGGAAATAACAAATTCCTTTCATCAAATTTCACAGGTTTGGTATTGGCATGACAATCAAAAAAAAAAAAAAAACAAGTCTTAAATAAGAAAGTGCTTTGAAAAGTGTGAAGCACCAATTAATCTGAGGGGTCATTATAATATGATTATCACAAGCTAGCTGGAGAGAAGATTAATGTCCATGAAACAATTAGAAGGTGAAACAGTATAGTTAATTAGGCACCAAATGATATGGCACAGACTTAGAAGATTATAGTTTTGGATAGGACCAGTCTCTGGGATTAGTCAGAGAAAAGAACAGACAGGATTGAAGGGGGCTGGAGAACAAATGGTGGCAGCAAAAATCAAGAGCCAGGGAAAGAGGGGTGGAGAAGCGAGAGAGCAACAGAGGTGGTTCAGACGCTGTGTGCTGGGAGGTCAGGGCGGCCACAACGGGCAGGGAAGGTAAGGCCAGACTGGAGAGAAGACAGTCAGGCCAAGATGCTGGGGCAGAATGTAGTCAGCAACGGGGGGCAATGGGGGAGAGCAGAGCTGGATTTCATGGCAAACATTTACTGAGTGCTAATAATATGATCAGTTAATAATATGATAGGTGCATCATAGATTATAAGGATGCAGAGATGGAATAAGACATGAACCTTGCTCTCGTGACTCTGTTGCAATGACATGGATATCAAAGAACAAGCTTTATAATCACAGAATTCTTGGTAGTGGGGAGGAGGTTGTTTTTCAGTCACACCGCTTATGGGATCTTAGTTCCCTGATCAAGGACTGAACCAGGGCCCTTGACAACTAAAGCACAGACTCCTAACCAATGGACCACCAGGGAATTCTCCATAATCACAGAATTTTGGATTCAAGTCCCTGTACCGCTATTGCTAGATGAGTGATCTTCATCAAGTAACCAAAGTTCTCTAATTCCCAGTTTCCTCATTTGTAATGCAGAAGTAATAATAACCTTTTATAGGATGGTGGTGAGTGCTAAATATAAAGTACTTAAAAAAAGAAACTTGGTATGTGGCATCTTAACATACAACAAATGGTAACTATTACCATTATCATTCACCAGCTCTGTGACCTTGGGAAAGCTGCTGAAATTCTAGGGACTTCACCTGTAAACTTCACCAGGTTGTTGTAAAAATTAAAGGAAATAATTGTTCTAAAGCACCTAGCATAAAGCAACATCTCAGCAAAGTTCCTTTTCTTCCCTCCATCTCCTTTCCTCAAGTCCACATGTGAGATCTCCCTTGTGGCAATGCTCAGGTCCCCAAGGAGGGTACTGAGGACACAGCCAGAGCACCTACAAACTCTATTCTAGAAGGCAGGTCCACTTAACCCCCAAACTAGCCCTAACTTACCCAATGCCTGACTACCCCTGTCCGGAAACATGTTCTTCACCCACTTCTTGCCAAGTGGCTTCAAGTCAGTTGTCTGATGGCCAGACAATTCCTCCCTGCTTACTCATCCTCCAAGAAATTAAACCAGAAGAGAAAGCTCTGAAGTCTAAATGTTGATAAAAGAAAAGGACAGTGATATGTCCAGTGTCACAGGCTAAAAGGGAGAGGTGCTGACCACCCTTGCTGAAGGGCAAATAGACCCCACTGGTCTTGGGCACATATGACAAGGGCAGGGAAACCTGCAGCAGCATCCAGCAGTTCCAGGAATGTCTCAGAACGAGGCCTTCAGCCTACTGGAGTCACTCAGGCATAAGGGAAAATTAGGTTTTTACTAGCAAAGGTCAACTCGTAAATACCTGATTAACTCACGCAAACATACTCTGCTCCAAGTTCTGTGAGAATTTATAACTGATCCGGAACAGAAGTCAAGCCGAGGGCACCTTTCAAAGGCTATAACTAACAATAACTGGGGGGGGGCGGGGTGTGTGTGTGTGTGTGTGTGTGTGTGGGCACCTTTCAAAGGCTATAACTAACAATAACTGGGGGGGGGCGGGGTGTGTGTGTGTGTGTGTGTGTGTGTGTGTGTGTGTGTGTGTGGTGGGGGGTGAGCCTAATCCAAATCAGGTGAGTCCAGACTCTCCAGGGTAAACTACTCTTTCTGGAAACAGCCTCTGCACAAACCAGAAGTGCAAACGTTACCTTGCCTTGAAAGACAAGAGCCAGCCCTCCCACCAAGACCATAGGAAACACCGAAGCAAAGCATATTCATTTCAACACTGCTGCTCAATCCCAGTGACTTCCATTTGTGGGGAAATAATACCAAAAACTCTAATCTCACACATTAGAAAGACATGGTCAGGTCAAACCTGTGAAGTCATTAGCCAGGCTCCCCGAGCAGATCTGCTGTATCCTTGCTGCTTCCATTATACTTTGCAAACCAGGAAGGGAAATCAAAAGGAACTACCTTCCACTGAGCACTTACTAGGACTTGTACAAAAATTTTTAAACTTTTTATTGTAAAGTTATAAAATAAAATAAAAATTAAAAAAAAAAAAAGAAAATCCCTCCAAAAATCCTCTATGAGAGCTAATCCTAGTCCCACATTATAAACGAGGAAACTCAGCATCAGAGAGATTAAGCAATTTGCTCAGGGAAGGGGCTGGTGAAGGGCACAGCCCACATATGAACCCAGTCTGTCTGATTCCAAAACTCAGCCTTTCTTTCCACAAATATTTATTGAGAGCCTACTATGTGCCAAGCACTACTCTTGAGTAAAAACATAGCAGGGTATAAAACAGACAAAAACTCCTGTTTTTATGGTGCTTTCATTCCTAAGCCAAGAATCCTCTGTATTTAGCATACCAGACATTTAATAGGGACACGTCTGTCTTTCTTTCTCCTCCACCAGGCAGGACTCAACAGATACAGGATGAAGGGACGAACGTGGCCGTTTCCCTCACCTCACAGGAATTCCTCTTAGGTGCTGCCCAAACAGCATTCAATGACTTATTCATCAACTCAGCACCCTTCTTCCCGCCTGTGTCACAGGTTTAAGCCATGTGCTGTGCTTAGTCACTCAGTCATGTCTGACTCTTTGGGACCCCAGGGTCTGTAGCCCACCAGGTTCCTCTGTCCATGGGGATTCTCCACGCAAGAATACTGGAGTGGGTTGCCATGCCCTCCTCCGGGGTATCTTCCCAACTCAGGGATCAAACCCAGTTCTCTCGCATTGCAGGCAGATTCCTTATCATCTGAGCCACCCAGGAAGCCATATCTTAAACCAAAAGCTTTCTGGTAGTGCTAGCAAATTGGCTCCAGTCACCCACTGAGTACGCGTCTTCCCAGGTGGCGCTAATGGTAAAGAATCTGCCCCCAGTGCAGGAGACATAAGAGAAGCAAGTTCCATGCCTGGGTCGGGAAGATTCCCCTGGAGGAGGGAATGGCAACCCACTCCAGTATTCTCGCCCAGAGAATCCCATGGACAGAGGAGCCTGGTGGGCTACAGTCCATAGGGTTGCAAACAATCAGACACGACTGAAATGACTAAGCACGCACCCAGGCACCCACTGAGTATGACTACTACAGTACTTGAGGGTTTACAAAACACTTTACCTACATTGTCTTATTTAATCCTCATAAAATTAAACAAGGTAGGTATTGCTTTCATTTAACATGGAAACAGACATGCAGAAAGTATTGACTAGTTACTCGTGTCCTTAGACACAAATAAGTAGCGGAACTAACCCTAATCCTGGAACAGTTCTCTCTAGTCCCAGAATGCATTCTTCTCTCCTTGGCCTAAGGACATCTCATATCTATTCTTAATACTGGAGCAATAAAATGGTGTCATGTCACTATCTACATCATTCTGTTTGATTATGCTATTTCAAATTTCCCATTGTATCTAAACAGAACAAAGAATGCTGTGTTTCAGCCTATTTATTTTGGAATTTATTTTGATTATCATTAATATTTTTATTACGTTTTCCTGTTAAAGGTGTTTATACTTTGTTATGTTCTAATTTGCCATTTATTCCTGAAAGAACAAACGTTTGATGTTAAACACTAAGTATATACACTACATACACAGAAAAAGGCACAAAAGTACTTTTATAATGTGTTTCAAGTCAAGAGAAAGATAATTCAACTTATAAAAATGCCTTCACAGGCTTGCCTTCTTTAAGAAAGTCTTTATCCTATGAAATGAGGCAGACCAGTAGGCAAAGGCTGCAGAAAACATAAGACCCAAATACAGGGTTAATAACTTAGCCTGCTCTTTGCAAAACAAACCCAAGTATCCGCAGTCAGCAGGAATATTCCAGCAACCACAGCCAGGCCAAGGGCGATCACACCACTGTACTCCAGGGAGCACTGCTCTAACTCTTATTAATGACAGGGAGACTATAAGAAAGAAACTGTAAAGCCAGATACCAAAGAAAGGGACCTGAAGTTAGACAGGCCTGCTCCTTGAGAACCCAAAAAGCATCTTGCCTAGAAGGCCCTACTGTCTGCAGAATAACACAGCACACTGGGGCAAACCAAGAAGAGAGAGACCTGACTTTATGTGGGAATGAGCCAAGGCTATGCCCCAAGCCTCCCCTTTACCAGTCTGTCAGAATGACTGAAACTTCAACAATACAACTTCCTTTGGGTTTTTGGTGAACACATCCTGAGTACCATACCTTGCAGGAGTGGGAGCAGTCAAGTGAGAGAAGTATATCCATGCCTCACTGGGTATCAGCCAGAATAGAGTGAAGGGCAAAGTGCTCTGGAAAGAAAATAATTCTGGCTGTAGGAATTGGATAAGACTTTCCAGAGGCAAGAAATTTGCTGTTTAGAAAGATAGGAGGGACCTCCCTGGTAGTCTAGTGGTTAAGAGTCTGCCTTGCAATGCTGGGGACATGGGTTTGATCCCTGGTTGGGAAACTGAGATCCCACAGCCACGGAGCAACTAAGCCTGCCCACCACAACTAAGCCCCTGCGCCACAAGGAAAGATCCCACGTGACACAATGAAGCTCCATCACAGCCTAATTAATTAATTTTTAAAAGAAAGGATATGAAATTGTGCTGCCTTAGGAAGGTACGGAGAAGGCAATGGCACCCCACTCCAGTACTCTTGCCTGGAAAATCCCATGGATGGAGGAGCCTGGTGGGCTGCAGTCCATGGGGTCGCTAGAGTTGGACACGACTGAGCGACTTCACTTTCACTTCTCACTTTCATGCACTGGAGAAGGAAATGGCAACCCACTCCAGTGTTCTTACCTGGAGAATCCCAGGGATGGGGGAGCCTGGTGGCTACCGTCTATGGGGTTGCACAGCGTCGGACACGACTGAAGTGACTTAGCAGTAGCAGTAGGAAGGTAACTAGAGGCTTTGAGAGAGACATGGGTTTGAATTCTGGTTCAGCTGCTTACAGGCTGTAATGACAACCAAACAAATTATTTTCTTTTTATGAGTATTTTCTCATCTATAAAATGGGCATTATGAAAAGATATGGCCATATCTCAAGAGACAGTTGTGTGAAACACCAGCCCTGACCTGGCACATGGCAGGACTTATCCATATCCCTTTTTCTGGTTAGAACAGGAATGTACGAAAGGGAAGACAACCCCAGTGCAATGGGAATTACTTGCCAGCTAACAGAGCAAAGCCCACTGGGGGCTAACAGAACAGACAGTTGACCTGAAAGAGCACTTTTTGGAGGTCTGGAGAGCAGCAAATCCAGGCATATCTGGATCCAGGTCTCAGCCTACATCTCTCTCCACCATGAAATGTGTGATAGCCCATTCTGGACAAATATTATTACATTATCATGCCTTTCATTAAATGAAGACATGGAAACCCACTCCTCAGTTCCCCAGGAAAGACAACCCCATGCCAACTTTTGGTACTCCAGGAGGCTGGAGCAGGACCTAGTTGGAGCTGCCAACATTTTAATTAGCCCAACCTGAAAAGTCTATAACTACAGGAGATTAAAAGGAGCCCCCAGGGAAAGCCTCTGACCCTCACTCAGTTCAGCCAATTAGATCTGCTCAAGTGCCCTAATTTTTATCACTGAATTCCTGGGGGAATCAGGCCTCGCCTAGCTCTGACTTCTGGCTGAAAGTACAGGCACAAGCTCAGCTCAGGCAGAGAAGCCGGGTGTGGGCTATAAGACAGGCAACATCAAATATGCCTGAGGCCTTGACACCTTTCTCGCATTAGTAAACTAAGAACTGCCCTCTGGAAGGCTCTATCCTCCACCCCAGATTCTCAAGTCAAGGGTACCCTCAATCCAGTAACGCTTGTATTTTAAAGGGGGATTCTCCAAAATGAAAATGACGTAAAGCTCACAAGAATCAAGCTGCATGGTACACAGGGGGCAAATGTAAAAACTAAGGCACAGAGGGATAAAGAGTCTTGTTCAAGTTAATGACAAGATGTTATACTCAAAAACCAATAGACGTCACTTTCCCTAAGGCTCGGCCCTCTGCCTTACAACTGTACCAGGTGTGGCCATACTTTTCTGATCGTCATTAAGAGTCAAAAAGCAAGGTTATAAGGAAAAGCGAGAACCTAGGAAACATAAGATAGTAAACAGAGGGGAAAAACCAGAAAACTGGATACATGATCAGATAATTCAGAAGAGGAAAACTAATAATAATAAATTACTCACATTTGTATAAGACACTTGTCACATTATCTCATAAACTCTGCATGCATTGACCTTGTGAGATCGGTTCTGTTACTCCCCCAAATACCAGGCATGGGGAAACTGAGGCCCAGAAAGATCAACAGTATCACAGCCCAAGCAAATTCCTAGTCTAGTGTTCTTTATTTAGTAAACTAGGTTTTTCATAAAGAAAGCCATGAAGATTCAAGAGGACTAATCTAGAAAGAGGGAAGAAAATGAAAAAAAGGTTCAAGAAAAACAGTGGGGAAAAAATGCTTTAAGACAGAAGCTACAAAACAGTAAACAGGTATTTTATTAATCAGAAAACCTTGAGAGGGTGTGTGACAAAACATCAAGATGGCCAGTTTCAGGCCTGCTCCTATGACAATGAGTGGACACAACCACAGACCAGACCCGCTACCTGATGATACCCAAGCAGCCTCCTCCCCATCTCAAGAGGACTCAGGAACATGTATGCTAACCAAAAAGATGACCACAAGAGGACTCCAGGCACTAGCTTTGACCAACAGCTGCACCCGGGCACCTCTGTCCCAAGCCAGGGCTTACTCTAGTCTAACAGGAGCTTCCCCTCAAAACATAGCCTAAATTCAGCTAGCACTCTGCCCCCACAGACCTTGAAGGTTGGTAGAAACTGAAGGCTGGTAGAAGAGCCTGGGGGAAAGGGATAATAATCACCTTCTCTCAAGCCAAGAACACCTGGAAGGGTATAAATCACTTAATGTTCCTTCTGCAACTTCATTTCACACCAGAAAATTAAAGATGTGTGACTGGAAAACTTAGCATGTTCCCAGATCTGAAAGCCCCGAATGAAGGTAAGTTAGTTGCCTAGGAAGCCTAAAATGAAAGACCTTCCACAAAAAACTGCAAGTTTAAAGTCTGCTCTCACTAGGCCAAAATACTCGCTATACATATGGCTCCAAACCAAGTCAAAATCCTAGAATAACACCCTCACACAGTCCTTGGGGGTTTTACAAAGTGTCTTATCTTCCATTGTCTGTATGAGGTAGAGATTAATACTCTCTTTACTGCAAATTTGGAAACTAAGGCTCAGAGAAAAAGCAACATGTTCAAGGTCTCACAAATGGAAAATGGCAAAGCCTGGAACGAAACCCAGGTTTTCCTATCTGCAAGAGTCTCTGATTTTCCTGCAGTAAAGGCCCAGCTTTGTTAGGAAGCTTAACAGGTAAAAGCAAGAGATCTGGATTCTCAGACTTGGAATCCACCAAGTAGTTCCTGTGTGACCTTAGGCAAATCCCTTGACTTCTTTGGGCATCAGAAAACTCATTCAAAAATGGAGTGAAGTGAAACAAGCACAAAGAGAAGAGAATTCTTTGGTTCCTAGAGTACAGTGAAGTGTAGCCCTTGCCTATCACTTCAAATGAAGTCAACCAGCCCCCTAGTCATCACACCCTAGCACTGGCCCTCCTTCAGACTGCCATTTTCTATTACTGGCACCACCAGGGACCTCATTGCTGCTGCTGCTGCTGCTGCGTCGCTTCAGTCGTGTCCAGCTCTGTGCGACCCCAGAGACGGCAGCCCACCAGGCTCCCCCACCCCTGGGATTCTCCAGGCAAGAACACTGGAGTGGGTTGCCATTTCCTTCTCCAATGCAGGAAAGTGAAAAGTGAAAGTGAAGTCGCTCAGTCATGTCCGACTCTTAGCGACCCCATGGACTGCAGCCCACCAGGCTCCTCTGCCCATGGGATTTTCCAGGCAAGAGTACTGGAGTGGGGTGACATTGCCTTCTCCCCACACTCAAAACATGGTTTTGACTCTTTTCTTCCCTCCCTACACTTAAACTCTAAGTCCTATTGAGTCTACCTCCACAATGCAGACCCTGATCCCTGCTCTTGAACAACTGCAAAGCCTCCTGTGCAGACTTCCTGCCTCCAACCTCATCCCATCAATGCCTTGTGTGTAGTCCATGAGATTAATCTTCCTAAAGTAAAACTCATGTCATGTCTCTCCCCTACTCAACACCTGCAAGGCCTACAAAGTCAAGTCTGAACTCTTTAGCCTGACATTGAGGTTCTCCATTATCATTCCTCAGTCTTTTTTTTTTCTTTTTTGCCTTATTTTATAGTACTCTCCATCATAAGTGCTTCTCTCCAGCCAACCTGGACTAGTTAATGTCCCCAAGGCTCTTCACTTTGTCCCACTCCATGCCTTTATTCATGACACTTCCTCTGAGTGGAATGCTTCCCAGCCAGAGGAAACCTTCTATTTCTGCCTGGAGTACCTGAAGACTCTCCACTTCCTCCTCCATACACAACCCTGACCTCTCCAGGTGGAAGTGATCCCATTTTCCAATAGGACCATAGGACACTGAACCTAGATTGCCTTACATGATAAGCTATAAAATGGGAGATGCATTGTGAGGATTAAACAAGATAATGTATGTGAAAGTATTTAACCCAGTCCTGGTATAGAGTATGTGCTCAATAAAGAGGAGCTCTTATTAGGATAAAGAAAAACAATGGTACACATCTAACTTCCCTATTATACTCAATCCTTTTCCCAGACAGGGTATAACACACGTGTTAAACGTTAACTGAAGAGGTGAAGAATGCTATATATATATACAGACCCTATCCCAAAGCTTATATCCACAAGAGCTCAACCATAATGCTACTTCTGGAGGCTAGAGACTGAATACATAGCACTCCGTAGCTATACTTTTCATCAATGTGAGGCTCCCCTGCAGAATGTATAAGTGAATACACTTTCTCACTCCCTCTCCCATCTCCTACAAATTCTAATCCCAGTTTATTCCAGACCACTTAGGTGACAGAACAAACGCATGTCACTAATGGTCTGATAAGCTGTATACTTTTTAATCCAAATGCACATCTCTACTAAAATTCATATAGGTGTCTCCTTCCCTCCTACAGTTATTAAACAAAAACAGAAACAGCACTGGCCTTTGGGTCAGATAAACCTAAAATTCAAATCCTGGCTTAGTCATCTTGGGAAAATTACTTAAATTCTCAGAGTTACAGTTTCCCCATCTACACAATGAGAAAAATGCCCATCTTTAAGGGCTGTTGCACAGATGTAAAGTACCTACCGCAGTGCCTACAACAGGTGCTCAATAAAATGGTAGCTATCACGCCATTCTTATCATTGAAGTTATTTGAGTTGTCTTAATTACACACTTATCTCTTTAGTGATATGCAATATGAGCTCCAGTGAACTTTGCCCTTGTCAGCAAAGCTTTCTTGAAATAAGACCTGAAGTCTGAGTACCCAGGTACACACACAGACACAAGCTGCTTTCTAACTTTTGTATGTGTTATACCTGAAGTGCACCCAGCTCCCCTGGTCCCTGCATTCTAGACACTGGCTCTGGGAACTTGGAAAACACTAGCACACTTGTTTTAACATACACAGTGGTGATGAGAGTTCTGAGAGCTTCGTGAGAGCCCTGAGATAACCCAGAGAGGCCAATCAGGAGCAGAGCTGCTGAATCTCACTGGAGAAAATCAGAGGCATATGAGATTTGGAAGTCTGCCTGCCTGCCTCAGGCCTGCCAGCCAGTGAGATTTCTGGTCATTACCTCGGCCAGAACTCAATACAAGGGAGCCAGGAGCTCTGTAAACGTGGCTCATGGAGAAAGGGACAGGTTCGTCTGGGTTGGGCCATGCTGACAGCACAGCTGGCTCTCTTAGGCCTTTGCTCCTTTACCAATTCTCCCTAGAGGCCCCTCCCCAGTGTCTTGAAGGAAAGCTGGTGTGATGTCTGCTCAGGCTGGAGTTCTCTGAGGCCCAGGGAGTTCTCAGAATCAGAGACAACATTTACAACACCGATCTTCACCAGACTATCCTACCTCCCTACTGCACAACAAGCCCAGTATGAAAGAAGGCTCCCTTCTCCATCCCACAGGACAGGCTAAGGAGAGTAGTTCTGTTCATTCGGCTGCCTCATGCTTGCTCTGTGGTGAACCACGGCGTCCATGGAACCGAGGACAGAGAGCAGCAGGGCCCAAGGAAGCCCTGCCTCAGGTCTCATATCAGGCCTCCAGGAGCTCAGCCCTGCTCCACTCCTACGACAGCCACTGTCTCAGGGCAGCCAGTGCTATGGCAAATAGAAACTACCAGAGTCAAGGGCGGACCCACCCGCTGAGTTGTCAGCATGACTGATAACTATCTCCAAGTGCAGCTTCAGTAGGTACTCAGTAAATAGGGATGAAGTACCATGGGGTCGGACTAAGAGTTCCACACGACTAAGCTAAGAGTTGGACACGACTGAGCGACTTCACTTTCACTTTTCACTTTCATGCATTGGAGAAGGAAATGGCAACCCACTCCAGTGTTCTTGCCTGGAGAATCCCAGGGACGGCGGAGCCTGGTGGGCTGCCGTCTCTGGGGTCGCACAGAGTTGGACACAACTGAAGCGACTTAGCAGCAGCAGCACCACCAGGCAGTAGAAAAACACTGAATGACTACAGAGCTTCTCAGAAAGCCCCCACGTGGACTCTACCCCTTACCTCAAAGCACTCTTGTCAAAGTTTTTCCTAGGAACTGATATCAATTTACCTGGCACTCTCCCTAGATGACTATTCGGTCCTAAGATCAACTCATTATTATTCATCCATTTATTCAACAGGTATCTACTGGGCACATACCCTCTGATCCATGCTGTGATAGATACTAAGGATGGGTGCTATGGTTAAAAAAAAAACAGACATGGCTCTTACCCTCAAGAGAGGAAAATATGCAAAAAACAAACAAACGAAAAAGGCTTTAAAAGCTATACAACCACTTCATACACATTTTAATCCCATTTTCAAGGGAGGAGACTGAAGTTTGGGTTGTGATGTCAGGAAGAACTCAAGTCACGCCCAGTGCTCTTGATTCCACATCAGGCTATGTCTTGTTTTAAGTGGCATAAGCAGGGTGAGAAGTGCACAGAGTGTTGTAGATAGCAAGTGCTACTGGAGTCCAGAGATGAAAGGGAACTTGTGGCTAGCATTAATGGCAGGGAACACTTCACAGAGGACTGACAGGTTAGGCAGGAGAGGGGAGGACATTCTGGGAGGCAGTAAAATGATATCTGTAAATAAAGGCAAAAGAGAAGCAGGATAAAGTGTGATCTGCAGACCAGGACAAAGGAAAAAGCCTCGCTAGGCCAAAATGTAAAGAGGGGAACAGAGGAAGACGAAGTGGGCAAAGCAGTCTGGGCCCAGAAGGAAAATACCACCCCTAGAGGGATTTTAGGGAGAAGGCAATGGCAACCCACTCCAGTACTCTTGCCTGGAGAATCCCATGGATGGAGGAGCCTGGTAGGTACAGTCCATGGGGTCGCTAAGAGTCGGGCACGACTGAGCAACTTCACTTTCACTTTTCACTTTCATGCATTGGAGAAGGAAATGGCAACCCACTCCAGTATTCTTGTCTGGAGAATCCCAGGGACAGAGGAGCCTGTTGGGCTGCCATCTATGGGGTCGCACAGAGTCGGACACGACTGACGCGACTTAGCAGCAGTAGCAGTAGCAGAGGGATTTTAAAGCCTGCACCATCTCCAGTCCAAACTCCCCAGCAGAAAGCGAAAGTACAGAGCTGTTGACTCATTTCACGTTTTTCCTTGCAGGCCTCTCATTGACATAAATCTGCTGCGCTCTGATCAACACGACAGGACCACAGCCATCCCTATCCAAGTCTCACCTGCCTTAGCAAGTTGTGCCAAAAGAGGCATGGCTTCTGTCAAATTCTCAGTGCTCAGAAAGCACCCCCTTGGCACTTTTCAGGTGATCAGAGCAACCCCACAGGGCTTTAGATACATTTACCCTGCCTGTGGAGGCCCCAAATCTATATATAATGCAACAAGCTGAGCCAAACAATGATGATAATCTTAGTACAGCACTCTGACCCACCTCCTTCAGGAAGTCTGCTCTGTACATTCCAACAAACAGCTCTCTCCTTGCTTTGAACTGAGATTGCCAGTGGAGTGTAGAATGCAGATATTAGTCACCATATGCCACAGATATTACTGAGCTTCTTTTTCTGTGCCTCACATAAAAGCTCCCTAGCCGGGCAGGGAAGCTCCTCAGAAGCAGCGCTGACTTGACATACCCCCAATTCTGCCCAGTGCAATCTCTGTGAACACTATACAGTATTGTGAACTGCTTTCTGCTCCTCCTCTGTATGGGTCTCAGACCTCCTAACAACCCAAACCGGCTGCATTAGGGTAGAGTCTCCACCACAGAGTGGGAACAGCATGTGAATGATAATTAGACAAAATTAGATTATAGACCCAACTGAGACCTTGGGCAAATCTGTTCCTGTCATATGTCAATTAAGGAGTTTAGGAGCAATGGTACTTAAAACCCCTGCCAACTCTGACATACTAGGATGTGAAGTCCTGGCACCCAACACCAACAACGCAAAAGGTCAGAGTAAGTTTTCCAGCTGTCAATGTGTAAGTCCCAGTTCAATGGCACTAATATGTCTAGCTCTCCAAAGCCAAATTGGGGCAGTGAAAGCTCCAAGGTCAGTGGCTATACAATGAGCTCCAGAAATGAACGTACCAGACAAGGAGTTGGGACACATGACTAGAACCTAGAATAAAAATCTAGTTTAGAACTGGGTTTAAAACAAGGGAGGAATACAGACAGAAGGGCCATGTCAACTCTACATGTCAAAGCAATGAAGTCATACATGAACCAAACAGACATACCACCAAAGGGAGTAGAAAGACTCCACAAGACTCTAAGGAGTAGGCAAAGGAAGTCAGAGAAAAGTTCAGAGGACTCAGCACCCAGAAGCCACTGTTCTCAAGATCATAGCCCTAGAATGATATCACAGGCATCCTCTATGATGGCCCCCAGGGATCCCTACCCTCTTCATGCTACTGTATAATCCCTTGGGAGTAGAAGGGCGCGTTTAAGCTTAAGTGAGGGCTTCTTTTAGCAAGGGATTTCCCTGGTGGCTCAGGTAAAGTGTCTGCCTACAATGTGGGAGACCTGGGTTCGATCCCTGGGTTGGGAAGATCCTCTGGAGAAGGAAATGGCAACCCACTCCAGTACTCTTGCCTGGAAAATCCTATGTACAGAGGAGCCTGGTAGGCTGCAGTCCATGGGGTCACAAGGAGTCCCAAACGACTGAGTGGCTAAACTTTCACTTTCACTTGCACCTGGAGTTCATGCTAGACTTGCTGACTTGCTTCTAACATATAGAATATGGCAGAAGTTGTGGCCCATTAATTGCAAGATTAGGTGATGAAAAGACTACAGCTTCCACAGTGGGCACTCCCTCTTACAGCACTTGTCCTAGGGAAAGCTAACAATCACGTCATGAGGCAGCCCAGTGCCAAGACCCATGTGGCAAGGGTCCAAGGCCTACCAACAACATAAATGAGCTTGAAAGCAAATACTTGCCCCCGCAGTGAGCCTTTAGCCCTAGCCCAACAACTTGACTACTGCCTCATGAAAGACCTTGAGCCAGAGGCACCCAGCTAAGCAGCACCCCGATTCCCAACCCACAGAAACTGAATATAATAAATGTTGACTATTTTAAGCCTCTACATTTGGGGATAATTTGTTATGCATCAACACAGGTAGGGACTAGACCAATCTGGTCAGCCATTTCAAGTCTGCAGGTGGGGCTAGGGAAGTGGTTACAGCCGGTAAAAGGAAGGGGGTATAGGCCGGAAATGAAATACTAGCACCCAGACATTATCAACAGCGTTCCTGTGGCCTAGAGTAAGCCTTGATTTAAGGGTCTAATTTGTCCACACCCAGGGTCCAGATAAGTCTAGAGGGTACACCTGAAGTAAAATATGAACTGCAGCAGGTTCAGAGAAGTAACTTTCATTAGAAAGGTGCCACCAAAAGGAGCTGAAGCTCCAACACTCTGGCCACTTAATGCAAAGAGCCAACTCATTGGAAAAGACCCTGATGCTGGAAAAGACTAAAAGCAAAAGAAGAAGGGGGCAGCAGAGGATGAGATGGTTAGATAGCATCAATGCACATGAATCTGAGCAAACTCTGGGAGATACTGAAGGACAGGGAAGCCTGATGTGCTGCAGTCCACAGGGTCACAAAAAGTCCGACACGACTTAAGCGATTGAACAACAACAACCATAAAACACTCAGGTTCTGACTAAGACTTTTCAGGCTCATAAACCTGAGGTGCTGCTGCTGCTGCTGAGTGAAGTGAGGCTGTTGCACTCAAACTGATCTGAATGACTTTTTTAACAAAAGCAAAAAATGAGAAATTCTTTTTGTTTGTTTGTTTTGCCTCACCACACAGCTTGAGGGATCTTAGCTCCCTGACCAGAGATCAGAACTAGGGACTGAACCCAGACCCCGCCAGTGAAAGTGCTGAGTCCTAACCACTGAACCATCAAGGAATTCCCAAAAAGTGAGAAATTCTAAAGCAATGAACTTTCTAAAGAAGTAAAGTTTATTTCTTCAACTTTATCTAACCCTTTCAAAGGAAAATTTTTTCAATTTCTAAGCAAGTGCCTAGTAACCTACAGTAGAAACAGAACCAGACAATAAAACCCCTCCAATTCAGTTTTACAACCTCTACAATATGTAAAGTATACCACATGCCTAGCCTTTCACTAGTGGAGAAAGCAATGGCACCCCACTCCAGTACTCTTACCTGGAAAATCCCATGGACGGAGGAGCCTGGTGGGCTGCAGTCCATGGGGTCGCTAAGAGTTGGACATGACTGAGCAACTTAGCAGCAGCAGCAGCAGCCTTTTGCTAGAAGTTTTTTGTTCTAACCCTTGAGGAGTTTATATCAAGCAGGCCAGGCACATACACAGAAAACTCCAACAGGGCAGCATGATTGATAAGATTATAGACTCCACCATCCTCCAGAGCAGCACTTTGTGATAGGTGACTAGACTATTCAAACACCTTTGTTAACATAGCTATGGCCAGACCGGTGCTTCCCTGGTGGCTCTGATGATAAAGAATCTGTCTGCAATGCAGGAAACCTGGGTTCGATCCCCTGGAGGAGGGCAATGGCAACCCACTCTAGTATTCTTGCCTGGAGAATCCCCACAGACAGAGGAGCCTGACAGGCAATAGTCCATGGGGTCACAAAGAGTCAAACACGACTGAGCGACTAAGCACAGTATGGCCAGATCATTGAGGTTAAGCTCTGCAAGCCAGACTGGTTAAGGATATATTGACAGATAAAGTGTTTTGATAAAAACAACAAGGGCTGGATACACTGATCCCCAGAGTTAGGGTTCTGAGCCTGCCACTTTTTCACTATGTGACCAACAACACAATTTTCTCAGCTATAAATCCTTCACCTTTAAAATAGGCTTAATGGGAATTCCCTGATGGTCCAGTGGTAGGACTCCATGCTTTCACTGCAGGGAGCATGGGTTCAATTCCTGGTCAGGGAACTAAGATCCTGCCTGCTGTGTGGTGCAGCCAAAAAAAAAAAAAACAAGCATAATAATAAAAACAGCTCTACCTACTTCCAAAGTTAAGGATAACATAAAACAATACATTGAAAAGGGAAAACAGATCTGAGCTTCAATGAAAATACAGAGTACTCTGGGTGAGCAACACCTCCAAGTGTTGAGGAAAAGCCCAGAATGGGTACCAAGATATACGAAAAGCTTTGAAAGGAAGAGAGAAAATGCAATCCATTCAAACAGGCCCTGATTCCAGCTTTTCTAACAAATTTTAATAGAGGTTTTAGGTTGGGCCCAATAAAAACAGATATAGACAAAGTACAACCCCTCCTCCCTTCTTACACAAAGAGCTTATACTTGCAAGAGAGCAAACATCTGTACAATGTGCCATGTGTTACATTAGAACTTTATATGTAGTATCCAGGGGTAATAAAGAAAGCTCTGTATTATTATTAGTTGACTTCTTAAACTGTGGTGTAGCACATGGGTATTCAATGCATTATTCTTTATATTTAGTTGTATATCTTCATAGATTGTATTTTTTTTTTTTTTTAATTAGCAGTAACAAAAAAAGAAAGCTCTGTTGGAGACCCAGTTTGGTATCTTTCTCTCTCCCAAAAAGTGTGATAGCCAGAGCTACAGGGTCTCCTGGAGAATCATTTCTCACAAAGGGTAGTATACCACAGTATGCCCATGAAATCACTCAGGACTGTATCTCAAAGCCACTCAGAAGGAAATGAAGGGCCCCTTGGGGCTCAAAGACAAGTCCTTTGGAGACCTAGGAAACCCTCCCCGTAAGACCTCATCCCCTCCTTGTCAGAGAACAGGAGTTCTTAGCATGAAGGCTCCACATTCCTAAGGGGCCCATGAGAAGAATTCAGGAGGGCTTCTGAATTTGAATGGGAAAGAAATTATATCTTATTTTCAGTATTCTCTTACTGAAAGTTAGCATTTCCTTCAATTATATATTAAAACCAACCACAATATTATTAGCACCACCTACGATTTTGTCACCAACAGAAATTACAGACATACCCATGCCACATTACCATTGGTGAAGACATCTCCAAATATTATACACAATCATCATTACTTCAAAATTATAGTAGTTATCAGACCTGCCACAGATCACACGTGACTGCAATCTTCCTGTCTACTGGCCTTCATGTGAGGTAGTTGGCCAACTATGAAGCAACTCTGCCCAGTTATTGTTCAGCCGCCAAAGAGACCCCATGCGCTCACACTGGTGCTCCAGACGTTTACAATACCCCCTTTCCTCCAGCAATCCCCAAGTCAGGCTACTCCCCACCAGGTTCTCTTTTGCCTCCGCCCAACCCCTCCTTCCAGGAAGCCCTCCCCAGCCACCTTAGCCTAGCTCAGCCCACGCAGAGCTCTTTTAATCCTTAGCCTACACTGTCTTCCCTGCTTGCTTCATTAAACTTGTGTATAATGTTGTATTTAATATTCTCTAAATATATATCCCCACCCCCACTCCCAAACTAGACTTCTTTGTAGCCCTAGGTTCCTTCCAACTGGACTTGTGGTTTGAATAACTGATTAAGCCTGGGTCCCTGACTCAAAGGTCTTTGTCTAGTTCTACTAATAACCCACTGTGGAATTTCTGTGTGATGCCCCTCTGGACATCAGTTTCCTCACATGTAAAAAATAAGTTGAACTAACTGATGTTTCCACCTCTAAACTTTTGAGTTAAGCAACCACTTTTTATCTCCCCAAGATCTGAGAAAAATTATGGAGGAAACTGAGAAGCCTCCCCCAGTTCTCCCAGGCAGGGTTAGTCACTTGCTCCTCTGGGCTTCCCACAGCCTTCTGTATGTATATATCATACCTCTACTATAGCCTTTATCACAAAGTTTTGAAAGAGTGTATAACCCAGTGGCTGAGGTGGAGGTGGGGAGAAGAGTCAGACTGCCAGAGTTCAAATTCTGGCTCTATTCCCTACTATCTGCACAACCTTGGACAAGTTACTTGACCTCTTTATGATTTCATTTCCTTACTTATAAAACAGAGATAATACCAAGCACACACAATGGTTTTAAGAATTAAAAGAAATGTTTGGAATAGTGCCTGCCACACAGTAAGCACTAAAAAATGTCCATTGCTATTACTGTTGATGTTAGTGATGTTATTAATGTTAGTGATGTTATTAATGTCTTACCAGGCACTAGGTTCCTACTTTAGCTAGCTCTCTTTCCTCCTCTCATTCTGTGCCACAGCACTCCATGTTTTCTTCCACAGTACCTGCCACAAGATACTACATTTATTTATTTATTTTCTATCTTCCCACTAGATTCTAAACTCCATGAGGCCAGAGAACATGTCCGTTTTGTTCATCCCAACACCGGAACTTCCCTGGTGGTCCAGCGGCTAAGACTCCCAATGCAGGGGACCGGGGTTCCACTCCTGGTCAGGGAACTAGATCCTACATGCCACAACTAAGAGTTTGCATACTGCAACTAAGAGCTCAAATACAGCAGCTAAAGATGGCACATGCCCCAACAAAGATCAAAGATGCCGCCGTATGCCGCAACTAAGACCCAGCACAGTCAGATAAATAAATAAGCAAACAAACAAATATTTAAATAAATAAACTCCCAACACCAAACACAGAGCCTGGCCCAGAGCAGACACTCAAATATTTGCTGAATAAAGAGCACATGAACTGGCACTGTCCAATGTTTGCTAAATAAATTAACCTAGTTAAGGATGATTGTCAAAGCTGAGGTATAGGTGCAGATGATGTCCTAGCTGCCCTAGGATTAGAGTGACCCTCTGCCCATCCCCCAGTATTAGTCTCAGCCAAGCCCCACCCACCTGCTCTTGGCCCCAATCCAGTTCCGGGAGCTACCCTCAGCTAAAATTAGCATAGCCACCAAGATGGCCAGGCCATTTATAGCCTTGGAGGCAGCAGCAGCTAGCTGGGTGGGCAGGCAGGACTCTGGCCTCCCACTCCATTAGCAGTTGATTGAGAAGCCAACCTGCACTCTGTAGACTGCCTAGATGCCTTTCCTCCAAGGCCCTGTTCTAGCTCTGCTGAGTCAAACCACAGTTCCTGAGTAGAGGCCCTCAACCAACACTGGCAGTCACAACCCCAGACTCATGTGGGACCCGTCACACACATTCTGCAGGAAACATTTTGAGTTTCTAGAGACAACGGGTCCAGAGACTAAGAGAGGTTCCAAGCATCAATTTCAGGCCAGTTTCACAAGTGCCAGACCCAGAGCAGCACCACCATCAAGTACAGATCTTTACTGAAAAAGTAATTTAGCACAGCTGGGTATACAGGCACCAAAGAGCCAGAGGTGACGGGAATGGCTTCTTTACAGTTACAAACAGTTAGTAAGTTCTCCTAGCAGAGCACTGCCTTCCCTAGAGAGCCAGACCTTTATGATAGGCATATACATCCAACAAGACAAAAAATGCAATTTTCTGGCTCCTGCAGAAGACCCTCCAGAGGATAAAAATACAGCCCTTTTATTGGATCTTTCACTAGGGCCCACTAACTCACCAGGAGGAAACTAACATTCTCTTGCCCTTGCTTAGTGCTCCTTTAACAGGGCAGGGCCTGCGAAGTTGGAAGAAGGCTAGGTCCTAAGATTAGAAAACTGAGCATAGGACCCAGTTTCTTCAACAATAAAAACGGGGATAATACCACCTGCCCCACATTCTAATTGAGCATTTGCAAGACTTTTATGGGGAAAAATAGCTGTGTGGTTGTAACATACAAACTTTAGAAAACATACAAATTGACTAGATATGTTGACTCTGACTTAGAAAAGTGGCTGTTTTAAGGCTAAAACTCCTGAGTTCTGAGGATACAGAGGGAATCGAAAGGCTGTGTAAAAAGCTCCTCACCAAATCCAGTCCACGAGCCCAGACTACCTCTCTGCAAAAACGAGTTCCTATCTGAGTCGGAGACAAAGCCCCAGACAGGCGCAAAGGGACAACCTACCAGAACAACAGTGCTGGAGCCTCCAGTTTACCACAAACCATAGCCATTCCCAGCACCTGGGTCTCTAAGATTTCCTGCCTGGGGTTCAATATTATTGTGACAACAGAAAGTAATTTCTGAACTGAGAGGAAGAAAAAAACCAAAAGAGAAGCTTTAGTATAATCAACATAACCAGGCCTCTAAAATACATTGTGTGGAGGGCTGTCTCCATAAGCTTCATTCAGGGGGTGGTTATGAGAGATGAGGAATGCCTTTTACCGATGGCATACACAAACACACAAATCTTCCTGACAGCTAGCTAGTGCCTAAATTCAAGACTTCATCCCTTTTAGCACGTGTCTAAAATATAGAACTGTTCCTCGCTGACCAAAAAAAAAAAAAAATATATATATATATATTCATTTTACATAGGCATTCATATTTTAGGGTGAAAAAGGAACATATTATTAGTTACAAACAGGGATGTCACTGGGACAGCAGAAATGCTCCTCAAATCTTCTTCACAGTTTGACCTACATCGGCCTACTAGTCTTCCCCTTCACAGCCCAGTGAGAACCAAGCTTTCGGTTAGTTTCAGGGGCCAAGGAGACAATGTGTGGAGAAACAGGATCAATACGCAAGGAGGTCCTATCTTCAAAGCTACATCCTAGGTACCATGCTTATACATAAGGCAACTTCTGGCATCACTTGTAAGTTAACCCTTGAGATACCTATAATCACACCCAGCCCAGTCAAGGAACTTAAAGGGGGATTACCTAAGAAGGGTCTACCACCAAAGCCAGCCCCAGAATCCATCCATGAAACTTCCTGGCCACCATGACACTTCCTTTTCCTCCTTGTATCAATGGGTATTCACTGAGGCTACCCCTCACCTGAGCTTGCCCATCCGTAGAAAGAATCCAGCTATAAATTCTCCTTACTCTGCAGCCCACTGCTTTGGGCAGATCCCAGTGACAGGGTGAGAGACATGAGGGTAAAAAACTGGATTCCTTCTAAGCCTTGTATAAAACAACTGAATTTTAAAGGTGCTTTTTTTTTTTTCCTACAACAGAGCACCAGGGCTCCTACTTTTTTGACAAGGCTCGATGAGTACACAGGAAAAAGCAGGACAGATCAAAAATATCGTAGAACTCCTACCATCATCAGTCAGAAGAAACAGAGTAAGTCAACAAGTGGTCCCAGGAATTATATCATGCCTATGTCAAGAAAAGTCCATTTAACTCCCTAGTGATAAACAGCATTCCATCTAAGGAACTGCTTTGATATTTCAAATGGGCACAGCTAGGAGACAGCAGATTACCTAAGGGCAGGGAGGAAATAGGGTTCCCACACTCACTGGAATAGCAAGGCACACCTCAACACTAACTTACAGAGTAATAAAGCTGGCTCAGTCCTGACTTTCCCTGCCCAGTCCAAGTAGCCTCAACCTCCCCGGTGCTGCCAAGTGCTGAAACTGGCCAAGCGCAATAGACTTATCATCTGCCCGGGCCATTATTCCAGACAAGTAGTCCTGAGACAGGGTCTTGACTCGCTGATCTGAAAGGCCAAGGTGCGCCAGAAGCAAACCGCCTTTCTCTGCCAACAAAAAACATCCTGAGGAGGGATGAAGAAAGTTGTTCAAAAGACATCAGCAGTAGCTCCTGAACGGAAAGAACTCCCTGGATTCCTAAAAACTGGCAGTGCCATGAGTGGATCCTCCATCAATCACAAGTGTAGAAACCGACTGTTCAAACTTCCCCACTTGGGCAACTCAGTTCTTGCCCGTGGCAAGGCCTTACCTGCTGCAGTGGACTCCTCAGAATTGGCCCCCGAGCCGGTCGCCTTCTCGCTGTGGCTTTGGCTGAGGCTCTGGCCGTGATGCAGGAGAAGCCCCCAAAGGAGCCACAGGGCAAGACGAGCGCACACATCCATGACTCCAGGTCTCAGTCAACATGCGCCTGATGGAGACACCTCAGGATCTCAGAGGCAAAGTCGGGAGCTTGGTCCTGGAACCCCAGGCAAGATGCCCTCGAGGTGCCGCAGCTGTCCAGCCACCCGCGCGTCTGCCTCCTCCGACAGCCAAAGGTCAAGTGCTCCAAGTTTGGGAGCGGGAGGAAGGCCGGCGTCTCCGGCCCAACTGTGGGTCCGCTGGAGCTGCGACGGCCTGAGTGCCCTGTCAGCTCGAGCCGCTTCCGGAGAGTTTGGACAAGGTGGCCGCGGAGCCGCTGTCCGCTCCGCAGCCGGCTACACCCCTTGGGGAGTGGGTGAGCGGGCGGGACCTCCCGCGGGCACAGGAGTGGGGGAGGGAGAAAAAGGAGGAGAAGGGGGCACCTGGCTTCGCCCCGCCGAGGATCCGCGAGCAGCGCAGGTTCGGGGAGGGCGTGCGACTTCGAGGCCCCCGCGCGCGCGGGTGGCTCGGGGATCCCAGGCCTCCAAGGCCGAGGTCAGCGATCCCGCCCAGTCCCGTGCCCCGGCCGGGGGTGCCCAGGTTCAGCAGGCGGACGCGCACGGGCCAGGCCCGGGATAGAGGCTCGCGGGCGTGCGGCGGGAGGCGCGGGGCGGGCCCGGGGCGGGCGGGGGCGTGCTCTCCCGCAGGCCCGCCCAGCGCCGCCCGGCCCCCAGCGAAGCCCGGGCCCGCCCCAGCGCCGGGCTTATCCCGGAATAACCTGTTGTAGGCAGCCGTCCGGCGCCCACAGACCCCGGAGGGCTCTCCCGGCCAGCGCTAGTCTCCGCTAGGATCCCTCTCCCCAGCCAAGGGTCGGGTCCCAAGCCTCCCTTTCGCCCACTAGAGTCTCTCCCGTGCTAACCGCCCTCAAACGGACGGGCTGGCTGGCCCTGACACGCAAGTCGCTCAGGTAACCCAGGCCTGCGGCGGCGGCGACGATGATGACAGTAGCCCGGATCTCCGGGCCTCGGTGCCGATCCACTCGCCTCAGCTCTAGAGCCGGGCAGGGCAGAGGGCCTGGACACTACGACTGCCGCCGGGTACTGCCCGAGGCGACAACGACCCGGCCCGGTTCAGCAGGGGGCGCGTTCCCAGCCCCCTACTCCCGGCCGGCATCCCAGGCTCCGCCCCTCTCGCCGCGCCCCGCAGCCAATCGGCTTCCGCCTCTCTGCAGCTTAGGAACCCGCGCGCTTAGTCACCCCTGTGCAGCGGCCCCTGGTGGGCAAAGCTAGGTTTTATGCGGCCCGGATCGGAGCTCGCTGGGAGGCCCTGCCCCTTTGCAGAGGGCTGGGGAATTAGAGCGAGGACCCGCCCCGGGGGGAGGCCCATTTGGGCCTGCTAGTGTTTTCAGAAGGAATGATGCCAGAAAACAAAGCGAAGCGTCCAAACCAGTATAGGTAAAATGGCCCCACACATTCCTAAATGGCCAAAGGGCCCCATATCTGCCTTCCTGACCTCCTCCCCACCAACTCCCCCCGCCATCCAAGCTAATTAGGATGCCCTCCCTTAACACTATAAGCCCGTTTTCCTACCCGTCCCTCTACCCCCTCCCCTCTGAGGTTTCTGCGGGTAGGGCCTGTGTAGGTTCCTCCCTGCATCTCACTCTCCCAGCTCTGTATGTGGCTTGAGGGTGTTAGCGACTTGAGAACGAGTGCCCCTATAAAGAGGGAGAAGCGTCTGGGCCTCCCTCAACAGAGCCTGCACTTCCTGTTCTCTTCTCAAGTGTGCTGTCAGCAGATCTTTACTGAAACCTGCTCTATGCCCTGCCCTGTCCTTGGCACCGGCGGCAGGAGAAAGGATTAGGCCCCGGCCCTCCCCTGACAGTGCTAAGCCAGCTACCTGTTCTGAGCAAGCCCTCTGAAGATCGGGAACACGGATTTGCCCAACAGCTGCCGGGCTTAAGAGTTAGGCTGTTAATATAAAAATACACCTCCGACGTCATCTACTACCACTCTCCCCACTCTCTTATTAAACTTCGGTAACACTGGTCTTAAGTTCCTCAAGCACATGGAATCTCAGCCACCTCCCAGCCCTCGTAGCTACTGTGGCTTCTACCTAAAACACTCTCTTCCCCTCCAGGGCCCCCCATCAAATCCCTCACATGGCTGACTTCTCATTCTTCCAGATACAATTCAAGGGACTTCCCTGGTGGTCCAGCGGCTGAGACTCTGCACTCCCAAGGCAGGGGAGTAATCTCTAGTGAGGGAACTAGATTCCACATTCTGCAATTTAAAGATCCTGCGTGCTGCAACAAAGATGGAATATCCCACGTGCTGCATCCAAGACCCAGCACAGGCAAATAAATGAATAAATATATATTTTTTGAAAGATACAATTTAAGATCTTCTCCTCAGAAACTCCTACTCAGCCACCTCGAGTCCAGAATTGGACCATACACATATCTGTCTTCCACCACCCCACTGGATTATGACTTTTCAGAGGTTAGGGCCTGTGCTTTATTCATCTCCGGGAAATGGCCATCCAGTCACAGACCCTGTACGTAGTAAGTGCTCACAAAAGCTGGTTGACATAAGTTAATTCATTTGATTGTACAAATATTTATTGAGTAACAACTGTATGTTGGAAAACTGGCCCTAACAGAATATAAGCCCCTGATAAACTCATAGCCTTAAACTCAAACAGCAAAGTGGGAAAATAGCTAATATTATTGATAGAAGTAGATGAGAGCAATAGGGAGTGGTAGGGACTGGGGCACCCTGGCGGCAGGCAGGAAGGTGGACTCAGTATTGCTGGATCATCTTTAAGAGAAGATGGAAGTCTGGACTTTTAAATGATATAGCCCCTTTATCAACAAGGACCTACTGTATAGCACAGGGAACTCTATTCAACATTCTATAACAACCGGCTCAATGGTAAAGAATCTGCCCGTCAATGCAGGAGATTCAAGTTGGATCCCAGAGTGGGGAACATTCTCTGGAGTAGGAAATGGCAACTCACTCCAGTATTCCTGCCTGGAGAAGCCCATGGACAGAGGAGCCTGGCAGGCTACAGTCCATGGGATCACAAAGAGTTGGACATGACTGAGTCACAAATACACATGCTCTGGAGCCCAAAATTGCAATTACTGAGCCCGCCCTAGAGCCCAGGCTCAGCAACAAGAGAAGCCACTGCAATGAGAAGCCTACGTACTGCAACTAGAGAGTAGCCCCCACTCTCTACAACTAGAAAAAAGCCTGCGCAGTAACGAAGACCCAGCACAGTCAAAAATAAATTTTTTAAAATTATTTTTTAAAATTTATAAAAAAATATTCTGTAATAACCTTTATGGGAAAAGAATCTCTAAAAGAATGGATATATGTATATGTACAACTGAACAAAGTGTATATGTACACTTTGCTGTACACCTGAAATGAACACAACATTGTAAGTCAGTTATACACCAATATACAAATTAAATTAAAAAATTTTTTAAAGACAAAAAAAATGATACAGCCCTTTAAAGGTATGAAACCCTTTATAGGCCACATAAAGCGCATCTGTAGCCTAAATTGATCTCAGACTATAAATTTATAATTTCTCCCTGACCCAGTCCACCTGCCTGTGCACTCATTTGTGTAAAAGAACACAAAAGAAAAGAGGAAAGTAAATCAAGCTTAATACAGCTCTTTTAAATTCAAGTGCATCATTTCTCTTAGCTACCATGTGATTTCTTTGGGGGTATGGGAGCAAAACCCATTTGATACAAAGAGCTGGGGTCTTGGAGGCAGGAAGCAAGAGTCTATTACCAATTTACACCAAGACCTTGAGACTCTCAGAGCCTGTTGCATTTCCTGTGAGGCTAAAATGGTGTCTGGGAACTAAAAATAAAATTACCATATGCTGCAGCAATTCCACTTCTGGGCATATGCCAAAAGAAATTGAAAGCAGGGTCCCAAAGAGATATTTGTACACTCATTTTCATAGCAGCACTATTCACAATAGCTGAAAGGTAGGAGCAACACAAGTAAATGTCCATAAATGGATGACTATATATATATGTATATATGCAATGGACTATTATTCAGCTTTAAAAAGGAAGAAAATTCTATATGCTACAACATGAATGAACCTTAAGGACATTATGCTAAGTGAAATAAGCTAGTCACAGAAGGACAAATACTATATGATTACACTTATATAAGGTTCCTCGTGCCTCATGCTGAGTTGCTTCAGGCGTGTCTGACTCTTTGAGACTTTATGGTCTGTAGCCCACCAGGTTCCTCTGTTCATGGGATTTTCCAGACAAGAATACTGGAGTGGGTTGCCATGCCTCCTCAAGGGGATATTTTTTCCTGACCCAGGGCTTGAACCTGCATCTCTTACATCTCCTGCATTGGCAGGCAGGTTTTTTACCACCAGCGATATAAGTTTCCTAGAGTAGTGAATGAAGAAGGCGATGGCACCCCACTCCAGTACTCTTGCCTGGAAAATACCATGGCGGAGGAGCCTGGTAGGCTGCAGCCCATGGGGTCGCGAAGAGTCAGACACGACTGAGCGACTTCACTTTCACTTTTCACTTTCACGCATTAGAGAAGGAAATGGCAACCCACTCCAGTGTTCTTGCCTGGAGAATCCCAGGGACTGGTGGGGGAGGGGGGGGGGGACGTCGTGGGCTGCCGTCCCTGGGGTTGCACAGAGTCGGACACGACTGAAGCGACTTAGCAGCAGCAGCAGAGTAGTGAAATTCATAGACACAGAAAGTAGGATAGTGGTCACTAGGGCTGAGGGGAAGGGATGATAGAGAATTGTTGTTTAAGATATAGTTTCCATTTTGCAAGATGAAAAGATCTCTGGAAATTGGTTGCCAAACAATATGAATGTACTTAACACACTTAAAATGTAAATTTCATGTTATGTGTATTTTACCACAATTAAAAATAAATGGTGTCTGAAAGCAAAAACCATGGCCTGGACAACACAAGAAACATTCTTGTCTCATCTCTGACTCCCAGATCATGATGTGACATCAGAAAAGCTAGTTTCCCTCTGGATCTCAGTCTCCCCAACTATAGGATGGGTAAGGTACCAGGTTATTGATCCAGTTCAGCTTTAATATTCTATAAGGTAAGAAAGGACTTCCCTGGTAGCTCAACTGGTAAGGAATCCACCAGCAATGCAGGAGACCTAGGTTCAATCCCTGGGTTGGGAAGATCTCCTAGAGGAGGGAATGGCAACCCACTCCAGTATTTTTGCTTGGAGAATCCCCATGGACAGAGGAGCCTGGCGGGCTATAGTCCATGGGATTGCGAAGAGTTGGACACGACTGAGCAACTAAGCACAGCACAGCAAGGTAGGAAAAACCTGAGACCTCATGGATCTTTCTGGATCAGAAGCTGTGACTCTCACCTCAATTGACCTTACATTGTGTTCTCATCTAAGTGTAGCCTCCGTAAGAGCCCCTCACCACATTGTGAGTCTCAGGAGGAAACCAAGAGATTGGTTTTGCTTTGTTTTTTCATCGTGGTGTCTTTTTTTTTTTTTTAATGTTGGGTTTTTTGGCTGCACTGGGTCTTCGCTGCCACGTGTGGATTTTCTCTAGTTAAGGTGTATGAAGGCTTTTCTAGTTGCAGCACACAGGCTTAGTTTCCCAGCCGGGGATCAAATACAAGTCCCCTGTATTGGAAGGCAGATTCTTAACCACTGGACCATCAGGGAAGTCCCCTCAGTGTTTTCTTAAAACCTATATATCAAGCCTTTACCATATGCCAAGATTATCTCCCTTGCATCACTCTACATTCGGCAGATGTTGGCTAAATCAAACTAATTAACAATTTTTATGCCTCTATTCCACTATTTGCAAGAGCTTTCACATCTATTATCTTATGTCTCCCTCACAAGACCTCTGCTAGATAAGTCAGAGACAACACTTATTCTACAGATGAAGAAACTGAACCTAAGATGAATTGTGTCATATTCTCTTTCTCCTTTGGGATTTCCTCCCCATCCTTCAATTCTCAGTTCAAGTAATATAAATCAGCCATGCCTTGACCACTGATGACAGTATAGCATGAACCAAAAGCTCAAAAAAATAATAATAATAAAGTCAGCTTAAAAGTCACCTTCCTTCCTTTGACTCCCTCTTTGACTTACCTTGTCTCTCCAGTCTTCTGCTATACCTTAGGGTACTTAAATAGCTAAATTATGATTATCTAGTAAGTATCTGTCTTCCCCATTAGCTTCTGAGCTCATCAAGGACTTCATTTCATTTACCATTGTATACTCTCAGGCTAGGACCGTACTCAGTACAGAACTGGTACTCGATAAAAGTGAATGAATGAATGATGTGTATTCTTTATAGTAGCTTAGCTGTCCTTTCTCTACACCAGAGGGTTTCTGATTACCAATAGCTTTCATCTGGAAAGTGAGAATCTTCAGTAGAAGTGTGCTAAAGAGTCCGAAATCTGCTCAGAAAAATTTAGGAATCCGTGAGTTTAGACTGTATTATCTATCAGTGCTGCTCCCTGGTGTCCAAAAATGGCAAGTACAGCTATCACTAAGAAGCTGCCCAAAGTCTGGCTGAGTAGGGAATGAGGACAGAAATCTTGGCTTCTAACAATTCTTTCCAGGCCAGCTTCACAAAGAGAATCATCTCCCTTTGCAGAAGCCGTGCTAGATTCTTAATGCCAATGTTCATTCATTCATTTAACATCTACCGAGCCCCTGTTAGTAACAACCCAGTTCATACCCCCAAAGAGCTCAGTTTTTAGGGGAAATATATAGATGAAGAGTAATTAGAACTTGTTGATAATGTCTTGAGAGAAATCGATATGGGGCAGGTGAAGGAACACAGAATTACACAAGTAACTGCCTACAGCAGTCAGACAAGCTGTGTACAAGCACTGAGGGAAGAGGAGGGTGTCTGGAGTCACACTGCCTAGATTCACATCCTGGCTCTGCTGCATGACTCTGGGCAAGCTGAGCCGCTCCTGGAAAATACCAGGGCTGGCTGAAGAAGAAAGAATTTCCCAGAGGGGAGTATGCCAGATGACCTGGGTACCACCTGGTTTGGAGAATCTCAAAGATGCAAAGATGTCCTGGAGGCAAACAGGACAACTATTGTACTGCCTGTCTGAGAGGAAGGAGACTCCTGAAGGGATTGGGCATGTGCTTAGTTCCCCCTCCCCCCATCCAGTTATTTCCTTAGAGGGAATCAAGAACAATGGATCGGAGGATACAGTGGATCAGAGGATGCAACTCCAGACATTTGTTTCATTTGCCACTTCCCGTTTGTTCTTTCTGCTATCTCCTGTTCTGTCCATCATGTTCTCGTTTCATGAAATGAGACGTGTTTATCTTTGGGGGTAGCAATAAGAAGAATGAGGAGGGGGAGACTCCCATTTCTACTCAGGCAGGTTGAGAAAGGGAAGACCAGGGAATCAAGACAATTGAGTCCCTGGAGCCACATCGGAGAAAAATAGCTCAGATATGTTGTCTCAGACTGTAAAGTATGAGCCTACAAAGCAGGAGACCTAAGTTCGATCCCTGAGTCAGGAAGATCCCCTAGAGAAGGGAATGACTACCCACTCGAGTATTCTTGCTGAAGAATCCCATGAACAGAGGAGCCTGGTGGGCTACAGTCCGCGGTGTCACAAAGAGTTGGACACAACTGAGCAACTAAGACTTTCAGATTTAGGGTTAGCTTGAAGAGGCTGGGACTAGGACTGAGCAGAAGATCCTATGTGCCACTGGTGGGCTATAGAAGCTGGAACTCAGTGAGGACCAGGCTGGAAAGACCCATTTGGAAAACATCAGGGCAGGGGTGAGATCAGTGAGGGCCTTTCTCCTCCTCTCTGTCTCCATCTTGTGCTTTTAGGGGAACTGAATCAGCTTTAGCATTTGACCTTGAGAAAGAAGGAAAAATTATCAGGGGGAATAACTTGAAAACAACATGAGTGAATGGAGAAATTAAGTAATGTTTATTCATTGTACCCTGGGCAATCTGCTAGACTCTTGGCTTGCTTATTTCACTGAATCCTCATAATCCCACAAAGTACACAGTATTGTCATTCCGATTTTAAAATGAAACTAAATGGCTCTATCATATACTCTTACAGCACTCTGTACTTTTGAATCATTACCTGTTTAAGATTTATCTTCCTCGCTAGTTACATCAGGATAGGGGCTTGTCTTTTTGTTTTCACCACTGCATCACTGGCATGTGACACTATACCTGGCCCAGAGGTTTTCGATAAATATGTGTTTAAGGAATGAATAAGAGAGGTCATGTGACTTGTCAAAAGCCACAAGGTAAGTGGTACAACCAGGATTTGAATCCGGGACCGTTTCCCTCCAGAACCTGTCTCTGACCTCTATCCAAACTCACCAAGTCCTTTCATATATTGTCTCACTTCTAAATGTCCTAGTTCAGTGACCTTTTCTCTCAGCTGCTTGTGAACACAAATGTACACTGTCTACAAGGATTCACCCATTCAGGGAAAGCAAATGAAAGAAACAGCCCATCTGGGGTTGTGCCCTCTTCCTACCCTCTTTGTCTCATTATCTTCTTCCTCCAAGAAGCCTTTGCAGACACTCCACCTGTCTACCTGTCTCCCTCTCCTTTGGCCTTATTGGCCCTTCCTAAACCCATGCCATAAAAGTAGCTTCAACTCACCTGGCCTCTGACACGTCCACACATATTAGTTATGGGTTATTAAGGCAATTTTGTTCCACAATATACTGAAGGCAAATGTGTGCTCAGGCCTGTCTGTGCCAGGCCCAGTGGGTGGACACTAAGATGAATCAGACACAAACTCAAAAGACGTATATTTAGTGGAGAAGGCAGACATTAGACACAGATAAAATTAACTGGAGCACAAACCAAGATGACCTAAATGGTATTAAAGAAGTATGAGCAATATGTTACATGCATAAACCTTAATTACTTAATGATTATTTTGAAGAATGTATCATAGAAAGTCACAGCTCAAAGGTATCATCTTGGTTCAACTCCTTGCTTCCCAGTGGAGGATTCTGGGACCCAGAGTAAGGCAAGACCACGTCTGAAGTCTCACAAGCCAGTCTGACTGAGCCAAGACTAGGCTTCAGTTCTTCTGAAGCCTAGCCCAGGGCCCTTTCCTTGTCTACGATTAGCTTGATATATAGCAGTCCTGGATCCCATTAGATCATGACATTCTCAAGGCCAAGTCAGCTTCTCCCACCTAAGCAAGCTGAACCAGGACCAGGCATGAACAAGACCAATGCCTTAGGAAATGCAGTCATCCCAGGCTGCCAATCCAGGCTTTTGGCCTCCTGCACCTATCTTTACCGCTATGCTTCTAAAATTGACTTTCAAATATTTTTGCAGAAAACTTTTTTTTTTTTAATGAGACTTTTATTCAGAACACTAATATGTAAGTTAGATAAAAGCAAACCAATTCTAGTTGAAGGGAAGGAAGACCAGAGCCCCACTATTTTCCCACACTCAAGTCCTGGGAAGAGAACTTTAGAAACACAGTTCAAACACCTTTGTTCTAGGACTCAATTTTTAATGGCTTAATGAAAGCCATTTTAGTATGTGGTCCTCCACTGAACCCTGTCTTTAATGGGAACTCACAATGCTTCCTTCATCATCAGATGCCAAGTACCAACCATGGGCTCCCATTAGAATATGGAAGGAAATCAGATTTTCCCTTTGTCTTTCCTGGTTTCTTCTCCTCCACAGAGAGGAGTATGTCCCAAGTGTTGTGGGGAGGGAAGCTGCTGCTGCTGCTGCTAAGTTGTTTCAGTCGTGTCCAGCTCTGTGCAACCCTACAGACGGCAGCCCACCAGGCCCCATAGTCCCTGGGATTCTCCAAGCAAGAACACTGGAGTGGGTTGCCATTTCCTTCTCCAATGCAGAAAAGTGAAAAGTGAAAGTGAAGTCACCCAGTCGTGTCCGACTCTTAGCGACCCCATGGACTGCAGGCTACGAGGCTCCTCCATCCATGGGATTTTCCAGGCAAGAGTACTGGAGTGGGTTGCCATTGCCTTCTTCGGGGGAGGGAGGAGAGAGACCCAAATTCTGCCTGGAGGTTCTGAGGATGCTTGAGCAGAAAAATCATGGAGAATGAATTCATCCACTCAGTCATTTACCAGCCTGAATCTGATGGAGGTTTTAACATCTCTGTTCCCATACCCACTAGCTACATGTACCATCAAGCATTTGAAATGTGTCTAGCTAAAATTCAGATGTACTCTGAGTGTAAAACATACATTAGATTTCAAAGACTTAGCACAAAAAAAGAATATAGCCTATTCATTTTCATAATCAATAATTTTATACTGATTACATGTTGAAGTTGAATGACAATATTTTGCATATGTTGGGCTAAGAAAAATATATTAGTAAAATTAAAATTTACCTGTTTCTTTTTAATTAAATTGGGGGAAGGACTTACAGCTGGTGGGGTCTTAATTCCCTGACCAGGGACTGAACAGGTGCCCCCTGCAATGGAAGGGTGGATTCCTAACTACTGAACTGCCAGGGAATTCCTTCTTTTTACTTTCTAAAAAAATGTCAGCACTAGAAAATTTTAAGTTACATATGTGGCTCACATTTCGACTAGACAGCACTGGGAGAGACTACCAAGTACAAGGCAGAGGTGGTGTGTGTGTGTGTGTGTGTGTGTGTGTGTGTGTGTGTGTCTTGTTGGAGGCAGTGGTCCATTAAGGACAGATTGTGAAAGGCTGAGTCTATTTCGCCTGGCAGTCAAATACAGAAGTTAGGCGGAAGTAATAGAATGCACAAAGACCCAAAGATGTGGGCAGGCACGTTGTGTTTTGGGAACTCATTCTTACATTAACATGATTTTTAAAAAGAGAAAAAGAAGTATTTGTTGAGTGTTTACTGTGAGCCAGCCACTGGCAGTAGGCCTTTTACATCCATTCTCATCTTCACAACTACAGGATGACGGGGATGTCATTCTATATTGCCAAAGATAGAATGGAGGCTCAGAAAAGTTGAACAGTTTATTCTAGGAGTTGTTCTTCCTCTTTCTCTGGAAAGCCTCTTGGAGACAAGGAGCCTTTCGTTAACATCTCTGTTTTCCTCCACAGCACCTAGCACGCAGGCCTCCACGTGGTAAGCACTCAGAAAGTTTGTGTTGGACGAAGAATATTTTCTCAAGTCAGAGCTCCACGCGCAAGACCTAAGAGCAGAAGCACCAGAGGGCGCCCACGAGTCCGCCCACCCGCCCGTCCCCAGGGCCCCGGCAGGATTCAAGGCTGGGTGCGGTCCTTCTGTCCCAAGCAGTTGCGCGCCCCAGCGAGAAGAGGGGGCGAGGGGAGCCCCACGTCCTGGCCCCGCCCCGCCTCTTCCCCGGAGCCCAGGCGCGCGGAGCAGCCGGGTGCGGAACAACGACACGACATCCTGTTTTTGGGGCCCGCGGCTCCGCCTGCGCCTCTGCTGATCTTGTCTTTCCCCGGGTGCTGACGCCAGCTCCCCTTCCCCCCGTCTCCGCACCCTTCCCAGGGGTCTGGGGCCTTCCCACTGCTGAATCACCGCCACCCCGCGCTCCCCCGGGGCTCGGGGCAGGGGTGGGGACTGTCCCAGCCGGACCCATTCTGGCCAAATCCCAGCCTGGGCCATCGCTCGATCCCGGGGCTTGACTGAAGGTACCAGGCCTAGGGGCGCCCGTTCTCAGCATCTTCTCGCAGGGGTGGGTGGGGGCGAGATACGATGAGAGGGGGACAAAACCCAAGCGCCTAGGCTAGGGCCTCTGCTGGGGTGAGGGTGGCAAGAAGGAGGCTGGGAGGACTGCCCTTAGACGCCCTGACCTAAAGGGCCTCAGAGGTAAAGGGCTGGGGTGAGGGAACCCAGCACCCGGCCGGGGGCCAACCGGCTGGGGGCGACCGGGGGTTGGGGGGACCGGCCCGCGGACTTCCTGGTCGGGCCCCGCCCTGGCCCGGCCCGCTCCCGCGCCCCGCCCCGCCGGCGGGCCCGCCCCCCCCACTTCCTCCGGCCTCCCGCTCTCACTTCCTTCTCGAGCCCCGAGCCGCTGCCGCCGCCCCCAGCTCCCCCGCAGCGGGGAGGGCACCAGGTGAGGCCCGGCACCGGCCGGCGGGCTGAGGGTCCGGGGAAAGGGAGCCCGGCCGGCCCGGGACTGGACGCGAGCGCAGGCCCGGGAAGTTTGGCTTCGGGAGGCCGCGGCGGGAGGTGCTCGGCTCGCTCCAAGTTGGGCGGGCGCGGCCGGCCGGGCGGGGCGGGGACGGGCACGGGCCACTGCGAGCCGGCGACGGCTCCGGGAGGGTGGGGGTTCCTGTACCGATGGCGGCGGTACCGGCCCCCGGGAGCCGCGAGGGACTCCTGAGGTCGGAGGGGCTCCCGCTCCGAGAGAAAAGTCTCTGAGGGGAAGAGCTCAGAGCTGGGAGATGGGACTCAGAGATGGGGTGCCCCCAGGAGTTGCGGGAGGGCTGTTCTGAAGTGTGTTGAGGGGAAGGGGCCCCTGGGCTAGAGAACTGCTTTGGCAGTTGTGACACTTGTGAGGTAGAGAGAGAGGCTGTCTATTGCCTCTGAAGCCCTGGGCTGCGGAGAAGGAGCTCCTTCCTTGGAAGATCGACTCCGGTCCAGACTGCAGCCCAAGGGTCCTCTGTGCTCAGGAGGGTGGGGGACCCCCGGCCGACCCCAGTGCTTCTCTCTGTGTGTCTCTGTCTGAAGCATAACCTCTCCATCCCTGGAACGGAGAAACAAGTATTGTAGTGAGCAAACATCGGCTGTGCCTAGCTGGCCGTTGCCTGGCACTGCTCATTGGCGGGGTAGACGGAGGAAGGAAAGGAACCAGGTCTTCCCCTGTTACAGAAGTGGAAGGGCTCTTACTCGGAGGTGCTGATCATCCTTAGCGAGAGGGCCTCACTGAGAGCAGAACTGTTTTTAGGAGATGGAGAGAATAGGGCTTCTGGGAGGCCACAAAGACTCTTGCCTTGGAAAATAATGAGGAGCCATCTCCTAGTCTTCCCTCTCCCCCATTGTTAGTCCCTGAACTCTACAAGTTCTCATTCTGTCTTCCTTCATTCCTTTTTCAGACTCTACTCTCGAACCCTTTGTCACCCTCTTCTCGCATCCTCTCCAGTTGCTTTTCCTCCAAACACACAGTCATGCCTGGCCCCTGACCTCTCCTCTGCCCTGCTTCTCTGTCCATCCTTGTCCTCTCCCTGTGGCCTCCCTGCTGCCTTCTTTGCCCAGCTTCTGGCTCCGCACACATATCCACCCTCTTGATTCTTCTGTCTGCCCTCACTTTGATGGATCCCTGTCTTCTCCTTCCGTTTCAGTAAAGAATCTCCAGCTTTGGGGAACCTTTCAGACCACCCTAATTCAGAGAGGCGGGCTGCAGCCTCCCCTTGATAAAAGTGATGAAGGGTTTGGAAAACCTCTGTAGATGTGTATGTGCGTGCAAGTGTCTACACGTACATATCTTTATCTTTTGGAGACAAAATAACTGCCCTCAGCCTTGAGAGGGCCCAGAGCAGGGGAAGCCAGCAGAATGAAGGGAACCTGCAGTGGGTGAGGTTGTGGTTAGGTAGGAGGAAGCAGTCTGTAGCATTCGGAGTATCAGGGTAGAGTGACACAATATTGAATAGGACTGGTGAGAGAGGCCGTGGGAAATCAAAATCTCCCAGACCCTTAGGTGCTTAGTCAAGAGGCCAGGCCTGGAGCCTGGGGGACAGCCTAAAGGTCCCTGACTGCATTGCTCATTGGTTCCAGCACCGCCTGGTGGGGAGAAGGGAACCAGGTCAGCTAGGTGTGATGGAAGGAAAGTGCAGGGTTCAAGAGGGAAGACTATGGCTGGTTTAACTTCAATCTTAAATGTCTTAGTTCCAGTTCAGGAAAAAAAAAGGGGTATGAGGCAAAGGTGTCTGCCTGCTCTTTCCTGCTGCTTTCAGGGCTGCCCAGGCCAGATTCCCATGTGCCCTGGGCTGCATCAAGGCCTTGGTGACCAGGAAGCTCTCTAGAGTTCTGCTTACCCCTCTTCCTCAGGCATCCTTAATATTCTCTGTCTCACCTAAGAGCCTGTTCCCTCTCTGTTGGGAATTTCTTCCGAGTCTAACTGAAATCCAGCCTGGCTCTTTGTAAGCCTTGCTATCCCCATTCTAGAGCCTTTGGGATGCATGCTGAGAGATCATGCTTCCCTCTGCCTTCTCAGGTCTACTCTATTCATTTCTCTCCACTAGAAGAGAAGTGGAGGACAGCAAGTGCTACATTTGTGGGATTCCCAAGCACAGCTAGGTTTAAGGACCATTCCTGTACCCCATTATGTCTCCTTCCCTTCTCACAGTTGTCTGTTCCCATGATTGTTTCTTCCTCTGCACTCCTGTCTGTCCTACTGACATTCTGGGAGGTATAGAGGTTTGGCCCCAGCAGGAAGTCCCAAGGACCTGCATAAAAATCCCAGCTCAGGGGAGGACATATATGCAAGGAATTTCCCAGCATCAGGGCTCAGTTAAAAAACCACCCAGGAGTCCTGACTTCCCACCTACCAAACCAGTACTTATTTTAGATAAATGAGCAACCAACAGGATTCTAAGAGTAAAGATAGGATGGATGAAACAGGGGTTCTCCCAGACAAGACCTGGCCCCACTGAAAGTTTGAGCTAATTGCATGAAAGCCACCACCGGAAAAATATAACCAAGGTGGGAGGAATCTAAGTGGGGAAATATTTTGCAGAGGGTGGGGGTGAGGAATATGTACCTGCTATAGAAGGCTACCATTGAGGTCTTGGCTAAAAAAACTATGGTCAGGGTCTTTACCTGAAGAGAAGTGTCTCAGGTCAAGATCCTGGTTGAGAATCTAAGATACGGAGAGTTGTTTCTGGCAAGATGTTACGGCAGATGAAGTGGCTGGTGTAAATTTTTAGGGGGTCATGAGCAGGAAGATTTGAGAGGTTGTGGCTGTAGTGAGACAGTTGGGAAGATATTAGAATGCAGGTAGCTGAGCAACTGAAAAGAAGATGGGGGCCCAGACTAAAGACCCCTCCTGCATACACAGTGTATACCTGTGAGTGGTGAGGCTCATAGGGTTCTGTGAAGAGGGAAACCAAAGACAAAGCCTGGGCCGCCTCCCCAGAACAGATTGGTTTTCCTGTCCAGGGTCCAGCTTCCTCTTTTGTCCTCATGTCATGGGGGTAGGGCATCTCCCCCGGAGCTCGAGCCTAGAGGAGGCTCTCCTCAGCTGGGACAGAGTGGCTGTCTGTCCAGTAATGTCAGTTCTGAATCACGGATGCCCCAGCACTGGCTAGGCATGAGGGCCTAGAAGCAAAACAGGCTCAGATGTCAACCTGGCCCCTTTGGCCCATTTCCTGAAGGGATAAACTATGGTAGGGTCATCCTGAATGAGGTCAGAGCAGTGGGCCCATTCCCAGGCTAGAGGTCAGGAAACCCAGGTCCTTGTCCTGGATTTGCTCACAATCCTGTAACTAACTCTCGTCAGCTTTCTCTCTTGTGGCTCAGCTTCAGAAGTAAGGAGTTGCCTATCAATAGCTCCAAAGAGCATTCGGAATACTGATAGCTCTGACTCTCCTTCCCTCAAGAGGCTCCTCAGAGCAGGGCCCCCAACTCTGGACCCCACCTTGAACAGGTCTAAGTAGCTGTCTGGGTGTGTGGCCCCTTTCCCCAAAGCACAAGAGAAGAGGCCAGAGAGTCAGGGACTTTGCCAGGGGACAGCAACATGGGGGAGTACCCGATGCCCGGCTCCAGCTCTGCCCCACTGACAGTGGAAAATAGATGCCGGAGTTTCCTCCTTCATGTTTTTTTCCCTTGTGGAAACCCCCTCAGGTCTGGGGCGGTGTTGAAGTGACTGGGCAGCCCTGGGTCTCTGGGTATTTTCAGGTGGGGAGGCAGGATTGGGAGGATGGCACTTCTGTACAGCCTCGTGTGAAATGAGCAGAGGCAAAGGAAGTGCCACTTCACGGGCCTTCCGTGGGGCCCCAGGACTGCTGAGCTGCTGTTAGTGGGGAGGAGGAAGGAGGAGGAAGCAAGTGTTCAGCCTTCCTCTGTGCTGCCTGGTGGGGGAGGAGGGCAGCCTCCTTAGCTCCCCCAGCCTGCTGCGCTGGCCCTGGGGCTGGCTGTATGTGGAGCACCCCAGGTGCTCGGGCACCAGGAGAAGAAGGAGAGGAGCTGGGACTGAGTGAAAGGGCCCCAGCCTCCCACACCCCTCCCAGCTATATCTGTCTTGTACCCTCCTCCTCCCCGATCCCTAGTGGGTAGACTCAACTCCCTCCATCTCCTACTCTGTCTGCAGGATCCTCCACGGGGGCTAAAGGGTGGAGAATGGAAAGAGGTGGAGAATTCTCCAGCGTGAATTTTTTTTTTTAAGGCTGGGAACTAGGCTGTCTTGGGTTCTGTCCCTGCTGATGGGAGAAGGGGAAGAAAAAGCAAGACTCAGCCCTTGGCTTGGTCCCAGCCCCATGCTGACCTCATGTCTCCCCCAGCTTCCTCCTGCTAGCCCAGCTGCAGCCCCTTTGAGCCTCTTCGTACCATCCCTCTCCTACTCCCCCCTTCAAACAGACAGACTGGCAGAACTTCTGAAGCTGTTTCTAACACTGACCATGATCCTGACCCTGACCTCATCTTTGACCAGCCCTGGTCTTCAGATATTCCAGTCCTTAGCCTCATCAGTACCACTTTTCCTACCCATCTTCCTTATCACCACTGGACTAGAGCTATGCCTGCTCCAACCCCTCTCACTCTTCCAGCTGAGGGACAGGGCACTCCCTCAGTTACCCTAAATCATACTCAAGGGGAGGAAGTTAGTTACCCTTGTCTGGTGTCTCCTGGGCCTGGAGGCCCTTCCTTCTTCCCAGAATCAAAGTCTGAATTGATGAGAGAGGAGGTGTCAGTCAGTCTGCAGCTTTTGCTCAGCCCTCTGCTGGGCTTGTGGAAGTAGGCAGGACAGATTTCCCTTCTCATGAAGCTCGTGTTAGTTCAACACAATGAACCTAAATAACAGTACTGGGGGAGGTGGGGCAGAAGGGATGGTGTCCTTGAGAAGCTGGGGAATGGAGCTGGGCCCTGAAGGACTGGGAGGCTGTGGAGTGGGGTGACAGTGGAAGGGGAGCAGAATTCCAGAAAGAGGAACTCCCATATGCAAAGACATGAAGGACAGATTGAGTTCATTCAGCTATTTACTGACAGCCACTGCATGCCATGCTTAGCCCAGGAAGACATGGCCAGGACCTTACCCTCTAGGCCCTCCCAGTCTAGTGACAAGAGATTCAGATAAGCTTCCATGTGACTGAGATAGACTGCACCTGTGAGAAAATCAGGACCCAGACCTTGGATGGAATAAGTCATTGGTGACTTGGGTGGTTTACAAAAATCTTTCCCGGAGGAGGTGGCAGTGGTGCTTGGCTCTGGAGGACAAATTAGGGGATCCTTTGAGGCAGTTGGAGTCTTCTGAGCTGCTGAGTGGTGGACTGAAGGGTGGAAATTGGGGAGAAATGCTGGATTCTCACCAGGACAGTGAATATGGCTACTTGATGTGTTCTACGGAAGAGAATGTGGAGGCTGCTTGTGGAGAGGATCTGGGTGATGTGGCCAGAGCCTAGGATCAGAATACCCCGAGTGATGTATAGTTAGGATGAGTTTCAGGGAGGATTGCAGGAGGGGATCTCCCTTGTCAGGGAGGCAGATTAAAAGGCTCCAGTAAGTTCTCACTGCCTTCATACTCCCCCGGCTCTTAGGGCCTATTCCTCCCCTCCCCCACTCCCAGTTGGGACACTTCCCCTGCTACAACTGCCACAGAGATCTGGCAATCAGGCAATATGCTGCTTCCTTTCCCTCCCCCATTCTGGGCCTGCCTGGGCCACACCCCAAGACCAGGCCCCACTAGGTACAGGCTAGGCTCTGGGGACTATGCTCAGATAGGATGAGCCCCTTGGACTGTGCTCCCTGCGGGAGCCAGGTCAAACTGATACTGGGAGGAAAGATTCTTGCCTATCCCAGTCAAAGCTTTTGGCTGCCACTCCTGTCCAGTAAGATTCAGCACTGCAGTTTGGACTATGGAGGTGTCAGTCCAGTCTGGGCTTCTGACCTGTTTATGCAGATCTCAGTAACTGAAACAGAAGCATACAGATCAGAAGCCTGTACTCAGCTTTTTGGTGGGGGAGTCGAGGAGGTCAAGCTTCAGTATTGGTCAGGGGGGCATCCACAAGCTAAGGAACTTGTATGTGACTACTGCAGAAGGATCATGACTCAGAGCCAAAGGAGGGTTACAAGGGTGGCCATACTGTGGAAGTTCAAAGAAAGGAGAATTCAGTAGCCTCATGGGACCATGAGACTTAAGCTAGGTCTTGAGTCAGTAAGATTTGAGAGGGGAGGAGTGGCAGCAGAGAGAAGAACAGGAGGAAAAGTTCAGAAGCCAGAATGATCCTGGCCTGTTTACATAGGACAGTGAAGACCCCTCTGGACCAGGGAACTCCCATTTCAAAGTACCTGCTTAGTACCTACACATTGTGTATCAACGCACTTCATCTATATAACAGCCTTATAGGGTTGATACTATTAGGGTTAGCTCATTATGGCAGAACTAGGATTTAAACCCAGCTCTGTGGAATGTGTAGAGTGCTCAGTCACTCAGTTGTGTCCAACTCTTTGTGACCCCTTGGACTGCAGCCTGCCAGGCCCCTCTGTCCATGTGATTCTCCAGGCAAGAATACTGGAGCAGTTGCCATTAACTTCTCTAGGGGATCTTGACCCAGGGATCGAACCCGAGTCTCCTGTGTCTCCTGCACTGCAAGCGGATTCTTTATCTGACTCCAAAACTTTTGCCAGATTATGAATAACTCTGAAAGCCAAGATGAGGGACCAGGCATGATCTGAATTAAGCTGGGAATAGAAAGCCAGAACAAGTCATTATAATATGGCTAAGACTATACTAATCTGCAAATGTTTATTTACATACTAAACAAAAGTTCTTTTTTTTTTTTTTTTTTGAGTGACCTAGTGAATAAGTTAGTCGATCCCCCAACCCCAGGCAGGCCATTGTCCTTGTCTGGCCTCCTACAGCATTGACTGTTCTTTATCCTGCATGGTACAGGCTAGATCCTACCTTTTGAGCATGCGCCCTCCTTAAATGAGCTATGGGAACTTATTTGACCCAGTTCAGGCCATAGGTGTTCAGAGAAAAGAGTTGTCCTGGGAGAGAGGATAAGGATCTGAACTATCCCTGAATGGGGAGAATTGGGCTGCCGCCACCTCTCAAGCACCTGTATACTCAATGATTCCAGCCTCTCGGTAGGAAAGGCTTTGCCTTTGCCACCTTCTCTGTGCAGCCCACGTCCAGGTTTATAAAGCATGTTCATCCCTGTGCCCGGGATCCTCCCTGCTGCCCTTTGAGACAGGGAGGGTGAGTTTTATCATGCCTGTCATACAAATGAAGAAACTAGGGTTCCAGGAAGGGAAGTGAGTTACTGGCTTAAGGTCACAAAGTCAGCTGGTAAGGGTAACTTGGAGGCTGTGTGACACACTGAGGATAGGGCTTTGGATTGCAAAATTGGAGTCTGTGTTTAAAAAAAGGGGGGGAGGGGGTCTATGTTGGGTCCTGTGCTGACTAGCTGTGTGATGTTGTTATTTTAACTGCTCTGGGTTTGTTTCCTCATCTGCAAGTATGAATAGTACCAATGAGTTGTTAGAAGGATGAAAAAATGTAATACCATGTGATCTGTAAAGGGTTGTACCGTGGAGGGCTTTTAATCAAGGGGTAGAGTCAGCAGGTGATCCCAGGAGGTCAGAGTCAGGGATCTGGTGCCCTTGGCCCTATGTTGTATTGCCTCTGCCCTGCCTGTTTCTGGACACTACCTCCCTCGTGATCCTTTTCCGGTGTCAGTCCCGGTTCCCTCAGCAGCCCGGAAGCTTCCTGCTCCCTCCTCGCTCCTTTGAGGGCTGATTTACTGATTGCTGGTTGATAACCCCTCCCTAGAAAGCTGCCTGGAGCCAGCTGTACTTCTGGTCTCTCTGGCCTTGTGACTGTCAGCCAGAGTCCCCTCCTTGCCTTCCTGCCTAGGCCAGCCCAGTGCTGGGCTTGGGGGGAGGAGTTCCTGGTCACACAGCCATGGCCACTCCCCTGCTTTGTGTGCAGCTAAAGATTTACAGGCCTAGAGAGCATCTGCTCTTCAAGATGCTGGGTTCTCCTCAACCTTCCAGTGGACACGAGGAATGGCACCAACACCGCCTCCCCAAGATGCTGTCTCTTCCCCCAAGGAAGAAGCCACAGAATCCTAAGAACATGAACATGCCCTGACTTGAGCTCAGGTGCCAAGGTCTTAGGCGTTTGCTGACTGACTCAACCTTCCCACCCCGACCCTGTGCTCCCAGGGGCCTTTCCTATCTCCATCATCTTGTCCTCTGCCCCCAGGCTCCTTAGTGTCTCATCTCATCCACTTAGTATCCTTGCACAGGCTTTTTTCTCTCCATTTCACAGATTGGGAAACTGAGGCCCAGAGAGGGTAAGTGCCTCTTGCTTGGTTGCAGTGAGTTGGCAGCAAAGCAGCCCTGGGGCTAGGACTTGGCTGAGTTCTCTTGACTTCCAGTCCCAAATCCTCAAATGCCCTAGAGGGTCCTTGTCTTCTTTCTGGACCCATACCCTTGAGGCCCTCTATCTGCTCTCCTGAGGTTGAACACACATTTATTCATGCAAATAAGATGGAAATATTTTTACTGTAAACCAGAGAGGCAGCCTCATAGAATGAACTCACTTCCCTCCCAGCTGGTCCCAGGGGAAGCTGGGGCCTGGGAGGGACCAAGCCCTGGATTCTATGCAGGTTCCACACCACCAGGATTCCTTTTCTACTTTCCAGTGGTAGATTCCCCCTGGTCCCTCCAAATTTGATTTTTGAGGCTTTGGGACCAATAGTTGAGAGGACAGGTTGGAGGATAAGGGTTGGCAGACCAGGGTACAGTTTTGCTGTGTATAAAGTGAAATGGAGAAGATGGGCCAGGGATGATAGCTCTTGGGTGGAGCAGGAGATAGCTAAGAGGACTGGGTGTGTCATACTGTCATACACAGAGCTGTCCCCTCCCAGGGAGCAGGGACCTGGTTGTGAGAGAGCTGCAGGGAAAGGAAGTCACATACCAGCCAGAAAAAGTCCCCCGTGGCTGAGAGGAAGTAGTCAATTAGAGGACTACCCTTGCCACAGCAGTATAAATAATCACAGGGTTTCCGGAAGCTCTGTTCTGTTCCAGAATTCGGAAGAGCAGTTCCTCACCTCGAGGGCCTGTGAGCTGCAGAGGTGACCAGGTGATAGTTAGAACAGGGACTCCTCTCAAACTTACCCCACGGATAATTACAGCAGCTGACTTATTTGCCACTTCCTGTGTGCCATGCCTCATGCCAAACACTCTCTACATGTTAGCTTATTTTATACTCTCACCAGCTCTATCCCCATCTTACAGATGAGAAAATTTGAGGCTTAGGAAACTTAAATATGTTGCCCGAGAATCATATTTGACTAGTTGGTGGAGCTGTGATTAGAATCCTTGACCAGTCTGATACCAGCATGTCTTCTCAGTGATAGTACTTAATGACACTGTGTTCTCTGCCCAAAAGTCCAGAAGCCACTCAGATTCTTCAGAGGCACAGGCCATGATCTCAGGAAAGGGATAGAAGATTAAGGGGAAAATCAAATTTTTGTCTTATTCTTCTGTTCATCCCTCTTGGCTGGGCTTTAACCCTCCTTGAGAGAAGATACAGATGTCTGGGACCCCTGGCTTCTGCCTTGCTCATCATTACACACCCAGATTCCAGACCAAATCCCAGCCTTGGCTCTATCTCCAGTGTTCCCCTGCACTGAGTCACCAGCCTGGCTCTGTGTGGCCAGATAGGGTTCCCCCGCTTCCACGAATGATGGTGTAAGCTCTCCCTCCTTTTCACCATTCCCAGGGCACCCTAGTTTGAGATTGGCAGCTGCCTAGAGAATTGTGCCCCTTACTCAACAGGCTTCTCATAACACATTTCGGTTTGCAGTCAGTAGCCAAGATGTCATGTTTGGAATTGAAGCATCAGTGCTCTAGGGCTGGTGGGTCCTGAGATGGGAGGCTCCACCCATGGCTGCATCTCAGAGTAACCTGTGCCAGAAGCCCTCTCCAGTATACCAGTGGGAGGGGTGCCTATCTGATAGAGGGTCTAGTAGATCCCTACACATGTGCCCTGTCCTTTTGTGTCAGTACTTCCTGGAGGAAAAATCAGTTCAGTTCAGTTCAGTCGCTCAGTCGTGTCCGACTCTTTGCAACCCCATGAATCGCAGCACACCAGGCCTCCCTGTCCATCACAAAGTCCCAGAGTTCACTCAAACTCAAGTCCATCGAGTCAGTGATGCCATCCAGCCATCTCATCCTCTGGCGTCCCCTTCTCCTCCTGCCCCCAATCCTTCCCAGCATCAGAGTCTTTTCCAATCAGTCAGCTCTTTGCATGAGGTAGCCAAAGTACTGGAGTTTCAGCTTCAGCATCATTCCTTCCAAAGAAATCCCAAGGCTGATCTCCTTCAGAATGGACTGGTTGGATCTCCTTGCAGTCCAAGGGACTCTCAAGAGTCTTCACCAACACCACAGTTCAAGAGCATCAATTCTTCAGCGCTCAGCCTTCTTCACAGTCCAACTCTCACATCCATACATGACCACTGGAAAAACCATAGCCTTGACTAGACGGACCTTTGTTGGCAAAGTAATGTCTCTGCTTTTCAATATGCTATCTAGGTTGGTCATAACTTTCCTTCCAAGGAGTAAGTGTCTTTTAATTTCATGGCTGCAGTCACCATCTGCAGTGATTTTGGAGCCCCCAAAAATAAAGTCTGACACTGTTTCCACTGTTTCCCCATCTATTTGCCATGAAGTGATGGGACCGGATGCCATGATCTTCGTTTTCTGAATGTTGAGCTTTAAGCCAACTTTTCACTCTCCACTTTCACTTTCATCAAGAGGCTTTTTAGTTCCTCTTCACTTTCTGCCATAAGGGTGGTGTCATCTGCATATCTGAGGTTATTGATATTTCTCCCGGCAATCTTGATTCCAGCTTGTGTTTCTTCCAGTCCAGCGTTTCTCATGATGTACTCTGCATAGAAGTTAAATAAACAGGGTGACAATATACAGCCTTGATGTACTCCTTTTCCTGTTTGGAACCAGTCTGTTGTTCCATGTCCACTTCTAACTGTTGCTTCCTGACCTGCATACAAATTTCTCAAGAGGCAGATCAGGTGGTCTGGTATTCCCATCTCTTTCAGAATTTTGCACAGTTTATTGTGATCCACACAGTCAAAGGCTTTGGCATAGCCAATAAAGCAGAAATAGATGTTTTTCTGGAACTCTCTTGCTTTTTCCATGATCCAGCGGATGTTAGCAATTTGATCTCTGGTTCCTCTGCCTTTTCTAAAACCAGCTTGAACATCAGGAAGTTCACAGTTCACGTATTGCTAAAGCCTGGCTTGGAGAATTTTGAGCATTACTTTACTAGCATGTGAGATGAGTGCAATTGTGCAGTAGTTTGAGCATTCTTTGGCATTGCCTTTCTTTGGGATTGGAATGAAAACTGACCTTTTCCAGTCCTGTGGCCAAAAGTAGCTAATACTTATTGAATGCATATTATGACCAGACCCTGTACTAAATGCTTTACATGTGTTAATGTATATAATCTTCACAACAACCCAATGAAGTAGGTATTATTTCATCCCCATTTTACAGATTAGGAAAATGAGACATAGAGAGGTTAAGTAATTTGTTCAGGGTCATAAAGCTAGGAGATAACAGAACTAGATTTTGACCTTAGTCTGCCATCAGAACTTACATGCTTCACATAATATATTACACATTAGTGCCAGCCTCCTTATTCTTGAGCATCCTTGCTTGGTCTCAGGACCTGTCTCCCATTTTATGTCTGTCTGTCTGTGGTCTGTCTTGATGGGATTGCAGGATGGTGTCAGGTTAATAGAACTGGAGCTGGTTCCCCTCTGTATGCCCCCATCCTTTCTTCCCAGGACTCCCTAACCGAGAGTATCCCTCTCGTCTGTCCACAGGTCACTGCATCCAGAGGGACCCAGAACGGGAAGGAGGCACAGCCTCCAGCTGCACCCACGATGCAGAGCATCAAGTGTGTGGTGGTGGGTGATGGAGCCGTGGGCAAGACATGCCTGCTCATCTGCTACACAACCAACGCCTTCCCCAAGGAGTACATCCCCACAGTGTTCGACAATTACAGCGCCCAGAGTGCAGTGGACGGGCGCACGGTGAACCTGAACCTGTGGGACACAGCGGGCCAGGAGGAGTATGACCGCCTCCGCACACTCTCCTACCCTCAGACCAACGTGTTTGTCATCTGTTTCTCCATTGCCAGCCCGCCCTCCTATGAGAATGTGCGGCACAAGTGGCATCCAGAAGTGTGCCACCACTGCCCTGATGTGCCCATCCTCCTGGTGGGCACCAAGAAGGACCTGAGAGCCCAGCCTGACACCCTGCGGCGCCTGAAGGAGCAGGGCCAGGCGCCCATCACGCCGCAGCAGGGCCAGGCGCTGGCCAAGCAGATCCACGCTGTGCGCTACCTCGAGTGCTCGGCCCTGCAGCAGGACGGCGTCAAGGAAGTGTTTGCCGAGGCTGTCCGGGCTGTGCTCAACCCCACGCCTGTCAAGCGTGGGCGGTCCTGTGTCCTCTTGTGACCCTGGCACTCAGCTTGGAGGCTGCCCCTGCCCCCCCCAACCAGTTGTGCCTTTGTGCCTTGGCGCCTTGTCTGCCCCCAGCTGTGCCTTAAGGACTAATTCTGGCACCCCTTGCCAAGGGGGCTCCCCGAATGCCTTTTTCTCCTGAAGGAGGCCCACAGGGAGAGGGTCTTTGGGCCCTGCCCCACTCTGCTTGGGAACACCAGGTATTCTTGAGAGCTCACCCAGGCCGAGGACGGGCCCCTCCTCAAGAAGCCAACCAGGTGCCCCCTCCCCATTTCCCCCTACTGACCAGATGTTGCTGCCTATTGTGGTGCCTTCTCTCAGGTTAGGAGTGCTCTGCCATCCCTAACCTCTCCCTCGCTGCTCTTCGATTGCTCCACCCTCATGATGCGCTCTCCCTGCCCCAGAGAAGGAGCCACAGAATCCTAAGAAGATGAATGTGCCCTAACCTACCCTCATGTGCCTAAGCCTTAGCATCCGCTGACTGACTCAGCCCCACCCCCACCCCCTCCGGGCTCCTGGGGGCCCCTCCTACCCCCATCAGCATCAATAAAACCTCCTGTCTCCAATGGCCCTGGCTCCTCCCTGTGTGCTGGGCATTGGGGGTTGGGCAGGGACCGAGCATGGGCTAGGACTCCCCAGAGACTGGGAGCCTTTTGTTTCCTACAAGAGGGGATAGGGGACAATAGACTTCATTGTGGTCCCCCCACCCCCCAATTTCCCTAACAAAGCTCTGGGCTCCCTTGGAGGGGCCCCAGTCTTGTCCTGGGGCCCAGCCACAGATTCTGCAGTTGTCTGGGATGCAAAGCAAGAGGAAAAACTTCCTTATCTAAGGCTCAGAAAGGGAGAGGCTGAGTCATCAGCCTGCAGGTAGGTGCTCTCACAGTCATGCCCTGAGAACTGTCTCCTTATACCCCCAGGGGGACAAATCTTTACTGACAGAGTTGGGGCTAGCACTCAGGCCTTTGCCTCAACGGACACGACTGAGCAACTGAACTGAACTGAAGGCTTTCCCAGGTATCAGAGCTTCCAAGCCTGGAGTCACTGCAGAGAAACTCACTCCTGCTCATCAAAATCGGCTTAGACTGTGGGAGAGTCCAAGGCCTAAGTGTGTGTTTGGTTGGGGTGGGGCAGGGAGGGATGCCACATAGAATCATACTGGTCATAGACTATTCCCTCTGTCCTGGAGCCTATTCCCCACCTCAGTTCCATGAAACAGAGATGAGCCTCCAAACAAGTAAGCCTAGCCCAGATTGTTGACAAAAAAAAATTTATTTCCCTTTGAAATAAAATGTACAACCCAAAGAGTACAGGGCCTAAGGCAGGAGGGAGGATGGGGAGAAACACCAGAGAGCCCATTTCGGGGCAGGAATCTGCCTCTGAGCCCGCTACCTGGCACCTTTGCCAAAGAGGAAGTCTTAAGTCAGCAATTTCACAAGGGAAGGGAAATACATGTGTCAGGGCTTTTTCTGGAGGTCATCCTTTAGTTACAGACCACCTCCACAGGGAGAAGCAGAATGGCAGAGCCCTTGGAAATCATACAGCCCCCCTCCCCCACTGCACCCCCGCTTCATCCACATGGACATATGGAGGCACAGCTAGGGAAGGGCACACACCAAATCAGAGGTGAAGTCAGGACTAGGACACCTGGGCAACCTTAGCAAGGGCCTGTGGTCACAGGCCTGAATGTGCAGAGCAGATGATTAGCACATGAGTCAAGTGAATGACCCCATGGGGAGAAATGGCTGTGGTTTTCTGGTAGCAGCCGCTGCTCAGTGGTCCCTGACCTCAGCGAGAGGTGGCTATGTAAAGGCCAAGAACCGGATGGTGGTTATGAACCTCAGGACTTTTTTTAGCACCAGATGGTGGAGCTCTCCTGCCAGCTCAGCTTCTTGGGGCTTCTCAGGTACAAGTGGTGCTGCTTAAAGGCCTCTGTGCCTACACGTGGAATGGGGGAAAGAAGAACCCAGCAGGGCTGGGTGAAACTTTGTCCTGGGCCCTTCCTCCCTCCTTCCCCTCTCCCCTAGCTTCAGTAGGGCTCAGAGAGGACACAGAGGGTGAGGGGAGGCCAGAGTGGTATCTTGTTCCTAGTTTCTGGGCAGTGGGCCTCCTCCCCAGCAGGAGGAGAGAAGGGTTTAGAACCGTTTTTCCTCAGGCTGGGAGGTAATGAGCAGCTCCTTGTTCCCGAAGTCCCACCACGCTGTCATGTGGAACGCCATGTTTGTCAGAACGACCGTGTACTCCAGGATGGCAAAGATGGTGTATACTGCGACAAGGACACAAGGAACAGGGCCTGATCAGCTTCCTTCTCTACCCTCCAGCAGCCTCTTGCTAGACTACCACCACCGCAGCATCACTACACAGAGTCTGGAACACAATGGCCGGCAGCCCCCAAGATCATTGCCCTATCACACATGACACAGGAAGCATCACAGCCATCCCAGAGCCACTGTGAGCACCCAGGAATCCTCGCCTGGTCTCACCTCCAGCCTCACAATACATGTTGTGCCGAAAGTAGACAGCCAGAGCCGTGAAGAAGGAGACGAAGTTGATGATGAAGAGCCGCTGTTTCCAGTTGTAGGACTTGCGGTCCTAGGGGATGAGCTCTGTGATCATTCTGCAGCTTGTTAGATGTGTGTGGACAGTCTCCCCTCTTGGCCCCAACTCCTGGGCTGAGTCTTAACCATCCTTAGTCATGGAAGGGGACACAGGCATGGGCAGCAGAAATGATGGGCATTTCATAGCCCTGCATTTGGGGGTGTAATGAGGCCAATGAGGCAGTGGGTCCCTCCCATTTCAGGGGGACAGAGTAAGTTACCTGGAGTTATCTACCAACCCAACACCTCCAGATACTGTGGGGAGAAGAGAAGTGGAGGGGGGAGGGGGTGGGAGTAAGACTGGAATGATTACAGACCACAGACCAGGACTCAGTGCTCTTAACCTGCTGCAGCCTAGGTGCTGGCCCTCCCTCTACTCCCATATGGAGCCTCCATCTCTTCTAGAAATGTTCTCCAGTTCCTCATATTACCCAAACCACCCCAGATTCTGACCCATCACCCTCCCCGTCCCCAAGTCCAGCCCTAGCCCCAGTTCGCCACAGAATTCCAGTTTCCACCTCACCGTTACCCACATCCTGAGGACGAGTGTCCTTAACTGTCCTCTGGGCCGCCTGGAGCCCCACTAGGGGTAGACCGTACCTCTTGACTTACTGTGTGCTTCTTGGTCAGCCGCCAGAGGATGCAGGTGAGGAGCATGTGACTAAGGGATGAGGCGATGAACACAATGAAAGCATTTTCATGGATGGCTGGAGGGAGAGAGGAGGGATGGGAGTACGCCCTGCAGGGAGCACCCAAAGCCCCACGTCGGGAGGTCCCGGGCAGGGAGGAGGCAAGGACATCCCTTCCCCGAACCCTTCCCCGCTCCTTCTTCCCTTGTCTGGACACCCACTGAAGTCCTCAGAAGAGGAGACGTAGGTGAGCACTAGCAGCGCGACGTTCTCCACAACATTGAGGCCGAAGTTGAGGCGGCAAAGCGGGCGGTAGCTGGCACACGGGGAGGTGCAGCTGAGGTAGTGGTTCCAGTAGGCGAAGGCCACCAAGAAGCGGGGCGCCGAGTGCAGACCGATGCAGAAGCGCCACACGTAGCGCTGGGGCACCTCTCCGCCGATGGCCGAGCTCACCGACGGCAGGTAATTGGGCACCTAGAGAGTTGTGACCCATCTGGGCGCTGACCCCCTGATGCCCCGCCCACCTTGAGATCTTTCTCTTCCAATAATCACCTTAACACTCAGAAGGTTCTGCTCCAGTCCCCTCCCTCCAGGAAGTCCTCCTTCAAAGCCTCACAGCTCTCCAGGGAGACCTCCCCTTCCAAATCCCAGACCCTCCTATGCCTGGTTCTGACTCCCCAGCCAACCTGGGGTTCATGTGGGTGCAGAGGGGGACGGTCTCCATCTCCCTACAGATGGCTGCGAAAGCTACAGCCAGGTTCAGATGTTCTCTGAGCCCACAGCACAGGGCTGTGACCTGGATAAGGAACTGTGGGAGGGTCCATGAGCCCAGCATCCCAGATTCAGTCCCAAGGATGGAAACATCTAAGCCTCCTTGGGACAGAGCTGGATTCACTTCCCAACCGAGCCTTTCCTGACTGCTTTCAGTTCACTTGTTCTTCCGGTCAGGGGTAGCAAGGCAATAGAGGGTGCTGGGAGATCCCAAGGTAGCTGGGCCAGAAGAATACCCCCATTCTGATCATGTTGAAGAAAGTGGGTGTTCCTAACCTGGTGTAGTCTAAGAAAATGACCCTGTTCTTATGTATATCTCTCATCCATTTTTCTCAAAGCCTGGAATTCCTCATTTCTTAAGGAAATGGAATGTCATTCTTTGAAGCTGAGAAAGGAGGAGATAATGACACAACTGCAAGGACTGGTGTGTTGTTTATATGAGAGTGAGAGAATGCAGGGTAGGTAAACAGTAGTTTTGATGGGAACAGGAAGACCTTGAATGGGAGGAGGATCTCTTAGACTCTAGACTCTAGATCTCTTAGACTCTTAGACTCCAATGCCTAAAGAGTCTCTTCGACTCTAAGGCCTCAAACTTTAATATGCATACAACTCATCTGAGATTGTGTGAGAATGCAGAAACTCTGGAATCTGAAAATCTGCATTTCTAAAGGACTCCATAACTATGGAAGTTACCAGTCTGTTGCCCACACTTTCTGTGGACTCTTTTAGACCTTCAACAAGAGCCAGAGCAGTACCAGAGCCCAGAAACCCAGAGAGGGAGTGACCCTGCTGTGATGATAGCAGGACCAGTCTTCAGAGATGGAGTTCTGGAAGATCCCTTCCTGTCTGCCAGTGGGGATGCTGAATGGATCTCAGGGTGGCTGGGAAGGCAGGCAATGATGGAAGAAGCTCACGGGGCCGGGGAGGGCCTGGGATGGGACCAGCCAGAGCCTTCTCAAGCCTTCACAGAAAAGGAGATGGATTCCCCCCAGCACTGTCAGAGGCAGCTGAATGCAGAGCTTTCAGAGAGAGGGTGATGCTCTCAAGGTACAACTTGAGATACCAAAGCTCAAGATCAGTCTCAGATATTCAGTGATGAGGCAGCTTGGAGGCAATGGGTGTGCATCCCAGCTCTGCCTTTCTAAGCTGGGTGACCTTGAGCAAGTCACTTTACCTCTCTGAGCTTTTCCTCACTGGCAAAATAGGGATATCACCTGCCTTGCAGGGTGATGGTGAATACTAAATATAATGTATGCAAGGCATCTGCAGTGAGTATAAGCAATGGCTTTCAGAAGACAAACTTTCCTGAAAAGCCTGCCCAAAAAGGTGTGATCTATGTGGCTACTGCAGAGAAGGCAATGGCACCCCACTCCAGTACTCTTGCCTGGAAAATACCATGGGCGGAGGAGCCTGGTAGGCTGCAGTCCATGGGGTCACGAAGAGTAGGACACAACTGAGCGACTTGACTTTCACTTTTCACTTTCATGCATTGGAGAAGGAAATGGCAACCCACTCCAGTGTTCTTGCCTGGAGAATCCCAGGGACAGGGGAGCCTGGTGGCTGCTGTCTATGGGGTCACACAGAGTCGGACACAACTGAAGCGACTTAGCAGCAGCAGCATGTGGCTACTGACCATGGGAAGGCCGGCTTCTGAGTGACAGGTGGGAGTCATATCTGCACTGGACACTGCTGAGACCTCCAAGCCTCTTCACTTGACTTTCCTGCTTCTCTGGGTAGGTCCCCTGTGTAGGGTTAGTGGGAGTGTTGTCTTCACTTCCTAGAATATTCATTCTGAAAACACCTGCCCCAACCTCAGCTACTTTAAGGAGAACTGTACCAACATCTAAGGCTTGGCTGGGAGAGCCCAGAGCACTCAAGGGCCCAGAGTCCTGACTGATGCTGGGAAATAGGTAAAGGGTAGAGATGATACAGAGTTTGGGGGAATGCTTCAGGAGGATTAGAGAATTAGGGCCCTGTGGCTACTCATCCCATCCTTGCAAGCTCCTCTCAGGTTAGGGGTGGGCACAGCATTCAAAGAGTAAGAACTACCTCCCTCATCAACTCACTCAAACTCTCTCTCTCTCTCTCTCTCTCTCTCACACACACACACACACACACACACACAATCAGGTATAGGTACTCATATTCACCCCTGCCATCCCAAGTATTAACATTCCCCACTCACCAACTATGCCAGCAACAAGCAACAGAGAAGCTATCAGAGCCCAGGTACACAGTACCCAAATCCCCCTCCCCAAAAAGCCCAGAGCTAAGGGTACTGAGAGATGGGAGCATAATTCCTTTCCCCAAGAGTAGGAACCCTTTGGCCTGGAGGACATGACTCAGTGGATCTATGGCAGGGCAGCAGATCAGAAATTCACATGGTGTAAAGGGAGAGGGTCCAAAAACTTCCTTATCATAGCATGTCATGTTTCACCATTAGAGATTCATTCTTTTGCCCTTGGATAGAAGTCCCCTGACTTTTATGGATGACCTTTCTTTATTTCCTACCACCCATCCTCTTCCCCATCCCTTGCCAACTGGATAAAAACTCCTATTCCTATGACAATGCAGAGTACTAACCACTATATGTTCACAGCTCCCATTTCTATCAGAACTACCTGCTACTCCTCTCTGAACTCCATCCCCTCGTCTCTAACCTCATAGTCCCCATCTCAGCTCTGGAACCTCCTGTACCATGAACCAAACCCCTGTACCCTGCTCTTGCCCTGCTGCCCTTAAATCTGTTCTGCACGCAGGAGCCAGAATGGTCTTCTAAACCTCAAATCTGATCATGTCCCTTTCTTGCTTACAATCTTTCCAAAGCTCCCCATTGTCCCCTGGATAAAATCAAAAGTTGTCAACCTGGCACTCATGAAAATCCTTCTTCACCCCCACAGCAACAATTCCCACCCACACCACCCCCACCGGATCCTCACTCCCCTCCCCCCACCCGGACCCTCACCCCCCTCCCCTCACCCGGACCCTCACTCCCCTTCCCCCACCCCGACCCTCACTCCAGGAAGGAAGTCTCTGATTTCTGAGCTGGGTCAAGAGCTTCTTCTGAACCCACCATCTCTGTGCTCCTTTTATCACAGAAGGAATCTCATTTCACAGTGCTGGGAACATCTGTGCCTAAGTCTGTCTCTTGCAGGAATAAGATGCTAAGGGCAAGTCCATGTTCAACTCCATGCCCCTGATACAGAACCTGTGTCCCCCTGGGCCCTCAGGAAAGGCTTGGTGGACTGCTCTTAGAAGCAGGGGCTCCTAGGTTTCCAGCTGGCAGAGCTCTGAGGATACATGTTGTGGGGCCTGAGACTGCCAGAGGAGAAACCAAGCTAGAAGAACCCAAGGCAGGGCTGGGGTCTTCTCAGGTCAGACCTCTTGTCAGGGCTAAAGCCACTCGTTACTTCTCCTCACTCCTGGCCTCATCTTAGCCCATAGTCCTGGCTTCCTTTCCAGTCTGGTCTTTCTTCAGCCCTCTTCTCCCTCTCGAGATCTCTCCTGCCTATTCCCTCTCTCTTCCCTTCCCCCTCCTCCCCTTCTGCCACCTTGCACCCTCTACAATCCTCTTCTAGTCTTGGAGGACTGTGACTCTACTTTCCCTGGCTCTCTCTCCCCAAAACACACCCCCTGACTTCCCCCGCCACAACCATCCTTTTATCCCCCTCCCCTCTCACCCCCTGCCTTCTCTCTGACTCGGACATTCTACCATTATTGCCATCTCTTGAACTGGCCCTGACCCAGGTGCTGGGGAGCCTGGCACTCACCCCACAGTCAGTGGCCACTGTGTACTCAAAGTGGAACACCAGAGACCAGATGATGCAGAAGAAGAAGCCGAACACAGGGAAAGTGATGACCCATGAGACCATGGCTTTGAAGCGGAGCTGGAACACGGTCCCATCGGGGTCCAAGGGCTGGGAGGCCGCAGAGAACATCCTGTAGGGAGTGGTGCTCAGGCAGGGCAAGGGACACAACCTGGGGCCTGGTGGGGATACCTGGGCCTGGGAAAGTGGGGCATTTTCTAGAGCTAGCTCCTCAGAGGACAGGGAAGAGGCAGAGTAGAAAGAGTAGGAAGGGCATAAAGGAAAAAGAAAATGCAGAAGAGGAGGTACAAGGTGGAAGGGCCAGGACAGCAGAGAGAGGCAGGGTCAGCTCATAGGAGTCCCCTTGGCACACTGCTCTTGTAGGTTCACCTCTGGAAGAGTCTGGAGAATCGAGGCTCCCAGTGGCCTGGACATGGGAGTTCTGATGGCCTGCCTCATTCCCATGACCCTCATAACCACTCAGGAAAAGGTCAGAGGATGGAAGGGTTATTAGTCCCATATCACAGAAGGGAAGACCAAGGCCCAGAACTATGCAAGGATCAAACATTAGGACTAAGGCCTCTTGCCACCTGACAGCTTAAGTCTCCAAGCCAAGGCCTTCTTCAAGCCAAGTAACCCAGACAAAGGACCCTTGGCTCAGAGTGGCCCAAGCTCTCCTACTGACCCTGTCTGACCACATTCCTGCTCTTCACCCAAGTTCAACTAGGAACAATGGGAGGGCCCAGAACCTATTCAATGGGACCACAGGCTATCAGCCATCCCACCCCCAGGCTCAGAATGATCTAAGCCTCAGGCCAGCAGTACCCTGACCCCCAAGATACCAGGGTCTCTCTGGTGGCCCAGAGTTCTATCTTCTTCCTCTCTGAGAAGACCATGTCACCCAATTCCAGGTTTTCAGGAATCTGGGGGTCATGGGATTCTTCTCTGCTCAGCTTGAGCCTGCCATGCTGGGCCAGACCCAGGAAACAGAGACCTAGACTGAGGGGGTGGGTTTTTTCTGCTCCCTTCTTCCCCTGGACAGAGAATGCCCTCCCCAACTCCCCTTGACCACCATGATCCTTCAAGCTGGGCTTCCTTCTGGGGGGCAGATGGAGATGGCTTTGGATTAAAAGGCCTAGAACCAAATCTCCCCATGGGAATCAGATTTCCCTCCATTAAGGGAACCCCAGTCCACACTAGTCCAGCTCAGTTTCGGGGAATTGGGGTGGGGGTAGGCGCACAAAGCGACACTCACACTGGGTGCTGAAGGATCCGGGGCTTGGGTTGAGGGCTGTAGCCAGACTGAGACTGCTCTAAGACTTCAGGGTCCCACCCTCAGTTCCCTAGGGCCTGCCTCCCGCCCACAGTGCCCAGATCTCCACGCCTGCTGAGGCACACAGCCTTCCCAGGACCAACAAGGCCGTGTCATAAATCCCAGAACACTCTGCAAAGGTAAGAAGTGATAGCGGCCAAGGTCAGCCCACAGCAGATTCCTTTGCCAGAGATGGGGGTGGGGACTTTTCTGAGGGTTGGGTCCAGGGATGTAAGCAGGTTTCTGGGAAGGGAAAGGGAGAAAGCAGAATAGGATTTAGCCCCTTTGTGTTTGAGCAGGACTGAATATGTCTGCTGGGCCCATCAGAGAGCTAGCTAATCTTAAACAATAGATTCAGGGTCCAAAAGAGATCTGGAGGGGGCTGAACATGCAGTATCAGTGTCCGGCCTGCACCTGTGCAGAAACACCTCGTGGCAGCACAGGCTGCGTTCACAGAGGTCTAACAGCCAGTAACAGGAAAAGAACAGTCCTGTTTTGGGCTGAACTGCCCAGGCCATAGGAAGTGCTATGCCCAGATCAGGGCCTCGAAGACAATAGTGATTAACTGGGCTAAGCCCAGGGGCATATGTCTTGTAAGGATTGCCTGACGGACTTGGAACCACGCTACCTAAGAAGAGAAAACTCAAGGGACCCTGCATTACTGCCTTCCCATCTCTGCAGGGCTGTCTGGAAGCCAGGTGGAAAAAGTAGCTCCAAGGGTCTTAAAGCAGAGCCAGAGCTAGGACAGATACCCACCAGAAAGAGAGGGTGTGCTCACTGTAAGAAAGAGCTTGCTAATTGTTAGTAACTAAGTCTCCTTGGAATTGACTGCCTGGAAAGGAGAGAAGCCCCCCACCCCCCATCACTGGGGACATGCAAGCAGAGGCAAAATCATCTAATTACAGACTAAAGATACTTCTTTAGTATCTGGGTGAGAAATCCAGATCATATATGAAAATCTCCACGTGGATCCATCACAGTACTCCCAAGGAGTAGGGACAAAATACCCCTGGGGTCCTTAGGCCTAGTCCTGCCCAAGAGAGGCCAGTACCCTTCCAGTATGCCTTAGCTCCCCAAGGAGTATGCTGAGAATGGGTTATAAGTATGCTGAGGTTATTGATCCCATTATCCCTTGGAGCCTGCCACAAGGGCCAGAGCAAACACCCTATTCCGTCTAACTCCATATGCCATACAAATATTATAATTTTCTGTATGGACTATGACTATATTATATCATGCCTTCCTTTTCCCAGGACAATGGGCTGCTGTGTGTTGGGGTGGGAGGTGGGTGTCCTATCCGTTTATTCAACAAATACTTTCTGATTCACACGCAATGCCCACCTTCAAGGAGCTCCCAGCCTAGTAGGAAAGAGAGACACACATGCAGTGTGACAGAACTGTATGAGAGAACACCAGTTCTACGAGCACTCAGAGGAAGGAGTGATTAAGCTTGCCCCATGGAGGCTAGAGAAGCCTATCGGAAAGAAAAGACACCCGAGAAGGGTTTTGCAAGATGAAGAGGAGTTGGCCAGGGTAAAAGAATACTGGATGCATTATCTAAAGTGAGAACCAGGTCAGGAGAGGCTGTTGGATGAATCCTTTCTGATCATCCGCTTCAGATCAACTGGTCATCCCTTTTTCTTCCAGTCCTGTTCTTTCTGATGGCTCCTAGTTCTAAGTCTCACCAGACTGGCTGCCAACTCAAGGCCCATATCCACCCACTGACAAATCAAGAAGAAGGATATTCTTGATTTCCTTTATTTGTAAATAATAAATAAATAAAGTGGGCCCCCACACCTGCCAGTCAGATCCCAGTCGTGGTTGTACCCCATATTCTCGAGCAGATGCTCTTTATACGAAGGTGGGAAGCTCAGCTATTTGGGGGCCTTCTGAGCTCTCTGTGAGGCTAGTCCATGGGTTCATGTAGTCTTTCCCACTTAGAGACCCTTGGCTAAGTTTCTCTCCTGCCCTGTCTTCCAACTTGACAGTCTCCTTTTCCTCTTCCTCCTTCTGCTCCTCACGCTTCATATTTCCCAAACCATCTTCCCATCTCCTCTACCTGGAGTTCTACACTAACCCTGAGAAGGAGGAGAACAGGAATTCTCAACCCTGTTTTAGACATGGGGAAAGTGAGGCTGTCCCTGAGTCTCAAGTAACACAGAGTCAGCGGATGAACTAGGAAGATAATAAAGGTTCACAGAGGTCTTACCCCATTTACTACAATAATCTACAGAGAAAGAACTCACAACTTTCTTTCTAGCCCAACATCCCATATCCCTATCCAAGAGGGTATATGGACAACCTCAGAGGTCACGGGACCTACCCCAGAAAACACATGTACATACATATAATCAGGTCCCCAGTCAGACAGGCACAGATCTAGTCTCTCTCACACACAGACCCCAATCAAAGCCATTATAGTCATGTCCCTCACAGTTAACACACACACTTACATAATCACATTCCCATGGAGACAGGCACAGCCCACAACAGAGCCACACTAAGAAGCCCCAAGTGCCCTCTAGCCCAGTCTTATTCTCTACCCTCCAGAAAACCCTGGGGCTGCTGAATCTGCCCCTCTGTGAAGTAAGGATTGTGTTCTGGGTTCTGGAGCTGCCCAACTTTAGGGACCCTGTCCCCCAATGACCTCCATGAAAGGTGGAGGGAGACTAGTCCTTGGGACCTCCATTTGCAGGCACTGCCAGCAGCCCAGTAATGTGTGACGGCTAATTCTGTTACAAGAGATTCAGGATTCAAAACAGATCTGATTAGGCCTGAATACAAGGTATCAATGCCCCCCCCCCCCAACAAACCCTACCCCACAGTGTGTGGCCGTAGTCTCCTTGAAGTGGAAGAGCAGGGACCAGAGGACGCAGAAGAAGAAGGCGACAAGCGGACAGCAGACCGTGACCAGGGCCACCAGGGTGAAGCGGAGCCGGACCAGGGTCCCATCCCGGTCCAGCGGCAGTGGAACCTGGTACATCTTGTCAGACCTGGGGATGGAGTGGTGTGCTGTCAGGGCCCAAGGTAGTGAGGCTGGTACTCAGTGGGGAAGCCAGCCCTTGTGCTCAGTCCTCAGTTTAGCTGTGGGGTGGGGGGAATCTGAGAAGGAAGCCACCGAGCCCCTAAGCTTGGACAGCTACTGCCCAGGACTAGGAAGATGGACTCAGACTCCCGTGAGAACATTCACCCTCCATTTCAGAGGAAAGAATGAACCCAATCTATGCTAAGATGAAGCTTGAGTAAGCCAGGAAAACTTCTCATCCCTATGCCTGGCTTGACAGGAGCTGGTTGAACTAGTCTCTCTTGTTTCAGGAACAATCCTAAAACCTCCCAGTGGTCAGAATGGCCCATCTCCTCCCCCAGACCTTGGAGCCTCCATGTTTCAGGGCCTCCCATCGGCTCTCTCAGCTTCATCCATCGGCTCAGGACCCTTCTGCACCTTCAGTCCCTTCCCAGGCTCTGTGTGCTCTGTGTACTTGCACCGCAGTCCACAATGGCAAGGACTCCATGGAAGCCAGCAGAATGCCAACCCCCTGCCTGTCCCCACCCGCTGCCTCACGTGTTTTGAGACTGAAAGGCTTTGCAGCATCAGGCCTGGTGCTAGCCTAGGCTTGCTGTTTGCTGAAGAGAGCTGCCTGGTCAGCTTCTGGAGGCTTCCCAGTCCCCAGGGGCCTGTCCACTCTCCTCCAGAAACCAGGTAAGGTCTGAGGTCTGCCCCCCTCCAATGAGATGAGGATATCTAGGGTCAGGCCTTATACTACCAGCCAAGTATACACCAGCAATCCTAGTCCAGCCCCAACCCTAGGGCACTGAAGAGGACATTGAGGCCAAGAGACTGGCAGGACTCAGGGACTGGACTGGCTCGGGGTCACACAGCAAATAGAAGGAAGAGCCAGCAGTGAGGAGACATGGCGCTCAACATCACACACTGCACTCTGGCTTTCCTTGACCCCCTCCTCCCTGGACCAGAGCTCTGGGCAGAAGGGTCAGGTTAGGAGGGGAAAGAGAAGGGGAAACTGTCCCTAGGAGGAAAAAAGCTAAAAAAACAAATCCTATATAGATGAGTTAGCCCTGTCCCATTTTAAAGACGGAGAAACCAAGACACAGAGAGAGGAAGGTCCTTTCTCAAAAGGACATGCTGAACCTGAGGGAAAGCCGTGCTCAGAACTTAGGCATCCTGTTGCCAAACTATGGCTGACTCAGATACACAAAGAGCCCGCCCTTCTGGACTCCAGGGCCTGGCCTGGAGACCAAGCCCCAGCTCTGGCTGGCCCCGCCCTCAGGAAGAACTCTGACCTCCTGGAGGCCAGCCTCCTCCTGGAATCTGGAAAATGCCAGGTGGATATGCCTCTCATCCATCTTCCTCCACCCACCTCTCTGCCAGGCTCTGTCAGGCAGCCTGCCGCAACTGCTCAAGCTCCAGTACTTCCAGGGGGCTAGACGCTTCCCAGAGAGTGGTGGAAGTGGCTCTGGTGGCCCTCCCAAATCAAGCACATTCTGACATTGTTTGGATCATCCCCAAAGACCTTCCCCACCCAGCTCAAATCCAAATTCTGTGGTTGTAATGGTACTAGTGCCCCTTTCCAACATCCCTTCCTGAAGCCAGCTGCTCTGGATCACTCAGGAATCACTGGGACCCCCAAACTGAAGAGCAGATCCTCAGGGAATGAATAGGCAGTGCCAAAGGTAGGGGATGATAAGGTTTCAGGAATAGTCTGTTCCATTTCTTGGAGGTATACCTAACTTCCCTTTTAGCTGTGTGACCTTGGGCAAGTCACCTAACCACTCTGGGCCTGTTTTCACAGTTATACAACATGGGATTGTGTGATCTGGATTACTAATAAGTCCATACCAACTGGGTCATTCTACTCTTCCAGGCCTCAGGACAGGGAGCTCCCTATCTGAAGGGCAGCTGTTCAGCCCCAGTCAACTCTAACTTCTTTCTACACAGGTACCACTTCATTGAAAACTAGGAGTATCCCTAGTTTATTTCCAGAGATCCTCAAACACCTTTTCAGGCTCCAGTCCAAAATCCACACTTGTTGATGAGTACTAGGCACCCTGCTCAGAACTAGATATACATTGTTTCTTTCAATCCTCACAATATAACTCTATGAGGTAGGCACTATAGCCTGTATATTTCCATTTTACAGAAGAGGAAAGTGAGGCTTAAGGAGGTTAACACTCGCTCAAGGTCATAGGCTAATGACTGGCAGAGCTGGGATTTGAAACTCATCTCTGGGGTTGCAAAGCACCCCCGCACCTCCCTCCTGGTAGAATCTGGACCAGGAGTCGCTGCGGAGTGAAGCGGGGAGAGCTCACTCCGGCACATCGGGCACATGTCGGGAAGCAGAGGGGAAAAGGGTCAGCTCAGCCAGCGAGGAGAGGAGAGCAGCGGTTCCTGGGCAGGCGGCGGGACCCCCACAGCCTGGGGCCCGGCCCTGCGGAGGCCAGACCGCGTGACCGAGCTCCTCCAAGTGGGGCTGCCGGCAGCCCCGAACACCCATCCCCATACTCACCCAGGCTGCGGCGGCGAAGAGGCCGCGCCGGCGCAGGCCGGGAGCCGGGAGCACCGGGGGGAAACCCAGGCCCGGCCCGGGGGGCGAGCGGCAGGGGGCGGGGCGGAGCGGGAACGGCGGGGGCGGGGCCGGCGCGCTCGAGGCGGAACTTGGCAAGGAAACGGAGCCCAATTGCTCTGCTGGCCCCTCCCCGCTTCTGCGGCCCAGGACCCAGAGCTGTCCCCCTTAATCTGGCGTCCCCTCATGCCATGCCGATCCAGCCCTGGTCTGCCCCACTAATTCCGGCTGCGTGGGGGCAGCCGGAAGAGCCCCGGACAACTGGGTTTGACACGCTGGATAAGCCACCTTGTCACGTTACCTCTCAGCAGCGTTCCATCACCTGTTGAAAGAACATACAGTTAATTCAGGAAGGCCCCGAATTCTCTCATTTCCTGACCCCGGTGTCTATCCACCCCCACCCCAATCTAGACGAATTATCCAGCTATCCAGCTTCGCCCTTTTAAAACACTAAACCAGTTCGGCCCCAGCCTCGGCGCCCCTCCCCTAAACTTTACTCCCCAGAACCCAATCGGGGCATTTCAGCAAAGGGAAGAGCACATAATGAGTTGAGATCCCGTGGGGCCCACCCCCGAAACTCTGGGCCAGAGCTATTCCTGCCCTTGATCAGGAGAGGGCGCCTGGTCACATCTGTCGTAAGACAGAGAGCTGATCTCCTTCCTTCGCCCAGTCCCGGGTCTCTCTTCATCGTCAGGGCTGATCCCCAGAAACCAGCCTCCACGCGGGCTTCCTTCCCCATCCTGACGGATCCCTGAGGGGGACTTGTGGCTACCTTTATAAAGACCGTTCTACCTCAATAGGGAAAAGGATGAAGGGGCCAGTAATCCCTCCTCTAGTTAAAATGTGGGGTTGTCTGAGCACATGCAGCAGGTGCAGGATGCCTGAGGTAGACACTGTTTCCATCACATCGTTCCCATTTAAATCCACACATTTTGAGCACCTCGTGTGTCCCAGGCACTCTTCTACATTTTATGTGTTATCCCATTTAATCCTCATAAAAGCCCTATGTGGTAGATACTATTAATATCTCCATTTCACCAATGGAAAACAGAGAAACCAAGTTACCTAATCACACAGCTAGCAAGTGTCAGAACCAGGATTCGGTCTAGCACCTAAGGGCATTCCCTTAATCACTATATACTGTTAATTCCACAAGGTAGCTATCATCGTCACTTTGTAGAAGGGGAAACAGAGGCCCAGGTTTGATTAACTTGCCAGAGCCCTTTTGCGTGCATTCACCCTTGTTCATTTACTCAGCCTAGGCCCTCTCTGTGGCAGGCCCTGAGCTGAGCAATGGTGGGGGACCCAGAGGTATCCTGCTCACTCCTGGGGGCTTCAAATCTACAAGGAAGGTGTCTTATTAAAAACTACTTTTCTTGACTTGAATTCTCCCCAACACTGTCCTTTAAGGTCCCAGGGCAAGTGAGCAATTAGTAAAACTTTAGTGAAAGAACCACTCCTATTTACTTTTGAAAACAATTTAGGTTTTCTTCCTTGGGGCTTCCTGTCATCCTCTTTGTCTAGCTCCAACCCACACATGCCTGCTCCTGGCCCTTGCTTCCTATCTTAACCCCTTATCTGTTCCTTTGGCTCTAAGTTCTATTCCCTGGGGCTGGGTCCTTTCTCCCTGCCTCTAGACTACCTCTAATGCCTGAAACTTGAGGCAGTCTAACTGGCATTTAATTATCTGGTGATTTGGACGATTCCCCATCATACAGTCTGGAGTCTCAGTTTCCTCATCTCTAAAATGGTTTTAGGAATATCCACATTATAGGGTTGTAAGAATTAGATAACATACATGCCAGGTATGTGGAAGGTACTTAATATACCACGTTAACTACAGCTAGATGTGTCAGCTACAGCGGGAACTTGTCCTGATTGAGCCTTTTCTGAATTGTCTGACCTCAGCAGTCACTGATCCTCTCTGAATCTGTTTCCTCCACTGTCAGTTTGAAAGACTGACTCCTACTTGATTTATATGCGGAAAAGTGGAAGAAAAAGATAAGTTCTTACTATGTGCCAGGGATTTCATATGCATTCTCTTAGTCGATATTCTTAATAATCCGGTGAGCTAAGTTTGATGAAAGCCATTTTACAGAGAAAGAAGTTGAACAAGCATCTAAGCATCTAGTCTCACCCTTACTCAGGAGGCACTCAATGTTTGCTGAACTGGCATTTGTCCATTGTCCAAATAGCTGCTGCTTTTGTTGAAGCTTTCCAGTGTCTCCTGACCTCCCAGTTGGTTTGCCTGGTACCTAGACATACCCCAAGGAGACCTGTGCCTGAAACACCACCACCATCTTTAAGACCTTAGCCATGATCACTGCTCCAATCCCCTTTGCACATATGCATACCAGATAGTCCAAGCTGTCTGAGAATTTGTTTTCAGGGTTGTTCCAGGAGCATGGGGTGGTGCAGAGGTGGAGTGGGTGGTGGAGCAGAACAGGGGAAGTGAATATGGGATGTAGTTGTCAAGGAATGCTCCCTGTAGGAGATCTCCTTCACTACCCTCCTACCTCTCCATCATCTTCCCCTTTACAGTCACATTGGCTCTTTTAATGACACAGAACTGATCACATCTGGCCCCTGCAGCAAATTAGTAAATCCTCATTGCTTTGGGGGCTTCCCAGGTGGTGCTAGTAGTAAAGAACCTGCCTACCAATGCAGGAGACATAAGAGATGCAAGTTCAACCCCTGGGTCTGGAAGATTCCCTGGAGGAGGGCATGGCAACCCACTCCAGTATTCTTTCCTGGAGAATCCCATGGACAGAGAAGCCTGGTGGGCTATAGTCTATAGGGTCACAAAGAGTTGGACACAACTGAAGTGACTTAGCAAGCACATACACATGCCCTTTAGGATCTAGGGCAAACTCCTTAGTGCAGTATTGAACATCTTTCATAATCTGGTCATCCTCTGTTCCAGCACCACATATTTTAACTATACTCACCTCTTACATGGAACTCTGCTTAACTTTCTCCTTATCTCTCCCTATCCCCATGATCTGTCCACTCCACAGGCAGTCTCTCATGGCTTTCCATCGCACCTTTTTTAGGGCTCTGACCACGATAAAGCAAAATAACTTGCTGCCTATTCCCTCCATCTTCCTGCCTATTCCCTCCATATTCCTTCCTCCATCATCAAATGAGCAATAGTTCACAACTCATTTAAGGACAGAACCTCCACCTATTTCATTTATTTCTGAATCTCTCAGCTCAGTTCAGGACAGGCATACAGTAGGAGCCCAGAAAACATTTGCTGGATTGATTTAATTGAATTGGATTTTGAAGGATGGGTAGAATTTAGATATATCAAGAAGAGATTTAGGAACTGCAAGAAAGGCAGCTGAAGAATGACTGCTGGTGATAGAGGGTGGAGGCAGAGGGAGCATGGCTTGGAGATGGGTGAAGTGGCAGAGACAGAGGCAGTGTGAAAGCATCTGGCCACATCAGGCCAAACTCTGCCCTGCCTCCTAGGCAGCCTCAGGAAAGTCTTCCTGGGTTGAAGAGGAGTGTTCTTTGTTCTTAGAAATTTTTTCAAGGCAGAGACATCTTTCTTGGATGGCTTTAAACTACTCACCCTATGCTGACCCATCTTTGCTCTAGCTCCACTCTGCCTCAGATAGCAATTACATCTTCATTGTTCTGCAGAACATTTTTTGGCTCCTATTACTTCTAAGATGAAGTCCCAGTTTGCACCCGTGGATACACTGGGCTCTTTTCTGGTCCTACATCTCTGTCCTCCCTGTTCATCTGGCCTGGAATTCACCTTTTCCTTGTCTCAGCAAAGTCTACCCTTCCTATAAAGGTATTGATTAGCATCACACCTTAGTAAGTTAGAAATGCATGTGGTAACTTCTAAGGCTATTACTAAAATAATAGAAAAATAATTTAATTTCCAAACCAATGCAGGAAGAAAAATGAAATAATCCAAGACTGCAAGAAAGGAGATTTAAATAGCCAATAAGCACATGAAACGATGGTCAACATCATTAGTCATTAGGGAAATGTATTAAGAAAACCCCACAGTGAGATGCCATTTCACACCCTCTAGCATTGCTATAATTAAAAAAAAAAAAAGAATGAAGAAAAAAGAAAATTACAAGTATTGGCAAAGATGTGGAGAGATTAAAACCCTCATACATCACCGGCAGGAATGTAAAATGGTACAGCCACTTGTAAAATAGTTCAGCAGCTCCTTAAGTTAAACATAGAGTTACTAGATGACCCTATAGCAAATTTACTCCTAGGTATAAACATAAGAGAATTAAAAACACATGTCCACAAGAAACTTGTCCAAGAATGTCCATAGCAGTATTATTCATAGTGGAATAATCATTATTTATGGCGGAAACAACTCATGAATGCATAAACAAAATATGGTTTATTCATAAAATGGAATATTATCCTACTTATAAAAAGGAATGAAGTACTGGTGCATGCTACAACTTGGATGAACCTTGAAAACATTATGCTAAGTGAAAGAAGTCAGACACAAAGGCCATGTATTTTATGATTCCATTTACATGAAATGTCCAGAATAGGTAAATCCATTGAGACAGAAAGTAGATTAGTAAATTGCCAGAAGCTGGGAGGAAAGGGAGATGGGACATTATTGCTAATGGGTCTGGGGTTTCTTATTGGGATTATTAAGATGTTTTGGAATTATATAGTGGTGGTGGTTTCACAACCTTGCAAATATAATAAAAACCTCTGAATTGTACACTTCAAATGAGTGAATGCTATATTATGAAAATTATATCTCAATTTTAAAAATCTGGCAAAGAGCTGGGCCTCAGTAAATGGCAGTTATTCTTACCAAAGAAACAAAAATTTTTTTAAATATATTTTAAAAAGAAGAGAAACAGAAACAGAACATCTGGAGGAAAGAGAAAGTCTAAAATGTTAGATAAAATCATAAATATACCAGTAAATTCATTAAATGCAATTGATTAAATGCTCTAGTTAAAAGTCAAAGATATTCACAAAAGATTTATATATTGATAAATCTAGTTATATGCCATTTATAAACATCACCCTTCCTTATCAAGTTATAGGAAAAGAAAAAGGAAATCAGTATTTACTGTATGCTTACTATGTGCCACACAGGGGCCAAATCTTTTGCAAATTCTATGATCATATTGATATTGTTGTGCCCACTTTATAGACAAGGAAACCAGGGTATAGGATAATTAAATAATTTGTGTAAGATCCAAAAAGTGGCAGATCTAGGACCTGAACTTACATCTGTTTGAATCTAACTCCACTGCTCTTTCCAATGTACCATAAAAGAAATGGAGAATCATCTCACTGGAAGAAAGTCTCTTGCTCTTTTATGATTCTTTAGTCCTTACTGGTCTGTCTTCTCCCTGGAGAGCTGCATAGAGTGAGTTCTCAGGACGTGTGTAAGAGAGACTGGGAGCTCCTAGGATAGAATGGATTTTACTTAGCTTTGTCTCTCTTGGTTAGTGCAGTGTTGAGCAAGGGACATCTCTGAGCTCCTGATACTCAGGACAAAACCTGGCTCAGCAAACTTTGGTGAACATGCACCAAACTCCTTGGCTTTACAGGGGAAGAAGGAAGATGATGACAATCAAAAGGGGTGTTATCAGAATTAGGCAGAGTAAGAGTATGTGGACCCAGGAAGCCTTGGCCCACAAAGAAGTCCTTCCTGGGGCAGAAGTCCCTGGGAATGATGAGCCTGTGGGCCACATGCCTACCAGAGTATGTAACAAGAGGTTCTTCTACTTAGAAATCACCATGGTGATAGGAAATTCCTTCTGGAGCACTTCTTGTCCAATGTCTCCTCCTCAAGTCTTCCAGTAAGTATACACTACTTAAGAGGCTCAGCTCCTACACACCTGCTAATACTCTGGACTGAAATACTCACTCATATAAGGCACATTTCTGAGCTTCTTGTCTGTGTCTGAGTCCATGTCTTAGAATGGGAGTTTCTTAACCTTTTTAAAGAATACAAATAATACCTACTATTTATTGAGGGTACCAGTGTACCTGGTACCATATGCCTTATTTTATTTAATTCTCACAACTCTGTAAGGCAAGTACTGATATTATCCCCATTTTACAGACAAGAAAACTGAGGTTCAGAAGAGTTAAGAAATTTCCCCAAGTTCATACAGCTAATACATGGTTGGGCTCAGATTTAAAGGCAGGGTTCTCTGACTCAAAAATCCCATACTTTTACTTAAGAAAGTAATTCACTCATTTCTGCATCAAACATTTAATGTGCACCTGGCCTCAGGGTGATCAAAATAAGTAAGTAAAGAAAAGGCTTAAACAGAGTTGGGTTTGAGGATTGGAAAGTGAGAAATCAAAGATTCAGGAGGGCAGTGAGGAAGTTGCTGTAACCCTCCAGGGAGACTTAATGACTTTCTGATGCTGAGCACAGGCAAGGGAGGGTGGAGGGAAAGGAGTAATACTTTGATGGAGGAGTTAGGGGAAGGTGTCTGGAGTCAGAAATTTAGCTTTACTATTTGATCATCCATATATTTACTTTTTTCTTCCTTCAAGCATCTACTGAACAACTACAATGTACTAGGTTTCTCCCACCCATTATCTTATCTTCACAACCACTCCACTTTTTAAGTATCTCTAATCCCTTGCCACCACTGAAAACCCACAATTTAGCTTTATCCATGTTTTGGGTAAAGCTCATTTCAATCTTGTATTAATGTCCCAGGAGGAGGGGGCAGTGGAGTGGTTATCCTAATAGGATCTGCTTTCTGAGCACAGTACCTGCTATTTTGTGTGGAACCCTTAGTCACTTGGGGCTTCCCTTGTGGCTCAGCTGGTAGAGTCCGCCTGCAATGCGGGAGACCTGGGTTCGATCCCTGGGTTGGGAAAATCCCTTGGAGAGGGGAAAGGCTACCCACTCCAATATTCTGGCCTGGAGAATTCTATGGATTGTATAGTCCATGGGGTCGCAAAGAGTCAGACTGAGCAACTTTCACTTTCACTTTCCACGTAGTCACTAGATCTAGTTTCCAGAACATGTTCAACTCACCCCTTTGAGATAATCTGTCACCTGCTCTGGGCTAGACCCTGGGGGAAAAGGAAAAGTGAACCTGCTCAGTCGTGTCCGACTCTTTGTGGCCCCGTGGACTGTATAGCCCGCCAGGCTCCTCTATCCATGGGATTCTCCAGGCAAGAATACTGGCGTGGGTTGCCATTTCCTTCTCCAGGGGATTTTCCCAACCCAGGGATCAAACCCCTGGATCAAACCCTAGTCTCCCACATGGCAGGCCGATGCTTTATCCTCTGAGCCACCAGGGAACACAAGCGAAAGGAACACCAAATTGAAAAAGAAGCTCTAACCTCCAAGAGCCCCGCCCTGAAGATAAGACAGTAAGTAACAGAATACAAAGAAACAAAGCTGTAACAGAGGCCTGCCCAAGCATCACCCCAACTCGCTGGAAAGGCTGATCCACAAAGATATCTCAGGGGAGGCGGGATCATTTCAATTAGAACTTTAGGGGTTCCTAAAGTGCAGGTGGGAAAAAAGTCCCAAGAATTGTCATTTGTACCAAACCCTAAGCTGAGCCATTCCCTTAGGGCATCACTGACACTCCCAATGTCTATGCTATGGATTCAGAGAGGGAGAGGTTATGTTGGGCTGGCATGTATCAGGAGACAAGAAGGCCAGGTTTGGGGGCCTTGGAACAGCTGCGGGCGAGCTACGCAGATAGACCTAGGCGGGCTCTCCAGCTCTGCACGTGGTCTGGGCAGGAAATGAGGGCCGGACGACAGGAGAACTTTCCCATGACCACCCGCGGACTGAGGCAAAGGAAGGGTAGAACAGTTACCATGCCATCCTGGAGCTTCACTCTGATTGGCCCGAATCTCAGCAGGCTTGGTGTCTCCGCTCCAGAGAAGGGGTGGAGCCTCGGCAGAGCGTCATCACCCTTATCCCACCCCCCGCCCGATGTAGCCACTCACCAGCCCACTTCTAGGGGCCCTATGTGACGTCACTACCCCCTCCCAGCCAACCGCAGCGACGAGGGGCGGCACTCCATGGCCCTCCTTACCGCCCTTCCCCTTTCCTCCCCCTAATTCCTTCGGTCCCGCCTCTTCCCCTCTCCTAGTCTCCCAAAGACAGCCCTCACGTTCGGTTTCAAAAGACCAGTGGTCCAATGAATAACAGGGCGGATGTAGAGTGGCGGCGGCGTCTGCCAATGCGCAGACTGCGAGGGCGGAGCGCTGGCAGCGAGCCTCTGACGGAGGGCGGCGTGTGACGCAGTCGGGCCCTCTACGCGCTGCGCCCGGAGCGGCGGTCGGTATCTGTGGTGGCGGCGGCGGCGGTGACGGTTTCGTGGCGGCCGCGCGCTGCTCTCTGAGCGGCGGGTGGTGGTCCGGCCTAGGCCCTCACTCCTGACACTTCCCCTCCCCCACCGCACCGGGGTAAGTCGGGAGCCGGGGTGGTGAAGGCCGGAGTCCGGCAGGCTCCTCCTCCACTCTGGGAGGGCGGGTGCGCGGGGCGTCCCAGGCCCTCTCCGTGCCCGAGTCTCGCGCCCTAGCGCGCACCTTCTGCCCTGAGGGAGGGGGCGGGGCCCGCAACCTGCGGGCCCAGAGGCCTGGCCCTTCTGGCTCTGAGGAGGGGTCGTTCTCTGTGGGTTCTGGGCCCGGGGGTCTCGCGTTGAAGCCTCCCTTTAGTGAGCGTTTCTCTAGCAGGTTGTACTCATTCATTTGCCCGTCAGTGATTAGGTGGGCAGGCCCTTGGCGGGGGCAGCGCCTTGAGACCCTGAGGGACGGTTTCCTCAGCACTTCACTGATCATCGCGCGGGATTGGGCTTTATTTGCTTTGGCTTCTCCAAGGGGAAATTTGCAACCCCAGGGGAGGGTGAGTGGGTCGGGAGTTAGTGAGCTTATTAAAACTGTATCTGAGAATTAAGGTCATTTAATGGAGTGAAACCTTACTTTTTGTTCTCCCACGCGTCCCACATAAAGCTAGACGAGAAACAGGGTGAGGTTTCTGGATTACTTACTTTAGCCATAAGGACCTTGGAAGTTAAGTCAGTTCTCCTACCCCATATCACTTGCAGGTTTCACAGGTGGAGAAGCTGAGGCCCAGAGAAGAAACAGTACTAGAAAGTGCCAGAAATTTTTCTACTATACTGCCCTCCCTCGGCGTTCTAGCCCCCCATTACTGAGGATTCCCTTTAGAACAGTGGAGGGGTTAAGATGGTGACATTGAGTAGTTGGAAGCAGAAACCTAGTTTTCAATATCGTTTCCTATTTGGTTGCTACCCGCCCAGTTCACCCTAAGGCAAACGCTTCGTTAGTGGAACCCTAGCCTAGACCATGAGAACTAAACGTAAAAGTTGAAGAACATCAGGGGTATCATGTATTGGAAATGAATTGATAAGGCTACATATTAGTGGCTAGTTCCCTGATCTAGGTCTGAAATTTTTATTTGTGTCAGCTGCTGAGGATTCAGAAGAAAGGGTCCAGTTAGTGAGCTACAGTAGAGTTGAAATAGAAAACAGGAAATAGAGACAAAACTTAGAAAGATACACAGCAATCATTTGGTACTTCTTATATCTTGGGACTCATAACTCCTCTCACGGAATTTGAAAACAGAATAAGGTGAGAAAATTAAACTATTTTGGGAGAAGAAGCTCGGGAAGAAAGAAGAGAGCAATGATCATTCCCTGTGATAGTCTTATAAATTCAGAAAGAAACACTTGTTAGACAGATGGTGTGTTTGGAACTTGTTGAAGAAGTTTAGATATATAGAAAACAAACCAGAAGTTGGACAGGAAGGAGGTCCTGGGAAATACTTTTGATAAATTTATTTTTTGACTCGTCACTTTCCTCTTGTTTTGATGACGGAGCTAAACTTGAGAAATGTACTACCTAAGAGCAGGAGAGAACTGTACTCTTAATACTAAGGGGTGAACACAGGGTGTGTTTTCTGTGCCATTTTCTCTTCTGGGAAGCCTCTCCCGGCATTCTTTCCCCTGCAGCCTTCTATAACACTTATTTGATACTTCTGTTTATGACACCAGTCATTTTGTATTTCAGCTGTGTCTTTTTATTAGACTGGTAAAAAATTTTTTGTCTTGTATTCAGTTTGCTTTTCACATAGTAGGCCCTCAGTAAGTGTGCTTGTCTGAATGGATAAACAAATTGGAGGAGTTAAGCCTAAAAATAGTCTATAAAGAGGCTAGGTATTTGTGTACTCCTGAAATACCAGGCCCAGATAAGAGGACCCATACCGTTTGTGTGTTACGTTGTACTTTGATACCTGACTATTCATGTCCACTTGCTCCTAGACAGCTAATAACAAGCACAACTTTTAGGGAACTGAAGTCATAGCTTGGAAATGTTACTTCCTTGTGATATTTTTACAGTAGCAAGTAACCTTAGGAATGGAGAAGGCAATGGCACCCCACTCCAGTACTCTTGCCTGGAAAATCCCATAGACAGAGGAGCCTGGTAGGCTGCTGTCCATGGGGTCGCTAAGAGTCAGACACGACTAAGTGACCTCACTTTCACTTTTCACTTTCACGCATTGGAGAAGGAAATGGCAACCCACTCCAGTGTTCTTGCCTGGAGAATCCCATGGACGGGGGAGCCTGGTGGGCTGCCGTCTATGGGGTCGCACAGAGTTGGACACGACTGAAGCGACTTAGCAGCAGCAGCAGCAACCTTAGGAAGGGGTAGTAATACTGATGTTTAATTTCCAGTAAATATCACATCTGTAATTATGCAATCTGTTCAAAGCTTAAGGGAATAAGAAATTTAGAGATTTAACAATAGGTATTAGAGACAAAGTATATAAACAATGTTTCTTGAGAATTTGGCACATTCTGTGTGTTTAGAATTGAACCTAAGTATTTTTCATTTATGTATTGTATTTTACCCATTAGATACTCATAACACCCCCTCCCCAAGATTTAACAATCAAGAATGTCTTCAAACGTTGTCAAATGTTACTTGGGAGGCAAAACTGCCCCTCAGTGAGACTGCTGCTCTACAGAGAACGTTCCCAATATTTCAGTAAAAAATCTTACCTTTAATCATACTTTGTCTATGTTTGTGGAGTCAGCTAATAAGTTGTATTTGGTTGAGATATCCTTGAAAACCCTTAAATTGTCAAAATCTGGGATGGGAAGCTAAAAAGAATACTAGAGTTGCTTCCTTTAGTTTCTCTTTTTATGTCTGTGGTAGCCTCCCTTTCTCTGGGATAGGAGAAATTAGAGTCCTGTTTGAAAGGGGATAGGTCATTGGGTAAATAGAGCAATATTTATTTCGTTTTTTGTGGAAGAAGCCAAAAGAGCTTGTACTTGAATTGCTATATCTGGTCCTAAGAGTGAAGCTGGGAGGTAGTAGGGTGAGTTGGAAGATGTGAAACTGGAGTCAGACGATTAGAAGGGGGCTCTAACAGTTCAAGTTTGAGGTCTTGGGACTTCTTTATATTTTTAAGAATCATTGCAGACTCCAAACAGCTTTTGTTTATGTGGCTTAGTATTTACTGTACTAGAAACAGACCAATTTTGAAAAGATTTATTGATTTAAATAATAAATTATTTTGCTAATATAAATAACTTTATGAAAAGTTACTAAAAAATTTAGTGATAAAAGTGGCATTGTTTTGCATTTTTGCAAATCTTTTTAATGTCTGGCTTAACAGAAGACCACTGAATTTGCAGATTTTATGCATTCAGTTGGTTGGTATGTTATTTTAGTTGAAGTATGTGAAGAAAATCCAGCCTCATACAGGTACATAGTAATTGGAAAAGGGAGGAATTATTTATTATTTTATTTATTTATTGGCTGCACTGGGCGGCATGTGGGATCTTAGCTCCCTGACCAGGGATCAAACCTGTGCCCCCTACATTGGGAGTGTAGAGTCTTAACCATTGGACCGTCAGGGAAGTCCTGGAAAAAGTGCTTTAATAACCTTTTCACATAATTGTAGATTTCTCCTTTGACACTACAGTCAAACCTGAACATGTGTACAATGTTTACATTAAAATTCATTGGTCTGTCTTGCACTTCGAATGGGTGTTTACCCGAGCATGATATTATGACATCATATATTGGAATGATGGAATTAGGAATCACTGGGCTTCCCAGGTGGCTCAGTGGTAAAGATTCTGCCTGCCAATGCAGGAGATGCGGGTTCAATCCCTGGGTCAGGAATGTCCCCTGGAGAAGGAAATGGCAACCCACTCCAGTATCCTTACCTGGAAAATCTCATGGACAGGAGACTAGCAGGCTACAGTCCATGGAATTGCAAAAGAGTCAGACATGACTTAGGGACTAAACAACAACAAGAGAATCATCGATTCACTGAGTCATGGAGCTATTCCAAATGTTGACAGATTTATGGTGGTTCATATTGCCACACATTTCATCAGATAAGTCTTTTAAAAATCGGGAAGCTAACAAGCTCGTAGTGGTGTACACAGGTTTTCAAGATTACAGTTTTTGCTTCAAATCTAAGTAAATGTAGTTTGTCATTTATTCTTTGAAATGAAAATGTTGTTCCATGAAGAAAAATCTGTTGGTTCCACTTTGTGTTCACAAGTAATCACCCAACTGTTTTTCGTTGGGGCAGCCCTTATAGTTCAACATGTAGAAGTGCTTTTGAGTATTTCCCACTTCATCCCCCAGAATAATCGCATACATTATTGAAAAGATGTGGCCTGAAATGTTGAGTTAATACAGTCAATAATTTACTGCTCTATCAAGGACATTCAGGAGAAGGAAATGGCAACCCACTCCAATGTTCTTGCATCGAGAATCCCAGGGACGGGGGAGCCTGGTGGGCTGCCGTCTACGGGGTCACACAGAGTCGGACACGACTGAAGCGACTTAGCAGCAAGGACATTCAAGTGAACGTAGGTTTTTATGTGTGCTGTAAGTGAGTGGCAGTGAAGAATCCAGTGACTCTACAGTTTGGGGCCAGTGTTTTATGTTCGGTTCTAGCAGTTTTATATACCATTAGATGCAGAGGTCAGTACAGTTTTTGTTTTTTAATATATATATTTTTTAATCTTTTGGCTGTGGGGCATGTGGGATTTTAGTTCCCTGTCCAGGGATCGAATCTGCACCCCCTGCATTATCAGCACAGTCTTAACCACTGGACCACCAGGGACATCCCAGCACAGTTTTTTCAAAAAGACAAATAATGTCTTAGGATTATTATAAAAAAAGCTTTTACTTCATGGGCCCCCTGAAGAAGGTTTTGGGGACTTCTAGGAGCCTTGAGAACCACTAATCTAAGACGGTGATTTTTCACACTTGGTTCATACAGCCATAAGTTTCTTTGAAAGTGTTCACTGATGAGGTTCTATTGTGTCCCCATCCCTCTTTACTTCACCAGAACAGCTTTTGTGCTCTCTGTTTTATGAAAGGCATATCTGATCAAGGGGAATATAATTGCCTGAATTAGCCTGTTCAGGAAGAAAACAGTTCATCCTTCATGAGTGTGTTTCAGAATCACTCATCACTTCACACCTTTGTTTAGACTACTTCCATGTACTTCTTTTACACAAAGATTACTAGTATCTGCACACCTAACCTTCTTGCTAGATGGAATAAGCTTAAGAAATAGGCAAATGGTTTTGTAAATTAAAAAGACATGAGGATTTCCCTGGTGATCCAGTGGTTAAGAATACACCTGCCAGTGCAGGGGACACCAGATTCGATCCTTGGTCCAGGAAGATTCCACATGCTTTGTAGCAGCTAAGCCCTTAGCCACAGCTGCTGAGCCCATGTACTGTAGAGCCCATGCTCTGCAGCCCTGCAACAAGAGAAACCACTGCAATGAGAAGAGTAGCCCTTGTACACTGCAGCTAGAGAAGACTCTTGAGCAGCAACAAAGACCCAGCATGGCCAAACATAAATAAATACATAAAATTTATATATTAACGTGAGTAGTTAGAAATGAGGCTGCAAATGTGAGATGAGCAGAAGTGAATGAATAATCAGAGTGCCCTCAGTATATTGTTTGGGGAGGTAATTGTTTTAATTTTTGCTGTGGTGCTTCACGGTTGTTTTAAATGGTCAGTAGGTGACACCAACAGTATTGGGAAATAAGTCATATTATGTATGGAGTTCTGGCTTGGCACTGATCAATCAAAGTTTAGAGTGATTGATTTTATAATTTAAAATATTGTAAAACTAGACTGAAATCTGCTCTTGAGGAGCTCTAGTTTGAGGCATCTTTGTCCTAACAATCCTTTGGCATAGGCTGTATAATCCCTACCATTCAGGTATAGAAATTGAGATCTGAGGTTGAATATCGTAACTACAATTACAGAGTAGCAAGTAGCAGCAGTTTTTTATTCCTTCTTTACCTTTTTATTTTCACTTAATTTTAGATTCACAGAGAATTGCAAGCATACTAAATGGCAGAGAGTTTTAAATACAGATTTGTCTCTAAGACTAATGTACTCTTCACTACTTCAGTTTGTAAAATGAGTTGTTAAGGGGATGAAAAATGCTACTCAACACTATGAAGAAGGAGCTTTATTAGGTACTCGATTATTTTAAATTAATTTTGCACACTAATGGGAGAAATTGAGGGAAATCACAATACTTTTGACTAGGGCAGCAAACAGCTTACACACTCAAGCAGCAGATATGACGGCAAATATATTGCATAACTAAAAACAGCTGGGAGGCATTAGTTTATGTAATCAGGGTTGGGAAGGGGAAGGGGAAGTATTTTTATACTAATAGGAGTCTGAAGGGTGTAATCTGGGACTGTCATGTTGAGGCAGGTGAGGCTTGAGGAGCAATTTTTAGAAAGAGAAGGGGACATAGTTTTTAGAGAGAAAATGAATGTTATAACAAAAGGTACGGAGAAGGAAATGGCAAGCCACTCCAGTAGTCTTGCCTGGGAAATCCCCTGGACAGAGGAGCCTGATGGGCTACAGTCCATGGGGTCACAGAAGAGTCCAACACGACTGAGTGACTAAAAACAACAGCAGCAAAGGGTATGGCTTGATCTGGGGATCAGTTACAAGGAGACTGTAAAACAAGAGAATAGTGGGTGGTTTTGCTGGGATATGTTATTAGGTGATTAATAAGCCAATCTGTTTTACCTGAAGCTCTTACCAACTCCCATCCCTCCTCTCCCACCCAAGGCAAAAATTAGCAGTCATTCAATTCAGTTTTCTGTGGATGATAATTTCTTTTTTAGTACTTCTGTGAAGATGAGAGACTGTTTGAAAAAGTACTTTGTAAACTTAAGTACTGTACTAGTCCATTCATCTAACAAATAGTGTTTTTGCTCTTTACTGAGTTGGATACAAAGGAACTCAGTGAAGTGGAAAGAAAAAATTACTTCCCATTTGTGTAATTTTCTGTTGTCAGAGAGCAGCAAACTTGCTTAGTCATTCAGATAGCACTTAAAGTTGGCAGTTGACTGGGTGTTACCATGTTTCAGGGTCTGTCCATCATTTTTCTGGAAGAAAACTGAGTTTTGTTGTCGAACCCAGAGTTCACAAAGCTCACAAAAATTGGACATCAGTTAATTGAGCTTTAGTTGGGACAGTGGAGAATACTGGACTACTGTTATCTGTTATTAAGGCTACCTCTTTCTTGTATCTGACAGTCTGAATTATTACTTAGAAGATTGAACATAGAGAACAGGGTAAATTTAAGGACATTGCTTCTTCCCATATAGTACTATTGCATTTTTATTTATTCTTTGTAAATATGTCTTATATACCAAAGAGAGAAAAATTGCAATGAAAATAAGTCAGTTCATCCTTAAAGGAAGTGGTTCATCTTTGTAGGAAAGTTCATCGAGATCATGGCAATACCTTATAAATTGTTGATCCAGAAGAGAAATTACCTTCCTGGTGACCAGATCTCCCATATTTGCCAGAGAAATGTCTCTTTCTTCTAATGGTGCTGGATCAATACTGCCAAGTTTTGGTCTCATAGGTTCCCTATTTGTAATGAGTGCAAAGTCAATTCCCTTTAGTTGTCAGTGTTCTTTCTTAAGGCAGTCTAGACTGTACAGACTTTCAGAGCATAGCTTCTGGAGTTAATAGCTTTGTGATTTGGGGCAATGCAAGTTATTTCTGTCTCAGTTTCACCATTTGTAAAATAGGGATAAAAACACCTATTTCATTGGATTTTGGGGGATGTTTAAAAGAGATAATTCATTAAAAAAAGAACAGTGCTTGGGACACAGTAAGAAGTCAAATTTTAGCTAGTATTCATTCTAGGAGGATTTCATTTTGGCTCAGGTTAATATATTTGAAAGGATAAAGATTTGAATATGTGCTTTGCCTTTAAACATGAATGAATTTAGAAGTTCCACACCTTTCAGTCACTTGGATTACTTCTTTTTCTTTTTTGAATAGATTTTTTAAATGGAAATAGAGTTAATGTAAATATCTGCATCCTCTAGATCATTTGTTATTGATAATAGAGGAAGTGAACATTATCAAGAAGTTTGGATCCTCTGAATTCTCTGCCCCATGTCTTATTCCCCTTCCTCTCTCCAGAGGTAACCACCTTCATGTGTTTTACTAGTCTTTTTCTTTTACTTTTACTTTTACTATGTATATATGTGTCCATAAATAATTGTGTTATCTTTTCTATTTTACATAAAGAATCTGCCAATTGTATCTTTTTGCAACTTCCTTTCTTTTGTTGAACATCTTTTACTTGAAATAATTCTTTTAGGGTAACTTTGTTCGAATGTTTTGATGATGCCTTATTTTTAGCTGAGTGCCCTGATTCTCTACTTTAGTTGAGTAATTTAAGGTTGATGACATCATTACATAATAAACTGACAAGTACATTTATTATGTGTTTATCATATGAGGGAAACTGATACGAGAGGTACACAGATAACCCATTCTTGTTTTTGCAATATTTTAATTTTAATTTTTTTTAACACCAAAAACATTGTGTATTGGGTATAGCCGATTAACAGTGTTGTAATAGTTTCAGGTGAAGGGCAAAGGGTGAACAGCCATACATACACATGTATACATTCTCTCCCAAACTCCCCTCTCATCCACTGCCACATGATGGTGATAATATATCCCTATTTTAAATGTTATCAGCTAGTTTAAGATAATATATACATATACATAAACATTTTAAAATACATATGTGTGTGTATAATATACTATACACACACATATATACACACACACACACACACACACACACACACACACACAGGCCAAAGAAATGTCTGCTGGTTGTATCCAGCCATTTTGTGATCTCTTCCTTTTAGCAACCTCATTAGATGAAAAATTCTACCAAAAATCTTTCCTTTCACAGCTTCGTTTTGTTGTGAGAATTAATCTAGCATAATTTTATTTTTAAGTTAGAAATTACTTCTAAAGTAACTTGATCATTCAGACTGAGTTTTAAAAGCACATTCGTGGTGATTGCCATTAATTTAGAAAATGAGTACAACTGTGTTTCAGACTGCTTGTTAGGTTCTGGGGTAGTAAACAAACGGTACTGTTCCTATCTGGAGTTCATTGTTTGTTGCAGGTTGTGTTGGGGGAGGTTGAGAGGTTGGCGTCTTTGGGAAGCAGACTCTGAATTGGAGATAATCCTGCATGAGTTTTATTGGAGAGCGCACTGGAGATCACCGCTTATGGGAAAGAAAAGAAGGAAGTAGAATGGGCTGAGGGAGAAACTGAGTTGTGATAGTATCTTAATGAAGGCCTCAGCCAATCCATGCAGGCTATGAAGCTGAAATCACCCTTCAGAGTTATCCTAAGCTGGAACAAAGATGTCTGGCTTTTAGATGTGGTCTGTCCCCTGAAGAGCTATGACAGACCTTGAGAGCGTGTTAAAGAGCAGAGATATCACTTTGCCGACAAAGGTCCTCTGAAGAGGATCTGACCCTTGGTGAGGCAACTTTTTTCATTAGAGGCAGTTCTGAAGAGGACTGACAGCTGAAAGCTGCCTTTTGGTAGTACATCTCAGCAGCTGGGACAACAAATCCTTCAGTCCTCAAGGGAGATCTGTGTAGTTGGTGCTATCATAGGGTTCATGGTAGAGAGAGTCAAGATAGATATGTGTAAATAAATCATACTCTGTACTAAGGAAGCCCAAAGGAGTGACTAACAGGAGTTAGGAAGAGCTTATAGAAGAGATGACATTTGAGCTAGGTGTTTTTGTTTTTTTTTTAACATTTTTATTTTATTTATTTATCTAGGCTGCAATGGGTCTTCATTGTGGCGTGCAGGCTTCTCTAGTTGTGGAGCGAGGGCAGCATGTGGGATCTAGTTCCCTGACCAGGGATCAGACCTGGACTCCCTGCATTGGGAGCACAGTGTCTTAGCCACTGGGCCACCAGGAAAGTCCCTCAGCTAGGTTTTGAAGAATGAATTAGAAGGTTGTTTGGTAGGAGCAAGAGTTGGGGGGGTGAGGGGGCATTTTTTACTGAGTCACTGACATTTCATAGCAGAGTCAGGAAATTGGTTTATTTGAAGTGCAAAGGGTTTCATATATTAGCTATTCTTTAATTTCTAGCAATCATGATAAAAATAATGAGGTTGTTTGTAAAATCATGGTTTGCTTCCATGGGGATAATTTTTTAAAAAACACTTAGAATCCCAGTATGATCAGACTTGAGAGTAAGCCAAGCTCATCCTTGCCAGAACCATAAAGACAGGCTGAGCTTGAGTGAGAAGCTTTTTTTTCCAAGAGTCTAAACTGCGTTGGCCTTTTTCTTGAGTCTGGAACAGATGAATTTTCTTAATATACTGCACATGTTCTTGCTTGTTGCTTAGTATCTTCCATCCTAGGATTGAGGGTGTCCATGGGAAGTCGGAAGTTAAACTGGGGTGCTACTGCTTATCCCTTTTTTGACCTTGGGGAAACTTGTTGAACACCTGATCCTGTTCCCTCATTTGTAAAATACAGGTGGTGAGGCATAACCCCACCTTTTAGGGTTGTTGAGATAACCTATAAGAGCTTATAAACTGTGAGATATTTCTCAGGATATTTTATTACTACTTAAAATTCCTTTGTGGAGTATATGTGTGATGCTAGGTTTGTATGTTAGGATAAGACTATTAGAAATCAAATTTTGATTGTTAGAAGTTGTGGATTTGGTCTGGAGAACCTAGTGCCACAGAGGCACTAGTGCTGAACTGACAGAAATCTCCTATATGAGGATTTGAGTCCTCACATGTCTACTCTGTGGAGGATATCAGACTTACACGAATAGATTGCTGTTTATAGGGTTGAATAAGAAAATGAGTGGAAGATTTAGCATGATAATGGTATTACAACTCAGTTTTTGCCTTGTTGGTGATGGGTGAAAAATTTTAGTCAGCAGATAAAGGAAAGTGAACTTCCTCTAACTGTAGGGCCTGTGACCCAAGACTGCAGTATGAGAGAGAGAACAATCAAAATAAGTTGGTCCAGACATCTGACCCCAGCACAACTATCATTTCTGAATGAACTGTTTAGTACTTCCAAGAATTATTTCCCCTGAAAGGGGAGTCACCAGTTGATACGGTAAAGGTCCAGTTCATCACTTTGTGACACCTGATAGATTTGAAAAGGCGGGAAAATTCAACTACATCTTACTGCTGACGGAGAAATGATGGAATGCCTGAAATACAGCCCCCAGTTCCAAGGAAATGCATTAGAATCATTTGAGGAGGCTTTCAAAATACAAATGCCTCCATCCTAATCCTGGACATTTTGGTTTCTGACTTCTGGAATGGGGTATAGGGGGGTGTAGTTAGAAAAACTTGCATCTAATTCTGATGTGGCCCTCTTGAACTACTGGTTTCAGTGAGCTCTGTTTAACTGAAAAAGTTATTAAATTCCTGGATGTTCGAATAAAGAACTAAGTGTTGGAAATTTTTTTCTAGGGAAATATGGAGGGGGGCAGAACGTTGCTTTCTGTATTTATTTCGTCTTTTCCAGTGTTGCACGCAGTGTTGCGGGTGTTAGAATACCAAAGTGCTAATGGGACTCTGGAACATTGTGGGCACACCCCAGCATGTTACATTTAATTCTACTATATGAATGAAGCATATGATTTTACTAGGAGGAAAAAAGTGCTTCATTATGTGTAAATAATAGAAAGGCCATAGTACCTGTCACAATCTAAACAAGCATGATTGTCTTTTCTGAGTTTTAATATTAAAAGTAGTTTACTTAAGGCTTCCCTTGTGGCTCAGCTGGTAAAGAATCAGCCTGCAATGTGGGAGACCTGGGTTTGATCCCTGGGTTGGGAAGATCCCCTGGAGAAGGGAAAGGCTACCCACTCTGGTATTCTGGCCTGGAGAATTCCATGGACTGTCCATGGGGTCTCACAGAGTGGAACACGGCTAAGTGACTTTCACTTTGACTTTTACTCCTTATTTTCTTGTCTGCTGGCAGGTAAGTGGTAGCAGATATTTTAAATTTAAGGAAAATTTGTTGACCGGGGCGGGGCAGGAAGGGTTTACTTTTTTGTAAAACTATACCTTTTCCTTGTTTTCATTCAAATCTAGGGGGAAAAAAACTTTGGCCAATGCATTAAGTGACCATGTACATAGTTTGGATATTTTAGGGGGCTCATTCATGTGAAATGGAGGTTTTGACCAAAAGTTTTCTGTAATATTCCCAAAAGTAGTAGAAGATAGGTAAGCAGGGAACCATAGAGAATAGTGTTAAGAAGTAATCTCAAAAAGAATGTCAGGGTACCAGAATCTCAGGTTTAGAGATGGGAGGAGGTACATAGTTTGAAGAACAATATTACAACATTTATATGCCAAAAAATACAGGGAAAAACTTTTTACAGTGCAAACTACTGAAAATAAAGCCTGACAAAAAATTTAGCTTCTCAGTTTGGGATAACAGAATGTCATTGTAATTTTTAAGGAGTATTCTGCCTAACTTCCTACATGGGGCATACCAAAATAGGGCGTAGTAGACCTGATGTCTTTATTAAAGGGGGGCTTAAGTTTTAAAAAGGTCAAAAAACATTGTTTTAAAGGGATGGTTGTGGGTGTGATATAAGGTTTAATTTCACATTATGGTACTGATTCAATTTAGCTCAGTTTTACGAAGTCTGTTTTATCATATAGAATTTTAGGATATTGAACAAGGTTGAACATTGTGTTACAGTTTGAATAGGCCTAATTAAATTTGTAGAATAATACATTTTCTGAAAAAAATACCACTGCATTTTATGGTCTTTAAAAAGTGATAATTTTTTCTTCTTTCCAGCTTTCTGAAGATTTTGAAGATGTTTAATAAGTCATTTGGAACACCCTTTGGGGGTGGCACTGGTGGCTTTGGCACAACTTCAACATTTGGGCAGAGTAAGTTTTAAAAAATAACAAATGAGGGAGAGAAATCTTAAGCTGTTTTAAGAACAAATCCACTCCAATAGTTTTAGGTAGGAATTAATTTATACTTTGATCTTTATAATAACTTGAAAAATAACCAGGATAAAATCTTGTTAAAATTTTCTAAAACATAGAAATACATTTTGAGTTTTCTTGGTTTTCTGATCCTTAGTAGAATGTACTTACTGTTATTAATTGGCTCTTTTATCAGAAAGTTATAATTTGTTACTAATTTTCAGACCAGGAAATACTTTTTTAAACATTGACCTGGTTTAGATTTTATTTTGATTCTGGAATTTGCTTTATCAGATACTGGATTTGGCACTACTAGTGGAGGGGCATTTGGAACATCTGCATTTGGTTCTAGCAACAATACTGGAGGCCTGTTTGGAAATTCACAGACCAAGCCAGGTAAGGATTTTATTTGGAATACAATTGGTTTATTCATAGCTGGTATAGGATTTCATTTAGTGACTCCAATCTGTGTAACTCTTTTTTTTTTTTTTCCCCCTCTCTCTCTCTCCAGGAGGCTTATTTGGTACCAATTCATTTAGCCAGCCAGCTACCTCCACGAGCACTGGCTTTGGGTTTGGCACATCAACAGGAACATCAAATAGCTTGTTTGGAACTGCAAGCACAGGAACCAGCCTCTTCTCATCCCAAAACAATGCCTTTGCACAAAATAAGCCAACGGGCTTTGGGAGTAAGTAGTAAATCTTTGGACTTCTGCCTCTAACAGTTTGATTTTCTTATTGAATGTGTTCTCTCTTCCCCTTTTCCCTGTGTTCATCCACCCCCTTTTCTCACCAGACAGCAAAAACATGGGGAGAGGAAAACTTCAAAATGTATTGAAAAGTTTAATAGGCTGAAAGGGAAGGGGTTATGTACATCTCTCTCTGAATGGAAGTCTGAGGAGGACTAGTGTTTAAGGAATATGCAGAGGAAGAGGCACCTGATACAGAATGGCCAGAGAATAAGATGAAAGGCCAGGTCAGAGTACTTCATAGGTATCAAGAAGGAAGAATTTCAAGGAAAATGTGTGTAGTCAACCATAATACATATCAGAGGCACCTTCTTCCTTTGTTTCACTTCTGGTTTGAAGAGACTAATGCAGAAATGATAAGTACTGGATGTGACATAGTTATGTCTCCATTCCTTAGCCATGGCCAATTTGTTTAATTGGTGGCTTCTTTCTCTTTAAGTCTAAATGCAGCCCGGGGATACTTCACACAATTCTTTGAGGCAAAAACGTTGCTAGTTGCACAGGTGTGCCCTGTGAATTGATGCCATTCTGCCACTAGTATGGCAGAATGAGTAAGTTAATCAGCTATCATTATTTTATAAAGGGAAAGTTGTTTGAGGGAATGTTGAAATATTTAACCATGATGGTATAAAATGCATTCTAAAATACACATTCAAAAGAGATGTGGCTGTTTACTTTAAACTATGTTTTAGGACATGTTTTTAGAAAAGAAATAGTTGACTGCTTGTGAGAAATCAACATTCCTCTTAACTTGGTATTAGGATTTATTGTATTGGCATATAACTTTGTATTGCTTACTGCTATTTCTGGTACAAAGAAGTCATATTTTATATTTAGAAAAATATATTCCTTATATAGCAGTTACATTCTCTGTTACATAATTATTTAAAACTCAGCTTTAGGGAAAAGTAGATTTACTTCTGTAAATGATCAACATGCCTACTGATTTTTCTAAATTATTTTTCTGGGTGAAATTTTGTATTAACATATGTTTGATTACCCTAATTGGACCATTTGTATGTTTCAATGTTGTGATAAGACATTGTCAGGAAGACAAGTTCATTCAGCATATGGTCTTACCAAGAGAAATGAGATAAAATATTTGATGAAACAGAATACTGTTTCTTTCAGTTTGTTGTGTGAGTATGCCCAAGAAGGACTTTATGGACACTTAGCTGACTAAAAGATTCAGATTTTGTTTTACTTCAGAGTTTTGAGCCTAGAACTAACTGTGTGTGTGTATGTGTATGTGTGTGTGTGTGTGTGTGTGTGTACGTGTACGCGCGCGCACAATATCCATTTGAAAGTACTTGCTTGAGAGATTTGAAAGTAATGCTGCTCTAATGCCACAGCCCAATTCCAAGATAGCTTACAGATTCTTACATTCTTTACTGTTACCGTCCCATTTTTCTTTGTAATTTATAGATTTTGGAACAAGTACCAGCAGTGGGGGACTTTTTGGAACTACAAATACCACCTCTAATCCTTTTGGTAGCACATCTGGCTCTCTCTTTGGGCCAAGTAGTTTTACAGCTGCTCCTACTGGGACTACTATTAAGTTTAACGTAAGTATTTTCCAGTCTTTGTGGAGTATTTTTGTCTCCTGTATATTTTTTTGCAGGATGAATTATAAAATTTCCTCTCTTTCCAATTATGCATAGGTTAGTCTCACTCTTCCTGAAATGTGTTAAGAACAGTATCTGGTAATAGTTGTAAATCCCATGGACAGAGGAGCCTGGCGGGCTACCGTCTGTGGGGTCCCAAAAGAGTCCGGTATGACTTAACAGCTAAATAACAAGACAGGGAAAGTCATGAAACATAAATCTAGATTATAGCTTATATTTGAATTATAATCAAACCAGTTAAATTTGTATTTGTAAGGTTGATTAAAGTAGCTAGTATCAGGAGTTCCCTGATGGCTTAGTGGTTAGGATTCCAGGTTTTCACTGTCATGGCCTGGGTTCAGTCCCTGGTCAGGGAACTGAGATTCTGCAAATCATGCCATGGCCAAAAAGGGAAAAAACTAGTACAAGGTTCAACTTGTATTTACAGAGTTCATAATTGACCTTTGAATGGTCAAAAATTCTTTATAGAAATAAAGAATGATGGGGCAAACAGTAAAAATCATTGAAAGTAAGGACTCTTTAAGGAGCTATATGGTATATCTCAGTATTCTATGTGCCAATTAGAAATAAAATTTTTGTTGCTGAAATGGCAGATTGAGGCAATAGAGTTTAGTGTTTTCTTCAACTTTTTTGAGAGAATTTGGATAGAGAGAATGAAAGATTTTGTTTATGAAAATCTATGGACTACCACTTGATGTAAGATACCACTTGATGTGATTGCTTGGGAGATACTTAGAATAGGCTGGCACTGCAGTTAGCCTAATGGAAATCTGGCAAAAATAGGGATTGGAAAAACTTGTTAAAATTTACTCCAGAAAATAATTTCTTAGGCAAAGTAGTGAATTCATATTGCCAAAGTTAGAATCTTGAATTTAAAGTTAAATGTAAATGATAGTGAAAAATATTGTCTGTTGTCTCTTGGAAAGTACAGTAATTGAGAAAATGTCATTATAAGTAGGAATCTTTAGTTACTAGTACCTTTGCCTCATAAGCTTATAGGAGGAAAAACCAGGCTTCCATATTTCTTAAATCCAACGATAGTCATAAAGCAGACACTTCAGAGCATAATAGGAATTAGAACTCAGAAATAGAGGTTAAATGTATATATTGGGTAAATTGGATAAAGCTTTCCTTATCATATATTATTAAGTATATTTTACTAGATAATTGGATGGCTTGGTTATGGGATTAATCTCTGGGGTTTTTTTTGTTGGTTTTTTTTATTCTCTGAATTTTTGATAGCAGTTACTGAGATTGACTTACGCAATAACCTTAATAAAAGATGAGATTAGAAATGCAGAGTATTTAATCAAGTGCTGTTAAAACTGTCTTGTTCAGTAAAAGACGTAGGGGACTGGTTATAGAGTTCAGTAGTTGAAGAATTGTGTCTGGGAGAGTAGAGTTATAAAGCTTGAACTTAAGCATTTGCTTTAGACTTAACAGATTTACTTTTATCTTCCTTTGCAGCCTCCAACTGGTACTGATACTATGGTTAAAGCTGGAGTTAGCACTAACATCAGTACCAAGCACCAGTGTATTACTGCTATGAAAGAATATGAAAGCAAGTCACTAGAGGTCAGTAAAATGCATTACAGAGTATCACCCTAACCTTTTGATTCTGTTAGGGAGCAGCTTTTTCAAATGTTTCTGATTATGTTTTAGGATTTATGTAAAAAACTAACATCAACTAGTTTTTTTTTAATTAATATATTATTTATGGGTTATTTTAGACAAGGATGATATTCAGCTTGTATGTACCAGTATAGTTTACAAATAGTCTACTCTGATTGGTTCCTCATACTACTCTGGGCAGTGTATGCACATGCATGTGTTTTTAGTAAACTCAGGCAAATTCATAAGTATGTAGCATAGTACATTTTACTAAGTGAATACGTCCATGTAATCAGGCTCCAAATCAAGACACAAATCACTACCAGCATCCCTAATGTCCCCTTTGGCCCTGCCAGAAGTCACAGTCCTCCCAGAGGTTACCACTATTCTGACTGCCCATGTTTTGCCCATTTTTGAACTTTATATAAATCATGTGTGCTCTTAAGTGTGTCTGTCAAGATTGTGAGGTTTATCCATTTTGCATGAGGCTGTTCATTATGGCTGTGTAATTGTTTGTTGTACATTTTAACTGTCATCTCTGATTGTCTTCTGCATCCCAAATTGTGCTTGCTTCTTTGGAGTATACAGAAACACACTTACTTGTGAGACAGAACTCTTAAACTTTGTTGCTTCTTTTCCTAAGTTTTCTGAATTTCTCAGTATCCTCCATCTTTTAATCAGCTAATCTTCACATTTGGGCTGTAAGTAGATAGGATTATTGTCTAAATGAAAGTATTATTGTCTATAAAAGAAAATTAAATTAAGATGTGGTTGGTTGTTTGGCCTGTAGTTTTCATGGTAATTATGGTATGGATTTTAATGTCCATTATATGCTACTGAAAATATTTTTCTATAATTATAATAAGTTATTCCATAGTTTTCTGTTTTTTAAATCATGGTTCCTATTTGAACATAGAAACTGAACACTAAATTCAAATCTTTAGTCTCCTAAATAATTTTTTTGACTGTGAATAGATTTGGAAAATGTTTTCCCTTACTCTAGGAGCTTCGTTTAGAGGATTATCAGGCCAACCGGAAAGGCCCACAGAATCAGGTGGGAGCAGGTACCACGACTGGCTTGTTTGGGTCTTCTCCAGCCACCTCCAGTGCAACAGGACTCTTCAGCTCTTCCACAACGAATTCAGGTTTTGCATATGGTCAGAACAAAACAGCCTTTGGAACTAGTAAGCACTTGACATCATATTTGGCCCTTTTGAGGAGAGATGAACCACTAGAAGTAATACATAATTGTCATTTTTGTGTCTAAGTGCTATGGAGAAAAATGATTCAGGGGTCCTGAAGAATAGGAAATACCTGATATGTCTGTATGGGTGGGGAGAAATAATAGTATTAAGTGTATATGGTTAAGAAGGGCTTCACTGATAGGTGAAGTTTGATCAGTGACCTGTCTGAAGAAGATGAAAGATAAAGCTATACAGAGTTCTGGGGGAATTCCAGCCAGAGGAAACTAGAAGTCTAAAAATCATCTTGCCAAATAGAAGAGAACAAGGGGAGGTACTGGAGGATGTAAGGAACTTCATAGGGCTTTGTAGGCCATTGTCAAGATTTGAATTATTGAGTCTGGAAGCCATTAGAGGGTTCAGGTAAAGCACAAGATTATGAATAAAGGATCATTCTGAAGACTGCTGTATTAAGCATGTTGAATGGGGGCAAGGGTGGAAACAAGTCAGTTAGAAAAGCTGTTGCTCTATCCACATGAAAGGTGATGGTGACTTGAAGAGAAGGGTGATTGGTAAAAATGCCAGATTCTGAAACAAGTTTGAATGTAGAGCTGAGGAGATTTATTTATGGACTGATTTGATGTGGGATATGAAAGAGGGAAGTCTAGGATGGTTACTAAATTACTTTATAGAAGTATTACTTTTGTGAAAGTAATACATATATATGATATAAAATTCAAAAAATACATCACCAAACATCCTTTTTTTACCTCTAGTCACCAGTTTGCCTCTGTAAAAACAAGCAGATATTCTTCTATAGAGATACATATACAAATGAATACATATTTAAGTGGCGTTTGTATTCTTTTCAGTTTTGGTATTCTTTGATTTAGATTAGCCACATATTCATTAAATGCTACTATTGTGTTGTATCCTATGTTGGATACATTGCTATAAAGAGACAGCCCCTGTTTTGAAGAAAAACTTACTCCAACAAGGTTAAAGTACCCAAAGATAAGTGTGTTATCTTTGTAAAAGAGACAAAAAGCTGTCAGCTCACAAAGGAAGATTACTTAGCCCAGACTGGGTTCTTAAGATCAGAGTATTATTGTAGGAATTAGTCTGAACCAAATCTGGAATTAGGTGAAGGAGGATGAAAAATGAAGTGGTTATCCAGTTTGAGTAGTATGAATTTAGGGTAATTTAGGTATGTAATCAATAACAAACTATTGCAGAAACTAGATACTGTGAGGCTTGGCATTCTGCCCAGCCCCCCAACCTTCCCATTTATTTTTTTTGAAAGGTACAACTGGATTTGGAACAAATCCTGGTGGTCTCTTTGGCCAGCAGAATCAAACTACCAGCCTCTTCAGCAAACCATTTGCCCAGCCCACAACCACCCAGACCACTGGTTTTTCCTTTGGTAGTACCAGCACACTAGGACAGCCAAGCACCAACACCATGGTAAGGAAACAGGTCTTATTTGTAGAGCTAAGTAATGAGGCTTCTATATATCTGTCATATAAACTTGGAAAAATGGCAACTATTATTAATATTCTAAAGACAACTGACTATTTTAGGATATCTTGTAATCTAGATCACCTTTTTCAGGGTCTGTTTGGAGTAACTCAAGCCTCACAGCCAGGAGGTCTTTTTGGGACCGCTACAAACACCAGCACTGGGACAGCATTTGGAACAGGAGCTAGTCTCTTTGGGCAGACCAGTACTGGATTTGGTGCTGTTGGTTCGGTAGGTTTTTACAGTTCGCTGTAATCTGAAGATGTATATAAAGTTGCTAAAGGAATTTCTAAGAAAAATTTGTCTTTTGGGAATTTCCATGTGCTCCAGTGGTTAAGACTCGGTTTCACTGCCTGGGGAGGCAGTCCCTTGTGGTAGAACTAAAATCCCATAAGCCACATGGCACAGCCAAAAAAACAAAAAAAAAAACCCACCAAAAAAAAAAAAAAGAATGCTGAATTTAAGAAAAGCAAAATCTGTCTTTCGAGTATTTTGGGGGAGTAATATTGTATGACTTGATACTGATAATAACTGAAAGCTATTTAGTACCCAAAAATAGGTAACTTTATAATTGGTTTATTTTCAGAAACTAGGTTCTTATTGAAACTTCTTTGTTTCTTCTGAACTAACCACTCCCGTTGGTTAAATTGTGGAGTCTAAGTTGAGAGGCTTTTGCCCTTAAAATCAGATCATTTTAAATTCCTGTTTCTAAAAAAAAGAAAAAAATCCTCTTTCTACCTTCTGTTTTGGGTGATAAGTTGGTATCATATTCGTTAGTTATATATTTTTGGTGTTGATCAAGTTACTAAAATTTTATTCATAAGGTTTTCATGCTGCTGGAGGCTTAACTGAATTTTTTTTTCTTTTTACGTCATTTAAGGAAGACATTACTATTTAGGAGTACACTTGACTTAAAAAACAATAGTAAATACCTTTTAAAGAAACTAGGTGTCTATATTATGTGTCCATTACAACAAGCTTTGGACTCTAGTTTTAAAAAAAAAAATCACCAAATCATGTGGTGGTTTTCATGGAGATTGAAATCTGTTATATCTTATTTGAGGTGAGAAATTGAGAAAATTATCTTTAAAAAATGCTTCAGAAAGTTCTTATTTTTTTAACAACTTTATTGGGGTATAATCCACTTGCCGTACAATTCACCCTTTTGAAGTTTAAAATTCTGTGGTTTCTAGCTTATTCACAGATTGTGCAACTATCACCATAATCAATTTTAGAACATATTTGTCACCCTAAAAAGAAATGTCATCCCCATTAATAGTCACTTCTCATCTTCCCCAGTCAGTTCAGATCAACTGTGTGTGTATTTACCTATTCTGTATATTTCCTGTAAATGGAATCACATCTTTGGTGACTGATTTCTTTTACTTAGCATAATGTTTTCAAGGTTCATCCATGTTTTAGCTTGTTTAAATTTTTTACTGTAACTTGCTGCTGGCATATTCAGTACATGATAACATTTTTGTTACCAGGTAAAAAATAATTTGATTGCCTTGTTACTTTTTTTTTTTTTCTTTGTCTCACTGAAATACTATGTTTGGTGAGGCGTTATCATTAATTTCTCAGGCTAGGAGCATTCTGTTTTGTTAATCTTGCTCAGATTAGATATTTTTCTAAGAACCGTTATTCATACCTTTTTCATAAAAATTATGACATCTTCTCTCCCTTACCACAGACCCAGTCCAGTATACCTGATTTATCTATTTACTATTTAGAGTATGTGTTACATACTACTTAAAATTTTCCTGTATTGTGTTCTTTTTAGACCCTGTTTGGAAATAACAAGCTTACTTCGTTTGGAACCAGCACAACCAGTGCTCCTTCATTTGGTACAACCAGTGGCGGGCTCTTTGGTAACAAACCAACCCTGACTTTAGGAACCAATACAAACACTTCCAATTTTGGTACATACAAAAAGCAGGTTTGACTCTCTTAAAGTTACACTGACTATACCACACATCATTCTCCTGATTCATATTATTGGGAATATTTTAAAATTCGCAGGTAAGCTCTGGCTTGATAGGAGATTACCAGATGGAAAAGCTTAAACTCAAGGACTTGGGTTAAGATGCCTGGAAGAGATACAAATTGCCTTAACTTACATTCTTTGACTCCCTGCTTTGGATAAAATGGAATATTTAATGGATGCAGTAGAGGTATCTTGCAGAATGTTGGTTCTCTGATGGAGGTAGATTATTTTCAAAATAAGAAAATATTTTCGTTGGATTACCTCATCAATAATTGAGAAACAAAAAGTGAAACACATTTGGTTGAGATAACACATTGTTTTAGACCAAGTTCTTTCACATAGGAAGGTAGTGAACACATGAGATTTGATGATCCTTTTTAAACTTTTTGTTGTTGTTTTGTGTTTTGTTGTTTTTTTGAGATTTGATGATTCTTATTGAAAGTTGAAGCCTTTCTGATTTGAGGGATTGTTCAGTAGTTTTCCTATAGTTGGCAAAAATGTTTTATTTTGAATACATATTCATTGGAAAAAAAATTGGACAATAGCAGGTAAGATTGAATGACAGAAAAACAAACTTTAAACTACTCTTCAGAGATATGCTGGAAATTTTTTAATTTGTTTAATAGAAACTTTATTATTTTAACTGTAACTATCTAAGTAAGTTTTCAAATAGATTCACCATATTTTGAGTTAAATATAGAAAGTTCATTTCATTACCAAAGGAAATAGTGATTGAAACACTTCTTTAAAGTATTTCATGTACCAGACATAACATTAGGCTCTGGATATCTAGTGGGAGATGAGTACAAGCATATCGTTATTTGCTTTAAGTCAGCAGTTAAATTTTTTCAGTGAGTTTTTTAAATGATCTTGTATTGGAAAAAGAGGCTGCATTAAATATCCACTGGAATGGTATATGTTTTCATAGAAAGAGGAGCTATGTGAAGGGGATAGATAAATCTTTGTCAGGTACCAGTTCTTAATGTATTAATATTTGATTTGATTTTTATAACCCCTTTCATTGTTATAAAGTGAAGTGTGAAGAGTGAAGTTGTTCATTCACTCCTAGTAATGCTTATCATTCTACGTATAGACATTCTACCTTTTTGTCTGTACTCTATGAAAGAATGGTCTTAAGACAGTGGACTTGGTTAGCATGGATATCAGTTTTGTGTATTTGTTTCTTATCTATGAAATAAGATGAGAAAGATACTTAAGGGTTAAATCAGTGTTTTTCAGCCTTTTTAAATCACTGTCACTCCCTTTTCCCCAGGGCTCTTTTGTAGACCTTTTTCCCCAGGGATCCTTTGTAGACCTTTTTCATGCTCACCTCATGAAATTTTAATACCTCGTATATTCTGTGTTATTTGTTTATGTACTGTGGCTCTTTGGAAGACCATAAACCATTTTTAATTGATGATAATTGCTTTACAATATTATGTTGGTTTCTGCCATACAACAACTTGAATCAGTTGTAGCCCTCCCTCTTGAACCTCCCTCCCACTCCAACTGCATAAACTATTTTATCTATGATTTTTTTCTCCCCCTTAAGAGGTAATTTTGTTCCCTTTGAAAATGATTGTTTTTTTGGTAGCACTATTGATGTTCCGAATTAAATATATCTTCTATCTGACAAGGTATTTGTGTAGACTACTTGATTTGGAAATGAAAACTCTCATCTTTATTTGATGTGCCTCACTAACTTATGTGCTGAATTGTCCTTTTTTTTTTTTTTTTTAATCCTTAATGCTGACCTAGTGCCTGGCATAGAGTAGGTGCCCACTAAGAGTTTATTAATGAATAAGCCCTGAGAGGAAAGACTCCCAAGAAATACAGATTGCAGGGTAACAGGTTTTGTTTTACTCTTGGGTGAACTTAATCATTCCATTACCACCCTAGAGGGATCCAGATCTAAGTGAGACTTTCTTTGATATTCCTCTTGTCTTGGGAAGCTGTCAATTTGATGTTGTGTGCAGAGATATTCTTCTGATTTGGAAATAAGTCATATAACAAATCTGGAAATGGAATAAGGTTGCACAAAGATTTGTTGCATTGTTATATCATTGTTCGTTGCATGTTACCCAGTATGGGATTGTGTTTCATTATGGTAATGATAAATCCAGAGTTTAAAAGTTTGGAATACTTGCTACAATTGATGTTGCCACACTCTTAAGTCATTCTTTAGAGTCATCTGTTCCTTTTCTTAGTAATTATTCCTAACAAGGACTAGTTTAAGATTGAGTATATGACAGTGTCAGTTTCTGAATGAAAGGAATAGTTAAAGGAGAGAAATTACAGGCAGGATGTCAGCACTGGTGAGCAAGTTAGGTTGAAGATCTTTTGAGTATTGATCTTTTGAGTGTTCAGTTTAGTTCAGTCGCTCAGTTGTGTCCGACTCTTTGCGACCCCATGAACCGCAGCATGCCAGGCCTCCCTGTCCATCAACTCCTGGAGCTTTGAGTAAATTATTGGTTATTCATGCTACATGGGTAAGGTTTGAGTTATTTGTACATAAACATCTGATCTTTTTTAAGCTTTTAAAAAAATTGATACATAGACATTACATTTCAGATGTTTAATGTAATAGTCAAATATTTGTATATATTGTGAAATGTTTACCACAGTGAGTCTAAGTAACATCTATCATCAATAGAAATTTTTTCTCATGATGAAAATTCTAAGATCTCCTATTCTCTTCAGTTCAGTCGCTCAGTCGTGTCCAACTCTTTGCACCTCCATGAACTGCAGCACACCAGGCCTCCCTGTCCATCACCAACTCCCAGAGTTTACTCAGACTCATGTCCATTGAGTCAGTGATGCCATCCAACCATCTCATCCTCTGTCATCCCCTTCTCCTCCCACCTTCAGTCTTTCCCAGCATCAGGGTCTTTTCCAATGAGTCAGTTCTTCACATCAGGTGGCCAAAGTATTGGAGTTTCAGCTTCAGCATCAGTCCTTTCAATGAATATTTAGGACTGATTTCCTTTAGGAAATCCAGGGCTCCTTTAGGATGGTTTAATCTCCCTGTAGTCCAAGGGACTCTCAAGAGTCTTCTCCAACACCACAGTTCAAAAGCATCCATTCTTCGGCACTCAGCTTTCTTTATAGTCCAACTCTAACATCCATACATGACTACTGGAAAAGCCATATATACCTACCCTGTTAGCAATTTTCACATATGCAGTGCAGTATTTTTAACTATAGTCAGCATGCTATGCCTTAAAATCCCAGGAGTTATTTTATAGCTCTAAGTTTGCCCCTTTTGACTCTCCTTCACCAATTTTGCCTATCACCCACCCTCTGCCTCTGGCAACCACTTATCTATTCTCTGTATTGGTGAGCTTATTTTTGTTGGTGGTGATTTTGTTTTTTAAGATTCCACAAATAAGTGAGAACACTTGTCTTTGTCTTGTGTCACTTATTTATATTTGATTTTCTTTGCCTTGCTTAATTCACGTAGCATTATGCCCATAAGGTCTCTCCATTTTACACAGATGCAAAGTTTTCTTTGTATTTTGTGGCTAAACAATATTTTGTTACACATATATACCATGTTTTCTTTACCCATTCATCCACTGATATGCACTTAGGTTGCTTCCATATCTTGGCTATAGTAAATAATGCTGCTGTGAATATTGAGGTACATATTTGTTTTCAAATTAGTGTTTTCGTTTTCTTTGGGTATATACCCAGGAGTGGAATTGCTGAATTGTATGGTAGTTCTATTTTTAATTTTTTGAGAACCTTCCATACTATACTGTTTTCCATCATGGCTGCACCATACATTCCCACCAACATTGTAGGAAGGGTCCCCCTTTTCTCCACAATCTCACCAGCACTTACTTTTTTTTTTATTGTATGATTTCATTTATATAAAATGTTCAGAATAGGCAAATCCATAGAGACAACATAGATTGCTGCTTGCCCTGGGGTTAGTGGGGGTGTTGAGGGGATATGAAGAGCAGCTGCTAATGGGTACTGTACTAGGTCAGATAGCACCCCCCCACCCCTAATTTAGAACAGAAATGTTCTAAAATCGATCGTGGTGATTTTGCACATCTTTGTGGATATAGTAAAAACTAAAAATGTACTAAAGTGTACATTTTAAATGGATTAATTTTTTGGTGTGTGAATTACATCTCAATAAAGTTGTTATTAAAAATATTTAAAGCTATAAAAAAATACCGAAGAACGAACAAGGTCCTTGAATAATCCCAACACAGAGAACTTCCACTTTCAGTTACTATATTAGAGTGTGAAGAGGTTAAGAGTTAAATACTGCTGCTGCTGCTAAGTCGCTTCAGACGTGTCTGACTCTCTGCGACCCCATAGACGGCAGCCCACCAGGCTCCCCCGTCCCTGGGATTCTCCAGGCAAGAACACTGGAGTGGGTTGCCATTTCCTTCTCCTCACAAGCACTTATTATTTGTTGTCTTTTTAGGTAGTAGTCGTTTTGACAACGGTGAGGTGATGTCATTGGCTTTGATTTGCATTTCACTGGTGGTTAGCTATGTTAAGCATCTTTTCATGTACCTGTTGGTCATCTGTATGTAGTATTTAGAAAGACGTCTGTTCCTGTCCTCATTGCATTTTTTTAATTGGATTTTTTGCCATTAAGTTGTGTGAATTCTTTATGTAGTTTTGAATTTTAGCCATTTATCATATATATGATGTGCAAATATTTTCTCCCATTCAGTAGATTGCCTTTTCATTTTGTTGTAGTTTCCTTTGCTGTGCAGAAGCTTTTTAGTTATAGTCCCACTTATTTATTTTTCTTCTGTTGCCTTTGCTTGTAGTGGCAGATCCAAGAATCATGACCAAGGCAGATATAGAGGAATTTACCCCCTATGCTTCCTTCTAGGAGTTTTATGATTTCAGATCTTGTGTTCAGGTCTTTAATCCGTTTTGTTTATGGTGTAAGATAATGGTCCAGTTTTATTCTCTTATGTGTGGTTGTCCAGTTTTCCCAGTGCCATTGGTTGAAGAAACTGTCCTTTCTCCATTGTGTTCTTGGCTCTTCTGTTGTAAATTAACTGATTGTTGATAAATTGTTCTTAATTTTAACTTAAAGTTGTTTTGAAATAACTGAGTTGATAAACCTTTGTCAGTGAGAATCTGTGGAAATGTGTGGTATAAACAGTGTAAGTTGGGACTTATTTCCCTCCTTGTGGGTTTGAGGTAGTTCACAAGTATCTTGTTTTCTGCTGTTTATGGGACTGGAAGATCTTTTTTGGTAAAATTTTAACTCAGGAAAACAACATCTCCAATACATATTCTGGTTGTTTTGTTTTGTTTTTCTTTAAAGAAAATTGATTGTGCTTGAGCAGGCAGTACTCCATTTTTGTGGCATAGCTATTAAGACAATTGAAAAGATTTAATGAATGCATGAATTAAATATATTTGAAGTATGTCAGATTACTTGCTTGGATTTTTAAATGACATTAGAAATGTTTTTAAAAAACTTTTAAATTAAAAGTTTTTTTTTTAACTTTTTAAAAAGTTTTAAATTAAACTTTTTAAAAAAGTTTAAACTTTTTTTCGTTGCATTTTTAATTTAGATGTAAATTCAAAACTGACATGACACAGTAAAATATTCTTAGTTGGTGATACTGATATATATTCCAAAACACTTTTTTCTAATGTGTTTTGAACTTGTTCACCTCCATGATACCTTTATAAAAGACTTCAAATGTTTCATAAGCAGATCTTGCTGGCTAGTGGTTAGTTTTTCCCTCTTATCAAAAGAAATTAATGGTATGTTCATTAGCTGTTTTGTCGATGTTTAGCTCCAAAAGGAACACAGAAGGTGTGGACATAAGTGAACAAAGGAGAAATAATAGCAGCAGAGGTGTGATATGTACATGTCGTTTTGGGAAGACCTGTGGATTTTAGAAGGGAATCACAGGATTTTCTTTAAACAGTGGGTCTCAGTGAAAGAATGGTTTGGTTCAGCTCTCCATCACCTCTGATAATGAAATAATTCAACTCAAAGTTATTCATAGATATTATTCATTATCTCTTTTTGACTGTTAGCTAGCTGAGTTCTTGCGTGCTCCTATAAGCTGATTGAAATTGACACCATTAAAGCTTCTCAATGTGTGATTACAGCCACACATTACTATCCATACAAGGTCCATCTGTTCAAAACAGAGCCTGCTGTAGAGATTTTTATAGGTAATCTTAGCGAGAATCTTTAGGTTCAGTGAAGTGTCTTGGTTGACTGTCTTATTTTTCAGTGAAAATTTGAGGGAATTATTTTTCTTCTTCTATTAATTAAGCATGAAGCATAGAATGGAGGCTTTGAGAGGACTTTTCTCGTGGTCCAGGGATGTGGGTTTGATCTGTGGTCAGGGAACTAAGAATCCCACATGTCAAGCTACAACTGAGACCTGAGGCAGCCAAATAAATTAACTAAATTTAAAAAGAACAATGGAGGCTTTGAGTCTTACAAAGGGAATGTTCCCCAAGCTCAAGCACAATCACTTTGCTTTAATATCAGGTATTATCCTATACTGAATTAAGTCTAAAATGTAATTAAGTAAATAGGAAGACTGGGGTCTATTTATGGTTATCAAAAAAAATTTTTAACTTAAATTAGCCTGCCATTTAAGATTTCTAAATGCCAGAAAATGAAAGGATGCAAAACTTACGGTCAGACTGCTTTGTTTTAAATTCCCTTGTACAGGAAATTGAGAATTGTGTTAAAGTACAGTCTACTCACTCTTGTGTCCTCCTAGGATTCGGCACAAATACCAGTGGGAATAGTATTTTTGGAAGTAAACCAGGACCTGGCACTCTGGGGACTGGGCTTGGCGCAGGATTTGGAACAGGTAAGGGATTGTACCAGGAGACTCAGCAAGTGACACAACTTGGCTTTCCAACTGCTGGAACTTAAGCCTTTCGTTTCATCATATGTATGAAAATAAGAGGCCTATAGATTTTCATTTTCACAAACAGATTTATAAAACATTCCCATATGCTTTATTTACCGGGCTTTAAAACACTGGCTCATTTATCTTAGAAGCTGAATATTCATTCCTTTTCTACAAAATGTTCTCTGATAGTCCTGGTCTCCCTGGGATTTTCAGTACTTAATGTGAGACCTGTCAGTATGATGACAAGTCCCTGAGACCCTGAACTGTTAGTTAAGTAAGCTTTATTACCCTAATAATAATGCAGCAGTAAGAGCACATGCTGAAATAATTAATATATAGATTAAGGTTTTGCAAGGTCTGTGCATGCTTTTCCATTCTTCTCACTTTGTTATAGAGCTAAAATGTCAAGCCTTTGTCTCCATTCCTGCCATTGATAATTGTTTTTCAATGCCTTTGAAGACGTTGTTCCTTCTACCTGCCCAGCTGTTTTAAACAGTTGGAGAGGGTGATGGTCATAAAATGAGTAAGTGCTTACAGGGTGATTTAAGCATATAGTTTTGTCTACTTCCCCAATTCATCTGACCATAGGTGAGTCACTTAGTTGCAAATCATGTATTTCTGTGGTCTCTACTTCTATTGTCCAGTTATCTGTCATCTCCTTGTTAATAGAACCTCATTTTGTACTCTGAACTGTTTCCCTTTGTTTTCTTTTTAAAATAAAAGATATAAGGTATTAAAAAGTCAGTAACAGAAGTAACATGAAAAGCCCACACTTTTCAATAGTGAAGTAACAGCTATTGAATGTTTGGCATGTATATTGTCAGACTTCTTTATATACACTTTTCATATATGTGTATACACACATGTATGTTTGTATGCTGTATGTGTTTGATATAGAGAATTTTTGTGATATTCTTGAAAGGAAGCCATGTCCTATACCAGTGTTTTTTAAACCAAAGGCTGAGATATATCAGGTGATATAATATTAATGTAGTTGATTGCAACCAGCATTCTTTAAAATGAACTAGAATTTTAAAATCATTGTATATTGCAAGGTTAAATATTGATTTAACTTTTAGTTTTATATATGTATGTGTTTTGGGTCTCAGTGTGTTTCATATTATGTGCTGTGGTCAAAAATGTTTCAAACTGAAAGCAGCTTCCTTATTCTGTATTGTTTGTTTCTTTCTTTTTTTTTTTTTCATTTCCCATGACATTTTGGGCATATATTTTTCTTTGGATTGGTATATGTAGATCTAACTCATTTCTTTAAAAATAAGTATTAAGTGTTCCATTGTATACATATATATACACACACACACACACACACACAACACATGAGTAGTTACATGTACCATAATTTGTTTGACTTTTCTCCTGTTGATGGTCATTTGAATTATTTGATTTTATTAGCAGTGAGGTAGTGAAGATCTGTGTTATGTAATTTTGTGTATGGTAGTGTTACTCTAGGATTGAATTGGGAATTGTCAGAAGAGACACATATTTTTGAATTTTGGTCAGTCTTGCTAATCTTAATTTGCCTTCCACAAAGAATGCCAGTTTGCATTTTTGCTCATATTTTATAAAAATGCTCCCTTTTTCATACACTTTCCATGTTGTTTGTTTTCTTCATCTTTGTGTGAATGATAGTGAAAGGTGGTTCTAATTTGCACTGTGCTGATTACCAGTGAGGGATACCTTTGTGTATGTTTACTGGCTGTTTGCATCTTTCAGTTCTCTATTTATATTTGATCTTTGTTTACTGTTGATAATGTTTTATATATTGTGGATATTAAATCTTTTTGGTTGTATGGAAAACTTTTTGAGCTTTTGAGCTTACTCAAATTCCACAACATATATTTTGCAAGAAATGAAAACTGAAAATCTGTGGGGTTTTGTACAATGTGTTCCTTAAACTTAAGCAGAATATAACTTCTGACATCAGTGTTCTTGTCTAATCCCAGAGGAAAGGTTAGCTTTAGTGTGGGCTTTTTCAAGGTAGTTTTGACTCTAGTTTATGAACTTTAAACCTAAGCTTGGGTAAGGTGCTACTCCAATGTCTGTTACCAGATATTTCCACTCTGTCTTTATTGTTTAATTTTTTGTTTATGGTATCTTAATGTACCAGTTTTATTTTTATGTGGTCAAAAGTTGTCATTCTCTCCACTTTGGTTTCTGGGTCTTGCAGACTATGATTTGCAGTACTTTATTCTGTAGTACAAGATTATAAAGTGGTCTAAAAGTCTTTTCTTGATGCTGTTGTCTTCTGTTCCACAGTAATGTAATATCTCAGTCTTTTTCTTTGTTTGAATATATTTGGTTTTCCTTGAACAGTTGAGCCTCACAGACAGTGAATCTTATTTTCATTGCTGTTACATAGTCCTAATTGATGCCTTGCCCATAGAAACTAAAAACCAAATACAATCAATAAAGAACTTTACACCCCTAATCATAGCACCAGTAGATGATGTAGGGAAAGAAGAGTTGTGATCACTGAGTACACACTATTGAAATTCTTTGATGATTACATCTGCTAAAGCAGGCTTTTGTCTTTGAGAGGAATGTGTCTAGACACTATTAGGTATGCGTACCCTCATTAGTGAATTCTGCATTGCATGATATCACAATTAGAATAACATTGTAGCTATGGACTATGTTTTAGGGAAAGTGAAAGTTACTCAGTTGTGTCTGAGTCTTTGCAACCCCATGGACTATATATAGTCCATGTAATTCTCCAGGCCAGAATACTGGAGTGGGTAGCCTGTCCCTTCTCCTGCGGATCTTCCCAACACAGGAATCAAACTGGGGTCTCCTGCATTACAGGCAGATTCTTTAACAACTGAGCTATCAGCTATCATATCAGCAGTTGGAAATGTTCTTTACCAACATTTCCCATGTTTGAAGGAAACATTAAGCCTTGACTGTGTGGATCACAATAAATTGTGGAAAATTCTTAAAGAGATGGGAATACCAGACCACCTTACCTGCCTCCCAAGAAGCCTGTATATAGGTCAGGAAACAACAGTTAAAACTGGACATGGAACGACAGACTGGTTCCAAATTGGGAAAGGAGTACGTCAAAGTTGTATATTGTCACCCTGCTTATTTAACTTATATGCTGAGTACATCATGCGAAATGCTGGGCTGGATGAAGTGCAAGCTGGAATCAAAGCTTACCAGGAGAAATATCAATAACCTCAGATATTCAGATGACACCACCCTTATGGCAGAAAGTGAAGAAGAACTAAAGAGCCTCTTGATGAATGTGAAAGAGGAGAGTGAAACAGTTGCTTTAAAACTCAACATTTAAAAAACTAAGATTGTGGCATCCTGTCCTATCACTTCATGGCTAATAGATGGGGAAACAATGGAAACAGCGAGAGACTTTATTTTTGATGGCTCCAAGATCACTGCAGATGGTGACTGCAGCCATGAAATTAAAAGACGCTTGCTCCTTGGAAGAAAAGCTATGACCAACCTAGACAGCATATTAAAAAACAGAGATATTACTTTGCTGAAAAAGGTCTGTCTAGTCAAAGCTGTGGTTTTTCCAGTGGTCATGTATGGATGTGAGAGTTGGACTGTTAAGGAAGGTGAGCACCAAAGAATTGATGCTTTTGAACTGTGGTATTGAAGAAGACTCTTGAGAGTCCCTTGGACTGCAAGGAGATCCAATCAGCCCATCCTAAAGGAAATCAGTCCTGAATATTCATTGGAAGGACTGATGCTGAAGCTGAAAATCCAATACTTTGGCCACCTGATGCGAAGAACTGACTGCTTAGAAAAGACCCTGATGCTGGGAAAGATTGAAGGCAGGAGGAGAAGGGGATGACAGAGCGTGAGATGGTTGGATGGCATTACCAACTTGATGGGCATAAGTTTGAGCAAACACCAGGAGTTGGTGATGGACAGGGAAGCCTGGCGTGCTGCAGTTCATGGGGTCGCAAAGAGTTGGACGTGACTGAACAACTGAACTCAGCTAGCTAAATGGGTATTCTTATATAGCTTCTTGCTTTGAGTGATAGAGCTTCAAACTCACTCCTCAACAGAAGTACATTTTCATGTAACTTAGGCGTTTGGGTACTTCATGACTAGTAGGCTGTAGAAACCTTAAATGTCCAAATACATAAATTTTTTGTACACTTAGATTTAAGTGACCAGTCAGTATAAAATGTTATAGTATTCTTTGACATGAATTTTTTTTTCTCCCAGTGTGCTCAGATTAAGGAACACTCATTAAATTATGGGTGGGTCCATTTCTTGTTTCACAGGGATAGTAACTGTTTCACTGGGATATCAGTAGTATGCCATTTTCTTGGTAATTGCTTATTAATATTACTAAGGAGTTTTAGTGTTTAATATTTTCCATGAAGTAGTGATAAGTTTAAAGGGGTGTGTGTGTTTTAGTCGTTCAGTTGTGTTCGACTCTTTGCGACCCCTGGAGTGTAGCCTGCCAGGCCCCTCTATCCATAGAATTCTCCAGGCAAGAATAGTGGAGTGGGTTGCCATTACCTTCTCCAGGGGATCTTCCCGACCCAGGAATCAAACCCACTCTCCTACTATGTGGGATTTAGTAAAGTTTGTTAGACTAAGATATACAAAATAATCTACCCAAAGCTAATATGTTCTGACATTCTTATATATATAATTACATTCTGACATTCATTAGAAGGTCTCAAAGGAATATATTTTTACTTATTCCTTGAGCATACTTGGAGTTTTTAAGAACACTGTTACCATGGTGCCCCCAGTATATCTTCCTTATGATTCCTACAACAAATCAGGAATATGACACATTTCATAAATTGACACTATCCCATCAGAGTATCCCTCAACTTGTGTAAGTCCTTTAATTATGCATTTTTATTATTTTGTAGGCTTTATTGAAATACAGTGATTTTTAGACTGTTTCCTGATTCTTCCTTCAGGGCTAATGCAAATACACACCCATCCAGAACAGAAATTTTTATCCATTTTATATATTCAGGTTTTATCTAAGCTTTTATTTAGGGGTAAGGAGGTGTTTGTTACCTGGGGGGGTGGGTAGGGGAAGAATCCTGAAATGTTTGCTGTAAGCTATGTCCTTTGAAGGAATAATATATTTTTAGTTTTTCTTCGGATTTTCACCAATTTCTAATGGGTTAAGTCTTATTCCCTGTTTCAAAACTGGGTTTTTAAAGATGAAATAATCCCATTGCTGTATTGTTATCTTCTTAACATTATTAATGAGGTTGAACAGTTAGAGAATGTTTTGTTCATTTTGGAGTCACCCTCATTAATTTATATTGTATGCTTCTCTGTGTAAAACTGCCTGTCCTTTTTTCTGGTTGCATCTCACAGCTGTTTCCATTCGATATTTTTGATATCCCAAGTAAATATGTTTGAAGTGATTTTCCTGGTAAACCATATCTCTGTAAGGAAGCATTGATATGTTGAAAGGAACTTCAGATCTTCCAAATTGCCAATAACTGTAACTTTTTTGAGAGTGGCAGGCTAGTGGAAAAGTACCTTTGATTTATGCCAATAGCTTATTAAAAAACTGAATTCTCCCCATTTTACACTTTAAAATCACTATCAACAACACAGTTCATAAACACGATTCATTAGGCTTTAATTGGTTCAGTTGAATGTTTTGATTTGCAGATGCTGAAATTTAAGGAGAAATGACAATTTTAAAAATTCTTTACAAATCTGTTTTTACTATACAGTAGCAGTTAAGAGCCCTGGCTGATTGTCAGATGCATTGAGGTTTGAACTTTGGTTTCACCACTTACAACATTTGTGACTTTGAACTAATTTATTAAACCTTCCATTTTCTCTCCTGGAAAATGGGGATAATAGTTCCTATTTCAGATTTGTAAAGGTTAAATGATATGATAGTAGCTAATATTTAGTGGATGTTAGTCTCTACCAGATTCCTAAATGCTTAATATATATGTATTATTTTAATCTTAGGATAAATATCTAAGTTATGTATTATCTCATGTTATAGTTGAGGAAGCTGAAGCACAGAGAGGTTAAGTATTTTGCCTCTGACATATCTATCTCAGAACAGTGCCTGGCATATAGGTAGCATTTACTGTATTAGCTTTTTTTGTTGAAATGTGTGGTTATTATGAAGTTTCCAAATGTATTATATTTTTAAGTAACTGACCTCTGACATAACATTCAAAGGATCCTCTGTGGCGCTTTTTCTTTCCTCTTGTCTCCATAGCTCTTGGTGCTGGACAGGCATCTTTGTTTGGGAACAACCAACCTAAGCTCGGAGGGCCCCTTGGTACAGGAGCCTTTGGGGCCCCTGGATTTAATACAACGACAGCCACTTTGGGCTTTGGAGCCCCCCAGGCCCCAGTAGGTAAGTGTCAGTCACTTTAGAAGGTTTTTCACGGTTTATTTCTTGCTAATACTTAACTTGCTGACTTGAATTTCCATGCTACCCTCTTCCGTCCTTCCTTAAGCTGTACATACATACAAGTCATAAAACAATCATGTAATGTGGAAGGACTTAACAATAGATCCTGGTTTTGCCTGCTTCCTCACTTCTAGTCTTACGCCCCCAAAGAAACCACTTTTGTTGCAGCTTTTAATTGATCTGGTGTATAAATAAATTCATATCTGTAAGTGATGTGTTTATATTGCTGTATTTTGCTTAAGTCTACATATATTCAACTTGTTAATGATAGATGAGAATGTAACTCACTGATCCACCTCTGTTCTGTATTCACTTCTCCCAGTATATCTATGTGTACTGAATTCCTGAAGTTTTATCTATTAAAGTTTTTCGTATTTCATTCATTTGAATATCCCCTCCCAGTTTTTGTGATGTCTGCCTGCCACTTTATTATTATTTCTAACTTAAAATTAACTTACTTTGTGAGTTACACATCTTGTTGTTTTTTTTTTTTTTATTTTAATTGTCGATTTCCTTTTGTTTCTTTATTTTTTTATTTTCTTGGCCACACAGTGTAGCATGTGGGATCTTAGTTCCCTGACCAGGTATTGAACCTGCATCCCTTGCATTGGAACCTCAGAGTCTTAACCACTAGACCATCAGGGAAGTCCCTTAAATACCTTATTTTAAAGAAAATTATGTTTTACCAAAAATAAGAAACTGATATCACCTGGCAGATATGGAGTAACTGAGATGGATGAAGGAGAGGTATAATCCTCATGTTGCACATTTTGAGAAGCCTTTGCAAATTTAAGCTATGTCCCTACATACTTTTCTTAGTCTGTCAACTAGGAGATAGTATTTCTTGAGTCTCCATGATCAAGTAAGGCTAATAGTACCCTTCCTTACCCTTCTTTTTCTCTCATTTCTTTGCCCTTTTTATATTTTTGTATTAATAAAGTACTTTCTCCTAATACTTCCTGTCTTCTTTTCTTTGAGGAAAGAATAAAAGTTGTAAAGGAACACAGCATTTTATTATAACTATGAAAACATTGCTACTTAGCCACATAAGTTATTCTCATACAGCTATTTATTTCTCCTGGAACTTCTAATTATTTTTTTTTCCTTGTGTTACTCACCCATATCGCCTTACATTAGTCCACATTGTTAAGGGTGGTACCAGAATTCTTTTACCTCATTCTTTAGTCTCTCTGTCCTGTAGCAATATGAACTCTGTTTACTACCTAGGCCTTCAGCATTGCTCTGGGATAGTCCCTTCACATCTACTCACTGGAAACTGATATGTCTTGGATATAGGTTTTTTCTCTTTATTTCCTAAATTTTCTGGAATGTATCTTCAAGTTAAAGTTATATGAAAGATAAACTTTGACTGCTTACAGTTCTGAAAACATCTTCATTTGTTCCATACACTTATTATGAAACTCTGGTGTGAAAGTAATTCACCCTCAGAATTTTGACTGTATTTCTTGAGTTAACCGTTATTGGTAAGTTTCCTGCCTTTCTGAAACTTGTTCCCCCCACCCCCACAAACGTTTAGGATTGTCTCTTCTGAAATTTCTGTGATTTGCTTATACCTTTTCCTTTTTTTTTTTTGGCCACACTGTGAGTCTTGTGGCATCTTAGTTCCCCAACCAGGTTTCAAACGTGGGCCCCAGTAGTGAGGATGCCGAGTCCTAACCACTGGACTGCCAGAGAATTCACAGACCTTTTCTGTCCTAATGTTTGATTTTTTTTTTTAACTCTTGTTTCTACTTTCTACAAGATTTTTTATTGTCTTCTGAATCATCTTTTTGGATTTTTATTGTTTTTCTCATTCTCTGAAAGTTCCTTCTTTTAAGCATCCTGTTCTTGGATGCAGTTTTTCATTAAAACTCTGATTAGGAAAATGACAGGGTAGAGTAGTTGTTTTGTATATATACTTTGTATTGATTATTTTTTCACAGTCTCACTTTCTCAAATGTAGTATTCTTAAATCACTAGGCTTTCTGGGATTAAGGCAGAAAGTCCCCATTTTGACTATTATCCAAGATACAGTTTACTTTCTTTTTCTTTATCACTGTCTCCACTTCTTTCCCTAAACATTTGTTATGTTTTCTCATCTGTTCATTTACACCTTCCTATTCTTTGTCATTATGTGTTATGTAGATAAGTTACTTTGTTTTAACCATAGATTTTAATTAGGTCTGTGAAGGTACTAGAGGTTAATTAGAACTCTTAATTTCTGTGTGAAAAATTAAAGTCAGTTTTATCATTAAAAGATATTTAAGTTTCATTTCTTTTCCTTCGTTTTTATTTCAGTAAGAGGTAGCACAAATATCATAACCTGCTATTTTTACTTTGATAGCTTTTGATTGGTTTTTTAATAATCCATCTTTTCCCAAAGCCAATTAAAAGTTCCTGACATGAATTTGATATTGTAGTTACATATAGTAGTGTTACGGCCCATTTAAATGTAGGTATTTTGATTTAGAATGCATATCTTTTGCATCACAGGATATGAAAGGTGCTTTAGAGCTTGTTGGAGTCTCTTACTTAAAAGCCTCAGCTGTGGTGGCTTCTTTACATGTCAGTCCAGTACATTGTTCAGGTTGTTTAGAAACCAAAACCTGCCTTTTTAGAGTTTCAACTCAGTGGTTCTACTTTTAGAGTGGGAAATGGAAATCCCATGGACAGAGGAGCCTAGAGGGGTTCTACTTTTACCTCCTAAATCCAAGCAAGATCAGTCTCCTACAGTTTCTTTGTGGTAACCCTATTGCCTTTCTTTCAATTAAAGTATCAATTTCTTCTGTTCTCAGAAAACTTGATTTTTAATCCTTCTATCTCTTTAATCATTTGATCATAATGTGGTTTTTTCAGCATGTTTTCAACGTTTATGACCAGAACTGACTATAACACCAATCAGTGGTAGCTTCACTAATGCTTATGTTTGCTTGTTCTCTTATTCTTGCTAACTAATCAGCTCTTTACCCCACTCCAGTACTCTTGCCTGGAAAATCCCATGGATGGAGGAGCCTAGTGGGCTGCAATCCATGGGGTTGCTAAAGAGTCAGACACGACTGAGCGACTTTACTTTCACTTTTCACTTTCATGCACTGGAGAAGGAAATGGCAACCCACTCCAGTGTTCTTGCCTGGAGAATCCCAGGGACGGGGGAGCCTGGTGGGCTGCTATCTATGGGGTTGCACAGAGTTGGACATGACTGAAGCGACTTAGCAGCAGCAATCAGCTCTTTTCTGTATTTGAAATAATCTAGTTAACATAGAGTGGATTTTATATTTAAACATACAGAAATAAAGATATCCTTGCACACATTCCTAATTACGTTTGGATTAGTTGAGGAAGTTTTTATTTGAGCATGCCCAGGAAAGGTGACCTATACTTATTAAATGCTGGTCCTGATCAGTGTTTTTTTTTTTTTATTTTAATACATAATTGATTGTCAGGTGACAAACTGATTAGTGAATATTAGAGTTCTTTAATAAAAGTATTCAGGCTTTCTTCAGTCTCGTTGTATAGTCCACAGAAAAACATCATGTTATTGTGCGGCCCTGTGTATCAAAAGCTACTTCCTATATATTTTTCTCAGCAGTAGTCTGAAATTGGATTTAGGAACTTTCTGAGCACAGACAATTTATGATCTTCAAATTGACATCTCCCCTGGGTTTTGCACTCCTGAGCAAATTTGTACTGTGTCTTTATACATCAACATACAGTGTTTTAGTATTGAGTGAATACATCCAGTTTTAAGAAAGCGCAATTTGACTAAGGTGGATATACCTCGTTTTCATTCATTTTACTTTAATTTTCTGTTCTAGGTTTGTTGTTGGTGCTACTCTTGTCTTTCTCCCCCGTTTTAAATTTTTCAAAATCTTTTTTTTTATGGTACCCCCTTTATATTAATTATTTTATCATATTTGGGGTTTAGCCTTATTTTAAATGTTTATAAAGAAAAAAGTATTTTATTTCTAAAAATGAAATCACTGGGATTTTATTTTTTATCAGTATTTGGTTTTGAAATATTTATCTTGCAAAGAAGTTCCTTGATCAGTCAAGGTGCAGTGCAGATAGTTGTGGGACTACTTGTTGCTGGTTTCTTTTTACTGTGTACAATTGTAGATCATTGTCCCTGTCTCTCATAAGGACGAAATACAGCCATTTTCACTTTTGTTTGCTACCTTTCTTCCTCTATGTTCTCAGTGTACTTAATATTTTTTATTCTGGAATTTTTTACTTATTGAATCAAAGATACCTTATTTCCACATTGTCATTTTTAATATCTAGCTAATCCATCATGTTGATGAATCATGATTTTTGCAAGTGTTAACTTAATGTCAGACATAGGTTGTTTCCAAGTCTTGACTGTTGCAGATAATGTTCGGTGAACACTTGCAAACATTTCTTTATTTTCTTTCTAGTTTAATTCAGTCTTTGGGTTAAATTTCCATGATAGAAATTATTAGGTTAAAAAAATATAAAAACAGTACTTGCTCTGTGTACTGTCATTGTTTCTTTTAGACCAATTAAACCAATTTGCAGTGTTTCGGAAAGTCATACTGTATCCCTTTTTATACAGCTGAGCCATTGATAATGAAGTGGATATAAAATGTCTTCAAGGTGGTTGTAGTTTACATTTCTTTGATTATTAGCAATAATGAATACTTCAGTAAAATTTTGTGTGTTGTCTCTTGTGAAATGCTCCCCATATCTTTGATCTTTTAGATTGTTTGATTTTCTTCACAGTTTGCTCCTCTGCTCTCTACCAGTAATGCTACTGAGTGAGTCTGAACATTTTGAAGGGAGCCTTGAGTTCTCTTGATTTAAGGCACTGGATCCTTGGACTGATGTGTCTTGCCTTTTCTTTCCTTTTTTACAAAGCTTTGACAGATCCAAATGCTTCCGCTGCCCAGCAGGCTGTTCTCCAACAGCACATCAATAGTCTGACATACTCACCTTTCGGAGACTCTCCTCTCTTCCGGAATCCCATGTCAGACCCTAAGAAGAAAGAAGAGGTAAATTTAAGGAAGTTTCAATAAAATCAGTTCTCAGAGTAGGAAAACTTAGGTGTAATTTTTTTTTTTTTAACTTAATTTTGATTGGAGGACAATTGCTTTACAATCTTGTGTTGGTTTTGCAATTAAGTTTTTAAGACATGTTATTTATGCTTTTCAGTAGGCCAGGGGTACAAAAAAGCTAAATTATTTTTGTATCTGGAAGGCAGCATGACAGTGAAAATGAGTGTTAGACTGAGGTGAAGGCTGAGACTTTTTAAGGCTGAGCCCTGAAATAAATCAGATATTATAGTCTTACAGTTGAGCAAACTAAGGTTCTTGGAGGCTGATTTCTCTAGCATCATGTCTTTCTTTTTTTTTAATGTCTTAAATGGCAAATCAAAATTTTTTTCTCCTGATTTCTACATAGCATTATCTTAGTCTCGTAGGCTTTAGAAATGATCTGCTCACTGTGGTGTAGCATTAAAAGTAGTCTTTGGTCCATTTAATCCTTATTTTACCCCTTACAGTCTGTGAGATTTTGGGGATCTCTTTTTACCTCTCTGAATTTCATCTGTAAAATGGCGATAGTAATTCTATTCAGTGTTGAGAATTAAAATAAGTTGCTCAGTATACAGTATTATTTAGTCATTTATGTCTGACTAGTCATTGTGTTCAGCACTGAGGGTACCTAATGAAAATAAACAAGAATATTGTCTCTAAGAGCTTGCTGTCTAGTGAGGACGATCAGACTTGTATATTATTAAATTTACCCAGCTTTAGTTTAGTATATGCAGTAATAGAGTACATCAGCTGATGAATGGATAAACACAGTGTTGTATATCTATATGATGGAATATCATTTCAGCCATAAAATGGAATGAACTAACAATACATGCTACAGTGTGAATGAATCTTGAAAACAATGTTAAGTTAAGCGAAACATAAAGACAATGATTCCATTTATAAAAAATGTCTAGGATACACAGATCCATAGAGACAGTAGATTTATGCTTGCCAAGAGATAAAGAGAGGCATTAGGAGGCACAGGGTTTCTTTAAGTTAATGTCTATATATTTTTCAGTGATTTATATTGCATAAAAGTTGTTTATGGCTGTGTCTCAGTTTTTCTTGATGTTTTATTTAATTAAATAATAATAAATTAAAAATTTAATAAAATAATTAAGCTTAGAATTTGGATGTTATATTTTCTTAAAATGAACATAAATATTGTCATCTTTGTTTTAGAAAGCAAAACAATTGCAGGCTTTTATCTTTTGTAAGATGAAGAGAAATGTACAAGGTATATTAATATGTTCTGTTAAGACATTTTGATTTGTGAAGCACTTCAAATGGAATGTCTCAATTACGTTTTGAAACAAGTCAGACAAACCCATTTGAAATGGGGCTGGTGAGATGAATGAACATCAGTTGTAGAGAAATAAAGGCAGTTTAATTAGCAGGCCCACATTCATACAAAGTTGGGTGAGAAATCCTTGTGTTCTGGGAGCTGAGACTCCAAAAGGTATCTAGCTGGTGAATGGCAGAGATGAGATGTGAAAGCTAGTCTTCTGGTTTTTAGGGCCAGTACCATACTTGAGTTAAACTAGAGCTATCCTTGATTTTTTTTTTGTATTTCAGAGATTGAAACCAACAAATCCAGCAGCCCAGAAGGCTCTCACTACACCTACTCATTATAAACTGACACCCCGCCCTGCCACCAGAGTCCGACCAAAGGCTTTACAAACAACAGGCACAGCCAAGTCACATCTTTTTGATGGACTGGATGACGATGAACCATCCTTAGCCAATGGAGCATTCATGCCCAAGTAAGTTTATCTGTTTTACATATGATAGTGTATATGTTTCCATGCTACTCTCTCCATTCGAGAATATACTATTTTTTTACAACTCAAATTGGCCAAACTAGTTAAGAAAAAACCTCTCTCTTTCTGTATTTTATATATATGTATAATATATACACGCACACACACATTTGTTTCAATTCTCATAATACAGATATTAAATAATAATTAAACAACACAGGAAAGTATATAGAAGAGTTGGTAAATATTGAAAATTATAAAGTATACACACATGCCTTATTAGAGTGTTGGTATATATACGCAGGGGGAAAAACAAGAAAAATGCATACCAAAGTATTAACAATAATTACCATCTGGAGATGTAATTTTAGAGCATTTCATTTCAAAGTTTATTTTTCTAGAAGTAATGTACACACATACATGCACACACACACACACAGGCTTTTTTCAAACACCAAGTACTTTTCTAATCATAAAGCTTTTTTTTTTTTTAAGGCTTTGGGGGTAAAATGAGAGTTCATCTCTTGTAGTTCTTTGTCTATGAGTGTTAATAGAGTATGAAAAATTATCACTCCTTTTTGTTCCCATAAGAGTATAGTGGACTGCTGCTTAAGAAGAAACAGAAAGCTCAATTTTATACATTTCTTAGAATATCATTGGATTATTTTGAAGGCAGGGACTGTGTATTATTCCTGTTTATGTCCCCAGCATTTAACACATTGTTTGGTATAGAGTAGATAAAAAGGGCTTAGGTTCACCTTATTTAGTCCAGTCATCAGATCAGTGACTTTCAGGGCAGTATCACCAGGTCTTATAATCTACAAGTATGATAAACAAATAGAAGGAATTGGAGTGGAAAGGCAGACATTTCAGACATACACGGTTCACCCATCACGTCTCCTTGATTTACTTCTCTAGTTTTGTTGTTGTTGTTCAGTTGCTCAGTCGTGTCCTACCCTTTGTGACCCCATGGACTGCAGCACACTAGGCTTCCCTGTCCTTTACCATCTCCCAGAACTTGCTCAAACTCCTGTCCATTGAGTCGGTGATGCCATCCAACCATCTCATCCTCAGTCATATCCTTCTCCTCCTGTCTTTTGTCTTTCCCAGCATCAGGGTCTTTTCCAATGAGTTGGCTTTTTGCATCAGGTGGTCAAAGTATTGGAGCTTCAGCTTCAGTATCAGTCCTGCAGTGAATATTCAGGACTGATCTCCTTGCAGTCCAGGGGACTCTCTGAAGTCTTCTCCAACACCACAGTTCGAAAGCATCAATTTTTCTGTGCTCAGCCTTCTTTATGGTACAGCTCTCACATCTGTACATAACTACTAGAAAAACCATAACTTTGATTATACGGACTTTTGTCTGGAAAGTAATGTCTCTGCTTTTTAATATGCTGTCTAGGTTTGTCATAGCTTTTCTTCCAAGGAGCAAGAGTCTTTTAATTTCACAGCTGCAGTCATGTTTCTAGTTTTATTCCTACTTTACTAGTTGCTCCTCCTGTCTCCCTTGCAGGTTCTTCCCTCTTTTTCCTGATTCCTAGGCTCAACTCTTGATCTCATTATCTTTATTCACTTCCAAAGTGATTTAATATCTATAGTCTAATTCTCAAACATTTATCTCCAGCCTGGACATCTCCCAAACTTCAGAGTCTTATATCCAATATCCAGCCATACTCAACATCTCCACTTATTTTTATTTCAAAATTAATGTGTCCAAAATTGAACAAACTCCTGATCATCTCCTTCAAAGCTGTTCCACCCAAAGCCTTTCCTGTTGCATCTAATTGCATTTTTGTCACTCTAGTTGCTCAGGCCAGAGTTTTTGGAATCATCATTGACTTTTATCATACACCTAATATCTAAGCCTTTAGCACATCTTTGTTCTACCCTTAAAAATTATCCAGTATCTGACCAATTCATACCACATTCACTGCCACTAATTACCTTAATCCAGGGCACCATCATCTCTTGATTGAATATTACAATATTCTAACTAATCTTTCTGCTTTTATCCTTGTGTCTTTGCATTCTGTTCTGAAATACAGTTAATAGTGATTCTTTTAAAGTGTAAGTCAGACCACGTCAGTCTTCTGTCCAAAACTCAGTAGTGGTTCATACTTCAACATATAAAAAGCCAAGTTGCTTATAGTGGCATATAAGGGCCTCTAAGAACTGACCTTCCATTACTTCTGTAAGCACATCTACTACTGTCTTCACTGTTTCAGTTCAGTTCGGTTCAGTTGCTCAGTCATGTCTGACTCTTTGTCCATCACCAACTTCCGGAGCCTTCACAAACTCATGTCCATCACGTCAGTGATACCATCCAACCATCTCATCCTCTGTCATCCCCTTCTCCTCCTGCCTTCAGTCTTTCCCAGAATCAGGGTCTTTTCCAATGAGTCATCGGTTCTTTGCATCAGGTGGCCAAAGTATTGAATTTTCAGCTTCAGCATCAGTCCTTCCAGTGAATGTTCAGGATTGACTTCCTTTAGGATGGACTGGTTGGATCTCCTTGCAGTCCAAGGGACTCTCAAGAGTCTTTTCCAACACCACAGTTCAAAAGTATCAATTCTTTGGTGCTCAGCTTTCTTCACAGTCCAACTCTCACATCCATACATGACTGCTGGAAAAACCATAGCCTTGACTAGACGGACCTTTGTTGGCAAAGTAATGTCTGCTTTTTAATATGCTGTCTAGTTTGGTCATAACTTTCCTTCCAAGGAGTAAGTGTCTTTTAATTTCATGGCTGCAGTCACCATCTGCAGTGATGTTGGAGCCCAAAAAAATAAAGTCTGCCACTCTTTCCACTGTTTCCCCATCTATTTGCTTTATTTTATTTATTTTATTTTTTATTTACTCTAGGAGGTGGGTCATAGAGGATCTTGCTTCGATTTAAGTCATTGAGTGTTCCGCCTATGTTTTCCTCTAAGAGTTTTATAGTTTCTGATCTTACTTCAGGTCTTTAATCCATCTTGAGTTTATCTTTGTGTATGGTGTTAAGAAGTGTTCTAATTTCATTATTTTACATGTAGCTGTCCAGTTTTCCCAGTACCACTTATTAAAGAGGCTCTCTTTGCCCCATTGTTTATTCTTGCCTCCTTTGTCAAAAATAAGGTACCCATAGATGCATGGGTTTATTTCTGGGCTTTCTATCTTGTTCCATTGATCTGTGTTTCTGTTTTGTGCCAGTACCATATTGTCTTGATGACTGTAGCTTTGTAGTATAGTCAGGAAGGTTGATTCCTCCAGCTCCATTCTTCTTTCTTAAGACTGCTTTGGCTATTCGGGGTCTTTTGTGTTTCCGTATGAATTGTGAAATTTTTTGTTCTAGTTCTGTGAAAAATGTAGATGGCAGAGAATTCTGATGGCCAGCACTAGAACTGAACTCAATTTGCTCTGCAAGATGAATTTGATAGCTTGACAAGTGTGAGAACCTTACTGGTGTCATGTCTTGCCTTTACATCGTAGTCAGAGAAAAGTTTCTATAGAACAAGCCATTAATATTTTTTATTCTGAATGACAGAATTAGAAATATTCTTTAATACCTCTGTTCATTCCTTTATTCAGCAGACATTTATCACAAACTACTATGTGCAAGTGTGATGGGCTCTGGGGATACAGCTGTGAACCAGACACATTCCTCTGTCACAGTCTGTGGGGGAAGAGATGCTGACAAAGATTAATCCCAAGTGAGACAGGTTACAGAAGGAAGTAGAGCCACTGTGAGAGAGACCAGTAGAGAATAGTGAAGGAAAGCTTGTCTGAGGATGTGTTGTTTAAACTGAAGACAGATTGGGAGAACTATCAGGCAGGGGGAGTGTTTTGATATGTTTATGGTTTTAAATACACATATTTTTTTCAAACAGAATTCTATTTTCCAGCTTTCTTGTCAGTGTTTATTTGAAACATGACCTGACCGAATGGTATTCTGTTTTGTATTTACTAAGCTAGCCACCCATCATCTTCACATTTGCCTGGCGCTGTTTTTATGTTCCATATTTAAGTTCCTTGCCTTCTAGTCATGTGTTCTTCATGTGAAGCATTTAATTAAACCATCTTCTTCACTCTCCCCACCTCCCTCACCCCTGTTTGTTGCGTTTCTGTCCATTGCAGCTGTTATTTTCTGTGCTGATGAGGTTGTTGTTTCTTTGGCCAACAGGAACCCTTTCATGTTGGGTCCTAATTCCTTTCCAGAGTTCCTGACAGTGTTCAGTAACTTGCTTGTAGGATTCACTGTGTAAAATTTTGTCCAGGATTTTTTTGTTTTTTTTTTTTGCCTTTGGTGTTTCTGATTTAGATTGGCTTGGGTGTGCTCCTTTCTTAAAATTTTATTACCCAGTTTTGGTATAAAAGTTATGCTGACCTCACAAACAAATTGGATCATTTCCTCTTTTCTGGGAGCCTTGGTGTAAGATAGGCTTCTCCTCTCCCCCATTAAATGTTGGATACTGGTGAAGATACTGTTTGCAGTAAGCTGTTTCATTTTAATTGTTGACTTTAAAGTTATAGAACTTAAGCTTTTTCATTTTTTGTGTCACTTTTGATGAGTTATGTTCTTATAATATTCATTTCAGCTCATTAAAATTGCAAACTTATTGGCATAAAGTTGTTTAAAAATATCCTTACTGTCTTTTTTATTTTAGTGGAATCTGTAGGAATGTCTCTGTTCATTCCCTGACATGGTGGTGGTTTGTGCCTTCTCATTGTAGCAGTGTGGTCAGGGATCTGCCAGTTTCATTTAACATTTCAAAGAACTAACCTTCTGGCATTACTAATGCTCTCTAGTCTGTGTTCCTTTTTCATTAATTTTAATTTATAATATTTTCACTAATGTTTAATTTTATTTTTAATCCCCCCTTTTATTGGTATATGTTTTCTGCCCTTTGTTTAAATCAGTGCTTACTTTTTATTTTTAATTTTGCTCCTTTCCAAATACATGCTTTAGAGATGTAAGTTTCCCTTTTATTAATAGTTCAGCTCTATTTATACTCTACAAGTTTTGATATGAAGTACTCAACATTCAGATAATAATTATATGATAAATGCTTTCTGATTTTCATAGAGTTTTTTGAGTCTTGGGTTATTCAAGAGTATAAATTCTTAACATGGAGATTTTTCTGATCTTTTTTATTATTTTACTTACTAATTTTTATTGTGGTAAGATATACATGAAAATGGTTTAAATGGTAAAATATGTGTTCTGTCAAGTACAATTCAGTGATGATAAGTATATTTATAATATTGTATAACTACCACCACTGGTATTTCCAGAACTTCTGCCATGCAATAATTCTCTATTTTCTTCTTCCTCCAGTCCCTTTTAACCTCTATATTGTTTGCTGTCTGTAAGAATTTGCCTGTTTTAGATACTACATGTGCAGGGAATCATGCAGAATTTTTTCTTTTGTGTTTGGATTATTTTACTTGGCATAATGTTTTAAAGATTCTTTACTTTTTTCACTTTTAAGTTGTAGCATGTATCAGAACTTCATTCTTTTTTTAAGGTTGAACAATATTCCGTCATATGATTATCCCACATTTTGTTTATCCATTCCATCTATTGATGGACATTTGGATTGTTTCCACCTTTTAGCTGTGTGAATAGTGCTCCTATGAATGTTGATGTACGAGTAAAGAGTCCCTGGTTTCAGTTCTTTTGGGTATATACCTAGGACTGAAATTGTTTGGTCGTACATTAATTCTGTACTTAACCCCCCCTTTTTTTTAATATAATTTATTTATTTATTGGCTGCACTGAGTCTTCATTGCTGTGAGCAGGGTTTCTCTAGTTGGGGAGATGGGGGCCACCCTCTAGTTATGGTACTCAGGCTTCTTAATGCGGTGGCTTCTTTTGTTGCAGACCATAGGCTCTAGTGTTCTCAGGCTTTAGTAGTTGTGGTGCACAGGCTTAATTGCTCTGTGGCATGTGGCATCTTCCCCGACTGGTGATTGAACCTGTGTCCCTTGCATTGCAAAGCAGATTCTTAACCACTGGACCACCAGGGAAGTCCCTGTACTTAACCCTGCCAAACTGTTTCCCACAGCAGCTGCAGCATTTTACATTACCTCCAGCAATGCACATTGTTTTCATTTTCTCCATACCCTTGTCAGCACTTGTTTTCTGGTTTGTCTATCAGCTTACAACAGTCATCCTGGTGGGGGTGAAGTGGTACCTCATCCTTGTAATTTGCATCCCCTTTATGATGTTGCATAACTTATGTGCTTATTGGCTGTTTATCTTTTTTGAAGAAAACTGATAGTAATGAGTTCAAGGATGCTGATATTGATCTTAAGAGTTTTTTTAATGACAGGTGCTTACTGAGATGAGTCAAAGCTGAGCTTTACACCTTGTGTGGCTCTAGATTCTAGTCTCTGCCTTTCTAGTCCCACAAGACTGTCAAGTTCACTATCAGCCTCTTAGCCTTGCCCTTGAAATCAGAAAAGTCTCCAGGAGAAAAGCAACCCCAAGTACAGGACACCTCCCTGTGCCACTGTCCCCTTAAATTACTAGTACTATCATTTTTTACCATCTTGTTGGCTCTTCATGCCTGGAACGAGTTCTGAGTTTTCTGTTGATCCTCCCTAAGAGAATTAGTCCTCATTACTTAGTCTACCATCAGTAGAAGGGCAAGTTTTATTTTTCATGAAAGTAATAATTTTTTGTTGTCAATTGCCTCTTTCATTGGCGTACTTAATATTTATTTAATAGCACCATTACAATGAGGAGTATACCTAGCATACATTAAGTAAGGAACAAACACCACAGTGTGTGTGTTTTTTTGTTTTTTTTTTTGCCATAGCACATAGCATTGCTGGAGCTAGTTCCTCAACCAGAGATTGAATCCATGCACTGGAAGCACAGTGTAATCACTGGATCCCCAGGGAATTCCCAGTGGTGGTTTTTTTCTTTAAAAAGAGGGAATGAAGTGTATTAGTTAATTCAGTGACTTTTTAAGTGGAGGTTGATTAAGATCATTTTATATGTTTTTTCTACTTAAAGCTGGTATACTATATAAGTTCTTGCTTTAAGTAAAACCTGTTGTACACAAACTTGAACGTTTTAGATATTCATGGTCATTTACATCATTGGATAGCAGAGGTTTTTACCCCTCTTTCTTGTCTTTTTTTAAAGAAAACGTTCTCATTTAAACATGTCTTCCTTCAGTGGCTTCCCTGGCGGTTCAGTGGTAAAGAATCCACCTGCCAACAGGAGACATGGGTTTGCTCCCTGGGTCGGGAAGATCCCCTGGAGAAGGAAATGGCAACCCACTCCCATATTCTTGCCTGGGAAATCCCATGGACAGAGGAGCTGGTGGGCTACAGTCCATGGGATCACAAAAGAGTCAAACAACAGTCTTTCAAAACAACATGCCAAGTTCTGTGCAGGAGCAGTCATAAATCCTGACTGCCAAAAAAATTTTTTTAATGTTTTTTAAAGAGAAGGCATGTAGAAAAATAATTGAAATGCATGACAGTGTGGGGAGTAAACTAGTGTCTAGACAAATTCTTATGGAGTTCAGCAAAGGAAGAGTATTTTGAAGCATATTTCTTACTTGATTTTGATGTGCTTTATTAGCTTATTCTTCTAAATACCAGAGTGTAATATATCTGAGACCTTATGTTCTAGTTATTTATTTATGAGCTGAGTTGGTGAACTGAACATGTTAGGTCAGTTTTAGGTGCACATGAGTTGAATAATCTTGTTCCCTTTCCCACTTGAGGTTTTAAGATAGTCTTGAGTGTAATTTTGTATGCCTGAGTTCTTTTTTTTTATCTCTGTTTATAGGAAGAGCATTAAGAAGTTGGTTTTGAAAAACCTTAACAATAGCAGTCTGTTCTCTCCTGTTAATCGTGATTCAGAAGATCTAGCTTCACCATCTGATTATCCAGAAAATGGAGAGAGGTAAACTGAATGCTCTTTTGGTCGAGAGCCTTCTTCTCATTTAGAAGAGGTTCTGAGCTTAGTAGTTATTCATTCAAGAAATTTTACGAAGTTGGAAGTACAACGGCATGTGAGCACCTAGAAGTTATGTCATGTATTTACCTCTTGAGTACCATAGACAATAAAATTATTTTTTTTCTGATTCAGTTTTGCAAAACTTTTTTGGTATCCATGTATGTTGTTTTGGACAAGGTTAATAATATGCATGTGACTCCCCTTATCCCTCTTAAATAAGATTTTGTTTGTGATAGTTATTAAAGTGATGTACAACAACTGTAACCAACACCCACCTCAAAGCAGTATAGAAATATATAAAGGGGAAAGTACAAGTATATACACTAATCCTTAATAGGTCAGCATATTTTCTAATGGTTTAGAAATTTATTTATTTGAGTATATTCTTAAATATTATAGTGATTATGCATGAAATGGTATTCTGTAACCATTTACTATCAACGTGATATGGCTAACCTGCCTCTTTTTAAGTGACTCTATAACCATTATCATGAATGTAAGATAATTCAGTCAGTTCTCTTTTAGAGGATATTTAGATTATTTTGGTGTTCCTGAATTCAAAATAACGCTTCAGTGAAAAATCCTTGTATATATGTCTTTGCACTCCTATTTTTTCCTGTTTGGATGAAATTTAGTTTGATTTTTCAATAATGAAGCATTTTCTAATACTCTATTGATTATAGTATTAAATTTAATTTTTTCAGTTTTATATTATGAAATTCATTACTGATTATTTGACCCCCACATAGTATACTCCCTCCCCTCTTTAAACTAAAAATTTTGACACTCAGATTCATTCATTCATTAAAATAGATCAGTTAAAGTCATGGAATCTACATTCAGTCTTCATGGGTTACAGTGCCAACTCTAGCACTTATAGCTTTGTGACCTTGACAAGTTATTTTTCTGTGTCTGAGTTTTCTGACTCAGAAAATACAGAGAATGATAGCAGCCTATATTATAGGATTACCGCAAGTATTAAGTGAATTTTTAATACATGGAATTACATAGAACAGTGTCAGATACTTAATAAAGGCCTAGTAATGATTGATTGTTGCTGTTTTACTACAAGGGGCTAAAACAGTATTTGTTTACTTTCTCCCTTTTCAGATTCAGTTTTCTGAGCAAACCAGTGGATGAGAATCATCAGCAGGATGGAGAAGATGATTCTCTTGTGTCACGTTTTTATACTAACCCTATTGCCAAACCCATTCCTCAAACCCCAGAAAGTGCTGGAAATAAACATAACAGCAGCAACAGTGTAGATGATACTATCGTTGCATTAAACATGCGTGCTGCCTTGCGAAATGGACTGGAAGGAAGCAGTGAAGAGACCTCTTTTCATGAGGAGTCACTGCAGGATGACCGAGAAGAAATCGAAAATAATACTTACCATATACATCCAGCAGGTCAGATTCAGATCTCTTACCAGTCATTTGAGACCTCTTATTCATCACATATTTTCATCGTAATAGAAGTTAGCTATCTGAACTTCTAAATATTTTTTATTGCATTTTTATGAAAGTTAACATTTGAACATTTGTCACTAATGCTATGGTTGATTTGGAATTCACATCGTTTTGTACTTTTGGAGTAGTCAAAATTCATTTCGTTAATTATCCTGTTATATTTTAAATACTCCAGGTTTTGTAGCAAGAGGGACTATCCTTATAGCTTTTCTAACTTTATAAATTCACATATATTGCCTATTCATTTTTTAATTAAAATTATAGCAGTAGTTACTTGCACTATTTTTGAGATTTGAATTAAAGTATACAGACCATAATGCCAGACTGGAGTAGGCATTCAAATGTTAATGGTTGTTTGGTTATTATCACTTCAGTTCTGTGTTTTTCTTTTTTGTCCCCAACAATGAACTGACTAGTTTATGCCAACTAATCTGTGACATAGCATAAACTGGATTGAAGTATCTTGATGGGATGCTTAAAGTTTGCCTTTTTTCTCTGCTGACTTACCTCATTTGGGTTTTGACAATATTTTTACATTTCCCCTTCCCCTTTTCACTGAGATACAGTTTACATATAGTGAAGTATATAGGTCTTAAGTGTTCATTTCAATAAATTTAGACATATATATGTGTGTATGTATACTCATATATACAAACACATACACTCAAGAGAGAATATTTCTTTAACCCTGGAAAGTTCCTTTGTGTTCCCATCTCCAGAAATCAACCATAGTCTGATTTCTGTCACAAAGATTAGTTCTTCCTAGTTTTTTTTTTGTTTTTTTTTTGTTTTTTTAATTTATGTTTTGGCCACGACACGTGACTTGTAGGATCTTAGTTCCCCAAGCAGGGATCTAACCCTGCCCTCAGCAGTGACAGCACAGAGTCCTAACCACTGGACTGCCAGGGAATTCCCTTTCCTGTTGTTGTTTTTTTTAATGTGTTTTTTAAAACATTTAATTATTTACTTATTTTTGGCTGCACTGGGTCTTCTTGTTGCACGTGGGCTTTCTCTAGTTGCAGCAAGCTGAGGGTACTCTCTAGTTGTGGTGGCTGCAGAGGCTTCTCATTGTGGTGCTTCTCTTGTTGGAGAGCACAGGCTCTGCGGCATGCTGGCTTCAGTAGTTGTGCCACACAGTAGCTGTGGTGCACAGGCTTAGTTGCCCTGAAGCATGTGGGATCTTCCCAGACCAGGGATCAAACCTGTGTCCCCTGCATTGGCAGATGCGTTTTCTTATGAGATTTTATCCATGATGTATATTTATCAGCATTTGGTTCTTTTTTTATTACCATGTAGCATTGCATTATATAATTATGACAAATTTAGTTTCTCCATTCTCTTAGTGAACTTTTGGGGTTATTTTGCAGTATATATTAATGTGTCTATAAACTTCTTCTATGTCTAATTATCTTATTGTCTTCGTATATATCTTCTGGTCACATGGCACACTAAAGAAACAACTTTATTCTTTAACATTAAGAGTCCTGTGTTATCTGAGTTTGTATTTAGACACCTACATGAGTTCATTATGATACTACATCTTAAATACTCAGTCAAGATTTTTTAAAATTGTTTCTAGTTTTTCACTGACCTTCTTTGTTGCCTCCCAATTTAGAATTCCAGTCTCAAGAACACTCTAACAACACTCTAAACCTTAAGCATATTGAGTGGGCATTGCTGGAGACTAATTTAATCTTATATGGGCCTTAAACTCTGGTATGGGCCTTTCTCAGAAGCAAGTTAGCCTGATCTCTGCCTGTTAATGGAACAGGAGTGATTAGAGCAAGCACACTCATGTTGTATTTTCTTTGATTTCTTCTGCTGTCTACCTAGTTAGTACTTTTAAAAATAACATTAATGTAGACCTTTAAGTTTCCATTTGTCTGCGTGACTTTCTCATGCAGGATTTTTCATCTTGATTTCCGTGAGTTTTAAGAATGTGTAATATACTGTCACATGTATGTTCTCCAAACTTACTTAACCATGTAAGTAAGGTTTTTTAAATCCTTGGTTTCTTTTAAATACTTGGTTTCTCTTAGGAATGGTGTTTCTTAAAAAATCAGCTGGGGTCAGGGGTGAGCAGAAAAGAAAACCAGTTTGGAAAAATGCTTTATTCCTATATATTTTCTTTTTATATAGTAATTTATTTACTGATTGTATCAGGTAATTTTTTAAATTATCCACTCTAAAAATTTTTTTACAATGAAAAAGTGAAATGAATATTGCTGAAAATTCCTCTATCCGATGTCAGTCACAACCAGTACTGTATTTTTGGTTTCTTTTGTCATAGGCATCATTCTCACTAAGGTTGGCTACTATACTATTCCATCCATGGATGACCTTGCTAAAATTACCAATGAAAAAGGAGAGTGCATTGTCTCTGACTTCACTATTGGTCGTAAAGGTGAGTCTGAATTTAGGAGTTAGTAGTGCATAAGCCAGAGAAGGCAATGGCCACCCACTCCAGTACTCTTGCCTGGAAAATCCCATGGATGGAGGAGCCTGGTAGGCTGCAGTCCATGGGGTCGCTAACAGTCAGACACAACTGAGCGACTTCTTTTACTTTTCACTTTCATGCATTGGAGAAGGACATGGCAACCCACTCCAGTGTTCTTGCCTGGAGAATCCCAGGGATGGCGGAGCCTGGTGGGCTGCCGTCCATGGGATCGCACAGAGTCGGACACGACTGAAGTGACTTAGCAGCCACAGTGTATAAGCCAGAAATCTGCACCTTGTCTTTGTAATTAAGTGAAGGAAGTACATGATAGCTAAATTTGTTTTTTACCTACATTTGGACCACCTTGGCCTGAATGGACACTTTAACAAGTAACAAAAAGACTAAAACTTTTTAATACTCTTTGGCAAATATTTGGCTCATTGCAATTTTCTACAATTAAAATACTGTAAACAGCAAATACTAAGTGACAAAATTAATGAGATGGGTAATAATTAGGTTGTTTCATATTATTAAGTTACTACAGATCAAATTTTCTTGGGGAAGAAAGATCTCATCTTGCTGTATTGTATTAAAAGAAGAGCTTAAGTATTTTAATTCATACTGTAGGCTAGGTGCCAAGGGTTGCTTATATAGGAGCCATACAGATACTTAGGGCTTCCCAGGTGGTACTAGTGGTAAAGAACCTGTCCCCCAGTGCAGGAGTTCTCAGAGAGGCGGGTTTGATCCGTGGGTTGGGAAGATTCCCTGGAGGGAGGACATAGCAACCCACTCCAGTATTCTTACCTGGAGAATCCCATGGACAGAGGAGCCTGGCAGGCTACAGTCCATAGGGTCGCACAGAGTCAGACACACTAGAGCAACTTAACATGCATGCACGCACGCATACAGATACTTGGGAAGAGATTTTAAAAGGCTTCTTTGAGGATAACATAAGTACTGTAAAAATGCATATGTTAAGCCAAGTAACAGTGTATTTGATGTCACCTTCTAATATTACAGATGAAATAACTCATTCAGGGAATTGCTGGGTGATTTAAAATATTGATTAATGTTTAAAGCTGCTTGCTCCTTCACTGGAAGTATAAAGTGGGTAGGACGAGTTTCTAACTCTTTGCTCTGATTTATAGGTTATGGTTCGATCTATTTTGAAGGAGATGTGAATTTGACAAATCTAAATTTAGATGACATTGTACATATCCGAAGGAAAGAAGTGATTGTCTACTTAGATGATAACCAAAAACCACCTGTGGGTGAAGGACTAAATAGGTATGAACTTATGTACATATTTAACAACTAATCAGCTAAATCACAATTTTTTTCTGTTAACACAAGTATATCATATTATGTACATTTTCCTGCAACTTGTCTCTTAGACTTACTATGTGATTATTGTATGTGATTATTATTTCTGTGCTTTCACTTAAAAACATAAGTGATATGGGACTTCCCTGGTGGTCCAGAGGTTAAGAATCTGCATGCTAATGCAGGGGACACAGGTTTGATCCCTGGTCCGGAAACTAAGATCCCTCCTGGTGCTGGGCAACTAAGCCCATGTGCCATGACTACTGAGCCTGCGCTCTAGAGCCCACGAGCCACAATAACTGGAGCCCGTGCATCCAGAGTTCATACTCCACAACAAGAGAAGGGACCACAGTGAGAGGCCTGCACACGGCAACTAGAGAGTAGCTCCTGCTCGCCGCAGCTAGAGAAAACCTGTGTGCAGCAGCAGAGACGCAGCGAAGCCAAAACAATAAAAAGTATAAGTGATAAAGAAATGCTACACTTTTATTTTTTTGACTCCTTTCCTTAATATTATCAGATCCAATCGTTTCCAAAACCTTTTGGAAAATACTTTTTAGTAGTATTTTTCTTCTTTTTTAAATTATTTTATTTTTGGTTGCACTGGGTCTTCGTTGCTGTGCGCAGGCTTTCTTTTCTTGCAGTGGTTGAGGGCTGCTCTTCGCTGCAGTGCATCAACTTCTCATTGCGGTGGCTTCTGTGTTGCAGAACACAGGCTCTAGGCACATGAACTTGAGCAGTTGTGGCTTGTGAGCCCTGGAGCACACAGGCTTCAGTAATTGTGGCATGTGAGCTCAGTAGTTGTGGCGCGAGGGCTCTGGTTGTTCCATGGCATGTAGAATCTTCTTGGACCAGGAATCGAACTCATGTCCCCTGCATTAGCCGGTGGATTCTTTTCCAGTGTGCCACCAGAAAAGTCCCGTAATAGTATTTTTTTTTCCCTTGTTTCTGCTGTGATTGTGCTTAACTCTTTTTCTGTATCTTTAGTGTGAGATACTAGCTTCTAATGCAGGCCAGGTCAGAGAGCCATAGTTAAAATCCTCTATGTTCACAACCCACTGAGATTGAACCAGGAAGAGATAGAAGATCTGAAGAACCCTGGAACTAATAAGGAAATTGAATTAGTAATCAATATCCCCTGCTCCTCCAGCTCCACCAAAGCCCTGGACCAGATGGCTTCACTGGTGAAGTTTACCAAACATTTAAAGAAGAATTTACACCAGTTTTCCTCAAACTCTTCCCCAAAGTAGAGGAGGGAGCATTTCTAACTAATTCTGTGAGGGAAACATTTCCCTGAGTCCAAAGCTAAATAAAGGTGCTGTAAGAAAAGAAGACTACAGACCAATATGTTTAATATATATTAATGTAAATACCCTCAACAAAATAACTATCAAACAGAATTCAGTTGTGCATCAACTGAATTACACACCATGACCAAATAGGGTTTGTTTCTGAAATGCACAGATGGCTTAACATATAAAAATTGATGAATGTAGTGCATCACATTGACAGGACAAAAGAAGAAAACCACATGATCATCACTGTTGATGCAGAAAAAGCACTAGACAAGATTTAACACTTTTCATGATAGAAAATAGAAGGAAACTACTAAGCATAATAAAAGCCATGTTAGAAAAACCCACAGTGGACATCATTTGTTATTGTTCAGTCGCTAAGTCATGTCCTACTCTTTGCGACCTCATTGTAGCACGTCAGGCTTCCCTGTCCTTCACATTGAGTCGGGTGATGCCATCCAACTTTCTCATCCTCTGTCGCTTCCTTCTCCTCCTGCCTTCAGTCTTTTCCAGCATCAGGTTATTTTTCCAGTGAGTCCACTCTTCACATCAGGTGGCCAAAGCATTGGAGCTTCAGTCCTTCCAATGAATATTCGGGGTTGATTTCCTTTAGTATTGACTAGTTTGATCTCCTTGCTGTCCAAGCATCTCAAGAGACTTCTCCAATACCACAATTCAAAAGCATCAGTTCTTCAGCTCTCAGCCTTCTTTAGGTCCAACTCTCACATCCATACATGATGACTCCTGGAAAAGCCATAGCTTTGACTGTATGGACCTTTGTCAGCTAAGTGATGGCTCTGCTTTTTAATACACTGCCTAGGTTTGTCATAGCTTTTCTTCCAAGGAGCAAGTGTCTTTTAATTTTGTGGCTGCAGTCACCGTCCACAGTGTCTTTGGAGCCAAACAAAATAAAATCTGCCACTATTTCCACTTTTTCCCCGTCTGTTTGCCATGAAGTGCTAGGACTGGATGCCATGATCTTAGTTTTTTGAATGTTGAGTTTTAAGCCAGCATTTTCACTCTTCTCTTTCACCTTCATCAAGAGGCTCTTTAGTTCCTCTTTGTTTTCTGCCATTAGAGTGGTATCATCTGTATATTGGAGGTTGTTGATGTTTCTCCCAGCAGTCTTGAGTCCAGCTTGAAATTCATCTAGCCGAGCATTTCTCATGATGTACTTATTCTACATATAAGTTAAATAAGCAGGGGGACAGTATACAACCTTAACATACTCTTTTTCCAAGTTTGAACCAATCTGTTAGTCCCTGTCCAGCTCTAACTGTTGCTTCTTGATCTGCATATAGGTTTCTCAGGTGGCAGATAAGGTGGTCTGGTATTCCCATCTCTCAAGAATTTTCCAGTTTGTAGTGATCCATACAGTCAAAGGCTTTAACGTAGTCAGTGATGCAGAAGTAGATGTTTTTCTGGAACTCTGTTGCTTTTTCAGTGGATGTTGGCAATTTGATCACTGGTTCCTCTGCCTTTTCTAAATCCAGCTTGTACATCTGAAAGTTCTCAGATTACGTGCTGCTGAAGCCTAGCTTGAAGAATTTTGAGCATAACCTTGCTAGCATGTGAAATGAGCACAATTGTATGGTTGTATGAACATTCTTTGGCATTGCCTATCTTTGTGATTAGAATAAAAACTGATCTTCCAATCCTGGGCCACTGCTGAGTTTTCCAAATTTGCTGACATACTGAGTGTAGCACTTTAACAGCATCATCTTTTAGAATTTTAAAAGCTCAGCTAGAATTCCATCACCTCCACTAGCTTTGTTCATAGTAATGCTTCCTACGGCCCACTTGACTTCACACTCCAGGATGTCTGGCTCTAGATTAATGACTCCACCATTTTAGTTATCTGAATCACTAAGATCTTTTGTAGAGTTCTTCTTTGTATTCTTGCCACCTCTTCTTAATCTCTTCTGTTCTTTTAGGTCCTTGCTGTTTCTTTTATTGTGCTCATCCTTGCATGAAGTGTTCCCTTGGTATCTCTAATTTTCTTGAAGAGATCTCTAGTCTTTCCCATTCTGTTGTTTTCCTCTATTTCTTTGCATCGTTCATTGAAGAAGTCCTCATCTCATCACTGTTCTCTGGAACTCTGCATTCAGTTGGGTATATCTTTCCCTTCTTTGCCTTTTGTTTCTCTTCTTTCCTCAGTGAACATCATAAAAAGAAGAGAAAGTGTTAGTCACTCAGTTGTGTCCAGCCCATGGGTTGTAGCCCACCAGGCTTCTCTGTCCATGGAATTCTCTCGAAGTGGATTGCCATTTCCTTCTCCAGGGGATCTTCTGTAGTTAAAGACTGAGAGCTTTTCCTGTAAGATCAGGAATAAGACAGTAATGTTTGCTTTTGCCACCAGTATTCAACATAATACTGTAAGTCTTAACCAAAGCAGTTAAACAAGGTAAAGATTAAAGATATTCAAATTGGAAAGAAAGATGTTATGTTTTCTCTCTTTACAGATGATGTGATCTTATATGTAGAAAGCCTAAAAATTCCACACCAAAAAACTTATAGCTAATGAACAAATTCAACAAGGTAGCAAGATGCAAAATCAACACAATAAAACTGAGTTTAGTTTCTGTACATTGAGAATCTGAAAAGGTAGTTATGAAAACATTTTTGTTTATAATGGCATCACAAAGAATAAAATACTTTAGGAATAAACTTAACCAAAGAGGCAAAAAACTTGTACACTGAAAACTACAAAACATTGTTAAGAGAAATTAAAGAAGGCAAATAAATGAAAAGATATCCCATGTTCATGGATTGGAGAACCTAAAATTGTTAAGTTATCCATGCTACCCAAAGCAGCCTACTGACTTAATGCAATCCCTATCAAAATCCCAGCTGCATCTTTTGCAGAAATAGGAAAAATGATCCTAAAACAAAGAATCTCAAGGGTACCATGAACAGTCAAATTAACCTTAAAAAACAACAGAGTTGGGGGAGTCAGACTTTCTGACTTGAAAACAAAGGTACAGTAACTGAAACAGTGTGTTACTGGCATAAAGACAGACGTATATATATGGAACAGATCAGAGAGCCCCCACATATTAGGGAGCCCACACTGGAGACCTCACATAGATGGTTAAATGTTGACAGAGTTGTCAAGACCATGCAATGGGGAAAGAACGGTTTCTTCAACAAATGGTTTTGGGAAAACTGGATCTACGTAACAGAAGAATGAAGTTGGACCCTTACCTTACGCTATAAATAAAAATTAATTCAAAATTGATCAAAGACCTAAAGCATAAGACTTAAAACTATAAAAAAAAAAACGGTATAATATGTTTCACACTATATTTGACAAGAATTTCCTGGGTATGATACTAAATGCATAGGCAGCAAATAGTGAAAATAAACTAGACTACATCAAAATTTTTAGGGCTTCCCTGGTAGCTCAGACGGTGAAGCGTCTGCCTACAATGCGGGAGACCCAGGTTCGATCCCTGGGTCGGGAAGATCCTCTGGAGAAGGAAATGGCAATCCACTCCAGTACTCTTGGCCTGGATAATCCCATGGATGGAGGAGTGTGGTAGGCTATAGTCCATGGAGTCACAAAGAGTCGGACAGGACTGAGTGACTTCACTTTCACTTTCACATCAAAATTTAAAACTTCTGTACATCAAAGAACCCAATCAACAGAATGAAAAGTCAGCAAACCATGTCTAGTGTAAGGGTTAATATCCAGAATATGAAGAACTATTTAAAAAACCATTTTTTAAAAAAAGCAATTAAAAATGGTCAGAGGATTTGGATTCACAATATGATAGACAAATGGCCAACAAGCATATGAAAAGATGCTCAACATTGATAATAACCCATTAGGAGGTTAATTTAAAAGAAAAATAACGTTTTTGCAGGAGTATGGAGAAACTGGAACCTTTGTATATTTTGGTGAGAATATAAAATGTGGTGCAGCTGTTGTGAAAGAGTATATGGTTCCTCAAAAATTAGGAGTGACCCAGCATTTCCACTTCTGGGTATATATCCAAAGCAATTGAAAACAGAGTCTTGAAAAATGTACATACCCATATTCACAGCAGCACTATTCATAATAGTCAAGAGATAAAAGAAACCCAAGTGTCCATGAATAAACAAAATGTATATGCACACCATGGAATATTACTTAGTCTTAAAAAGGAAGGAAACTTTGACATGCTGTAGAATGGATGAACCTTTAGGACATTATGCTCAGTGATTTAAGCCAGCTGCAGAAAGAAAAATACTGAGAGTCACATGATTTGAGGCATCTAGAGTGTCAGATTCATAGGAGCAGTAGAATAGTGTTAACTTTTATTATACCTTCTTACCTCAATAGAAAATAATGTTAAAGAAAACTCATCTGTTTTTATGTGGTAATCACTGTACTAGATCCAAGGCATACTGAATGAATAAGGGCACAGTCCTTTATCTTAGATGTTGCTGTTAGAAGGAATACATTACCATTATTATTATCAATTCACATTCATTTAATGGTTAATGTTAATACTGTGATGCTCCTGATACCTCATTCTGCAAGCTTTTGTCGTTAGTGGTAGTTAGTTGCTGCTATTATTACTGTTGTTTTTACAAAGTACAGTAATAGTATAAGACCTTCACTGAGATTTAGGTCTTTGCACTAGACTTGGTCAAGGATGCATGGCTTAAGAGTTATTAAAATTAAATTGTAAATAATTGATGTGCCTTGGTAGTTGAAATAACTGGAGTTTGACACTCTTGAACCAGATATTTAGCTAGTTGATATGGGGGTAATTCCTTACTCTTAACACTAACTACCTTTGGAGCCAAGACTCAGGTTTATGAAACATCTGCAGAATAATTCCAAAGTAACACAGGTACCTTTTTTGCTGTATATATAGATGTTACTTGGCTTTCTGGTCATAAATATGAAACATTTACATTTTACTTGATTGTACATTACAGAAAGGCTGAGGTTACATTGGATGGAGTTTGGCCAACAGATAAAACATCTCGTTGTTTAATAAAGAGCCCGGATCGACTTGCTGATATCAACTACGAGGGAAGATTGGAAGCAGTTTCAAGGAAACAGGGAGCTCAGTTCAAAGAGTACCGTCCTGAAACGGGTTCTTGGGTGTTTAAGGTATAGTTGCTTAACCTTGTTCTCATAAACTGTAGTTAGAAATTATAAACGGTGTATAGTATATAAGTTACATAGTTCTGATAAACTGACAAAAAAGTTAGGGTTAGAAGAGATCTTTTCTTAAATTGCTTTTACAGATTAGGAAAAAGATGTAAAGATTGATGTAAAGATACACTGTAATTTACTTCAAATTATACATCACATTAAACCCCAGAGCAATACGGAGCTATTATAAACTTCATGAGCACATGATTCAAATTCTACATCCTATCTTATGACCACTTAGATGCACTTCTTTGGTGTGGTTTTTCTAATTTGGGGATATCAGGCAAAATTTTTGTCTCTTGATAAATCAGTTCTTCCCAAATAATTGTTCTTCTTTTAAAGATTTCTGGGGTATAGAGGTTGACTTGCTCCATTCCTTGCTTTTAGTCCAATGGATTCTTTCTCTTCTAGACCAGTTGGATTATTTAGCTTGTTGAAGGCCTTTGTGTAGGTTGAGAACAACTGGGCGGTATATATATGTAAAAATAGTAATGGCTCTTTTGGATATTTTTTTCTGCATTAATGTAAAGTTGATTATATGAGCAATTAACACCTACCAAACACCATCTAAATCTTAGAGAAACAATAAAATGTGGTTAGGTGACATTTCACTGTGCTTTAAATACTTTGATCTCCCTCTCCGTTATTTTTTTAAAGCTAATTCTGCAAGATTGCCGCCTTTCTGAATATAAGTTTTGAAATTGATTTTGTTGGATTCTTCTCCTCCTTAGGTCTCTCATTTTTCTAAGTATGGTCTTCAGGATTCTGATGAAGAGGAGGAGGAACGGCCATCCAAAACTAGTACAAAGAAGTTGAAGACTGCCCCTTTACCTCCTGCAGGCCAGGCCACCCCATTCCAGATGGCTCTTAATGGCAAACCAGCACCTCCACCCCAGGTAGAGACGGGACAATGAATTTGAATGGAGTCCATGATACAGAAGTTGAAAGCAAGTCATTCAGCTAGTACAAAGCTGTTCTATGACCCCTCGAACTTTGAAGAGTACAAATGTATTGGCAGTCACGTTAAGAGAAGTACAAGGGGGAGGGCATGAGGTGGTACTGGTATCTGATGTTTACTTCATAGATTTAAAGAATTCTCTTGCTGTTTGGATCATTCCTTCTACCGATTGTCATTCTTAAACACCTCCCTCTCTTTTCATTTGGACTTGCTGAATTCTGTGCTCAGTGATCAACTCAAGATAGTATTTTGCTTGTGTGGGTTAATGCAAAGTAAATCCTGCTTTTGTTGACTACCTAATGTGCAGTGCAGTTTAACCTTGTTACCTCCATGGTTTTTTAAAAGTTCAATTAGCTTTCTGCAAGGATTTTTAACTCCATTTTTCTCAAGTTGTTTGCTTATACTTCAGGTAATCTCTTAATATTTGTATTTTAACAATACATAATCTTTATGAAAATACATAAGCTTTACAATATAAGTGAATTACTTGGCTTGGGGAGAGTAGGGGCTGCATTATTTATTGCAATTGTATCATACTCTTTTGGTATTGTAAAGCCAATATAAACCTTTTGTCCTTGTAAGGAAAGGTTTGTAATTTAAATATCAGATAGTTTCTTTGCTGACTCATAAGAGTTTTACTTTCATTTGGATGTTGTTTATTATTCAATCAAGTTATAACATTTTTTTTTCTCTGCTGCCATATTCCTTCAAAGAAGAGAATTTGATACAAAATTTCTTTGTAATGCATCCTCTACCTCTCAGCTGCTAAAAGCAGGATCTTTGGAATTTTCCATGCTATAATTCTTACGGCTGCTGAAATGTGTGATTTTTATGATTGATTAAATAATTTCTTGGGAGGCAATTTTCTTGAGATTTTTGTGTATATGTGTTCATGTTTGTGTGTATTGGGGAGTGGGAGAATATGATATCAGTGGGAAATGGGAAATATGTTGACTTTTATGTTTATAGCATTTAGAATATCCCTCTATTTAGTATACATCTCTTCCGAACTAAAAAGCTGTAAATGAACTCAATTTTCCAGCTACCTACATTCATTTTGTCTGAATCATATGCTTTGTATAACGTGGTTTTTAATCTTACAGTGTGTGTATTTCTTAGGATAAGAATCAGATAACCTTCTTTTCTTGCAATAAAAGTAATATGTAGGGTCCTAAAGATACAGTTGAAAAAGAAAAGCTTCATCTTGTGGACAGATCAAATTTATACAGTGTTGGCCATCAGTGATTTTTAGGCTCTTTAATTTCCAGAATACAAATAGTAAATAACTATAAAATCTTGTGATGGCACTGCAGTAGGTAAGAGTCTTAAAAACTGAGCACCAGAAAATTTCAGGAGAACAAGGTTCTAGGACTAAGGGAGGTGGTAAGGATCAAAATCAGAGAAGGCAGTGGCACCCCACTCCAGTACTCTTGCCTGGAAAATCCCAAGGACGGGGGAGCCCGGTTGGCTGCCGTCTGTGGGGTCGCACAGAGTCGGACACGACTGAAGCGACTTAGCAGCAGCAGCAGCAAGGATCAAAATGGGCAAAGAGAATATCGTGAATAGGTGTCTTTTTGAGATAATCTCATTTGATTGAGGAAGTGGATGGTCCTCCTTTTGGATGGAGAAGGGAGAAGTGGGTAGACTTGTTTAGATATTTGGGCTAATGTGTTAGAGGAGAAACAGGGAGCTCTGGAGAACTTTTTTGTCCTAATGCCTAGTGACCTGCATGATGTTAGGAGAAATGCCAGTGGCTGCGCAGTTTTTAAGTTATTAGCAACAGAAGCTACATTTTACTTGGCATGAGGAATATAACCCGAGCCATCTGAATAAACTGGAAACAGCAGTCTTCTCATCCCAGCAACGAGATGACTGTCTTCACACTATAACCGGGCTCCCTGAAGAGATTGATTTCTGTGATACTGTGTGTTCCTTAGGTCTGTTCTAGCTGTTTTTCTCTGACTTGGGGCAAGGGTTGGGCGGTTCCCTAAGGCATTAGGAAGATACATAGTTTTGTTTAATGATTACATGTATCCTACTATCTATTATATAATCTCAGTCCCCTCTTTGCAGTTCATTCTTAAATCCTGCTTTGTTCCTAAAAAAGCAGGGGAAACTGTTTAAAGGAAAAAAAAGGATTAGAATTTTAGAAGAAAATTCTGTTTTATCTTGTATTTACTTTAAAAAAAAGAAAGAAATGAAGTGGCAGCTATCTAAATTTAGCCTGTTGAAGAGTGGAAGTTTCTAAAAACTTTAAAGGTTTCAGTCCTGAAACCTCACCTTCCATATATCTAAAGAAAGTCACTTTACAGATACTGTCTGTTTACTTAGTATTTGTAATGGGCTTCTCAACTCCTCACCCCCACACTCTTCTTACCTTACTCACTTTCTTCTGTGTCACCAGTTTTTTATTAGTCTGCTTTTCTTTCTAGGGCTGGCTCTGAAGAAGCACCTGATCTCCAAAGATTTCTCAGAAAATAACGTCTTTTGGGGTAGTTTATTGCAATTACTTAGATATACTTAAAATTCACACATGAGGGTTCTAGGAGTTTACCAGGTCCTCATAGTTTAATAGTGATTCACTTCCCCCATCCACTTACTAGATGATACTAGTTTTGAAGTCAGTGAATGAGGATGAAGCAAATAAAACCTTGATTGCATAGCATTCTTAAAGATAGTCTTGAGTCCCTCAGTCTCCAGACTTTGATAAAATCCTACCAGTTTGCTTCTAAAAGTGTTCTAAATGAGCACCTCTTTTTGTTACCGTTAGTCCTTTGTTGAATAGTATAGTAAATTGAAATTCTCCTCCTCCTCCCTTTCCTCTCATCTATACTTGCTCCTTATCCTTTCATAGTTACTAGCCTTTTCTCCTGTGTGGCAGGCACTGCATTAAATAACTAAATGTTGTGAATTTAGCAATGTGGTTAGTGTTAGATATAGAAAATAGTAGGCTATATCTGCTTTCAGGTGTTTACAATCTGGTGGGACAAAATAGTATATACATGAAATTATAACATATATTGTATAAAATAGGTATAGGCAAGGTATTATGGGAGCCCAACAGAAAAGAGTATCCTGACATTTTGACAAAGGATGGGGAGGGTTACAACTTTTCTTAAGAGTGAATTTGTTAAAAATGAACATACCAGAGGCGGCATTGGAATGTTCTTCTAATTCCTGTAATTATAATGGTAGGATCACCACCAGGGCTTTTAATTTTTTTTTTTTTAGAATTTTAAAGCATCAAAGTAGCTTGCCTGTAGCCTCCCCAATAGGTTTAAATATATATATATATATTTAACTTTTGTTTTATATATATATATATATAACTTTTGTCTTTTAACCATTTAGCCTCCAGTTTTGTTAGAGCAGTCTTTAGGGATTGTTCACAACATAAGTAACAATTCACTACATATCCAACACCTCAATATTTCTACAGTTATAGACAGCAGTAGTCATTCTTCTAGTAAGGATATTTGTTAAAGGAATTCAGGGGAGTAATAGATAATATACCATTGAAAATAAAGTTTAAAAAGTTACACTAATGGTCATTTCTTGGTTCAAAGAAATCATGAAACTTTTTTTTAACCACTTATTGTATAATTGGATCCATTGGAAGTCTACTGTGAAACAGGCCACTCATGAAAGACAAACCAGAAATTGTGGAAGGTTAGTAATCTACAGATGATATATTATGAAAGAAAAATAGGTAGAACAACTTTTAGCTTTGAGAATGTTTCATAAATTAGCATAGCCATTTGTTAACATTTTACCAGATGATGTGTGAGTTTAGGACATATTTAATGTGAATTTGCACTGAGCCAATTTTATAGTATGTTTCAGCTTTCTGAATGTTTACCTTTTCAAACCATAGACTGTTAATCATGACTATATCTTTAAAACTCCCTAATAATTGTAAATCTAACTCTTGACACATTTAAACCTAAAAGAACTATTCCCAGATTAAAATTGTTCCTAGTAGTACTTTGTTTTTTTCTTTTGGGAAACACATTCTTCATCTGATACACTATTCCATGTGATACTGCACAGGTGGAGCTAACCTTAGGATTTAGTCTCCCAAAAAATAAATTCCAGGCCCAAAATTGTGTTTGTGATAACTAGAAATTTATTTCTAAATGCTTTTAAGAAAATGAAAAGGTACTAGAGACTTTGGTATTTGTGTCTTTTATTCTGTCTTCCCCATGGCTTCTGGCTGCAAGGCACTGTGAGGTCATGGTAACTCTGTATAAATCAGAAAATTATAGTTGCTAACTAAATCAAGTAAGGCATAATCATAGTCTGAGGTTGACTATTTTTTCAGTATGGGTGCTGGCTTAGGTCCAGGCTCCAGACTATAATATTATGAAAGGGTAATTCCATGAATCTGCATTTGGATCCCAAGTAATAATAGAGGAGTTTTGGGGAAATTGTTCTTCAATACTCTAGCAAATATATTACCTCACATTATAATAGAATGGGCAGAATCTAATGTTGTTATATCATATTTTGAATAAAGTAAATATGGTCTAGAAGCTCTGTGTCTATCTGGTGTCATTTAATGCTGCTTCCCTGATCTTTCTGCTGTCTACAGAGCCAGAGCCCAGAGGTGGAGCAGTTAGGGAGGGTTGTGGAACTGGACAGTGACATGGTAGATATCACCCAGGAGCCAGTTCTGGATTCCATGTTAGAAGAGAGCATGCCTGAGGATCAGGAACCTGTGTCCGCCTCAACACACATTGCATCTTCACTGGGAATTAATCCACATGTGTTACAGGTGAAGTCCTAACCCACCCTTATTATAAGAATCTAAACTAGTATTCATCTTCCTTTCTTAATACCAGGCCTTTTCTTTCATTAGTCCCTTAAAGGCATTGAACAGTCACTGAAATGAGAAAAAAACAGGAATATGGCCCATGTTCAGGCATCATTTTGCCATTGGAAGGAAGGCTATATTGAGATTCAGAAGACCTAGATTCTAGGCCCAGTTTTGTAACTATTACCGTGTGACTTTAGGCAAGGCGTTTAACATCTGTGAGCACTGATTTTTCTCTATAAAATATTAACTTCATTTTCAGAGAGGTTTTGAGGTTCTGGAAAGTGCTCCACAGAAGTGCTTTGTTTTTTTTAATTATAGTTACAAGTTTCTTTAAGCTGTCTCAATTTCTCCTTGCCTATGCCTTTTGTCATTATATGAATTTAGCCTTTGGCTTATATTTAACTTTAAAATTAATTCATTTAGCAAATATGTAAGCTGCTGCTGTGTGCCAGCCTCTGGTGAGACTATATACAAAGCAGAGAAGTTTTATATAACTTCTGTCCTTCAGGCACATACAGTATAACAGAGTTAGTCACACAAATGTTGTGCTAGCTCTGGACATGACCTGAGGCAGAGCTTTTTAATTGGTTGTTGTAAGCTGTGTTTTTCTTTTATGGCCTTTGGATTTGGGGGAGCACATTCATTCTGTAGATATTGCTTTTTTAGATCATGAAAGCATCATTGCTTGCTGATGAAGAAGATGTAGATACGGTCCTGGATCAGCGCATCACTCACCTTCCTTCTAAAGCAGATACTTCTCAAGAAATATGTTCTCCCAGGCTCCCCATCTCAGCAACTCACTCATCAAAACCTCGTTCATTAGGTACTGTTAAAGATGCTCTTTTACAAGAAAGCTGTAAAGTCTGGCTTTTCACATTTCTTCTAAGCTGAGTCAACTTCTGTAGCAAACAACTCCAAACTATGACCACTGGTGCAGATGCAAAAGTTGTATGGGAAAAAAAACCATTTGTGTTTTGTTTAGGGGTTTGTTTTTATTTGCTTATGAGTGTGGCTTAGATGGGAAGCTCAGTTCTAATTTTTATCAGACCTTAGAAGAATCAACAAGTTGTTCTGTACTGTACTCTTTGTGCAATTCTAACACTATTCCTTATTGTTTTCTAGGGGCAAATGTTGCTTCCTATCATGTATAAAACTTTTCAGATTTCTGCTCTCCCCTGAAATTTGCCAAATTTCCAGGAAAGCAATTTCCTGTTTTATTTTAAAGCTTTTCTTATCTCTTCTAGTGGACTTATAATTATGTGGGATTGGAGCTAGAGTATTGATATCAATAAAAGAGTTAAGTAGGTATAATTTCAAAACATTTTGAAAGCCAGAGGACCTACCAGGAAGGGATTTGTTTATGTTACCTTAAAAACTGTTTATTTTTCAATTCTTTTGAGTACTCTTATTAACTTTCCTTTAAAAAATGCTTTAATGAAGCATCAGTTAAACATTTATAAGCTTTTCCATAATGAACACTACATGAAAACCTTATATTTCAATCAACGATTCCTTGCTTTAGACAGGAAGTAGATAAAATTGAAAAACAGGCAAAAGTAACAAAAACTATCCTTCTGAAAGGCATATATGCAATTACAAGATATTTCACTGGGTTTGGTTTCTTAATTTTGGCATTGAGCACTGGAGTGGTAGGAATTTTGAGTTTTGATCTTATCAACTTTTTATATTGACTAAAGAGGAAACATTTGCATTTTGATAAGGGCATGAACATTGGTGTCAGATTTACCTGGGTTTATCTGTCAGTACTGCCACTTGGTAGCTTTGTAGATTTGGACAAGTCATTTAACTGAGCCCAGTTTTCTCATCTATAAAATGAGGACTGCAATGTTATTTAAAGTTATTGAAGGATGAAATGAAACAGTGTATACAAATGGATTATATAGAGTCTGCTTCAGATAAGTGCTAGATAGATTTTTTAAGTAATAGCAATAGTGTTGTTATTGTTGACATCATCATTAGAATTCCTGCCTTGATTTCCCATGTGAAAGTTATTTCTGCAGTCTGATATAACCTGCTGTTAGTCATCTATATCTGATTTAATTATTGATAGTTTAATAAAATTATAATTTCAGCCTTGCTGGTTGTGATTGTTTAAGAATCAATAGGCTGTATTTTCTAATAGTCTTTTTTTCCTCCTTATTTTAGTAAGTGGGTTACTACAATCAAAATTTACAAGTGGGACTTTCCTTTCACCAAGTGCCTCTTTACAAGAATGTCGTACTCCCAGAACATCATCGTTGATGAATATACCATCCACATCCCCTTGGTCTGTTCCTCCACCCCTGACTTCTGTGTTTACGGTGCCCAGCCCAGCCCCTGAGTTTCAGTTGAAAACAGTGGGTACACGTAGACAACCAGGCCTAGTCCCTCTTAAAAAGTCTGTCACCTATGGAAAGGGGAAGCTCCTGATGGACATGGCCCTATTTATGGGACGATCATTTCGGGTTGGTTGGGGCCCCAACTGGATGCTTGCTAATAGTGGAGAACAGCTGAGTGGTTCTCTGGAACTGGAAAATCATCAGATTGCTGACTGTATGGAATATGGATTCCTGCCTAATCCAGTAGCTGTTAAATCGTGAGTCACATTTCCTTGTTTTCTGAGAAAGGCAATGTGGTAGGTGAACAAAAGCTTTTCATCACCAGGAGACACAAGGTCAGGGCTCCACTTTGTGATTTTCTAGATATACCCTTAGCACAGTTTTATTGGCATAATTAAAAATTATGTAATACTTACCTAATTATAACTATTAATAACTTGCCATTAATAACTCCATTTGTATCATCAAGGTATGAAGAGTATATTAATTCTTACCTAATGGTTAAACTTCAGTTGGAAAAGATAACAGACCCAAAGCTAATTGCTATAGCATTCCTTGAGTTTTCATCCTTTTTATTGCATTAATCATTTTTCCATTTTCTCACTTAAGATATTTGTAATTTCTTAATATATAAGGTATATTCTCAATAAAGCACCTTCTTTGTATCTTTGACCTAATAAGGTAAATGTATAAACTATGGATAATCCTTTATAGTTTGATATTAGGAAACAGAATTTTTAAAAATCACAGTAGAATGTTTGTATCCAATTTTGTAATTAGATAAAAAGAAAGATTTTATTGTAGGAACATTCTGCCACCTGTCTTTATTTTCTGTCTTATTTGTTAATTTGCCCTTGTAGCCTAACTGAGTCTCCATTCAAAGTTCATTTGGAAAAACTTAGTTTGAGGCAAAAGAAGCTGGACAAAGACCTGCAATTATACCAGACATCTCTGGAGCTTAAATTAAAACATAGCACTGTTCACGTGGATGAGCTGTGTCCTCTTATTGTCCCCAATCCGGGAGTTGCTGTCATTCATGACTATGCAGATTGGATTAAGGAAGCATCGAGAGATTTATTGGAACCACAAAGTGAGTATGGACCATGCTTCTAACTTTTGATGTCCCAGGAACAGGAGTAGCAGCATACGTTCATAGCAGGATGTATTTCCTCATGCCAGTGTAGTGGGTGGATGCCTGAGCTTGGACTTAATCTGTAGTTGAGTTGCGATGAACAGAATCTCAAACAGGGAGAAATCCTATCATTTTTTATCATCACTTTTACACCACTGTTCAGAGGAACTGTAGCCAGTTCCTCTCATGAATTTATGAAATTGGATCTCTTACCCCACCCAGAGAACATAGAGTTCCTACCTAAGTCCTACTCATTCTTCCGTGTCTAATTCAAGTCCCACTTGTTCTTCCCACCAGCTTTGTTGATTATGACTTCTCTTCCTGTCCTCTCTCACTATGACCTTTCTATAACGATTGTGACCATGTTTTTCTGAACCCATACTTTGATTAAGGGCTTTTCTAATTTGGGCACTTAATTTCAAGGAAAATTAGAAAAGTTTAACTTGTAGAAAAATTACATGTTGCACACATCAGTTCATATCACTTTTATTGCGAAATGGGCACTATTTTAGAATGTTCTATACCACACGTTTTGGAACTTGCTTATGTTCATTTCTTTGTGTTTGCTTCAGTCGTCTCATCTCTTCAAATATGTGAGTTGTCATCCCAGTGCATATTTGGTGAATAGCATAAAGTGGTAAACAGTGCTCCCTTTTTGTTCTCCCTCACCATGGGCAGTATAGCATAGTGACTAAGAATTGGACTCCGATTACTTGAATTTGAATCCTGGCTCTGTTACATCTTGCCTGTAATTTTGAGCAAGTCACTTAAAGTTCCATACCTCAGTTTCCTCATCTGTAAAATGAATGGTAGCTATCGTAGTTATGTTGTGTAGATAGAGTTGGTTTACTCTTAAGGACATTTGAACAGTATCATTTAAGCTCACTAAATTGTTAGGCTGTAGCAGAGAATAATCCTTCACAAGTTCTTAGAGCACTATCTATTTTCTTAATAAAGCATTTGTGAACAAAATTTGATCAAATCAGAGGATTTTTCTTTATCATTTGAGACTATATTAGCCATAATTAGGCTAGAGGAGTCTGTTTAAAGGAGCATAGAGATAGATTTGTTTGTAAGTGCCATGGAAACATGGAGTAAGCAGGCAGTTACACCACACACCTCTGGAGCTTGTAAGACACAGCTGAGTGAGATGCAGACAGAGAAGGCAACTCGAGTCGTTGTTGGGGGTATTCATTAACTGATGTAATTTTTAATGCCACAATTAAAGTGATCCCCTCTCTGTAGTTACTGTATGACTTTGTGTCATCTCATTGTTTTCCTGTCCGTTTCTTAGTTGTGAAGCACTGGAGCCTAACATGGACGTTATGCGAAGCTCTGTGGGGCCACCTAAAGGAGCTTGATAGCCAGCTGGATGAGCCCAGTGAATACATTCAGATTCTGGAGCGAAGGAGAGCTTTTTCTCGCTGGCTGTCCAGTACTGCCTCACCTCAAATTGAGGAAGAAGTCTCCTTGACCCGAAAAGACAACCCTATGGAGGCTGTCTTCAGCTACCTCACGGGCAAGAGGATCAGTGAGGCCTGCTCCCTGGCCCAGCAGTCAGGTAGGACATACAGTCCTTTGCACTTCTGCCTACTTCCTATTCACTGTCCCTACCCTTAATTGTGGGTTTGCCCTTTTCTTAATTGTGGGTTTGCCCTTTTCTTCTAACCTGAATATTAAGTATAAACTTCCCAGCAAGATTTCTGGTTTCTCCAAAATAGGTAGGGACTCTGCCTTCTGGTTTTCCTTTTATAACCTTAAATCTTAAATTTTAATTAAAGTTATTTTAATATTATATGCTACACATGCATTTGCAGTAAAAGTAGAAAATGTAGATAAGCACAAACTCTACTTCTCCTCCCCTTTTTTTCTTACTCTAAGATTAAGCTTTTTGGCAAGGCACTATGTTTTAGCTTATTAAAAACTTTTGCTTCTCTTCCTACCTCCACTTTCAATAATTGATAGATTCAATAAATAATAGATAACTAAACAAAGTCAAGAATATATAATACTTAAAACACTGTCAGTAGGAAGCATTACTTGGTACCTACTCAACAAGAAGAGACTCCTCAAATTATAATCTAAGCTTCTATGTTGAGGAATTAGCAAAAGAAGAGAAAACTAAACCCAAAGGTAGGAGGAGGAAATATTAAAGATTAGAACAGAGTTCAGTGATAATGAAAACATAGAAACAGTAGAGGAATTGATAAAACCAAAGTTAGTTTTTTGTAAAGATCAAGAAAGTTTATAAATCTTTAACTACACTGACAGTGAAAAAAAGAGGAAAGATAACATTGCCAAAAATAGGAATGAAAGAGTGACCATCGCTACTGCAGAAAAGGAAATACTATGAGCAATTCTGTGTCAACAAATGCAACAACTTGGATGAAATTGAAAATTCCTAGGAAGGTATAATTACCAAAATTCAAGAAAAAGTAGAAAATTAAATAGATCTGTAAGAAGTTGAATTAGTAATTTGTAGCTTTCACTTAGAAAAGCTCAGGCCCAGATGTCTTCCCTGGTGAATACACTTAAGCTTTTAAAAGAAGAAATAATACAAAGGAATTCCCTGGCAGTCCAGTGGTTAGGACTCCAGGCTTTCACTGCCAAGGGCCCGGGTTCAGTCCTTGGTCAGGGAACTAAGAGCCTGCAAGCCATACATTGCTGCAAGAAGAAAAAAAGAATATCAGTTTTCTACAACTGTTCCAGAAAATAGGAGGGAGGACTTTTCACCTCACCTATGGCAACATTATTGTCCTGATATCAAAGCAAATATACCAAAAAAACTGCATCTAACATCATACTTAATGTTGAAAAGACAGGATGATTTCACCCTAAGATTGGGGACAGCAGTCACAGCAATGTGGAATCAGCATAAGGATGAACGTTCACATCAATGGAACAGAAATGAGAATCCAAATATAAAACTGTTGTGCTTACAGTCAGTTGATTTTTTACAAAAAAGTGCCAAGATAGTTTAAATGTGAAAAGGACAATCTTTTCAACAGATAATGCTGGAATAGTTGAATGTTCACTTTTAAAAGATGAATTTAGATCCTTACATCACACCATACACTAAAATCAACTTGAAGTTTTCTAGACTCCTTCCATTTGTTCAAGTACATGTTCTTGTCATTCAGGAAAGTCTTATGTGAAAAATCAAGGATTGGCGGAAGCTAAATTGGTTATCAGAGCCAAGAAAAATGACCTTAATGATTGAGTCAAGATATGATATACCAGTTTCTTATCAGAACTTGTCCGTAGATACACAGAAATAACCTTTTTTCCTTTATTGTGATTCATTTAGAATACTAGCAGCTCATGGTCAAATGGGCTGCAACATTTACTGCATGAATCATAGCCCAGTCATGTTTTGGTTACTTGTATACAGGTAAGCAGGGAGACGGCTTGACCTATTAACATATTTCCAGATGTGTTCCTGATGCATGATTTCTTTCCTCCAAGTGTCTCTAGTGTGTTAAGGAAACGCTTTATGATGAGAGCCTTCGTTTCTGGTCAGGACATCATACTTTACTCATATAAGCACTGACCCATATCCAAAAACAAAAGGATAAGGAAAAGGAGCATTGACTTCAAGGAGGTCAGTTAGGGATGAAACAAAGAATTATTCTCTTAATTTATGGTCTAATTCTCTGTGTACTATACAGTCTGTATGTAATCAGGTTAAGCTACTTTGAAGATTTTCTACCCTAGTCAAAAATTTTCTACTCAGTCTTTCAGCACTACTGCCAAAAGCAGTCAGAGGTGTTTCTGGGGACCAGAAGAAATAAGATAATGCCCCTAAGTGTTTTTCCAAGTCTATAAATTCTCAGCATCACCAAAGAACTTCTGTTTCTCTTGTAGGTGATCATCGTCTTGCTCTTCTTTTATCCCAGTTGGTTGGCAGCCAATCAGTTCGTGAGCTGCTTACTATGCAGCTGGTGGATTGGCATCAACTCCAGGCTGACTGCTTCATCCAGGAGGAGAGACTGCGCATCTTTGCCCTCTTGGCTGGAAAACCGGTATTTTCCTCTTTTCTTGTGAACTCACATAAATTTTTTCATAGATTCAGAATTACTTGAAGTTAAGGCAAAGAGCTATCTTTTAAGTTGTACATTGTTACCTGTAACTAAGCAACTTGTATTTAACTTTGAGCAGAAATATTTTCAAATTAGAAAGGTACAGTATGTACATTGTGGGGGAAGAAAATACTGGTTGTATAGAAATTAAAATGTTAAAATTTGCCATATCCCCTATAATAGTGATAACATAATTCATTATCTGTCTTTCTAGACATATTTTAAGTATATTCTGACATATAAAACATGCACATTTATACCTGTATATATTCAAATAGAATTATACATAGTTCTGCAACTTTTCTTGGAAACTTACTGAATATGGACACTTTTTCATGTTGTTTGGCCTCTCTTTTTTTAATAGCCACTTCTCTTTCATTTTATGTATGATGTATCATAATGACTTTAAGCCAGTTTTCTTCCTGCCTACCTGTTTTACTTGCCATCAATTTCCAAAAACATAGTCACTGATCAGAATTTATTCACATCTTAGAAAGTTGACCACTGTGGGCAGTGAGTGGTTCTCATCACTTCTCAGCGCACTTATTGTCTAAGTGCCTCCTATTCAGCCCACCCAGTCACCTGCCACCAGGGAACTGTAGTTTATATCTGGGCCATTAACACTGCTATTTAAATCATTTTAAATGCAACTTAAATAAGTGAGCAGCATGCAAGCCTGGGCAATAACAAGGTAACATATAATGTAGAGCTGTGGTGGTGATTTTGCCTCCTGCAGGTGTGGCACCTCTCAGAGCAGAAGCAAATCAATGTGTGCTCCCAGTTGGATTGGAAACGCTCCCTGGCTGTCCATCTTTGGTATTTGCTTCCACCAACAGCTTCCATTTCCAAGGCGCTCAGCATGTATGAAGAAGCATTTCAGGTACATGTATCCAGTAGAACCAAGCACGAGTCCTGGTAGGAGTTCTGATTTTACTAGAAAAGTACTCCAGAGGGGAAAAAAAACCATCAAATCATTTCACAATACTTTTTTCTAACTACTTTTTTGAAATTACTGTAAAATTGAAATGGACACAGGAAATGATGGGAAATTTCTTCAAATATCTGCTTATGTTTTGCTTAATACAATGAGTTTCCACAATTTACTCTTTTTTTTTTTAAGTGATTGTATTATTTTCTGCTACGCTGGGTATTTGTTGCTTCACTCAGGCTTTCTCTAGTTGAGCGAGTGAAGGTTACTCCTTAGTTGCAGTGTGCGGGCTTCTCAGGGCGGTGGCTTCTCTTGTGGAACACAGGCTCTAGGGCATGTGAGCTTCAGTAGTTGTGATACACGGGCTCAGCTGCCTCTTGCCATGTGGGATCTTCTAGACCAGGGATCAAACCAGTGTCTTCTGCCTTGCAAGACAGATTCTTAACCACTGGACTGTCAGGGAATCCCATAATTTATTTTCTTACTGCTGTTTTCCTGCACCATCATCAGAGGGTTTTTCTTCATTCTTAATGCTGTTTTATTCCTTCAGGAATTCCCTGAGCTACAGCCTGACCTTGTGTTTAGTATAGCCCCAAATTAGCACGTCTGAAATTTGCCTCTAAATATCATTATATTAATATTTCATATTCCTTGTGTATTTGGAGGTTAAAGTATTCTTAATGTTTTTAATGCCATTATTTGGTTCTTTTCTTACTGTTAATTTTTATTGTCATTGATATCGTTTGCCAGAATTATTTGTCAGGGAAAAAAGAACACTAAAAAAAACAGAGTGTAATGAAGTTTAAAATCCTTGAAACAGTCCTTTAGCGGATGTCACACCATTCTTAATACACATCTGAGTAACTGAGACATAATATCATCTAGTGAAACATACTTGGAGCTGACGTATTGTTTTATCAAATTCTTAACTTCAGAATACCTCTGAGGGTGACAGATATGCCTGCTGTCCACTTCCCTCATACCTGGAGGGCTCTGGATATGTGGTAGAGGAGGAGCAAGACTCACAGAGACCTCTTCAAGATGTCTGCTTTCACCTTTTAAAACTCTACAGTGACAGGTAAATCAGTCATGTGTTATAATCACTTTTGAGGGCTCCATGAACCTTAGGGAGTTCTTTCCCTTTTATATGTGGTCAAATTGCCATAAGATTATATTAATCACAAAATAAAACTAATGGAGTTCAAAGAGCATGGGAACTAGAATTAGAAATCTAAAAATTTACATTTTAAATCAATTATATTTTAATAAAAATTTTAAAAACAAAATTATTTTAATCAACTTCAATGAGATACAATTTTTATTATTGATAATAAAGTGTGTGGTTTCATATTTTTTAATGTAATGTAACTACCATCACTATTTGATAGCATTTACATTACCCTCCAAAAGTTCCCTCATGTCCCTTTGCAGTCAGTCCACACCCTAGACAACTACTGACTTTTCATTATTGTAGATTACTTTGCTATTACAGAATTTTATATAATTCTGTATGTTATCTTTTGTGCCTGCTTTTTTTTTTTTTTTTTTTTACCCAACATGGTGATTTTGAGATTTATCCATATTAATATGTATATCAGAAATTTAATTTTTATTCATTTATTAGTGAACAATTTTTTTTTCTTAGGATATACTAAGAATAAAGCTGCTGTGACCACTTGTGTCTAAAAGTCCCATCAAGATCTATAATTGCTCCAAATCCTCAAAATTTGTTATTATTGGCTTTTAAAACTTTATCATTTTAGTGGGCATATAGTAGTGTCTCATTTTTTGTGTGCTTAATAAGAAATTAATATATTAACATGTTGTTATATCTAATCAAATAATTTAAACTATCTCAGAGCTGTCTTTTTACCTTATATCAGAAACACTGAGCAGTTTCCTCTAGTCAGAAGTAGTAGCTCACATCTCACTTCAGATCTTTAAATACTTTCTTTTAAATTAATGGTGCACTGGGACGACCCAGAGGGATGGAATGGGGAGGGAGGAGGGAGGAGGGTTCAGGATGGGGAATACATGTATACCTGTGGTGGATTCATTTTGATATTTGGCAAAATTAATACAATTATGTAAAGTTTAAAAATAAAATTAAAAAAATAATAATAAATTAACTATACTAATTTTAGAATAATAGTCTCTTGTTGTAAAATACAAATAACTAAAATTGTGTTTTAATTTGCATTCCCCCTAATACCTAATGATGGCAAGTGTTTTTTCATGTGTTTATTTACCATCTACATATCTTCCTGAAATGTCTGTTGAAATCTTTTGCCGCCGCCCCCCACCCCACCACTTTAATGGGGGTATCTAATAGTTCTTTTTTATGTTGTAATAGTTTTTTTCTTGAGTCAGTTTTGTTCATTTGTTTTTCCTAAGGAATTTTTCTGTTTCACCAAAGTCACCAGATTTATTGGCATAAAGTTATTTGTAATTTGTCCTTATTCTTTTTTAATGTCTGTAAGAGATTGAAAAGACAAGCTACAGATTCGGAAAATATATTTTCAATTCATATATCTGATAAAGAACTTTTATCCAGAACATGTAAAGAACTCTTTGAACTCAATAATAAGAGAACAATCCAGTTTAAAAATGGGAAAATATTTCAAAGATGCTTCACCAAAGAAGATCTACATGTCAAGCCCATGAAAAGTTGTTTAACATTGGTAGACATCAGGGACATGCAAATTAAAGCTGTCGTGGGATGCCACTACCCATCAATTAGAATGGTTAGAATTTTTTAAAAGACCTTTACCAAATGTCATCAGGGATGTGGAGCAATTGAAATTCTCAACACTGCTAGGGGAAAATATAAATAATACTGGCACTTGGGGAAAGAGTTTGGTAGCTAAAAAAAAGTTTAACATACACCTACATACATGTGATTCAGTCATTATACTCCTCTAAGTATTTACCTGAGGGCAATGAAAATATATGTCTGTGTATGTGTTGATAGCAGTTTTATTTGTAAAGGTTCAAAACAGGAAACAGCCCAAGTTTCCATCAATAGGTGATTGGATAAGCCAATTGTGGTACATCTCTACAATGGAAGACTACCTCACCAGTAACTGTTGATAACACACAGCAGCAATGGCGAATTATAAAGTACTTTTACTTAGTTTTGAAGAGACCAAAAAAAAAAAATACTTCCCCAAAATATACCTACTGTTTGATTTCAATTTATATAATACTGTAAAATGCAAACTAATCTATAATGATAGAGGAATCAGTTGTTGTGTGGGAAGAGTAGGTGTAGGGATAGGCGGGAGAGAGAAATCACAGAGGGGCTTCTGGAACCTTTTGGAGGTGATGGGTTAGCTTGTTATCTTGATCTTGGTGGTAGTTTCACAGGTGTATATATGTGTTTGAACTTGCGAAAACTGTATATTCTAAATATGTATAGTTACTGTATGTCACCTCTTTTACTGTCAAAAAAGAAAAAAGAGGAAGAAAAAAAGCATATATCTCAATATGCCAGAAACCAAAGCCAGACTGAGATAGAAAATCCTAATCTTAGCTTAATTACTCGTTTGCACTAGCCATATTTCAAGTGTTTAATAGCCACACATGGCTAGTGGCTATCTTATTGGTCAAAGCAGATTATAGAACATTTCCATTATCACACAAAGTTCAGTTTGACAGTACTGGGCAAAAAAAACTACTCATTACTTGGCAAGGTGTAGGTACTTGTGAAATGTCTGGGATCTTAGGTGAAATGGAAACACTCTGGTTGGTAAATAAACCAACGCCTAGATCTTTAAAGCTTGTGGGTATGGGATCTTCGTTCTTACTGTTCTTATGGTCTGGGATTTGGAAGTTAAGGACATCACACACAAACTGGTCCAGAATCATTGAGATCCTTGGGCCCCTTGCAGAAGAAAAAGCAAAAGCCTTAGAGAGACTTTCAAACCTTGGGTACTTGGATTTCTATATAAAGAATAATACCAACTGTAAAGCAAAAGGAAGGACATAACCATCATTAAGACTAGTCAGGTGTTCAGATAAACAGGTGAAGTAGCACTTCAGCAACTTCAGATAGTAGAACAATGTGAAAGACACTAAGGAAACTTAAATTTTTTTTAATGGTTAGGGAAAAGACACTAAAGGGTGAAAGTTGTGAAGACTTCCTGTACCAGAATGGTAAAAATAGACCAAAGAAATACCATCAGACTTGTTAGAAGAGCCTGAGATGGGAAGTTCCTTGGTTTTTGGTAGGATCTGTAATCTGGCTAAACCTAGAGGAGGAAGACTGTAAGGCTTATGATGCTTCTGCTCTAGGGTACTTGCCTTTATTGTTTTCTAAGCTGTGGCTGAAAGAGTTAACCTATCCAGTGCAGGTGGTCTGCTGACTGGGTTTGGTAACTCAGCACATTCTCCTTTGCAGACATTATGACCTCAACCAGCTGCTGGAGCCTCGAAGCATAACTGCCGATCCTTTGGACTATCGCCTAAGCTGGCACTTGTGGGAGGTGCTGCGGGCTCTTAACTATACCCATCTCTCAGAGCAGTGTGAGGGTGTGCTGCAGGCCAGTTACGCTGGCCAACTGGAGAGTGAGGGCCTTTGGGAGTGGGCCATCTTTGTCCTCCTGCACATTGACAACTCAAGGTGAGTGAGAAGCCATCAGATGCACTGGGTGCCTCTAGCCCTACAGGGCAACAAAGGAATCAGTCTAAACACCTATTAAATCGGTATGGGAAATAAGTGGAAAGGAAGGATATACCTGGGTGGAAAAATCCCATTAACTTAGGCACAAATTCCTTGAATGTGGTATGTTTAGAATTATGCAGAAGTAATGCTGGCTGTGTTGCTTCAGTGGATCTGTAAAGGTTGACAAGGAGTACCGCTTCTTTGTCTCTGTCCACTGGCTTTCTCTCTTCCCTTGCCATCCATTCCTCAAGTTTGATAGTGTTTTGTTTACCTATTTACCAATACAATCTTGCCCAGATGCATAATGTTTTGGTTCTCTTTCCTGAATGAAAACCAGAGAAACACCTTTACTCCCTGCTGTGAACTGTATAAAGCCGGAGGTTTTTTGTTATTGGTAGCGGCATGGCATATTACTAAGAACAAAAATACTTAATGCTTTGTTACATAATTTATATAATGTTTTTATATATCTTTCTATTCTGTTGTAAGTATTTTAAATATATTAACTTGTTTAATGGTGATAGTGAACCTATGAGATAGACATTCTTATTGTCTGTTTATAGATGAGCAGCTCAAGGCATACAGAGATTAGATAACTTTTGTTCAAGATCACATAGCTAGTAAATGGCAGAGTGAGGCTTTCAACTCAAGAAACCCAGAGTCTGTGCTCTTAATCATTGTACTCTACTATCTGTCATTCTGTAGGGCATGGAAAATTGTTTTGTAGTCCGGTCTTTCTAAATTCTGGCTTCAGCATGTACTCACTTTGACCTAGGGTAAAACTTACTCATTTTTGACTTAGAGTCAAGATAGTCTCTAGGCCTCAGTTTTTTAATCTGTAAAATCATAATATTGCTAATCTCTGTTCAAAGGTGACTATGAAATTAAAAGAGTAAAAATATAAAGCATCCAGCACAACCTTTCCTTTAAGGAATTTCTCTTTCCTCTTCCTCCTTACCAGGAGGCAAAATGACCCCAGAATTTCCCTCTGCGTTTATTTAAATACACTCTTGGAGAATTTCGCATGGTAGAAGGCTGGCTGATGGGATGATTGATGACTGGCTGTGGGAAAGCAGATCCTGTTTCCTAAAGAGGAGGGGAAAAGGAGGCAGTTGTCCTGAGACTGGGAGTTGTTAAAAAGCCTAGGCGTTGACAAAAGAATCTAAGATGAGAATAGCTTTGATCTGAAATTCAAATGAGAGATCCTTTGGCCAGAAGAAGAAATCTCTTTAAGTGGACTTAAGAGCAGAAAGAGTGAGTTTAGCCTAAGTCTAGGAGTAAAGAGAAAATGAATTAGGAAGCCTGATGGCTATAAGGGAAAAAACAGGACCTAGAAGGGACTTTACGTTGTAAAACTTTGTTTACTTACACTGACCATGTGAGAGAAAGGGCAGAGAGGAGGTTGAGAATGGACTGCAGAGGACTGCTCGGTGGGTCCAGAATTCCCCTATCTCATCCTTCATCTCCTGTTCTAGAAAGGAAACAAAGAAATGAGCCTGCTGGGATGAACCCATACACACTCTCTACTGTATATAAGATGGATAAGCAACAAGGACCTGCTCTATAGTACAGTGAGCTCTGCTCAATATTCTGTGATGACCTATATGAGAAAAATTAAAGAATGAACGTATGTGCATGTATAACTGAATCATGTTGCTGTACACCATTGTATAGCAAACATTGTACAACATCAACTATATTCCAGTACAGTTAGAAAAGAGAAATGAGCCAGTGAGGACAAAGCCTTTCGGGGGCAGTGGACAACCTTCCCAAGAGCATTCATCCTCTGACTGTTTTGACCATGAAAATACAATGTGCTTCTGTTCTATTTCATTTTAAAAATTAATGCTGGTATGTCACCTTAAGTGAAGCTTGAGGTGATCCTCTATGGGTCGGGACCTGCAGTTGAGGAGACTGCCTCAGGGGCCACTTTGAGCCGTCTTAGGCAGCCTTCTCCGTCGGTAAGGATGAGATTTATCCCAGCTGACGTTTCCTCCTATAGCACGCGGGAGAAGGCTGTTCGAGAGCTGCTTACCCGGCACTGCCAGCTGTTGGAGACCCCTGAAGCTTGGGCTAAGGAGACTTTCCTGACCGAGAAGCTTTGTGTGCCCGCCGAATGGATTCATGAGGCCAAAGCAGTGCGAGCACACATGGAATCCGACAAGCACTTGGAGGCCCTCTACTTATTTAAAGCAGGACACTGGAACAGGTGCCACAAGCTCGTCATCCGGCACTTAGCTTCCGGTGAGTGCTTCAGACCAGGGTCTGTGTCTCCTGGAATCACCCCCAATTCTTCAAACCTCTGAGCCCATGATGAGTCAGGCCAGGGACAGTGATCGGTACAGAGCATGGCAGACTTGAATCAGATCACACTTTGTAAAAGCTCCCTGTGCAGAAGATGCTTAGTGAGGGTGAAGGGCAGAGGTCAATAGCAATATCTGTTATGTCCCCATCTGCCAGGAATATTCTTGATGGGCACTAACTGCGTTAAGCTCATTGTTTAGGGAGTTTCATTTAGCAACACCAGAGATCGCTCTTTGGGAAACTGAAACCAGAAATTCTTTACAGTTTCTTTAAGAGAATTTTGAAATATCTACTGTAATTCTCAAGTCTGACCCAACATAATTTTCCTTTTCATCCTGTCTTGGATTTCTGCCATCTCCTTCCTCTGTACACTTTTGGTCAATATTTTCTTTCTTCAGATGCAATTATTAATGAGAACTATGACTACCTGAAGGGGTTCTTGGAAGACCTGGCACCTCTGGAGCGCAGTGGCCTAATCCAGGACTGGGAAACATCTGGGCTTGTTTACCTGGACTACATTAGGGTCATTGAAATGCTCCGTCATATACAGCAGGTACCTGAGCTCCTTAAACCATGGCCTGGTTTTCTTTTTCCCTGGCCCATAAAGCCATAGAGACAGCCAAAGGCTTGAGCAAGAACTTGAAAAACTCACTGACAGAGATAGCACTTTCAGTGCAGGAGGGATGTTTTGATGAACAGATTTGATGTAGCTATTATGACAGCTCTATCAAAACTTGAAACATTTTTTTGTGGCTTATTGTTAAGTAGTGTGTAGTGGACATGCCTAAGACTTGTCCTTAGTCAGTCCCCTCCCCTTGTCAACCCTTTTCCACTAGTTTTAAGTGAGAAGCTTTGGGTTGAGAGATCCAGTAAAGATCAGAGATTTAGTGTAGATAATTTTTTCACATAATATTTGGCATGTTTTAAATTGAAAGTGTTATGGGGGCATTCTGGTGACACCTATGGATGGATCGCTAATGGTTTTAAATGCCTAAGATATAAATATATAGGATTACAAAAGAAAGTAATTATATTAAGATAGAATTATCAAAGTATTAAAAACTTGTGCTATGTAATAAGTGCTTTATTAACATCCTAAATAAGAAGCTCTAGCACTGTAATTTTGAAATATTTAAAGATTACCAACAACTGTAATACCGGGGAAGCCCATGGTATGCCCACCAATGCAGGAGACGTGAGTTTGATCCCTGGTTTGGGAAGATCCCCTAGAGGAGGAAATGGCAACCCACTCCAGTATTCTTGCCTGGGAAATCCCGTGGATAGAGGAGCCTGGTGGGCTACAGTCCATGGGGTCAGAGAAGTCAGGCACGACTTAGCAACTAAACAACTGTAATGTGATAGGAAAGGAAGTGGTTTCTGTTGATAACAAAATCACAGTTGCTGTTGATATCTACATTAATTATCAAGTGCTAATTCTTAGTTGGAGTCAGAAGACCTAAGTTAAGTGCTAGTTTGGGCTCCACGTCTCACTGTTGTGCTCTTAAGTCAATACCATGTCTCTGACCCAGATTTATATAGATTTTTGGTGCTTTGTTGAAGCTTGCTAATTACATGGTTCATGAATGGTGATTTCACAACTTGCCCAGTCCTAGGCCCTATACACTATATTGCTTTCCTGTTATGTATTGCTAAGATCCTGTCTTGTCTTCGGCAACTAGGCTAGATGGTGGGAACATGACATTGCTGGCCAGCTTCTTGGGTTTTCCCCTCCCTCACCTCACTCTCTTTTCAGAGGGTTGCCTAGCCAGTCTGTGGATAGGATTGGAATGATCGGAGTTCCTTTGGCCTAATTGGTTTCCCTGCTTCTTTGTAGGTGGATTGCTCAGGTTATGAACTCGAGCAGTTGCACACCAAAGTGACCTCACTGTGCAACAGGATAGAGCAAATCCAGTGTTACAATGCCAAGGACCGCCTGGCTCAGTCAGGTCAGCCTCTCGCCTTCTCTCCCTTCCTGCCTGCTCACTGCCTGTCTTTGTGATTATTATACCCCTGCCTCACCCCTTCATTTGGTGCTCACTCTGCTCTTTTCTCCAGACATGGCCAAACGTGTAGCCAACCTGCTGCGGGTGGTACTGAGCCTTCAGCATGCCTCTGATGCAACCTCCGACTCAACGCCAGACCCTCAGCGAGTCCCTTTGCGCCTGTTGGCTCCCCACATTGGCCGGCTCCCCATGCCTGAGGACTATGCCTTGGAGGAACTGCGCAGCCTCACACAGTCCTACCTGCGGGAACTGACTGTCGGGAGCCAGTGAGCCCTGGGCTCCTCCCACCACACTCACATGCTTGTTCACACTCACCACACAGAGGGCTCCTGCATCGAGTTGATTGCCCTGTTTGCCATTCTCTGGCTTGGCTGTGGAATCTCCCCTCCCTTCCTGCTGCCCAAGCAGCAACCTCCAGTTGTTCAGGGCTTTCTTAATACTAAACATAGCATAAGGGCTTTTGGAACCCCCCAAAAAAGGAGCCAAGTCTCTGTTTACCATCCTCAAGAGCCATTCTTTTTTTTTTTTTTCCTTTTTAGAAATGGTCAATAAAGCACCTTTGGCAGAATTCCCCAAAGAACCAGGGAATGCTTTTCCTCCCTCAGCCATTCTGAATCTTGTGACTGTCAATGCCAACCGCAACCCTGCTCCTACTCCTGCCCTTTCATCCCCAGACTCTTTAGAAGGAGTGGGGCAGGTGCTGGGACAAATGTGTTGACCTAGGACCTTCCCTAAAAAGTGAACTATCCACAGAAGGAAGAGAATCTATCTCTGGAGTAGATTGATGATTTGCATGACTTTTGGAATCAGGAGAGGGTTGAACTGAGGAAGCAGAACAGGGTCTTTCTGACTCATTTAAGGTAGAGTGAGTGCCTGCTATGGAGCCGTGGGGCTTCAAGGCTTGATTGTTCTTCCTGCCTTGAATGTTCCCGTGAACACCACAGCTTCCCTCTGCAGGAGCCCTTGGTCTCAGACTCCATGTCTCTGGGAAACTCCCAGAACTCATTTTGGTGCCTGGTTTTCAGTCATCTGGCAAGGCCTCCTGCCTGGATTTGCCTGAAGAGTTTCAATGAAACATGGTAGATCGGGTAGCCCTCCCTTTCCCTCCCATTCTAGCCCAAAGCATTTCCCACCCTCCATCTACAGTTGCAGAAGGTAAAGCCCTCACTGAGGCAGGCAAGAAGCTGAGCTTCAGGGACAGGCAGGGGGCCTTCGCTACACTGTAGCCAGCTCTGGGGAGCCCCAGGTAACCACCGGAGACTGCTGGTGTGCGGGCTATCATGGACAACATGGCCATGCCTGGGTCTTTATGCATGAAGATTATGTAAAGGTTTTTATTAAAAAGTATATATATATATATATATATATAAACGATCTAGATTATTTTCCTCTTTTTCTGAAGCTACTTTCTTAAAAAAAATAAAATGAAATGTTTATAGCATACTTGGTATTGGCTTTCTTTTGTGTTTTTGAGCCTTGTTGTCCCAAGGAGCTTTATGACGGCCTTGTTTAATTTGCAGTCTAAAGGGGGAGACTGGCCATGGGTTAATGAGAGAATAGTTGCGGACTAGATCAAAGGCTAGGTTTATAAGGGTCAATTTGGGGGTGAGGGGGTTGAGATTGATGAATCCTGACTGCTGTACATTTATTTATTTATATGGGTTTGGACTCCCAATGGGGGATGGGGCAGGGTTTCAAATTGCCCAGTGGAATATATTTAGTATTCAAAGTCTCTTTGCTCTTCTTCTCTGGGGTTTTTTAAACCTTGGCACTTCACCTCTCAGTTTCCATTGTGTAAAGGAGATGATGATCCCTGATACGCTGTTTCACAGGGCTGTTCTTGAGAGGGACCAAATGAGGCTGATGAGTAGTAAGTAGGTTGGTGGGTTGGTTCTGTTATTGAGCAATTTCCAGTTAGGATTAGGCCAAAGATTTCTGGGATGCTGAGGAGATGAGAAAGCTGAGTAGATCTTCCTGGTAGCCAGGGCTTCCCTTTCATTTGGGCCCCTGAGGACAAGGGTTACTCAGCTGGGAATCTCCCTCCGTCACTAACTGTGAACCTGAGCAAGTGAGTCATGGAGCACTGCTGGCCTTCTAAGAATTTGTTCTGTTTCCTCACCAGAGGCGTTCTGTGAAAAGTCAGTGCTGTAAAAGTGGTTAGTCTTTAGAAGTGTTAAGAACTGTAAATATGGGCAGTATTTCCTCTTCAGTTCAGTTCAGTCACTCAGTCGTGTCCAACTCTTTGCAACCTCATGAACCGCAGCACACCAGGCCTCCCTGTCCATCACCAACTCCCAGAGTCCGCCCAAATCCATGTCCATTGAGTCGGTGATGCCATCCAACCATCTCATCCTCTGTCGTCCCCTTCTCCTCTGGCCCTCAATCTTTCCCAGCATCAGGGTCTTTTCAAATGAGTCAGCTCTCTGCATCAGGTGACCAAAGTATTGGAGTTGCAGCTTCAGCATCAGTCTCTCCAAAGAACACCCAGGACTGATCTCCTTTAGGATGGACTGCTTGGATCTCCTTGCAGTCCAAGGGACTCTCAAGAGTCTTCTCCAACACCACAGTTCAAAAGCATCAATTCTTCGGCGCTCAGCTTTCTTCACCGTCCAACTCTCACATCCATACATGACCACTGGAAAAACCATAACCTTGACTCGATTGACCTTTGTTGGCAAAGTAATGTGTCTGCTTTTTAATATGCTGTCTGAGTTGGTCATAACTTTCCTTCCAAGGAGCAAGCGTCTTTTAATTTCATGGCTGCAATCACCATCCGCAGGACAGGTTTTTCCCTTTTTTTAAAAAAAAAAATCTCTAAATCAAGTATTTATCACTGCAGCTATACTACATCACAGAGAATAGACTCGCAGTTCAAAGCTCATGATAAAAGATGAACAATGCTTCCCTGGTGACTCAGTGGTAAAGAATCTGCCTGCCAGTGCAGGAGACACAGGTTCAATCCCTAATCTGGGAAGATCCCACATGCCACAGAGCGACCAAGTGTATGCGCCACAACTATTGAGCCTGTGTGCTGGAGCCCCAGAGCTGCGACTACCAAAACCTGAGTGCCCTAGAGCCCGTGCTGCACAAGACAAGCTACCACAATGAAAGACCCACGCACCACAGCTAGAGAGTAGCCCAGCTCGCTGCAGCATCAGAGACTCAGCACAGATAAAAATAAAAAAATTTTTTTAAAGAACAGTCTCCTATATTTCAAACTACATTGAAATATATGTTTAAATTTTTAAATTTCTCAAAAATATAAAAAGAATTAGTTGTCTCAACACCCAACAGAGCTGTGGAATCCACAAACTCATACAATGTGCAGAATAAGTATTTCCTCCGCACAACGCTAGAATAATGCCAAAATAATGTTAACAGAAGCCCGGAGATTAAATGCAGGCATCATCAGAGCCAACATCTTTTTTAGGAGTTTTACTCGGACTCATTTTGTTACTTTGTATTTCTAGAAAATTTCAGAGTTTTAATTTGTTGTCTCTTAAAGAACCAGCTCTCAGACTTAATGGTTTTACTGGAGTTCTACCAGAGTGCTACATTGTAATATATTAACTTGTGCTTTAAAAATTCATTTCTCCTGCTTTCCTAAGGGTTTTTTAAAAATCTTACTGTAAAAATTTTCATCCATACAAAAGTAAAATTATGTCTTAATTTAATCTTTACCCCAATTCTTACTCCTACCCACCCCAATGGGATTTCTAAGGGAGGTCATCATTTCATCAATACAAAAGCATTCCTACCATAAATTTTTATAAATATAATACCATTGTCATACCTAACACAATTAAGAATAATTCCTGAATATTAACTAATATCCTAATTTTCAAATTTCCCCAGTTGTCTCAGAAGTAAAATTTTATTACAGTTGATTTGATTGAATCAGGATCTAAACAGGGCCCACATTTGGTTGATAAATTCTCTCTCTTTTTAAAATGCCCTTTATTTGATGCAGTACCTGAGATGTTCGTCCTTTAGTATAGAGGGCCGGGGCTTCTAGATTAGACTGACTGTGCCTCTACCTGCCTTACTTGCTACATACCACTGGTTAGATCTAGAGACTTGATTAGACTCATGGTCCTTCTCATTAGTGGTGCTGTTTTTCATCACTTGGGAAGACACTTGTCTCGCTGTCCCACTTTTAGTGATGTTAAGATTGTTGATTGAGTTGTTATCAGCCTCATTTATCCTTTATAAAGTTTCCATCAAGCTTCCACCTAATAATCATGCCAAAATTCATTATGGCACAGTCCTTATCTTTTTATATACGATTCAGTATTTTCAAAAGTGAAAGTGGCTCAGTCATGTCTGACTCTTTGTGAACCCATGGACTATACAGGAATGGAATTCTCCAGGCCAGAATACTGGAGTGGGTTGCCTTTCCCTTCTCCAGGGTGTCTTGCCAACCCAGGGATCAAACCCAGGTCTCCCACATTGCAGGCGCATTCTTTACAGCTGAGCCACAAGGTAAGCCCAAGAATACTGGATAGGGTAGCCTATCCCTTCTCCAGGGGACCTTCCCGACCCAGGAATTGAACCAGGTTCTCCTGCATTGCAGGTGGATTCTTTACCAACTGAGCTATCAGGGAAGCCCAGTATTTTCAAAATAGAGGCTTAAATCACTTATTGTTCAGGTGTTTTTTCTTTGTTTTCATAGTGCCTTTTTAAAAATTACCAATTTTTATAATTATTTTTTCAAACTAACATTTTCACCCCAAAACACTATATATAAGAAATATTTCAACTTTTTTTTTCAGGTAAACATACCAATTTTTCTATAACTGATTCAGTCAATTTATGCAGGTGCTATTTCCAAGCGTTTTGAAGCACTCTTGAATTTAGCCTTTATTTTGCTCTAAAGGTATTCTGCGGCAAAATGTTATTTTTAAGTGTAATTTGAGTGTAAGACAACCTTGTGCCCCCAAAAGGTTGCATAACCGCTGCTGAAAATGGTACAGAAAGAAAAATGCATCTTTCACCCCACATCCAACCCTACACCATCCAACACTCACTCTTGTGTCACGTTGTCCACCTTTGTTTTCGTTTTGTTGGTTTTGGCCCTACCAGGGATCAAACCCGTGCCCCTTGCACAGGAGGGAAGGAGTCTTAAACACTGGACCCCCAGGGAACTCTCATTGTCTTTCCCCTTTGGCAAGTACAATAACCCTGGATTTTATTAATTATGTACAAACTATTTTCTAAATTATTATATGAGAAAATTCACTTGGTGTGCAATTGTTAATTTTAACACATACAGATTTGTATAACCACCCCACAATCAGGATACAAAATGTTTTATTACCCCCAAAATCTCCCTTTTCCTATCTCTTTACAGTGACCCTCTTCCTATCCCTTATTCCTGGCAACCTGTTCTCCTTCACTATAGTTTTGTTTTTCTACAATGTAATGTAAATGGAGTCATACAACATCTGATTTTTTGTTACCAATTTCTTTCACTTAGTATAGTGTTTTCAGGGTTCATCTGTATTATGTTGTTGTTGTTTAGTCTCTATGTCATGTCCAACTCTTTTGTGAGCCCATGGACTGTAGCCCACCAGGCTCCTCTGTCCATGGTATTTCCCAGGCGAGAAAGAAAACTGGAGTGGGTTGCCATTTCCTTCTCCAGGGGATCCTCCCAACCCAGGGATCAAACCTGAGTCTCCTTCACTGGCAGGTGGATTCTTTACCACTGAGCCACCAGGGAATCCCCATCTGATAGCATATATCAGTACTTCATCTCTTTTTTAAAAAAAACTTTATTAAGATTTTATTTTTTTTAGAGCAGTTTTGGATTCACAGCAAAACTGAGTGGAAAGCACAGAGATTTCACACAAACCCCTTGCCCCAGCACATGCATAGTTTCCCCCAGTAGCATTTTGTTGCGTTTGATGAACCTACACTGATACATCTTCATTAGTCAAAGTGCTTAGTTTACTTTACATGTGATGATGCTTAGTGTTGTCAGTTCTATGGGTTTAGACAAATGTATAAAGACATGTATCCATCATTATGGTATAGAGAGTGTTTACCATATAGAGAGTATAGTCTTTTCACTGCCCTAAAAATTCTGTTTTCTGTTGAGTCTTCTCCCACAGTCTCCTGAAACTCCTGCCAACTACTGAACTTCCTACTATCTTCACAGTTTTGCCTTTTCCAGAATGTCATACAGTTGGAATCATATAGGATGTAGCTCTTTCAAACTGGCGTCAAACATGCATTTAAGGTTCCTCCATGTCTTTTCATAGCTTAATAGCTCATTTCTTCTTAGCAATGAATACTAAATATTCCATTGTTTGGCTTTACCAGTTTTTTATCCACTCACTCACTGAAGAATATTTTGTTTGTTTATAGGTTTGGCAGTTATGAATAGAGCTGCTATAAACATTCATGCATGAACTTTGTGTGACCATAAAAGTTGTTACTTCTCTAGGCATTGGATTCCTGGGTCATATGGCTAAGCATATGCATAACATTCTAAAAAACTACCAGACCATTTTCCAGTGTGGCTGTGCTATTTTTGCATTCTCACAACTATATGAAAGTTGCAGTAGCTTCACAACCTCTCCAGCAATTCGCATGGTTAATATTTTTATTTTAGCCATTCTAATAAATATGGAGTATCTCACTGGTATTTTAATTTGAATGTCTCTAATATATAATTATGTTCACCACTTTTCATGTGTTTATTGGCAGTTCTTATCTTTTCTTCATTTAAATGCCCAAATTCCTTTGCCCAGTTTTTTTTCTTTTGTGTGTGTTCTTGTGTTGTTTTTAAATTTTTTGCTCATTTTAAAATTTGATATGGTTTCACCTGATCCGCCTCTTGAGAAATTTGTATGCAGGTCAGGAAGCAACAGTTAGAACTGGACATGGAACAACAGACTGGTTCCAAATAGGAAAAGGAGTTCGTCAAGGCTGTATATTGTCACCCTGTTTATTTAACTTATATGCAGAGTACATCATGAGAAACGCTGGACTGGAAGAAGCACAAGCTGGAATCAAGATTGCCAGGAGAAATATCAATAACCTCAGATATGCGGATGACACCACCCTTATGGCAGAAAGTGAAGAGGAACTAAAAAGCCTCTTGATGAAAGTGAAAGTGGAGAGTGAAAAAGTTGGCTTAAAGCTCAACATTCAGAAAACGAAGATCATGGCATCCGGTCCCACCACTTCATGGGAAATAGATGGGGAAACAGTGGAAACAGTGTCAGACTTTATTTTTCTGGGCTCCAAAATCACTACAGATGGTGACTGCAGCCATGAAATTAAAAGACGCTTCCTCCTTGGAAGGAAAGTTATGACCAACCTAGATAGCATATTCAAAAGCAGAAACAGTACTTTGCCAACAAAGGTTTGTCTAGTCAAGGCTATGGTTTTTCCTGTGGTCATGTATGGATGTGAGAGTTGGACTGTGAAGAAGGCTGAGCGCCGAAGAATTGATGCTTTTGAACTGCGGTGTTGGAGAAGACTCTTGAGAGTCCCTTGGACTGCAAGGAGATCCAACCAGTCCATTCTGAAGGAGATCAGCCCTGGGATTTCTTTGGAAGGAATGATGCTAAAGCTGAAACTCCAGTACTTTGGCCATCTCATGCGAAGAGTTGATTCCTTGGAAAGGACCCTGATGCTAGGAGGGACTGGGGGCAGGAGGAGAAGGGGACGACAGAGGATGAGATGGCTGGATGGCATCACTGACTCGATGGACATGAGTCTCAGTGAACTCCGGGAGTTGGTGATGGACAGGGAGGCCTGGCGTGCTGCGATTCATGGGGTCACAAAGAGTCGGACACGATTGAGCGACTGATCTGATCTGATCTGATTATTGTTCAATTTTGAGAAATTTTTATAGGTTCTGGATACAAGTCCTTTGTTGACTATGTGATTTGTAAATATTTTCATCCAATCTCTAGCTTGTCTTTTCATTCTCTTAATAGTGTTACAACCCCTGCCTTTTAATTAGTGTATTTAGACCATTTACTTTAATGTAAATATTGGTAAGTTGACTTTAAGTTTGTGAAGTGAAAGTCGCTCAGTCGTGTCCGACTCTTTGTGACCCCATGGACTCCACGGAATTCTCTAGACCAGAATACAGGAGTGGGTAGCCAGCCTTTCCCTTCTCCAGGGGATCTTCCCAACCCAGGGATCGAACCCAGGTCTCCTGCATTGCATGAGGATTCTTTACCAGCAGAGCCACAAGGGAAGCCCAGAAATACTAGAGTGGGTAGCCTATCCCTTCTCCCAGGATCTTTCCCAGGAATCAAACTGGGGTCTCCTGCATTGCAGGTGGATTCTTAACCAATTGAGCTATCAGGGAAGCTGACTTTAACACTTTATTATTTGTTTTCTGTTTGTTTCCTGATTTTGATTCCTCTCTTTATCCTCTCGTCTCTCATTTCTTTAGTGCTGGGTCTCCCCATGCTTTCTAGTTTCTGAGACTCCAATTAAATACATATTTAACACATTCTTTCAGATTCTTTCCTGTTTCCTAAACTCATTTTCTTTTTGTCTCCCTGTGTTGTATTTTGGTAATTTCTTCATCTGTCTCTGAATTCATTAATTGCCTCTTCATCTGTGTCTAATATATTAATTTTAATAAATTAATAAAAATTAAATTAATTAAATATATATTTATTTGAAGTCTCAGAAAGAGAAACTAGAAAGAATGGGGAGAGAAATCTACCTGCTCATTCTTGATAATCCACTTGCTCTTTCATTTTTCAATCCTCATTTCTTAAATCATATTACACATACTTCTGTGTTATTTTTAAAGTCACTCAGTGGTGCCTGACTTTGTGACCTCACGGACTGTAGCCCACCAGTCTCCTCTGTCCATGAGACTTGATCCCTGGCCAGGGAATTAGATTTGACATGCCCCAACTAAGAAAGATCTTGCATGCCTCAACTAAGACTTGGGTGCAGTCAGATAAATAAGTAAATTTTTTTTTTTTTAAAGAACTCAGCAAAGATGACAGAGCTGTAGGGACAGTTGCCATCCACAGGCCCTGTCCCCTCATACCTCTAAGCCCCAGTCTCCTGCAGATTCTGACCCTGAAATCTCCAATCCCCCAAGTTGGGCCTGAGCTATGCCTGAGTGCTACCTTACAGAATTTGAATAATTCAGGTCCCAGTGACCTGAGGTGTCAGTTTCAGTTGCTCTGTTCCCATGGACACAGGTGTCCCAACTCTGTAATTAAGCTAATAAAAGGAAAAGGGGGCTGGGCCTGCTGTCCTGTGCCTCGGAGGGACAGAGTCCCGGACCCCCGTACTGCTGAGAATGCACCAGGCTCACCCAGAGTCCTGAGGGGAAGGCCTTAAGGAAGTCCAGGGAGCTGAAACAGAGGTAGGAGAAAAGAGAAAGTGGAAAGAGGAAGACCAGGGTCAGGGAGGCAGAGACCAAGAAAGAGTTACAGAGGGACAGAGAGCAAGACATAGACGGTTTAGGGGGCAGAGAACAGGCCAGAGGCCGGGAGAGGCAAAGACCAGCAGAGAAGGAGAAACAGTAGATGCCAAGGCCTAAGTACTTAAATTCCAGGGCCGGTACAAATAGGAGAGTGAGGTAGCTGGAAGGGCTGCAGGGCTCCCTGGAGGTTAACTGGGCCCAACAGAGATCCCAGTCTTCCTTCTGACTTCCAGGGATTGTCCACACCACGCTTGCCGGGCCTGGCGCAACCACAGGTCAAGCCAGGAGGCTCACTCCCAGAGATCTGCCCCTCCTCTGGCTGTGGCAAAGCCATGGGCCCCGGGAGCCACCAACTCAGCCTCGGCATCTCTGTCTCCAGCCTGGGACTTCTGCTCCTGCTCCCACTCCTTCCAGGTATGAAGTTCAGTAGACCGGTCCTGGCTTCTTTGGGCATTGCTATTCTTCCCATCCTCCCCAAATCTCCACATGTTCTCTCTTCATTCCTGTGCTGGGAAAAAGCTCCATTTGGCGAGTTTGGAAGAGTGGGAGCTGAAGAGGGCAAGATGGGGCTTGCCTAACTGGGGTGGGAGCAGTTGAGGGGGGCGCTCCCAGGGATAGGGCAGGAAAAGCCAGGCAGACCAGATCGTGAAGGGTGAGTTGGGGCTTTATCTAGCAGGCCTGGGGAGCCATGGCTCAGACAGTAAACAATCTGCCCGCAATGCAGGAGACCCAGGTACCATCCCTGGGTCGGGAAGATAGATCCCCTGGAGAAGGGAATGGCAACCCACTCCAGTATTCTTGCCTGGAGAATCCCATGGACAGAGGAGCCTGGCAGGCTAGAAAGTTCACAGGGTAGACAAAGAGTTGGATACGACTGAGTAAAGAGTTGGATACGACTGAGCAACTAACACTTTCACTTTCTTTCAAGCAGCTACTGATCTAGCTGAATTTGTCTCTTTAAAAGCTTGATATCTCAGGAGCTTCCCTGGTGGTCCAGTGGTTAAGACAGCGCTTCCAATGCAGGGGCCATGGGTTTGATCCCTGGTCAGGAACTAACATCCCCCATGCTATGTGGCGCCTGGGACTCTTGTGGTCTAATCCAGCATCTGTGGTGGGGCAGGCAGAATCCAGGTGCTTAGGAAGGGGCAGGTGGAGCAGAAACCCATCAGCCTTGCTTCAGAAGACAGTAACTATTCACACTACAGCCTCATTGCATCTGTCCCCGGAGGCAGGCAGGGAAGAACTAGAGACAGAGAACAGGGAGTTAGACAGCTGTGAGACAGCGAACGCACTGACAGGGCCTCAGTCTTGTGGAGGGTAGAGGGTGTGAGCCAAGGCCCCTGCTCTGGGGCCTCCGTGGACACTCCTTCTTACTGGTCCTCCAGAGTGCTTGGGAGCCGAGGGCAGGCTGGCACACAAGCTGTTCCACGACCTCTTTGCCAACTACACAAGTGCCCTGAGACCTGTGGCAGACACAGACCAGGCCCTGAATGTAACCCTGGAGGTGACACTATCCCAGATCATCGATATGGTGCGTTGCTGTACAACCACAGAGTGTGCTGGAATGGTTGGAGGAGGAAGGAATGGGAAAGGAATGGGGGACGAGGAACTTCCCTAGTGGTTCAGTGGTTAAAACTCCAAGCTTCCACTGCAGCAGAGCATGGATTCTGTCTCTGGTCAGAAAACTAAGATCCCGCATGCTGCGTGGTGAGGTTAAAAAAAAAAAAAGGAATGGGGGATGGGAGTCTAGGATTACTCTCCAAACAATTCTTTCCTGGAAACATTAATATAACAGCTACCAAGTGTTGGCTATTAACCATTGGGTATCCACAATGTGCCCAATACTTGCACACTCGAGTTCCTGACTAGCAGAGATTACCATCCATGTAACTGCCGAGGAAACTCAGGCCCAAGGGAGAAGGGCCTGCCAAGGTCACACAGCAAGACTGTGTGGGGACTGGACTGTGTGGGCAAGTCAGGTCTGGGGGTGCTGACCAGAGCTCTGCAGTTGAGTGTGCACACACGGGGCAGGGTATGCACAGACGTGTGTCCACATCTATGCCTGCTCTCTGCCCCCAATTAGGATGAGCGGAATCAGGTGCTGACCCTGTACCTGTGGATCCGACAGGAGTGGACAGACGCCTACCTACGATGGGACCCTGACACCTATGGTGGTCTGGATGCCATCCGCATCCCCAGCAGTCTCGTGTGGAGGCCGGACATCGTACTCTATAACAAGTACTGCCTGCCTGGGTCCCTCCCCTCCACCCAAGAGATGGATGCCCTTGGCTCTGGGGATGCCCTTGGCTCTGGGGATGCACTTATTTCCCCATCCCCCAAACCAAACCTGACTCTAGGGCGCCAAGTAAGCTTTGCCCTGGGAGCCTTCTAAACGGCCAGGAAGGTGTCGGCAGTGGTGGCTGTGTGGTGCAGTAGGGCTTCCTGACACCACAGCTCATGGCAACGACCTACTGGGGGACCTCACAGTCCCTTGATAGCACCCCCAAGCCAATCCAGGCTGAATGTCTCCCAGGAACCCTCTGTGTGGTTCAGGACTAGTTCTATATCCCTCGCAGCCAGGCTTTTGGGGCACAGGTACCTCTTTATGTCACATTTCACCCTTCTGGGCCTGAGTCCGTACATTTTCCCCAGGGCCCCTTCAGGCACTTTGCAGATGGCACCCAAGAAAAGTTACCGTGCATCCCGTGTCCCCTTTAGGACTAGACCTGTCTCGTTCTGGGCCCTGCAGGCCCTGGCCCCATTAGGCCTCCAAAGACACAGAGGGCCCACTGTGAGTCCCCCAGAGGGTTGGAGTCGCACCCCCCCTCTTAAGGGTCAGCCCGGACATCCAACGCCGAGGCGCCTCAGGGAGCCCCAACCCCCAACCCCTTCCCGCAGGGCGGACGCGCAGGCCCAGGCCTCGGCCAGCACCAACGTGGTCCTGCGGCACGACGGCGCAGTGCGCTGGGACGCGCCGGCCATCACGCGCAGCTCCTGCCGCGTGGACGTGTCGGCCTTCCCGTTCGACGCGCAGCGCTGCGGCCTGACCTTTGGCTCGTGGACACACGGCGGGCACCAGCTGGACGTTCGGCCGCGCGGCGCCGCCGCCAGCCTGGCCGACTTCGTGGAGAACGTGGAGTGGCGCGTGCTGGGCATGCCAGCCCGGCGGCGCGTGCTCACCTACGGCTGCTGCTCCGAGCCCTACCCTGACGTGACCTTCACACTGCTGTTGCGCCGCCGCGCCGCCGCCTACGTGTGCAACCTGCTGCTGCCCTGCGTGCTCATCTCGCTGCTGGCTCCGCTCGCCTTCCACCTGCCCGCGGACTCGGGCGAGAAGGTGTCGCTGGGCGTCACCGTGCTGCTGGCGCTCACCGTCTTCCAGCTGATCCTGGCCGAGAGCATGCCACCGGCAGAGAGCGTGCCGCTCATCGGTGGGCTCTGAGGGCCCCAGGGTGGCCAGGGAGGGGCTGGCGGGGAGGTTGACCCCCACCCCGGGGGCTGGCGCATGAGGCCCTCCACAGGTGCAAGGGCCATTGCCGGACTGGCCTGGGTCAACCGAGGGGCCCCGCTGAGCATCTTGGGGCCCGGCCTTGTTCTGAGATGGAGAGGGAAGAGATAGGCCCCTTCCAGGGAAAACAGCCCTTCCCACACTTGTAGGGGTGGAAGGAGTTGGTCTCTTTTGGTTTTTTAATTTTATTTATTTATGTCTGTGCTGGGTCTTCACTGGCGCATGAGGGCTTTCTATAGTCGTGGAGAGTGGGGGCCACTCTCTGTGAGCACGCAGATTTCAGTAGTTGTGGCGCACAGGCTCAGTTGCTTGGCAGCCTGTGGAATCTTCCTGGACCAGGGATGGAACCCCCTGTCCTCTGCATTGGTGGGTGGATTCTTAACCACATGTGCCACCTGGGAAGTCCAGGAGTTGGTCTTTACTCAAGGACTTGTTGGAGGATGATCAACATTCACCAATATTAGAATAATAGGCGAAACATCTTAAGTACTCACTGCATGCCAGGCATTCTCTCAAACACTTCAGTTCAGTTTAGTTACTCAGTCGTGTCCAACTCTTTGTGACCCCATGAATTGCAGCACGCCAGGCCTCCCTGTCCATCATCATCTCCCGGAGTTCACTCAAACACGTCCATCAAGTCGGTGATGCCATCCAGCCATCTCATCCTCTGTCGTCCCCTTTTCCTCCTGCCCCCAATCCCTCCCAGCATCAGAGTCTTTTCCAGTGAGTCAACTCTTCGCATGAGGTGGCCAAAATACTGGAGTTTCAGCTCCATCATTCCTTCCAAAGAACACCCATTTATTAACTCAGGGGAGCAGCACCACAGACCTGTGTGCATGCGTGCTAAGTCGATTCAGTCGTGTCCGACTCTGTGTGACTGTAGCCTGCCAGACTCCTCTCTCCATGGGATTCTCCAGGCAAGAATACTGGAGTGGGTTGCCATGCCGTCCTCCTGGAAATCTTCCCAACCTAGAATCGAACTGGAGTCTCTTTATGTCTCCAGCATTGGCAGGGGGTTCTTTACCACTCGAGCCACCTGGGAATCCACCAGGAAGTTTCTATTGTAACTTGCCCAGGTCATGGTGGTTCTATTTAAGAGTGTGACTTTCAGGGGACTGTGGGTGAGTCCAGGCTTTAGCAGTGAGGGTATCAACCAGGGAGCAGGAAGCTTCTGAGAACCAGATGTGGGGATGTGGGAGGGGAGATGTTGGCCCTTACCTCCTTCCCACTTTTTTCCATTTTGCTTCGAGGGTCCTGAGAGCCTGATGGGGGATGCGCTCATTCCTCCTTGTGTTCAGGCAGCTGGGGAGCTCTGGCCCCCTGAGCTCTTGTTTTGGGCCTCAGTTCCATTTCTCTCTTTTGCAGGAAAGTACTACATGGCCACCATGACCATGGTCACCTTCTCCACGGCACTTACCATCCTTATCATGAACCTGCATTACTGTGGTCCCAGTGCCCGCCCCGTGCCAGCCTGGGCTCGGGCCCTCCTGCTAGGACGCCTGGCACGGGGCCTGTGTGTGCGGGAACGAGGGGAGCCCTGTGGGCAGTCTAGACCACCTGAGTCATCCCCCAGTCCCCAGCCTCCTGACAGAGGCACTGGCCCCCCAGCAGGTCCCTGCCATGAGCCCCGGTGTCTGTGCCGTCAGGAAGCCCTACTGCGTCACGTGGCTGCCATCGCCAATGCCTTCCACAGCCACCGGGCTGCCCAGCGCCGCCATGAGGACTGGAAGCGCCTGGCCCGGGTCATGGACCGTTTCTTCCTGGGCGTCTTCTTCTCCATGGCTCTGGTCATGAGCCTTCTGGTGCTGGTGCGGGCCCTGTGAGTCCCGGGGGTCTGCTGCAGCCACAGCACCTCCAGATGGGGATGGATCAGCCAGGCCAGGTGGTGGTCAACCCTCAGGCCACCCGGCATCTCTCCACTGGGCCTAGGAGCCTGGGACATCCTCTCTTCAGCACTACTCACTTCATGGACCAGGAGTATTCATCATCTCCTCCACACTCTAACCTCTAAGGGAAATCAGAGCTTGCTGCTCCCCTGATTCCTGCAGAGGAGGAACTCTGAGAAGGGTCAAGATCGAAGTGCAGTTTGGGAGGGACAGAACTGAACTTCAGTGCTGAGTTTAGACACTTTCAGTGGGGAGTGTGAAGGCATGACAACCTTGCCCCATTTCCTGTCTTCTCTTCCTTCCCCTGTGGCTGCTGTTACAGAGACTCGGTCTAGCCTGACCCTGTCTAGGGGCTCAGAGAAGGTGACTGGGGATACAGGGTTCCTGGTCCACTTTCCACAGCAGGAGGCCACATAAGGACTTGGCCCCAAAGCTCCAGCTCATAATAAAGTAATGTGTGCCTCGCATCTCCTCCATGTCCTGTCTTACCCTTAGGCTCTTGGTGGTGCAAGTTGGGAATCCAGCCTCTTAGGGACCTGAGGACCCATGAATCGGAGTGGAAATTACATCTTTGCTGATAAGAAAATGATTGGCATTTGATTGAGATCCCTAAAGGTCTCTCTGCTGTTTCCCTGCTCTCTCCTCTCTGGATTTAGGTCCAATCCTTCTGCGTTCTCACTGTGTGAGCGTCACACAGTGACGTCCAGAGAGCTTGAAGGTGCCCAAGGTAGGGGCAGGACAAAGACCAGCCACTCACAAGGTGTTTGTTCCTTTCTGACTTCCACGTGTTTTCTGGGACCACCTGCGTACCTTGGACGCAGTCCCTGCCCTCAGATGGGAGACCAGAGGCAGGGCCCCTAACCTAGCAAGGAGGAGAGTCAGAGAAGTCTTTCTGGAAGAGCGAAAAGGAGCTGTCCAGGTGCACATGGGAGGCATTTGAGTAACATCAGTGAATACCATGGCCAAGTACTTTTCTCTCCAATCACTATGCCTCCGAACTACTATAATCTATCTCCAGGTGAGTGATTACCTGTCCTGCAGTCCCCCCACCTCTCTTCAGCATCTGACTCCTAGACCCCTGGGAGAGGCTCAGTCCCCACATTTTCTTCTTCCTGCTATCAGGCCCGGCAGCCACCAGAGAAGGTCCCAGAGTTTCCCGCAGATGGAGTTACCCCAGATCGTCGCCACACTCAGAGCACGCATGTGGCTGACATCCTCGTGTTGGGCAGAGGCTACAGGCAGAGCCATTCAGTGGCTGACGTATTAGAGGAGGCCCGGACTCTCTGGAAAGACTTCACCAACAAGGAACCAGAGCAGCAGTAGAAGGGCCCAGACTGCAGAAAGGGGGCTCTGACCCACGGCTGCAGGGAAAACAGAGGCAGAGAGATTCAGGGACAAAATGAGGAAGAATTTAGGGAGAAAGGTAGACAGAGATGAAAAGACAAGGAGAGTCCCAGTTCCCTTTTCAGAGGTCATTAAGTTTATGCCCCAGCTTCCTGTTGACACAACTGAGGCACTGCAGGGCGGGACGAAGTGGGGTAGAGATCTGAGCGAACTCTGATGATGCTGATCTTTGCTCCTCTGCCCAGACTCTGGTGGGAGAGGCACTGGTGGAGGGGAGGTGGGTGGCGAGGGGGAATCCTAAACTTCCCCAGTGCCTGAAATGACATTATCAGAACTCAAGCAGGTTGGAAGCGGGAGACTTGGCTGGTCTTGACTGTGCCACAGATGACTCTGTCGTCTGGAGCAAGTCACTTCTGTCTCTGGGCCTCACTTTGTTATGTAATGAGGGCAGTATTTCCTGTCCCACCTCCTTCCAGTTGATTATTGCGCAGTAAGAATAACGTGAGGTGGGGGCCCCCCTGGTGTGGTGGTTCAGAGTTGGGCTCCAGGGCCAGGCTGTCTGGGCCCCATCCCTTGCTAGGTCTGTGTGTGGGGCCGGTTGCTTCACCTCTCTGTGTCTCTCATCCGTGGAACAGGGGTGATGACAGTATCTGCACCATCGGGTCACGGTGAGGACTCCTGTGCCCGGAACCCTGAGTGGTATTGTGCCATGGAGAAGGGTGGGAGCAAAGTGGAGGCTGAGGCTCCTTCCTGCCCACTGTTCTAAAAGCCTTGAGGGAGGAGGCAGGACCCCAGGGTGAAAAGCAGCTGTGATTTCTTCCCTGAGAATGGCCTGTTCCCAGCTGGAGAGGTGATGCCTCAGGCAAACCCTGGGCCAGCAAGTGTTCAAGAGAAGAGAAGAGTCATGGCCACAGAGAATCTGGGGACCATCTAGTCCAATATGCTTATGCTACAGATAGGGAAACTGAGGTTCAGAGAGGAAAAACTGGTCACAGAGTTGGGGCAGAGCCTGGGTTAAAGCCCAGGTCTCCAGCACCCATGACCTGACCTTGACCTTGGGAGGTAGTCTGAGGGAGTTCTGAGCACAGTTATAGACAGAGGGCTCCCCCGTAGAAGGAGGACAAGGCCTGGGGAGGGCTTTGTGGAGTGGCCCTTCCCACTGTCACCTCAGTGTAGCCTGGAGCTCCCTGGGGTCTGATCAGTGACCTCCTGTGAAGGAGGGGCCGGCCCCAGGCCCAGGTGGAGGGGAGCAGGTGTGTCAGCTCGCCAGATATACACCCCACGTATCCCACATATACACCCTGTGGGAAAGGTTAGCAACCCCCACAGGTGTCTGCTTAAGAAAGTCAATTTTTTTTTTAATCAAAAGAGGGTTGTTTTTCATTTAAGGGGGATATTCACCTAGGAAAGGGGCCCAGACCCAGAGCAGTCAGCTCATCTCCGAACAGAGTCCTGCCGATGCCTGCAGCCCTTACCTGAGTTACCCAGACGGCAGCGCTCAGACTTGCATTGCTTGTCTGCAGGAAAGAAACAGCAAAGAATCAAAGGCTCAATAGATCTCAGGACAGAAAGGGACCCCAGAGTACCTCCCTGACTAGCTCTCAGAGAAACTGGTGCCTTTTCCCCTAATTCTGCTTCCTTACAGTGGGACCACCCTTGCCTGGGTTTGACTAGACCCACGAGCAACGGGGCCAGGAAGGCCCCAGCCCTCAAAGCCAGGGTGATCTAGGCTCTCCTTCTCCTCCCTTGGCCTGTAACTTTGCCTCTATGCTGCACCCACCGCTCCTTCTCCCCTGTCTTGTCCCAGCCAGGGAGGGGCTAGTTTACGTTCTTTGCCAGTCTTCGTCACTTTCCATCAAACATGCGTGCTCATGATGCTGTCCACGGTGGGATCTGAAGCCACAGTGGACCTGCTCCCACTTGGATGTGGTCGGTGGATCCAGCCAACAGCCTGCCTCTTACTTGGGAAATAGCCTCACAAGCCCCTGGGCATCCCTCAACCAGGACCAGCAGCCCACAGCCCTTCAGTGACTAAGGACCTGTGCCCATCCTCATGATTACTCCTCTGCCTGGTCCTGGGATGGTGGAGAGGAAAGCACCCGAGAACCCAAACTGCCAGAACCCAAAATGGAACTTTAGGGGATGGCACCCAAACGCTGTCTCACCACCTCACTGTCACCTTGACCCAGTACACGCACAGCCCAGGGTTTCTGCTCAGTCAAAAAACACACTCCTCTCAGAAAACATGGTGGGGGCCCACACTCATTTCTGGCAACAGCTTCCATCTGGGAGAGAAGCCTGATCAAGTCTGTTTGGCCCTCAGATGGCCAAAAACACCTGTGCTGGTCAGAAAACCCTCCCAGCAGGCAAGTGCCCAGCTCTGGCTTAGACTGTGTACGTGTCCCCTGAAAATGGGATGGGGAAGCCCAGCTTGTACACAGCTGCTGGCTGACATGTGCCCTGCTCACCTTTGATGTACTCGCAGTTGTATGTGCTGCGCTTGCCCACGGCCCGGAGGTAGATGCGGGAGGGGCCCTGGGCTGGCCTGCTGGCGTTGATCACCTGGAAGGTCTCAAAGGGAGGGATCAGCACTTCCTCCTCCCCAGGGAAGAAGGAATAACCCTTGATTGGGGCCCCAAGGCAGGTCCAGATGCCAAAGAAGGTGTCTTCCCCAAAGTGCTGGGCTGCAGTATTCTGCAGGGACGCGGAGGCAAAGCCCCCCAGCCTGATGGTGGCCCCTGGCCCGGCCGGCCGGAAGCGCAGGCCCTGCACCCCTCGGAACACCTGGTGGCACTGGGGTGGACGCTGGCCGCTGCTCAGCAGCTGCAGGGCTTCGGTCAGCAGGAAGTGGAGTGTCTTGAAGGAGAAGTGCTGGAGGTAGTGGGCCCGGGAGCGACCCGCCTCACGCACGGCCGCGTTGAATTCTTTGTGCAAGGGGCTGTTGGCCGTGTAAGCCAGGAGGGCCACCCCGTGCTCTTCTCGGAAGCCCAGGGGGACGAGCAGACGGGTAGGGCTGACGCCCCACTCGGGCCCCCAGGCCTGGCGCTCCCGCCACTGGCTGCTTGCCTGCGCCCAGCCATCAGCGTACACTTTGTTGGCCTGGAACTCTGTGCGGTTGAGTTCCGGGAGAGCAGCCGCCATGGCTGCGGCACAGCCAGCATACTGGTCATCGAAGGAGGCCAGGGCCATGTCTAGGGGCATTTCTCGAGAGAGGAGGTCTCGTCGTATGATGGGGTGGCTCTGGGCCTGTGAGAGGGGAGCAGCAAGGATTGAGAGGTTAGGCCCCAGGAGAACAGGAGCCCTGTTATCCAGCTCCCCCCTCCACTGAGCTGAGTGAGATGAAGGGCCCCAAACACACTTGGAGGGGAAGTGAGGTGAAAGTCTCTCAGTTGTGTCCAGCTCTTTGTGACCCCATGGAGTATACAGTCCATGGACTTCTCCAGGCCAGAATACTGGGGTGCGGGGGGATAGTCTTTCCCTTCTCCAGGCCATCTTTCGAACCCAGGTCTCCCACATTATAGGCAGATTGTTTACCAGCTGAGCCACAAGGGAAGCCTGGAGGGGAAGGGGATTGGGAACTACCAGCAATAGATGCCCTGAGACTGGGCTCCAGGGCTGTTCCCTCAGACTGAGCCATCCCCAAAGGAAGCACCCGGCAGAGTTCAGAAGCCAGCACCTGGGGGATGGGGACAGCAGAGGATGACCGTACCTGAAGTGCTTCCATGAGGCCCATGGACACAAGCAACAGAGACATCATGGCAGGGCTCTGCATGTTAGAGATGACCCTGGTCAAGTCACTCTCTGGGCCTCAGTTTCCTCACCTGGAAAAAGAGAATCTGCACAGTTCAATAAGGACAAATTGTAACTTCCTGGTGGTCCAGAGGCTAAGACTCCACTCTCCCAATGTAGGGGGCCCTGGTTTGTTCCCTGGTCAGGGAACGAGATCCCACCTCTGCAACTGAGAGTTCACGTGCTGCAACTAAAAAGATCCCACGTGCCACAGTGAAGGTGGAAGACCCTGTGCGCCATGAGTAAGACCAGCGCGGCCTAAATACATAAACAAACAAACAAACAAAAAACATGAATTGATACCTGGTCTGGGTCACTTACACTGCTTGGCACAGGGTCACAGCATAGAAATGGAAGCTCAGAAGAGAGAGAGAGCCCTTCTTGCTGGAAGGAACATGGGAAACTTCTTGGAGGAGGAACATGTGACTAGGGTCTTATGGGATAAAGAGGAGAATAAGGCTTCAGTCAATGGAGGTGGGAGAGAAAAGACTGGAGTCTGGAGAGGGAAAGATGTTAGGGGCAGCAGGAATGGGAACAGGAAAGGTACTGGAGGTAGGAACTCTCACAATGTAAAGAGTGAAAGACACTTTTTCTAGTGTGGCAGGTGCAGGGTGGGAATGTTGGAAAGCTTGGGGTCAGTCCTGAAGGAGCTTGACTTCCACAGTGAGAGGTCCGGACTTCCCCTCGTGGGGACCTGAGGCTGAAACAGGGCAGATCCAGGAGTGGTCAGTTGGTGAGGCCGCAGCAGGACCTCAGGGACAGGCTCAGAGCAGGGCTCCAGGAAGGTGTTCCAGCTTTGGGTCAAGATTGGAACAGTTTCCAAGTTGGTGGTGCTTCTTTATTTCTGTTTATTACCAAGTAACGCATGCTCATTGTATATGAATGAATCACAACGCCCAAGGCCCCCATTTCTTCTTCTCCCTCCATGTCCCCTTTGCACTATTACCCAGGCCTGCTGTTTTCCTGGTAATGGGACCCTTCACGACCTTTTTTGATGTACATACAAATAATATAATATTTAAGTATATATACACACATAGTTTTCTGTGTGCAGCCTATTTTTGGTTTTCTTACTGTCACTTTTTTCAAAAAGAAAAAGGAAACATGCTTACATATACACATTCTGCAACATTTTCCCAGGAAATAATGTACCATACACTTCCTTCCATGTCATACATGCGTATCTACCTTGTTAGTTATAATGGCAGCATGGAATTTCATAGTAGAGTTAGTCCATAATTTAATTAACCATTTCCTTATTGATGGGCCCTTAGTGTTTTTTCCTCAGTCTTTGATATTGCATGTGATATTGCAGTGATCAGTTGTGTATATAAATCCTTATCTACTTGTCTGCATGTTTTTAAAGGAAAGTTATCAAGGTGATATTTAAAGGATCTGAATAGTGTTCCTTTAGATAGCCACTGCCAAATTGCCATCCAAAATGTCCCTCTTCACCTCCCACCAACAGTGGACAAAAGTGCCCTTTTCTCCAAGTCTTTGCCAACACTACTAGCCATTATGAATCCCTTAATTTCCATTTAACTGGTGGGCGCAAATGGTATCTAGTTTCTAATTTACCTCTTGGCTCACTAACAGGGTGAATCATAATGTTATTTTTGGGGGAGGGGCACACCTGAGGTGTAGCCTGGCATGCTGCAGTCCTTGGGGTCGCACAAACACACAGGCCGTGAAGTGTGGCAAAAAAAAATAACATTATGATTCATCCTGGTAGTGAGCCAAGAGGTAAATTCCCCAACTTGGGATGGAACCCCAGGCCCTCAGCAGTGAAACTGCAGAGTCCTAAGCACTGGACTGCCAGGGAAACCCCATAGCTTTATTTTTTAATATTATTAAGTTTTAAGTTTCAAAAAGTAGTACATTTTCATTTTTCATAATTTATAGTCCACAAGGCATGCAGTGAAATGTCCTTCTCTCTGATTCCTCAACCCCATCCCCTCTCCCCAGAGGTACCAGTGTTCCCATTTCCTGTCATCCTGGCAGAGATACTCTAGGCGCATATCAGCAGATTCTTAGGTATTTCTGTTTTCCCTCTTTTATCCAAACCATAATATAGTTAGTGGTTTTTATCTGTGGAGATCTGATGAAAACTGAAAGTTCTCAGAAGATGGATCTGTGTGCCTTCACACAGACCTTACACAACTCTCAGGGTGGATGTACACCCTCCCTAGTCTTGCTTAGGTTAAGCATCCCTGCTCCCTGATCCCCTCTTGGTGGGACCTAAGTTTTGATAGATCAATGACCCTAGGACATGGAAATGTTCTGTGGCTATAATTTTGTTTCCCAATCTAAGATCTTATCACTGCCAATTCACAGTTTAAATTGCGGTGTGAGCCTCTCTGGGCAACGGAGTTAACAGCAGGTTTTTATCAAATTTAACATGTTCCAAACTGAACTCCTTATCTTCCCTCCCTCAAAACCTGCTTACTCATTCATTCAACAAAATAATAATTTAATTAATTAGTTTATATTTGGCTGTGCTGGGTCTTCGTTGCTACATGGGCTTTTCTCTCCTCAAGGCGAGCAGGGGTTACTCTCTAGCTGCGGTATTCAGGCTGCTCACTGCAGCATCTTTTCTTGTTGTGGAGCACTGGCTCTAGGGCACTAGGGCTGCGGTAGTTGCCGTGCCCAGCCTCCAGGGCACAGGGTCAGTAGTTGTGGTGCACGGGCTTAGTTGCTTTGTGCACCATACGATCAGGGATCCAGGATCTTCCCAGATCAGGGATCAAACCCGTGTCTTCTGCATTGGGAGGTGGATCCTTTAGCACTGAGCCACCAAGGAAGCCTCTCAACAGAAAATTCTTGAGCATCCTGTAATGTGCCAGGAGCTGAGGATAAAACTGTGATCATGAAACAAAAACAAAACCCATATCCCTGCTTGTTTAAACTCTTTTAAGGTGGAGACAGAGCTGGAATGGGGAATTTCAAGTAGCATGTGATGTATGTTACAAGAAGCCAAAGAGCGTGATGAAGACACATTTGCACCAGGAGTGGGTTTAAATGATGAGCTGTCTAGAGGAGATACGGAGTAGATAGAATTGAACATGGCATCACAATGGGGACTAAAGCATGAAATACTGCTCCCTAGTTCCAGGATAGAATGTAAATGGGCAGAGTATATAGCAGCAAAAAGCTACTTGAACTCTTGTGGTCTTTTGGAATCCCCCAAAGAAACCTGAACTTCTATAATAGATCCTCTTCTTATGGAAAATCCAGTCCATGGGTTCACTGGGGGCTTTCCTAACTCTGTACCCTCATGAGGGGAACATTAGACCCCCAAACCGGTACTCTAATGCCCTGGTCATTGCTATTGGTTCACGTTTGGACACATAACCTAAGTGAGACACTCAGAGTCCTTCCTGGGATTTGATAATAGATGGATGCAGTATAAAAGAGTATACCTGCCACTGCTGATTCATGGTATTGCCTCAGCTCACCTTCAGGTTGAAACACAGGAGCAATGAATAATTCTCAAGCATCTGACAGCTTCTCACCCCTACAACTACTACTACTAAGTCATTTCAGTCATGTCTGACTCTGTGCCACCCCATAGACGGCAGCCCACCAGGCTCCCCATCCCTGGGATTCTCCAGGCAAGAACTCTGGAGTGGGTTGCCATTTCCTTCTACAATGCATGAAAGTGAAAAGTCAAAGTGAAGTCGCTCAGTTGTGTCCGACTCTTAGCGACCCCATGGACCTAGTGTTCCATATATTCCTGTGTCCAAGCCTTTCTGCATCACCTGGGGAGCTTGCTCAGGGCAGCCCCAAAGTGCAGGAGATTTAATGTTCCCAGAACAACTCTCACCCAGTGAGGGTGGAACGTCAGATTCCCTAGTCCACAGAGGGTCCCCAGAGAGACATAGTTGACCGCAGTGGTCACACACTTTTTGCAGGGGCATTTGTCTCTCTTCTCTGTCTCACTTTGCCACTCCTTTATTTGTACTTCCTGAGACCACCTTACAAATAAGATCACTACACCCAAGTCCTTGCCTCTAGGTCTGCTTTGGAGGGAACCCAAACCAGAGAGAAGGCCTTCTTTTTGGGTCAGAGACCATCAGAACATAGCCCAGAACTGTTCCTCCAGCCTGGGCCCCAGAGGAGCAGATGTGGGCCCAGCCCATAACAAGGAGGCGCCCAACTAAGGCAGCCAGCTGAGGGAGGCTGGCAGCCTGAGACAGAGCTGCCCATCCAAGCTCACTTTAGCCCATCTACAGTCAACCTGAAGACCCAGGAGCATGAGAATAAATGTTTGCATGCCTCTGAGATTTTGTGGCCCACAGCAAAAACATGAAGCCAACTGTATCTCTCACTGCCTCTCCATTGCCCTGTCTCTATCCTACAGAAACACAGAAATAAAAGATTTTAGGCTTAGAATAGGGAAGGAGAATTATGAAGTCAGACTGAGGACACTGAATCATGTGGCCTAAGGTATTGGTAGTGACAGTGGACCCTACCTCTCTATGTAGAATTTACTGGACATGGTATCTGATGAGATTTAGGAGATGAGATGGGGGAAATCAAGGCTCACACTCAGGTTCCCATGCTGTAAGTTGGAAATACAGAGGAAAGCAGACTACACTTTGAAATCTCATCTTGCTCATCTCAACACATAGTAGATGATCAATTAAAGAATGTACTGAATATATGATCACATAGTTCAGTTTGTCCTGTGTGAACATAGGACAGTTCAGTGTGTCTGCAGGGGCCAATGTCTGAGAGGGAGCAGAATGGACAACAAGAGACATTTGAGAATCACAGGTGTACTGAAGTCAGGGAGAGATGAGGTCCCTGGGGAAAGAAGAAGAAGGGCTGAGGAGCAAAGAGAGTGGCTTGAAGCCAAAGCGCAGGTAGAGTGAGGCACTTCCTTGGGTTTCCAGAGACTCTTCACTTCTAGCCTTTGGGTACCGAGAAATACCCCGGGATCCTTGTGATGAATTTCTCTTTGGGCTTCATCCAGCTCAAGGTAGTTCCTCTGAATTTTCCATCAGAAAAGTATCATGCAGTCTGCCATCCTTGTTATTCATCCAGTCACCCAAGATGATTACTTGGCTTTCCATTCACTCATCAAACACTAGATTGGTTACCAAGGAGTGCTGTGCAGAGTATGAGTTAATCTTCAATGGTCCTTCCCTTTCCCCATCACCACCTCCCCCACCAAGGCTCTGGTCAGCTCCTGCCTCCTCCCTGGTCTCCTGCCTCCACTGTCGCCCCTGCAACTCCACGCTCCCCTGGAGCAGGGAGAACAATGAGTCTGAAGCACAGCTGATGATGTTCCTCACCTGCTTCAGAACCCTCTGTGCCAAACCTGCTGGGAGAAATATCTCAAAATACAGACATGAAAATTATGAGGGAAGGGATGAGAACACTACAAGAAAGAAAAAAGAAGGCAATATAAAACAAAACTTCGCTCTTACCCTCAGGACAGAGTGCTGGCATTTGAAGCCTTCTGTGACCTGGTCCTCCCCAACCTCTTCAGCCTCGTGCCCTTCCACCCTTGCTTCACATGGATGGCACAGCACGAAGTCCCAGATGAGGCACTGCTGCTTCCCTCCACGTGCTGGGGCTGCCCTTCTCCTGCTACCCACTCTTCCAGGAGTAGCTCAGGGGCCACCTCCCCCAGGAAGCCCTCCGACTCCTCTGGCCTCCTGAATCCCCTGTGCTTTCCTCTGTCACTGTGCTAGTCATACTGTGCTGCCTTCCGAGTCTGCCTCCCCTCCTGGCCTGTGAGTTCCTTGAGGGTAGGACTGGATATGACCCACTCTGTGTCCCCAGGGCTCAGCCCAAGGCCAGGCACACATGAGGCCTCCTGGAATGTTTGCTGAAAGTCTGAGAGGCTTTCTGGGTGTCACTAATAATGGAGACACCTGCAGAGCAGGTGGATTGATGGCTTAGTGACCAGTTTGGGGGCAATGGTGTGGGGGCCAGAGTGGTGGGGAGGGCCTGAAAGGTCAGGAAGTGGAGGCACTGGCAACCCCTTTTCCTCGCCCAGCTGCTGCCCTTCTGTCCTTCCTGTCATCCTGCTCAGGGCACCTCTCTTGTTGATTTCCCCTCATCCCGGCCCGTGATGAACATCCCCTACTGGGGATATTTTCTAGTTTACTTTAAGCTTGTTTTGTGTGAACTCCCTAGAAGTTTCAAAATGGTTTTTGGGCCAAAAGCATTAAAGCTGTGACCTAAGCCTGTGCTCAGTTGCTCAGTCCTGTCCAACTCTTTGCAACCTCATAGACTATAGCCTGTCAGGCTTCTCTGTCCATGAAATTTTCCAGGCAAGAATACTGGAGCAGGTGGCCATTTCCTACTCCAGGGGATGTTCCCAATGCAGGGATTTAACCTACAACCCTGGGTCTCCTGCATTGGCAGAGGGATTTTTACCACCAGCACCACCTGGGAAGCCCTACTGGGACTGGGACTCCAAATCCCTCCCTAGAAGTCCCCAAGTTTCCCAATGGCCTCAGCCTCCCTAGTATCTCAGACCTCTTTGTCAAATATGCAATGGTCTGCATGTTTGTGTCTCCCCAAAATTCATAGGCTGGAACCCTAATGCCTGATGTGATGATATCAGAAGGTGGGGCCTTTGGGAGATCATTAGTTCATAATTCATGATCCCTCATGACTTGGGATTGCTGTTCCTATAAAAGACACCCCACAGAGCTCACTAGCTTTTTCAACTTGTGAGGGCCCAGTGGGGAAGTGCTGGCTATAACCAGGAATAGAGCTGCCATCTGACCAGGCTAGCACCCTGATCTCAGACTTTGAGCCTCCAGAACTTTATATATATATATATAATTTGTTGTTGATAAGATACCCAGTCTGTGGCATTTTTGTTATAGCAGTCTGAACAAAGATAAAAGGTTTCTTGAACCTTTTCTTAATGACTGCTATAACTCTACCAATAACACCCCAAATTTTGCATTTCAGAAACAGCTTTCTGTGCCCAGTGCCCAGGAGGAGGGTCGTATGCCCCTTACCTAGACCTTCTCCAGGGCTTGGAAGCTGGTGTTGGTCTCCAGTGACAGCCTCCAGGGGAGGGGGAGGGCAAGTTTCTCTTTTATACCATCTCTTGTACCTTCCCCACACAGCTGCTCAGAAATGTGACACTCTCCCATCTATTTCTGGACATCTCTTCTAGGCTCAGGAATACTAGCCTCAGCCCAGGGTGTTCTGGGCAAGAGCTCTTCCCATGAAAAAAGCGAATCCCTGAACCCAGAGAGAAATCAAAGACCCAGGCTGGAACAACTGTCTCCTAATTGGGTTTGCTCCTGCATTCAGCATCCCTGACCTCAGGGAGTATCTCCTCATTGATCCTTTCAGGTGATGGAGACTCACTTGAGGAGTAAGGAGAGATTTCTGGGTAGAGTCTGAGTCCCAGCTGCAGTGCTCTTGGTCATGTGATCTTGGAGGACTTTCCACTTCACTCTAGACCACTGTTCAATGACTAGATTTGAAGCCATCTCTTGGGGTCTTTCTTGGGGTGCCAGGTCTCAGGATAAGTGAAGCTTCCTCAAAGCCAGAGAATGGAAAGAGGAGAAAACACTGGTACCAGCAGATCTGGTCTCGTGTTGTGTCCCTGCAGGCCTAGCTATCCAGACAGTATAGTATCTTCTGTTCCAGCAATTGTCAATTCTCAGGACCCTCTAGGGGGAGAGGTAGGCAGGATATGTAGATGAGTTGCTGTTTTTTCACAATAATGGAGAACAGCAGAGTGACTCCTGATTTTCTAATCTTGGAGTGCTTTGGGGAAGCCAGTCTAAATTACAAGGGGATGAAAGAACTTGTCTGGATTTGTTGTGTTTGCCTGAGGAGCAGTCCGGTTTGGGGACTACGTCTCTTCTTCGTTTGGTCATGCTTCATGGTTTGTGGGATTTCAGTTCCCTGACCAGGGACTGAACCTGGGCCACAGCAGTGAAAGCCTGAAATCCTGACCACTGTGGCACCAGGGAACTCCCTGGGATATGCCTCTTTTCACCTCCTTCCCCACCGTCCCCTAAGCCTGGACACAGTTTGTCTTCCTTTTTGATCTACAGGAAGAATTTCTGGAGGAAATGGGATTCTAGGTGAAATTTTTTACTTGTCTGGCAACCTAAGTGGGTGGGGGAACAAAGATAGGGCTAAATTAATGAGCCAGAGCAGGACAAGTCCCCAGGGTGAGTTTAACTTTCTGCGCCCTTCTCAAACACAGCAGGTGGCAGGCACATCTCTTAAATCCTGGATTCTGGACCCCAGGCTTTGTCCACTCAGAAAGAGGAACCCTGCCACTCCAGAAGCTCATGCTGCCAGAAAGCTCTTCCCCGAGCTGCTGACTGATCCCTCACTGGTCCCTTCTGCCTTTACCTCCCAGGGGGCATCCTAAACCCAGAGCTAGGTTATTTGTAGGCAAGCCCAGGGAGGTGAAAGATCACCTGAGTCTGAGAGTCAGGGGACTGAGGGTCTGTGGAGGGGTGAGGCTGGCCCCTGAGGATGTGAGAGAGAGCTCTGCATCTGGGCAAG